>NC_143062.1:9385000-10635000 GCF_052426305.1 Pelodiscus sinensis
AGGCGGATGGGGTGCTGCATCAGTGGGAGATAGTGGACGCCCAGGAGGGTGGCATAGGGCCTTGCCACTGATAAGCTCAAGGGGTCCAAAACGGCCAGGGTGGTTGGGACTGTGGGGGCCACGTTTGCTGAAATTCCTGCGGTATCGGGTGGTGCCGAGAACGGGAGCAGAATCTTGAGGAAGCCCTAGACAACCCCGCGGAGCAGAATGACTCTGCCTCACATTCCAAGGAGTAGTCCGAAGCAGACCAGGGTGATGCTGTGGAGGAGTGTCCAGGAGCCACACGAGGCATGAGCTTGTCCATAGACTCTGGTTTTCCCACATGGGTCCACACAGGAAGTCGTAAAAGCTCCGGTGCCGGAACCCAGGTACCAGGAATCTGTTGCACCGAGCTGGGAGCAGAGGCTGGAACTGGCAACGGTGCCAAAGTCGCCGGTGTCGACGGCAAAGGTGCTGGTGCAGTCATATGAGCCAGTGCTGATGAAAGCGGTGCCGATGCGGCTATAGGCAGTGCCGACTGTGGTGCCAATAACGGTGCCGAGGTGCTAGACGGAGCCAGTATCGACCCTGGAACTGGTACCAAACACATCAGTGGAGCGGCAGGGGGTGCCCAATGCGCACAAGACACAGACGCTATTGGTGCTGAGCGGTCACGATGCACCTGCTGGGAATCTGCCAACCCCAGAGCCCGCTGCGGAGGCACTGCCAGTGCTGAAGACAACCTCAATGCCATCTGCGAGGCCACTGAAGATGCCGGTGCCGACCAAGCACCCAGTGTGAAAGAGGTGACAGGTGCCGACATGGCCCCCAGTGTCACCAGCCCAGACCATTCTAAGTACAGGGACGACGGAGGTGAGGCCATCAACTCAAGGAGATCGTGCGCTGCCTCAAACATCTCTGGTGTGGAGGGTCAGTACGCTGGCATTGGGACTGGGCTATACGCACAAAGCAGGTCGCCGCTCCTCATCTGCATTCCCGTATCACCAGTACCAGGGGAGTCCCGGCCTGAGGAACGATTATGACGGTGCCGACCCACATGGGACTTACGGCCTGGTGATCTCACCCTGGAGCCTCTTTTCCTCTGCGGAGTCAGAGACTGCAACTGGTCCTTGGTGCTACTGACTTTGGCATCGAGTTGTTTGAGGGCCCCAGTTGTGCTTCCCACACTGACACCGGTGCACTGTGCACCGTGGCCTCAGGAGCTGGGTGAAGAGCCGCCTCCATCAGGGGTAGTTTTAACTGGGACTCTCTCTCATGCTTCATACGCTGCTTAAAATCCCTGCAGATTTTACAAGCGTCTGAGAGGTGAGACTCTCCCAGACACTTTAAACAGGCGTCTTGGGGGGTCTCCCTTAGGCATGAATTTTGCACAGGACACACAAGGCTTAAAGCTGTGCAGGCCTGTCATTCCCCACCCCCAAAGGGGAAAAACTACAAAAACCTAAGTACAGCCGCTCTCCAAGTTACGAACAAGTTACGGACCAACAGTTGGTCCGTAACTCGAAGTGTTCGTAACTCGGGTCCCAGAGTTACATGGCGACTGCGCTGTTTGTAAGCGCAGCTCGCCGTACGTAACTCGGATCTGCATTTACAACCACTTTGGTCGTAAGTGCGGATGGTTGTAAGTGGAGGTAGTCGTTAGTTCTGTTAACTGTTACTCCTTCTGGAATGAGGTGTAACAGTTAATTCGAACTAAGGACTCAGTTCGAATTGCCGTTTCACTGCCGCATGTAGCCGCGGGCAGTTACTTCAGGCTAGTGGAATTTCAAAATGGCGACCGGACGGGAACATGCAAATAAAGCCCGGGATATTTAAATCACGGGCTTCATTTGCAACTTCAAATGCCTACATTAGCCTCCCTAGTTCGAACTAGGGGGCTAGTGTAGACATACCCTCAGACAACTGTAATGACGTGGTAAGTAACATCCGAAAACTGATGAAGTCTTGGGAAGAAGGATGGATGATCCTGTGGTAAAGGCACTGAACTGGGACTAAAGAGATCAATTCCTAACTCTGTCACAGACCTTATCCACGCGACCATTGGCTTATCAGTTAATCTCCCTTTGCCTTATTTTCCCCATTTTATAGGTATGGGACTAATGTTTTTCTATCACACAGGTGCATGATGAGGATACATCAATTTATGTGATATGTACAATTGCCATGGACGTAGCTAGACTAATAACATGAAATAAACTTTACAAGTTTACATCTATACAGAGAATGTTACTTAAAAACAAAGCATTGAGAGCAAAAAGATGTTCAGATAACTTAAGATGGACATTCTGAGTGCAGGTGGTATTTTTGCTTTTCAAACTTTTCCTTTCCTGCAAAAACTTCATGACACTTCAAAAAAACATGGACTACTGTACAAAGAGTGCTGGAACATGATCATGATTTATTAAAATCATTTTGGAAAATCCTAAGAATATCACACAAAGAAAAGTGGATGGTTGGTAGGGATAGCCAATGCTTCCTACATGATACCAGAGCCCATTTGCAAGTTTGAAACATCAAGCAAATCTTCAGTGGAAAGGTGACAAATTCAGTGTGGCTTTCAGATATATTGGAAGATCCAGACATTTGGTTGGCAGGATTTCTTTGCCTCTTGTATGCCTCTGTCCTCTTGCCTGAAACATTCAGCCCCTCATTTCCCATGTTACAATGTGTGCGTGTTTGCACCGCTGGAAACAATTTCACCTTAAAAACAAAACATTCTTGCTGATATTTTGTTCAGCTCAAATAAAACCCATAATGAAGTAAGAGGAAACAATCTGAAAATAAAGCGGAAGAACAGATTAACAAACAACATCCTAAATACTGTAAAATGGGAGTTTGAGTTAGGAAAAAACCCCACCAATGGCTGAATATTCATGATGTGACTCTGGATCCAGGGCTATTGCTGCGATAGGTTTACACTGTCTAGTGTAAGAATGGGTAAAAAATACTCCCCAAGGTTTCAGTTTGCTTCTATAACATAGCAGATAAAGAAGCAAAAATAACCTGGCAGAAATAAGCACCTAGACTGGATGAAGTAAGACAATGGGATTTCCTACAGAGAACAATTCTTCCCATCTCTTTGTGGACTTCAGATGCCCCTCTTTGGGGCAGTGTTCTGTATATGATAGTTATCCAGTTGTGTTCATGGAAGGTTCACAGACTCAGAACGATGTGCTAATGAAAAACAAACAGCTTTTTGTAAAATACTGTTGTAGATTTTAAAAAAGCACGAGAGATATGCTAACAAATTAGACATGTCATCATAGTAAATGTAGAAAATGAACAAGCTATTAAATTAGAAAAGTGCTACAAAATCTGAATTTCATAAGACTAAGGACCTGTATGAATAAGGAAATGCAAGAAGAAACCCTTTCTCCATCCATTAGCTGCACGGGAAGGACAATGCTTCCCTGTTCAGATAATGATATGCAGCTGTAGCAGTTAAACCTGGAAAACACTCATTCTTCTCACCAGTGCTAGCATGAGCTGCCATTCAGATGCATCAGCAACACCAAGAGCTGAGACTGCGCTGGTTGTGTGAAGAGAGCAGTGATGTTCCACTTCATTCTCTATACCCATGTTTGAGCTTGTGAACCTCTCCTAGCAGAACCTCTTTGGCCTTCCCCTCCACAAAATTAAAATTACAGTAGAAGTCACTCCCAGAGGCTGTGGTTAGAGCCTTTGTGCATGAGTTTCTTCAGACTTGAACTCCTGTATCCTCTGCTACCCTAGAACAGCTAAAGCTGTATAAAGTCCCACACTTTTTGGTACTGCTAGGTATCCCTAGCAAAATGCAAAAATGATGTGGCAAGAATAAATCCCCCTTAAAAAGCAAAGCCCCAATAAAATTCTAGAATGATGTAGTCTTTAACATTTCCCCTTTTGCAAGCCAGGTTCCTCTTTTTCTCCCTTTGTGGTATAGTGTGAGCTGACCCTGCTCATTTTTATTTGTTCCTTTTAATTTTAACCCTCAAGTCCTCAGCCTCTCCTTTAATCTCATTGGTTGTTACATCCTGGGGCTGCAGAAGAGGTGCCTGCCTGTTTCTGTTTCTTGCGGCGTTTGTTGAGGAGGCGGTTGTTGGATGTTTTTAAGTCTTTGATTTTCACTTGGTCATAGTCCACTCTCATGGTAGCCAAAGCACTCGTCATCTCTTCCTGAAACCACATTCAACAACTGTGAAAACTCAAGACATAAGCAACACAGCCATTCCGTCCTACTTGCAAGGCTCTATCTGACAGAATGGAGGCCCGTTACACATTATATTACAATCAAGAATAAATCAGACTTTTCTGTTGCCTGGATGAGTCTGAAAGTAGTATTGCCTGCTAACAAGGCAAGGGAGCAAAAATCTTACTCCCACTCACTATAAGCTGCCTCGGTGAGTGTCAATGAATTTTGCAAACAGAAAATAGTTCAAGTTTACAAGAGAATGCATCACACTAGAACCTCAAAGAGGCCTGAACAAAATGTATACAAGCAAATAGAGGACATGAGACCGAGAAATCATAAATTAAACTCTCACCTCAATCCCTTTAAAACAGGGGTCTCAAACTCCCAGCCAGTTGGAGCAATCGCACAATCCAGCCCAGGATTCCTACAGGCTGAGGGGGGAGGCCTCCAAGTCCTGCCCCTTCCCCCCATTGCCTTGCCTTCTTTCTCCATGACACTCCGTCCCTGAGGACGCAGCATTGGGAATAACTGGGGGGGAGGGAGGGCTACTGCTGTGCAGTGGCAGTGGTTGCACTCCCTCACACTCCCTGTGTGCAGCAGGAGCTGTGGGGAAGCGGAGCAAGTGCACCTTGCCCAGTGTGCTCTGCTTTCCCCGCCGCTCCTGCCGCCGCTGGGAAAGGAGGAGTGACTCCCACAGCACAGCACCAGCCCCTCCCCCCCAGTGATTCCCAAAGCTGCATCCTTGGGGGCCAGTAACAGACAGCCCCTCTCCCCCAGCCTGCCGGGAGTCCCAGGTCAGACTATGCATTCGCTCCAGCCAGGGACGGCTTGTGGGCCAGGAGTTTGAGACCCTGTTTTAAAAAGACATTTTATATGAGAGTCTTGTCCTAGCCTTAACTCAGTTCCCAGAGACAATTCCATCTTAATTTATTTTAAAGTTTGAGAGAATATGGGTAATTTAGGTTAAAATACATTGCAGAGATGTTGCAATTATCCAAAATCCAAGCATTATAAAATACAGGAAATCCAAAGTTAAAGTTAACCTTAAAATAAATGCAAATATGTTAAGATATGAAAGCACAGAGAACCCAAACAACCTTAAGTCTGTCCTATGATCAAAGCATAACAGTGTTTGAAGTCCCAGATTAGATTAAAATGATTTTTTAAAAAGACAAGATCTTTTCACTCTTTCCTCACGGTGTCTCAGGGTAGAGTTATGGTTGTTTGAGTGCCCATAATGGCCATTTCCATACCTTAGTATATTTGGATTTCTTTCATTCCAAGCAAAGAAAGGCCTCTCCATCCTCCTATCAAATCCCATTTTGGGAAGAATCCCCAATAAGAAAAAAACTAATAATTCATGCAGGTGTTCTTTGACTGACCTTCACTTCATCCCAATGGTCTTTATCCTCTTGCAAGACACGTGCAGTATGAAGAGGGGTTGGCGGTACCACCATTGATTTCTAAGGAAATCAGTAAAACCAGAAAGAAGCATTCTACAAAGCTATCTGCATGAAATGATCACATACTCTCATGAATATATGTGAGGCAGAACATTTATCTACCGTATTCAGATGGCCTCCCATTACCTTAGAATCTGAGTGCTCAACAATCAAATGCACTTATTTTTCTTTCAGCCAGTAATGTAGAAAAGTACTACTATCCCCCTAAAATAATATCACCAAGATGAAGAGGAGGTTCCACCGTTCGAGGTTCTTTTCTTTTCTAGTTTTGTGTATTCCTACTATGCTTTGTTTTTAGCAACTGTTCATTCACTATGTATCCCATTCAAAGCAGTTCATTCTTCTAGCTTTTGTGGCAGGGGAAATTTCACTCTGCACACATAGTACTACTGACTATGCTCTCATCAGACCTTAAATGTAGGGAGGGACACTGTAATACTCCAACAGGAAACCTTTCAGGAAAAGCGAGGTTTGTGTGATTTGGGAGGTGGAAATGCAATCCAATGTTTAAAACAGGTGACTAGGAATTTGGTCATTTGGGTTCTATTCCCAGGTCTGCTCAGCATTTACAATGTGAAGTTGGGCAAATACTCAAGTTATTTTCTGCCTCAGTTTTCCTATCAGGAAAATGAGAACAATGATAGTGACCTCCTTTTGTAAAGCACTTTGAGATCTACTGATGTAAAGTGCTATATATGAGTGAAGGATTATTATTCGCCCAAATACAAAATAGGTACAAAATACCTCACAGGAAAAGGTTGGGAGGCTCAATTAATGTATGAAAAACACAGAGATCTTTAGCTGAAAGGCACTACAGAAGAGCAAGAATGGTATTATCATCGGCTGTGTCTAGACTGCATCCCTTTTCCGTAAAAGGGATGCAAATTAGACACATCGCAATTGCAAATGAAGCGGGGATTTAAATCCCTCCCACTTCATTTGCATAAACATGGCTGCCGCTTTTTGTCCGGCTCTGACCTGTGCCAGAAAAAAGCACCGTTCTAGACGCGGATCTTTTGGAAAATAAAGATTTTTCCAAAAGATCCCTTATTCCTCTTAAAAT
Organism: Pelodiscus sinensis; assembly: GCF_052426305.1. Lineage (NCBI taxonomy): Eukaryota > Metazoa > Chordata > Testudines > Trionychidae > Pelodiscus > Pelodiscus sinensis. Next base: position 9,391,698 of record NC_143062.1, read on the forward strand.
AAGGAATAAGGGATCTTTTGGAAAAATCTTTATTTTCCGAAAGATCCGCATCTAGACTGGTGCTTTTTTCTGGCAAAGCTCTGAGCCGGAAAAAAGCGGCAGCCATGTTTATGCAAATGAAGCAGGGGGGATTTAAATCCCCGCTTCATTTGCAATTGCGATGTGTCTAATTTGCATCCCTTTTACGGAAAAGGGATGCAGTCTAGACACAGCCATCCTGAATAAATACACATTCAGTGCCCCAGTAATTGTTTTGCTTGAGATGTTCTTTAAAACAAGACATAAGACAGGTCCATGATCTTTTGTCAATAAAAGGTCTTGTAGATCTTTTTGGTAGAGTACGGTTATTAGTTCAATCTCCATGCTAAATTCCAGCTGAGCAATGAGACTATGCTTGTCTATAGCTCACGCTGTAGTCTCAGCTGGGAACAGAATTCTCCTCCACCTTCTGTCCTAAATAGTTGTGGAGTACTGTTGCATTCCATCCCAGAGCATTACATTTGTATTACAGCAAAGGTTGAAGAGATGCCTGTGCATGTTATCATCATTTAACATTTACATTGTAGTAGTGTCTATAGGCCACCCTGCTCTAGGTGATTGGCAAGGGGAAGCCAAAAGAACTTCTCTAGGTGCCTTCTCTAGATAAGGTCTCCTGCTTGCCAAGGCATGATTTGTCCAGGATAGGCTGGGGAGCAAGGAATGAAAGGAAAATTGGCACCATGGAGTGCATTTTTAGTTTCTCTGAGCAGGACCTGAATGTGTCCCACCTGCTGATATTTACTCCTTCATGACTACCAAACTCCATACCAACTGACTGGAGGGGAACATGCTCCTCCTAAAGTACATCTTCTTGCTCCCAAGATGCATGGGCTACAATGAAAATGTCTTCATCCAGGCGTCAAACACAAAACCGGGACACTCACCTGCTTCACAGGGGGCTAATGAGGTTACATTTAATTAAGTTTGTAAAGGGCTTTGAGATCTTCAGATGAAAGGCATTTCAGAAGTACAGGCTTATCTTCAGCAATGAATAAAATATGACACTATATGAAGTTATGTTGCTGTTTGTATCTCTTCCTGCTGTGATGACCAAAGACAAGGAAGTTCCTTAGAACAGCCACCCCTGGGAAAAAGGATTATCCAGGATAAACATTCTGTTTCCTTTGAGTTTATTTTCAGGGGAGTGAGAAATAAGATATGATCCATGTTAGGCACGAACGTCAAAAATATATATTATTATTCCCAGTGACACCTACAGAGCAAAGATGATATCCTAAAAGCCTTTGTGCTTGACTAATCCTGATAGCACTTTAGAGCCCTAGCAGAAATTTACTTTCTGCTTGAGATAATAAACATTACTTTAAATGAGATAGATACATCTGCTCAAATTTTGGAGAAAAAAAAAAGCCACAATTCAAGACTTGGACTGGATCCCTCAATAGCATCATGTATACCAGTTTCTGTTGTGTTGCTATAGGATATAGTGCATAAATCTTTGCCTCTTTCCAGGTATTTTCAGATCTGTATGTGCAAAATGAAATGTCCCTCATCATAAATGCTAGAGAAGAATGAACTGCTTTGAATGGGATACTTAGAGCATGAACAGTTTTTAAAAACTAAGTATAATAAGAATACACAATATATGGTTTAAAAAAAACTAGAAAGGAAAAATAAACAAATGAAATGCCAGATTGTGGCTTCTACATCCTCCTCGTCATGTTGGTGATACTATTTTGAGGGATAATAGCACTTCTCTACCTTACAGGGTGAAAGAAGGATATTTGATTGTTGGGCACTCAGATTCCATTCTTAGGTAATGGAAGGCTATCTGAAGGATTAAAATTCCATTAGCTTGAGGTTCTGAATTCATACCAACCTAGCCATGCCTGGGACTTCTAAGAATAGCTCTTCATAAATTCTGCAACAATGAAGTACCAGGGCTTTTTTAAAGATCAGAGGGTGGTGCACACTACAATCAGTAGCAGCTTCTGGCTGAAAGTAGGTAGGAATATAGTTGTCTCTTGCTCACAAGAACTGTTAAGTGTGTCCCCTGCTATGACAATGAGGAACTATGTCTTTGCAGACAGGCATCCTTTTACAACGAGCACAATGGGCAGAGTTTTTGTCAATAAGCCATGAGTAATAACAACGCTCCTCCTTCCTAAACCAGAAGGAGCAGCATTTCAGGCTCTACATGTAAGAATCCATCCCTCTCCTTTGTAAAAATCACACAGGACTCACGTTAATCCAAGGATGATTCATAAACTGAGAAATTGTCATTCTCTCAGTCGGGTCTGTCTTAAGCAAGTGACGAATCAGATGCTTGGCTGAAAGACAAGAACCAACACGGCACACTGTATTCAGTTATATCCACACAATCTTCAGAATAAAGAACTTGCATTAAGAAAGGTGATTGTATCCAGCTCAAGACACCTACCTGTGTCTGCTCTCATGTTAACAAGCAGTGGAGATGGGAGAGACAAAGAGAGAACATATGTATGTGCATGTTTCCTCCCCCTGCCCTCACCTATTTAAAGAGGAGGAAAGTGGAAACAGGAAAGGTTGTAGGGAGAGGAGACAAAAGGATTAGGGATTCTATGAGCCAGTCTACACCCTGAAACCTACCTGTTGAGGACTACAGATGCCTCTAGTGGGTCCTGCTTGACCAGTGTTGAAAACTGCACACCTGGGCTGTTGTCTAACACAGGGTTTTCTGCAGTTCTTCATTAACATAGTATCTAAACCTTTAATGCCCATGGCATTTACCAGACAAAACCGTTCTCAGTTATTCTTTCTGTAATCAGTTTTGTCCCATGCATACTGGCAGCTAAACAGTTTTCAGCACTGGTTCAAGGTGACCCACTGCTGAGTTTGTTTTGTAGACACAGCTGGATAGGTTGAAATTAGGAGGCAACTACCCTCAGTCACATCCATATGAAAACAAGTTTTCCATATACATTCTCTCTCTCTTCAGCTTCCATGAACATTTTAATAACTGCTAACTTGGGAGCGGACTGGAACAGACTCATCCAGGGGAGAACGACTAATCAACCAGGGACACACAACTGATGCATCCTCCTTTACACTAAATGTGCAGCGGATCACTGCACGCACAGCAATGAGATCCCATAATGGATGGCTATGCCGTATCTCACAGTGTGACGCTATTGGGGTGATACCTGCTTATCACTCAACACATGAAAATTAGGGCCCTCAAATGATTAAAAAATGAATTGCAATTAATGGTGCTGTTATTGTTTAACAGAAAACAATGTATTTAAAATATTTCTGGGTATTTCCTATATTTTCAAATATTTTGTTTTTATTACAACACAGAATATACAAGTGTACAGTGCTTACTATATTTTTATTACAAATATTTGCATTGTAAAAACCAAAAGAAATGGTGTTTTTCAATTAACCTAATACAGGTACAGTAGTATAATCTCTTTATCATGAATACTGAAGTTGCAAATGTAGAATTATGTTAAAAAATAACTGCATTCTAAAATGTTTAAAAAAGAGAAAACTTTAGAACCTACAAATCTTGCACAGCCAATCACTCAGAGAAATAAATTTGTTTACATTTACAGGAGATAATGCAGCCTGCTCCGTGTTTACAATGTCCTCTCAAAGTGAAACCCGGCATTCACGTGGCACTATTATAGCCAGCATCACAAGATATTTATGTGCCAGATATGCTAAAGATTCATATGCCCCTTCATGCTTCAACCACCACTACAGAGGATATGGGTCCATGCTGACAAGTTCTGCTATATAATGATCCAAAGCAGAGTGGACCGATGCATGTTCATTTCATCATCCGAGTCAAATGCCACCAGCGGGAAGGTTGATTTTCCTTTTTGGTGGTTTGGGTTCCTTATCAGAGTGACACACTATTTTTAGGCTTCTGAAAGTATTCTCCAAATCTTCTCTCAGATTTTGGAAGATACTTTATATTTTTAAACCTTGTGTTGAGTGCTGTAGCCATCTTTAGAAATTTCACATTGCTACCTTCTTTGCATTTTGTCAAGTCTTCAGTGAAATTTTTCTTAAAATGAAGAACATGTACTAGGTCATCATCTCAGACTACTATAATATGAATGGCAGAATACAGGAAAAATAGCAGGAAACATATTTCTCCCACAAGGAGTTCAGTCATAAATTTAATTAATGCATTTTTGAACGAGTGTTGTCAGCATGAAAGCATGTCCTCTGGAACAGTGGCTGAAGCATGAAGAAGCATACAAATGTTCAGTGTATCTGGCACTTAAATACCTTGCAATGCTGGCTACAATGGTGCCATGTGAATGACTAGTCTCATTTTCAGGTCGCATTCTAAATAAGTAGTGGGCAGCATAATCTCCCATAAATGTAAACAAACTTATTTCTCTTAGTGATTGGCTGAACAAGAAGCAGGACGGAGCAGACTTGTAGACTCAAAAAGTTTTATATTGTCTTGTTTTTTAATGCAGATATGTTACAAACATATACATATATATTGGTGAGTTGCACTTTCACAATAAAGAAACTGCACTACATCTTATTTGTATGAGATGAACAGAAAAATACTATTTTGTTTCTCATTTTTACAGTGCAAATACTTGTAATTAGGGATGCTATATATCGACTAATCGAATAGTTGATTCATTTTGCTGTTGCTATACTTCAAAGGTGAAAGCGCCGTGTGGAACCCAGGATCCCATCTGATCCCGGGCTCCACACAGTGCTGCTGCTTTGAAACACCGCAAGAAGCCTGATGCTGGGCTCAAAGTGGCAGCACTGTGTGGAGCCCAGGGTCAGCTGGGGAGTCCCCAAGTTGATCCCGGGCTCCATGTGGTGCTGCCACTTTGAAATGCCACGTGCAGTCTGGGGACATCCCAGCTGGCCCCAGCTGCACACAGTGTTTCAAAGCAGCAGCACTGCATGGAGTCCGGTTTCTGGCCCCAGGCTCCAAGCAGCGCTGCTGCTTTGAGGTATCTCCTCCAGTACCCCCCATCTGCCTCTTTCTGATAGAGGCAGCGGGGGGGGGGGGGGAACGACTAGATAACTAGTCCTTCACATCCGTACTTGTAATCAGAAATAATAATATGTGCACACTGTGCACTTCTGTGTTGTAATTAAAATCAGAATATTTGAAAATTTAGAAAAACATCAACAATATTTAATAAATTTCAGTTGGTCTTCTACTATTGTTTAACAGTGCAATTAAAACCATGATTAGTTGTGATTAAGTTTTAACCACAATATATTTAATGAATCACATTAAATATTTGTGATTAATCAACAGTTCTAGTGAAATTTAAAAGTTATCACAGAATAAATCACTTCTTTTCTAACAAGTATTCTATGATTAGAAGTATGATCAGAAGCTGCAGAACATTTTTTCCCTGACAGATGCTTTGGCAAGTGAGACTAGATGGTTTAGGAGATTAGTGTAGTAAAGGGAATCAGAACCTTCCACTTCTAGTGTACTAATTTTAATTAATTCAGGTCACCACTAAACAGCTGACTTTGGTCGCTAGTTTATTAACATAGATCACTGACCTCAGTCTAATGTCTGGATGACAAGTGTCCACATCGCAAAATTTATTTTGAGACGTTGGCAGCATCAATAAGGAAGCCAATATCTGACATCTCCCTTGAAGCTCACCTGGCACCACTTCTACCTGATCTGTGGATTAAAGTCTTCAGTTTCCAGGGATGTATCTCTAGCATCTCTCACCAGCACTCAATAAACTTTTTCTGTTATTTACATTCCACAGTGCTCAGGATACCCCTGTATCATTGATATCCCTGTATAATTTCATAAAAATCTTGATTGAAAGAGCATCACAAAAAGAATGACCCTTAGAAACAGTCTGAAATGTAAGCATATAGCCCTCTTCAGCCCCCAATGTGTATGCATGAGTAACAAAGACACAGGCTAGTTCAGTTACCTTCTTCTGATACTTCAGACCATTCTGGATTGGGAAATCCATATTGTCCCATACGAATTCTCCTTTTCATCCCTGGGGAAATGGCCAGTCCCGTGTTGGAGTAAAATGGAGGAAAGCCACATAGGCTGTAAGAAAGATGCATGGAATAGTTATAACTAGGAAATTCCCCTATTCCTTTGCTCGACATAAAATCAGAAAGCCAATGATTCTTCCAAAGATGGGATGAATATAATCCCAGTGACTAGTCCATTACTTAGTACAAATATCACAGAAAAATTAATGCAGCAATGGTATCTGCGATGGAAGTAGGGCAGTACAAATGGGTTGAGATGGCTTACCCCTTGTCTATTCACCTGTCCCTGTAAGCTCATACTTACAGAATATAAGTAATGACACCAAGAGACCACATGTCACATGATTTGTCATATTTCTCAGGACCAAGGACTTCTGGGGCTGAGGAAAGGAGAAAATCAGAAATAGCTGATTGCCAAATATTTTCTTTACTTCTGAACAGCAAGTAGTACTATAAAGTGACATCACTATTGTAACAATTGCAATGCATATACCAGGAATTGGGACCTCTGAGACTATGGGCCAGATCCAGCCCCCCACTTATTTTGAGCTAGGCCCATGGCAATTCTCTGAGTTTTGGTGACCCTGCAGGTCTGGAGCGTGAGTTGAGTGTCCCAAAAAAGGTCCCCCAACTCTGGTGTATACCCTAGAATTAGAACATCAAATACAGTATAGTTGGACTTTCAGAACATTGGTACTCACTGCTAGTTGCAAGGAAGGCAACATTTCAGTCAAGAGTAAATGTTATTCTTGGATTACCAATGCCTCCATTTTCCTAGTTTAAAGATGCATCTTTGTAGTTGGGGAATGATCAATCACCCTGTTCTCTCTCACCCTGTTTTTATGCTAAGCAAAGTTTCGCAGAAAAACAGCCCAGTGGTTGTGAAAGCTAGGTTCAGATTATGGATTTTATCATGTCAGGCCACAGAGAAAAAGCCAGCATTACATCTGTGTAGCCATGTTTGCCATTGACCTTGATTGTAAAATTCTAGATTCCTCTTTGTCCTCTCTGCAGGACAGAAGAGGTGCCCTTCACAGCTGAGGAGATTTCCCAAGGCTCACTGGGATGTCTATACATGTGGAAGAACGGGACTTACCCACATAATAGGGCGTATAACAGGGCGTCTGCAGAGCATTCTGTATAGTGGTCTCTTTGGCAAACCCGAAGTCTGTGAGCTTGAGTACTGCATTCTTTTCTTTGGATGTGTAAAGTAGGTTTTCAGGCTGCCATGGCATCAAGAGAAAAGGTAATTCCAACAACACAGGGAAAGGGTCTCAAAATAAATTCTATTGGGCTGTACTCCTAATTCATCCATGGGGCCACCTGTTCCCCACCAACGAAGTGCGGCATTCTCTCTTCTCACTTCCCCACTCCAGACTGAGGATCATTTCCCTTCCACAGTAAAGAGCATCTTTGTCTAAAGCAGGCATCAAAATCCTTCCCAAGCTAATAATCACAGAAAAACGGGCTCAGTCCTGCCTCCCCTGGAGTCAACGGTAACATCATCCACTTCAAACGGTACAGAACCAGGCTTTCTATGAACCCTTCCTCAGAACATTACACTTTGGGGGATTGTTCTCTCTCACCCACATTGTATCTAATCTGATATAGATATCGGTCCATGCTCTGTGTTTCCACGAGGCATTCAGGCCAGCAGGAACAAGAACCAGGGTATTCAAAATAGATCATCTTGAAAACCAGAATCATGGCCAGTGTCTGACACTGCTCTATTAATACATACACAAAGATACAGCGCTTCTCCCAAAACTGAACGAATTCTGTCCTTACAATCTTGCACAGTTTACTCTGAGAGGAGGATTCTTAAGCACTGAGTAAAAGGGAACTCGGAGTTCAGGTATTAGTTAAGTAAGGACTTTATTTAACTTCACTGGGAGAGAAGAAAAGACTGCAATTACAGTTCTGTGCACAGATATGTTCTCTTCGACATGGGGTTATTTAGAAGGAAGAAACATGTTTTGTGGAAGGACTTGAAGGAGGAGGGAACTGAAGGATGGCAAACTACTTTGTACCATTTCTGCATTTGCCTACTGTGCACGTGGCACATGTTGTGTAGTCAGCCAGCATTAGTTCTTATGCACAAACCCAGCTCCATCAAAATACATGGAATTTTGACCCTAAATTTGTATATCAGTGATGCTGATGGACACTAAATAGCTCAGGGTATAGTTCTACATGGCTCTGTGTAGTGTGAAAACACCTGTCTTGTAAATCTGCATACCACGTGTTGTAACCCTTCATGGGGAGAGAGGTTATTATGTGGGGGCTCGCAAGCTGTCAGGCTACAGCCCAACCCTAAGTAGTGTTAAATATAAAAAAAAGTGTTTTTAATGTATAAAGAGAATCACTCTGAGTTTTGCTGCGTGAAAGGAATCACCAATGCAAAAGTGTGAGAATCACTGGCATATGCAGTCCAGGTATTCTTGCTTCTCTGGACTAGCCCGAGATCCTTACCACTATTCTAAATCAGTATCTGAAATTCAGAATTACTTTCTGGAATAATTCTCTTCAATATTGTGCCACAAATAACTACCATCCTTTTTATAACCTTAACATATCTGAAGACTTATCAGGTTCCCCTCAGTCTTCTCTTCTCAGGACAAAACATTCTCAGGGTATGTCTACACTACCACCCTAGTTCGAACTAGGGTGGTTAATGCAGGCAACCAGACTTGCAAATGAAGCCCGGGATTTGAATTTCCCGGGCTTCATTTGCATATTGCCGGGCGCCGCCATTTTTAAATGTCCGCTAGTTCGGACTCCGTGCCCATGGCTACACGCGGCACGAACTAGGTAGTTCGGATTAGGCTTCCTATTCCGAACTACCGTTACTCCTCGTGGAACGGGGTTTGCTGCCCGTCTCCCTGGTCTGCTGGAGACCAGCACACCAGGGAGACGGGGAGCAAAGCCTCTGAGGATGCCGGCAGCGGGACAGCCGCGGCGCGTCTGGGCTGTCCGCTGCCTGCGTGCTCCCCGGCTTTGCTCCCCGTCTCCCTGGTCTGGGGAGACGTGGAGTAAAACCGCGGAGCACGCGGGCAGCGGACAGCCCAGACACGCCGCGGCTGTCCCGCTGCCAGCATCCTCAGAGGCTTCGCTTCCCGTCTCCCTGGTGTGCTGGTCTCCAGCAGACCAGGGAGACGGGCATCAAACCCCGTTCATAACTGCGGATGCGACATAAGTCGGATCCGCGTAACTCGGGGACTGCCTGTAGTTGTTAAGCCACATTTTCCTAGTTTGCTTATGAGAATGACATATGGGTCTACGTCAAAAGCTTTTTTAAATCAAAATACAGCGCATTTACTGCTTTCCCCTGCCTTCTAGATCAGTAACTCTGTCCAAGAAGGGATTTAGGTTGGTTCGGCATGATTTGTTCTTCACAAATCTATATTTGCTACAGTTTAGTACCTTATTATTTTCTAGTTGCTTCTAAACTGATTGTTTACTAATTTGTTCCAATATCTTTCCAGGTATCAAATTTAAGCTAACTGGTTACATTTCCCCAGCTCCATTTTGTTCCCCTTTTTAAAAGACATGTTTGCACTTCTCCAGTTCTCTGAGAACTCACGGAGAATGCGCAAAGTCCCAAAGATTATTGCTGACAGTTCTCAGATTGCTTCAGCGAGTTCCGTAAACACCTTAAGATGAATTTCATCAGGTCTTGCCAACTTGAATACATCTAAAATATCAAAATACTCTTTAACCTCTTTTTTCCCCTATTCTGGCTTGTGTTCCTTCCCCTTGTTGTTAATATTAATTATGTTAAGCATCTCTCCACACTGAAACTTTTTTTTAGCAAAGACTGAAACAAAACAAACACCCCAGTCTTCTTGATGTTTTCTATCATTAACTCTTTTCCCCCACTAAACAGTGTGCCTGTGCTTTCAATCATCTTTCTCTTGCTCAGAGGCTACGTCTACACTGGCATGATTTTCTGAAAATGCTTTTAACGGAAAATCATTTTCAGAAAAGCGCGTCTAGATTGGCAGGATGCTTTTCCGCAAAAGCACTTTTGGCGGAAAAGCGTCCGTGGCCAATCTAGACGCGGTTTTCCGCAAAAAAACCCTGATTGCCATTTTTGCGATTGGGGCTTTTTTGCGGAAAACAGTACTGTGCTGTCTACACTGGCCCTTTTGTGCAGAAGTCTTTCAGAAAAAGACTTTTGCCCGAATGGGAGCAGCATAGTATTTCCGGAAAAGCACTGACGATCTTACATGAGATCATCAGAGCTTTTCCGGAAATTCAAGCGGCCAGTGTAGACAGCTGGCAAGTTTTTCCGGAAAAGCGGCTGATTTTCCGGAAAAACTTGCCAGTCTAGATACAGCCATAATGTATATGTAAAACCTCTTCTTATTGTCTTCTATGTTCCTTGCTTGCTGTAATTCATTTTGTCCCTTAGCCTTTTTGATTTTGTCCCTAACACATTTGCACTGATGTGTTGTATTAATCCTTAACCATTTGTCCATGTTTCCCTGTAGGATTCCTTTTTTATCTTCGGGCCATTAAAGCAGCCTTATTGATTTCTTGCTAGTCCTACTATCACTTCTTTGCAACAGGAAAGTATACTGTTATGCCTTTAATATTATCACTGAAAAACTGCCGGCTCTTCTGAATTCTTTTTTTCTTTAGGTTTTCTTCCCTTAGGACCTTACTTACTAGTTCTGAGTTTGCTGACATCTCCTTTTTTAAAGCCCACTGTCCTTATTCCACGGCTCTCATGCCTTCCTTTTCTTAGAACCATGAAACTGGTCATTTCATGATCAGTTTCACCCAAGTTACCTTCCTCCTTCAGATTTGCAACCTAATACCTCCCTCCTAGTCAAAATCAAGTCGAATATTCATTTCTCTTCCCTCTTCCCAGGGTGTTTAATTTGTATGCAACTGGTTTCACACTTTCCTCTATATAAAGAAAGTTCTCCTTCTATGGGTCTTTTTTGAAAATAGAAATATATGATTTTGAAATTACAAAAACTGACAGGGACCTCAGGTGCAGTATCTGAACCAACACACTGGTTTTTAAATTAACTAGACTTCAAGTTGAATGTCTCTTTAATACCAGTTATGACTACTTTTTATGTTGCATATGTAACTGAAAACAATTGGCCTTGGTGTGGGTGAGTAGATAGAGGCAGAAATGATTGGGTATGAACAGATCCTCCCCACATTGGCATGAAACAGATACACTTTGGCCACTTCATTGTACTCATCAATGTTAAATAAATCACCACTGCCTCCTTGTTGTCAGTGTAACTTTTCTCCCCTGAACAGGTACATTCAGGCCTTACCTTGACATCTCTATGGGCAATGTTCATTGCATGCAGATAATGGATAGCTGTTCCAATGTTTCTCATTATCTCAGAAGCCTCTATAAATATAATTTCAGAGAAAGGTCATATTAACATTCCCACTGTAGCTCAGAGACATGCCTGGGAATTTTTCTCAGTTAGAAGCCAGCTCATCTCTATATAGGGCCAGTGTCAACACTGGAAAAGCTAAAATTAGCCTTAACAGCTGTGTTTTTGTTTTGAAGGCAATCATACTCCACAATCCTCTGGCAGCTCAGCCACTCTCATGAGCAGGCACAGTAACTGGAATAGCTGAGACTCCTGCTCTGTAAATTAATGCTCTGCCATGCTCATCAAAGCAGAGTATTATGGGTACACAAGGGCAATGTATCAATGCACAAGATCATGAAGAAAGTGTCCCAGGTATATTTTTGGGCTACTCAGCAAAGAAGTTTAACGCTGCACCAGAGATGTTAAATATCAGTTAATTGAATAGTCAATGAACCTCATGAATTCTTTTTGGTTACTCATCTATTCTATATTCCCCAAGGGTGGGACTGGCAGCGATAGCATCTTCACTCCTGAGGAGCCCCTGGCCACTCTGTGCTGCTGCCTCTATATCAGAGGAAGCAGCATGTGGTGCCAAGTGGGAACTGGTCCTCAAGGGCAGACAGTTTAAAAATCAGCTCCCCTCATGGACAGGCGGCCTGTCACTATGTGCTGCTGCCTCTGATACATCAGAGGCAACAGTGTGGGGTGGCAGCAGCCCCTATCCAGGGGTGGACAGAGTTCCCAGACCTGGCAAAAGCCAAAACCGAGCCAGGCTGCCCGCCTGGCTCCCAATCACTTTAAATGCAGAGCTGCAGTGGGGGTAGGTCCTGGACCCAGCACGAGCCAAAACTGAGCCAGGCTGCTGGCCAGCCTGCTAAAAAATGTACTGGTGGGCTGGGAGGGAATGCATGTAGTCTATAGAATTGAACTAATAGCTTCTGCTTATCCGTTAATCGACTACACTATTACTTCTTTACTCTTGGTCCTCCTCAGCCTCCAACAGTGTTTCCTCATATAAAAGTGAATTAGCCATTTTATCATGCAAATCATCTCCTAGTATTTGTTTTCACCAGTGTACTTTAAAGTCTAATTTCGGCATTTGATACCTACTCCCACAGAAAATTCTAGTTGCCAGTGAGCTCTCTGTGCCCCCAGCAACAGATTTGTGAAGTGAAAGTGGGGAGAGTTCATTGACTTGGGGCAGCCAGAAGACTTATGTGGGAGGCCATTTCAGAGAAAGAGGTTGTGTCCTCCTCTGGCTCTGTGTGCTAAGCAGCTATTATAGAGCAGGGGCTGGTTTAGGCTTCAATCCCCTATGGTACTTTACCTGCAGTCTCTCCCCCCCCCCCACCCGCCTATTCCCACTGCTATGCATCGACACTAGCTTAATTCCACAAGTCTGCAGAAATACCAACAGAACCAATGCTCTCTCCATGAATAGGTGTTAGAGTTAATATGTTACACTTGGGCCTTTGTTTCCGTCACAAGTAAGAGCATAACCCAAGTGATGCTCTCAGCTTCAGAGGCTGAGGGGGAAACTGAGATTATTTTACTTGACCCAGGAAAGCCTACTTTATAGAGAATTACCTGGGTATAGAGCAAGTCTCCTGCTTTGGCTAGAGTGTCCATGTTTGGCATGATACAGAAGTGCTCTTGCGTGAGGGCAAAAACTGCCCAGTCAGGCAGGAACAACCAAAGGGAGGAAAAATTCATCCTCTTTGGAAGCTGTGTAAGTTATATCCATGCATACCCTTCTCCTTCGCTATCTAGGTTCTAAGCACTAGGAAGCTGTCTGCTAGGTGGGCAGAGAGTGCGATCTTAGGAGGTCCCTCCAAGAAAGAGGGATATTAATTTCTCAGCGCCTGTTGCGCAAGTGGAGGGTTTTTCTCTTGTAGTCCCAGAGGTCTATAAAGGGGTACCTGGAAGAAAACACTCAGTAAGAGCTAGGACCACCAAATTCAGTATTCAGCTTCTTCTTATCATGGCTTAAAGCAATATAAGGGTTTGGTTGTGCCAGGAAAATGAGATGTGCCTGGAATGGGATTGCTTTGGTGATCCTAGCTCTTACCGTGTAGGATGAGTTCTTGATCAAACAGACAGACAAACTCTCTAAAATACGGAGTAGATTAAATAGAACACTCAAAATACATACATGAAGTAGACAGAAAAGAAAAATGCAGAAAAAGTTTTGTAATCACCGTAGTTTAAAAAAAATAATGGTACATACAGTTTATTTTAAAAACTTAAATTGAGGTTTAAAACAACTTGAGTTATGGACCCAAGCAATGCCGGGTAAATTTGCTAGTAATTCATAAAAGTCATGTTGTTATCAGGGTAAAACTACTTAAAATCACAGCAATACTATTTCCTGCAGGAGTCTTGTGTCTGACAGAGCTACCAGGTACACTCCTCAGACTGCATCCAGTTTGTGTGCTCCACATAAGTTACTCATGCCTCTTGAGGGATTCATCATAGACTAGAGAGTAGCATTGGAAACAGAATCACAAAACATGTCCTCTATACCAACTTTGCACAATGGTCACAATAATTTACAATTCAGGTATAAATTCCATTCACCTCCCCATTTCGTGAGGACAAAAATAATACAACTCTAATATTTTACTTTCCGATACAAGTAATCCACTTCTCTGGCAGTGAGTGCACAAGTAGAATTTTGCAGTCATGTGCATTTATGGCACTGTCCAAATAATAATGATAATTAATAAACAGGCTGTTGTGTTCCAGGTACTCTCAGTGATTCACTGTGGGACCTTAAACAAGTCACATAGCCTTTCTGTACAAAGTCTTTGTTATAATCATTTATTCACAACATAGCTGAACACAAATGATGCTTCTCAAAGGCGGCTCCCAACTGAAACTGCAAGAGAGACTGGACTGTATGTAGGATGGGAGTACAGTGGCAGAGATGTGTGAGGACCAGAATTAGAACAGCAGGGATTGCTGCAGCTTGGAACTTACATGTATGGGCAGATGCGTGTAAGGAATTTCTCATCTAGCATTCCACATTATTCCTAACGCTAGCCAATTCTTTTCATGTTCATGACATTAAATTGTTTTAAAGATAGAAAATAGAAATTTAAAACAACAGGAAACAAAACTGAACCCAATAAAGCTTCTGTAATAACAAAGCAAACATTTTCCAATTATTTTGGCTGGGGAGGGAGGATGAAGGGAATAAACCCTCACAAACTCATGACATTTTACCTTTCTCCGTGAAAGCTTGGTCTCCTCGCTCCTGGATCCTGCTGAACAGCTCCCCTCCCTCCATGCTGAAACAGAGAACACATACAAAACAACCTCAGGGGGATGAGCAAAAGAAATCACCACCACACCATGCATGGACTTGCAATAAGTTAGGGAACCTGCTTGCCTGTCTCTGAGACTTGAACTTGCTAAATAATTTGATCCTAATAGGTCCAGTGCAGATTGCAGACCTGCTCCACATTACATTTAAAAAAAAAACACTCCAAACTGTAGGAGTTTTGAGGCCTGCGATTTAGTATGAAGTGAAGCATTTCCCAGAAAACAGAATCACTGACATTGGTAAGACGTCCAGTCATGTTTCTGAGAGACCGGAAATGACAGGTTGGATGCTGGTTCAGAAGACTGGTAGCACTCCTTGTAGCCTTACTGCATTGCAAACAAGGTCTTTAAGATTTGGAGATGAGGGAAAAAGCAGAAGCAAGCGAGTAAGCAAATGAGTAACTGACAAGACAGATATTAAAGGAGCCCCCCTAGAGGAAGACAACACTGCAGCATTGTCACCAAGAGGGTGGGGGACAGAGGGAAGAATTAGGGTTAAGTGGTAGTCTGGGGGAGACAAACGACCCTATCAGGACAGTCAGCCCCCATGAGAATGTGTCGAGGAAAGTGACAGATGCATGTTTGAATATATGTATTAATTACACCCACGTTTCCATAAAGATACATTTCTCTGAGTGCAAAGGAAGGTTAGTTTCGTGATTAGTCTTCTTGTTCCTCCCACAGACAGGCTGCTTGAGCAGCTGCAGGTTTCCCCATAAATCCTATAAAGAGAGTAGCGCACTAGGCTACTGCCTGGCAAAACTGCGCAGTCAGGACTGCTTCCAGCTCTTACATCCAGCTGTCATGGTCCCACTACTTTCCAGAATGTGGGTAAGTTAGAAGGGACTTCCTGGTTCGTACCATTCCATAATGATGAGGAGACATCTTTTCCCCTGATGTATGTTTTCATACACGTCCAGAATGTGGACAATATGGGGACAGCCTGATGCCCTCCAGTGATGATCCACCTCCTGTCGTGCTTTTGGGCTGTCATACAGGAGCTGTAAGGAGATAGGAGAGAGCAATGACTATCAGTCCAAGCCAGGGGTTCTCAAAAATATAGGGCAGGGCTCCCAAGGGAGACCCTGGAATGTGTCACAGGAAGTGTGAGCTGTGTGCTCCCCCACCCCTTTAAGAGCTCTGTTGGCCCTGGGCAAGGTAAATGCGACAGCCAGAGCCCTGCCACCCAATCTCAGTCTTTTCTCACCCCCAGAACCTCTCACTGGGATGCAGCAGGGCCCTGGCTTTCAGCCCCAGGGCAGCAGCCCAGCAATCAAGTAAGATTGGCAATGGGCCACTATGAAAAATGATATTGGCGAATGTCACTTTTCACACACCTCCCTTACTTCTGAGCCAACAGGCATGGCACTGCCTTCAGAGCTGGGTGGCAGTAAATGTACGTGGAGGAGAGGGGGTGTCAACAGTAACAGACACAAAGAAGGGGGGCCGGACCAAGTAAGTCTGAGAGCCACTGCTCTAAGCTATTTTGCTTAAAACTGGTGTTCAAAGGGCACTTGCACTCAAGACCATGGCAGGGCTCCTCTTTGGCTGCCATCTCAGCTCGCAGGACGCTAGACCATGCTGAGATGTTTTATGCTAACAGGACTGAACAGCTTTCCTGGACTAGCCTTAGGGCAAGGCAAGCAAGGTGGTTGCCTTGGGCCCCGCACCTTCAGAGCCTGCACTACACCAAGCCCAAGTATAAGGGGCTGAGGCTGGAGCTGGCGCTGGACAAGCTGGTCACCTGCATCACCGTGGGACTGCCGCCGCTGCTCATCTTGCTGGCCTTCGCACAGGGGATCTCCATAGATACCCGCCCAGTCAGCCCCGCAGCCCAGCACCCTGCCACTGCCCTGGCCGAGTTCCCCTCCTCCCCCTGCAAGTGTCTGGGCTCCAGCCCTGCTGCACTGGTAAGGCTGTGGGAGCTGGCTCAACCCGTATGTGTGTTGACAGCACTAGGCTGTGTTTGGTCCTAGTGAGCCAGGATGCAACCCCAAGCCGCTTGCCTTTCTCCGTCTGCCGCAAATTGTGTATGATCTGTAAGGAGGGGAGAGTCACACAGGTCAGCAGAGAATCCGACCTGGCCAGAGTGTTGTGGAATAAATCCAGTGAGAGACTTGTGCTTCCCCGGCTGGACTCTGTAACCCAAGGATGTGAACCTTTTTTGAGTCAGGGGCCACTGACCCACAGAAAAATTAGTCGGGGGCAGCACGCGAATGAGAAGTGAAAAAAACCCTCTCACTGTGGCCCCTGACTGAGGAAAAAGACTCCCCACATTCCCCTCACACACCAGAGCCTGAGGGGCCCAGCCTAATAGATTTTGTGCACTCAAGCCCCCAGGAGGGTAGCAGGTGGGCTGAAGCACCAGCACGGGCTCCCCAGTGCGGGGGAGAGCCCTGAGCCAGGCCTGAGGTCCCCCACCCGTTGTAACCCCTCAACTAGGTTTGACTTAAACTAGAGCATCCACCGGCTGGACCCCGCTGTTAGGATGCCGCCTTGGGCCCCGCAAACTCCTTGGCCAGGCCTGGGGTGACTGTTCCGTGGAGAAGAAACAGCAATAGACGGAGACAGTCTCACCCTACCCACTCCTTGCCAGCAACATCCCCTTCCTCACTGGCTTGCTTGGGACCCTAACACTGCCACACATGTAGAGAAGCCTTGGTGCTCAGAGCAGCAGAGGCAGGAAGGGACTTCTTGGCATGCTGCCCAGAAGCAGCACCCTGCAGAAAGGCTGGTCAGCCAGTGAAGCTGCACAGGTGTGGACAGAATGTGATGCTGCCCATCTGCTGGAGGGAGGGGAGGGCGAGAGAGGGACGGGGGGGTGGGTCTTATTGTGCAGCATTGACTTGGTTCCTGACTCTCGCCGTAGGAAGAGCAGACACACAGCCAGGCTTCTCAGACTGGGGGTGATGATGTGGGTGGTCATGAGCTATCAGCATCCACCACAAACCTATGTAGCCCCTGGTATTAACTATTACAAGAGTGTTTTTAATTTATAAGGAGGGGGTCACACTCAGAGACTTGCTGTAGTACAGGGGCCACCAATAGAAACATTTGGGCTAAAGCTTTTGTGCACACTGGGCTAAAGCTTTAGCAACTAACAGCTGAGAGATTTTCACCACTGTAGGGAGCCTGCATTGCCACCCTGTTCCTAAATTCAGGACTCCCGCCCCAGGCCACAGGGCTTCTTCCAAGACCATCAGTCTGTGGCCTGAGCTCACCCTTGGCAGCCATCCTCCCACCAGCCTTGACGTGGCCTGGTTTCCATGCAATTTGTCAAAGAAAAGTGGGATCCAATTTAGATAGAAAACAAACAAAAACAGCCTATTAGCAAGCCCAAGCGCAGGAACTGTACTTCTTTCAATCATCAGTCCATTCAGCCTGTTCTTTCCCTAACTACCATGATGCAGTAGCTGAGTGGCCCTGTCTATGTGGATTTTCCCTGGTGCCTTTCCTGATTTGGGCTGTTGCCTAAATGTCTAATTAAAAGTTCATTTAGCCACATGTGCAATAGCAAAGCCCAAACATCCTCAGGGCTCTCTCTCTCTAGCCAAGATACTTAGAGCAGCTTCTTAGAGAATACTGAGCTTTCCTGCCCGGATGTTACTGAATTAGTATCATTTCTTTTTTGATGCCTCAAATCCCATTTACCTTTCCTGTGTTTCTGCCCTCTAGATAATCTTCCCCTTAAATATCACAGTTTCAGAAAAGCCCAGGAAGCCACTTGCCTCTTACTGGCATTCTTAGAAGACTATTTCCTGCATAGGTCAGATAATTAAGGTGCAAAGGTTCCTGCCACCCTTCCCTTTTACATAATGTTCCATCAATGCAAGTTCAATTAGCAAATGCCGATACAGTTTAATTTCCTAGTCTCTGAGGGGATTTTGAGGGGTGGGTAGTAAAAGTGGTCAAAAGAAATTTCACAGAACAAGGCTAGATCAGGCATTCCGAGGCAGGGCTTCATTAGGGAAAAAATAAAACCCTACACACAATTGCTAACCAAAGATAGAGTCAAAAGACAACAAGCAAGGCTTAAACGAAGCTTGAAGCTCAACCTTCACTACCAGCTACTGGAATGGGAAAGGGTGTTAGGATTTCTACCAGGGTACTGGCCTTGTTCCTGTCATATTGACTGAACCTCTACCTCTGTCCCCAGAACCTTCCTAGCTGTGGCACAGAGATGAGGGGAGGACCAGGTTTCTATTACTTCACACCTCTCCCAGCCTCCATTTTTTGCATCTTCCCATCAAGAGCTCTGGCTTTTGCTTCAGGTGCCTCTTTGAACCAACAGCATGAAAAAGCCGACATGATTCTTCTGTTCAGGGTTCTGAAAAGCATCAGTGAAACTGATTCCAGTCTTCTCCATTTCACTTTGCTGTTGTGTGGCAAGGTAATTAGCAGCAGGTGGCCCAGAGCCATCTTTCTACAGACTTAGGAAGATGACACTGCACCAGTTTACACATAGTGCAAATCTGGAAAATTTTCTCTGCAACCATAAAAGCTAGAACCGTTAACAGTTGTTTTTAAATCACAGCCTAAATTTTGCAGCCACTGTCTATAGCCCCTGCATTCACCAAGGAAACCTTCCCTCTTGGGGCAGGTGAGTGGCTTTTCCAAGTTCTATTCCAACGTTTGATATTAATATCTCATTTCACATTTGAAACCAAAGATTAAATTAATTTTGTAGCTCTCTATATAACCAGTAAAGATGTGACTGTGGAGTGTTAGTATAAATCAAACAGCCCCTAAAAATGTGACTCAAGTCCCCACATTTCTCTTCCTGATTTTTGTGCACACTCTCTCCCTTTCCTACTCCCTCCAGCTGTCATCTTGACACCACCATAGTCAAGTCTGGCACTAGAGAGCACACCTGGGCTACAGGCCAGGACTGAAGAAAGGAGGAGGTACTGCCGTCATTATATGTCAAAATGCCTGCCAAAAGCTTTTTTTAGAGGGTAAAACTCTAGAAAATAACCTTTGTACTACTATATCACCCAATTTCTGGTTTTTAAGGGTACAGTTACATTGCAAAAACTCAGGGCGGCAGCTGTCTCTGAGCCCAGATCAAAATGATTGGGACTCATGACAAGGGTCTAAAAATAGCAGAGCAAACATTTCCACTCCAGGTCCAAAACCCTCCCCTCTCACCAGCTTTTGGAGCCTGGAGTTCAGACTGAAGTCAAACTTGTAGTGTGAGTCAAAGTCAATGGAGAGCGGGGGCTGGGGGCTAAGCTGCAGAGAGCAGCAAATCGGCAGGAGACCAGTAGAATGAAGTAGGCAACTGAAGGCAGAACAGAGCACTGGACTGCTAACCATCTAGAGCAGGGCTACTCAGCCCGCGGGCGGGAGCCAAAACAGAAAAGGAGTCAATATAATGGCCTTCTGTGGATATGCGCTTTAGTAGTTAAATTGCTGGACTGTCATTGCTCATTGCAACTTAGCCTGCCCTATGGTGCTATCCTTCAGCTAACACTCAATCACTCCAAGTCACATCAAGGGGCAGGGAAGAGAGAGGAAGCCGGAGTGATTGAGAAGCACCACACAGTGTTGCAACAACAACCTGCAATGAGTCCTACAAAGTTGGAAACAGATGAGAATGGGCAGGCTGTGGCCACCAAAGAGATGAGGGTCAGGAAAAATTCCATAGAGATTTCAACAAGCTACGGGGCTCATGTTACACCTCTAGCAGACTCACTGACTACAATTTCAGGCATCTACACTTGAACTTAGTGGTCCCCAGCAGCATCTGATTTTACAAGTGGTCCTCTCTAGACTCACTCATTTACTCCTGTTCTCAGCATCTAGTCTCTCTTGCAAACGGAAACTAAGTGTCCTCACCTTTCTGTTATTCATTTTGGCCAGAGGTGGAGCAGTAGAGATGGCACTAAACTAAATGTTCAGATCCTAACACTCAACTGGGAGAAATCTGAATCTGGATCCAAACTTGGTTAGTCTAACCCCCCAAAAAATAGATTGCCGCAAAGTCACCCATCACAAGCAAATGATGGGCATATATGTCTACCTCCATTTACTTCCTTTCCTCTTGCCATGCTGCTTTTATCACCATGTGGGTTAAAAAAACATGCCTCAAAATCAGAACTATGCTCATGGACTTGAACTAACACGAGTTGCTCCACAGCTGTTCCTCTACTCATTCTCTAGTCAAGAGTTGTTGTTGTCACAGAGGCCTGTATAATTATGGATGATTAATGCAGCTTTTGCTCATCTTTCTTCTTCCCTCACCCACAAAATGTCTCTACCACCATTGTTTTGGACCACCTGTTGTTTTGCAGTCAAATCTTTAATTCTACACTACCTCTATAGAAGATATATCTGGATGGTATAATGCATAATGAATGCGGACATGCCGGGGAGACCACTTGTGAGTCATTAGAGTGGAAAGAGGAAAAGAGTCAACCATAAAGGTTTTTAAACAAGATAACTGCACCTCCGTTTCAGTGAAGGTGTGTTCTGATAGCTTTGCTTCACTGGCTAAGTTAAATTCTATTTTTATTAATTCAAGAAATCTTGAAAAGGCCTTTACGGAGACTGAAATCTGGTGACTAAAAGGTATGGCAGGAAGAGGGAATGGAGGAGAGCCCATTGATTAATGCCATTCAATAAGAGATACCACATTGTCTTTCTCTAAGTGCTGTAAATCCCCAGAGAGGATCTTGTTTTGCATTTTGCTTTACTGCTTGCTCTTAGCATTAACAGCTTTTTGACCTTGAAAACTGAAAACTCTATTGGGAAGCTCAGATGTCAGTGAGATGCTGTTTCGCTCACTATTTTTTCAAGATACTTCTCCGCTAGAGAGGGGGTGGGGAACAGATGATTGATAGATGAGAGCAAGCCAGTGCAGAGATGAAAAAATCCCATAGAAGAGCCTCAGTTGGTGGAGAAGGCTCTCTTTTAAATGCGGGGGGGGGGGGGGGGGAATACAGTAGCTGAATATTACATATCCCTCTGAATAGGTTTCTCTTTTGCTGTCAGTGGTAAACAAAAAGCCCAACATTTCACCATGATTTCTAACAGTCCCTTAGAAATATCAAAGCAGTCCTTTGTGCTACATTCCAGCTGGAGTTGATGTTAACAGGAATGCCTCAGCATCAGTCAGGAGAGATCTAGCAGAAGCACGTTAGCTGTGGCAGTTAAACCAGCAGAGAAAACATACCTGCAAACCCCCATAGGAAAAGTGAGGGTGCTTTTTAAATCATTCAGTGACTGCGGTATATTTAAAAATAACCAGGTGGATTGGATGGATCAGGGGATTGGTGGTGGGTCACCAAACCTCTCACTTCTACATCTCTAAATCAGGGTGTTGTTGACCAAAACTGTTTGGTGGCCTAAAATAAAATGAACCATTAGTCCAGTTCAGGTGGAGAGACCAACCCCCAGAGGTGGTCCCTCCAAGTTAGTAATGATGCTCTATTAGGGTTGCCAGGTGTCCAGTTTTGAACTGGACAGTACATTATTTGAACTTTCTGTTCAGGAAACAAATTGAGAAAATATAAATGAGAAAATCTAAATAAGATGGAATGTAGATTGTGATGTAATGTCAAGTGTGTCTGGTATTTTTGTTGAAACCATCTGGCAACCCTATGCACTATCACTCTGCCTGTGCTATACTTCTACAGAAGGAAGTTCAGTCAAGAGCTGTCATGCACCTTTCATAAGGCTAAACAGGGAGAAAGCCATTAAAATCCTGACCATTGCCAAGTAGTCTAGAACAGTTTTAAAAGATGATTCTGGTTTTGTGCCTACTGAACACAAAATCAAGGGTTTTCTTTGTCTTCTTTAGGGATCTTTCCTCTGCTTCCTGTTTCCATTCTTCCCATTTGTACCCAGCCAATCACAAGGCAAAAGCTGGAAGACTGATATTCTGTGTCCTGGCAGAATAAGACAGAATTAAGGGGACTAAAGAGGATTATTTTGCATGTGGTGTCAGAATAAGGCTGAACTTGTTTACATGCTGACACTCAAACCTTAGACACTGTTCCTTAAAAAGTTTTGAAGAACACATTTAAGAGAAAAACTAAAAGGGGGGGGTGGGGGAAGGAAGGAGACAGAGAAGCAGAAAGAGGCACGATCCTTTACAAATCTGAGCATTTGTGAAACTTGCTTGCTTGCAGGCCAGATGTTAATTTATGCAGTGCACATCTCAGTAAGCAATAACCACATATTTCAGCAGCAATAGAGATGAGAGGCAGTCAGAAGGACAGAAGTTGTAGGTAAAAATTCCTCTGAGTTTAGAATAATATAAGAAGTGTATTTATGGAGAGGATGATTCATTAGCCTTCTGGACACACTATAAAGTCCTATGGTTTTCCCAAGCATTTTGGGATTTAGTGAGGAATTAAGGGGTCCTCTGAGTATAACTGGTTTACTTGGTGGGTAATTTTGGGCAGTCACAGCATACTTTATTGTAGAGGTACCCAGAAGATGGCCTGGATGCCCAGAAATATGAATGTAGAAACTGAAATAAATAAATAAGACATACAGGTATTAACTCTAATTACTCATATTGCTAGCCATTCACTCTGAAAAGGTCAAGTGTCTTTATTCAGAACATCAGCAAAGATGGGGGCAAGGGCAACTGAAATGGAAAAATAACAGCCTGATCTATATTTCAAAAGTGCACATAATGTTAGCAAACAGTAAAGCAAAAAAAGCCATAATTTACATTCGCACAAAATAACAAGCTGTTATATTTAATAGTATGAGTGTGTTTTCCTAACTGAATGATGGTGACCCAAATTCTGAAGCTTCAGAGGGGTAGCCAAGTTAGTCTGTAACAGGAAAAACTTAAAAAACAACAAATAGTCTAGTAGCACTTTAAAGACTAACAAAACATGTAGATGGTATCATGAGCTTTTGTGGGCAAAACCCATCTGAAGAAGTGGGCTGTGCCCACAAAAGCTCATGATACCATCTACATGTTTTGTTAGTCTTTAAAGTGCTACTAGACTATTTGTTGTTTTTTAAGTTTTTCCAACTTCTGAAGTTTGTTTTATACCACATTGCAAATATAATTTGTTTTAAACATCTCATCTGATTTTATTTTTTGTCAAGTCCTGGATATTTGTGTGTTAGCAGCGTACCTGCTTTGCAAGTTGGATAAAGAATTACTTCTGATAAGTGCCATAAGATTATAACTTGCATTCATTTGTAGTGGGCAGAGAGGAAAGGCAGGCCAAGAAGGAGGGCGTGGTCGTAGGATAAGAAAGAATGAGAGAAGGTGACTTCTCAGCTCAAGTGCTCTCATTTCCCAACATTTCAAAATTCAATTGTTGATAAATATTAACCCTCCACTGAAGCCAAAAAGAAGAAGGTGTTCTTGTGCTGTTTGCACAAAGTAATAACCTTGCTCCACCTGTTCCACCAGCTTTTGTTAACATGTTACAACAGAACAAGACTTACGCTACAAGCTACCCACAAGTGGTTCCTATATTATTCTAAACACTGTAACCATATTTGGTTTAAAAAAATCACAGCCACAAACAATTTTTTCCTTCCACAAAATTCTTAGATTGGCAATTTGTTTAGACGGATCTAGGGCTCCGTTTCCCAGTTTACTATTAGCATGATCTGCTGCCAATGACCAAGCATACAATATTAGCATACCACTAGGTTCAACAGTCATCATCCAACTAGAAGCCTGTCTCACAGCCCTGCCACAGGCAAGTGCCTTTCCATTAACACAATACTAGATATTTAAAGACTGGCTGACGCCAAAGTCTTCTCTTGTCTCCCTACTCTCCACCAGCAGACAGGATGCTGAATGACAGGATAGACCACAAATTCTAGCGTGAAGCTTTGGTGCGGGACGTTTGATCATTCGTCACGGGGGAGGGGGAAGTGGGGGTGCCTGCTCCAGCTATATACGAAAAGGAGATTGTCCTGATGACCAAACTCATTTTCACCTGACCAAAGCCAAGATCTGAACTAGCATCTAGAGGTAAAAATCTAGTGTGTTAGATATTTGGCCCGACTGCATCACTGGCCTGACGGCAGCATATTTGCTGGTGGGAAAAGGT
Source organism: Pelodiscus sinensis (assembly GCF_052426305.1). Classification (NCBI taxonomy): domain Eukaryota; kingdom Metazoa; phylum Chordata; order Testudines; family Trionychidae; genus Pelodiscus; species Pelodiscus sinensis. The sequence goes on from NC_143062.1 coordinate 9,416,422, forward strand.
GAGTGCCTATGTGCAGTAAATTACACTTCTCAATCAAATGACCTCAACTGCTCCCATCTGAGATAATTATACTTTTCACTTATGGTCCTATTCTGGAAATTGAAATAAGTTTTGTCACAGGAAAAGAAATATCACTACTGCCAATGTATAAATCCCCGACCGTAAGGAATCATGCCATACCTCACAAGTAACGACCTGTCCTCTGCTATTCTCCTTGGAGATGGAGTAAATCAAAGCAATATATCTGGGCATGAAGGCTAAGGACAATCCAACAGTATCATATTATACTGCAGCATGTCCCCTCCACACTGCAAGCACATCAAACATGTTTTCTGCTCTTTACACGGATTGCCCCATGAATCAAGTGCAGGTTCAAAGGGGTGCTGGAACAATTTTTATAGTGGGGGCACAGAGAGCCACTGAACTAAACTGTAATTCCTGCCTATGGTGGAAACCACTTCAAGCCAGGGAGTGTTTCAGCCCCACCCCCTGCACCTCTAGTTCCAGCACCTCTGGGGAGGATGCTCTGCCCTTAGCATCTGATAACTAATTTAAACCTACATCATCCTTGTGTATTTGCATCTGTCTTAGATGGCTGCAGAGAATGAGGCACTCAGTGTGGTCCCAGTCTGTCCTTAATAAGTGTTTTCTGGCTTAGATTACGTTTTTTAGATAGCGGTGCCAATAAACCATCTTGTTGGTCTTTAAAGTGCTACATGACTGCTTTAGATATTATCAGTTACACAACTATATGACAGTCCCCAGCGGCAGCGCCAGCAGTCAGTGCCCTCCTGGCCCCACTTCCAGGGAGCCCCCTCCTGCCTCTCTATCAGAGGCCGCAATGTGGGGTGGCAAGCGGGAGCTAGTCCACGAGGAGAGCTAGTTCAAAAAACAGTTTCCCACGTAGACCAACTCCGGCCTGCCACCCTGCGCTGCAGCCTCTGATACAGAGGCAGCACGGTTGGGGGGAAATGCATCTACTCAACTACACGTTGACATCCCTGGCTTAGATCAGGGTTCTTAAAATGGACAGAGCAGTGGCATTTGTGCAGTATCATTCCTTTATTACGGATAACACGGGGCAATACCTCTGTTTAACTGCAGTCTGGATGTGACAATTATATTCAAGCCTAGTAGATAGATTTTTGAGCAGAAAAGGAGCAGTTTAGCAGATAGTTGAAGAAAACTGCCCTTCATTGCCAGAGCAGTGCATATGTCCAGGAGCAGCAAGGAATCCTGCATGAGCCTGTGGCTTAACAAAATTTTGACTGTCCCTAACCTGATGCTCTCTGTGGGGAGGATAGATTACTAACAACTTCCCTGAAATGTCTCTTTTTTCCTGGAGGGAGACTGACAACCCACTCTTCATCCATCCATCCATCTCTTCTAGGCATCAGGTGGAAGAGGAGACATGCAGCTGAATGCAGCCCATATACAGGTGGCATGGTCCCTGCTATCTCACAGTTTCTATTAGGAGAACTGTAGAATCTTGTGGGATTCCATATAACTACAGGTAAGGTGGAACAGCTGCCCATCATGGCTCTCTGGTATCTGTCCAATTAGCATGACCGGATCCAGTGCAATGCGGCACCATTTTCACCTGCAACATGTCACACGTGAACTGCCTCTCTTGCATCAAGTCTCATCTAAAAAATCTTTCAGCAATGGCACCTTTACCACTCTGAGCCCATACTAACATATAGGGATGAAAAATGTTAAAGAATATTAACTGTGTAACCGGCCCATCCATACTCCCCTAGCAGACTTTAAACAGTAACAAGAACCAATAAGCATCAGCTTATTGATTAACTGGTTAAACTCTTACATCCCTAATAGATACTGAAAGGTTTGCACTGTTGCGTTTGTGTGAGCTAGAGCATAAGTGCTTTCAAGTTGAGGTCATGCCTGTCTGCAAGGGTGCGTCTAGACTACATGCCTCTGTCGCCAGAGGCATGTAGATTAGGCTACCCGACACAGTAAAATGAATTGGCGATTTAAATAATCGCCGCTTCATTTAAATTTACATGGCTGCCATGCTGAGCCGACAAACAGCTGATCAGCTGTTTGTCGGCTCAGCGCGATAGTCTGGACGCTCCCCTGCCAACATCAAAGGTATTTGTCGACCACCCAGGTAAACCTCATCCCAGGAGGTTTACCTGGGTGGTCGACAAATACCTTTGATGTCGACACCCGCGCATCCAGACTATCGCGCTGAGCCGACAAACAGCTGATCAGCTGTTTGTCAGTTCAGCGCGGCAGCCATGTAAATTTAAATGAAGCGGCGATTATTTAAATCGCCGCTTCATTTTACTGTGTCGGGTAGCCTAATCTACATGCCTCTGGCGACAGAGGCATGTAGTCTAGACGTACCCCAAGTCACAACCCAGCCTGCAGCAGGGGTAATGCATTAGAGCAGTGGTTCTCAACCCACAGCCCAAGCATTGCAGAGCCGTGGCCTATGAGATATCCTGAGGCCTATATTGTTGGATGTGGACCACACAACACACACAGAGCTGCATATGAGGCCCACAGACAAGGTAAATAGGTTGAGAACTGCTGCATTAGAGCAACAATCAAGAGAATCACCTGGATCTGCACACCTTGTGCAAAATATGCTTGTTATAGCAAGAGGTGAAAAGCAGAAGTGTTCCAAATGCAGGTGCCATTTCTGTTTTGCCACTCAGGAGAGCAATTATAAAGAATTAGGGACGACTTTGGTGAAAATATCCCACTCCAAACCTCTTCTTGTGCTTGCTTTCCTGAGTAGGCATCCATCCTTGGCTATTTTAGACCCAAGGAATTTAATAAATGCGAAGAGAAGAAAACAAAAACTCAACTTAAAAAGTCAAGATGTAGACTCCGCTCCTGGGAGTAAACCTAGCGACCAACTCTGAAGGGCTGCTTCTCAGTAGGTGATTACCAAGAATACAATTAATAGGAAGCATCTTGGGCACTGGCCCACCAATGGCGGGGGGGAGGAGGGTGGCAAACGGGGCAGTTTTCCCAGGGCCTGGTGATTCAAAGAGGCCCAAGGTCACTGCCACGGCTGCCACTATTGCAGCAGGAGCCAGGGCCCTGGGCCCTTTAAATTGCCCTTGAAGCCATGCGTGTTACGTTCAAGGTGGCCCTGAAGATCAGCTGCCCCTCCCCCTTCTGCCCAAAGCCCCATTCCTTCCAGGAGTGCGGAGACATGATCCCCCCACATCTTGCCCAGGGGCCCGGCGAGTCTGTAAGCTCACCCAGTTGTGTGGTGTAAGATTTTACTTCAGGTTGAACCTCTCTAGACCGGCACCCTCGGGCCTTAACCGGTGCCAAAGCAGAGAATTTGCTGAACCATGGGACGTCAATATTGTCTAGCAACATTACGAAACTAAAATCATGCCGGACCACGGAATCTCCATCTCTGGACATGTTTCAGAGCAGGTTAGACAGACACCTATCAGGGGTGGTCAAGACGGTGTTTGGTCCTGCCATGAGGGCAGGGGACTGGACTCAGTGACCTCTCGAGGTCCCTTCCAGTCCTAGTGTTCTAAGATTCTATGATTCTACAGATGTTGTTGCAGTAGAGCGCGCCAGACTAGAGAGGTTTCACCTGTATTAGGACAGAGGAGACTATCAGCACATGTTTTGGTGTATTGTCCCCTCCAATACTTCCCCCTCTCTCAAAGCCCAGGCTTTTGGAAATCTTAATTAGGCCTGGAAAGCATAACATTTAGGAGCTCAGTCAGTCTCTACATTAACCTGCAGTGTACAGAGAAAAGTACAGAGATAGGAAATAAAGCTCAGATCTACAGGATAGCAATTTGGGAATACGCACTTCAGAAGATGGCTTTGTGTGCCTAATAGTACTAAAAATAAATCTGTGTTTTCATGTGTTAACACCTTATTAACAAATCATTTACCCTCATCAAATAATCCATTCATTGGGGCTGATGTTTGGCTATAGATGTAAGCAGTCATCTGATTTTTATGTTAAAGCAACAAACCCTTCACCCTACTGTAAGAAGGTCACAACATTTCTTAAACAAGCACACTGTATTTCTTGCACAATACAGATTTGCCTTGCATTGACATTTGGAATGCATGTGCCTTTTGCCATGTGTCTGGAACCCTTTGCTAGCCGTGTCTGCTGAAGCCATGAGTTCCTTGTGCATGGAATTTATTAGAGGCTATAAACAAGTGTAGCTCCTAACAGTCACCTTGTTTCCTTTTCACGGTCAGCTACTTTCAACAGTACAGAGGCTTGGAGTGAGCGGACAGTCCAGTTGCTCTGTCGCATAGTCCTAGGTATTCAGTTCATTTTAGCTCAGAGTAGCCTTCAAACTCTTTTCACAAGCATACCTTTCCTCGTAGCCTGTTGAGGCTTTTATGCAATACTAGTCTTCAGTATGGCTGAGCTAGAGAAGCATCTGAGCATATAACAATTCAACAACTGAAAGCCCATGTCAGTTACAGCCTATGCTGTCAGGGAAAAGGGCATTCTCCAGGATCTAGTCCAGCCCGTAGTGCCTTCTCCTCCATCTTCCAAATGGCTACAATTGGTTCAAGTAGGGAAGAAAAAAATTCAATCTTGTTCCATCCTCAGTTCCAGATCTCTTTGGATTATCTACTTCAGTCAAAAGACTCTATTTCCTCTATGTCCTTTGCTGAAAGTGCAGATGTGAGCAACATATTACCATGTATCTCTGAAACGTGTGCTCTCTTCTCTGATCCAACACGGATGAGATTCAAAAGGGTCCTTTGCAAGCAGTGAGAGAGGTGACCCAAATTTGAAATCTAAATAGGATGCGCTTGGGAGTATCCACGGGAAGCCCCGTTTCAGTTCTCACTGTTCCACTTTGATTATTAACCCTACATTTCTCGCTGGAATAACACAGGCCAGGCACTCTTGCAGCAGATACTCTATTCACTATCTTCCACTGAGTTGTTCTAAACTCACCATTTCTTTGTAAGGCAGTGTCGGATTTTAACTTGGACATTTGTTTGGGTTTGCCAGTATTCATCGCCACAACTCCATAGCTACCGTGGGGAGGCAGCACACATGAGTGGTTATGAATCTTTCTCCTGTGTCCTTGGGAACCCATCAATGCCAACAGACAAAGGGGCCCCCTCCCACACTGTAACTCACATCAGACTGCTGACACTCACTGCCCCAACACACTGTTGTCATCATATTTTATATATAGCTATAGATGGACAGATTTCAAAGGCATCAAGCAAGATATTTGTGAACTGGTGACAAGCTGGTCCCAAACATCATTATGTGATGTATTTATGGGCTGCATACAAAGTGATATAAATGTGTGCTGGGAATATGTTCTTAAAATGTGTTTGGGAGGCAAAGCGTGAACTCAGCCTGCCCTAAACAAAGGAATGTGTATTTATCCATTTGACCGGCCTGGTTACACATAGAGGATTACAGAAGTGCATTTACATCTGCAAGATAAACAAAATAATTCAAGCTAAATGAGTAGAGGAGAAGACCATTTAACAATCACACAAAAGGAGACAGTCTGAACCCCCCAGGAAGAATTCCTGGCTCTTAAGGCAGAAACAATGGACTCTGAATAATATAAAGAGAGCATAAAGACCTTTCAGGGATCCATCACTGAGGGGATAATAAGGTCAGAACTCTTTGAAGCTTTGAACCTGGATCCTCTTGGTCGAAAAGGCAAGAACTGCTGGAAACTTGATGTGAGAAACCTGCTTTGCCCCCGACTCTAATTTGCTGAGTATCACTTAAATCACTAGTCTTTGCTAACAAACTTATTCTTGTTTTATTACAAAACCACCCTTGCACTGTGTATTATGCAATTCATCAGCTACACCAACTCGCTTGTACATGTTCTATCTCTCTGGAGGCAGCAAACATGATCACTCCTGACAGTCTCACAGTGCGAGGGACTGGACACATCAGAGACATGTCCCTGGGGAATTTGGGTTTGCTCATTCTTACCTGCAAGACAAGGTTTGAACTGGCAAAGTCCAGAAGAGTTTCCCAGCGTGACAGTCTGGTGTGTCAGGGAGCTCTCATGCAGCTTAGCAACAGAAAAACTCTGCCTGGCTGAGGCAGAGAGGGGTAACATAACGGCTCATCATTCTGGGTGACCTGAGCAGGATGTCACAGCACGGTAACATGCTCGGTACACAATGACTCTAGGAAGTGCTCTAGCTGCTTCAACTCTGCTTATCTGAGGAAGTGGGTTTTGCCCACGAAAGCTGATGATACTATATATATATATGTATGTTTGTTAGTCTCTAAGGGCACGTTTACACTGCAGTGTTATTTCAAAATCAAGCGTGCGTCTACACAGCAAGCCATTATTTCAAAATAATGGTGAAGTGGAGGTCTTCTTACTCCGATTCCTCATTTCACGAGGAGGAAGAGAAGTCGAAGGGAGAGTGTTCTTCCCTTGATTTTCTGCTACGTAGACAGCCCAAAAGCTGAAGTTAAGCTACTTCGACTTCAGCTACGCAACTGACATAGCCGAAGTTGTGTATCTTAATTCGACTTTTGCCCTGCAGCGTAGATGCACCCAAAGGTGCCACAGGACTACTTGCTTTTAAAGCCTGAAGAGTCCAGCAAGTGGCAGGTCCTTCAGACACCCTCATTGGCTGCTTCCAGAAACACTCTAGTCCCCAGAAAACTCCCACACAACCACCACCCTGACCTAGAACCTTCACAAGCAGGAAGGAAAGGGCAGCAGCAGATCCATACAATGCTCTTTCCTGACCTAAACCAACTCATATTCCTCACACTAGCATTGAGGACATTATCTACAGCTGAGGATTGAGAGAGAGAGAGAGAAAGCGCAGACTTGAAATAGGTCTCTGCAGTAACTAACTTAGAAAGTACCTTTCTCAGACAAGTGGCGAGAATAAGGAGTGGACAAGGAGACAAGGAGAACAACTGGATTCCTGTATTGGGTGTCCACAGGCTCAAGGTTCCCCCACTGCTTGGCTCCTTTCTCTAGATCAGGGCTACTCAACTTTGGGAGCCCTGGGGAGCCACCATGACACTCACAGCAAATGCCATGGGCCGCAACTTAAGTGTGGTTGCATACACATGCAAATATCTATGCAAATAGCTTTCCACACTGATGGGCTTGAATATAAAGATTTAGGCAAGACTGCACAACACGCAGGCACCATTTAAGTCAGTTCTGCTGATATTAATAAAATGCAACATTTACCCACTTTCCACCCATATAACAGCACTTTTAATGAGCAATGACAGTCCGGCAATTTAACTACTAAAGCGCATATCAACAGAAGGCCATTATATTGACTCCTTTTCTGTTTTGGCTCCCACCCGCAGGCTGAGTAGTCCTGCTCTAGATGGTTAGCAGTCCAGTGCTTTGTTCTTTCAGTTGCCTACTTCATTCTATTGGTCTCCTGCTCTTTGCAGCTTAGCCTGCCCTATGCTGCTGCTCCTCAGCTAACACTCAATCACTCCAAGTCACATCAAGGGGCAGGGAAGAGAGAGGAAGCCGGAGTGATTGAGAAGCACCACACAGTGTTGCAACGACAACCTGCAATGAGTTCTACAAAGTTGGAAACAGATGAGAATGGGCAGGCTGTGGCCACCAAAGAGATGAGGGTCAGGAAAAATTCCATAGAGCTAGACTTTCAAATCAATACCAAGTCCTCACAATGGAAACTGTGGAAGATATTTCTCAAAGTCCATCTGGTCCAAAAGAATAGAGAGACATCCCTAGGTGGCAGCTGGGTTCAACCTGTAAGAAAACTGACGCTTGCCTACAAAGAGTTCTCCAGCTGTCCAAGGAAGACAGAAGAGCCTTACTGGGGATTCAGAAGATTTGAAAGAACATTCTGCATGAGACAAATGAAAAACAAGGCAATGTGCCAGCTTCCCAGACCTGGGACAAGAGCCATCTCAGATTGGATAGACTTCTGAAGTAGGGAGGAGCCACTGATGATGGTTCATCCCAGCACTAATGATGCTGCGTAACAGGATCTCTCATGATGACTTCAGGGAACTTGGAAGAAAGCAAGCAGAGGGAAACAAAAGGCAAAGGATTCTAGAGGGCAACTGCTGGCTAGGTAAGTGGTGCAGGGTGGAGGGCTCTGTTTTTTTGGAACAGTAAGTCCACTTTCTATGAGGAGAAGGGGCTGCATAGTTTGGATGGCCTCCTCCTCAGAAAAAAGGGAATTAATCTTCTCACACAACAGCTGGTTAGAGTAGCCAAAAGAAGATTATGGTAACAACAAATAGGGAGGGTGAAGAGAGGGGAGGTATGGGTGCTCATTTAGCACAAAAATCAAGATGCTGAGAACAATATTAATTAAGGAACCACAGGACATGAAAAAAAGAAAATGTTAATTGCCTCTACCCCACTGCTTGGGTAACCAGCAAGAGAAATTGGAATTGCTCATTTATGAGCATAAATTCAATCTAGGCGGTATTGCTGAAACCTGATGGGATGATTTGCATGGTTGGAATGTTGCAATCAATGGTTATAACCTATTTAGGAAGGAACAAGTAAGCAAAAGGGGAGGGACAATGGCACTCTATTAAAAATGGCATTACCTGTTCAGAGTCACTCACAACTTGGAAGAACATGATCTTGAATAATTATGGCCAATGTCCTATCAGAGAAAGCACAAGAGAGGGCATTAACCCAAGATAATTAAATCCACAACAGACTGCAGAAAGTTGCAAAGGGATCTCACTAAACTGAGTGACTGTGCAGCAAAATGGCAGAAGAAATTCAATGATGGTAAATGCAAAGTCATGCACATTAGAAAACATAATCGCAACTATACATCTAAATTGTTAGAATCTAAATTAGCCATTACCTCTCGAGAAAGATCTTGGGAGTTATCGTGGATAGTTCTCTGCAAATATCTGCTCAACATGCAGTCAAAAAAGCTAACAGAAAAGGAACCATTTGGAAAGGGATAGATAATAAAACAGAAAATATAATACCATTATATACATCCATGGTGTGCTCACACCTGGAATGCTGCATGTACTTCTGGTCACTTATCTCACAAATTAGAAATTGAAAGGATATAGAAAAAGGCAACAAAAAATGATTAGCTTTCATATGAGGACAAACTATAAAAATTGGGATAGTCTGGAAAAGGGACTATGAAGGGGAAATATGATAGAGGGCTATAAAATCATGAATAACGTGAAGAAAAAGTGTTATTTCCCCCTTCACATGATAACACAAAAACCAGAAGTCACGCCATGAAATTAAAAGGCAGCATGATTCAAACAAAGACAAATAAGTACTCATTTACACAGCACACAGTCAACCTATGGAACTGGTTGCCAGGGGATATTATGAAGATCAAAAGTATAACTGGATTAAAAAAAGAATAAGCAAGTTCATGGAGGATGGGTTTATCAATGGCTATTAGCCAAGATGATCATGGATGGATATTGGGTATTCTTAGGCCTCTGGCTGCCAGATGCTGCGACTACACAACCAGGGATGGATCACTTGATAATTCCCCTGTTTTGTTCATTCTCTTTGAAACATCTGACACTGTCAGGAAGTAGGATCTTGGGCTAGATTGATCATTGATCTGACTCAGTAAGGCTGTTCTTAGGTATGGACTTAAGTTTTGGTGCCTACAATTCAAAAAGCTTATTGATTAAATAGAACAGATTCAGAGAAGAGCCACGAGAATGATTAAAGGGGTTAAAAAACATATCTTATAAATCACAGACTCAAGGAGCTCCATTATTTTGTTTAACAAAAGAGTGAATCTACACATAAAAGTTAAGTTGACATAGATAGCTATATGAAAAATGCATATCCTCGACAGATAGAAGAACGTTTCTGTCAAACAGAAACTATACTATAAGGTGGGTGCATAACTGACTGGATAACCTTCTCAGAAAGTAGTTATTAACGGTTCACAACCATGCTGGAAGGGCGCAACAAGTGGGGTTGTGCAGGGGTCTGTTTTGGGACCGGTTCTGTTCAATAGCTTCATCAATGATTTAAATATTGGCATAATGAGTACAATTGTTACATTTACAGATGATACCAAGCTGAGAGGGGTTGCAAGTGTTTTGTAGGATAGGGTCACAATTCAAAATGATCTGGACAAAACTAGAAAAATGGTCTGAGGTAAACAGGATGAAGTTTAAGGAGGACAAATGCAAAGTACTCCACCTAGGAAGCAACAATCTGTTTCACACATACAGAATGGGAAGCGACTGTTTAGGAAGGAGTACTGCAGAAAGGGATCTAGGGGTCATAGTGAACCACAAGCTAAATATGAGTCAACAGTGTGACACTGCTGCAAAAAAAAAGCACACACGATTCTGGGTTGTTAGCAAGACAGGAGAAGTCATTCTTCCGCTCTACTCTGCGCTGATTAGGCCTCAGTTGGAGTATTGCGTCCAGTTCTGGGCACCACATTTCAAGAAAGATGTGGAGAAATTGGAGACAGTCCAGAGAAAAGCAACAAAAATGATGAAAGGTCTAGAGAACATGACCTATGATGGAAGACTGAAAGAACTGGGCTTGTTTAGAAAAGAGAAAACTAAGATGGGACATGAAAGCTGTTTTCAAGAATCTAAAAGGGTGTTACAAGGAGGAGGGAGAAAAATTGTTCTCCTTGGCTCTGAGGATAGGACAAGAAGCAATGGGCTTAAATTGCTGCAAGCAGGGTTTAGGTTGAACATTAGGAATAAATTGCCTAAGAAGGCTGTGGAATCTCCATAACTGGAGATATTTAAGAGCAGGTTAGATAGACATCTATCAGGGACGATCTAGACAGTGCTTGGTGCTGCTTTGAGGGCAAGGGACAGTACTCAATCTCTTGAGGTCCCCGGCAGTTCTAGTATTCTATGATTCAATGTAGCTGCCATTGCTTGGGGGGACTGGTGTTCCTAGGCTGACAGAAAAAACCTCTTCTGTAGGTATAAACTGGGTCTATAGGATGGGGTTATTCCAGCATGGCTACAGCACCACAGCTATGCTGGTATGGTCTCCATTGTGTAGACGTACCCAAAGAAGTTAAGAGATGACTTGGTCAGTTTGTAAGTACCCGCATATGGAACAAATATTTGAAAATGGGCTCTTCCATCTAGCAGAGAAAGGTACAACATATTCCAATGGCTAGAAGCTGAAGTTAGACAAATTCAGAATGGAAATGAGGTGTAAGTGAGGGTACTTAACCTTTGAAACAACTTACCAAGAGTCATGGAGGATTCCCCATTACAGGCAGTCCCCGAGTTACGCGGATCCGACTTATGTCGGATCCGCAGTTACGAACGGGGATTTCTCGCCCCGGAGAACTAGAGCAGCGGCACGCCTGGTCCCGCCGCCCGCCTTCTCCGGGGCGAGAAAAGATGCTCCCCATCTCCCTGGTCTGCTGGCGGAGCCAGCAGACCAGGGAGACGGGAGCAAAGCGGCGGAGCACCGGGGGCCGGACCCGCGGCCACTTCCAGATCAGCTGGAAGCGGCGCGGGTCCTGCCGGGTGCTCCGCCGCTCTGTTCAGTGTCTTCCTGGTCTGCAGACCAGGGAGACGCTGAACAACGCGGCGGAGCACCCGGGGCCAGACCCGCGCCACTTCCAGCTGATCTGGAAGCGGCGCGGGTCCGGCCGGGTGCTCCGCCGCTCTGTTCAGCGTCTCCCTGGTCTGCAGACTTTGGGAGATGCTGAGCAGAGCGGCGGAGCACCCGGCCGGACCCGCGCCACTTCCAGATCAGCTGGAAGCGGCGCGGGTCCAGCCCCGGGTGCTCCGCCGCTTTGTTCAGCGTCTCCCTGGTCTGCAGACCAGGGAGACGCTGAGCAGAGCGGCGGAGGACCCGGGCCGGACCGCGGCGCTGATCTGGAAGCGCCACGGTTCGGCCCGGGTCCTCCGCAGCTTTGCTCCACGTCTCCCTGGTCTGCTGGGGGGGACGGGGACGCAGCTAGTGCCCCCCCAGCAGACCAGGGAGACGTGGAGCAAAGCCGGGGGCCTGTAGTAGAGCAGGTGGGGCACTGCCGGTTGGTCCTGCAGTACCGCTCCTTGGCGCTACTGGACCAACCCGGCAGCACCCCAGCTGCTCTGCCCCAGGCGTCCTGATTCAGCTGCTGATCAGTTTCAGCAGTGGCTGAATCAGGATGCCTGGGGCAGAGCAGCTGGGGTGCTGCTGGGTTGGTCCAGTAGCTCCGAGGAGCGGCCGCGCTACTGGACCAAGCCAGCAGCACCCGAGCTGCTCTGCCCCACGTGTCCCCAAGTCAGCCGCTGCTGAAACTGACCAGCAGCTGACTACAGGAAGCCCGAGGCAGAGTTGCTCTGCCCTGGGCTTCCTGGAATCAGCTGCTGATCAGTTTCAGCAGCAGCTGACTTGGGGACGCCTGGTGTTCTTACCTTGAATCTGTATGTAAGTGGAACTGGTGTCCAGATTCAGCGGCTGTTGAAACTGATCAGTTTCAGCAGCAGCTGATGCCAGTTCCGACTTACATACAGATTCAACTTAAGAACAAACCTACAGTCCCTATCTTGTACATAACCCAGGGACTGCCTGTACTTGCAAATTTTAAATCAAGACTGAGTGTTTTGGTAAAACATCTATTGTAGAAGTTATTTTGGAGAAGTTATATGATTGGTGGTAAACTAGGGGTCAAACTAGATTATCAAAATGGATCCTTTTGGCCTTAAACCAAATTCTCATCACCTATCAGAATGTAGACATATAGCATACCTCTCAGATCCCCAATCTCCTTTTCAAGCACAGTCTTCAAACCCCACAGGAAAGAAATGTAATGAAAGTTTCCATCCTTGTGATGGTCCTCTGAAGTCTCTCCCTAGCCAAAGTCATGCTGAAAAGGAGGCAGGGGAGGAGTTTTTCCACCCATTCTAAGATCCGTGATCCAATTTTCCAGGCATTAGAAAGAAAGCAATCTGCTTTGCATGCCCTGCTATGGGATTATAGAACTGCACAGAGTCAAATGTAGCAAAGTACGAACAAATGGAAAGAGTCCGTTGTTATAATCAAAAAGGCTTCTTAACGTTCTAAATAGATTTCCATTCCATTCCTCTATTGCAGTGGTTTTCAATGTCTAAGATTTCCAAACAGCCCCACGCCGCCATTTGAAATGTATTCGGGATCTGCAAATGAGAAAAGACTAAAAACTTCTGCTACATAGAATTGCCATGGAATGGCCATGCACATAGAGGAAAGGGAGAAATTCTAAGAATATGTGGAAGACAAATGTTTATTCCACCATTAAACTGGGGGACAGAACAGAGGGGAAAGGGAAAAAGGAAGGCACTGCAAAGGTGGAAAACAAATTATATTTGAGGAGTTTCAACCCTTTCTTAAGCAAGCTGTGAAACACATATCCAATTGCCTCTGACTGGACACTGCCTTCTTTCTGAGTCAGCCTGCAATGCTGGCTCACTTCCAAAAGTCAGTGTGTTTCTAAGATAAAAGGTGTTGGTCTGGGAGAAGGAGAAAGAGTGAAGGAAAGGGAGAAATAGCACTGATCAAAAGTCACCTCCCTTGTTCTAAACCTACCAGGGGCAGCTGCAGCAATAGCTGCTTCATAAAACTGTAAAATGCTTTTTGAAGTGATGGATTTCACTGACATGATGTGCCATCCACTATCATTCCCCTGGACATGATGTGCTGTGGAATAAGGAACACACCCGCATGAAAGCCATGTTAACAGAGGCAGATTGTCCGACTGGTGCAGCTGCAAGCCCCCTTCAACAGAGCTGAGCTAATATTTCACACTAGGGGCAAAAGAAGGAGAAGGAAGCTGCCAGTGAGGTTTATTCTGTCTGCGCACAAGAAGGATCACAGAAACAAGTCAAGTTGAGGGAAGAGAAGAGTCATTGATCAATCACTGTACAGCACTTCATAAGACTCAGAAATTATCTACCCATTGCAGGTTGAATGGTTCTAAATGGTGGAGGTCATTTTCAACTCTCGTATGTTTCACATCTTATACAAATTTCCTTTATTTACACTGACTGTTAGGAATGTATATGTACCAGCACACAAGACGTCCCCCACTTTTAAACAGAGACAGAATATCTGTGGGTTTTATGCCACACATAGCCAGGAACATGCCTTTAAAGTCCTGTGATCACAGTGATTGGTCTGTGAGACTGTTAAACAGCACATAAAGGTGTAGAACGGTTATAAAAGTGCCTTTATTCATCAGAAAACAGCAGAGTGAAATGCAATAAAGCACTCCCAACAGCTGGTAAGGGAGGTGCTGATGAAGGGTTACAACTCACTAGTGCATGTAGGTCAAGGGTGGGCAAAAGGGCCTCCGTGGGCTGAATCCGGCCTGCCAAGTGGGTGGATCTGGCCCGCAGAGGCCCTGCTGCTCCCCTGACCCCAGGCCAATTAGGACCTGGGAGTGTGCAAAGCCTCCTCCCGTCCTGCCAGGAACACGCAGCGCTTTGAAGTGCCATGTTCTGCTCGCAGGGCAGGCGCAGAGTGGAGAATGCATTCCATGCTCCCCCTGCCCCCAGGCCGCAATTGGCCTGGGGGGGTGAGTACATGAAGTCTCCTCCTACGCCAGGGGCATGGGCACCCAGGAGAAACGTGGGGGGGGGAGGCACTCCCTCACCTCCAGACCAATCATTGTCTGGGGATGGGGAACCCAGACGTATCTTGGTCCCGTCCCTTCCACTTGATGCCCCACCCCTCCCTGCGCGGCACTTCAAAAATTTCCAAAGTGGCCCCCGGCAAAAAATGATTGCCCACCTCTGGTATAGTTCCAGGTGGTATAATCAAAGTTGGGAGAAGCAGTGGAGTGCATGGGAAAGTGAGGACTCCCAGGCTACATCTAAACTACACCCCTGTTGGCAGAGGGATGTAAATGAAGCAAGCACTTTGAAAGAGCAAATGAAGCAGGGATTTAAATATCCTGTGCTTTATTTGCATAATCACACCATGGTGCTGTTTCGAACAAGCGCCATTTCAAAACTGAAACCACAGTTTAGATGAGGTTTTTTTGACAATGGGATGCTTTTTTGAAAGATCTTGTACTCCTCATTTTTTATGATGATGCTGCTCTATCCCTGGGGCAGCTATCAGGCTGCATCCCAGAGTGGGCTTTGAGCCCACCACCCTGTGCTCCTCAGGGGAATGCCCTATCCCCTAGGCCACTCAAGAGCTCACCCCACCTCCCTGATGTCAGGGTGTCCCTTATCCTCTGTTGACTGTCCGGTCACTCCTCGGACGGGTGTACTCCAAGTACAGGATCTTTTGAAACAGCACCCCATTGTAAAAAAAAAAAACACATCTACACCACCGTTTCAGTTTTGAAATAGTGCTTGTTCGAAACAGCACCATGACGCAATTATGCAAATGAAATGTGGGATATTTAAATCCCCGCTTCATTTGCACTTTCGAAGTGCTTCATTTACATCCCTCTGCCAACAAAGGGGTGTAGTTTAGACACAGCCCCCGAGAGGGAAAAGGAATGTGAAGGAGAAGAAAGAGGGTTTAAAGACGCAGAATTTTGAATCTGTTGCAGGGGAAAGGGGCAAACATGCTCTGGCTCACTGTGCTGCTTCACCAAACACTTGCAGATCTCACTCTGTTGCTCCATCGCCCTGATCATGTGTTCTGTGGCCTGCCTGAGGAAGGCCTGGTTGTCCTGGCGGTTCCCGAGCTCCCTTTCTAAGTGCTGTTCCCAACGTCTGCACTTATTCACTGACTGATTTACCACTTTGTGAACCAAATCTTCCCTCTTTATTTCTAGGATACGTCCTTATCTATTGCCACCTTTCCAGTGCAGTACATGGCGGGGCCCTCAAGGTCTCTGTTGTTCAGCACAATGCACAAAAAGAAGTCTGTTAACATCGAGTCCTACTTACAAACCCCTTTCCCAACATTTCCACTCACTTTTCCGCTGACCCTTGCAAGAAATGCATCTCAGCAAGCACCATAATCATGCTGAGAGAGAGGGTGAGGGTAGCTGGCAGCTGTGCATATGGACAAAAAAATCCATGTAGGGCTAGAAAATTGTCTTTGCAGGAACACAGTTCTAAGGATACCACTCTTCTCCACAGGCAGGTAACACCCTGCAGGCAGACATCCTCCTGCTTGGGGTAAGCAAGGAAACCAGGACACAACTTCTCCAGACTTGTGGCTTTCCCTGTTCCACATGCAGCCCACCCATGTGCTGGAACCAAAGCGGAACAAGTGACAGACGAACGGTGGGACTGATGTCCTACAATGGAGGACAGGACAAAACTACACTGCCATGGAATCGGTGGCAAAAAATCTGTAAGTATTGCTAAAAAAGTTTCAATAGCCTCTCTCTGCAGCATTGAGATCACAGTGAACATCAACATCCCGCTCGGCCATATCGATTGGTTACAGGAGGGGTACATGCTAAGGATGTTAAATTGTCGTTAACTGACTAGTTGAGTAGTCGATGGAATTTCCATCAACTACTCGACTAGTCGATAGGCACTTCCACATTCCTCCTTTGAAATGTACAAGAGCTCCTGCTAGGGCTCTTGTACATTTCAAAGGAGGAATGCGGAACTCCGCATACAGCCCAGGGTCAGTGGGAAGTCCCGCTAACTCCAGGCTGCATGTGGCGTGCCAGCTTTGAAATGTACAAGAGTCCCCAGCAGACCCCTAGTTCCCCGCGGTATTTCAGCTGAACCTGGGAACTCCCCAGCTATTCCCGGGTTCCGCTGAAATGCCACACTGAACGGCATTTAAAGGGGCAGCACAGCACAGCTGATCCAGGGCTCCACGTGGCATTTCCCCAGAACCCGGGGTCAGTCCCCAGCTGCTCAGAAATGCTGCTCGGAATCCTGAGTTAGCTGGGGAGTTCCCAGCTGACCCCAGGCTCCACGGTGCTTTGGCATCTTAAAGGAGCAGCGTTGCACAGCTGAGCCATGGATTGACAGCTGCTCCTTTGAAACACTACATTGGGGTTTCAAAGCGGCAGCGCTGCACAGCTGATCCCTGGCTCAGCTGTGCATCACTGCTGCTTTGAAGTACCCCTCTCCGCCTTTTGCTGCCTCTCTTTGATAGACGAGCAAGGGGGGGGAAGAGTCGACTAGTCAATAGACTATCCGATAAGCATTTGCTAGTCCTTAACATCCTTAACACATGCAGCTCAGAGAAACACAGCCAGTCTCCCACTTGCCCATGCCTTCAGCCTTGCGCTCCACAAGCCACAGCCACTTACTCTGCATCTCTTTCCCTTCTTCCTTGTCCCCAGAAAGCAGTTGCTTATATTGGCCATGTCCATCAGCAGTGGAGAAAAGTTCCTGCTGCCAGACACACTCAGCAACACTGGGGGAGCCCCAGTCCTATCTACCTCAACCACTTCATCTACATTCTACAATTTCATCCTCTGGCTTAGGTCCTCCATGTACTGCCTCTGCACCCGCTGAAGTTTCCCTGGGGCTCTTGGTGATGGAGATGGGGTCACCACCCAGGATGGCATCCAACTCCTTATAGGAATGGCAAGTCTCTAGCAAAACAGGTACTCAGGCAGCAGGAAATGGCATTTAAATTTTGCAGGACTTGCAAGGGGGTGGGACAGGTAGCTGGTCAGCTGGCTGCAGGGCAATGGAGTTCAAACTGCTAACCAGAATGTCAGCTTGGAAATTGTGGGCCATTTCCTGGAGGTCAAAATCAGCAAAAAAAAACACTCTGAGGTACCTAGGCTACATGTCTGTAGACAACACAGGGAGGGGAAAAAAACCAAAAGACCCTCCTGGAGCTGGAAGGTTTTTGTCAATGGAAATGTCAGTTTTTCACAACAAACGTCATGTTGCAACGTGAACCTTCTTTTCCTCGACAAAAGCTGCCAGTGCAGAGAAAGCCTCAGAATACTCCAATGCAGGATGCTACACTAACCTGAGAAGGCAGAAATTAGTGTCTTAATTCACTGCTTGTAGTTTCCCCAGACCTGTAACAGAAGCTCCGTGTAGCTCAAAATCTTGTGTATCATCCACAGAAGTTGGTTCAATAAAAGATATTGCCTCCCCTACCTTGTCTCTTTGATTGTCAGGTTCCTACTGAGAAGCAGAGATGGGGTGAAACAGCCATAGGGCAGAACATACACAGTGTTATGGTTTTGTTACAAAATAGATACACTGAATGTCCCCAAAGGTTTGAATTAAAACAGCTTACTGCAACAAACAAACAAAGAGCAAACCAAACACACACAGTTCCCCTCAATCCTTCCAACACTGACAACATCCGCATTTGGAGATCGCAGCACTCGGTACCATTAAATGTGCAAAAACTGACATGCGAGAAACAATACACTCAGCACTCTCACATCCTATTGTTAATGGACTATTCTCACATTACATAGTACTTCTTTTCTAGTGTCCAGTCTTGGACCACTGCTCTTTGCCAAGTCTTCATGTCCTTCCTCAAACTTCTCCTATGCTCTCCACTCCACATTACAGGATACATGCAATTTCCTGGCAAATATATAAAAATCTAGCCAATTAGCCCGTCATAAGATGGGATCTTCAGGTCTCTCCTCCACGTCGGTCTTCTCTCCTGAGCCTCCGGTCTCTCTCTCTCTCCTCTTCCTCCTGCCTCCCTCTCTCTCTCTCAGCTCTTCTCCGCCTCCTGCCTCTCTCTCTCTGTCTCTTTCTTTCTCTTCTCCTCCCTCTTCTGCCTCTCACTGGGGGACCGCGGAGCCCAAACAGCCGTTTGGGGTCTGTGCTCCCCGTGCTGCATGGGGAGTGCGGCGCCCAAACGGTCGCTTGCGCCGCTTGCTCCCACGCGGTGGCCCGGCTGAGTGGCACAAGAAGTCAGCCGAGCGCCACTGTGGAAGGCGAAGGGGGGCAAGGCAGTGATATTCACAGTCAGGGTGTGGGGCCAGGAGCTGCTGTCATGCCACACGTCACTGACCCACCCCCCTTCGCCTCCCGCCGTGCACCGCTCAGCCGGGCCGCCACAGGGGAGCAAGCAGAGCAAGCGGCCATTTGGGCTCCC
The DNA here is from genome assembly GCF_052426305.1 of Pelodiscus sinensis. Lineage (NCBI taxonomy): Eukaryota > Metazoa > Chordata > Testudines > Trionychidae > Pelodiscus > Pelodiscus sinensis. Next base: position 9,435,348 of record NC_143062.1, read on the forward strand.
CCGCAGCGGCCCGGCTGAGTGACGCAGAAGTCAACCGAGCGCCACTGCAGGAGGTGAAGGACGTGACTCAGGCAACAGCGCCGCCTAGAGGCAACAGCCAGCATTTCAACGTTACAGAGTCACAGACATTGGGCTACTATATATATGATTATTTTAAAAAATGATTGAACACTATAAAATGATGAACCCAAATTACCTAGTGCAGTTCTAGAGAGACTAGCAAAGCAGTGCCTTTTATTGGACCAACCTCTATTGCAGAGGTGGGGAACCTAAGAGCCAGGGGCCAGAAACAGCCCCAGCTTGTCTTAATCCACCCCCGAGGCTCAGGGCTCCTCCCAGCATTGGAGCACACAAAATCTACTAGCCTGGGCCCCCCACGCTCTGGTGTGTGAGGGAAATGTGGGGAGTCTTTCTCCTTCTCAGTCTGGGGACACATCTGTAAGGGTGTGGGTGTTTGTTTCTTTTTTTTTGCTTGTCACTTGTGTGCGACCCCCAACTGAATTTTCTATGTGTCAGTGGCCCGCGACCCTGTCATGATCATGAGGGTTAGCCAGCAGCCTGTGGCCTACGGGGTTAACTATACCTAAGTCAGGTAGAGTTAGCCAATAGGAATGTAGGTAGGAATCTCAAACCAGGACAAAGGAATTTTTGGGTTTCCCGCCTTGGTCCTGAGAGCGTTCCCTACAGCTGCTGAGGGAGACAGATATGTCTCTCTCTCCCCAAAAAACAATTCTTCACTTTCTGTAAGTAGGGTAAAATTTAGATAAATCCATTAGGTTTTATTATTTTTTGGTTTGGGAAATGGGAACTGATGTTTTGGCTTTCTTTTGTAGGTAAGTTCTAGGCCCATTGAGTTTCTCCATGAGTATTTTATTGGTTACTTTTCCATCTAGTCATTATGCTTGCAACAGGAATATTGTGGTGATAATAAAAGTTTTCTCTGTTCTTTTTATTAACCTGGTATTGGTTAATGGTTGTGTCCTGGTTTGTACTTTAGGGCTGAGATTTCCCAAGTGATCTCTGCCCTGATTTTTCACATCAATACTTGGGTGGTGGCAGCGGAGATTTTATCCCCCATAATCTGGGGTTTTAAGATGGGGGGGGGGAGTTTTATACCAAAGCCTGGTAGATAAGGGTTTAGGGTACGTTTGCGGGCCCCAACTTCTGCATTTATCGAGCCTGAGTGGGGAAGGAGCCATAACAGACCCAAAAAAGGTTCCCCGCCCCTGCTCTATTGGAAGACTTGTCTCACCAGACATACACAGCTCGTGACTAACATGGCCACAACTACATTAGTACAACATTGTCACACATCTCAGGGGACGGGAGAGTAGAAGTTGGGGAGATTTTTGTTAAACAAGAGATTTTGATAATGCATCACTGGAAATTTTATTGAACCTGCTACAACTCTGAGCATTTTCGCCATGTTCTTTCTGTGTGAGAATTGGCTTTTGTATAACACTGAAACTGTTTTTGCTGCCCACAACCCGCCACACCAATGATTCAGACAGTTGGGAGGTGAGAAAGGTTCAGTTAATTTCTCTTTTACGCCTTTTATCAATCTTACTATAGATTTTAGAAATGTGCATCTATCTGTCTGTCCATCTGTGAGTTTGTTTTTCAAGAACTCCTCAAACTGTAAGAGCTAAGACCACCAAATTTGGTATGCATCTACCTCTTACCATAACTTAAAACAAGGCAAGGGTTTGCTTGTGCCAGGAGAATGGGATGTGCCTAAAAATTGATTGTTTCTCATAAAAAAGAAAGGGAGGAGTCTGGTAGGAGACACAATTATATTCCAGAATGATCGTGGGGGTAGGACGGGGAAAGGGCCAAAGATGAGGACTGAGACAGAACAACGATTTAAATGAAGAAAAACAAACCTGATTTCAGTTAAGGCCCCCAACAATGCCACGTAAACCTTCTAGTAATTAATATTATTGTTTTCTTCCCCACCCTATTGCAGCAAGAAGTTAATATTTTCTGATCTTCAGTGTAACACCTATTTTTGAATATCAATAGGCATGCAGCCACAGTACAAGTCAAGGCAGTTACAGCCACCAGCCAAAATAAAAGGTGTGCCTGATGATCAGGATTTCTGAAATGCAGTTGTCTTACAAGTACCTCCAAGTAACTCATTCTCCCCCGCCTCATCTTCAAACGGCCTTTAATCACAAGCATTACCGCAACAAGAGAAAGTTATTACACAGCTGAAATATTATTCCACTCGGTGACAATCCTTCCCCAGCTCACTCACTCTCTGTCCATCTCTCTGTTGCTGGAAATCCTGCTGATTTCCCAATACTGTAAAGTGAAGAACTTAAAGAGACCCAAACCACTTAACCCTACCACAGGTATATCTTGTGAAACAACAAATTCCAGCTTAGCACATGCAAAATAATGCACCGATATTCCTTTTTGCTACACAGTTACTTGGAATAGCATCCTTGTGTGCAGTCGGATTTTACCATATATTTGAAACATATCTATAAATACTTTAAACCAGCTTATTTCCACTCCATTTCAAACTCCTGGTTAAATGTAATTTTAATAGTGCCTACCCAATTGTAGCTTTTTTCTTTTTATTAAAGACATCTACCCAGGGAGCTATTCTGTAATAGCTGATGTGCTTTAAATTCACTTCCTACTTTACCCTGGAATAGCTTCTCTCTATGGACAAGATCTTACACTTGCAGAACTTGATGCATAAGCATTTACAAAATCAGGGCCTAGCTACTTCTTTCTCCTTGGCTAGCAGAACGCTCTACTGGCACAGGCGCTATATTTGGAAGTAGGAAAAGGGAGAGAATCAGCAGTTCCCTGAGGCATGGGTTCTGTCACCACATGTTAGCACGAGGCCTTACACAGCACTTGGTTAGTTTCAACACATGACATTTCATTGAGGTTCATAAACCTGACCCAGTCCCTTTTAAAATCCTGACAGCAGTGATCTCTCTGACTTATTGGAGCAGAGAATTCCACTAAATATTAATACATTAACCTACTGTTTAAGGATAGGATTTTCCAAGGGGCCTAAGGGGTTAGGAGTCCCAGTCCTATCCTTAGACTCCTTTGAAAATCCAATGCCCTTTAAGTTCTTTGAGTGTCCTCTTGGTCTCCTATTACAGCACAAGGTGAAGGGATAGATCATTTTTCACACTACCTTCCTACAAGGGCTATGAGCTACAGCGCAAGAGGACAGCATGTCCGTGTGGCATGTTAGTTAGAAACACAAACCGAGTGCTGCAGGTTCTGTACGTAGGCAAGAGCTTTTGGGTTCACAGAAACTTTATTTTAAACACACAACAGCAGTATCCTTGAGATTAGAGGGTCTGAAAGAACAGGGACGCTTCAGAGTATCAAGCCAATGTCAAGCCCCTGTCACCCTCCTAAGTGTCAAAGTTTGATTGTAAATTGATTGGAAAGGGAAGAGGAGAACAAAATAAAAGGCTTTTACTCCTCATAAAGACAATGGAGACCTTGTACTGTAGTGTGGCTCCAGCAGGGGCTTCTACTGTGGAGAGGCAGCTGAGCCAGAGAAACCCCCCTTCCTCCACCTTCAAGCAATGACATCTTTGATGTTAACAACTCTGTTGCTGTAGCAACCAGACTGCTTTTGACAAAGCCACATTGACTGAAAGCAACATGTGCAAAACCAGAATCCTTATAAAGCCCTGAGAGAAATGCATCCTTACAAAAAAATATTAGGATTTTAAGTTTTTGGTAAAAACAAACAAACCCCCCAAACACACACACAGACTTGCAAACGAGGAGTACATTTTGATCGCTGGGGTTATACTGGGCACTAAACCATGTGAGACTGTGAACAGGGTTTTATGTATCCCACAACAGTAATATCCATTCTTTCATCTACCTTAGAGAGATCCTAGACTTTCATGCAATATGCATAGCACAGTGTGCAAAAAGACACTAGCAGTTCACCATCCAGGCTTTTCCTTCTATAATCTCCCTCAAAAATAGTTATTTAATTGAGAAACAATAACGGTTATAAGTCACTTTTCCTACTCATGTGATAATAGAGACATTGAATAGAAGGAGCATCACAGATAGTTCAAAACCAAGCAAATTTCTCTCACCTACCAAAATCTTGCTATAAAAAAAAATTCAATGGAGAGCAGGCAAAGGGTACCATTCTAGCTACTCTTTGGCTTCCAAACATGGGGATCCCAAGTGTGCATATGTTAATGGTGCAGTCCAACAGAATTCTGCACTTCTCAATTCCACCCCTGAAACAGGCATAATAAATCAGTCTCGGTAGCTAACTGAAATCCCATGAGCAGCTCATAGGCCTGTTACTTAACCATTAGCACACTCAAAACAAGACTTGAAAAGAAAGAATGTGTTTGGGAAAAGGTCTATGGAGAAAAGCCAGATCTGGAAATGATAACAGGTGAGATCCGAGCACAGCCTCCATGCCCGGCTCGTTAGGTGCATGAAACGACATTTAAAAGATGAAACTTTCGGACTATTTCATCAAGAGTCTGGCATCATTACAGTTGTTTTGGAATAAAATTAATGTTGCACATTTTGTGTTTGCTCTTTCTCTGGAGGAAGTTTTCAAACGTCTCAGCGTGAAATGCCATATTGTAAAGATTCCGGGAATAGGAAGCCCAAAGCTGATTAGCAGGCTGAACTAGGATTCTTTCCTCCTTTCATTTTTGAGGTATTAAAATGCAAGAGAGTTATAGCTTAATCTCATTTACAGAGCTTTGAATCATCTTAAATACTTAGGAAGGCTGTGTAAAAGAACTACCATCCAGACAATTTGTACACTCTAATCCAGATAGGCTGCTGGTTCCATTGGTTAGGGGAGAGAGAGAAACATTCTCACGGTTTTCCAGTAAAATAGGTCATCTGCTCTAGTCCCATCACTGGACACAGCTACCGGACACATTGCTGTTCAAGAAGGTTTCCATGTGGATTCTTACAGTATTAAAAAAGCATGAAGTGGTTCAAGAAACGCTTATTGTGGAAATAAGGACTGCTAAACAGTACACTGGTACATTACACAAGGCCCTAAACAGTTTAGCTTTTTAAATTAAATACATCTTTAAGTCAGGAAAGGAATGTAGCTATTATCCCATAATATGGAACAATAAAAATTTCATGCAAAAATGTCAGTTTTTCAACAGAAGCTTCAGGGGGTAGCTGAGTTAGTCTGCACAGGATAAACTTAAAACACAACAAATGGTCTGCTAATACTTTATAAACTAACAAAACATATAGATGGTATCATGAGCTTTTGTGGGCACAGCCCACTTCTTCAGATGACCAGACCATGAGTGAAATGTACTTTACAATGGGGATGTAACCGTTTAAACACCAGTTTATCAGCTTCTGTTATGGTTAATGCCGACTCTCTGGGCTCCTGAGAAAATGGGTGCACTGATGGCTATGCAGTACAGAGCTTACATGTAAGCTTTATACGGCAGACCCTGCAGCCCATTTTTAAAGGATTTTTTACATCCCTATTTTACACAGTATTCTAGAATGGAGTGTTGTATAGATGTGAACTGTTCAATAATCAATGTATAATTTACATCTGCTTTAAATGGGTTCACTTAAGATACAATTGAAATGTTAATATGAAACATTCTGTGGATACTAAGCACTTTTATTTATTAAATGCCTTGGGTGCATGTTGGCATAGGGTCCCGATTACTGTAGAACAGGCATGTCCAAAGTCCGGCCCGCGGGCCAAATGCGGCCCGCGGTCGGATTTAATACGGCCCCCCGCTTCTCCCAGCTCCCCGGTGCTTTTTTCAACTGGCGCGCGCAGTGCGCCGCTTCAGGCCGCCGCCGCCGCGGTCCCAGACCCTGCCCCTGCACTCCGCTTTGGGGCTGAGAGTGCGGGGACAGCCCCCGCTTCCTCCCCCTCTCCTGGCTCCCCGGCGCTCCTCTGAACTGGCGCCGCTTCCGGCCGCGCCGCCGCCGTCCATGGCGGCCGCTGCGGTCCTAAAGTCTGCCCTGTAGGGCACGTCCACAGCCCCGCTCTCCTGCTTGGCTGCGGGTTCGCCCTGCCCCCGGGCCGCCGTGAGGCCAGCGTGCCCTGCGCTCTCCGCCCGCCTCTGACCCTGCAGGCCCTCTACCTTGGGGCTGAGAGTGCAGGGACGGACTCCACAGCTGCTGAGATCAGGGATGGACTCCGCAGCTGCTCAATCTCAGTCTCTGTGATTGGCCCTGTGCACTGTCAGCTTTCTGGCGGGCTCAGGCACGTGGAGCTGCGAACACGCCAGAGGTCATCATTAGACACTTCGCCACAAACAGCCACAAAGGCAAGAGAATTCTTGTTGGGCAGTGTATTAGTGCAGTGTATTACTTGGGCAGTGTATTAAACCTCTGGCACTGTGCTCACATGATCCCTTCCCCTTCTGGTCAATTTAAAAAAATGGCGACTGTAAATAAGAGAAGGAAAGTTGACAGTGAGGGCCGCCGCTTCCAGGACAGGTGGAAAGTGGAATATTTCTTCACTGAAATACAGAATCACTGTGTTTGTCTGATATGCCAAGAGACTGTGGCTGTTTATAAGGAATTTAATGTCAAGAGACACTACCAGTCGAGACATAGCACATACGACAAGCTTACAGGGCACGACCGCAGTGAAAAGTTGAAGCAACTTGAAGCTGTTTTAATGTCACAACAGAAATTTTTCATAAGAGCCCGTGAGTCAAATGAAAATGCCACAAGGGCGAGCTATGAGGTGGCAACGTTAATTGCTAAAAATTGCAAATCTTTTGCTGAGGGTGACTTTATCAAAGAATGCGTTATGAAAATGGTTGAGAATATCTGTCCCGAGAAGAAGCAAGAGTTTGCCAACATTTGCCTGGCTCGTAACACTGTAGCACGGAGAATTGAAGAGATTTCATCAGATATTAAGAGACAGTTGACATCCAAAGGAGTGGATTTTGACTTCTTTTCAATAGCCTGTGATGAAAGCACGGACCTATCTGACACATCTCAGTTGCTGATTTTTATGAGAGGGGTGGACGATGAAATGAATGTGACTGAAGAGCTACTTGACCTCCAGAGCCTTACGGACCAAATAAGAGGAAAAGATTTATTTGTTTCTGTTAGTTCCGCCATAGATGACATGAAACTGCCTTGGAACAAAGTTACTGGGATTATTACTGATGGGGCACCTGCCATGGTTGGTGAACGAAGTGGATTATCAACCCTAATCTGTAACAAGGTGATCGAAGAAGGAGGCAAAGCTATTAAACTCCATTGTATCATTCATCAACAAGTTCTCTGTGCTAAACATCTCAAATATGATCATGTTATGAAACCGGTGCTAAAGACTATTAATTTTATTCGCTCTAAAGCCCTGTGCCACCGCCAGTTTAAACAGTTTCTACTGGACATCCAGGCTGAATACGAAGATGTTTTATATCACAACGATGTAAGATGGCTCAGTCGGGGGTCTGCACTGCAGCGTTTCTACTCTCTCAGAAAGGAAATCGGAGAATTCTTGGAAACAAAGGGACAACCAATGCGAGAACTATCTGATCCTATTTGGCTGGCTGATTTGGGGTTTCTAGTTGACATAACAAAGCATCTGAATGTACTGAACACGAGTCTTCAGGGGAAAGATGCAGCGGTGAACCAGCTTTATTCATACCTCAAAGCCTTTGGGACAAAGCTGCAACTTTTCATAAGGCAGTTGTCACAAACACAGCCCAATACCATACATTTTTCAGCGTTGCAGGAAATAATGAACAGTTTTCCACAGGACAATATCAGTGCGCAAACGAGCAGGTATGCAGCAGACATCGCATCTCTGGCTGGGGAGTTTAAACGGCGCTTTCAGGATTTTGCAGCTATTGAAAAGGAGATCAGCCTTTTCTCCTCTCCATTCTCTGTTGACCCCGATGATGCTCCAGATCAGCTGCAGCTCGAGCTCATTGAGCTGCATTGTGACAGCGAGTTACGCAGTCGTCACCAACAGCTCTCTCTTGTGAACTTTTACCGCCAACTGGATAAGAGCCGGTTTCAAGAGATTCGAACATTGGCTAAGAAAATGCTGAGCTTGTTTGGCTCAACATATATGTGTGAGAATACATTCTCTGCTATGAACTTTAACAAGAACCGCGTGAGGACAAGACTAAGTGACTCTCACCTGCGTGACATTTTGCGCATCAAAACCACTGCCTTTGAACCAGACCTAGCCTATGTGCTGCAGTCCAGATCTCAGTTTCACCCTTCACATTAGTGTAGGCAAGTTTTTTTTTCAATTGAGATGAATACATTGTAAAATCTCAGTTAATGTCAGTTGGTCTAAATCAGTTATAAATATATTTGGACACAACATGTATAGTTCGTGTTATGTTCCTGTTCATATTTTTTTAACTTAAAAGTTGACAATATGTAATGTACTTTACAATGTTCCTGACATATATTTCAGCTTCCTGGATTTTTTTTTCATCTGGCCTTCAGATATGAAAGGCAGAGTGATTTAACACTTGTTTAGATTTGTCATCCATGTGACAAAATGAAAAGTATGCCATTTGCAATAAACTTTGCATAACATAGTTAATTTGCATTTAATTTTAATGGTTCAAACAATGTCAGGCAAAATGGTCGGCCCTCACGCATGTTCACTTAATCAAATCTGGCCCTCTTTGAAAAAAGTTTGGACACCACTGCAGTAGAACATTGCTAATCTGTGTTCCCTTACACTTTAACACAGGAAAATCGGGGGTCTCACCCCATTTTTTGGGGGGGGCAGAGATTTAATAGCAGAGGAGGCCTGGAGCCAAACTCACACACACACACATCACCCAGGGCCCAGCGAAGTCTGTCACCAGCACTGACTATGAAGAAGAAACATGAGCCTTGACATTCAGAGGAGGATCTGATTTTCCTTAAATTGCAGAAGGCTAGACGTTGCAATTCAGGCATCCCTCTTCTGCATTAACAGAACTAACTGGGTGCTTACATTAGAGCCAATATGCAAAATCCAGTTATCAGTAACTAGACGCCTAATGTAAATTAATGAGGTTCTACTGTCATCTATACCTAGAACAAAGCTCTCTTAGGTCTGCTGGACAGACAGACAAACATGGCGAGATTGGAATCATTAACAGTTTTTCAAATCTACTTGAAGCCATAGGAACACACCCTGATCTTCCGAAGCTTTGTTACGACTCATGTCTAGCTGAAATTTGGTTCAGCTTGCTGGCACACTGGAAGAGAACATAAAAGGCACAGAGGGAGCTACATTAGAGCTTGTTTTTCCACAGACACCTTAATGGTTTTACACTGCTCTGCATTTCCACTTCTCAGGCTTGACAAGTTAGCGTCCACCTGCCGTGTCATAGCCTAAAGTCGGATGTGATCCTGTTTTTATGGGGTCACCAAAGGTGGTGTTAGGCTTGCTGGGGCCTGCGGCTGAAGCCAAGGCCTGAGCCCTACCACCCAGGGCCGAGGTAGAAGCCCGAGGGCGTTCGCCCTGCATGGCGGAGCTGCAGGCCTTGCACCTGGGCTCTGGCCCTTTGTGTGAGGCAGTGGGGTTCAGGCTTTAACCCCTTCCACACAGGATGTCAACTCTCAGGTGAGGTCAAGCTTGAGTTCTCCCCTTCCTCCCTCTGCCAATGCCTGGGGTCATGTAGTAATTTTTGTTCTCAGAAGGGGGATGTGGTGCAAAGAAGTTTGAGAATCCCGGCCCTACTATACACCTCTTCTGTGGTTAGCAATCAGCCCTGGCTGGCAATAAGCACAAGAGACCACTAAACTAACCAACTTATGTCCATCTGTAGAGTGCAAGTCATTTGACAAATGCCACTGATAACCCAGCCCAAACAACCAGACCACGGGATGCAGCCTAGGCCAACTGCAGACAGATAGGGGCTGAAGGATGCTGGCCTTTCCAGTAACCCGTGCTTTGCAAAAAGCTTTTTGGAACAGATAAAACAATCCACTCTCTATCCAACGAATGCTGATTTTAGGGATTTCATACATGTTCTGGACCTGGCATCTAGGAACAAAGTTCAGGGTTCTAGTCTCACACAATCCATATTTCAGAGTCTGTTCCAGTTCAAGTGGAATCTTCCTGTAATGCATTTGTTACACTGAGCATCTGCCTTTTCCCACATCCCGTTACCTCTGTGATGCTGGAGCTTGTTACATGTAATCATTTGTGATAATGATTCTGGGCGTCCTGTACTAATACAACTGACTGAAGTAAACAGATAGCAAGGGTTTTTTTTGTTTGTTTGTTTGTTTGTTTGTTTGTTTTTAAAAGCTGAGATAAGATGAACTGTCCTGTAGTTTGAAGTCCTAGAGCTCCACCTACAAAACATAATCACTCTTACACGCTTTACAAAATTCCAACTCTGATCGTTATATTTTGATTCCCCAAATTCCCCTGCAGTTTCAGTATGACACCGTTCTTATTTCCTGTCTGAATTACTGCATAGTGCTGTTTTGCACTGTTAGGCAGTTAAAATTCTTTACTTTAGAGGGTGACTTTAATGGAAAGAGAATCAATACCAACTTTATCAATCAGGAAACTTTATAACATTTCTTGTTCTGTATCTAATCTCAGCTGAAAATCACTACCACATTCTTCAAGAAACTAAGGTATTGATTCTTCACAGGAAAATGGCAATGATACTCAATCATAATGGTTGTCTGCATCTGCCTTTTGAAAATGTTCATTCGCTGACTTGCTCTCGGTCATGGAAATCGCACATTATTTGCACTCTGTAAATGCTCTTGTATGAACTTTGTATTCTCTTTCTCAAACTAATTAACTTGTCAAGTAATAAAAAAGGCACATAAGAAAGCAAAGACTACCTGCAACACAGGTAAGTTTACTGTTTGGTTTCCTGATGCTGAGCTGTTCTGATGTGGATTCAAGGCCTACTTTCTCAGGGTATCTGGCTATAAGCTTATAGAGAGCCATAAACGAGAACATTTTCTGGCTGCTGGAAAAGTTAAGACCCAGTTTAGTGATTAGCCATTGTTTGCATTAGGCTAGCAGGTGAGAGAGAGCAGGTACATTCATGGACCCAACTCATGTTGCCCCAACCAAGAAGATGAGATTGTTTGCATGTATTGTGTATGTGCGGAGGGGGTGCATGTGCACAAAGAAAGACGGTCACAGGAAGCCACTCTATGCCATTTCAATCCTCTTTTGTAGTGTAACAAAAAGTTCAAACCAATACATTTGACCTTTTTGGAAATCTCAGCAGCACTATCCCTGTTCTCCCTGCCACTAGGTCCAGACTAGCTCATAAGGAAAGTGATCCAGGGATCAGTAAAGAGATGAGATGTGTCTTCCTTACTTGTCAGATTGATGGGAGCCATCTATCTAGCAGGGTCAATTTATTGCCTCTAGTATAGAGGAGATATATTGACTGCTGAGCGCTCTCCCACCAACTCCAGTAAGGGGGAATCAGCAGGAGAGTGTTAGCTGTCAACTTACAGCAACAAGGATACCACAGTAAGTAGATCTAAATACATCGACTTCACCTACATGATTCACGTACTTAGATCGACGGCCCACTGACACCCAGATGCTGACTAATATAAAAGTTTCCCACTCACTAGGACACAGTGAGACCCAGCGACAAAAGGAAAGATGAGGCTCTCTCCTGCTGATGTAATCCCTGCACAGCCACGCCCAGTCTGTGGACAGCTGTTTTCTCCCTTCACACAGTGCTTGGTTCCAAAACAAAAGGCAGCAGTGCTCCAAGGATCTGATAGACCAGCTTCTCATCCACTAGCAGCTGCTCATTCCAACCCTGGAACTGAGTGAGCCTTGTGCAAGCAGAGAAGCCTTCTCACTTTTTCTGATCCAGAGCCTCCATCCTATAAACCCAAATCACATCAACCCCAGTTCACCAGAGCTTTGTGGGATATTGTGAGTCGTGGGATGATTTTTTTTTTTACCATTTTCCGAGTCTCGTTCCACAGAAGAAAAAAGAAGCATTGAGAACCACTGGCCTTTTTCAAGAACACAAGTTTCATCATGTTTATCATAGAATCATAGAGCTGGAAGAGACCTCAGGAGGTCATCAAGTCCAGCCCCCTACCCACGACAGGACCAATCCCAACTAAATCAACCCAGCCAGGGCTTTGTCAAGCCAAGACTTAAAAACCTCTAGGGATGGAGATTCCACCCCCTCCCTAGGCAACCCATTCCAGTGCATCTTTGGCCCAGGCAGAAAGCTGGCCCAGATTCCTTTATCCCAATAAGCAGGGGGCATAACAGAAGAGTTTTCAGGCCAACTGTAATGTTGTAATGAGGAGAAGGGAAGTTTCAGTACTTTCTCCAATTCTAGCTCCAAAGGGAAGCAGAACTCTGACGAATGCAGTCAGGATATATAAGGGCAAAAATGCTCATGACATCACCCAAAGTATGGAAATGAAGCTGCCTACCTAGAAGAAAAATAGCTGGATGGACTACTCAGAGTTGCCTTCTGGAAGGCCACTTTCCTGTAGACCAGTGTTTCTCCAAAGGGGTCACAGGCCTGCTTTGGGAAAGCCGCTAGCAGGCCTATACTGCTTTGTTTACCTAAAGGCTCTGTAGCCATGGAGCCTCATGGCTCCCATTGGCGCCAGTTTGCTGTTTCTAGCTGAAGGGAGCCGCAGGAAGCAGTGTGACACAGGACACTGCTTCCTGCAGCTCTCCTTGGCTGGAAATGGCAAACCAGAGCCAATGGAAGTAACGAGGCTCCGTGGCTATGGAGCCTTTAGGTAAACGAAGTGGCGTGGGCCTGCAGTCCACTTTGAGAAACACTGCTGTAGACGAAGGGGCCAACAGTCTTTCCAGGTTCCTGGACAAGGTGTGGGCGGGGCTCTGTGCTCCCAGAAGGGGTGGGGCCTCAACTGGAAAGGGAAGGGCTGGGCGGACAGTTTCAGCTCCACACAGAGCATGTCACACGGTGCTCCAGTGGAGATTTAAGTGGCAGCAGCAGTGTCCAGAAGCCCTTTTGAATCACCAGCACTCTCTACCCTGTCAGTGGACCTGTCTGTAGACCAGTTTGTTTACTCCTCTATCCTTATTGTTTGGAAACGCTGCTGTACAGCCAAAGTGTCATTACACATAAGCAAGTAGCCAGATTCGCTTTTCTGAATTGGAGCAGCAGTATGTGTGGCATTTCAGTCTAATGGGAACAAAGGTGACAGCCCTTTTAAAAACTATGTAGCAAACTCTGTGCCAACTGGAATAAATGCAGCCAAATAATACTTCAGAAAAATAAGCAAAGCCACAGTTAGAGTCTCTGCAGTATCTTGGGAGGATGCCTTGTGTTTTCCCGAGCTAAAATGATTAGTGAAACTCTAACTAGCTCCAAATACAGGCATGGACTAAAGGAAACCACAGAGACCTCCCCATTACAAAATGTCATGCTTGACTGACACATGGCTCTGTGGATGAATGTTTCTGCCTCTTCAAGCTCTTTTCTCTTGAATACCAGCATGAAAATTTCTTCCATTGAGTGAGCTCTGGACTGGCTTTTTTCCCTTATGAAAGAAAATCTGAAAGCAATGCCATCTGCCAACCAAGAACAGCTTTATAGGAGAGTTTGGCAGCAAAGGAAACCTACTGTTGATAATCTCTACCTTCAACAGCAAGAGGGTTTGGGTTGTTTTTTTTTTTTTAATTTTCTTCAGGAGACTTGGTTACAGGGAGCAGAGATTTATGGAGGAAATGTGCGAGTGTTCCTGCACATGCACACATATAAAATACTGCATATTATATTACACACACAAATAAACCCTCAAAATGTCTCTATCACTCTTTTCAGCTTTTGGATTCCTATATAAAAAGGATGTACTACTTACACCCAAGGTAACATTTGTATTTCTCTACTTTTGACATTTACATGTCAAATAGGGATCTTTGTATAACAGCTCATCTGTACCTACTGTTTATCCCCACCACTGTAGAACAATCACATGCAGGAGGGGAATAGAAAGCAGTGATCAACTGAACCCTTGAGCCTATTTTCTTCCAAGAGGAAAACAAACTCTATACTATATAATATAGAAGCAGAGTTTCTTGACAGGACATATTTCCAGAAGGTTTTACACAGCTGTTTTTCCTGGATAGGTTGTTCTGAGAACCCGCGAGGAGCAGGAGAGGGACTTGTACTGCTTGATTCAGGATCTCTGTGAAATAATGACAACACCCTCCCTGAACATTTCCACCTCTGTAGATATCTTCAGGGTTCAATACAAGGTTGTTCTGTTCAGGCTAATTTAATCTGGTCACCAAATAAAATGAACAGGCACCAAGTTGAAAACAAACAAAAGGAGGTATTTCTTCACACCGCGCACAGAGAACCTGTGGAACCCTCTGCCAGAGGATGTTGTAAAAAACAGAACTTTAACGGATTAAAAAAAGAGCTAGATGAATTCAGGGAGGACAGGCCCATCAATGACTATAAGGCAGGATGAGTAGGAATGGTGTCCCTACCCTCTGTATGTCAGAGGCTGGGAATGGGCAACAAGATTGGGATCAGCTGATGATTCCCTGTTCTGTTCATTCCTCTGGGACACCTGTCATTGGCCACTGTCGGAGGACAGGATACTGGGCTTGATGGACCTTTGGTCAGACCCAGTATGGCCACTCTTATGTTCTTATCCATTGTGTCTGTCCTGCCTTAGTTATTTTCTCATTTGCCATTATTTGGGGAATGGCTGCACTCTGAGCCATTAGCAGTTCTATGTAATTTCATATTTAATTTTGTATGCAGCACTCAGACCCAAAGTGATGAAAACTGTACGTGAATAAGTCAGGCATCATCCCCATATCTTTACAAATATCTCATCACCTTTCTGGGTATTTCAGCAGAATAAGGCACATTCCCTGAACTGTAGGCATTGCTCTGGCACATCACAACAGGACTACAACGATACCACATAGGGATGTTAAAGATGAGTCGAATAACCGATAAGAATTTTGACTGGTCGACATCCCCCCCCCTTTATCCCCTCTATGAGATAAAGGCAGGAAGGGGTGGGGGGAAAGGATTACTTCAAAGTGGTAGTGCCACACAGTGGCATTGCCACTTTGAAGCCCCAAAGCAGCCACGTATCAGCTGTGCAGCGGATCAGCTGTGCGGCAGCTGCCCCTTTGAAACGCCACCTCTGCACATTTCAAAGGGGCAGCTGCTGTGGAGCCCAGGGTCAGCTGGGGAGTCCACAGCTGACCCCGGGCTCCTAGTGGCATGCAGTGTAGCATTACAGTCCCCCGCTGACCCTGGGCTCCATGGCTTTGAAATGCACAAGAGCCTCTGCTGGGGACTCTTGTGCATTTCAAAGTAGGCATGCCACCAGCAGCCCGGAGCAAGCGGGACTTCCCACTGGCCCTGGGCTGTATGCGGAGTTCTGCATGCCTCCTTTGAAATGTACAAGAGCCCCAGGAAGGCTGTGGAAGTGCCTATTGACAAGTCAATTAACCGCATTTTAATATCCTTAATACCAGGTACATCAGACGAATATAGTTTACTGGGGGGGGAGAGGTAAGGATGGGTGAGGTTTCTGTGTCTCCTAGGTATGTTAGCACTGAAAGAGTTAACTGATTTTTCAGTACCATTTTTGCTTACAGGGAGCCTCTAAATCAGGTTTCTCAGATCCGTTCCTCTGTCGTTAGTTCTTCCTGCTCTTTAGGCAAATGGAAGCCTGTTAAAAGCACATAATCTTTAATTTCTGACATTCTTCCCTGTAGTTTCATCAGTATTGAGCTAGTAGTTTAAAATTACATCTAAGGTACAGTTTATGATGACGCCACAACCACTGAATTTGCTTTGAAATTCTTCTGTTCCCACAGAGCCATGCACTAAAAAGTAAGCTCACGTTTAAAAAAAAGCTTCACTCTTAAGAGCGGCAACAAAAACCTTGAAAAGGTGAACCAAGTATAAACAAAGATAGGGAGGCCTGAGTTTGCAGATGCTCTGAAACAGCTTTGAATGTTAATTGTTCCCCTCATTTTAATGGGTTAAATCTGAAAATTACATAAGTTAATTATTAACTAATTCACTAAGTCACAGCTACAGCTACGCTGCGTAATTCACTGCTGGTCATTTTAATCAGAAATAACAAGTTAATGAACTTATCCTATAATCTCAAACACCCTCCTATGCCAGTCTCTGTGCCAGAAGCTTCAATGTTCCCCCATCTGCCTTCCAAAACCTGCAGCTCCATCCTAACAAACGTCTCCAGTTCCATTATGCATTGATAATACAGAACTCAGCAGGACAGCAAATTAGTCTCCATGTTGTTCTGCGGCCATACTTCTGTACAAATAGTACTGTATGTTTTCATTTTAATCAATTAAATGTCTCTTTCTTAAAATGTAAATGAAACTGTCCAGGATTTCTGTTCTCCTACCCCAGCGTACTACAGAATGCAAGAACCATGTTGTAAAATTCAGGTCCAACTTGCTAGAGTCAAGGCCTTGCCCATACTTTGACAAGTCATCCAGATTAGTCTCACTCTCTGCCAATTCATTCAGAGTTTAAGGGTGAAGATGGAAAAAGATATCTGGAGACTTCTAAATCTTCACATTATCCCAATTAATGCAAAAGAAACAGTATTAAGCTCTGAGGAAGTTCACACGATTTTGTTGCTTCAGCCTGTTTACAGACTCAGTGAGACAATTGTCTTGGAAGATTAACCCTAAAAGTGACAAACTTAAATCTGTAATTTAAAAAAGAAAGCTTAAATACGGCACATACTCATAGATAAGCCCAACACTCTCATGTGCCTGTTTCCTGCTCTATTTATCTAAACAACACATATTACAGTCACTAATATCTTTTCACCACTGGTAAATGGGTAAACACATTTGTCCAACCCTGATATCTCTGATATGTTATCATATGCTCTGCTCTTCTGGAAGTAAATACAAAAAGGGAATTATTCACTTACCCTGCTGTTTGTATTTAGCAACTAGAAACACTCCCTGAAGCCATAAGAAATACTTTATAAGAAATCAAACAGGCAAATATTTGTGTTGAACGCCAGGATCCATATTGTCCCACTAGTTCTTCAAAAAACAAAAAACCAGAAGGCTGGCAATACATGTGAAGGCATCAGGCCCTTGATTCAGACCTGATTCCTGATTGTTGATTGTCTAACATCCGTATTCAAAACCTTGGCTAAACCACTCAGAGGGGAGGGCTTGGGGTTTTTCAGGCCAAGAGGAAAAGCATAGTTATATAAATGATAATTGTTACAGAAACTCACTCAGGAACAGTCTGAAAAAGATCTTTTGATTTTGTATCTACACTAGACTGACTGTCTATATATCCAAGAATCTCTAATGCATCCATCTTTGTATTACCTAGACATTAACAAAAAAGACGGCTTTCTATGGGATTTTGAATGATGACCTTTGGCCCCACAGAATACAAAGAAAAGTCTACATACCTTTAAAGCACATTTCTGCTCTGTCACCTTGTTAAAACACTCCAATACTTTGCCATTAACCCCCAAGCCTAGCACCCGTTTGGAGAGCTTGTAGTCATCTGTAACTGCATGTTTTTTTATTTCTCCCCAGATATGGACAGCTCCCCCAGGCAAGGATTTCACATTGCTCTTGTTGTCCTCCTGGCTCTCTGTCTGGGGCTTCTGCTCAACCGCACTTTGTTCCATAGCAGTGAGAAGTTAGAGGGTACAGAGGTAGACACCCGATCCTCAACAGGATTTCCCCCCAACTCAGCAGATCAAAGGAAGTGCTTCAAGGAGCCCATTTGGTTGCACTGCACCCAGTTTTCCTAAACAAAAATGCAAACAAATATTAGCAATTTACTTGACAGAATCAAATTCTGCTCCTACACAATATTCTCTCTCCTCCCTTCTTCATATTTAGACATTCAGGTTTACGAAAGACTGAAGATGGTTGTTCACTTCAGAAAAGTAACTTGGGCCTATCGGCGTTTAAAAAAAAACACAAGGTAGCAGTCTATCCCTATTTATCTACACAGTAGCGGAGTGTGAGGCCTAAGTCATGGACCTGGACTTTGTTATGCCAGGCACGGTACAAACGTAACAAAAAGATGGCCCCTGCCCCAAGAAGCACAGACTCTCTAATAACAACGGTTTAATACAGTTGGACTTATGATCTGAATATCAGCCTTACAGCCTTGAATAAAGACTGCAAAGTTCAAAATAACCAATTGATTACTGACCTAAATTAATCTGGTTTCAAATGAGTAACTGATGCACAGACTCAGAAACAGTACAGGGTAGAGAGACAGCAGGAAGCCCTAAATAACAGGTTACCAAGCTGCCCTGCATAGGCTTAAGAAAAAGCAGAGGAAAGAGAGTGTTTCTAGGGCTACCATATTCGAACTTTCAAAAAAGAGGACACTCCTGAGAGGGAGTGTATCTGTATCAGTATCTACCAGTGTCCCTCACTGAGGAGCTACGTGGCTATCCCAACGCACTGGTCAAAAACTGAAAAACTCCCAAGGTACGGAGTTAATTGATCATCCTGGTTGACTGGCAATTCCAAAGCAAGAGAAATCTCCACTTCAAGTCAGGGGGGAGGAGAAAGCCCTCAGGTGAAAGGTCACCTGGCCACTTCAGTGCTGGGTCGGGGAAGGGGTGGGTGATATTCATGTGTACTTCATTTCACCTAAGGATTTACCTAGGTGTCCTGATGAAGAGTTCAGGGGCAGAGGATAAAACATGGGATGAGTTATGTATGTGGCCATCCTGGTGCACGATCACGGCCCTGGAGGAGAAACCCTGCAGGTGAGGGGTTACCCAGCTGCTCTACCACAGAATTCAGGGGGGCAAAGGCCACAGATGAGAAGTACATTCCTAACCCCAATTCAGCACCCAAAGCCGGGGGGGCTGTGCGGGAGAGGTGGCAATGGCTGCCTATGTGGAGACTCACAGGAGCGCGCTGCAAAGCAAGGAATCACCTGGCAAACGGCCTCAGTGGAGGCCACCTCCCTGGGGACCAGCCTGGGGGAGGGGCGGCAGGGCCCGAGAGGGGAGGGTCCAAGAGGGGCCGGTCCCAGGCGAGCTGCCCGGCGCTGTTACCTGCAGGCGCCCGGCGCAGGTGAGTGGCGGGGGCGGCGCAGGGTCCGGCGCGCTCGGTGCCCCCGCCCGGAGAAGCGGCCGCTCGCGTGAGCCCCGGCCCGGCGCGGTCCCGCCTCCTGCCACCGCCGGTCCCGCCGGAGCCACGCGGCCCAGGGGAGGGGCCGAGCACGTGCGCCGGCTGCCGGGGAGCTGCGCCGCGCGGGGGCGGCACGGCCTGGGACCAGCGGGGGGGCAATGGGGACCGGCCGGCCCTGGGGAGGGGGACACTGGGGACCGGCCGGCCCTGGGGAGTGGGGGGGAGGAGGGGGACACTGGGGACCGGCCGGCCCTGGGGAGGGGGACACTGGGGACCGGCCGGCCCTGGGGAGTGGGGGGGGGAGGGGGACACTGGGGACCGGCCGGCCCTGGGGAGTGGGGGGGAGAGGGGGGACACTGGGGACCGGCCGGCCCTGGGGAGTGGGGGGGGGAGGGGGACACTGGGGACCGGCCGGCCCTGGGGCGTGGGGGGGGGGGGACACTGGGGACCGGCCGGCCCTGGGGCGTGGGGGGGGGGGGGACACTGGGGACCGGCCGGCCCTGGGGAGTGGGGGGGAGAGGGGGACACTGGGGACCGGCCGGCCCTGGGGAGTGGGGGGGGAGGGGGACACTGGGGACCGGCCGGCCCTGGGGCGTGGGGGGGGGGGGGACACTGGGGACCGGCCGGCCCTGGGGAGTGAGGGGGGGACACACTGGGGACCGGCCGGCCCTGGAGAGTGGGGGGGGAGATGCACAGTACCAGCCAGCCGAGAAGGGCGGAGCACACAGTGTATCAGCCAGCCAGGTAGGAACGGGCATGGCTGAGATACACAGGATACCAAGCAGCTGAGTGGCAATGCACCCAGTAACAACCAGGCAAGAGAGGGGGCACCACACAGGATATGAGCTGGAGAGGAGGGAGCAGGGATGCAGGCACCAGCCTCTCGACTAGGAGGCGTGCAAAGGGCATTAGTTACAGGGGCAGTGCCAGGTCAGAGAGACACAGAGCGACAAGTGGCCAGGGTGTGGGACAAGATGGGGTGGGGGATACAAGGATTATGTGTGTGTTTTAGTTGGATGAGGGGAAATGGAGAAAACAGCTTTGAGGCAAAAAGCACTGAAATGAAATCCCCCCTGGTAGAGACACGGAAACAAAGGATGAGTCAGAGGGCAGGGAAACCTCAGTACTGGGGAGTGAGGCAGGCATGACTAGTAGAGACAGTGGAATAAAAATAAAGACACACACCTACTCTAAAGTCTCCTGCCTACTGTAATATTGTACTGACAAATCTCATGAGGGTTCTGGCCTTAAAATTATTTGCCTTTTTCCCCCAGCAATTGTAATGTCAATAAATTATTGTTCACAGAATGGATAAAGCTATAATCTTCCATGGCAAGCATTATGACTCAGAATTCTCCTTTGCTTTCTTCTACAATGGGAAAGTGTGGTACCGTATTCTCTGCTACTGTAGCTCCTCCAGAGGGAATGATGGTAGAGGGTATGGAACACACACAACTGGGGTATTTTTACCACTGTTTTCAGTAACCCAGTTCACACCAGGTCTAATCAGTATGTTCAGACAACTGTAGCAGCTCATCCATATAGGTATCCCAACATTTTCACAGCACTGTAGCTGAACTCTGCCGATATTTTTTTAAAAGTTACCCTAGAGAGAATAAGGCCCAAATGTCATGTCTGCCTGTGTACAGGAGCAGGCAATAACAAAAGAGCTATATTTCTTCCTCACTGATAAAGCCAAGGACATGTATCATGCCAACAGGCAGAATCAAACCCTGGACCTCTGTAGCTTACTGTATGAGTCTCGACCACGGGAGGTAACAGCCTGTTGCTTCTTAGCTAAGGCTGTAGCACAGACTCATTTTTCTCTCTGTAAGTGGTCTCTGAGTCATTAGCTGAGACAGTGCATCACCCCTAGGAAGTGTGTGGGTTACACATGTTTCTCTGGCAGCAGGAAATCAGGCTTTTATTGCAAACACTGAGAAGGAAGGCTCAAGTACCAGTGGGTTGGTCCATTCTTTGAGTTGCAAGGGGCAGATGTATTTGCTCTAGCTGGGACTAATGGGGGATGGTCTTTTAAGACGTGTCACACTAGTTACGTGATGGGGATACCATGCATGCATGATGAAGCTGTTAGAAGACCAGGACCAAGGAGCGGCAGACCCAAACTAGAAGGGGCTGAGACAAAACCCAAGACAGCAGCAATGGAATTGTGATTCCTTTCGTAGCACACCCTCAGCTGTAAAAAGGGTTACTAATGGAAAAGAAGCCTAGCTGGCAGAAGCTTTGCCCTGTTCCCTTAACAGATGAGTCAGTAGCTGTATCAGTGCAACAGATCCTGGGAAAAAAGACTCTCCCTTTCCCCCCTCCCGCTCATGACTACAAAGTAAGTAGAATTTCCAGTGCCAGTGTCACTAACACCCTTCCCGGAGGCACAGAGTGAGCAGCAAAGGGGAGGAAACAGCTTACAAAACAGCTGCATCAGCTTTCTTTGAATGTTGGTCTAGTTCTGCTTTTGACACGGTGATAGTGTGACACCTGCTGGTGGAAATGGGCACATCCCCAGAACAAGTCGAACAGCAAATAAATAAAGCATAACGGAAGATTGAGGCAATCTTCAGAAAGGCTGCATCAAATTTGTGGCCCGCACCTGCATTATTTTAAAAGTGAGAAAGGATTGCCATATTCAGTCCATCTAAAGTCCATTTGTTTAACCTGTAAAATTTCTTCTACAAAGCTAAGCAAAAGGAATCAGGAAAGAGATTTAGCCATGCTACATTTCCATGGATACGCTCCTTACAGGAATATTCAACACTTATATCAAATTCACACCCACTTCCTCACATACCCACATCACTCTCCTCAACTGTGAAATGTTTTGTTGCACTTCTGAATGCCAGGTCAGAATATGATTATTTCTACACCATCGCTCATAAATGTTGCACAGAGTGCTGTGGGTGTGAGAGGCGGAGCTTTAAGTACATGTGACTATATTAAGTATATATTGAAATGTAGCTGAATTTGTTGCAGAGCAAGGATCTCCAGTCTTTAGGGATTAAAAGGGAGATTTGACATTTTACATAAGATAACCATATCTGCAATTATAGTGGGTCAAATAACAGTTAAAGGGATTCTTTTATCCCCTAGGGAATAAGATGGGGTTAACATAGCAAGGTGCTGTTCCAAAGCAGGCTCTGGTGTGGCATGCTACTGCAGTCATCCTGCCTCAGTTTCCCTCCTGATTTTTCAGTGACTCCATTTTTTAGGGACCTTCTGGCTAGGTCCATCCTTTCTGGGGTAATCTAGGTCCAAAAGAAAACATCAATGTTCCATGCTGGACCTGTGCCAGTCACAGAACAGGCTTTGGCATTCTATTCCCAGACTCAAATTCCAGCCCTTCTGGACTCTGGTTAGTCCCTTCTTCCTTCCCTTAGCAGCAGCTGTTGCTGAACTCTCGACCAAGATCGTAGCCTATAGGGATCCCACTCCCACCCTCTGCCATGAGTTCCCAGAACTGGACATCCTAAAGAATCCATCCTTCTGCCCCTCTGCAACCACAAGTTTTCCTGCTTTTCGTCCCCAGAGTCTTTGCCCTGTTCCCTTAACAGGTGCCTTGGGGCAAAATGATCACAGTCCGCCCTTCCTCCCCCTCCTCCCACACCCAGGGTATGTCTACACTACAGCGCTAATTCGAACTAACGCATCCAGACTAAAAAACAAGTTCGAATTAGCGTTTTGCTAATTCGAACTAGCATGTCCACATTAAGTGGACCCTGAACCGGGGTTAAGGATGGCCGGAAGCAGTGCCGGCAGGGCATCAGATGAGGACTTAGAGCGTGGAGCTGCTGCCTCAGGCTAGCCAAGGGCTGTGCTTAAAGGGACCCGACCCCCACCCCGGACAGACAGTTCTCAGGGGTACCCCACTTGCAAAGCAGTCCTGGCTTGGAGTGCCATGAGTGCCCACACTGGGCACATCACAGCACTCGGCCATCAGACCGGCTGCACTTGCCGCAGGCTGCCATCTGGGGAGAGGTGGCAATTGGGGGGCTGCAGGAGAGCTTCCACCCCCAGAAGCCCGCAGAGCCAGCCCAGTCCTCCCCACTGGGGGCTCGTACCCCATTCCTCCCTCACCCCCTTCCACTTACCCTTCCCTAGCCCCCCTTCCTGATGTACAAAATAAAGGACAATTGTGTTCAAAAATAGAATCTCTCTTTATTGAACAAAACTGGGGGAGACTGGGAAAAGGAGGTGGGAGAGGGGAAGAGAGAGGCTGGGAGAGGGGAGGGCAACTACAATGATGAGGGGTTTGGAACAGATCCCATATGAAGAGAGGCTAAAGAGACTGGGACTTTTCAGCTTAGAAAAGAGGAGATGGAGGGGGGATATGATAGAGATCTATAAAAGCATGAGTGGGGTGGAGAAGGTGCATACAGAAAAGTTCTTCATTAGTTCCCATAATAGAAGGACTAGAGGACACCAAAGGAAAGGAATGGGTAGCAGGCTTCAAACTAGTCACAGGAAGTAGTTCGAACTAAGCGCTCCGCTAGTTCGATTCAAATTCGAACTAGCGGAGCGCTAGTGTAGCGCCTATTAAAGTTAGTTCGAACTAACGTCCGTTAGTTTGAACTAACTTTGTAGTGTAGACATACCCTGAGGTATTATTTGCTAGGTAGTAACTTTTTTATAGTGACGGATCACGCCCCTCTGAGGTGGTTGCAAACAATGAAGGACACCAATGTGCGTATCATGCACTGGTACCTAGCGTTGCAGCCATATTCATTTCAAGTGGCACATAGGCCAGGGAAGGCACATGGAAACGCATTTTTTTTTTCACGCATAGGTCCGGAAGAGGGGGAGGAGAGACTACCGGGGAGAAACCTTTTAAGGGGGGACGTGTGTGACGGGGCTAACCTGCCCCGCACTGAGTAGGAGGGAGAGGAGCCTGTTTATTGGGTAGAGCATGCCCCTTCCCCACAGCCCTACTGGGCATGCTTGAAGTGCAGCCTCACTATAAAAGGCTGCCGGGTTGCTCAGTTGGGGCAGACCACCGGGGAGGAAGGAGCTCCGGCCCAAGCTGCAGGCCCGCCGCCGGACCTGCTGCCAGATTCAGAGCCGGAGGGACCGCTGCTATCGCTGCTACCATCCCTGGGGCGAGCACGCCCCCAACGCCAACTCCGGGGGGCCGCCTGCCCCGCTGCAGGGGACATCCCCTGCGCTGCTGCCCCAGAGATGGGACCAGCTGATGTTGCCGCCGCTGCCAGCACAGCATCGCCAGGTGGGACATCCGTCGGCCACAAGACTGGGGTAGGAAGCAACCCAGGGCAAGGGGCAGGGAAGACCCCAGTGGGCTCAGCGCGTTTCGGGGAGGACCCCCTCCCTGCTGAGCCAGTGGTGGGAACCACCCACCACCATTAAGGCCCTGGGTTGGGGTCCCGTGGAGAGGGAGGGCCCGGGCCGCCCTACCCCAACCCCTCAGGGCGTGGACCAGGCCTCAGGGCCTGCTGTGACTGTGGACAGGCCTCTGGGCCTGTTACTAATGCTTTAATCTCAGGGAGAAGGGAACGGGGCGGGGAGGACCCCGCCACAGTGCCCCAGAAGAAAGAAATGTCAATGAAATTGGATCATTAACTAGTTCAAAGATGTACAATACCAGCTGCAGTTACTGTGTCAATCTGTGCATAGTTCATTCATCTGTGCCTCCAAGCTATCCACTTCTCAGCTACAAGCTGGTCTGATTTCAAGTGCACACACTTCACTTTGGATCAAACTGATACGGTTTATTTAGCTAGTTCATTGCTTGCCTCTCAGTCCTCCCCAAAAATTACCTTTTGTACACAATGAGAAAGTTGTATGTGCTCATGGAAAGCAAATGTGCTAACAGTCAGCACTGAAACCAGCATCCTCTGATAGATGTTAACACATAGGTGTGATCCACATCATGCGTCTCACCCTGCTCCTAACAGCTGTCTCTTCTTGGGGTCAAAAGTCTAACTCTGATTGTAAGAACCACGTTGTGCGGCCTGCCTTTGCTTTTGAGCATCCCTGCAGTAGGTATGCAGAGGTGCATATAGTCAGGGTTTGTTTTGTTCTTAAATGATTTTCAGATTCAAAACAGAAGTCAGATGTAAACAAGTTCAGAGTACTGCCTTGGAGCAGACAGAGGCAGACTATTCCTGCATGGTTAGTCTTCTCCCCGCAAACCCCATTTTGCTACAGCAGCATTCACTCAAACATGAACATTTCCGTGATGCTTTCTGCCAATGCTACCACCATTTAGGTCTCACTATCCCTAGACAGAGGTGCTAACAAATGCTGGTATTTGAAGCATCATGTCATGAAGATCCTTCAGTACAGAATTAGGTGCATGTAGGGTTGCCAGATGGTTGAAACATAGTGAAGACATGGCCTAAGAGAGCAAGAGAATCTGCACTAGTGGTTCAGATTCTGAAGCCCGAAGGAAAAAGTGTAGCCAGGAGGAGGAGGGGAAACAAAACAAAAGACTGTAAGACCAGTGCACTTAAACGTCCATTTGTTTCTGTCTCCCCCATACGTTCCATTACAGTGGTTTAGAGCCCTTTACAGCTCCACATTGATGAGCAAGGCTGAAGGAGTCTAGTGATTGTAAGGGAATCCAGGTTACAGTGCCTTGAGCCCCATTTCTGAATTTGGCTCAGATTCTGGAACGGTGTTATGCTTGTATCAGGCAGCTCTGAGCCTGGCAAGTTTCTGTGCTCTCTGTGGTGCGATAACAGCAGAGTCTGAGTTTAACAAGGAACATCTGTGTCCTCACACCATCTCTAAGCCAAACATTTTGGCAGCTCAGCAAGTCAGTGACAACAGTTTGGACTTGGGAAGCCACGGGCAGAGGTGCTGCATAAGAAATAGGAACAGCGTAAGTTCTACGTTTGTCAGGATCTGTAAAACTCTGTCAATCTCAGCCAGTTGATAGGCATCTAGAGGGGAAAGGAAGGAAGGCAGGCTGGCTACATTAGACTGGCTTAGTTCTCCTCTATATTTCCTTACGCTCCCCTCTAAATATGGCCCACTGAATACATTTTTTCACCATTATTTAATATCTGAGTGCTCAGCTTTGTGCACTTTCTTCTAAGATGATTGTTATTATAGATGAGCAAGTGATTAGATACAGGAATTTGTGTGGGTGTGTCCAATTGGTGTGGGAGTGTTCATCTAGGTTTACATTGAACAAGTCATATTCAAACAGCGTTGTGACTATCACAAATTGCAGGCCCTTTTCAACATGCAATATCCATACAATGATTATTGAGGAACTTCTGTGCTGTTCACCTGTTCAGACACTATGTACTTTTCAAGAAAAGAGAAGAGATTTTTTCATCCCATAATTATCTGGAATGGTAGGAGATCTGAAGGCATTGTGTCTTCCTCCTCTTATGTAAACTCTGAAATCATCTGTCTCCAGTTGGTGACTTATTCATACATTTATCCTTCGGTGGCAACTTCTTGAGGGGAACAAGTCAGTTTCAATAAAGAAAACACCTACAGAAGAAAATATATTCACTTGTTTCTTTCTCTAGCAACTCTGTGATGGGTTGGGACTCTGGGATGTCAACTAAGGTACTAAGATACCACTGAGGTACTACTCTTTCAGTCTGCCCCCCCCCCTTAATCTCTGCCTTGCTGAGGAAGGCTCACGGGCTGCAGAAGAACAGACAGTGAGAACAGCTCTGGGAAGACTCAGATTAAGTTATATGAAGTTCACTTCCTTTCTCAATGTGAAAGAAGGTGTGCACCACCTCTCATCCCGCACCCCCTTATAAATTACATGAACCGGGTTATATTATAAACCATAAATAAATGTATTTACTATGAAAAGGTGAATTGTAAGTTACTAAAGAGGTAGCAAACAGAACACAGCAGATTACTAAGAAAATAATACACAGCACGCAATCTAAGCTAGATTCACCAAACAAACTTGTTACACCTAATCATTTCTCACCCTAGATATTATTTCACATAGAGTCCTTCACAGATCACAGGTGTCCTTTCTGGCCTGTGTCCAGCAATTCTTTCTCCACTCTTTCAGTTAGGGTGAGTCTACACAGCAGCAGTGTTATTCTGGAATAATTTCAGAATTTATTCTGAAATAACTTTGTGTGTGTCTACACAGTAAGCCCATTATTTCAAAATAATTTCTAAATAAGGAGCATCTTATTCTGGATTCTGTAAACCTCATTCCACAAGGAATAATTCCTCTTCCAAAACAGCTATTTAAGAATAGCGGTCGTGTGGATGCTCCACTGCTGCTATTTTGAAATAGCTCCTCTCCCAGGCCATTCAGAATAATTACTCCCCAGTGATTCCTGGGGCTCTAAATTGAGGTAGCATGTCCACATTAGGGGAGCCTGCCTCAGACTAATTTCATGGCTTCCTTGTAGTGTAGATGCACTATCTTGAAATAAGCTATTTCGGAGTATTTCTTCCGGAATAGCTTATTCTGAAATAAGTGTGCAGTGTAGACGTAACCTTACAGTCCTTTTGTTTCCAGCGGTTTTCAAGTAGCCCTTTGGTGTGTGAGGCAGAGGTAAAGCCAACTGAAGACAATCATTCTTTTACTCCCTGGCCTTATGTAGAAATTCTATAAGGTGGAAAACTGTCATTTGAGTCCCCCTGTGGAACAGTTCATAAGTCCAAGATGCAGGTTAGTATCAGGTGACCATGTCACCTGACTTCATCGTCCATAAGTCAGTAGTATTATGGAATGTCCACAAGAAGGCCGAGCCTTTTCACAGTCCATTGTACAGGCTGAGGGGCCATTGTCTGGCTTTTCCATTGTAGTCAGCCGTGTGTATGACCTAAAGCAGAAAATATGAAACATAAATACATAGGTTCCTAACTTCATCTACAAAAATGATGCATGCATATGAATGGCTAATCATATTCAGTAAATCATAACCTTTCAATGATATCTTCTACAAACCATCTTGCATAAAGCGAGGGAGAGGGTGATTACCTTCGCGTACCACTTGTCCTGGAGGGGTCCAGATGCTGTGTGTTATCACAGTGGTACGCCCGGGCTGCGTAGTGAGTGTTTTTCAGAAGGCCTCTTCTGAATGAGGCATCGTGCTTGCTTTAACTGGTCCTCAGAAAGAGTATCTCCAAGTTGTGGCTCTCCATCGTCTGCCAGGTTGGATGTCTGAGGTTCCAGGGCAGGTTCAGAAAGGTACAGCGTGATCATCAGGCCCTCCCAGTCTCGCCATGGCTTTAGCAGGTTCACATGATAGGTCTGTTTTTCCTTTCTCTGGTTGGGCTGATAGATCTCATAGTTTACAGGCCCGAGCCAGTGGAGGACCTCGTAGGGTCCTTGCCAGCGGCTGAGAAGCTTCAATTCCTCAGAGGGGAGCAACAGAAGCACCCGATCTCCCAGTTCAAAAGTTCTTTTTTGTGCCCAGCGGTTGTAGCCTCACTCCTGGGTTCTCTGGGCTGCTTGGAGGTTTTCCTGTGCCAGGGCACCCACCTGAGTTAGCTGGTCCTGGAGCTGGAAGATGTACTGGAGGAGGCCTTGCAATGTCGAGGGGGTCTGCTCCCAAGTCTTGCTCATAAGATCCAGGATACCACAGGAATGATACCCATACAGAAGCTTGAACGGGGAAAACCCGGTCGAAGTCTGAGGCACCTCTCGAACAGCTAGCAGCAGCAGGGGAAGTAACTGGTCCCATTGTTGCACTTCAGCTGGAGGAAATCTCCTTATCATCCACTTCAAAGTCCAGTTAAAGCATTTGACTAACCCATTGGATTGGGGATGACATACCGAAGTTTGTAATTTTCGTATCCCAGCAAAGCACACACTTGTCGGAGTACCTGAGAGGTAAAGTTA
This sequence comes from Pelodiscus sinensis, assembly GCF_052426305.1. Lineage (NCBI taxonomy): Eukaryota > Metazoa > Chordata > Testudines > Trionychidae > Pelodiscus > Pelodiscus sinensis. The sequence goes on from NC_143062.1 coordinate 9,464,258, forward strand.
GCACTTTGGTCCATGAGAAGCTCCCAGGGAAATCCCACCCGGGCAAAGATTTGTATCAGCTCCAAAGTGATGGTCCAAGTGTAGATATTTCATAGCAGGACGGCGTCTGGAAACTGAGTAGCGCAGTCCATTAGAACGAGGATGTAACGGAACCCTGCTTTACTTCTTGGCAGAGTTCCCACCAAATCGATAGCCACCCGTTCAAAGGGGGTCCCTACTACAGGCAGGGGGACTAACAGGGCTTTTGGCACCCCAGGATCGGCAGCCAGCTGGCAGTCCGGGCACAATTGACAGTAGTCCTTCACTTCGCGGTGCACTCTGGGCCAGAAGAATTGAGACAGTACCCTCGCCAGAGACTTCTCCGATCCCAGATGGCCAGCCGCTGGGATATCATGGGCGAACGGTAGCAGCGCCCTGTGATGACACCAGGGAACAAGCAACTGCGACCTGACCTCCTGGGTCCGGGGGTCTCGCAATACTTGATAGAGGCGATCTGCCTTTAACTCGAAGCGAGGCCACTGCGAAGCTCTCTGGGGGTCCACCTTGGTGCCATTGACACATGCCAACTGTTCATATGCCGCCCTTAGTGTGGGGTCATCCTACTGGTCTGGAGGAAAGTCCGTCAGGGCGAGGGACCCTGCGTTCTCCTCAGCGGAAGAGTGGGAAGTGTGGGGCACTTCATCCATTTCCTTTTCCGGGTGTCCCTCTTCTTCAGCAGGCTCCCCTGGTCGGGCCTCTAGCGGGGTTCCACGTTGGTCAGAACAGGGGGTACCTCGAGACTAGTCTCTCTAAGGAGGGCATGGAATGCTGGCCAATCATGACCCAGGATAATAGGGTAGGGCAGGGCCGGCACCACCCGTACAGTCATCTCCGCCGCCTGCCCTTGGATGGTGATGAGGATCCTAGCACAGGAGTAGGCCTTCACCTCGCCATGCACACACTGCAGGTGCAGCTCTCCCTCTGTTTCTATGCCAATAGGGAGAAACTCCAGGCGGACAAGGGTCTGGCCACACTCCGAGTCTAGGGAGGGATGCCACTTCCTGCGATTCCACCTGTGCAGGGGTTATGAGTTTTGAAGGGCCGGTGTGAGGAGCGTGTGTCTCTGCTATACAGACCCAACCATATTGGCAACACACTTACGGGCAGCCCCCTTGCTGGAGCCTGCTTGGACGTTGCGCCTCGCCGCTCTGGCACTCAGCTGGTAGAGGTCCGGCACACGGAGCTGCCCTGGACCTGGGCGATGTAGTAGGCACAGGGCTGAATGCTCTTGGCCTGGGTGTCGGGATACAGGATCCCAGTCCCATAAGGTTTTCGGTGGTCGGAACATCTTTCGTCCTGGTGACAGTCTCAGGATCGCTCTCAGGCTCCCTCTTCGTGAGGTGGGTAGGTCCGGTGGGACTGGATGGCTCTCCGGCAGATCCCGACGGCGGCCCTTTGGGTTGGGGCTAGAGGGCAATCAACTGCGGGAGATCCTGTCGTTGGAGATCCTGGAGCTGCTGGAGCTGGATGCCCAGCTGCTGTGCCAGCTGCCAGTGTTGGGCCGCGAACTGCTGGGTCAGCTGCCAGTGTTGAGCCACAAGCTGCTGCAGCTATTGGTGCTGGCACTCAGCCAGAGCCCTAAAAATGTTGTCCACATCCATGGTCAATTTGGGCGAACCCCACAACAACAACTAGGATAGCAAGGGGGAAGAAGACAAAAAAAATTGTTTTTTTGATCCACTGAGACATGTCCTCAACTCCTTACCTCAGGGGTGGGATCAAAGTACCCACATTCTCCACCATGTGTAAGCTGGATGGGCCTCCCAGAGGGGTTCCTCCACCTCCGGGTCAGTGGGCAGCCACTCCGTGCCTCTACACCATGTCATTAATAAAGACGTTGAATGAAACCAGTCCCAGAACAGACCCTTGGGGCACCCCGCTTGACACCTTGAGTTATGTCATATTCCAATCATACACATATTTTCATAAAGCATATGGAATGTCACATCACAGCCTCCTCTGAGCAACCTCTGTAGTGTTTTGTCTTGTGGGAAATCCACTATCTAGGCTGCAGAATGTAGGCTGTCACTAGGCAGCTGATATGCGGTATGTTTGAGAATCATGTGAGGACAGATCTTTTGCTGATAGGGCAATTACTTTAACCCTGTTAAACTTTCCCAGGAGGCTCTTTGGGAACCAATGCATCTGTGATGGTTGTAAATAGTGACAGAGATTCTCTCTCTGTAAAAATGTGTTTTTCCATTGTGAAGGCAGGGAGAAGCATCCATGAAGAAGAGCAGGCACATCTCAGGCCTTGTCTGTGCCAGTGGTTTTCAAACTTTTTTTCTCATGTCCTAGTTGAAGAAAATCATTGATGCCCATGATCCAACATACTCTGAATAGAATGTGGGCTCCAGGGTGGGGCTAAGGGTGAGAATTTTGGGCTGTAGGAAGGGGCTCCGTCTTTGGGGAGAGGTCCGAGCTGGGGCAGGAGGAGCTTACTTTGAGCATCTCCACGTTGGTAGTGCAGTAGGGGTGCTAAGGCAAGATTCCTGCCTGTCCTGGCACCAGAGACCATGTTGCGCCCCAGAAGCAGCCAGTCACTCTGTAGGTCCAGGATTGTATGCAACTCTGGGACGAATGGTTGCCACAGCTCCTCTGGGATGAAAAAAAAAGCCCAGTGTGTTAGAAAATGATTAAGATGAGTCACTTAGGTTGTAAACACCACCAGAGAGATGCCTCTCGCTTTCCAGCTTGCATATACTGGTGGGTTTTCCAGTGTCCAACAGACGAAGAAGGGATATTCTGGGCCCCCCACTATAGAAAGGATGTGGACACATTGGAGAGGGTCCAGCAGAGGGCAACCAAAATGATTAGGGGGCTGGAACACATGACCTATGAGGAGAGGCTGAGGGATTTGGGTTTGTTTAGTCTGCAGAAGAGAAGAGTGAGGGGGGATTTGGTAGCAGCCTTCAACTTCCTGAAGGGAGGTTCCAAAGAGGATGGAGAGTGGCTGTTCCCAGTGGTGGTGGATGGCAGAACAAGGAGCAATGGTCTCAAGTTACAATGCAGGCGATCTAGGTTGGATATTAGGAAAAATTATTTCACTAGGCGGGTGGGGAAGCACTGCGTTGGGTTCCCTAAAGAGATGGTGGAATTTCCATCCCTAGAGGTTTTTAAGTCTCAGCTTGACAAAGCCCTGTCTCGATTGATTTAGTTGGGATTGGTCCTGTTTTGGGCTGGGGGCTTTAATCAATGACCTCCTGAGTTCTCTTCTAGTCCTAGAAGTCTATGACTCTATGACATACAAATCTAGGGTTAAACGTCAGTGCAAGGGTGTGACGGCGTGTTGGGGGTTCCCCGTCTCCTGCACCCCGAAATGGCACAAACAGACTGTACCAGCCAGTGGAATTGAGGGTGGTTTATTGCTCCTCCAGCACAGCGCAGCACAGATGTAATCTGGTTACAGGAACTGGGCTAGGATGCCTCAGGCCCCCTTGAGATGGGGGAGACTGGGCCCCTAAAACTCCAGCTCCTCTCCCTAGGCTGTCTCATCCATCCTCACAGGCAGCCACCAACCAACTAAATTCCCTTGCAGCCCTGCCCCCGCAGTCAGGGCAGCATTCCACCTTCCTTTGTTCCTCTCCATGGGGGGTGTCTGGCCACTGGTTCAACCAGTTTGGCCTTACCTCTGCCTAGTGAGGTTTTCCCTGCTGGGTCTTGCTCCAGACAGCAGGGGTCACCACAGCCCAGCAAGTACCTCCACTACGTCACAGTTCTCCCCCCTCCGAGAGCGAACTGAGCAGGGTCACTCCGCTCGTGACCTAGGGAAGTTCGGGTCCTCTGCGTGGGAACCCGCCCTGGGGACATGGGTGCTCCCCTTGACTCAGGCCGGCCGTGGCAAGGCCCCACATGAGCTGGCTTCCCTCTGTCCACTCGCCGCCCCGCTCCAGGGCGACTGGCGCAGGCCTGTCCTCGGGGGTCACACCCACCCTTCCGCTGGCCTTGATCTCTGGCCAGGGTCTCTCGGGCCGGGGCCATGAGCCCAGTGAGCCTTCTCTGGACAACCAGGGCGGCTTCCACCCCCGAAGCTCCATCCAGGGAGGTCTTCCCCTCCCATAACTCTCTCAGCCAGCCCAGAGGGTCTATCTGGGGTAGAGACCCCCAAGCCGCTTTCCTCCTGTCTTGGGCTTTCCCGCCCCTCTGGCAGGAGTCACAGGACCGGCAGTACCGCTGCACGGCTGTAAAGATTCCCGGCCAATAGAAGTGCTGGAGCAGCTTCAGCCGGGTGCTCCGGATCCCCCGGTGGCCCCCAACGGGGACATCGTGGGCCAAATACAGCAGCTTGAGGCGATACTTTCGGGGGACGACCAGCTGCTGCTGGACCCCCCATGCCCTCGCCTTTCTGGGGGGGAGCCACTCACGGAACAGGAGCCCACGCTCCCGCAGGAATCTCTCCTGGCCACCTCTCCCCCGGGGCTGAGCTGCATGGAGGCCAGCCTGGTCCCTCAGCCTCTGCAAGGAGGGGTCTGCCTGCACCTCAGCCTGGAATTCAGCTGCTGAGGCAGGGATCGGGACCTGTCCCCCACCTCTGCCTAGGTCCGGAGTCCCAGCCTGGCTGGACCCCGTGTCCACTGGGATGGGACCCTGAGGACGCTGCCCGGAGTCCTTCCCTGGACCCACGTTGTCAGCCCCCCGCTGGCTCTGGCTCCGGGTAGTGACTAGAGCCCGCTGGGATTCATGGGGCCACTCCTCTAGGTCATTCCCCATCAGCACCTCGGTGGGCAAGTGCGGGTGCACCCCCACTTCCTTGAGGCCCTCCTTGGCCCCCCATTTCAGATGCACCCTGGCTACAGGCACCTTAAACGGGGACCCGTCTATGCCCTTCAGGGTCAGCTGCGCGTGGGGTAGTATCCGCTCCGGGGCCACTATGTCGGATCGGGCCAGAGTCACCTCCGCCCCCGTGTCCCAGAAGCCCGTCACCTTCCTACCATCCACCTCCAGGGGTATGAGGCACTCGCTCCGCAGGGGCCGTCCTGCCCCCACCCGGTACACGGAGAAATCCGCCTCCTGAGAATCAGACCTCCCAGGGGAGGTGCACTGAGCATCCTTCCCCTCTCTCTGAGCTGAGGTTTGCCTGCCAGCCCCTGCCTCTGGGGCAGCCTGCCCTTCCTCCCGCCCCAGCCAGTTAACCCTGGAAAGTCCCCGGTCCTGGGACCTGGTGCACTGAGCCCTCTTGTGGCCTTTTTGCCCACAGCGATGGCAAGTTAGGCTTTGGGCTGTCTCTGTCCAGGCCCTGGCTGGTTCTCTGGGGCGCAGACGACCTGTTCCTTGGTCTCGCCCCGTAGTTGACTCCCTCCGTCGCTCAGCCGAGATCCGGTCTCTGCGCGGTTCCCTCTCTCTCCGGGACTCCCGTTCACACCCGGACCGGCTCTCCGTGAACTCATCCGCCAGTCTCCCGGCCTCCTGGGGGTTCTCTGGTCTCCGGTCCTTGAGCCACAGCCTCAGTTTGGGTGGGCACGCTTCATAGAACTGCTCCATCATGACCAGCTTGAGCAGCTCCTCTGCGGTCTGGGCTCCGACTCCAGACACCCACTTGCGGCAGTATTGCGACAGGCGGGAGGCCAGGTCCACATAGGTCTCCCGTGGCCCTTTCTGTACCCCCCGGAACTTCTTCCTGTACATCTCGGGGGTCAGCCCGAACTTGTGCAGCAGGGCCTCCTTGACTCGGTTGTAATCCCCTGGCTGTAGGTTCTCCAGCTGACTGAGCACTCCGGCCGCCTCCTGGTTCAGTGCGGGGACAAGCTCCTGTAGCCAGTCAGCTGGGGGGACCCGCTGCAGTCCACAGGCCCTCTCAAAGGAGCTGAGGAACCCGTCTATGTCGCCCACGTCCTTCAATTGGGCCACCGCGAGCCTCTCCAAGCGCCTGGCAGCCCCGGGACCCTGGGGCCCATCCGCACTTGGCGCGGCTGGTGCCCCGCCGGTTCTCCGCTCTGCCATGGCCAGCTCATGCTGTCGCTGCCTCTCTCGATCTTGGCGCTCCCTCTCTCGGTCCTGGCGCTCCCTCTCTCGGTCCTGGCGCTCCTTCTCTCGGTCCTCTACTTCCAATTTCCTGATCCGCAGCTGGATCTCCAGCCGCCGCAGCTCCGCTGGGCTGGCCCCTGCCCTAGATGGGCTACAGCTTGCAGGCCTCCCGGGAGACGCTGTCTCATCTCTCCGGTGGGTTCCAGCGCTCCTCCCCCTCTCTGAGCCTGACACACTCTCAGGGGGGGTCTGGCTGCTTCCCCTGGGGACAAGATCCTGGCCCTGTGGCTGGTCATTCTCTTCCAGCTGGGTAATCAGCTGGGCCTTGGTTGCTTTCTGCACAGGCAAGCCCTTCTCTCTGCACAGCCCCACCAGCTCTGCCTTCAAGAGTCGGGCGTAGGCCATCTGCCCGCTGGGCCCCTCGGTGCAGACTCACCAGTCTAGTGCTGCAGCGCCCCCCGATTCCCAGGAACCGCTTCGCTCTGTCTCCAGCACGCCTGGCTCCAGGGCTCTTGCTTCTACTGCGCCTTGTCGCTTGCCGTTGGAAGCTCCATCCACGGGGTGCAGTGCATCCCACTTCTGACACCAGTGTGACGGCGTGTTGGGGGTTCCCCGTCTCCTGCACCCCGAAATGGCACAAACAGACTGTACCAGCCAGTGGAATGGAGGGTGGTTTATTGCTCCTCCAGCACAGCGCAGCACAGATGTAATCTGGTTACAGGAACTGGGCTAGGATGCCTCAGGCCCCCTTGAGATGGGGGAGACTGGGCCCCTAAAACTCCAGCTCCTCTCCCTAGGCTGTCTCATCCATCCTCACAGGCAGCCACCAACCAACTAAATTCCCTTGCAGCCCTGCCCCCGCAGTCAGGGCAGCATTCCACCTTCCTTTGTTCCTCTCCATGGGGGGTGTCTGGCCACTGGTTCAACCAGTTTGGCCTTACCTCTGCCTAGTGAGGTTTTCCCTGCTGGGTCTTGCTCCAGACAGCAGGGGTCACCACAGCCCAGCAAGTACCCCCACTACGTCACAAAGGGTGATTCCCTAGCCCTTGCAAAAGTGATGGAAAAACTTTGGCCTGCTAGGGCTCCATCAGACTGATGGGTGACTTCTAGTATGTTTAGTGTATGGTTAAATCTGCTTACTGTTTGTTTGCTTTCTCTGTAATGTTTTTACCTCAAGAATAAATGTGCTTGCTTAGAAAGGGCTGTGTGGGAACAATACACTGTTCACAGCCCTCAAGAGAAAGCATTGGCATTTGGGCAGGCTGGCTTGCTAAGAATATTAAGGAAGGGGGGTCAGGGCTGTGCAGCCTTAAAACTTCCCATTCAGAAAGGAATGAGAAACCCAGGTGACAGCTAGAGGCCTGAGTGGGCCCTCCCAGAGAGGGGCTGGGGAGGAGAGTAAAATGCAGATGTGGCTATCCTGAAATTGTGACATCCCCTTCCACAGGAAAGGGCAGGGCAGCCTGATGGCCTACAACCCCTTCCAGTTCTTCTGGTGTCTTTGGGGACCAATCTAGCCTCATCTTGTCTTCAGAGAAGCCAGGCAATGGGCCTGCTGCAGGAGGGAGGCAGGAGAGGCTTTCTTAGAGGCAGGGATGGGAGGGGGGCACATTTGTGGTTTTTATAAAAACAGGGAGGAAAGCCTTCTGCTGCCTGGGGTCTTCTTTTCCTGTCTATCGCCCATGGAGCAGTGTTCCACATTTGCCTCAAAGACAAGAAAAAATAAAAGCCTTAAGCTAGTAGTTTCTCTTACCCACAGCTTCCAGGAAAGCCTCCCAGCAGAGCCTAACCCCTCTCTGTTCAGCGGCCGTAACAAAGCTGCTGGGGCTGACCTGATGCAAACGTGGTAGCCAATAGGAAAATGTTTGCCCTTCCCAGCATGTGTGGCCCAGGAACAGGACTGCATTTCCTGAGGAGAGCCAGGAGTGCCAGCCTACGGAATTCGAGCCTTTTGTCCTAAAAGCCCAATGAACATTCAGATCAGGATGGCCTGCCTGGACCTCTCCTTACACCTAATAGTCTTTCACTGCTTGAAACAAAGGTGCTGCCAGAGACCAGGCTTCTCTGGTTAATGGCTGGAGCCCTTCCTCCTCCAGCTTGCAATCCCTTAGAAGAAGCAGCCAGCCCTTTTTATCCTCCTGCACCCTGGTCCCTGATTAGCTTCTGCTTGCTCCCAGCCCTTCTAGCTCCTGGAGGACCAAATCTCACTGGTTCCATCTACTCCTGCAGGGGGTGGCCTTAAGCTAATAGTTTCTCTTACCCACAGCTTGGAGCCTCTGACAGGTGATCCTGACTGGTTTGGCTGGGAAGCTACCAAGTGCTAGCACTTCAGTTGTCCCTCCCCTTCCTGGGCAGCTTCTAAGCTCAGGGAATTTTTCCCCTAAAAAGGACACTTTTGGGTAGGCTGCACCAAGGGGAGGAAAGACACCTGGTACCTGCCATCACAGCATTATTCTAGGAAAACCTAGGACAGCATGGTTCTAGCTTCAGAGGGTTCCCTGAATGACCGTGGGCTTATACACTCTATTAAAGGCAGCAGGCCCACTAGTCACCCAAAAGGCTCTACTGTTTCCCACTCTTGCTCCTCTACCGATGGCTACCCCATTCTGAGGTGATCACAGATGTCTCACCCAGGCGGCAGTATCTGTGAGGTAGCACATGGCAGGGGTGTGCAGCTCCTGGGCTGACATGGGCTAGCGCCTCTGACCGCAGTACTACTCACACTTGCCAGAAGAGCTGCAGGACCTGGAAAGGCACCTGCGCCATGGTGCCAGCAGGCATCTAGCCAGCAGTACGGGTAACAGAAATGCCAGGACTCGGCCCAAGAGGAGGGCTGAGGGTGCAGTCCAAGGAGGACAGCATCCCAAGCTGGCCGTCTGCCCTGCTCATAAAGGGCCCACTGCCATACCCAGAGTCTCTTTCCAGGCAGTTTTATTTTCCCCAAACAAAACCAGTTTCTCTGTCCACCCTGGGCTGCCACTGCCAGGGAGTTCCCTTTACCTCTTGGCCCTTCCTGCAGGAAGCACCAGTGTGCTGTTCACACCATCAGTGGGGCTCTCTCTCTAGAGGCTCCTTTTCCTCCAGGAGTTTCCCATTGTCTCCCCCCTCCTCTCCCAGAGAGCTTTCTGTGGCTCCTACTTCCTGCAGCAACCTGCCTCTGGTTCACCAGGTCTCTCAACAAGCCCCCAGAGCTTCACTTCTCAGGAGTGTGTCAGGCCTGTCTCTGTCCATAGGGAGCCACAATGAGCAGCCCCTAGTCCACTAGCTCCGATATAAGTCATTCAAACTTCCCCTCCACAAGGCCCAGATGTAGGGTTGCCAGATGGTTTAACCAAAAATACTGAACAGCCTCCCCAAAAAAAACACCAGGGAAAAAATTCTGTTGAGAAAAAAAAAGGAGGGGGGAGACCAAAGTTGTTGAGCAAACAAAAAATTTTTTTTTAAATCAGCATGGCCCCTTTAAGAAAGGCTTTTTTGGCAGGTGGCCATTTTGGTTTTCTGCTCCAGCCACAAGATAAGCCCTGAGGAACCAGGTAAGTGGAGACGGGCTGGGCCTGGTTGCTGAGTATGTGTAGGGTTGCCAGGTGTCTGGTATTTTTGTCTCCTGGCAGGGGGAAAAAATCAGAAAATACCAGACATTTTAGGTGTCTGGTATTTTCTGAATTTTTTTACTGGACAGGAGGTGAAAATTCCGAACTGTCTGGGTCAATACCAGACACTTGGCAACCCTACGCCAGATGCCTTCTCTTATAGCCCAGAGGCGCACTGGCCCTGCCCCATGCCAAGTTACATTAGTGAAGGAAAATGGGGATCAGGAATTGAAAGTAAGGCTCAGACCTCTCCATTTCCTCCTGTTTACTGTGGTGACCCAGGGTTTCATGCAAGCCAATACTGGCCTCCTGTTGCCCGGGTCAAGATTCAAATGTACAATCTGATATGCCTCCATCCTTCACCCACTTGCCCTAACTGCCGATGCCAGCTGCGGGGGCAGACAAGGGGGAAACATGCTGCAACATGGGTCCAGCAGCATGTCCAGAGCAAAGGGCGCTTGGTTATAAGCCATGTGACAGGATCCCTGCCTCTGCGCTGCAGCTTAGTCCAGCCTTTAGCAAATCCCTTCACTCCGTCTTGTCTATTTAGATTCTGCCCTCTTTGGGACAGGGACTGATGCTCACAGCTGGGGGACTGTGCCTAGTCCACAGTCAGCTTCCCCCCACTGCTGCCACTGAGTGCAGGGGGCCTGATCCCTTCTAGTCCCCCAGGCTGCATTGCTCAGAGGAGAGGTTTGGGGGAAGAGACTTTCATCCTCCTCAACAGCAAAAAGTTTGTCAGACTGGGGGTGAGGTCACTCCACTGTGCCCCTGAAAGTCTCACCTCAGTAGCTGTCTGTCTCCCTTAGCTCCTCCAGTTCATGCATTCTGACCTCAGGACCCAGTGCTCCGTCTCTGAGGGCCATGAGTTGCTCACACCAAATGCATCCATATGCCACCTGCTCACAGGGCAGGCTATCAGGCATGCTGCATTCCTTGCAATACACTGGAGAGCTCCCAGATTTCTACCTGCCTTTTTTTTTTTAAACAATTGGGAGTGTGTGTGTGGAGAGGGGGTGTAATGGCCAAAGTTTTGAATATGTTTGTTAGGTGTGTCTGGCTCATATGCCTCACAAAACTCCACGGTTCCCTGCTCCTGTCGGTTAATTCCTCCGATGGCTTAGGAAGTGGCTTGTTAAACCCGTTTTCCCTAAAGCGGCCATGCCCCCTTATCAAGGAATCCCAATAGGATTAGGGACCAAAGGAGAGCAGGCTTTTGCTGTTGGGTCAGATGTATGGCTGTTGTGGAAAACTGACATGCATTTCCTGCCTGTGATGGATATCACATTTTAAATTGAAGGGGTAAATCTTGCTGTTAGATAGAAAACATTGCCCCACATGTGTATCTATCTATCTCTGCATTAAAACATTTCTGGGCCTGATTCTCATTTACAGTAAGGACACTTTACACCCCTCTGGCAGTGCGAAGGGACTTTAAAGTGGACAACAATTATATTTATACCCATTTTAAGGGCAATTTGCATGTCAGCATAAAGAAGATCCAGGCCTATTTATCCTTTCATATATATGGGCTTTTACCAGTAGATGGTGCTAGCGTCTTGGTGGAATTTCCTAAGAGAATACATTTTTTACTTCCCAATACTATTGTAAGTCCTCCCAGAGTTCTGATATTCTTAGAAATTCTCTTCCATTTGGCCACCACTGGTGCTGTCTTTTAAGCCCCCGTTCAGAGTCCTTCCTCTCTATTGACTTACCTCTTGTGCAGAGATTTACACCAGCACACGGTGAGCATGGAGGATATAAAATGCAACACCAGTGGTTTCCACTGGCTTTGCACCAGGGTAGACAGGCTGGCTGATGGAGCGGAGGGGGGGAGCAAAGGGGGCAATTGCTCTGGGGCCCAGCAATTCAAAGGGGGCCTGGGACTCCGCTGTTGCTACTGTGGCAGTGGCCAGACCCCCACCCCCTTTAATTCACCACTGGAGTAGCTATGAAGGCGGAGGCAGGGCTCTGGGCATGTGCTCTGGGCAGAGCTCAGGGCCAGCTGTTACCAGTCCCGCCCCTTCTACCCCACTCCTTCCAGGAGCATGAATCAGACCCCCTCCCCCCCACACACCCACCCGTTGCCCAGGGACTTGTGGATGCTGTCCGTGCCCCTGAGGATAGATAACTATACAACACGTGGGTCAATGGTGAATCAGGCCCTCTGTTTTGTTTCCCATCTTTGTTGTGCATAGGTGTGTCAGCAGTGGGAATGATAGGCAAGATTCTCCGCAGATGTTCAGTGATGTCAAGCTACTGAAGTCAAAGGGCCTATGCCAATTTACCCCATTTGGGGATCTACCCCCCTCCCCTCATGTAACAGATTACAGACAGAAGGGGGAGTGTGTGTAGATCTGACTAATATGTGGCTGTTCTCTTTCCATGTTTCAGTGACAAATTTTAGTAACAGACTCAGTACTTAGAAACAGGCCAGTCATTGGAACACAGTCACCCACACCACTCCTGAGATTACTAAACTGAGTTATATACACACACATCAGGATGCTTTTTTACTGGTATGCACACCCACAGGCCACCACTCTCATAGCACCAAAGAACAGAGTTGTCAAATTGAGAGAATTTGCTGATTTGGGGCTTTTCCCATTCAGCGCTTAGCGATGTACTCCTACTCCTGGGAGAGCTTGAGTGAGACATGTTTTCAGGAAGTCATCACTAGGTAGAGCCTGATTAAACACCTAGGAAATCAATGAAGATGCCTTTTTCCATGTCCATACTGAGCTGCAGTGCTCCTGCTTAAAAGATATAAGTCTGTCACCTCCATGAATTCCCCTTCATAGGCAAAGAGGAAGATTCACTGTGAATGGAAAGGTTAATCAAGGTTGCAGGAGAGAAGAGCTATTGCCTAGATCTATTCCTGAACTGCTGATTTTTTTATTCTTTCCCTACAATGGTATTTTAAATCATTCTAAATACAGGGGTGAAGGAGCTAAAATGAGCCCTTTGAAAATCTTCTAAGCATATTCTTGATGGGGCATAGAAAGATTTAGAACTGAAGGGGCAAATTTCCTGTTGCCTCCCTTAGGCTATGTCTACACTACAGAGTTTTTCCGGGATAAAACTCTCCTGCATTCAGGGAACGCATCTGCTTTTTCAGAACAGTTTCTGAAAAAGAAGGTGTGTTCTTTCAGAAGCCCTGTATTCCTCATTTTATTCCCATAGCATTTTATGAGGAATAAGGGCTCTTCCAAAAAATAAGGTTTTTCCCACATTTGGCCCCGTATTGACAGGCTAAATGTCAGAAAAGCCTTTTCTGAAAAAAAAAAAAAAGCAGAAAAAGGTACACAAATTGCAGTTCACAATTTGCGTATCTTTTTCTGGAAAAAGAATGCAGTATAGACATAGCCTTAGTCCTTGCCTATGCTGACATTTCTTCTGCCTAGGCTAACCAGCTTTTTCAGTGGAAACACCAGGACAGGAGAGCACAGGGGAAGAATATTTCTGGAAAGTTGGGAAGACACAAGAGACATTTTTGGCAGCTTGAGAAGTACCTACTCTGTTCTCTTTTCTCCGCCTGAGGCCACACAGCAATGTTAAAAGGGAACAAGGGAGGGGAAAACATGGTTTTATAAACTTCAGCTAAAAGTTAGGGTGACCTTCAAAGACTTACAAGGGCATTTGGCTGCTCCACATAGCCAAACTCTGAGGCTAGGTCTACACTGGTGCAATCTTGCACCAGAAGTATGCAAGTGAGGCTAAGCGTGGAATATCGCCGAGCCTCATTTGCATATCTAACGAGCCACCATTTTTGCGGAAGAGGCTCTTGCGCCAGAAGGAGCTGTCTACACTGCCCCTTCTTGCACAAGAAAAACCCTCTTGCGCAATGCTGTTATTCCTGAAAATAATCAGCGTAATGGCATTGCGCAAGAGGGTTTTTCTTGTGCACGAAGGAGTAGTGTAGACAGCTCCTTCTGGCGCAAGAGCCTCTTCCGCAAAAATGGCGGCTCATTAAATATGCAAATGAGGCTCGGTGATATTCCACACTTAGCCTCATTTGCATACTTCTGCCGCAAGATCGCGCCAGTGTAGACGTAGCCATAGGCTACGAAGTAGGAATAAGAGCTCCTCCGGAATAGGGCTTTATTCCGGAGGATCGGGCCAGTCTAGACGCTTTTTTCCGGCTTTTCCCCAAGCCGGAAAAAAGCGGCGGACATCTTTATTTAAATCCCGCGGGGGATATTTAAATCCTCTGCGGATTTCCCTATTCTGAAGTTGAAAATTAGCATGCCCCTTTCGAAAAAGGGGCCAGTGTAGACGTAGCCCTAGTGTTTAGCTGTTCTGCAGACTGTCAGAGACTCCACATTGCCACTGCTGTAGACAATGCCACTGGAAGTTCCCAGGATTCCATTTCTCTAGGCCAGAATTCTCCAAACTGTGGGGCCTTGACTCTAGGGAGGGCATGGAGGAACATCCAGGTGGGCATGGCTTGGGCCCAGGCCAGCCCCCACAGAGGATGGACGATCCATTACCCCGAGGTGCATCCTTCTCACCCTGAGCTACTGCAGCCCTGCTCCTAGCCCCAGCTCAGTGGAAGGACACGGATGGGAGTAAGGGGAGGGGGTGCAAGGTAAAAAGTTTGGGGACCACTGCTTGGAAGCTCGACTTGCCCATGTCTTATCCTGAGATACACTGGCCTCCGGGGTTTGGAATTTCTTCATTTATCCATTAATAAATCTAGGCTGGAAATTAAGAAAAAGTTTCTAACCATCAGAGGAGTGAGGTTCTGGAACAGCATCCCAGTCGGAGGAGTGGGGGCAAACAACCTAATTAGTCCGAAGAGGGAGTCTGGTATATTTATGAACGAGGGACTAGACTCAATGACCCAGGAAGTTCTTTCTGGTCCTAACTTCCATGTTCCTTGGAAGGCCTTTGCTCAGCTGTTGCCCCTGCTGTTGTACTTGTTCTGGGAATTAAAGGTGAATTCTCTCTGGAGCTCTCAACTCAGCCCCTTTCGCGTTCCCAAATCCACTTAGAAACCATGGATCACATCAGCACTGAAATCTCAGCCTGTCTGGCAAGACACGGCAGGGCTGATGAGGACAAGGAAAGATCATTTTTTTCTATGAGAAAGCTGGGGGGAATTGGCAAATTTGATGCTGCAAGTTAAAGCTAGAGGAGGGGGAAATCTTTGATCCCAGCCTTGTGATACATATCAAGGCTGATTTTTATAGGGGGTGCATTACCGCTGCTCTCCGGTTTCACACGGCCATCTGGGAATTGTCAGGGAGGTCTCTCATCTCTTTTTCCTAGCCACATGGTTAAAAGGCCTCCTGTGATTGCAGCTGCTGCCTGCTTTTCCCTCCCTCCTTTCTGCTGCTGCTGCCTGTTTCTCTGTGACTGTGGGGCTGGGCTCATTGCAGCTTCTAGCGTCAGCCCAGCCTCGGGTGCCTCTGATTGGCAGAGCTCTGAGGTCCAGCCCAGCCTGGGTTTGCCCTGATTGGCAGAGCTTTGTGGTCCAGCCCAGCTTTCCTGGAAAGTTCTTGGAAATCTATCAAAGGTATTTCTTTGAACACATAGGGAACGGCAGCCAAGTGCTTTATAAAACAGAAAACAACTTACAACTTTTCAGCCGGGTCCCTGGAAGGAGATGACCGAGTTGATCTGACCTTGCTTTTTTCCTTGGGGATTTTGGTATCTTTTGGAGGCTTTTTTGCCCCCCAATTCTCTGGAGTGCTGTGCTGACATCAAGACGTCCATTATGGACACGTCTATTTATACTTTTTGTTTTTTAATGTCAGAACAGTGATGCGAATACAATACAATTCCAGGAATCCGTCACTTCCTGGAACAGATTAAAAGGGGCAAACAAAAGATTACTTAGCTGTGTTTTTTTTCTCAGAGCTTCATTACTTCTGGAGCCAGTGTCCAAGCAGGTTGCTGCTCTCCCAGCTCTACATTCAGGGAGAGATTATTTATTGATACCTATTTATTGTTATTTCAGAGGTTCAAACCCTGACTTGAAAGGTTGTTCTGAAGGAGAATTCGTTCCTTCTTTAAAAACCATTTTTTCCTTTTCTCTGGTTATTTTATTTTTTTTCTTTTGAATCAGAGCAAGAATATATTTTATCATCTTCAAAAGCACCAAGACAGTGCACATTTTCCTAGCTAAAGTTGCTGAAAAATCCGTAAAGCTTCTTTCTGGGCAGTCTGATTTGCTTTCTGCTTGGCTTCTCCGGGCGTGTGCTGTGGAAGAGGTTTGTTGAGAGCAGTCCAATCTTTTCTTCCTGTGAATTCCTAAGACTTGTCCTACCTCCTTCTGGGCAACAAAGGAGAAGGAGACAAGAAAAAGGGGAAGATCATTTTCCCATCCTTTTGAAGACTTAATGCTTTTTCCTTGGTCTTGGAGTGACATGATCCTCTGTGTTCAGGGGTAAGATTCATTATGGCTTTCATTTTAAATGCTTAATTTGAGAATTGTCAGTAATTGACTGTGGGACAGATCCTCAGCTGATATAAACTGATGTAGGTCCATTCAAGTTAATGGGACTATGATGATTTGAACCAGTTGAGTATCTGCCCCCCTGTACATGTGAGTGTCTTGGGTTTCTGGTTTTTTTATATATTTTGTCCAAAAAGGCTTGAACAAGATAGGATCCCTGATATTCATGCTCTTTCTATAGATGAGAAATCTCAAGGTACTCACAATACTTACCCGGTAAAAATCAGCTAGGGGGAAATTATGACTGTGCTGGACAATATTTCATATGTAAAACTGCAGAAGACTGAAGCACAGAATACTGGGAGCTCTCCAATTTCTCCATAAAAACAAACTGCTTATAGAGAAAAGGTTTTCAATCATTTGTTTTTAGAAATTGTCTGATTCCAGACGAATATCTAGAAGGAATGCATGCTTTTTCTTTCATAGCTTTTCTCTACAAGATTAGGCATGTGTACATGTACATGTATATTTACACAGTGCCTAATAGAAATTAAAGATGGGGAAAACCCTCGTATCCCAGATACCCAATAAGGTGAAAATAAATACTTGTGCAGGCCTTTTTTTTGTATGAGTACCCTGGGGCTGATGCATGCATATTGGCATTTGCATGCCCACATGGCTAGTTAGGCAGGACACGGCTAATCTGCATGGGTATGTACCTGTTCTGCAGGAATATATCAGGCACCTGTGCCCTTGGAAATATCTGCAAGCTTCAACATTCATTAATGTCCAGCCATAATGTCATTTTATCCATCCTGTCTGCCACTAGATGATTTTCCCCATAGTATGACTCTTCTGTCCTGTCTAACTGTTAAGTGACTAAGTGTGGGGATTTCCACCACTTCCCCTGAGAACCAATTCCAACCTCTCATTAAGATCACTATTACAAATATTTTCCTGTTGCTCGGATTAAGTGTTCCTTTGTTTGATTTCATTGGTGTTATCAGCCCATATAACAGTGCCCAAAGCCAAGCTGCTTGACATTAATTTTTCAGGTCAGGCTTTATCGTATGCTTTACTGAAGTGCAAATATATCATATCTACAGCCTAGCCATCATCCTCTAATAACCTGTCATTCATTCAAATGGAGAGAGTTTGTCCACTGTTTTATAGCCCTCTGCTTGTTTATTGCTTCTAGTTACATTGTCCTCTAGGATTTGAAGCATTTTGGACCTAACCCTTCCCTTCTTACTCATGCAAAAGCCCTGCAGGAGTTGATGTGAGTTTGCCGATATGAGTGTAGGAATAGACACTTCTCCCTATACTATTTCACTGTGTGTTGTTATTAAGTTTGACTTATCACAGAGGCAATAACAAAGTTCACGCTAATCGATACCATCTATGTCTGCGCTCTTGTAACTTCATAATTCTCCAGGGCTTTCCTTGATGCATCACAGAAAGTTTGTTTGCTGCTTCTTTGGGGACAAAAAATGTATCAACTACACTTTCTTCCCCATAGTTCTTTATCTGGTTCATAACAGCAGCTACAGTGACAACGTGTATGGTTCATTCCTTACCCTAGGTCATTTTTCTTTATTTGTCTTGCTTAGTAGCTCAGCAACTTTTGAATCATCATTAATTAGCGTCCATTAATGGGTCCTTGTTCCGGCCATCATGGGTTTTAAAACTTCTTTTCATTGCACTGTGCTCACTAGAGGTTGTGTCAGCACCAGGCTTTTTGATACGGGTGGGAGGAGAGCAAAATCCATGCAGCATCGCCTGTGACCCTCCTCTGGGTTTTGTGGAACAGCCCCCCACTAGAAATACACAGGGGTTGGGCTCTACAGGTTTCAGAGGGCTGGATAGTCAGGCAGCATATGAGAGCCAGCAGAGAACCACTGGAGGTGAACTCATCTTTCCAATCCACACTGGCTCTACTTCACCAGAGCCCTTGTGGCTTCGGAAAGGGAGTTGTACATAGAGTTTAAAAACTTGAGTCCTTTCTGCATTTCTGAAGTGAAATGTGAATTGGTTTGAAGTTTCCTTTAATGCAAGGGGAATGGCCTCCCAAGGTGGCTTCAAGCGGAGGCCTGGAGGTTCAGGCCCAGCATTCCATGAGACAATAGAAGATACAGAAGCAGGAGCAGAACTTTCTAGTAACTGAGGGTGTCAATAAAAGTGGACTTTTGTCAACAAAACTATACCTGTGTCTACACTACCGCCGAGTACTGTTGACATAACGTCGACAGAACTCGGCAGTTTTGTCGACGGCAGTAAACCTCATTCTACGAGGAATAACGCCTTTTGTCGACAGAGTTCTGTCGACAGAAGGTGTTATTGCAGCTCCACTGTCCTTTGCATCTACACTCTCATGTCGACAGAGCGGCTTGCTTTGTCGACAGAACTGGATGTCGTCTAGATGCTCTTTGTTGACAGAAGCTTTGTCGACAGTATCTGTCGACAAAAGCCTGTAGTCTAGACATATCCTGACTGACTAGTTAAGGTACCTAGGAATTGCCTAAAGAGTCCATTCAAAACTGCTTTCCAGTCTCCCCTCTTAATCTCCTTCCCAAATCAAGTGTCTTAATAGTTCTCATGCTAGCAACAAGAAAACATTTATTTAAACATGAGACTTTGCGTCAGGGCGTAGCAGAAACATTTCCAGGAGGAAGCAAGCTCCATTTTGGAATCCAAGTTGCAGGATAATTGTTCTCGAGATGGGACTGGAGCCCATCTCCTTCTCCCCTTCACCTGGTGCAGTCATTTATACCTGTGCAATGCAAACTGCTGGTGTCAAAAGCTACCAACACCAAATCCTCCTCTGAGGGCAGCATTTGACACCTAATTTACACAAGGATTGCACAAGGTGCAAGAGAGTGGCAGATCAGGCCTATACAACTTCTTTTCAAAGGAACACAGGCAGTGCCCAAAAGCTACTGAACATAACCCAGGCAAGCCTTTGCTGAGAGAAAGTGTCTGGGCTCCCTTCCCAACAGTACTACCCTTGGAAAGGGAATCTCATCCAGAGCTATTACCTGCAGGAGCCACAAAGAAATGCTTTGTACACTAGGTATCAGAGCCTATTGTGAGAACTAAGGGCTGGCACGGAGATTTAGCAGGTAAGGTCTTTCTTATAGAAATAGATAGAAATCGGTGAGCGGGAAACAAAATCTCTGCAAATCACATCCTAAAGTAAAGATTGGCCAAGGAAGACGAGGGTTGTATATGACTGATGCAAACTCACAGCAGTCTCTTCAGAAAGTCTGGAGAGCCTTTGATTTTGTGGGGTCAGTGTACTCTCACCGACTGCCTTTCATTGCTTGAGAAGACTGTGGCCCCATAAAAGGCCCTCTCTTTATTCCAAATTGGCAGAGCTACATTCTAAATGCAGATCCAGGGAATGCTGTGCTCGCTCACTCTTAAAGGAGAAGCTCGCTCATTATTTTCAACCCCTCGTCACTATTGTTCTTCATATATCCCTCCTTTTGAGTCTATGTCCCACATATGGGTCTCAGCAGGATGAGAGGGCTGGGGAGAGGAGTGGGCCAAGCCAGGATAGAGTCGGGAAGATCAGTCTGTCCCCTTAGCCCTTGCCTCACCCAAGTTTATGTGCCTGTTAAATGTCACTGTATATACAGCGGACAAAGTTGGTAAGTTTGGAGGAGAAATGCCAGGGACGTCCGTCCTCTCTCCCCCCCTTTTTCCTATGACGTGGGTGGGAGAAATCTGCAGCTGCCTTTTTAATCTCCATTAGTTCCAGGCACCCCGCAGGTCTCAAGTTGAGGATTGTATTGCATTTCCCCGGGAATACATTTACTTTATATTTTTTTACTCTTGAGAGGCCATGCTGATGCCAGTTCCCCGAGGGTTAAACCTTTGAGATGTGCTGCAGCACAGGTTTGAGCGAGACTGAAGAATGCCAGAAGCCTGAAGGCCTGAGCCAGGCCCAATCCAACCCTCCCATCAGCTGCTCTCCTTTTATTTGTCTTTCCTTTAATTTTGCATTTCACTTGGCCAGATCTGTGGGATTCTCACATGCAGGAGCGGTGCCGCTCCCCTAGACCATTGAAACACGTGCTGCGTATTTTCATATTTTCAGCCTCTACTGCACAGCACATGGCTTTGTACGTTCCCCCTTGCAGTGAAAACTGTGGGCTAATTCCTCAGACTCAGACGCCTGACTGGTACTGAGAGCTCCACATCACGCCCCCATCATCCTGTATCCCCTCCACTTTCCCCTGTCATTCCCCATTGTACTGAGTAGGACTCGCTGAAGACCACAGGCAACAGGACACATGACAGCTAGTTGCAAGAAGGCTACAAAATACTGCTCTCGTGGAAGATTTGTAACCATGCCGAACAAGGCTCACCCCCCGGCACTACCCTGTTGGAACCCTTCTATCCTTATAAACATGCTGGGTGGCTGGGCTTACATTGAGCTTCCTTCATACCATGTGAACGCCAGGGCCTGTGTAATGCCAGCACTGGCTGATTATTCTGTGAGGGTGGCATTTCAAGATCAGCCCACGCGTAGCTCTTAACAGGCATGACAGGATCACGCCAATCTGCAGAGACAGGAGGATAATGGAGGTCGGGGGGGGAGAGTCACTCACTGA
Source organism: Pelodiscus sinensis (assembly GCF_052426305.1). Lineage (NCBI taxonomy): Eukaryota > Metazoa > Chordata > Testudines > Trionychidae > Pelodiscus > Pelodiscus sinensis. The sequence goes on from NC_143062.1 coordinate 9,484,867, forward strand.
AGTAAATGGAGGTGCTGCCATTCACACCAGAAGCAGAAGCAGACCTAGTGTATATCATCCGGCACCCTGTCTGTATCTCCTCCCCAGAGACTTATTACAAATGTAGTGTCTCACAGATTAGAGCAGTGGCTTTCAGTTTTGCCAGACTACTGTACCCCTTTCAAAGTTTAACGGGTCTGGCGTGCCCCCAAGTTTCCCCTCACTTAAAAACTACTTGTTTACAAAGTTGGGCATAAAAAGACAAAAGTGTAACAGCGCACTAGTACTGGAAAATGGCTTATGTTCTCATTTTTACCAAAGAATTACAAAATAAATCAACTGGAATATAAACATTGTACTTACACTTCAGTCTATAGTATATAGAGCAGTATAAACAAGTCATTGTCCGTATGAAAGTTTAGTTTGTACTGACTTCTCCAGTGCCTTTTGTGGACCCTGTGGTAAAACTAGGAAAATATTAGATCAGGGATGGGAAACCTAAGGCACGGGGGCCAGATGCGGCCCCTGACTTACCTGGATCAGGCCCCTGAGGCTCGGGACTCCCCCCTTCCCCAGCACTGGGGAGCCCATGCTGGCGCTCCATCCCCCTCTGCTGTCCCACTATGGGGCTGGAGCACACAAAATCTACTATCCTGGCTCCCCCCTAGGCTCTGGAATATGGGGAGTGTCTTTCTCCTTTTCAGTTGGGGGCCACGTCAGTGAGGGTTTGGTTTTTATTCTCACTTGTGTGCAGCCTCCAATTGATTTTTCTGTGGGTCAATGGCCCCCAACCCAAAGAAGGTTCCCCACCCCTGATTTAGATGAGTTGACACATCTCTCAGAGGAGTGCATATCCCAGGGTTGAGAATGGGTTGAGGTTGGAGGAACATCAGTCAGGCTCTTGGTGTGAAGTTACAAGGTTGTGTTTGAACTTGTGTTCCACCCATCCCTCCCTACGGGCTCATCTTTAGCTCTGTGATGTTTGCTTTTTCCCTTTTCTACTTTTGTTGGAAACGTTAACCATGGCGGGGATCTCTTTATAGAACATGCACTGGAGCACAATGTAGCACGTGCCGAGCGGATAACACAAGCCAAGGCAAGCTAAAAATCATGCAAAATGTCCTTCCTTTTAGACCCCATCCTTTGCTGGCAGAGGAGAAGATCAGGAGACAGTCACTCAGAGGCATTGCAGTGAATTTGTCGGAGCAGATCATGCAACCTCGCTCCGTTACGGTCTTCCAGGGAGAATCCGCTCCTGCCTTTGTGGTGCCTGCTCCTGAAAACAACCTGCCTCGGATGCGAGATCCTGAAGAAGATCTCCTATGCATTGCAAAAACCTTCTCCTACCTGCGAGAATCCGGTAAGCTCCATCCACCAGCAAGAGGGCACTGAGGGCGGAGGCCACTGGGTGTAGGGAAGGACAGTCTGTGAGCCACCTACCTCCAAGAAGAGTCTCCTCCTAGGAAGCTCGCCGGGCACTAAGGCTGATCTGCTGTAAACATCTTGCCCCAGACGCTTTTACAGCAGAAACTTATCAGTGCAATGAGTGGTCCCAGTCTTAGGCACCACCTGCCGGCTTGTGTTTGTATCACAAAGTAGCCCACACCTGGCATACACAGGAACTTTGCCTTTAACAGTTCACTCTTCAGAAAGGGGAACTGACTCCTCTTTCTCTCTAAGGCTACATCTACACAGCTTCCCTCTTCTGCAAAAGCCTATGCAAATGAAGCACGGATTAGCATATTGCTGTGCTTCCTTTGCATAATTAATTAGGAGCTGTTTTTGTGCCAAAACCCCCTCTTGCGCAAGAGCCGTTCTTCCTCATTTTTTCAGGAAAAACGGCTCTTGAGCAAGACGGGGTTTTTGCACAAAAAGGCGCTGTGTAGACAGTGCCATTTTGCGCAAAAACGGCTCCTACTTAATTATGCAAATGAAGCACAGCCATATGCTAATCCACGCTTCATTTGCATAGGCTTTTGCAGAAGAGGGAAGCTGTGGAGACATAGCCGAAGCCCCAAACAGTGCAGCAGCCTCCCCCAGCCTGAGCACACGGATGAAAAACAAAGGCTGGAAACCCTGCAGGCTGGGCTATGCCATCTCTGCAGGCTGGGCTGGGCCTTTCTCATGAAGTCTGCCCCTGGCCTCTCTCCTAGGCCTTGACCTGAACGGACTTCAGGGCCTATCTGTTATGAGCAGCCCATGTTTTCAGCCTAAGGATGACTTTTTTTCTTTCTTGCTTGCTTGCCTGCTTTCTCAGTGAACTCTCTTTCTGGGATTCCTTTCCAGGCTGGTATTGGGGATCTATCACGGCCAGCGAGGCCAAGCAGCATCTCCAGAAGATGCCTGAGGGAACCTTCCTGGTACGGGACAGCACCCACCCCAGCTACCTGTTCACACTCTCTGTCAAGACCAACCGGGGCCCCACCAACGTGCGCATTGAATATGCTGACAGCAAGTTCCGGCTCGACTCAAACTGCCTGTCCAAACCCCGCATCCTGGCCTTCCCAGATGTGGTCAGCCTTATCCAGCACTACGTCACGTCCTGCACAACGGAGAACAAGAACGAGGCCCCTTACCCACCAGCCTCGCCCCTGTCCACCATGCCAAAGGAGATAGTGGCAGCGGCGGTACACTTGAAGCTGATACGGCCGCTCGGCCGCAAGGACAGTGCCCCCAGCCTACAGCACCTGTGCCGGCTACAGATCAATAAATCGACAGCAGAGGTGGACCAGCTGCCCCTGCCCAGGCGAATGGGGGACTATTTGAAACAATATCCCTTTCAGCTCTGAGGGGTGGCCGCTGGGTCTCAAACAGACAGACTGGACTCTCAATGTCTTTATGTCTCACTGAAGCACGGCATCCAGGAGCGTACAGCAAAGACATGGTCCTCAGCAGTGACTGTGTCCACTTTTCCTCTCTTCTCCCCCAATTCCATTCCTACCCCAGGGAGGGAGCTGGTTGTACCAGTGAACTGTGGGACTCAATCCAACCTCTGAGCCTCAGAGGCTTGAAGGACGTGCTCTTGAGAGGTGCACACTACTTGAATTTCTGGGCTGCCGTGACGTTAGGAGTACTGCCGTTGTTCTTATCACTATTTATTTCCTGGGTAACCTCTCTCCTGATATTTTCAAGCGCCTTTTAGTCCCTTGTTTTTGTTTCTTTTCCATTCAAGGAAGTGGGGGTGGACCCAGGCTAGAATCAAGGCTCCCAACTCAGACCTGACCCGACACTCTGGGGCAGTTTGGATCTGGATTTCATTGTCCCCACCTTGAGCTGGTCTTTGCAGTAGGCCATTCTGAATTCCACATCCAAACACCTCTGGAAGCCTGGGGAAACTGAGGTTCAGACCAGAGTCTAGATCGCAACGTTGGCACCAGAGCCCTCTCTCTGAAACGTGTGGTCTATCTCCTTTTTTCACAAACTAGAAAAGGGCTGGAAATTCTGTGACCTCAGAGCGTACGGGTGGCAGGCGTCTGTGGATCTCACTGGGACCTCACCACTGAGGTGACCCACGGGTGGGAGGATCTTTGGAGAAAACCACCTTTCCCTGGCAAGTTCTTACCACAGATTCTGGATACTGAGTTGGGGACAAGGAGGCCCTGCTCAGTTCTCCTCTATCCTCTCTTTAAAGGAAGTTCCCAGTAACGCTTTCAAATCTAAGTCCCCACGTGTGGCTCACGTTCTCTTGCCTTCAGTGCCACGCTCTTGGCACGGCCTTGGCCTTGGTGAAGCAGGAAGGAAGGTAGTGGCACCCTGGCCCGGGCTCTGCTCAGCTGGCATTTATTTATTTATTCTTTCAGTGGCACAGAAAAAATCCACACATACCCCTGCTGCAGCCTCAGCGTGGTGCCAAATAACCAGCCCCTCCTACCCCATCCAGCACCAAGTGACTAGCCAACCACCACGGGGCAGCTTCACTCAGAACCGTGTGTTATTGCGGTGTCCCCTCTTTCATTCCCTAGTAGCCTCTGCTCACTGGAAGGAGACTGACTCTAACCAATGCCAGTATTGCTGTTGTACCCCAGAGCAGAAACAGCACTTGAGCATCTTCCCCTTTGCCAGGGTCTGCACCCCTCAGCCCTCCCTGCCCCCTCCCCCAGACCTCCGCCTGTGGAATCCATGTCTTATCTAGCCGCGGGGTTTCAAAATGAACCTGCTACCCCAACCCCCTTCACCCCACCCCCGCCCAGTAAGTCGGTCACAATGGGCCCCGCCATCCCCTGCAGAAGGAGGAGACAAGGAGCAGGTGATTCTGCCCAGCAAAGTGCATGGAAGGGAGGAGACTGCCTTGTGTGCGGCATCATTAGCTCCCCCACTTGCCCAGCCTCACAGTGACCAGTCCACAGGACGGTGGGCGTGGGGGTGAGGAAGATGCACCTGGGAAGGGGATGCACAGGCCCTGCGGGCTGCTCTTCTCCACAGCATCTTCCCTTACCTCTGAACCCCCAGGACAGGTGGCCCTGGCCTCCATAGATCTCAGTGCCGGCTGTACGTGGGAGGAGAAATCCCAGCTTGCTTAGGATAAAGAAATGGGACATCGCCTCAGGGGATAAGTGTCTAATAGCCCAAGAGGCAGTGGGGCCCAGTGCCTTCAGGCAACACCCATTTCCTGTCATGATTTCACAGGAGGGGAGTATTGCTGGCTTGGAGTTCCATGCTGCCGCCACTGACCATGTGCTGCGTGAGATCAGGTTGCCCTGTTACTGCCTCCCTGCCCCCCCGACAGGGGCTGTGGGACCGCAACCCAACGGAGCATGGAAATTCAAAAGCAAACAGCAAATACATGTAAAAATACCTCCTTAAGGCCACTGAACAAGGCTTCCTTTTAGCCGCGCTCATGTTTGCCGGGGGCAAAGTGGAGGGTGCAGCGGAGGGTTGGAGACCAGGAAACCCCACTTATAGATGATGCAATAATCCCTGTGGGAAACCCGTACAACTGGCCAAGCAGAAACGTGGTCACTCTGGGGAAGGCTCCGTCACTGCCATAGTGTGTGTTGGGAGAGGGTGGGTGGTTCTGCTTCCTGAACCAGCCCACAGTGACCCCTATTCAGCTGTGTCCTAGCAACTGACCTTTTCTCTCTGTGGAGCTGGGGAAGGAATCAAGCCTGCAGGTTTCTGAGCTTTTGCCCAAATTGTTCCTGGGGGAGGAAGGGAAGCTGAGTGAGGGAAGAGGCTAACAATGCATCATGCTTGGTCTATCTGACAGTGAGTGGATGACCAGGGAGAGGTGCAGACTGTAAGCTCTTATGGGCAGGGATGCTCTCTGGTATGTTTGTACAGCACTGAGCTCATGGGGCCGCCGGGTGCTACTGCAATATAAATAATAAATAATAATATACATAGTCTCCAAAAGTTCACTTTCTTCTACCTTGAAACAGGTGTGGGGTTTTTTTATCATTGGACTTGGATTTTAAATAAAAGTCGGATATTTTTACGTTCTTCTATCTAAAAATCTCTGGTCATCCCCACATGGGACATTCAAACAGTGACTCCTCATTTGCCCTTTTCAAAACCCAACTTTGAGTATTCTCACAGTACTACGTGATTGGGCAATAAAATGGCAAATGAAGTTTAATGTGGAGAAGTGTAAAGTAATGCAGGTTGGAAAAAATAACCCCAACTATACATATAGTATGGTGGGGGATAATTTGGCTACGACAAATCAGGAAAGAGATCTTGGAGTTATCGTGGATAGTTCTCTGAAAACGTCCACGCAGTGTGTTGCGGCGGTCAAAAAGGCAAATAGGATGCTAGGAATTATTAAGAAAGGGATAGAAAATAAGACACAGAATATCTTACTGCCCTTGTATAAAACTATGGTACGCCCACATCTTGAGTACTGTGTACAGATGTGGTCTCCTCACCTCAAAAAAGATATTTTGGCCTTGGAAAGGGTTCAGAAAAGGGCAACTAAAATGATTAGGGGTTTGGAACGGGTCCCATATGAAGAGAGGTTAAAACGACTGGGGGTATGTCTATACTACCCCGTTAGTTCGAACTAGCGGGGGTAATGTAGTCATCCGCAATTGCAAATGAAGCCCGGGATTTGAATTTCCCGGGCTTCATTTGCATGAAGCCAGCCGGCGCCATTTTTAAATGCCGGCTAGTTCGAACCCCGTGCCGTGTGGCTACACGCGGCACGGAGTAGCTAGTTCGGATTAGGCTTCCTAATCCGAACTAGCTGTACTCCTCATTCCACGAGGAGTTCGAACTAGCCGGCATTTAAAAATGGCGCCGGCCGGCTTCATGCAAATGAAGCCCAGGAAATTCAAATCCGGGCTTCATTTGCAATTGCGGATGACTACATTACCCCCGCTAATTTGAACTAGCGGGGTAGTGTAGACATACCCTGGGACTTTTCAGTTTAGAAAAGAGGAGACTGAGGGGGGATATGATAGAGGTATATTAAATCATGATGGTGTGGAGAGGGCGAATAAAGAAAAGTTATTTATTAGTTCCCATAATAGAAGAACTAGAGGACACCAAATGAAGTTAATGGGTAGCAGGTTTAAAACTAATATGTGAAAGTTCTTCACACAGCGTGTAGTCAACCTGTGGAACTCCTTGCCAGAGGAGACTGTGAAGGCTAGAACTACAACAGAGTTTAAAGAGAAGCTAGATAAATTCATGGAGGTTAGGTCCATAAAAGGCTATTAGCCAAGGGGTAGGAATGGTGTCCCTGGCCTTTGTTTGTCAGAGGCTGGAGATGGATGGCACAAGACAAATCGCTTGATCATTGTCTTTGGTCCACCCCCTCCGGGGCACCTGGTGCTGGCCACTGTCGGCAGACAGGCTACGGGGCTAGATGGACCTTTGGTCTGATCCAATATGGCCATTTTTATGTTCTTATGTTCTTTGAGATGATGGGACAAGCACGTACCCAGCCTCCCCGTCCTGCCAAATATACACAAATGCTGCTATTTATTTTGCAGGTATCAGGTGAGCGCAGTTTTAGAAAGTTCTGATCTGACAATCGCAATGGAGGTGAACAGGAATCTCACTCCCGCTCCATACACAAGAGTAATGGGCAGCAAAATCACTGGTCTCTAGGGCTATGTCTACACTCGCGGCTTCTTGCATGAGCAATATGCAAATGAGGCTCAGCCTCATTTGCATGCTTAATGAGCCACCTTTTTTTTCAGAAGAGGCTCTTGCGCAAGAAGGAGCATCTACACTGCCCCTTCTTGGGCAAGAAAAACCCTCTTGCGCAATGCCGTTCTTCCTGAAAAGTAACAGGTGTAACAGCTTTGCGCAAGAGGGTTTTTCTTGCACAAGAAGGGGCAGTGTAGACGCTCCTTCTTGCGCAAGAGCCTCTTCTGAAAAAAATGGTGGCTCATTAGGTATGCAAATGAGGTTCGGCGATATTCCACGCTTAGCCTCATTTGCACATTACTCGTGCAAGATGCCGCGAGTGTAGACATAGCCTAGGAGTCAGGGGCAGAAGGAACACGCTCAAATAGCTTATGAAAGCATCTGCCCTATCTTAATATTGCTGGTACTTTGGAGAGAAACCCCTCCAGAGTCTAAAGTCTGGGGGTAAGAAGGTGCAATGCAACTCAATGGCTTTTGAAGTGCACCTGTTGAAACCAGTTTTGAATTTGAACTGGGCACTTCCTTGGGGAGATGGTTGGCTCATCGTCTGTCTTAGAGGCTGGGGCAGAGCCCTCTGGGGGTGCTGTTCAGGGTCTCTGCCCACTTGTAGAGAGGCCTAAAACAATCCAAACAAAAAGTCTCCTTGCTTGTGCAGTCTTCTAAAAGCAGAGTCCTAGGCCTTAGGGAAGCCAAAGGGGAAAAAAGAAAAAAGTTCCAGCCCTTCTTTCTGAGAAGGCCTGGGTGGCCAAAGATCTGAAGGCTTTTCCCCAGGCATCAACCCCTGGTTCCAGGGTTAGAGGGAGGCTCTGACTTGCAGTCCTGCTCCTAGAGCTACTCTGCTGCACCGAACAGGGACCTTCCCTTTTAGGGTCTGTGTTCACCATAGCAGGGCAGTGTTGTTCCCATCATGGGTTGGCAGAGTTGTCCTTACTCAGAGGGAGCTAATGCACTAAAAAAAAGCAGCAGGGATGGTGCAGTGCGGGTGCTGGCTCAGGTTAGCTCCTTGTGCTTGGACCGAGGAGGCTGGCTAGGCATGCACCCAGGAAGCCTGAGCCACAGCCGGTGCCACAATGTCCCTGGTCTTTTCAGTGCCTTAGCTGGAGCTGAAATGGCATGAGTCTGTCTGCCCCTGCTGGGAATCACACCTCCCAGGCTCTGCCCGTCTCCCAGCCTGACAAACAGCACAGACATGTGGGGCTGGGGCTGACTGTGCCCAAAGCTGTCTGAAAGCTGAACGCATTGTTTTAAAGCTGCTGCCCGCCCCCCAACCCTCACTTTGTCCTTTCCCTACACTGGCCCTGCACCGGCATTCACTAAAAATGCTCCTGCCAGTACCACACCCAAGAGGATTTTAACTGCACACGTGCTGGCAGGAGAAGGATGCTGCTCAAGCTTATGTTGTTGCTCAAAACAGATGTGTCATAGAATCCTAGGGCTGGAAGAGACCTCGGGAGTCCAGCCCCTTGCCCAAAGCAGAACCAACCCCAACTAAATCATCCCAGCCAGGGCTTTGTCAAGCCAGGATTTGGAAACCTGTAGGGATGGAGATTCCACCCCCTCCCCAGGGAACCCAGCCCAGCGCTTCCCCACCCTCCTAGGGAAATAGCTTTTCTTAATATCCAACCTAGACCTCCCCCACTGTAACTTGAGACCATTGCTCCTTGTTCTGCCATCCGCCACCACTGAGAGCAGCCTCTCTCCTTCCTCTTTGGTACCTCTCTTCAGGAAGTTGAAGGCTGCTGTCAAATTCCCCCTCACTCTTCTCTTCTGCAAACTAAATAAGCCCAAATCCCTCAGCCTCTCCTCATAGGTCATATGCTCCAGCCCCCTAATCATTTTGGTTGCCCTCCGCTGGACCCTCTCCAATGCGTCCACATCCTTTCTATAGTGGGGGCATAATACTCCGGATGTGGCCTCACCAGAGCCGAATAAAGGGGAATAATCACTTCCCTAGATCTGCTGGCAAAGCTCCTCCTAATGCACCCTAATATGCCATTCGCCTTCTTGGCTGCAAGGGCACCTTGTTGACTCATATCCAGTGTCTCATCCACTGTAATCCCCAGGTCTTTTTCTGCTGAACTGCTTCTTAGCCAGTTGGTCCCCAGCCTGTAACAATGCTTGGGATTCTTCCATCTCAAGTGCAGGTCTCTACACTTGTCCTTGTTGAACCTCATCAGATTTCTTTTGGCCCAATCCACCAATCTGTCCAGGTCACTCTGGACCCTACCCCTGCCCTCCAATGTATCTACCTCTCCCCCTAGCTTAGAGTCCTTGTTGGCTCCATTGGAACCAGGGAAGGATGGAGGGGCGGGGAAAATCAAGGCATGTCAAGTGGAAGGGAAAGAGAAGTTGTGACCAGACTTGGAAGAGAGAAAGAAAGAAGAAAAGCACTTAAGAAATTACTTGACTATGATTTTAAATACTCTCAAATCCAATTCTTCCCATAGTTACATGTATGCTCCCCTTTGAATTGGAGGCAGGTCATCTGCAGTACGCATCTTGGTATCTGCTACACAAAGGAAGTCACGGGTGGTTTTGCTGACAGATGGCTTTACTGACACCTTATATTATCATAATTATTATTTCCCACTCCTCTATCATCAGGACCTTTTGCCAAGGAAAATATACCATGATCTGAGAGCCCCTGTGCCAAGTTTCAACCCGGATTGAATTTATTTATAACAGCTGAGTTATGCATCTCTGAAAATAGAGGTGTGCATGAAAACGCCGACAGCACTTAAATTATAACCTCCTGAAAAGTGCTGCTGTAATAGCTCTCCCTGGCATGCTTATGTAGTTTGCTAAGTATCACTGCCGCTGGGCCAGCAGTGGTACTTTTTCTGTGCCTATTATTTCTGGCTAGGTGCACACAAATCTACACAGAGCATTCAAATCAGGCTTGCAAGCAGGCTGGAGGTGTGTGTGGCAGCTCCTCCAATCCATGTCTGAGAATGTGTGACACAGATGCCCAGAAGTGCTTCACAATGCAATAAGTTGATAAAGTGTGTTAGCTTCTGTCCACTGTCTCACTTCATTCTTTAAAAAAATCCCCCTTCTGAGCAGACACCTTTCCCGGCCTGCACGCAAATACAGGGAAAACTCCCTCTCTCCTCTGGGGGTTAGCTTCGTTATTAACCGGGGAACCAATTATACATTAACGTGGGTTAGTTTCAGTTTTCTTCCTGGGTTTCATGGCTCCAGGGTTCCTTTCCCTGGACTGCTCATCCCATGCCCGGGGACCTCCCTCTGAAGGCGCACTCCCTTAGGGCCAGATGGGTTAATTGCATCGCTGGGCCTCCATCCATCATTATTTTCACCAGTATCAAAGGAAATGGAGTCTCAAAAAGCAAAATATCTGGATACTCAACATACAGTTCTTCCCTTTGGCACAGCGATTTACTAATGCTCAAGTCCCTGATCAATTACTGCAACTTCCGCTATCTCTTTAGCCATCATTGGAGCATTTATAATGGATGGCAGCACCGTTAATATCTCCTCTCCTCCACCTCACCGGCTGTCCAAAGGACCGCAGCATGGGGGAGGAGAAGAGAGATGGGTCTGAACAACTCTGCATGTTGGATACAAATCAGAATTTTGCATCTCAGCTCTATTCCGATTTGCAAGGTTGAAATGTTTTATGTGTTAACTTTAACGAGCCCTTCCTCCAGCAGCACAGGTGAGAATTTTTTTAAACCATTAAAATTGGCAGCCCCTAACTAGAGAACCATCCAAGAGCAAAAAAAAAAAAAAAAAAAAAGACATACTAGACCTCATTAACAGCTGCTTCTTGGAGCCACTTGTCCTGGAACCCACAAGGGGAAAGGCAACTCTTGATTTTGGACTAAGTGGCGCACAGGATCTTGTCCATGAAGTGAATATAGTTAATCCACTTGGTAACAGTGACCTTAGTGCAATTAAATCCAACATCCATGTAGGGAGAAAATGTCAGTGAAATCCACTGCAGTAGGGGACATACGCTAAAATGAGGAAACTACTTAAACAGAAATTAAAAGGAAGGCTCACAAAAGCAAAATGCCTGCAACCTGCAGGTAAGCTATATAAAAGCACCATTACAAGAACTCAAATTAAATGGATATGCCAAATTTCAAAAGAAATGGGAAGAGGATAGAAAAATACCACCATGGCTGAATGGCAGAGTAAAAAAGGGGGTGGAAGGCAAAAAGGCATCTTTAGACAATTGGAATTCAGATCCCACTAAGGAAAAAGGAAAAGAGGCTGAATGCTGGCAAGTAAAAGTATAATCAGGAAGGCCAGGAAAGCGTTTGAAGAATAACTCGCAAAAACACAAAAATGAACAGCAAAAAAACAAACAAACAAACAAACAAAACGTAATAACATGAGAAGCAGGAATCTGTCAAACAGGTGGATAATTAAGGCACTAAAGAACTGCACCAGGGAGACAAGTCCATTGCAGAGAAACTAAATGAATTCTTTGAATCAGTCTTCAGTGCAGATGTGAGGGAGACTCCCACACTTGAGCTATTCTTTTAAGAGGCAAATCTGAGGAACTATCCCAGACTGAGGTGTCAGTAAAGGAGGTTTTGGAGCAAACTGATAAATTAAACAATAATAAGTCGCCGGGAGTAGGCAACATTCACCCAAGAGTTCTGCAGGAACTCAAATATGAAATGGGAGAACTAATGGGGGTATGTAGCCTATCGCTTAAACCAGCTTCTGTCCCAGAGGAATGGAGGGTAGCTAATGCAATACCTAATTTTGAAAGTCTCCAGTGGTGGTCCTGGTAGTTACAGGCTAAGTTCCCCCTAGGCTGTGCACCCATGTGGCCACGGAGCAGCTTTCCATTAAACCCCACTTTGGGGCTCAGGGCTGCAGTGGGGAAAGAGGTCTCTCTCTAAGCTGTGAAGGTGCTGGAGCCAGTGGGGAAAGGGCGCCCTCCTCACATTCCCCAGCAAGGAGCTACCCAGGTAAGCCAGAGCCCCATCTCCCTACTCCACCTTGAACCTCCCCCCCAGTCCTGAGCACCCTCCTGAACCTCAAACCCCTTATCCCAGCTCCACCCCAGAGCTCACCTCCCGAGTCCAGAGCCTGTATCCCCTCCTTCAAATCATCCCACAGCCCAGGGCCTGCACCCCAAGACGGAGCCCTCACACTCCTGCACCCCCACCTTCTGCCCATGCTCTGAGCTCCCTTCCACACTTAGGACTCCATGGCCCTCCTCCCATCACATGAATTTTGTCATGTGCATCAATATGAAGGGGAAGTATCGCACATACCCTCCATGTCACACAACACCTCCATGTTGCACCTCCCGTCCACATTGGTGCACATAAGAAAATTCATTCCACTCTGGGGTGGGGAAAAATTAGAGGGAACATTGTCTACAGGTCAATAAACTTAACTTCAGTACTAGGCAAACTACATATATGAATGCAATATGGTGGGGAAGAGTCAACATGGTTTTTGTCAAAGGAAATCACGCCTCACCATCCTATTGGAACTCTTTGAGGGGAGGTCCAAAAACATGTGGACAAAGATGACCCAGTGGCTATTGTGTACTTGGACTTTCAGAAAGCCTTGGACAAGCTCCCTCCCCAAAAGCTCACAAGCACACCAAGCACTCATGGGCTAAGACCTCTCATGGATCAGTAACTGGTTAAAAGACCGGAGGTAAAGGGTAGGGATAAAGTATCAGAATGAAGAGGAAAAAATAGCAATATCTGTCCCTGTGACACAACAAACAAAAAGAGTATCGGCTACATTCTGTGATTGTCTGGCGCACAGATCTCAATGCACAGCAAAACCCCATTCTTAAGCGCAGCCCTCGCCTGCAGACTGCCTCTGGACTGCTTCCTGGAGGCGCACGACAGATCCAGCATGTGTCAGATGGGCCAGAGCTGGGTGGAGGTGGGCAGAAGGCGGTGAAGAGGGATTTGTGTGACATGAGGGACCAGAGGGAGCGTCATTGCATGTGAAAAGTACAAATATATGCACTTTTCAGCAGTGTGCTTTACAGTAACATCAATGCTTCTGCAACAGGGTGTTTCCCTGCTATGCTAATGACCAATCTTCTCTTCCCAGCTAGGCTAGTTCATATACCCTGAGGCACTGAGGTTATTACATCAGCCTGGAACCAGAATACGTGAACACCTGAGTCACCGGCCTGTCAAATCACTCTAAAGCACTGCTCTTCTGTCAGGACTGTATGATTTGTCCTTGTGTACTCAAGAAGGGTTTAGAGTTAGCTTACTCCTCAGCGTCTGCAATGGATTGAAGGTAGAGAGGAGGTGGCCTGCTCAGCTCCTGGTGAGAACTTCCACCACTTAGGGGTGGTCTGAGGATGACATCCTCCATGACACGGGGAGGAATACACGACAAACAAATGGGAGGTGGGTGGAGGGCAAAGAGACTTTTGGGGTCTGGGAGGCATGTGAAGAACAGCCTGAAGATCAGAGTGTTGAAGCATTTGGCTTGAAACTAGGCCCTGCCCCTCGTGTGTCTCACACGTATCTTCACAAAAAGCGTTACCTGGGTTTTTCAAAAAAGGGACAAGAAAACAATAAAAGTACAGCATATTTTTAGGTTTTCCAAGACGGGCAGTGGTTTGAGAGTTTCCACAACAGTGAGTTTGCTGTTTGTTAAGAGTCTCAGACATATGCTCCCTAACACACACCACATCTGCTGTGCAAACTGGCAGGAAACAGACACGTATGGGTTTACCCATAGTGCTTTGATCTCTGTCTCTCTAAGGTTTTGCATCTGATAATATGATGGGAGGGATCGTGCCCATGCTGAACAAACACCCTATCCCCAGGGCACAGCCAGCTAGAAACCTGGTTTTTAATCATTGTGCTGTGACAGAGGAAGCGAGCATCTAATCATCAAACGACCGCCCTTATGCTTGCGAATGTTAAATCTTCCCAATCAGCGAAAGGATCTGATTCACTGAGTCTGCATAGTATTAGCAGCAAGTCACTGGCACAAATGTAGCCTGGGTCAGGCGTGTCTCAACATGGTTACCATCAAATGGTGCTTTGCTGGCCCATGTGAAATGAGTTTGATTGGGATGGCCAACTGCCCAGTCCTGTCCATCTAATTCCCAGTGGGCAAATGTCCACATCAAGAACTGGCATTAGAGTGAGTGCTAATTGGCATCTCTGTGGACTTTTTCAGCAGAGAGGCCAAAAATTAAATAGACGACATGCAAAGAGCATTTCTTTCTCCATCAGTGATAATCTCTAGAGATCAAGGATCATGCACATTGGTGGAGGAGGGGCAAATGTGCGGGGGAAGCTTGCCCTGTCCCTGCTGGTTTTGAACCTATTCTGGGAACTGAGATCATGGTATGGAGGGCTGGCAATCCAGCACCTTTCACCTGCCCTAAACGCCCACCAAAACTCAAGGGGGTAAAATATGCTAGCCTTTATCTCAAACTGTCACTGGTGCACCTCTGACTTCAGCCTGATACATGTTTATTCTGACGTGCATGCAGTATGCTTCAGTGTATGTATTTGTATAGCCACTGCTGTACTCCTGTCAAAGGAGAATAGAGAGTAGAGAATAAACTCCACCTGGTACAGAGAACAGTTTTATCAGATTCCTGAATACCAGGGTCATAAGAACACAAGAATGGCGATGCTGGATCAGACCACTGGTCCATGTAGTCCACTATCCTGTCTCCTGACTGTGGCCAGTGGCAGATGCTTCAGAGGGAACAAACAGAATGGTGTAATTCTCAGGTGACCCATCCCGTCACCCATTCAAGCCCACTAACAACAATTCCAGGCAGAACAGTCAATGGGCCCCCAGCTGCACACATGCAGTCTGCCTGACATGTGGGCGGTGCTGCCAGCTGTGCTGGCTGGTGTCCAGCGAACTGCTGACTACACTGTTGGGTGGCTTCCACATGCCTGCCTGGCTGCCTTCGCCGTTGGCACAGGTACCACCCCATGCATGCCTAGGAGCTCTGCCAGAGGTGACTGGTGGAAGGGAAACAAAGGAGGGCACCAGCTTACGGGGGGGGACACTTCACACCCCCACATGACCCCCTTTTTATGACCTCCCTCTACCATGGCAGTGGCAGCAGACCCCTGGGCCTTTTTAATCACCTGGGTTCCTGAGCAACTGTCAGCTGTCTCTTCCCCCGCCCCTGTCACCGCTTCTAGGAGATTCAGGGATACCTAGAGCAGGGGGTGATGTTCCTCACCATCTTGGCTAACTGAACCCAGTTATTGTTTGGGCCCCTCACAACAGGCCATGTAATGAGCGAAGAAATATTGCTTTTTACTTGTTTTAAACCAGCGACCTATTCATTGAATCAGGTGATGCCTAGTTCTTGAGTTATGTGAATGGGCGAATCCCTCTTCCCTACTCACTTTTCCCCTACTCTACATGATTTTATAGCTCTTTGTTCTAAGGCAAACAGCCCCAGGCTTTTTAATCTCTTCTCACATGAGCTGTGTGTTCAGAGCCACGAGCCCAAGATCTCTTTCCCACATGCATTATTACTCTGTATTTAGCAACACTGAGTTTCATCTGCTATTTTGTTGCCCAGTCACCCAGTTTAATGACTTCCCTTTGTAACTCTTTGCAGTCAGCTTTGCACTTGACTATCTTGAATAACTACGAATAGGCCACAAATGTTGCCATCTCCCAGCTCACCCCCTTTATCCTATCATTTCTGAATAGCCTGAACAGCACAAGCCCCAGTACAGGTCCGTGGGGGACCCTGCTATTTACCTCTCTTGTGGAATTTACCTCTCTCTATTGTGGAAACGAGGAATCGTTTATCCCTACCAGCTACTGATCCACGATAGGCCTTCTCTCCTGTCCCATGACAACTTAGTTTGCTTAAGAGTTTTTGATGTAGGATCTTGTCAACAGCTTTTTGAGAGTCCAAGTTCACTATACCACCCTTGGACAAGTTTGTTGATACTCCCAAAGACGTCTAATACCTTTGTGAGGTATGACTGCTTTTTCAAAAGCCATGTTGACTCTTCCCCTGCATATCATATTAACATATGGTTCGGGCAAATCTGTTCTTTACTATAGTTTCAACCAAGTATATTTTAAGCCAGTCCTATGATGCTAGTGGGGTTGCCTGATACGGCTGTGGTTTTTTTGGGGGGAAAAGGGACCTGAAATTACACGATTTGCTCTTTTTTGCTACCAACAGTTGAAAAACTATTTTTTTTAAATGGGAGGTGATCATGCCCTTTTCCAGCTCCTTACTCATTGCCGTAATAAGGTGTCCAGACTCAGTACAGATTTAGGAAGCCAGTTACTTTTCCTGGAAGATCTCTTTGGCTTGAGTATACCTTAGGATGGGCAGGCATGAAAAACATAGCTCTGGCTCTTTGGACAAAAAATATTTTTAAAACAGATTAAATAAGTAAATAAATAAAAATACCAGCAAAGATAAGCTTTCCTGTCTGCACAGATGAGTAGTTCTTGGACCTTCTGTAACTGAACAGGGTACGCAGTGCATCTCTTTGCATGTCCGGGGACTCAAGAACACCAGTAGATTACTAAAGTTTGTTCCATTGTCCATCATAATCGCAGGAATGCAGAAACTTCAGCTGGGGAGATAAAGACTAATATGAGGACTGAACGTATATCTCCCACATACTAATGTAACGAGATGCAGCGATGGGGTGAGCTTTCTTGTCATGTATTGTGATAATCTGTCTCTGCATCTTGAGAACATTATTTGAGCAATTTACACATCCAAATTCCCCATCTGGTGACCTGCTTCATTTCAGCCTAACCTTCAGATGGTACAAAATCGAGCAACTGAGAAGGAAGCAGGACTGTTAAGGTGCCTCCAGCTACCAAGGATCAATGTAAGAACACGTTTGCTTTAAAATGACAGCTCTCTCTACAGAAAGTAGGTCATGTCTTCAACATCAGATGCAGTGTGATGCAGAGCACAGCTATGTTTGTTTCAACTGGTTATTCCAGTTACTAGGGAATTCTTATGTTTGTTTTATAGAAAATAACCCTTTGCCGTGAATAATCCTGGAGCCAAAGGTGTGGTTAAATCATTCCTTACCGGAAAAGGTAAGATATGTCTAAGATGACCTTTCGTATATAATCTATTCAATATAGCACAGAATATAGACTAGGGCCAGTGAAAGGATTACAACCAGCCAGGGTTGGCCCGTCCATACAGACGAACTAGGCGGTCGCCTAGGGTGCCAAGTTAAATGGGGTACCAAATGGTAGCGCAATATCATTGAGGGGTTTGGAGTTGAGGGCGCCGACTGCATGGTTCGCCTAGGGTGCCAGTTGGTGGCAGCTAGTCTAGGGCCACCCCTGCAACCAGCACATTTCATGTCCTATACAAGTCACAAGCGGCTGCAAATCTCCAGATTCTTGATATACTGTATGTTTGCCAGTCACCAAACAAACAGATGGAGGGGGCTGAGGGGTGACTAAACAGTACTGTAGCATCTCCAGTCCCTGTAACAGCTTGGGACTGGGAGGTGATTTGAAGACGTCCTATACCCTTACTCCTGGGCTACAAATTCCATTCTGTTCCTCTAGAGGTACGGCTACACAGCAAAAAATGCAAATGCAGTCAAACAAAACAATCCACTGCAGCAGCCTGGGTCAGCTGACTCGGCATTGCAGGGCTTAAACTGTGGGTCTAAATACAGCAGTGTAGAGATTCCCACTAGGGCTGCAGTTATTCAGGAGGCGGCCGGTCAGGATTTACTGCCGAGGTGTCCTCACAGGGCTCTGGCTCCGTTGATGAGAACCAGAAGGCTGCTTGCGTGCGTGCTCAGTGATGTCTGCCGTGTTGACTTGTGCCCTTAGTCTCCACAGCAGACCCCAAGAGAGCCCCCAAAGAACACAAACCAGATAAGGATCAAAGGTGCCAGGCCAGGTTTATTGCTAAGCGAAGTGCAATAATAGTTATCAGTAGACTCTACTAAACTACTACACATATGTACTAGCCACAATGGAATGATTCGATCAGTGGGATATTTCTACTGCCCCCTAAGTCATCCAAAGAGTTTCCCTCCACCCCCAAGACACCACCTTATATACAGGAACAACAAGTCACACCTCACTGCTGACGTATCAGGTTACCACCCTCTGATGCTACTTAGATACCACCTATCGCCCTGTACCTCGTAGTTTGATTATATCATCTCTATCTATCATTCTGTCATTTTAGACTAGTGTTTCTTAAACTGTGCAGATGGAGGTGTGCTGCAGAGAACAACAAGGGCAGGTGACCTTTTGGTTTTTGCTCAACAAAAAATCCTGGTATTCTTCATAAAATTATTGTTTGGTGTGTTCTCGGTCTTAAAAAGTTTAAGAAACACTGTTTTAGACCCTTTCCTGAACCTGGGTCTGTATCTTTGAGGATTGGGTACCAAGGTCTTTTTTAATGAGCTAGTGGTATGATGTGCTTTCCACTTATGATCAGTACCAATTATTGTTCTGCACCTGGGCCTATTACCAATTACGCTGCGTCTACATTGGTGCGATCTTGCATAAAAGCGACCGCTTTTGAGCAAAAACTTGCTGCCTGTCTACACTGGCCACGAGTTCTTGCGCAAGAACACGGACGTTCTAATGTGTGAAATCAGCGCTTCTTGCGCAAGAACTATGATGCTCCCACTCAGGAACAAGCCCTCTTGTGCAACTGTTCTTGCACAAGAGGCCAGTGTAGACAGGCAACGTGAATTTCTTGTGCAAGAAAACCTGATGGCTAAAATGGCCATCGGAGCTTTCTTGCACAAGACAGCGTCTATGCTGGCATGGATGCTCTTATGCAAAAGCACATCTCTTGCACAAAGGCACATGCCAGTGTAGACACTCTCTTCTGGAAGAGTTTTTGCACAAGAACTCTTCCACAAAAGAGTTCTTGCACAAAACCAAGCCAGTGTAGATGTAGCCTTACTGTTTTGCACTCGCAACCCTGTTTGTGCCATGTTCTGTAAGCAGGGGCCTGCCCCTCTTACTCACAGCTTAGCTTTGCTTTATGTTAGCCATGTTTTGTCCATTGTTAGCTAGGCCTCACACCAGGCCTGTGCTACATGGGCTTATGTTTTAGGCCTTCATCTTACTACACCCCCACCCCAGGCTAGGTTCTAGCACCTGGGCCCCACCTCAGGCCTGAATGGCCGTGCTGCTATTTTTAGTCTGCAGCTTGAGTTCCGTCAACCCAACTCAGGTGACCAGGACTCTGAGAGTGTGTCTACACCACAGAGATTAACTTGAAATAAACTATGCAACTGAGATACGTCAATTGCATAGTTTGTTTCGAAATTGGGAGCATCTACCCAGCACTTATTCTGAAATAGAGCACTCTTCCTCTGACTTCCCTTACTCCTCCTACAATCAGAGTTACAGGAGTCAAAGTGAGAAGTCCTGCAGCTTGACAGTATTTTGACACTGTTTCGAAATAACTGCCTGCTATGTAGATGTGGATTAAGTTATTTCAAAATCATGTTGCTGTGTAGACGTACCCTGAGATTCCCTGCTGCAGGTGCGCTTGGGTGCTTTGCTGGGTAAATGTACCCTGAGGAGGGCTGAGCACAGCATCTCACCCAGAGATTGGGGCTGGGGACAAGCTGATTATGGAAGCCACTTTTTGAAGCAATGCTTCCTGAACACACTGGGCCTGCTCGCTAGCTAGCATTAAACAGTGTCTACACAGCTGAGAGTCTGGTCCAGCGCAAGCTAAAGCCAGTCGAATTCTCAGAGTAAACAGAGGGCCCAGTTCTCCTCCATGTCCCATTTGTTTTATGCCAGTGAAACTCCACTGACAGCAAATGAGCAGGCCAGAGCAACAGGTGGGAGTGCCAGGCACAAAGCATTTTACATCAAGGTGAATACCTCTGTAGTGCTCCATAAAACCAAAGTCTAGGGCCACTGCCTTAGGCCCTAGTGGGACTCCTCAGTGTAGAACTTCCAGATCCCACTTCTACCTTCGAATATCAGGTGGAGCCTCCCCTCTGGTAGGGAATCAGAGCATGAGCTGTTATGATGACTTCACACGCCACTTTTCTTGTGTCTTACACTCAGCCCTGCAACCTCCAACCTTTTGGCAGCTAAGAGCTGAACATAATAAAATGTAATTGCTCTGTGGAAATCCATCATTACATGATACGGCTAGAGCAACACTCCCTGTTTACAGCATCAGAATTCCTGAACAGGGTTAATACTTATGGCTGGCTAATGAGCTTTTCGTGGAAAACTGGGCTTTGGTCCTAGCTGCACCCTTTTTATATGACCAAGAACACCTATTCCAACATGCCTTTAGCTGCTAACTGGCAGCCCTTGTCTTGGAAAGTTGTCAGTTACACCAAACTGTTTCCTTCTGCTGTTTTATGGTGCAACTGATTCTTCCCAATTAACTGAGATGTTAAACGTCAACTGGGTTATTTACATAATTTTATTTGGAGTCTCTGATACCTATTGCAAAAGCCAGAGACTTGGAATAAAACTTTCTCTTTTTATTGTGTTTGACCTCGTCTACTTGGCAAACCTTCTTTTTCTTATGGCACGGAGGCTGATTTTAACTTCCTGTTGAATACCTTGAGCCTCAGTCCCCTTTCATGCACACCAGAGTAAGTCAGACATGGCTCAACAGAGGTTGCTGGAGCTTCGCTGAAACATGAAACTAGGGCGAGCAAGAGGTGGATCAGCCCACCAAGTATGGAGCACTGGGGAGTCATGCAGGGAGAACTCATGTGTTGCGAGGCTGTCAGTGTAATCTGTGTGAGAAAGAAGTGGGCGCCTTTTTCAGATTTCTTAGTGGCTAAGTGGAGGATCAATATTTGCCATTGAATGGTGTTGAGGAAAAGTTTTGTCTTGACTGTCGTGAAGCTACTTCTCCGTAGATTCAAGTACTGGCCTGCTGCTCACACTAAATGTGGAGGGAACACCTCTGTAGGGCAGAAGATGACTTCATCTTTCTTCCCATTTAGTCCCTGACAGTCAGGGATACAGGGAATAAGCTCACTGAGTAATTTCTGAAACAGTCCTTGCTTGGGTGGGGACAGCTTTCAGTCGCTGCCAGCCTCGTGGTGCTCTCCAGGGAAAAGGCTTTGTGCTCTATTTCCTTACAGCCAGAAAGCCACAGTTCTGATTTTGAAATACAGACAGTGGGGTCAAACTAATCCCACCCTTTCCTCTACTCCCCTCCCCTCTCTGCAGGGACTAGGGCAGACCATGCACTTGGCAAGAAGATAAAGAGGCAGCATGTATGTTGGAGAGCACTGCATATGCTTGTAATTTCAAAACGAGTATATCCTGCTCTGTTATTTATTGTTACATTTCATGCACCTGCCCAGCCCTCCGATGAGGTGCCATCTCTCCCTTCTCTGAAATGACAGGTGGAATTTGTCTCCACCCACCAGTGGAGAGGCATTTGGATTCTAGAGGCAATAAACTTCATATGAGCCCGAACCTCCCCACTCGCCCACATCCAAGCACTCATTAAAGTCTGGGTGTTGGTGGCGAGGATGGAAACCAAATCCTCTTCCCATAATGGGCTAGGCCCCATGAACAGAACTTCTCAAAAGTATAAGGACGAAGCAAAGAAAAACACGTGAAGCGAAATATCCCGAAGACAGGAAGAGAATGTATGGGGTAGGTAAGACAGAGAATGTGGAGCAGGTATGGAGTGTGTGGCCCACAGGTTTTAAGATGGTCAGAGCCAGACTGAAGTATCTCTTGGATCCGCCAAGAGCACCCCTGCCACAAGAACACGCAGTGGTTAGCGGGTGCCTTTGGCAAGCAGTAGTACAGTTCTCAGATGAGAGAGCTGGCAGAAGCTGTGTGCAGCTCTCCCCTTTCTCTGTCATTTTGCAGAAAGGAAAGAAAATGAACATCAAGACCTATCTCCTCTCTATCAGCTCCTCCTGCTCCTGCTCATTCCTCCCTGGAGTCATTTTCACTGGCACTTGGCTCCTTCCAGGAACCCAGGCATGCAGTAGGCCCAGTCACTCCCCTGCCAGCGGCTCAATCTGATGGCAGAGAGTGGAGATTTTGGGGAGGAAGCTAATTAAACATGTTTTATTGAAAAATCCTTTTGTTTTATGAGTGAACTAGGTGAAGCATGAGAAACAGACCCAATGCAGGGAGATGCCCGGGCATGCGGACTGTGCGGGCGTTGGCCTGGTGAACAATGTTGCTCTCACTTTCGGAAGGTGAACAGGAACATATTCTTGGCCTGCATGCCGCAGTTTGTTTGTTGGGTCTCCCCTGAGGGCCTGAGAATATGGCAGGGGGAGGAATTTTACTTGTAGGCTTTGCTGTGGACTTTTGGGGTGGGAATAACTTCTGGAATTAGCACTGATGTCACACTCCCATCTCTGTATCCCTTCTTTTTTCCCCTTCTCTCTTCAAGCATCTGAAGAAGGGAGTTGTAGCTCACGAAAGCTTATGCCCTAATACATTTGTTAGTCTTTAAAGTGCCACAGGACTCCTTGTTATTTGTGCTGGAACAGACTAACATGGCTACTCCTCTGAAATACTGGGAGAAGAGTTGCTGTTGAACCTGATTTGGCAGTGGTGAACACACCATGCTGCAGAAATAAACCCTCAGGCCCACACCAAGACAGAATAAAAGCTCTCTACTTACAGGACTCCACCTGCCAGCTCTGCAGGAGAACAGCTCACAAACTGAGCTAACTTCCAGCTGTGCCGAACGTCTGCAATTACAAGTGGCCATATACAGGAAACCCTAATTACCTTAGTTACTGTCACTGGGGAAGCCCCTGCTATGAGTCTGGGAATCCCCTGAGCCCTGCTACTCACAAGCTCCCCTTTCCTCAGGGCTCTTCAATGGCATGCACACAAAATGGGCCCTCCTGGCCCATTTCTTCTTATCCCCCCCAAACAGCAAAGCAAAATTGGAAAAATGTTACCCACTGCTATTTACACTCCGCCCTTGGGGGTTTCTCTCTCCCAGTACACACACGGGGTAGGGTGGGGGGGGAGGGGTTTCCTTGCCCTGACAGCCTCAGCACTGCTCTGGAAAAGAACCCACCACATGACTGCCATCGCAGGGTGCTGCCACTCTCTCAGCCGACCCACCCAATCCAGCCCAGGTGTTTTTTATTTAAGTAGTCAAAGCTGGCAAGTGCCAGGCCCTCCAGCCTTACAGGGTATGTCTCTACCAGGCTAAAAACTCACCAGCTAAGCTGGCTTGGGGACTCAGGCTCCAGGGCTGAAGAAAATGTCCGTGTAGAGAGGGTCCCAGAACTCGGGCTACACCTCTAGCCCAAAGGTCTACACAGCCATTTTTTCAGCCGGGGAGCACAAGCTCCGCGAGCCCAGATCAGCAGCAGTCATGCTCATGGCTGTTTATCCCTGTGTAGACGTACCGTGCTACCTTGTTACAGGTACCAAGAGGGGTGGGGCTGCAGTGGGTGTCTGTGGTGACCGCTCATCCGATTCTGGCCCCTTTATAATAAATACACAGGGCTGGAGCTAAGGTTCTAACATCTCCTTTTGTGACTGGGGATGGATTCCACCAGAGGGGCCACTGCAGAGGGCTTCTGCAAGGCTACCCTCCACCAATCCCATTGCAACCCAGGGCACGTTTGGGGGGCCATGTCTGGCATGTGGTTGCAGCACCCAACCCTATGGAGATTGTCAGGAATGCTGCGGCCAGGGATGCTGCTGTCCCTCAGACAGGTTCCCACGGCTGTCTCAATTATGCTGGGACCCTCCCCAGACCTTAGGGCAGCCTAGCATCAGGTGAAGGCAAAGATGACCTCTGGACTTAAAGGCATAGCACAGACTCACACGCTCATGATTTGATTTGGTACTAAGGAAAACCAATAACATAAAACCTCCCTCGGGATATGTCTACACTACAGCGCTAATTCGAACTAATTTAGTTCGAATTAGTTAATTCGAACTAAGCTAATTTGAATTAGCGCAGCTAGACTTAAAAACTAGTTCCAATTAGCGTTTTGCTAATTCAAACTAGCGCGTCAACACTGATTGGACGCTGGGGCACACTTAAGGGCAGCTGAAACCGGTTCCGGCAGGGCATCAGGTCAGTAATTGCTTTGTGTGGCTGCTGTCTAAGGCTATCTGAGGCTTGTGCTTAAAGGGACCCCCCTGGACAGCCGTTTTTCAGCTTCTCCACTTGCTTGCCTACCTCGCCGAGGGACAGCAAAGCGTTTTTCTCTGCACCTGTCTGTGTCAGTGCTTCCCTTTGGGGCCGCCGCCGCAGTTGGCAACATGGAGCCAGAGCTTGCCCTGGGCTTTCTGGTGCAGTTTTTGGACTTGCTGCTGCAAGCCTGCCAGCAATGGCTGGAGGCTGCCTGGCACCACCTGGTGCACGTCAGCCCCCTACCTCTCCGCCTGGCCTCCCAGGGGGCCGTGGAGGAGCTGCAGCAGCGCCTGGACGCCAGCATGCCCCGCCGCATCGTCCTGGAGCGCTGGGGAGACAGACAGTGGACCCAGAACTTCAGGATGAAGAGGGACACCTTCCTGGAGCTTTGCGAGTGGCTCGCCCCTGCTCTGCGGCGATGGGACACTCGCATGAGGCCCGCCATCCCCCTCCAGAAGCGTGTGGCCATCGCCCTCTGGAAGCTCTCCACACCGGACAGCTACCGATCCATTGGGAAACAGTTCGGCATGGGGAGATCCACCGTCGGAGCAGTGCTCATGCAGGTACGGCACCCACCGGCCACTGGACCGGGGAAGAGGGGGGCTGCAAGGAGGGGATGGGCCTCCCTAGGGAAAATGGGGGAGGGGAGGGAGGAGGTGAAAGGGCCCCGCACCGGAAGGTTCGGTCTGTCCCGGCCGTACTACACGCCGCCTGGGGGGGTTGCTTCCGGGAGTGAGGCGTGGGGCAGTGCCAAGGCACGAACACTCCCAGCCACCTGGGCGCCCCAGTGATTCACGGTTTGCTGTGTCTCTCTGCAGGTGGTCAAGGCCATCAACCGGGTGCTGCTCCGCAGGGTGGTCCACCTCGCCGACCTGGACGCCATCATCCGGGGGTTCAGCGCCCTCGGCTTCCTGAACTGCGGGGAGGCCATCGACGGGATGTACATCCCCATCCGTGCCCCGGAGCACCAGGCCTCCCAGTACGTCAACCTAAAGGGGTACTTCTCCGTCCTCCTACAGGCCGTGTGTGACCACCGGGGCCAGTTCACGGACATTAATGTGGGCTGGTCCGGCAAGGCACACGATGCACAGGTGTACCGGAACTCCTCCGTGTGCCAGAGGCTGCAGGCCGAGACCTTCTTCCCCGACTGCCACGTCAGGGTCGGGGACATGGACATGCCCGTGTGCCTGGTGGGGGATGTGGCCTACCCCCTACAGCCCTGGCTGATGAAGCCCTACACGGGGCACCTCAACCCCTCCCACCAGGCCTTTAATGCAAGGCTGACCAGGGCCCGCATCGTGATCGAAGGGGCCTCCGGCTGACTGAAAGCCAGATTTAGGTGTCTCCTCACCCGCCTCGACCTCGCCAAGCACAATATCCCTCCCGTGGTGGCAGCATGTTGTGTGCTGCACAATTTGTGCAAGCGAAAGGGGGAGGCTTTCCTGCCAGCCTGGATGGCTGAGGCTGAGCACATGGCTGGCCACTACGCTCAGCCCCACACCGCCGCCGTCCGGGAAGCCCAGCGGGGGGCCGTCCGGATCCGGGAAGCTCTGCGGGAGAGCTTCCTGGTGGAGGAGGAGGACTGAACTCTCCCTGCATGCCCCACTGGGGCCTTCTTCCACCCTCCCCTCCTTCTCCTTTCCTCTCCCTAACCCCCCTTCCTAATGTCAAATAAAGACACCTGTTTTTACAACCAAAATCTCTTTTTATTGTACATAACTGGGGTGGGGGGAGGGAGGAGTGAGGGTGGGACAGGGGAGGAGAAACCTGAGAGGAGGGAGCTGGAAAGGGGTGAAAGGGGAGGAAGGGAAGGGAAAGCTCAGGCTTGGGGGTCCTGCTGGCTCTCCCGTCTCGCAGCACTGCGGGTGTGGGAGTGTCGGGGGGGAGCAGGTGTAGAGGGTGGGGCAGGAGGGATGGGGGGTGCGGAGGAAGCAGGAGGGGGAGGAAGGGTGGGAGGAGGAGCGAGAGCTGGGACGGCTGCAGGGGTCAGCGCAGGAGGAGGCAGGAACCTGTCCACCAGGGTCTGGAGGTGGCCTCTGAGGGCAGGGCCCTTCTCCTCCAGTGCCTCCACACTCTGCTGCCGCAGCCGTAGGTCCTCCCGGACCCAGTGGTCCTGGGTGCGAAGCTGGTGATCAAGGAACCGCAGGTGCCGCCGCTGGTACTCCTCCTCGTTCCTGGCACGCCTGCTGGCCCGGGTGCGGGTGGCTGTTGCAGGCGGGGTGATGCGCCCTGCAGTCCCAGGTGCTGCAGCTGTGGTGAAACAAGAGCAGCGGTCAATTCTCCCTGGGGACAAGATGGGTGAAACCCAGCCCCCCTCTGCAAGGCCAGGGCCCCTGTATGACACCCAGCTGCTGCTCCATGGTGGGCAAGGCCCAGGCGCATGGTCCCTGGGCTCCTTCTCCCCCCACAACGCCCCGTACACATAAGGGGAGCATGATGGTACTCACATGTGTAGGCCTCCCCGGCCTCGGATGACACAGGAGTTGTGCTCTGTGGGGTGCCTCGGGGGTCCTGGGTCCTGGGTAGGCTCCCTGAAGGCTCCTGGCTCTCGGCATCCTCCTGCTCCTCCTCCTCGGTGTCAGGGACGGGTCTCTCTGCCCCGGGGTCGATCACCACCCGGGGGGCACGGACGGCGTGAGCCCCCAGGAGGCGGTCCAGGGCCTCAAAGTGGGGGCAGGCCTCCGGATCGGCCCCTGGCTGGCAGGCCCGGGAGTAGGCCTGCCGCAGGTCCTTGATTTTGCAGCGGACCTGCTCCTGGGTCAGCATGTGGCCTCTGGCGGCCAGGCTGTCCAGCCATGTGGCTGTAGACAGCCGCGTTCCTGTGGCTAGTGCAGAGATCGTGGACATTGGAGGCTTCCCCCCAAACCCCAATGAGGTCCACGATCTCCGCACCAGACCAGGCGGGTGCCCGCCTCTTGTGGCCCTGGGCAGGCTCCCGGGAGCTGCCAGCCTGGTCCTGGGAAGAGGGGGAGGGCTGGGTGGCAGCGGGTGGCTGGCTCATGCCGTGCCAGGTGCAGGGTCTGCTGGCTGGGTGCTGGCAGGCTTGCACCTGGCACGGGCAGTGTAGCCAGATCGTGCCCGTTTAAGGGCTCTGGGGCCGGGAGGGGGGCAGAAGAGTTTCCCTGGTGTTGGCCAGAGTGGCCACCAGGGCAAGCTGGGGAGGGCTAGCCTCCCACTAGTTCGAATTAAGTGGCTACACAGCCCTTAATTCGAACTATTTAATTCGAACTAGGCGTAATCCTTGTAGAATGAGGTTTACCTAGCTCAAATTAAGCGCTCCGCTAGTTCGAATTCGAACTAGCAGTTTGTATGTGTAGCGCCTATCAAAGTTAATTCGAACTAACATCTGTTAGTTCGAATTAACTTTGTATTGTAGACATACCCCCAGGGGTGTACCGGTAGTTCGGAATAGGAATCCTAGTCCGAACTACCTAGTTTGAGCCCCGTGTAGCCGCGCTGCACGGGGTTCGAACCAGCGGGGTTTTAAAAATGGCGGCTCCCCGCTTATGCAAATGAAGCCCGGGAAATTCAAATCCCGGGCTTCATTTGCAAGTGCGGTAGCCTACATTACCCTCCTAGTTCGAACTAGGAGGGTAGTGTAGACATACCCCCAGCGATCACAGTGTGCCTCTTTCCCCTCTGTGGCATGATGCAGCTGGACTCCAACAAAACAGCAGATGCCTGCTGTAGACACCTAGAAACGGAAAGATGCCGTAGAGAGAGCACAGTGATATATGCCACATAGCTCATTCTAGAAGGGGGAAGTAGCTCCCATGTCCTGGCTGGACAAAGAAGATCAGGGTTGGAAGAGACCTTGGGAAGTCATCTAGTCCCAATCTCTGCTCAAAGCAGGCCAGCCCCCACTAATGACAACCTCCAATTAAGTCTACATTCCCATGTACTTGAATCATTCTGACCTTCCATATAGCCTTTCAGATGAGGATCTCAAAAGGCTTCACACACAAAAAACAGGCCAAATTCATCCTTACTATAACACTTCCATAGCTCAAATGACCCAGCCCACCACTTCAGGCACCCTGGTACTTCACCTCCATGGAACAGAACACAATCACACACTCATAGAAGGGACCGTTGTGACCTTCTGTAGCACACAGGCCATAGAGGGCCCTCAATGACTGATCCCTAAGGGACCGCAGTGGCAACACACCCACTCGATGACGACTCCCCATGAACAATTACACATGGCGACCTCAGTCCATTTTTAATCCATTGAAACCATTCGTAACGGCAATATAATTGGTCTCTAACGACACTTCATGGGATTGCAACATCTGTCACATTGGCCTCATACAGAAGTGGGTGTCACTAGGCATATGACTGGCAACCAAAGGAAACCTGTGGGTTTATTCCCTGGGTGGTGTGACAGCCAACACCTTCTATGATTTCCACTACCAAGCAGGAAAGTTGCAAAGGCAATTAAAATGTGTGTGCTGGGGGTGAGCCACTTCCTTATTCTGTGCTATTTTACGATCAGAGGGAAGCTTAATATGACAGAAGAGATGACGATGCTCATGTCCCTTGTTCCTGGGTCCGGTCACAACAAAGGCTGAGAGGGTTTGAGGGCTTTTCAGCGTTGTGCTGCCACCAATATTCACTTTTTTGAGATGCCCAAGTTCCTCCCTGTGCCACCACCATGTTCACATTGTCAAGGGGCCCTGTCACCAAAGTGCACACAGACACTCATGTCTCCACTAAGCAGAACATCGATGCTGCTGCAATCAATCTTCTGGAGTTAGATTTAGTAGGGCAATGGGGGAGGGTGAGCCCTGGGCTGGGAGATGGAACCCCATGGCCAGAGCCTGCTGCCCACCACCCTACAGCTGGAGCCCGACCCTGCCACCCCCAGAAAGGTGGGGAACTCACAAACTGTCTGCTCCTCCTACATTTGTGTCTTTTTTGGGTGTGTGTGTAAGACGCAATCCTAGCTGGTGGCCCTAAGGTAGGGACCCTTTGCATCACGCTCTCCCCATCACTGTTGCTTTTGAGACACACTGCCCTAGACTGTGGGTTGCAAAGAGAACTCAGTAGGGAAGACTATGAGAATTCAATTCAATGCCCATGAAAGAGGAATGCTCCCTGGCAGCGTGTGGGGTGATTACAACAGTGTGGAGGGGTCCCCATGTAAAACAGCTGTTCCTTGTAGGGACAGAAGCAAGTGCTCCTCTGCTTCCTCTGGGATCATGCCACTTACCCTGGAGATGCTAACTCTCCAGTAGGTAATCCCAGGAATCACTGCACAGCTCCCTGTAAGAACCCGCAGAAAAGGACAAGTCTTGCTAAGCACTCTGCACACCACCACCTCCCTAAGCAGACTATGTACAGCATCCTTCCTAGGAGGGCTCATTCACGTGATGACACACCGTGAACATGTGAATACTCCCAGCCTCCCCTCACCTGACAGCGAGCTGTGTGCCAGATTCAGGTGTCTGTCCTGGCCTTCATCCCCGGGCTGGGGGAAAGAGGGGAACACCCTCCATTCACTTAAGAACCAATGTTTAGAACAATTTCACCAAGGCCCTGCCCAAGAGTTACTTGATCCTTAAAGAATTAAGGATCCATGTGGGTTTATGGAAAATAGAGCCTGTCACGCTCATTTGATGTCTTTTTGTATGACAGCACAAGCTGGGCTGATCAAGATAATAGTGTTGATATAATATCCTTAGATTTCTATAAAGCGTTCGACTCGGTACCACTCGCCATTAGATTCACAGCCCAGTAAGATATAAAATTAGCATGGCTGACATTGCAAAGGTTAAAAGCTGGCTAACTGATGGATGTCAAAATATAATTGTAAATGGGGAAATCAGCATAGAAGGAATGTTTCTTGTGGGGTTTCACGAGGATCAGTTCTTGGCCCTCTGCTAAAACAGTTTTGTTAATGAGCCAGAAGAAAACATAAAATCAGCACTGATGTTGGTTGCAGGTGACACAAAAATTGAGGAAACAGTAAATACGGCTTTTAAGGATCAGTAAAGAATCACTGATTCAGAGCAACCTCGATTTCTCGGTAAACTTGGCGCAAGCCAACACCATGCATTTTAATACAGCTAAATGTGCACGTACACATCTAGGAACAAAGGATGTCGGTCAGACTTGCAGGGTGACACCCAGCCCACACATGGTGTTACCTTCAGAACCTCTGAGTCCCCGGTCTGAAGGAGAGTCCCTTACAGTGAGTGCATGCCCTCGGGGACAGCTGTTGCACGCATGACTGATTGTCTCTTCCTCTTTTCCTCCACAGCCAGGCCACCTGTGCAAGAGGGCCACAGCACCCCAGCCCCACCTCCATCTCAGGGACACGGGAGCCCCAGGGACCGGCGTGCTTACACAGAGGTTCTGAAGATGCATGTGGCGGCTCTGCAGGACCTCAAGAAGATGCTGAAAGAGAGGACAGAGGCAGAGGCTCTGTGGCATGATCGCCTGCTGGAAGAGCTTGTACAGCAGCACACTTCCATTTGTGTCACGATCTGTGAGGTCTGTGGCTTGCCTGCTCCTGTCCCTGGTACCACTCTTCCGGCATGCCATGACCCTGCCCCACCAAGCCCCTCTTCCCCACCACCACCCCCTTCTCCCCTTGCACCTCCCCCCCAACCCCCTCTGTTCCCCAGCCCTCCTCTCCTCCAGCCCTCCCAGACCCAAGTGCGCCTCCCCTCTCCTGTCCAGCACTCTGTCAGTCACCCCACCCAACACCGAGGCCATGGTGGTCCCCGCACATTAGGTGGCAGGAGCTTGCGAGCAGGGAAGCACCGTCCCACCTGAAGCCTCTCCCCACTCCAGGTTCTAAGCACCCCCACCACCCCGGTTACAGACAATGTTGGTTATTTAAGAAAATATTTATTTTTGAATCAGAACTAGGCTTTGAGAGAAAACTACGTACAATGAACAAAAGATTTTATATTTTAGCCACATTTCTAGATGCTCTCGGGGTATGTCTACACTACCCTGCTAGTTCGAACTAGGAGGGTAATGTAGGCATACCGCACTTGCAAATGAAGCCCGGGATTTGAATTTCCCAGGCTTCATTTGCATAAGCGGGGCGCTGCCATTTTTAAAACCCCGCTCGTTCGAACCCCGTGCAGCGCGGCTACATGGGGCACGAACTAGGTAGTTCGAACTAGGCTTCCTAGTTCGAACTATTGTTACTCCTCCAGGAAGAAGTTTGGAGGCAAGGGCATTGGTCCTGCATTCCGAGCGAAGCTTTCATATCTCTGCTCTGGGTCCAACTTGCAGAATGATGGTGTGGGGCTATCGCCTGCCCAGGGGCAGCTCTGGCTCCATGGAAAAAAAAGGGATCAAAATCAGAAAAGCCTCCGAAAAAACCCAAACTGCTGTGGTGTCCCAGGAAGCAGGGCACTCACAGCAAGCACTGCAAAACCTTTGCTGTCCCTCTAGGACAGTGGTCTCCAACCCTTTTACACCCAAGATCACTTTTTAAATGACAGACCAAGCCAAGATCTACTGCCCCCCCCTTCCTTGAAGCCCCGCCCCTTCCTTGAAGCCCCGCCCTCTCTATTCTCCTCCTCTCCATCACTTGCTGTCCCCAATCCTTATACTGCTGCTTTTTTTTTTTAATTCTTCTGTAGGAAGAGGTTTTTCCAACATTTGGCCTGTCTAGCCTGGACCAAATGTCAGAAAAAAAACCCTTCTTTTGGAAGCCTCCTTATTCCTTGTGGAAAGAGGAATATAGGGGTGACCGAAAGAGCCTGTTTGCTCTTCCACTAAAAAAGCGGAAGAACAAATGCAACCCTGGATGCAGAAGAGTTTTTCTGGGGTATCTCCAGAATCCTGAAAAACTCCTGCACTCTAGCCAGACCCTCGCTGGGTTGAGACAGGATGTGTAGTCTCTGGGGTGGGAATGAGGGATTTGGGTGTGGGAAGGGGTGAGCAGTGCAAGCTCTGGGAAGAAATCTGGATGCAGGAGGAGGTGGAGAAGGGGACACTGGCTCGGGGAGGGGGTTCCAGGCCGGGCAGTGTTGGGGTACTAAGCAAGCCACAGGCTTGTGGATGTGAGGGTGCAGGAATTTGGGTTGGGGTATGTGAGGGGCTCAGGGCAGGGGGTTCCAATGTCTGATAGGCTCAGATCTAGGGTCTGGGGAAGGGCGAATGCAGGAATGGTTGTGGCCAGATGGGGGCTTGGCCCCAGTTGGGGGTTTGTTGGCCAGGCTTCATTTTTAAATAAAATACTATGTTAAACACAAAAAAGTTTCTGCATTGTCTTTATTTATGAGAATGGCAGGGAACCTGCCTTGATTCAGGGGTCACTTACCCATAGAAAAGTAATTCGGGAGGAGGGGACACAGTACTGGGGAGGGGTGCTCGTGGGTTCTGGGGCAGGGAACAGGGTGCCAGTGGGGGTAGGGGAGAGGGGGCAGGGTGCCATAAGGACAGGTTTCTGCAGCAGGGGACAGGGTGCTGGAGGGGACAGTTTTCTGCAGAGGGGAGCAGGGGGACAGGTTTCTGTAGTGGGGAAGGCAGGGGGACAGGTTTCTGCAGTAGGGGACAGG
Organism: Pelodiscus sinensis; assembly: GCF_052426305.1. NCBI lineage: Eukaryota > Metazoa > Chordata > Testudines > Trionychidae > Pelodiscus > Pelodiscus sinensis. Next base: position 9,517,531 of record NC_143062.1, read on the forward strand.
GTGCCAGAGGGAACTGGTTTCTGCAGGGGGGACAGGGTGCCAGGGGGCAGGTTTCTGCAGAGGGGGGGCAGGTTTCTGCAGTGAGGTGGGAGGGCAAGGAAGAGGGAACAGGGGGGCAGGAGGGTGGGGGACAGGTTTGGGGCAAGGGAGAGGGAACAAGGTTGGGGGCAGGGAGTTCCCTACACCAGGCATGGAGGGAAGCCTCCGACCCGCGCTCCCTCCAGGCTGACCTCAGGGCAGCCGGGCTGGAGAGAAGAGAAGCGGCTGCCCGGCCAGCAGGCCATGGTGCTCAGCCAAAGTGCCCCATGCTCCATGTGGGCAGGCGCAGAGGAGAAGCCGCCCGATCAGCTGGAGCGTGGGGCAGCCTCTTTCAGCTGAAAGCCACAGTCAGCTGGCCGGGGCATTTCAGCTCTCCTGACCTCCCAGCTCCCACAATTCTGCGCAGCTACTCACCTGTGTTGTTGCTCGGTGAGTAGCTGCTCCTCAAATGAGGAAATCAAATTTTAATGTACTGCGCAGGTGCGCAGTTCAGAGAGGGCTCAAGAGCGACTCTTAGAGCCCCTGTGATCGACTGGTAGATCACGATCTACTGGTTGGTGACCACGGCTCTAGGAGTTAAGCAAGACACCTGCAAAAGCAGAGCAATGGCTGTTCAGGGGGGTCCCTTTAAGCACACATCTCTGCAACGGGCAGGCAGCACCAGGAAGTAAATGCTGCCCACATGCCCTGCTGGAAGCGGTTCCGGGTGCCTTCTTTTTTCGACAGAGCGTCCAGCAGTCTGGATGCTCTTTTTTGAAAAAGCGGATCCATTTTTCGATCCGCATAATGTATTCCAGACGCTCTTTTTTGACAGAGGCTTTGGCTACAGTCTCTGTTGACAAAGTCTCTGTCGAAAAAGGCGTTCAGTCTAGATGTAGCCAAAGGGTACAGGACAAGGATGCCGGGGTCGGGGAGCCCATTGGTGCCAGTGGAAAACATGCCTCATAGTAACATACCCAAAGAGTTCAGTGAGGATTATCAATAAGACGGCTATGGGGTAACTCGATTACAGGCTGTAAGTGTCTACATAGCAAGGAACAAGGATTTTAAAAACAGACTCTTCAGTCTAACAGAGAAAGGAACAACATGAGCAATGGCTGGAAGTTGCAGCTAGCCAAATTCAGGCTGGAAATAAGGTCTAAATGTTTAACAATGAGGGTAATTAACCACTGGAACAAAGTATCAAGAGTTGTGGCAGATGTTCCATTATTGATAAATAACTTTTACATCAAGAGTGAGTGATTTCCTAACAGATCTGCTTTAGGAGTTATTTGGGGGTAGCTCTAGGAGGTCTGGATAAATGTTCACACTGATTCTTTCCAGCCTGGGTGTAGATGAATTTATCCCACCGACTGTCACTTTGTAGCATCTGTTTTTAGTTTGACATAAAGGCAAGAAGTTTTCCTTTAAAAATATCACTACTGGAGACTTTCCTGAATGAAAATAGTATCTGAAGCAGCTTTGGTTGGTTCTTTGCCAACGTAAGCATCGCCCGCTAATAACTTTGTATACTACAGAGTAGCCTGCAGCTACTTAAACCAGCGAAAGGTACTGCAACACAAAGAAACCCTGCCTCCATATGATTTTAAACTCCGTATGAAGTTGTTTGGCTCCCCTGGTCTCCATCCTGTTCTTTTCTCAACAGGAAAAAAACAAGCAAAGGCGAATTATTTTAAACACCCCTAGGGAGGAAAAAAGAGAAGAACAAAAGAAAGAGGACAAGGGAAATGCAGAGAAAAACTGGAATATGAAACCAAAGTAAAGGCGCCTGGAACTAGGAAGAGGTGAAAGGAGATAGAGGTTACAGAGCTACAAATTAACAATGAAGGGGCAACTTTATGGGAGACAGTCTCTGTCCTGCTTTGGCACACGTACACCATTCCAGCCACATACACGCACCGTGAGGGGCGTAGGTGCAACTTCCCTAGCATGAGCTCTCCAAAAGCATCCCTCTCTCACAAGGCAAGACATAGTAATAGAGATGTAGCTGTGTTAGTCTGGTCTTGCTGAAACAAAAGACAGGACAATGCAGCACTTTAAAGACTAACAAGATGGCTTATTAGGTGATGAGCTTTCGTGGGCCAGACCCACTTAGGAAGTGCTGCATAGTCCTGTCTTTCGGTCAAGGCAGGACATAGGGTGCTTATTGGGAGGGAGGGGCCATGTGAGGGGTGGAATGAAAACTCGAGTCTAACAAAGCCCAGTCTCTGGCTGTAGGTGAGAGCATCCCCTGCCACTGGGCTCTGCACCCACTCGGCAGCAGCACAGACTCGGGAAAGCGTGTCACAAAGAAGGTCACTGCAGAATCATTATCAGCCATGTTCACACCACTGTGGGGTCTAATCTGAGCACATTAGGGACAACATTACAGAGGAGAAACATTAAAGGCCCGTCATGCAGAAGCTGCTGCTGCTGAGAGCTGCTTAGCACGGCTCCTGCTGCCTTGGTCAATGGCAGAGTGCCTTTTGGTTCACCTCCTCGCAGAACTGCTGCCTAGCACACCACATGGAGCCTAGGTTCTCATTCAGCTGCAGTGACATGCAGTCCCATGGCCAGAAGGGACCGTTGTGATCATCCAGTCTTTCTGTACAGCTACGCCCACTGGACATCCCCAAAGAATTCAATTTGAACTGGAGCAGTTCTTTTAAAATAAATCCAACCTTGATTTAACAATCACCAGCGATGGCAAATCCATCCCCACCCTGGATACGCTGTTCCAATGGTACCTTGCCTGTTACAAAGGCACCTTCTTTCCAGCTTGAATGTGTCTAGCATCAGTTGCCATCCCAGATCAAACCCATCTCATTAGATACAAACACACGATGAAATGCAAGAAGGGAGCTAAGGTCACAGTTAGGAGATAAAGTCTCCAAAACCTGTTGTCTGACCTCAAAGGGAAATTGGGGGCAAATCTAAACTAAGGAACAAGAGCTGCGTGGTACTAACAGCCAGTTTAAATTAATAGAGACTTCCATATTAAGGCCAGAGGGGAATATTGTGACCGATTAGTTTACTCCCTTATAAAACACAGGCCAGAGAATTTCAAACCATAATCCTGACTCAAACTCAGCAGTTTAGTGCAGAGCTGGAGTTCCTTTCTCAGAATCTGTAAAGAGGGGCTGCCAACCCTTGGGGAGTAAAGGAAGGTGTAAGAGAAGGAAAATAGGCACTAATCTGTAACTAGGGATGTAATAGTCTAGTCGATTAACTGATAAGAAAAAGCATATAGGTTAATGCTATAGAGTATAGACTACACACATCCCCTCCCCCCGCCAATACATTTTTTAGCAGGCTGGTCAGCAGCCTGGCTCAGTCCTGGCTTGCACCAGGTCTGGGACCTACCCCCGCTGCAGCTCTGAATTTAAAGTGTATTAGGAGCCAGCCAGGCAGGCAGCCTGGCTCGTGCCGGGTCTGGGAGCTCAGACTCTCCACGGACAGGGGCTGCCCAGGGACTATAGACTAGTTGACTAACTGATAAAAATTCATGAGCTTAATCGACTATTCAATTAACCGATACTTAACATCCCTAATATGTACATTTGTAACAGGGCTGCATGTGCTGCACAGAAGGGAAATGGAATATTACTGCAGTGCAGATGGCCAGACCACGCCTATGCCAGACTGCGGAGCAGGTGTACGTATGGCTGCCCGCAGTGAGCAAAATAGGGTTCCCTTGTACCATGCCACACGGAGTCTGATTCCTGAACTGCTTTGTAGAGTTTCTTGAGAAATCTCCCCATCGTTTCCTGTTGTGAAGGGAGCAAGCAAGTGTTAAATCCCTGACTGGGCTGAGATTGGGTGAACAATGAGCAGATGTACCACTGTGCTGAGTGGCACCCGCCATCCTGAGCTACAAATGAAACAGCAGCACTGTTTTCTCTTGATGGCTGTCTGTGACCTTCTATCCATGGCCCTGTGGTGGTGTGAGGCTGGTTATGGGCATCTCCCTGCCCTGATATTCACACTAACCCTTCACAAAAAGGCTGTGGCTGATGGCTGAAAACTTTGACCTTTTTACCCCACAGCCCTTTTAAAATTCTTGTGGTCACTGCAGCTATCTCCTTCCGTGACACTCTCTCTCTCTCTCATGCCAATTGCCCTGACGTTAAATAAAGCACAAAAGCCAAACACACGACTGAATTACAGTTCTGGAAAAATATTACCCCCATCTGTCTCTGCTGCCTCCCCTCCAAACTCTAGCTTCTAAGTCTTTGGGAGTTTAAGGTCACTGAAATAGTTATTTTGCTTTCCTTGGATGACAGAGAGAATTCCAGGAAGTTTCCACCAGGGCCCACAACTGCAATTCCTAGAACTAGAATTCACAGCTGCTGACTTGGCTTGAGCTTTTCCAAGAACTGCTAAGCCTCTCATCACCTCCTGGGGCTGGGGAACTCATTTGAAAAGGAGGCAAGAAAACAAGAAAAGATTCAAGAAGCTGGGGAGGGGAGGGAAGTGGAGAGCATTTCCCCTTCACCACCCCATGCTCCAAGGATTCCAGAACCTCCCCTGCCCCTTTTATTCAAATCCCCCAGCAGGGTTATTTGCACTTTATTTTTAAATATCAGAAAGTGCATAAACCTGAGCTCAGAGCCCAGCGGCAGCATGTCTGGCCCATCAGCTCATTCCCATTCTTCTCATGCTGGAAGGAATTCCCCCAGCTAGATTCATTCCTCTCCCCCCCTCGCTGCTGGCCTGTTTGATTTCAGTAATCACCTCTCTCAAATATCAGAATGACTCAGGGACAGGAAGGGAGCCGTGTTAGTCTGTAACTTTAAAAACAAGTAGCCCTGTGGCACCTTAGGGCACGTCTACAGTAGGAAATTATTTGGAAAGAATAACTCCCGAAATAACAAAAACAAAATAGCATGTCCACACTACAGGGAAGCCTCAAAAATAGTCCGAGGCAGGCTCCCCTAACGTGGACACGCTACCTTGTCTTAGAGGGGAGTAATTACTTGGAATGACTCTGGGGAGTAGGTATTTCGAAACAGCGGCACTGGAACGTCCACACAACCACTACTTCAAAATAATGATTTCAAAATAAGTGTTATTCCTCATGGAAAGCAGGAGTGATTATTTCGAAATAATGGGGTTGGTAGTGTGGGTGCGCCACTTGTTATATGAGCTCTCGTGGGCAAAACCCACTTCTTCGGATGAGCTGGAAGGGACAGGCGGCAGCAAAATGTGGGTGTTGATGGCCTGTCAAGCTGGATTTTATTCTCAGTGTCCAGTGGACATTATGCAAAGTGATATCTTGAGCATGAATAATTTAGGGTACCCCAGATCTTGGTGCAGCAGGATTTAATCTTGGTGTGTTGGATACTCTGTAGGAAATCTGGGCTGGGATATTTGTCCCTTTTTATCAGCTTTCACTTGCTGGCAGGTTCAATGGCTAATGCCTGTGCCGTTTATTAAAGGAAACCTATGATTAGCACATTGCAAAAGCAAATTTTATAGAACACACTTCCTGGCTTTTTTAAGTAACTGTTTTCCCACATTTTGGGCCTGTATTGTGACAGACCTGGCAGTCTCCTGCAATATCCTCAGAAGACCTTATTGTATTCACTTTTTGTATTAAGGAGGCCTGGGATTGTGTGTAATTTCTCTAGGGTGAGATGTGACTGATGTGGGACCTGGGAAGTGTAAGGGAGTTAAAAAAACTACACTGAATATGTGCCAGATAAGTATGGTCTTCTGGGACAATAAGTGTTAATTAGATTTCCTGGGGTATCCCCAGGGAAAGATTAGTGCAAATTTCCCAACTCCAGTGATTAAAAAACCTAGCCTTTTTCAGCTTCACCATGAGGAGAGGTACAATTGACAAGTACCTTTTCTTTTCTGTTATAAATTCTGAGTTTGTGTTATCCCACTCCAGCTTATCTGAGGAAATGGGTTTTGCCTATGAAACTTGTGAAAATATATAAATATTGTTGGTTATAAGGCCCATAGGACTACGCATTGTTTTTAAAAGTTACAGACTAACATGGCTACCCCTCTGAGACATAAGGAGAAGGTCTTTGTCTGATTTACCTGTCATCGGAGGCCAAAATCAAAACCCTGAGCAATGTAAAGTAATGGCTGATCTGCCCAGCCTTTGTTCTGGTTGCGGATCTAAAACTGATGAACTTGTAGCCATGAGGAAAATCCAGCTTGGGGGTTCTGAAGGACTAAAATCTACCAGCACACGAGGCTGGTGTTGGAGGGGACCTCTGGTAACCTTTCTAGCACATGTGTAGGATCTTTTAGTGTTTCAATGGCTTCTCTATAATGCTTTCATCTTAAAAATCTAGGAGCAACATGGCAACATAACAGGCCATACAACTTGACTGCAGTTCTTGGAGAGAAAGCAAAGTGCAGGTGCTAGCCATTTTAAGTAGTCTGGCTTGCTGGGACAGCATGGTGTAAGTCTGTACAGGTCCCTGTCTTACAATTCTCAGTCAAGAGGGAGATGTGGATTTATTCTGCCCAAGAGAAGTGAGAGCCGGGAGCAGGAAACCTCAACGAGGTGCCCTTGGGGGACTGTGGATGGGGAACACAGGTGCATTTGCCCTGAGATTGACATACAGTGCATGTGTGCGAATCAGAAGCCAGCCAAATAGAATATTGGGAAATAAACTGGACTGTGGGTCAAATTCTCTTCTCCACTACATGGATACAGCTTCATGAAAATGAGGGAGGGAGCACACGAGAATCAGGAGAAGAATTTGTCCTCCGATGTAACTGGCTAATGTTGCAGACATTCACTCCCTGGACATGCACTTTACAGTCAAATGAATATACATGCGACTTCTAGGAGTAGAGCTAAGAGGGGGCAGCTCTTAAAATAATTAAGTGTCTGAAAAACAAAAAGCAAAAACTGCTGGAGAAACAGGGAGGAAACTGGACTGGGACAGAGAGTAACAAGTTAAATGGATTTCCTTTTGCCCCCCACAACAATTTCTCTTTCCAATTGCACGCAGGGTTGTGGAAGATGACAGTTCTGCCCCGTTTCGTGGCCTGTCTGCAAGGTCACAATCCCACCTGTTTATTTGGTTTACAAAAGGTTAAGGGAGGATGTTTGTGTAGCAGAGAGAAATTACTATGGACTTTCACCCTCAGGATCTTCAACTGAATGTGCCAGTGGCCAGGGAAAATATTTATTGTTGTTCAAGTACATTGAATGGGTCTGTGGAAGGGGAAAAGGAGGTGGGGGAGAGCTCTCATGCCCCCTCTGACTGCTCTCCTACTTGGGCCCTAACCCTTTGGTTTCTGCAGGGTAAGGGAAATGAAGAGGAAATCATGGAGACCTCTAGCATGAGTGTATTTTCAGGCCATGCCCTTGAGCCTCACCAACTCCTGGTGTCACAGACTATAGGGAAGTAGACAGCAGTATGAATTAGTCATATGTACCCAGAAGGCTAGCTTGTGGCTTTGTCACAAGCCTTGGGCAAGGAGCAGTACGTGGTTTCATTGCCCCTTGTGTAGATCAGGAACCAGATTGTGACTCAGGCATTCACATTCTGGTCCGCAGTTCCGCTTTGCTCTGGGAAATAATCAGCCGTTATCCACTGTCACGGAGAGAGAAACGCTGAACCACTGTAGATGGATTCAGGCTTGAACAAATAAATACACATTTGTAAAAGCAGGAGTCCACTGGAAACAACCATGAGGGGCTTCAAGTTTATTTTGTGTCTGTCATGCTCCTAAAGCTTGGTGAGCTTTACAGTAAGTCCAAAAGGCAGATTCTCTCCTCCCCTCCACTAAAGTCCTACTGCCGTTTAATTAACCCCCTTTGCCATTCTGAATTGACCATTGGGGTAGTTAGCACCTGGCCTGGAACAAGTGCAAAACACATTTAAACCAACCAGGGGGAAAGCCTCTGACTCCTGAGCTGCCTGCAGAGGCCAGGATCAGGTGACTTCCTGTAAGGGCAGAACATGTGGCCACATGCTGGCCCCTGAGGCAAATGGCACTTCCACCGGACACAGGGCCCTGAGGTCACTGGCAGGATGTGACGCAGACTGAATCACCTCCTCCACACCAGCCAAACCTCTCTCTTCACCCAAAACAGAGGAGTGCAAACAGCGAGAAGCCACACCACAGGCCACGTCAGAAAGAATGAGCATCCCCCCATCAGGTGCCTCCCTCACAGGTTCTCTGAGATGGAGCAAGACAAGGCCTCCAATAATCTATGACTAAGGTGCTAGTTTCTCGGAGGGGAGGGTTGGGATTCCTGGAGGGGAGGGCTTGGCACTTCCTCATCATCTCTGTACAATAAGACAGACTTGTGACGAGTTGAATCACAGAAATCCCCTTGGGGTTGTCCTCCAGAGTGCTGATCATGCCGCTGACGCCCACCTTTCTGCTCTCTGGGGCTCCCCACCACTCTATCCTAATGCACCAGAAGCTCTGGTTTCTCCCCCAGCAAAGGAGTAGCCAGCCCCATGCAGAGCAACACAGACACTGAACCAGTTCAGCTCTGGGAAGGCTTAGTTAACAGGGCTCAGCACTGAGGAACCCAGCCCCCAATAGGGGCCAAAACACCAAATAAAATCTGTCTTCCCCTGTAAGAGTTTTACACAGAGAAAGTTCATGAGGTCAACTCCCCTTATCAATGACAGAGAGATATTCTACCCCTCCCCCAGCAGCAATTATTTACAGTGGGCTTGATAATAAACAAAAGAACTGCTATTAATTATAAAAAGTATGATATAAGTGATTGCAAGTGAAAACAATCAGATCAAAGTCCATTTCTAAATTAAAATAAACAAAAAAAGCCAGCTAGTCCTTGTTACATGAAAATTCTTACCCTAAACAGTTGTTCTCATTATCCAGCTAAGCAGCTCCCTCGCTCGGACCTGATCTTCCCCCTATTCAATCTTAGATGTTTCCAACAGGCATCTGAGATGGTAAATCAGGAGGGATCAGGTTAGCACTGGTTCAGAAAAGGGCAACAAAAATGATGAGGGGTTTGGAACGGGGGTGCCATAGGAAGAGAGATTAAAAAGACGGGGACTTTTCATCTTAGAAAAGAGGAGACTAAGGGAGGAAATAATAGAGGTCTATAAAATCATGACTGGTGTGGAGAAAGTGAATAAGGAAGTGTTATTTGCTCCTTCTCATAACACAAGAACTAGGGGTCACCAAATGACATGACTAGGTAGCAGGTTTAAAACAAACAAAAGGAAGTTTTTCTTCACGCAGCACACTGTCAACCTGTGGGACTCCTTGCCAGAGGATGTTATGAAGACCAGGACTTTAACTGGGTTCAAAAAAAGAACTAGATAAATTCATGGAGGTTAGGTCCATCAATGGCTATTAACCATAGAAATGATGTCCCTAGCCTCTGTTTGTCAGAGGGTGGAAACGTATGACAGCAGAGGGATCACTTGATGATTCCCTGTTCTGTTCACTCCCTCTGGGGCATCTGGCATTGGCCACTGTCAGCAGACTGGATACTAGGCTAGATGGACCTTTGGTCACACCCAGAACAGCCATTCTTATGGGATCACCTGGCGTCTGGTGACTGCCTCTATTGTTTAGTTCCCAACCGCCTTTTATATTCCTTTTGCCCAAGGCAGCAATTCTTTGTGCTCAGTTCAAACTTCTCACATTGAGTAGATAAGTACAAGATCCACAGTGGGTTTCAGCATCAGGTGGCCTGGCCACATGTCTTTCTAGGATCAGCCACAGTTTGGGTTTACAGGAAGATTAAAACCATTCACGGGTTGTTGGCTTGATCACCGAGACCACAGCATCAGTAATGGCCCTCGTTAGTACATTTACAATTAGAAGTAAATCCACACTTTGTATTTCTACTTTCACATACAATAATGATGCATGCACAAAAATAGGACATACCCATTCAGCAGATGTGTTACACTGCTATAAACTGGACACAAAGTAAGAACATAAGAGCAAAAAAAGAACTGTTCCTCAGCAAAAGGGTTTCGTCGGATTAGCTGACCAAGGAGGAAAAGGATGGATGGGGCAGCCCAGAAGTAATTATTAATCCATTGTAGAAAACAGCTATTTTTCTTCACTCTTCGCTTAGATTTGGCCTAAATACTGAGATCCAGAATGACTGAAATATAAACCAGATTTTTTTCGTATGAAGCAAACAACACAATATTGAAATCTGACCTTTCTGTCAAGAGCTCCCAATATGCTCTGTACAGCCTGTTGCCAATGCCAGTTAACTCAACTCAACTAAGAAAGCTGCAGTCCTCCTCAATCCTTCATTCCTTCTCATAACTCTGGTGGTGGCAACACTCCTTTCAGCCTCTCACAACCAAATGGGCTTCCCTTCTTAGCTGGTGCACTTTGATCTAAGAGACAGGGTGAGACACACACCCATCCCGATCCTACCAGTTGGCCCTGCAGGTGCTGATTCTGTAGCTCTCCCAGCCAGGGATTCATATTTTATCCAAATCTTCATGATGGTAACAGCACTGCCCATCTGCTCCTACATGGGTGGGCCAACCAGGAACTTATATTTTCTACCATTCCTATGGGAGTAAGATTCCTAGCAGTATGGGGATAGGAGAACAGGTGTTGAAGGAGAGACAATCCAGTGTGGAAGTGATAGCCAGGAGCTCGTGGCCAAAGGGAGAGTGTGGGAGTACTCAGCCCTAACCCCACACTGCACAGAGTTGCCACATTTTGGTAGGAAACTTTGAACATGCTTTCTGGAAAGTTCTTGCGTGCTCACAGGGCATGTATGACACAGAGAGCAGGAAGGTGTCTGTCTGACATTGGTGGGTACAATGGAAATGCAATAAAATAAAGAAACACAACAAAAAATAAATTATACAAATGTGAACAGCATGTATGACTTGGCTTGTTTTTCTCTTTCCCTTTCCCACTGCCATTCTCTCCTTTCACTCTTTGTTTTCTTCCTTTGTTTACCACTGTACCATTTTCTCTTTCTCTTAAAAGCAGTATCTCCTGCCCTCTCATTTTTTGCAGCCTTTCCGGTTCTATCTCTCAGGCCTTGTCTACACAAGACAGAATTTTGCCTTTTGGTGACAAAATAGTGAAAGTGTTTACACTACAATGCAACTTTTGTCAGCCAAACCACTCAGTTTTGGTGACAAAATATTTCCACCCCTGCGAGACACTTTGTTTTTTCTCCTCCATTTTTTGTTGATAAGGAGCCAGCATGAACTCTGCTGTTTGTTTTGTTGAGAGAACTGGCTTTGGCCAGTATCCCACAATGCCTGTCCTTATGGCTGTGCTCAGAGTTCTGGGATCTCTGCTGCCCTGCAGGCATGCACCCTCTCCCCTTTCAAAGTTCCAGGAAGTATCTGAAGCTGAGTAAGCGGCTATGTTTGGGGAACAAAGAACAAACCATTGGAGTGCTCCTGTTCTTCCCTGGAACACAGCAGCAAGCAGGCTGCTGCTGCAGGAGGAGGGTTGGAGAGACTGCTGTGCTGCTTTGACTTTCCTTCTCATGGAGCTATGAAGAAATCCCAAGAAGTGAAGGGATCAGCTCGGCCTTCCCACAACACTGCCCTGTGGAATGGTCACCCACATTGCTTTTGCTGTCGACAGGGTGCTAGCAGTGTGGTCATGAAATGTCAACAATGGGAGGCAGAAAAACTAGTTTGACTGTTTTTCACTTTTGATGACTTTTGCATGTCGACAACACATTGGTTGCCAAACCTTTCCAGTGTAGACATTGCCTCAGTTCTCTGCCCCAAGTGTATGGTCCTTCCTCAATCACCCATGTTCTATTCTCTTCCCATCTTGCTTACCTCAGCCCTGGGAGCTTCACTTTCTTCTATTTAGCTAGCTCTCTTCTGGCCTTAACACATATGCCCCCCATCAGCAGAAAATGGCTCATACATTTTAAATTAAGTATAATAGCAAAACAGACATTTGCTTGGCATCCAAAGGACCTACAGAAAGACAGTGTCTGCACTGTAAAGTAGTATCTTTCCCCCTTTTTTGCTGATTTCGCTTTCTTCTAAATACTTCTGTAGAGCTCTTGTCTCCTTCAGAGCATGGCCACAGTGGAGTACAGCACAGCGCTTGGTCCAGCCAGCTACAGAGAGTCTTTCATATAATTTCTTTGGTTCTTAAAAAAAAAAAAAGACTCTCACCCCTTTTTCTGTCATGCTACGTGAGCTAGTCCTTAGTTTCAGCCCTGGTGCCTGTGCAGTTAAGATAAAGTGCAAAATAACTTCTCAGAAAGTTGTTTTTCCACCACCAAGATTGCCTTTATTGCCCCTCAGAGATTCTCTGGTTCCCTCTCCCATCTTAGGCCTTGTCTACACTAATCTTCACCGTCAATCTAATCTGTGTGATTTCAGCTACACGTCTTATCTACAGTAAGGTCAGAGGGGGCTTCAGCTCAATGCCAACAACTCTTCTTATCCTGCTGGAGCATTGGCATCAACCGGAGAGTGCTCAGAGATCGATTTATCACATCTAAAGAGATGCCATAAATCAAGGGCTGGTAGATCGATCACCGCAGCATTGATCCCAGCCATAGTGGAGACAATCCCTTAGTCTGCATCCTCGCCTGCCTCTAGTCAAGGCCTGTGTAGACCATGATTCTGCAGCCACAGAATTTGCCACACAATACATCCCTTCCCACAGAACTGTGTCATTGGATTTAACCATCCATTAGAACAAAAGAGTTACATGCCCCTATGGCTGAAAAGAAAATCTAAAAAAAAATAAATAGAATATTATTGCATAATCTGATGCAATGCTGGTTGTCTGAGTCTGCAGAAAGCCTGAAATAAGAGTATTGTAAATTGCAATGTTCACACTGAAATGTAAAAACAGTTCAAATGCCAGTGGTTAATATCCCACTGCTGATGGTTTAAACAACCAGCTCAAGTGTTCATCTCACAATCCCAAACTATGTCCCAGCGGCCAAAACCCCCAAATGTACCATATGCAGCTGCCTAAACATCTGGATTCTCCCCTTCCTTGATGGCAATATGGTCTCAGTCACATCAGTGAGGGAAAGGGTCCAAAAGGCAAGAATAAATTAGGTAGAGTAGAGAAAAGACAGAGAATGGAATGGGAGGCAGAGGATAATGAGTACGTGACCTACAGTGTTTTAAGAGGCCCCAAGCGGATGCCCTTACGAGCCAGACTGAAGCATCTCCTCGAGGAGAATACCCTGATACAGTTTCTTAAATGAGACTTGGAAGCACTGAGCTGGTGCATATTTGGGAGGCTGTAGGGCGCTCTAATGGTGAGATGACAAGTGAGCTGGCAAAGCCTCTATGAAGCACACTCAGTCTTTCCCCTTTCTCCATCAGCCAGTGGCAACAGAACATTCGTCAGCCCCCGTCTGCCCTCTGCTTTCTGCATAACAGCCCAGCCCTCCCCTCCCCAGAGTTATTTTAGCCAATAGCTGGAGTCTTCCAGGAAATCAGACCAGGCAAGAGCCAAGTCACTCCTCTGCCAACTGCCCAATCACAAAGCAGGGTGAGGAGATTTTAAGAGGAAACTTAATTTGAAAAAAAAGCAACCCAGTTTTTTCTCAGGATTTGGCTTCTGTGTAGCATGACACACACAAAACAAGCTCTGGCATGGCGCCACCCAAATGACCACCAAGCAGAAGCAAGATGGGTGTGTGTGTGTGCGCGTGCACTTCAAGAACCCAAAAGAAATCTAGTCCCTTCCCCTCTCTGCTCCTGTATCAGATACAGACTGATTACAGAGGTTACTTCTGAGAAAGATACATACCAGCCATGCTCATCATAAGATCTTTTACTGTGCTGCCAGATATGGCTGAGGTTTGCTTCAATGAGGTATTTTATACACAGTGCCACCTAGTGGCTGCACAGTATGCTACAGTTTCACATTCCTTATGCATCTCCACAGTCTATATTCCTAACATTTACACAATATTTACACCATCATGCTGTCTTTGAAGTTCAATACATGCCAGGCTGTTAAATCTCTTTGTGTAATTGGACAACCAGTACAATTCAATTCAATCAGAACATGCAACTATTTGGCCATGGGACTTTCATTAATTGCAAGGACTGGCTGTGGCTGGTTCTGAAACCCTTGAATCTTCTTGTTCTCTAGCCACCCTCTGGTGAGTTTGCCCTTTTCACTGTTCTCTCTGAGAAACAAAGTGTAGATGTCAATGGTTTCTGCTGAACTCTCCACTGTCAAACTCAATCCCCTATGATCTGGGCACTGGATTTCCTCTTTATGACACGTGGAGTTGACCACATCAGCAACTGGTGACAGAGGAAGGAGGAGGGTCACTGGCTCCACCTCTCCCTGCCCGTTGCTTTACCCCACACCACCTTGCTCTACCCTTCCGAGCCTCTTTCCATCACTGGCATGGTTGAGGGGCAGCACAACATGGGCTGGAGCCACCCTGCCTGTGCCTTCCCCACTGCCACTGAGAGTGAGAGGAGGAGGGGGGCATGCCACACAGCGCAGACTCCTGCTACAGGTGATGATCCAGGCCTTTCCCGCCTTGGGGATACATGTGGCACCCCCATGCATCACCAGTGGTCGACCACACATTTTCTCTATCCATTTTGACATGAACACAGTCCCTAGGTTCTCGACCCGGCAGTACTCCTGCAGAATGAAGTCTGTTGCAAAAGCATTCACAAGCTCTTTTAGTCTTTTTATCCGATTTGCCAACTCTCTTCATGCCTGGCCACTTTGGAGACAGATTCTTTCCCAAAGTTGGAACAACAGTTCTGAGCAGTTTTCCCATTAGGAATTGTGCTCAGTTATATCCAGTAGCTTCTTTCGGGGTTGGTCTGTAATTCAGAAGATCAAGGAATGGATCTACCTGTTGTCGATTTTTCTTGGCTGTCTGCACACTTCCCTCACCCTTTCCATTTGCTTGTGTGTACTGTGGGCTACTAGTAATACAATCATAGTCATTTCATTCAGAATGATAAATTGACCTATTGTCCATCACCAACTGTTCAGGAATACAGAAAAGAGCAAAAGTGCTCTGCAGTTTCTCGATCGCACCATGACAGATTATGTCTTTCAAGTATGTTATTTCTATATCCCTGAAAAAAATGACCAGTTAATGATATCCTCTGAATTTGCATACATCTGCAACTAGTCTCTTTCAAGGTCTCTTTGGTAGAGGTGCTGTTATTAATGGTTCTTTGTGTTGTGTTGATCTATTAGTTCTGCAGTAGTCACAGATGTACTTGATTCTTTATGCTTTTGCTGCTTTGTAGCCACTGTACTAACTTGTTGGTCCATTAGCAGCATTTATTTAACCCTTGATGTACTTCATGGATGAGCGTTAGGATTTCTCCTCTCATTTTGTTGGGAATTAAGATGTAATTCCCTTTCATTTAGTCATGTAAAATCCCTTTTAATTTGTTAACCGGCTAAAATGTACATTTAACTGGTTTACTGGTGGGGGCAGTGGAGCTGCTTTAGCCAGAATGTCCCTGCCCATAACCAGCTGGCCCTAATATAACTTAGAACTTCCTGATGCATTGTATCTGTCACAATTGCTTTCTATAACTAGTGTAGTCTCTTTTCTGAAACTGTTCTTTATGCCTCCACAGCATCCACGTAAGCCTTTAAGGGAATCTTTTAGCTCTAGATGGGTGCAATGCTGAGTTCTGTGATGCAGTGTCTGCTACTTCAAGATTCGTCCCAGGATCATATTTAGCAAGTGTGTTAAGTCACATTAACCCAATCAATAGAGCCTGGCATCTCAGCAGTGCTTGATTCAAGTCTTTTCCAGGGATGAGGGTTCCAAATGGTTTGTGGTCTGATTGATATCAGAAGATCAAGGAATGGAATGTATAAAGGAATGTATAAAGGAATCCAATCCACACAACTATCAGTCATGGATACCCATCTGCTTGTTGGGCATGCCTTTTCAGTCTGTGCATATTGTTTTCCTGCTTCTCAGAGTATGCGACTGGCTTCCAGTTGTTGCATGTAGGCTATTGCTGCTTGCACTCACTGACCACTGTGGGTTTGTTTACAACATAATACTTGAAAACTGGAGCCGGTGAGATAATTTTACCCTTTTGAAGGCAATGTTCTGATTTGGCCTCACATTCAATATGTGTAGGACTTTAACAGTTCATTCAGTGGTTTTGTCACTGTAGAAAGGTCTTGTAGATACTGATCAAGATACATTACCATCCTTGGTATGTGTCTCAGTTCTGGCGTACTAACTGTTGCATTCAATTTTTGAATTGCTTTTACTTTGTCCAGACTAAAACTGATTCCATCTCTGTTTATTGTCTGTCTCAAAAACTCACTTTGGGGTATCATAGAATCATAGAACAAAAGAACTGGAAGGGACCTTGAGAGGTCATCGAATCCAGCCCCCTGCCCTCATGGCAGGACCCAGCACCATCTAGACCATCACTGATAGATGTCTATCTAAATATCTGCTCTTAAATATCTCCAGAGATGGAGATTCCACAACTTCCCTAGGCAACTTATTCCAGTGTTTCACCACCCTGACAGTTAGGAAGTTTTCCCTAATGTCTAATCTAAACCTCCCTTGCTGCAGTTTAAGCCCATCGCTTCTTGTCCTATCCTCAGAGGCCAAGGAGAACAATTTTTCTCCCTCCTTCTTATGACCTCCTTTTAGATACCTGAAAACCGCTATCATGTCTCCTCTCAGTCTTCTCCTTTCCAAATTAAACAAGACCATTTGGTAGGAGGAACATGCCTGTTCCTTTGTTCAGCTTCAGTGCAGATTGATGGATTAGACTTAGGACTTTCCATCAAAGATTTATATATCAAAATACAATTTATGAAAATGACAACTTCTTTTGTGTCCTTTAACAGTTCTGCCATCTATCTTTGGAAAATTTCAGATGCACTGGTATTCCCAAATGGTTATCTTTGAAAGCAAAATCTCTCAAAGAGTGTGATAAATGTAGCCAATTTAGTATTTTCTTTGACTAAAAGAATTTCCCAGAATCCACTTGATCATCCAACTTGGAGAATACTGTAGCTCCTTTCACTTTGGAGAGGAAGTTGCCTAGTATTGGGAAGATATATCTTTCTCTCACAACTGCTTCATTAAATTTTTTAAGATTCACACAGACTCGTATTTTCACATTTTTCTTTATAACGGGAACTATTGTGTCACTCTATGCTGTTGGCTCAGAGACTTCCCTTGATTGTGCCAATCCATGCCATTCTCTTTAATGGAGTTTCCGCTTTATGAAATACTGGGATAGGAATCCTGTGAGATGTATATATCATTATATAGTTAATTCATTGTCTCTTTAGGTTACTTGTATGGATCTCCTTTGAAAAGTCCATTGAGTATGTCAATGAGACCTCCACCTTTCTTACTAAGCCCATTGTGGCTGCCACACTGTAGCTGAGATGGCTGATGGTTTGTGATCCATTGATCTCATACATACTGAATGAATAGCTTTTGTCTTTGCAAGTTGTTTCTGTGGTGAACTGGTCGACACAGCTCAGAATACCTCTAGGACTAGTCAGAATTGTATCAGGCGACTTCAGCTTGAGGAGGGTTGAAGGTTATTTTAAGTTCCATCCAAGACGACTCTGAAATTCGCTCCTGAGTCAATTTAAAAAAAGTCAACACTCTGGCCATGAATTTTCAATTTCAGTCTCCAGGCAGGCTCTGTGTCATCACAAGTGATCGATCTCAGAAATCAATTATTCTTAATTGTCTATAATAGGAATCAACTTCTTGAGTGCTTTGGTGTGGCAAACAGCTGCATAACATCCATAGTTCCTTCATTTATTACACTGCTGCAATGCACTAGACATGCATCATCTCTGAGGACATGATTTTTCTACACCTTGTACTCATAGGCTGAAATATGTCCCTATTAGCCTGGGAATTCTTTCTTCTTGCCTCAGGGGTTTTATGATAATTACTTTTAACACTCAAGTATCTGCTTATAGATTCTAAGCTAGTTCCAATTTTTTCAAGTTGATCTTGCATTTTGTCGTGTTGTGATCCTCAGATTGCTTTGCTTTCTGAGGCTAGGATTAAGTCTGACTTCAATTGTAACTGCTGAGAAACATCTTTATATGTTCACTCAGGGTATGTCTACACTACATGGCTCCGTCGACGGGCATAGGAAAATGAAGCAGCAATTTAAATAATCGCCGCTTCATTTAAATGTAAATGGCTGCCGCACTGTGCCGATCAGCTGTTTGTCAGCTCAGCGTGCTAGTCTGGATGCTCCGCGGTCGATATCAAAGGCATTTGTCGATCTCCCCAGTATGCCTTGTGGGATGAGGTTTACTGGGGAGGTTGACAAATGCCTTTGAAGTCGACTGCGGAGCGTCCAGACTAGCGCGCAGAGCTGACAAACAGCTGATAGGCATAGCGCGGCAGCCATTTAAATTTAAATGAAGCGGCGATTATTTAAATCGCTGCTTCATTTTCCTATGCTGGGTAGCCTAAATCTACATGCCTCTGTCGCCAGAGGCATGTAGTCTAGACATACCCTCAGTGTCTAGCCTGTCTCTGATAATCTCTTATTTCGCATTCCCCAAAAATCACAGTTTTCAGACAATGTATGCAGAGCTCATATAAAACATTCATCATTTCCCCCGGTTGTTCAATTCTCTGGTGAATCCTTTCACAGGCCTCTTTGTGATGGTCTTCAGTAAAGTCAAAGAAATACAAGATATGTACTACCTGCTTTCCCATGGCGTAAATTAAAGTCTACCGCCAGTGATTTTCAGTTTCTTTGTGGAGCTTATTTGCAGTGTGAAATTTTGCAAAATGTTGCTTCCAGTTTGTCCATTGAGAAGGTTTGTCAGAGCTGAAATTCTGTGCGTCATTGAAGAGTGGCCTGCTGGTAAGATCCTGCAGCCTTTCTTTCTTGGTTCCTTCTGTTTGCAACCTCTGTTGTGTTTTCCTTGTTTCATGTCTTACTTTACTTGTGATACCATATATCAGATACAGGCTGACCACAGAACCTACTTACCAGAGAGATAGATATGCATCAGATATGTTCATCTTAAAACCCTATAGTGCTCTGCTAGGTGTGGCTGAGGTTAACTTATATAGGGTACTTCAGACATAGCACTACTCAGTTTAACATTCCATTATACACCTAGACTTGCCTACTTCAGGGGTTCTCAAACTTTGTGATACCGCGACCCCCCCCAAGTTGCTGCAACCCCCCTCTAAGTTGCTCGGGACCCATCAGGGGGTCAGGACCCACAGTTTGAGAAATGTGGGCCTACTTGAACAGCTGTAGAAATCTCAGTCATGAGTTTGATTGGAACATGCTTTTAAAATATGCGTACACTTCATGAACTTACCTTAAATTTAGCCCTGACACTGGCACCAGAAACTTTACCTTTAAGGCAAGGGAAGAAGGTGTCACTCAACAAAGAAGGCCCCAGTCTGGTCTCAGACCCCACCACAGCAAATGTGGAGTGACTCCACTGTAGAGATGTTAAAATTAGATTAACTAATTGAATAGTCGATGGAATTTCTATTGACTATTCGATTAGTCGATAAGGGCACTTCCACTTTGAAATGTAGCAAGAGCCCACCTGTTTCAAGGACTGAAACGCCACATGGAGCCTGAGGCCAACGGTCCCCCCTGACTGGGCTCCATATGGGCACTTCAGTTTTGAAATGTACAAGAGCCCCTGCTCCATGACTGCGCCCTGCCCCCTCACACAGAGCTGGAGGGAACTGGCTTTTAAATAGGCTTCCCCCAGTACTCCTTCTTCTTCCCCCTCTTGTTGCCTTTTTGTGATAGAGGCAGCCAGGGGTGGGGGAAGCGACTAGTCAACTAGTGTATTGACTATCCAATAAGCTTTTGCTTATCAGATAGTTGCCTAGTCGATTAGTTGCTTACATCCCTACTCCACTGAAGACAATCCTGTTAGAGGTGTAAATCCAACGTAAGCAAGAGGAGAAACACGTCCTGATATTTTAAGGGAGGCATTTGGCTCTAAAGGAGCTATAATTCCCCAAATTCACCACCTGTTCCTTACGCACTGTATGGGCTTAGGCAGCACTGTAGCTCATGCTCCACTAAAACCAATGAAAGACAGAAGCTATTTTCAGCACTTTGCATTGGAGGTATACATGTGCGTGTGAAGACAGCACTATGGCACTCCTAGGATCATTTAACATCAGGGAAGTTAGATAAAAGATGGTGAGAAAATGTTAATTATAGCAGCATGAGCAATGCCACTACCGTGCAGTGTGGTATGAACAGATCTCTATCTAGACATGGTGTTGCCTGCTGCTTACAGCAAGGGCTTGGGGATCACCACTCCTGAAACGTATTTATAGATTCTAAAGCCAGAAGGAACCAGTGTGATTATCTTGTGTGGTTCCCTGCATAATACAGGCCATTAAATGTCCCTGAATAATGCCTGTTTGAACTAGAGCAGTTCTTTCGGAAGACCACCCAATTCTGATTTTAAAATTGCCAGTCACTGCCCACCAACATACACTCAACTGAAAAGTTCTGATTCTACCCTGCACCGCACTCTGGGAAACACATGTACCCCAGTTCATCACAGAACATTCTTCCAATGAAAGCTCATTTGAAAGAATTCTACTGTCCCATGAAACAAGCTGATCAAGGCAACGAAAGAAACAATGACATGCGCAGTTGCTTAGCAGAAAGGAATATGGCAGCAGGATGGTGCAGGTTAGAGCAGTGGTTCTCAATCTTTCCAAACTACTGTATCTCCTTCAGGAGTCTGATTTATCTTGAATATTACAAGTTTCACTTCACATATAGAGGGAGAAAAACCTGTTGAGAGTCTATGGGTTAAGTTTAGAGGTGCAAACAACAGCAGTGATGTTGTGGTTGGTGTCTACTACAGGCCACTGAATCAGGTGGATGAAGTAGATGACGCTTTCTTCAGACAACTGAGAGAAGCTTCCAGATTGCAGGCCCTGGTTCTCGTGGGGGACTTTAATCACCCTGACATCTGTTGGGAGACCAATACGGCAGTACACAGGCAATCCAGGAAGTTTTTGGAGAATGTTGGGGATAACTTCTTGGTACAAGTGCTGAAGAATCTGACCAGGGGCCGTGCACAGCTTGACCTTCTGCTCACAAACAGGGAGGAACTAGTAGGGGAAGTAGAGGTGGGTGACAACCTGGGAAGCAGTGATCATGAGATGGTAGATTTCAGGATCTTGACCAAAGGAAGAAAAGAGAATAGTAAAATACATACCTTGGACTTCAGAAAAGCAGATTTTGACTCCCTCAGAGACCTGATGGGTAGAATCCCCTGGAATGCTAACATGAAGGGGAAAGGAGTCCAGAACAGCTGGCAGTATTTTAAAGAAGCCTTACTGAAGGCACAGAAAGATACCATCCCGACGCGTAGCAAGAGAGGCAAACATGGTAGGAGACCGGATTGGCTTACGGGGGAAATCCTTGGTGAACTTAAGCACAAAAAGGAAGCTTACAAAAAGTGGAAACTTGGACAAATGACCAGGGAGAGGTTTAAATGTATAGCTCGAGAATGCCAGGGGGTTATCAAGAAGGTGAAAGTGCAAGTGGAATTGCGACTGGCAAAGGATGTGAAGGATAACAAGAAAGGTTTCTATAGGCATGTTAACAAGAAGAAGGTGATCAGAGAGGGTGTGCGGCCCCTAATGGATGAAGGAGGTAACCTAGTGACAGATGATGTGGGGAAAGCTGAAGTACTCAATGCTTTCTTTGCCTCTATATTCACCGACAAGGTCGGCTCCCAGACTAATGTGCTAAGTGACGTAAGAAGGGATGAAGATCGACAGCCCTTGGTGGGTAAAGAACAGGTTAGGAACTATTTAGAAAAGCTAAACGTACACAAATCCATGGGTCTGGACTTAATGCATCTGAGGGAAATGAGGGAGTTGGCAAATGTCATTGAGGAGACTTTGGCCATTATCTTTGAAAAGTCGTGGCGATAGGGAGAGATCCCGGATGATTGGAAAAAGGCAAATGTAGTGCCCATCTTCAAAAAAGGGAAGAAGGATGACCCAGGGGACCATAGGCCGGTCAGTCTTACCTCGGTTCCTGGAAAAATCATGGAAGGGATCCTTAAGAAATCCATTTTGAGGCACTTGGAAGAGAGGAAAGTGATTAGGAATAGTCAGCATGGACTCACCAAGGGCAAGTCGTGCCTCACCAATCTGATTAGCTTCTATGATGAGGTAACTGACTCTGTGGACATGGGAAAGTCAGTGGATGTGATATACCTTGACTTTAGCAAGGCTTTTAACACGGTCTCCCACAATATTCTTGCCAGCAAGTTAAGGGAATATGGATTGGATAAATGGATGGTAAGATGGATAGAAAGCTGGCTAGAAGACCGGGCCTAGTGGGTAGTGATCAACAGCTCAATGTGAGGATGGTGGTCGGTTTCTAGTGGAGTGCCCCAAGGTTCGGTTCTAGGACCGGTTTTGTTCAATATCTTTATTAATGACTTAGATGAGGGGATGGATTGTACCCTGAGCAAGTTTGCAGATGACATTAAGCTAGGGGGAGAGGTAGATACAGATGAGGGCACAGATAGGGTCCAGAGTGACTTAGACAAATTGGAGGATTGGGCCACAAGAAATCTGATGAGGTTCAACAAGGACAAGTGCAGAGTCCTACACTTGGGAAGGAAGAATCCCAAGCATAGTTACAGGCTGGGGACCAACCAGCTAAGTATCAGTTCTGCAGAAAAGGACCTGAGGGTTACAGCAGATGAGAAGCTGGATATGAGTCAACAATGTGCCCTTGTAGCCAAGAAGGCTAATGGCATATTAGGTTGCATTAAGGGGAGCATTGCCAGTAGATCCAGAGATGTCATTATTCCCCTTTATTCAGCTCTGGTGAGGCCACACCTGGAGTATTGTGTCCAGTTCTGGGCCCCCCACTACAAAAACGATGTGGATGCATTGGAGAGGGTCCAGCGGAGGGCAACCAAAATGATTAGGGGGCTGGAGCATATGACCTATGAGGAGCGGCTGAGGGAGTTGGGTCTGTTTAGTCTGCAGAAGCGAAGAGTGAGGGGGGATTTGATAGCAGCCTTCAACTTTCTGAAGAGAGCTTCCACAGAGGATGGAGAAAAGCTGTTCTCAGTGGTGACAGATGGCAGAACAAGGAGCAATGGTCTCAAGTTGCGGTGGGAGAGGTCCAGGTTGGATATTAGGAAAAACTATTTCACTAGGAGAGTGGTGAAACACTGGAATGGGTTACCTAGGGAAGTAGTGGAGTCTCCATCCCTAGAGGTGTTTAAGTCTAGGCTTGACAAAGCCCTGGCTGGGTTGATTTAGTTGGGATTGGTCCTGCCTAGAGCAGGGGGCTGGACTTGATGACCTTCTTAGGTCTTTTCCAGCTCTATGATTCTATGATACTTGCTCACAAAATCAGACATAAAAATACAAGTGTCATGCGCGCTATCACTGAAACATTGTTTACTTTCCATTTTTACCATTGTGAAGAGGTGGGCTGAGTCCAAAGGCCCCCTACTGGAAACCACAGGATTCTGCCACACGCATTCCAGGAAGAGAGCAGTGGAGAGGTCCTCCAAGCAGCCTAGAGTGGCTGCATGGGCTGCAACCGATCAAGGCCCACGAGGTCTAGCACACCAAAGCAACTGAGAATTGGTAAAAGTTGTTTGGCTGAGCTGCTACTACGAGCTGGACTTGATTCCTGCTGCCTGAAAAAAACTGCAGCACAACCACAGCTAAGTGGAGGAAGGGACTGAGGCAGGGAGAGGCCTCTTGCTAGCTACTTGGACTGGGTGAGGACTGAGCTGGGGGGGGGGGGCCAGGAGAATAGTGTCTCCAAGGGGCAAGCTGTGGGGATACAGCTCTATACCAGGGCAGAGATTATTTCAAGAGTTAGTGAAACTGAGATCCACTAAAAGGGGATCATTGGAGGCTACAGAATGTGGACACACACAACCAGTGGGGGTGCCCAGGAGAGGTGGCTGTTGGTCCTCTCGCAATCGTATCTTTATAAGTCAGTATGAATTCACTGTTTGTATGAAATGTGTGCTTGTGCTGACATCACTAGTGCTTTTTACGTAGTAAAACTCAGCAAATTGCTAGATGAATTGATGTACTCTCTGGAAGATCTCAGTGCACCCCTTGGGGTACGTGCACCCCTGGCTGAGAAACACTGGTTTGGGCCAGTGGTTCTCAACCTTTTAGGAGTTGGAAGGAGGGGGGGCTTGGGACCTGCCTGGCACTCACCTCACAGCAGCGGCTCCTGTGGGCTTGGCTCTTGCTCCAGGCACTGCAACCCCCCCGTAGGCTTTGCCCCATTGCCCGGACTGGATGAAACGTGTGTGCGAGGAGCTGTGACCTGGTTCATGGGTCTGCAGGCCACTCACTCACTTTTGTTCTCCCGGATTCCTGCTGTCAGGATGGCTGGGCCTGACCTGAATGGTGCTGGGCTTAGCGCAGGGAGGCAAGTCCAGCCCCTGGGGCAGAAGTCACCAGAGATACCAATTCCTGTTTTGAAACAATCCAGCAAGTGGCAACCCAATTTGGGTCTCCTGACATGAGCCACAGGCTGAGGTTAGAGCTGGCCAGGACTACTGACTTCATTGTGGAGCAGGTGAATTGTACCCTAAGTCACATAACTTGAGCCAGGATAAGACAGAAATAAACTCTTATTCCTGGAAACAAGGGGCGGTCGCCATCCTCCTGCCAAGGTTCACTCCAGCCCAGAGCCTCATAACGGCAGATTCCTTTCCCTGCTCCACCCCCATTGTCAGGGCAACACTCCCCGCCACTGACGTCAGAGCTGCCTTTTGTTTGCTGCTCAGTCTGTCCTTTCCCTTCTGTTGGCTGCTTGGGCTGAGGCACAGAGACAGCTGTGCAGCCAGCGCTCCCGCGGACTGCATTTCCAAACACCTCCCTGTGCTCGGAAGGGAAGGCTCCTTCCCACCCCAAGAATTTCAAGAGTGCCCAGTGAGAAATTTCGTATCTCCCCACATGAATGACTAAACCCTCCCCCCTTCTTTGCATGATTAGTCATGCCCTCCCCACCTCCTCCTGAAGTCTTGCCCTGCATCTTGTCTAGTGTTTATTCAGATGGCAGGAACAATCTCTCCTTCCCAGCGTGTGACATATAGGGACCCTAGGAGAGAAACCTTGCCCACCTGCAGATCCCATGTTGGATTTGGGGGCAGATCTCCACGTATACCAGTGCAGCACTCGGTGATGCTGGAGAAGTGCAGGAGGAAGGAGATTAGGTGATTATTATTTCCAACTCCTTCATCCCGGAGAAGATGGGGCCAAATGGGTTTAGGAGACTAAATTCCGCAGGACTGCTGTGCCATCCAGGATCACAGCCGAGCACTTCTCCCTGCTGCTCCTATATGCCGCCTCTCACAGAATGTTTCTTATATTAGGAGAACTAAGGGGATGGGCTGGCCTAGTCCTGCCACCTCTCAATATCCTCAGTTTCTGCCTTAATTAGGGCACCTGGGAGGCAGCCCAGGATCTGTCCCTTTAAGTTTGGGTTAGTGCAGGCAGAGCAAGGCTATAGACCTGGGGTGGGGAACCTCAGGTCCAGGGGCTGGATGTGGCCCCCAGCTTGCTTGGATTCAGCCCCCAAGGCTCAGGGCCAGCCCCAGCCTTGGGGCTGGAGCAGACACAATTTATTAGCCTGTCCCCTTCCCCCAGGTTCTGGTGTGCTCCTCACTTGTGTGCAGCCCCTGACTGATTTTTCTGTGGGTCAGTAGCCCCCAACCCAAAAAGGGTTTCCCGTCCCTGCTGTAGACCCACATTACAGACTGGAATTTCCATCCATTGTCACATCAAGCTTTTACCTTTAAATGCCTGACTCAGGAGACAAGTGAACATGGCTCACAAAGGAATTGGAATACACTGAAACAACAGTCGCATCCGTATGTAGGGAGTGACAGGCTAACCAGCTGTTAAAGCGACGAGGAGTCCTGTGGCACCTTATAGACTAACTGAAGTGTAGGAGCATAAGCTTTCGTGGGCAAAGACCCACTTCGTCAGATGCATGTCAGTGACATGCATCTGACGAAGTGGGTCTTTGCCCACGAAAGCTTATGCTCCTACACTTCAGTTAGTCTATAAGGTGCCACAGGACTCCTCGTCGCTTTTGCAGATTCAGACTAACACGGCTACCCCTCTGATACTTGACAGCTGTTAAAAGCGCTCTCAATCAGATGCCTACAGTTGCTGGCAGCTGGAATTGGAATCAGCCTACATTCAGAATTCCTGGCTTTTAACAACAATGCCCAGGGCACTTGCTGAGTTATTTCCGGAGAGAGATTTCCCGCCCTTGCTGGTACTTCACTTCCAGGTGTACTACAATGTTGCTTCTATTGTTGAAGTGGGATACCAGGCTCTGGGTTCCATTCTCTACATATAGGAGTGTGTAAGACATGGGCTGGGGGTGTCTTTATCCTTCTTTGGAGTCCGAAATTAATATACAGCTTCACAGACTCCCGAAGTCAGGGCTACTTTTGTTTGAACACTTCAGTAGAGGCCCTGTTCACTTTATAAAGCCATTACTGGATGGAATGCAGGCTATTATCTCCATACAGAGACATGGGTCATCACTGCTGGCTAGTGGAGATTTTGAGCAATAAGTAGCTACCAAGTCAGAGAAGAACATGCTCTTGCTGGCTGGCAAATAGTCCTTTCCCCCACCCCCCATCAACTCTGCCACCAATGTGGCAGAACATCATAACCTCGCTCTAGGCCAAGGTCTACTCCAATTCCCAGTAACATGTAATCTCTAAATTAACACAGGACTGCCAGTACCTAAACTCACAGCATGGTCACTACACTTCAACAGAGAAAGCTGAACTTCTTGGAAAGCTAAACTAGGTCACAAATATGCAGGACACTGTTTATTACCTGGGGAGTGTGAGGAAATCTTTACCCAAGAAAACACTCCTCTGAGGCTGGAGGCAGAAAAGCACTCAGTGAAGACTCTGTGTATAATATTTCTGCCTGTTCATGTTCTTCAGCCAAAACACAATCAAACTCCCAATAAAAGCAGCTCAGCATGTTGTTTATTCTCCATCTCTTTCCTTAAGACTCTTCCAATGTTCTTGGATAAGTACTGAATGTACTCATTCCCACTTCATTAAGTTAGACTTCAACTCAGAGGAAAGGAGGGTCCATTTTGCCAACTCTTTTATAATGAATTCTGAGACCAGCAGAACTGAGCTACATTGAGTCCTGGCTTCATGATTTACGAGAACACCTGGGCTGTGCCTGTAGTGACAATTGTTGGGAAACCTGCTATCACTTATGACAGCAATAGTGAGAGTGTTATGCAGAAAGGGCTTAGAGATTTTTTCATGCTTCTTATATTCCCAGGCAAGAAAGGATGATTGTGCTCATCTTGTCTGATGGCCTGTATCACACCAGTGGTAGAAGTTCCCCACAATAACTCCTAGAGCAGATCTTTCAGAAAAAAAAAATCTAATCTTGGTTTTAAAACTGCCATTGTTGAATACTCTCCCAGAAACCTGAATAGTTAATTACTATCACTTAAAAAGGTATGTCTTCAAGCCTGATCTATTTAGGCAGGCAATATCAAAGCAAGCCTGGATAACATGATGGGGGGGAGGAACACCAGGGGCCTGATTGCAACAGTGTTCTCACTGATGGGGGATACCACAAAACTACAAGTGTAAACAATGCCTGTAGGCCACAAGCAGGCCAGGCCGAGATGCTTTTTTCTGCAACCGTAAGGGCTTGACAGGAGCAGCCTGAGGCCGGCTGCAGTAGCTGGTGCCCTAGGCGGAAGGCATGATCGGCGCCCCCGCCTGCATGGCCATCAATGGCCGTGACGTAATCATGGGGCGCCCTGTGACTTCATCATCAGACACCTGGGCCCGTGGCGCCCTTGGCAAGTGCCTAGTTTGCCTAGGTCTGTGGGCCACCCCTGGGGCTTGAAACATCGTTTTATAAATAGAATAAAAATGAAAGCTGAGATTCTCCACTACTCACATGAGTCCAGGAGCTGGGGCTTTAAGAAAAGCACCAGAGAGTAACAGCAATGTCAACAGACACTGTTGCTCACTGCTAAGAGCTCTTTACTGTCCACAATAACCTGCTGAAAGGTATGGGTGTGTCTGGCAAGAGCCTGGCCCGGTTTGCATGCAAGCTACTGGGATAACATCAAACTCAGTCCCTCCAGAAACCTAACCCTCTTTCTCCAGTTCCATTCCTTATGCTCTATAGCAATGTTTCTTAAACTGTGTTCCACGCTACACCAGTGTGCTGCGATACAGTCGGAGGTGTGCCGCAGAGAACAACAGAATTCAAAATGGCCACCCTTAAAGGGGCAGGCGACTTTTTTTTTCCTCAATAACTTTCTCCCAAACCTTTTTCCCCCATGAACATTTTTTTTTGCTCAACCAAAAATCCTTGGTGTTCCTCATTACAAAAAATTATTGTTTGATGTTCCTCAGTCTTAAAAGGTTTAAGAAACACTGCTCTATATATCATGCAGAATAATGACTCTGTTAATAAACTTCTTGTCCTGAAGTGTGTGCCTTTGTCTGCCTTTTCATTTTAGGAAAAAACAACAAATGGTCTGGTAGCACTTAATAGACTAACAAAACATGTAGATGGTATCATGAGCTTTCGTGGGCACAGCTCACTTCTTCAGATGACCGGAGTTTAGATGACCGGCTGTGCCCACGAAAGCTCATAATACCATCTACATGTTTTGTTAGTCTATAAAGTGCTACCAGACCATTTGTTGTTTTTTCCTATACAGACTAACTTGGCTACCCCCTGAAGCTTTTCATTTTAGGGCATGGAAGGGGCTATTTTCTAGTAAGAAGTATAATAGACAATTCTCAGTTAGTTCCTGTTGGCTCCAATAGGCCAACCAACAATTGTTACCATCTTCCATAACAGGAGAGCAATGAATTGGATCTGTTGTGTCCCAGCTCCCGCAGGACTAGTTCTCCACTTAAAATAGATGGGGGCAAAAAGGAGGATTTTAATGGAGCCAGCTGGAATTTCCATTCTGGTTCAAAGCCGCAGCTGCCTTTACTTCTGTTTTTGTTGGGCTGACACAGGGGAATCTGGCTGCAGAGATACAAGGAAACAAAGTGCTTCTGCAAGAGGATGTGAGTCAAGGAACCTGCACTGTAGCAGGGGGAAGCATGACTCAGTGCGTGTAGTTCTAGCCTTGTTCTCCAAGGCCTTGCAGGAGGCGATAAGATTGTGTAATCCCCAAGACAGCTCACTGAACATCTTAATTCTGCTGATCCTCCCAGGGGAGGAGTGCCTCTACTGAGTGCTGTATGTTAGCTGATTTCTTAGAATAAACTACCGCAGCTCCTGGTGAGCTCATCAAGAGGGAGGCAAGATGCTTGATTGCCTGCCATGCTGCGAGATGAACAAAAAGCAGTAGAAAAGTTGAATTTACCAACCGCTCTGCCATAGTTTGGCAGAAACCTCGTTTAGGCTACTTGCTGCTTCTTCATAGGGCAAGGACACAAGTGCAAAAGCCACAGTGAAAAGCAGGCAGAAGGGGGTTAAGGGAAGAGAGGAGAGAGATTGCTGAGGGGATAGGTGAGAAAGGGGAAAGAGGGAGAGCAAAAGCCTATTCCAGGGAACAAAGCATGAGAGGAATAAAAGACAGGCAGCAAAGGACATGTGGTGTGGCTGGGGGAGAGGGGACAGCAGGGAAAAGCAGGGAACTGGGGTGCAGGGAGAGAGTAAGATGGGAAGCACTGAAGGAGGTGGGTGGAAGAAGAAAATAGTAGGGGGCACAAGGGAAACTCTGAAGGAAAGCAGAGAGGGGATGAGGAGAAACTGCAAGAGCAGGAGGCAAGAAAGAAGGGAACATCTGAGGGGTTTGGAACGTGGAGAGAAAATAGAAGTGGAAATCGTCTGCTGAGGACAGGCAGAGAGAGAACAGAAAGGGAGCAGGCAGCTGCCAGAGGCATGGTCCCTTTTCTTTCTCAGCACAGCACTAAAGCCAGGCGAGCTTGAGTTCTTAGGTACTTCATGTCTTTTCACCACAAAGGCTGGCATTGGGGGGAATTCTCACCGGGTATTATTAGCATCAGGGAGATTCCTCACTTAGTGCCAGAGCCAGTTCTCTAGGCTTTTTGTGCAGCAACTACCATGGCAGGATCCTGGCCTATGACAGGGGCTCCTGGGTGCTGCAGTTCTACTAATCTTAACTACTGCTAACTTGTGTAGGAAGCCTCAGACATTGTCACAAGCTCAAACTTGGGAGGCCATTAAAAACAGAACAGCCAACCACCTTCATGTGCAAACAATTCTCCACTGGGCCAAGACCAGCCTTGGAAGGTTCCTGCCCCACAGAAAGCTGAGCAATGTATGAGCAACTGACAATTTTCACAGCCATTCTCTCCTCAAGCGCTCACTGACCCTGTTCCGATGCTGATGAGAAAGCAAGTGTGTTTCTGCTATGACTGGGTGCTTTCCCAGCAATTGCCTCAAATCTGCCACTAGCACTTGTATAAAGGCATCTTTTATTTTCTCTCTGTCTTAACACCCACAGGAAAACCCACGGTACAGGGGGAAGTGGGAAAATCCAGCCCTTGTGGCATGGAAAGTTATCTTTTAATATGTGTGTTTTCTAGACAAGCCTATTTTGGTCTTTCCCCAGAGCATTGCTTTGCAATAGCGTTTCAAAGGAGTTGTTTGCACAAGTGTCTTTTAGCTCAAGCTATAGAAGGGTTGTGCTGTTGGAACTGGAGGGTCTGAATTCTAACTTCATGCGCCTTGGAGTTCTGAGGGCTCATGATATGCCACTGAGCAGCTATCACAAAGACCTATGCCTGAAGATTTGCCACAGTATTTTTGCCTTGAAATGGGAGATGAATCTTCAGTTTCTTTGGAAACACACTGGCTACGTCTAGACTATATCCCTTTTTCGTAAAAGGGATGTAAATTAGACGTATTGCAATTGCTAATGAAGCGGGGATTTAAATCTCCCCCGCTTCATTAGCATAAAAATGGCTGACGCTTTTTTTCCGCACGGAGCTTTGTTGGAAAAAAGCGCCAGTCTAGATGCCGATCTTGCTGAAAATAAAGCCTTTTCCGAAAGATCCCTTATTTTCCGCAAGATCGGCATCTAGACTGGCGCTTTTTTCCAACAAAGCTCCGTGCGGAAAAAAAAGCGTCAGCCATTTTTATGCTAATGAAGCGGGGGAGATTTAAATCCCCGCTTCATTAGCAATTGTGATACGTCTAATTTACATCCCTTTTACGAAAAAGGGATGTAGTCTAGACGTAGCCACTGAGAGGTGGGGTGGATGTTAAACTAGTGCTGGGTTCTAGTCCTGCTTCTGCCTTTAATCTGCTATATGACCTCAGGCAAATTACTTCACTTCTTTGGGCATATCTACGTGGCTATGGGCAGAAAACCTCTAGGCCTGAGAAGACAGGGAGGAAAGAAACCTGCCAGCCTGAGAAGATAGCATTTAGGCTACAAACAGCAGCAGTGGATAGTTAACTGGAGTGGTGGCCCAGGCTAACAGCTGGTGCTCAGACCCATGTGGACCCCTGAGTCTGAGGTCAGGTGACTAGCCAGTGCTGCAATGTCCACATTGTTATTTTTAGCACTGGTCTGTCTACTTGGCTCCCAGCTGCAGCGTAGACATGCCCCAGCTGCTTTGTTTCCCTTCCCACCATTGTGCTGTCTTGCCTATTTGGAATGTCAGTGTTTTTGGGCACGGTACATGTCTCTGGAACATGGTGCCCCAGTCTAGGGTACGCTGTGTGCTCCTTCCTCTCATATCAGTCACAATAAAAACGCTCTGCCTGGTGTTTCTAAGATTCATTTCTTGGCAGTATACAAGGGGCTGATCTGGACTAGCATTATGAGTCCCTGTCTTCTGCAAAAGAGAATATTGTGAGAGAGTTTTAATCTCAGCAGAGAAGCAACTGATTCTAGAATTTATATTAAGAAGAAAACAACAAAAAAGGTAAAGTTTTAATCCACATACCTACTGTGACGAGGTGCACGTACCTTGCACTGGGCCGGAAGGGGTTAATACACTGGGGGGGGGGGGGGAGGTTGGAGTCCCCAGATATACTGGGCATGCACCATGTGCTGGGGTAGTATAAAAGAGAGCAACTCAGCTCACGTTAGGCAGGGTGCTGCAGAGAAGGACCTGTAGGAAGGAGCTCCAGTGATGGACCAGGCACTGGAGATCGGAACAAGCCGGCAGAGCCCTAGGAGTGACTTGCGCTGCGGAGCCTGAAGACCCCAGAGCTCCATGGATCACCCAACTGCCAGAGACAGTAGGAAGTGACCCAGGGAGGGTGCATGAGTGGTATCTCCCATCCGAGTGAGCTCGGTGTGTTTTGGTGGGGTTCCCTGCTGAGCCAGCGGTGGACCACTCTACCCAGCCTTCCCTCTATGTTGACCGTGCCCTTGGTACTGGTTGTTAGACCACACTACCTTGCAAGCATGGACTAGTTTATAGACTCTGACTGTTAGGCCATGCTGCCCTGAGGTGATGGACTGATTTAAGTTGCAGACAGACCTTAAACAGTAAGAGTAAGTTGCAGACAGACCTTAAACATACACCCTGATGACCCCTTCCCCCTCGGGATGAGGTGTGCCTACACTGCCACATCCACCCATCCTGGAGAGCTGAGAAGTAACTCATTCAACACTCCATAGGTATCTCAATTGGCTAGAATTCTTTGCTCTGCTTTGTGAATCTTGTCAATTGTTTCATGGCGCTGTGTGCGCATGTCTGGCTCTAGCTAGCTGGCAGAAGAACAAGCAGAGGTCAGGCTATTACTCAGCAACAAGGGGGCAGCAACGTGTTGTTACCTCAGGCCAGAGAGAAGATCACGGACCTGCAGAGAAACCCTAGCTGGTGTTAGAAATGTAGCAGTGTTACTTTGGACAGGCTGCCCCTACCTCCTCTGCCCCCTTCCCATGATGATGGCATCTGGATGGAGCTGCCCCTGGAGCGGTGTGCAGGGATGGCTGGTTTGTCTGAGTTCACTGTGTTCTGTGAGCTTGACTCAGCTGCCAGCACCTCTTCACCACACAGGATGTCTCAGCTCTTCTGCACGGCTCTGGTTTTCCCTCTGCAGAGATGTTGATAGTAGGAACGCATCAAGTGGAAGGGTGTTTATTTTTCTGGTTACTGTTTTTTTTCAAGCTGCTGCCTGGTCTGAGCTGATTCCAGGAATCGAGGCAGCCGAAGAGAGAAACTTGAAAGGCTCCTCCACACCACAAGCGTCAGTGCTGTGTTTGGGTCCCACACAGTGCACTCGAAGCAAGAAGTCACACCGACCCGGAGGAGGCTGCACGTGACAGGAGGGCTGAGCCAAAGAGCAACCAGAGCCTGAGAACAAGCCCAGCCTCACAGGGCATCTTCTCAGCAGAACCCAAGCATGGCTGCAAAAGCAGCCGTTGGAGGCTGTCAGCATCATCATACAAATGCCCCTGGCAGGGCTGTATGCACATCCCACAGCACAGGGAAGGGCAGAGAGTTTGCTATTGCCCCAGCCCACCAACCCTGCTCTCTGGCAAAGGGCCATACAGAGTGCAAAAGGAGAAAGGGGTCTCCATGCAGCTAGTTCTCAAGACTGTTCTGGGGAAGGGCTTCCAGAGCCCAGGGAAGGTCTATAGGGTGCAGCTTTCCACCATCCGGTTTGGGAGCTGTGGAAAGTAGAGTCTTAACCTGACCATCTCCAAGCTCCCTCCATACTGGTGGGGGGGAGAGGGGCGCAAGGTATTGAGGCTATCAAACTAACCCGAGTGGGTTTTCTCCCTGCTGAACATAGACTTTCTCAGCATCTAGCCCCAGAGAGGATAATACAGTGATACCTCCACCCTGGGCTCTTCTTCTGTGGAGAAGTTACAGTACAGTAGGCAGCAATGAGAGTCTCTGCAGATGGGCCCATCTCCCTCGCCACAGCTGAGCAAGGCTGGACCTATGCCAGCCTCACAGGGCATCTTCACAGCAAATCTAGCCCATCAGTCCCCCAGCTAACCTGCAAGCGCTAAGCTGCACACAGCAACAGGGCTCTCTCTGGCTTTCCTGTCCATGGCTCTCCTTGACTTTTCATCCAAGACTAGCCTGCCCAGAGCAGTCTGCAGTTCATCTCCAGGGTTCATATTGCCCTTCCATCATTGCCAGACTCTCCTGTCCAGAGGGACCTGTTGCAGATTCTCTGCCTTAGGAACAACCCTCATTCCAGGGACTAAGGAATCTATTGCTCTAGCTTTAATTTCCTCACTGATCACTCATTTGAAAGTCTTCTCTGCCACTGTTCTGTATGGAACCTAAAAGGAGCAACAAACCCTATTTTGGTACGAAACCATCCTATACTGTTTCTTACCTCATGTTACAATTTTTCTGCTTTGTCAGTGGCTTTCAACCTTTTTTCCTTTGCAGATCCCTAGAAAAGACTCTGAATGCAGTCAGGCCCCCTTTGGGAATCTTAGACATACTCTGCAGAGTCCAGGGACCATGTATTGAAAGCCACTGTGCTATATCATTTTCTCCTGGCTTACTGTTTTCCCTAGGGCTGTGTCTAGACTGGCAAGTTTTTCCTCTTTGCCAGCTGTCTATACTGGCCGCTTGATTTTACGCAAAAGCACTGATGTTCTACTGTCTGAAATCAGTGCTTCTTGCGCAAATGCTTTGACGTTCCCGTTCAGGCAAAAGCCCTTTTCCGGAAATGTTTTTGCGCAAGAGGGCCAGTGTAGACAGCTAAAAACTGTTTTGCGCAAAAAAGCCCCGATGGCGAAAATGGCAATTGGGGCTTTCTTGTGCAAAACCGCGTCTAGATTGGCATGGATGCTTTTCCGCAAAAAGCGCTTTTGCGGAAAAGAGCGTCCGTGCCAATCTAGACGCTCTTTTCCACAAATGCTTTTAACGGAAAAACTTTTCCGTTAAAAGCATTTGCGGAAAATCATGCCAGTCTGGATGTAGCCTAGATGTTTCTCTTGATTGTGCAGATGTTACATTAATGGTCACATGGGGAACTTTTTTTTCCCCCTAGACCCAGCTGGATTCTTCACATCCACTAGACTCCTAGTACATCAGGGCAGAGTGTGCTCCTGGACTGCAGATCTCTCTCATGGGTGTGCAGTGAGTGCACAGTGTGGTAATGATCTGTATTTCCATAGTGCTTTCCACCAAGGAACTTCCCTATATTAATAAACTCTCCCTGTCTCCTGGTGAAAGAGTTCAATATCATTATGCCCCATTTTACAAATGGGGAAACTGAGCCACTCAGTGGTGCTATGCTTTGCCCAAGATCACACACAGCAAGTCTGTGGCACAACCAGGAAATGAAATTCAGGTTACCTGGAGTGCTTGGCTATCTGGGCCAAATTCAGTCCTGAAAGAAGTGGCTATAACTTCATTTAATTCAATGGAGTTTGCACTCAGTCATTCACACCGCTCTGGATGTGGCCCTAACAGCCTGGTATGAAGTAACATTAATGTCTTTTGTGTCCTCAAGTAGCATTAACATTTGCATACTCTCTTCCCTAATACCCTCAGGGGCAGTCATAATACTGTACAACTATCTGTTACAGGAGGAGTCTGCCTCCTAGGCCAGTCACACTGGAATGGCCCTTTGCGCCAGCTGTTAAGTTCTCAAGGCACCCTCTCTCTTCAGCCCAGCCGAGATAGCTAGCCACTAGAGCACGCAGAGTGGCTGAACAGCTGATAGTACTTCAATTTGCTGAGCAAAGGAAAAAAAAATTTGGCCCTGGTGGAACTTCACTCAACTCACTGGTCTTACACCAGATTTGAATTTGGTGCATGAGGTTTCATTGTAGTCTGATTACGCTAACTGCTCACATTCCAGGCATATGAGAGAGAGCTGTGCATTGTGTGAGGGTCTGGGAACACAGCTACATGGTCTCTTTTGATGCAGAGTTTTATGCACCAGTGCGCTAGGAGGAAGGATTCAGCACTGGGGAGGATTGTGCAAGCAGTTCCTGATGGCAGAGAATGCTCAATCTCAATTACTTCCAGGAATAATGAGCTAAACTCAGCTGCTCTTCCCAGCACCAGCTGAGGGAGCGGCAGGCAGTGGAGTGCTCTGTTGTTCTTGGAAGGCAGAGGAAAACAAGGCATTGGCAGGGCTGTCTGCACACTCCTTCTCTGCCAGCTCTGCAGCTCCCTGCTGGAAAGCTGGACTCACTCTTGTTGTTAAACACCTTCCAGGGCACATTAAGCAGCTCAAAAGCAGAAAGAAGCTGAATTCACCAAAGATTAGATCACTGTGTGAGTGATCATTGTCCTCTCTTACACCCATGTTACAATGTGACCTACTGTACTTTTAACCTTTTCCCAGAAATTAACACAGAACCCTCCAACATCACCTCTTTATGGATCAACATGCAATACAAATACAAGAGCTGACTGGATAGTGGGACCTTTCCCAACAGAGTTGTCCAAGGAAAAGTTATTTACTTATTCCCACAATATAAGAATTAGGGGGGGTCACCAAATGAAATTAATAGGCAGCAGGTTTAAAACAAATAAAAGGAAGTTTGTTTTCACTCAGCAACAACCTGTGGAACTCCTTGCCAAAGGATGTGATGAAGGCTAGGACTTTAACAGGCTTAAAAAAAGAGCTAGATGGATTCATGGAGGTTAGGCCCATCAATGGCTGTTTGCCAGGATGGGTAGGAATGGTATCCCTAGCTTCTGTTTCTCTGGAGGTGGGTGACAAGGGAGGGATCAGGTGAGGATTACCTGTTGTGTTCCCTCCCTCTGGGGTATCTGGTATTGGCCACTGTAGGCAGACAGGATAATGGGCTGGATGGACCATTGGTCTGACCCAGTATGGCCGTTCTAATGTAAAATAACTCTTTGTCGCTAGTCTCCAGAGCAAACATGTAGGAAGGGGTGTCTCCATTTTAAAAGGCAATTGTCTGGTTCACAGGTGACGCACGCCAAGAATGACTCTCTGAGCAAGCCATTCAGGCTGGAGACAGAAAGCAGAGCTCAGCACAGAATGGGAGAGACACAAAGGGGAAATAGAAATCAGGTTGAGTCTCCTTTACTCTTCCCGGAGCTGGCTATGAAGCTCCGGGGGGTGATGCTCAGCTGAGACAGAAGGGAGTTTGGCTGGAGAGGCTGGTGTCTGGGCAGCTTGCCAGGATGATTCATTACACAGCCTTTCACCTTAAAGTCCTGGTTCAACCTCAGCCATGGCTAGCAGCGACTGCAAGGCATTAGCCAAAATGAACTGAGTTGGTGGGTCTCAACTGGGTTCCTAGTAGACCAGTGTCCTCCTTGGGAGATTCCCCAGAGAGACCAGTGATTGAATGGTCCATACAGCATCCCAATCCACCACCTGGTCAGGGCCAACACAAGTTGCTGCAAAGGGAGGTATAGGAGAAGCTAAGAGTGCTGTTCCCTGTGATGTACAGTAGCTGATCAGGTGGGAAGTTGGAAGACTTCCAGTTCCTGGGCTACTGGTCCTCCCAAGCGCTTGTCATGTGAAACATTTCCTTCACTCCAAGGGAGCAGGGTGTAAATGAGTCTGGTCATAGAGCTTCTGTAAAGTTCTCTGCACTGCACTGCCTGAGAGGACTGGCTTCAGCATTGCTTTCTTGCAAAAAGGAGGACAGCACCAGAAATAGCAACATCTTCAGCAAAATGAGCAGTGCAAAGTCAGCAGCAAACCACTGTGCTGGTTTGCATATCAATGAACATTTTCAGCTTACCCATCTTATGATTTCTGACTTCCTAAACACTTAATGCCCGCCAAAAGCTTTTAATTGCTCTGCTACTCCTTAGAGATTTCTAGTCCCTATTTCAGCATTACCATCTTAAAACTGGAATCAGAGGCTGAAGAAGCTAGAAGAGGCTTTTTTTGCAGCCACTGGACTAACTCCACACCTGGTATAAATCCTGGTGGAAATGCTGAGGAATGTCAGGTGAGGATCTGGCCCATTAGCTTTAATTAGAGATAAGCCCAAGCCACAGAATTTAAATTTGGACAAGGCTCTATGGCACCCTCATAACCAGGGATCTCGGGTTTTGGTCTGGGCTCATGTCTATATTTAGAGTACTGTACTGTAACTGAAGCAATAAAATAGATTTTTTTCTGAGCATTCAATCAAGGACTTATTCCTAGAATGGTAGAGAGCTGAAATTAAGGCAGTGGAATTCATGGAAGGAGAAGGAACCTCACTGCAGTTTAAGGAACCAACACACTCTGGTGAGCTAACCATATTTCAGTATGAGCTATGGGGTAGCTGTGCCATGGCCCCACAACCTAGAATTGCTTGAAATGCTTGGGCACTAACAGAACAGTAAACTCAGGAGGCTGCAGTTAATGCACAAGGAATTCCCAAGCATGATCTCATTCCAAGAGGACTAACTGTACTTGGCAAACTTTCAATCAGTGGTGAAGAACACTGATCCCCCCCAGGGTCAGAGTCTGTGGTCACTTTGTCCCATAACTCCCTCCAGGTTTACTGGAATGCTCTAGGGACGGCTTGTACTGTAAATTGGCAGGCACAGCATGTCCTTTTACTGTTATGCCATAGTCATATTTCTGAGTATTTATAGCTACTTCTCAGGCTTTCCCACATGAGTGGGTCTCCTGAAATCCTAGCCCCTCTAGATAATGTGGTGCAGTTTCAATGCACGGATCTTCATTTCCTCTCCTAACCCTCTATGTAACTGTGATGCTGGCAGACCAGCTACCAGGTCAGGGCAAGGCCCCTAGGCCTCACTGAACACTGATGAAAGCACAGCTGGATCCCAGTCTGGCTCACCTGCATGCTAGCAGCATTAAAACAGATGTTAATTTGCTAAGAAGGTGTTGAGTATTGACTTGACGAAGTGCTTGTAGTATGCAGCATGTTCTGATTTGTAGCCCATGCTATAAAGTTATAGGGAGTGTTTGCTTTACAGACCTTTGTAATGATGTAGCTCCCCAAACAGGAAAGAAGTGTTAATGAATGTAAAGTGCTGGTGGAACATGCGAGAAGACCAAGGGAAGCCCAGTGAGTCACAGTGACCATGGCATTGAGGATTGTCTTTCTTCTCCTTGGGCACTCATGAAGAGGAAATAGACCCTGACACTTATTGCTTGAGTTTGAGTTCTGGGGAAAGGGAATAAAAATCCCTGACAAGGCAGAACCATCTCACTGTACTTCTTGCTTGGAATCTAGAGAAGGTGGCATTTCAAAGCATAAATAAGGGGTCCCCACATTGACCAATTTGCTTCTTGCAGGAGCTTCTATCACCTTCTGAAACATGGGATTGGAACTCATTTTTGTTTGTGTGTTTACCTGCTTCAGTCTTGCAATTAAATCTCATTTCTTTTTCTCAGTTAACAAATCTTTAGTTAGTTTATTACAGGACTGGCTACAGGTGCTATCTTTGGGGAAAGAGCTAAGGTACTATTGACCTGGGATAAGTGACTGGGAGTAATCTGAATATTGTTGTGATTTTTGGTGAAAGGGACCATCTATCTCAAAAGCAAGTTTGCTTAGGTGTGACAGATAGATGTTCCCTATCACAAAGGCAGCTTGCGGATCCCTTGCTTATGCTTC
This sequence comes from Pelodiscus sinensis, assembly GCF_052426305.1. Lineage (NCBI taxonomy): Eukaryota > Metazoa > Chordata > Testudines > Trionychidae > Pelodiscus > Pelodiscus sinensis. The sequence continues at coordinate 9,557,007 of NC_143062.1, forward strand.
GAAATACTGCCTTCTCCAGATTCCAAGCAAGGGACCAGAGGGACTGTCCGTAACTCTATGGCTATGTCTACACTGGCACAATCTTGTGCCAGAGCTATGCAAATGAGGCTAAGTGTGGAATATCGCCGAGCCACATTTGCATATCAAATGAGCCACCATTTTTGCGGAAGAGGCTCTTGCTCAAGAAGGAGCTGTCTACACTGCCCCTTCTTGCGCAAGAAAAACCCTCTTGCGCAAAGCCATTACAGGCAGTCCCCGGGTTACGTACAAGATAGGGACTGTAGGTTTGTTCTTAAGTTGAATCTGTATGTAAGTCGGAACTGGCATCAGCCGCTGCTGAAACTGATCAGTTTCAACCGCGGCTGAATCTGGACGCCAGTTCTGACTTACATACAGATTCAACTTAAGAAACCCAGGCGTCCCCAAGTCAGCTGCTGCAGAAACTGATCAGTGGCTGATTCCAGGAAGCCTGGGGCAGAGCAACTCTGCCTCGGGCTTCCTGTAATCAGCCGCTGGTTAGTTTCAGCAGCGGCTGACTTGGGGACGCCTGGGGCAGAGCAGCTGGGGTGCTGCTGGGTTGCTCCAGTAACGCGGCTCCTCAGCGCTACTGGAGCAACCCAGCAGCACCCCAGCTGCTCTGCCTCAGGCGTCCTGATTCAGCCGCTGCTGAAACTGACCAGCAGCAGCTGAATCAGGACTCCTGGGGCAGAGCAGCTGGGGTGCTGCCAGGTTGGTCCTGAGCGGCGCTGCGGGACCAACCCGGCAGCCCCCAGCTGCTCTACCCCAGGGGTAGGCAAGAAAAGCCTGGTCTGCTGGGGGGGGCACTAGCTGCACCCCCCCCCCCCCAGCAGACCAGGGAGACGGGGGTGGCGGGACGCCCAAGTCCTCCACGGCTTTGCTCCGTCTCCCTGGTCTGCTGACCTGGGAGACGCAGAGCAAAGCCGCAGAGCACGCGGGCAGCGGGACAGTCCAGGCGCGCCGCGCTGTCCCACTGCTGGCGTGCTCCGAGGCTTTGCTCCCCATCTCCCTGGTCTGCAGGGAGACGGGGAGCAAAGCCTTGGAGCACGTCTGCAGCGGGACAGCCCAGGCGCGCCTGGGCCGTCCCGCCGCCGGCTTACCCTGAGGCTTTACAAAGCTGCGGAGGGGCTGGGGCTGCGGGGCAGACCAGGCGCGCCTGGGCTGCCCGGCTGCCCGAGCCCCTCCGCAGCTTTGCTCTGCGTCTTCCTGGTCTGCAGACTAGGGAGATGCGGAGCAGCTTTTCTCGCCCCGGAGTACATGGGCGGCGGGACCGTGAGGTCCCGCAGTCAGTGTCCTCCGGGGCGAGAAAAGCCCCGTTCGTAGCTGCGGATCCGACATAAGTCGGATCCGCATAAGTCGGGGACTGCCTGTATTCCTGAAAATAATCAGTGTAACAGCACTGCACAAGAGGGTTTTTCTTGCGCAAGAAGGGGCAGTGTAGACAGCTCCTTCTTGCGCAAGAGCCTCTTTTGCAAAAATGGTGGCTCATTAGATATGCAAATGAGGCTCAGCAATATTCCATGCTTTGCCTGTTACAGTGCTTGAGGAGTTCACACTTGATATTGTGTTGATGAACATAAAACCAGTTTGGGATTCATGTCCTGTTTCTTAACAGTCTGTCCTGAGGTTGGCACTCACGGTTGAGAGACACTCTAATTACTTACACAACAACATTATTATAATGTTTTCCTAGGCCAGTGGTGACTGTGTTCAGTGTTGGATGAAGTGATCTTCATGAACATGCACAGAGCAAAATTCTATCCTGGGGCAGACACATTTCCTGGTGCAATGTCATTAAATATTGCATGGTAGATGCAGAAGGTCAGATGGAGCATGGGCTCTGAACTCCAAGGCTGGGGTGGCTACCCTCGGCATAGGCTTCATAACCCAAGCTCCACTCTGAGCCATGGCTTACAAGAGCTGTCTACAGAGCTATTTTTAGTGCAAGCCTCAGTCTATCTAGGCTTGGAGGCTCAGAGCCACTGGCTGCGCACATACCCATTGGGTGCTCAGCACTTCTGAAAACTTAGGTGGCAAAAATTTCCAAAGTATCTAACTGGCTCAGGAAACTAACTCCCAGGCTCCCAAATCAGTTAGAATCTTGGAGAATTTTATTCTAGGAGCCTAACTTTAAGCCTCTCTTTTTGAAAACTGTGGCTAGCTGCCTCCATGTGATTCTCTGCATCCTTCTCTCCATCAATTAGTTACTCAGTCTCCTTAGAATGAGAGCAATGTTCCCCCTACACTGCGACTGGGGTGATGAGAACAGTATAAAAACCTAGATACACCAATGGATATCAGCTGGGAGACGGTGCCAGCCGGCTACATCTCTCTGCTTTGTGCTGGGTTCTCTGTTCTCCTCTACACAGGTAGCCTTATATACTCCCCTCTGGTGGGAACATGACCTATGCTTTCCTTAGCGCAAACTCCACCAGAGGGAGTTTTATAGAGTGTGACAGTTCACTCACCCCTGGAACACATGCTGTGAAAGTCCTGGAGGAGCTCAGTATGAATCCTGTCGACTCAGCTCACCATGAAAGACACTCAGCAGAAACGAGTATCAGGAGAGGTGCCGCTAAGTTCTTTGGGTGCCTCATTGTTTGCTTTATGCAATAGTCATAAAAAGCCTCAGTTTGTGAATATCTAATTAGATATTTTACATCTATCCCACCTCTTTAATTCAGGATGGAACACAGCAAACCCATATTTAGCCCAAGGTCGTCCAGCGTAAACGCAGCGTGTGTGCTTCACCAGGTTCCTTGCAACAAGCAAGACTTCTGGACCAGCACACTTAACTCACTGATCTGGAGTGCTAAACCCTCACCTCTCTCCTCTCAGGAGCATTGTGTCCAGGAGTACCCTTCTCCCAGGAGCTGTACTCAGAACCCATCCAATTCCTGTTTCTTCTCCAAACAGGAGCGGTCATTCCAGCATGAAACACTTCATGCAAACCCATTTGAAAAAACAGAAGAGAAATAGGAACACTTAAAAGCCTCCTGTCTTCCCTGCCTGGCTTCAATTTAAATGTAAGCCCTGGGAGACATATACAGCACATGGTGGGGTAGTGTGCTGTCAAGGACTTACTAGCACAAGTTTGGGATGGCTGCATTATTCACAAACATCAAAGCTACAAGAGAATGAGTTATTCAAATGTACCCAAACTGATAGGGAGACAACCTTTATCCCATTCTGCCACATCATCTGCATGTAGCCCATTTTCAGATGAGCTAGTTTAGAAATAATTGGGAGGGGTATTTTTGTTAGACTGTTTTAACTCCCACTGCCTGTAAAGCCAAGGGTGCCAATACCCCACGGGCAATTGTAGAGCACCTGGAGACAGAGGGAAAGAATATTAGAACTTGGTAAAAACACCCTCTGTGTGTATGTTGGTGGTGGTCTGCCTGCCTGTATTTATACTGGTCCAGCTCCCTGGCATGGACAACAGCTGGAAAATAGAGGAGGGGTCCCTGGATGTCCTGTGGTGGCAGAGTGTGATCAGCTGATTATTCTGACTGTGCCAGAAAATTAGGTTGAATGTCCAGTCCTTACTTCACTCCTCAGCTTTACCATCTGCTGCCCATCAGTGGCAAACACTGAAACTGTCTGAAAGCCACAATGAAAGGGAGACTAGAGGAATGGCAGATTGGTAATGAGTCACTTGCAGGGCACCAGAACAAATCAGTCCTGAGTTTGTGGTGGCATTTAATGCCTTCTAGTCTGCCAGTGATTGCTATGAAAGGAGCTGGTTTCACCCTAAGGGAAAGTCCAATTTAAAAAGCTCCCTTTGAACTTGCTCAAAACCTGTCTGGCCACCTGGAACAATGGTCCTGTTTGTCTTCCACTGAACTGTTCACTGGAAGCTAAATGAACAATTCAAACAGAAACGCCTAGAATTTCACTCGGGCTTCTATTCTCTTGTGGGCAGAAGCCAGCATTTCAGAAGTGTACCAGCTAAGCCCTTGTTAGCAGACTCAGTAGGAAGTTAGAGGACTGAGTGCACTTGGAAAGGGAATAATGCTCTGTCTCCTAGTGCAGTGGTTCTCACCCAGGGGGACGTGTACCTATGGGGTACTTGGAGTTCCCCAATGGGTACATCACCTCATCGAAATATTTGCCTACTTTTGCAACAGACAATGTAAAAACGGCTAGCCAAGTCAGTACAAACTACAATTAGGTGCTGCTAGACTATTTTTTGTTTTATGCCATATAACAAGGCAATAATTTTTGATGGGGGGGGGCAACTCCAAGATTTTGGTAAGTGGTCAAGGGCAACACTTTTCTATGGAGGAGGTGCAGAAAGGAGCTCAGGAGAGGGTATTGGGCTGCAGGAGGGGGTATTAGGTCTGGGAGGGAATTTGGATGGAGGGGGTTGTGACCTGGGGCAGGGGATTGGAGTGCAGGGTCTAGGAGGGGGGTTGCATGCAGGAGAGGATTCTGACCTGAGGGGGATGTGCAGGGTCTGGGAGGGAGTTGTAATTTGGGACAGGGGATCAGGGTGTGTATGTGTGTGTACAGAGGGTTTGGGTTGTGACCTGGGGCAGGGAGCTGAGGTGCGGAAGGGCGTGGGGTGCCAGGTGCAGACCAGGGACATGTGCCTCTCTGTGCGACATACCATGGCGAGGGGCTCCATGACCTGCTCACACCAAGCATGGCCCAGGCACTTCTCATAGGTCAGTTTATGGCCAATGGGAGCTGCAAGTATTGTTCTGAGGATGGGAGCAGCGTGCAGAGCTCTGCCCATGGGGTGCACACTGTGCAGAGATGCACAAGTTGGCACCAGCAGCAGCCGGCTGCGTAGAGCAGCATGCGAGGCGAGGTACGGCAGGCAAGGGGCCTGCCCAAGGTGCCGCTAGGCTGAGGCCATTGGCAGCCCAGAGGATTGTGGCAAGCCAGAACCAAAGCTTTGGTGGGCTGAATTCAGCCCGTGGGCCATATTTCGCCCACCTCTGCCATACACTGAAATGTAAGTTCAACATTTATATTCCAATCTTTTAATTTTATAATTATATGGTAAAAATGAGAAAGTCAGCAATTTTCCATTGGTATGTGCTGTGACTTTTGTATTTTAAGGTCTGTTTTTGTAAGCAAGTACTTTTTAAGAAAGGTGAAACGTGGGACTTGCCAGACAAATCAGACTCCCGGAAAGGGTACAGCCATCTGGAACGATTGAGAACCGCTGCCCCGGAGAAGATTCCTAAAGGTTCAGGGCACCTCAGCAATGTGGTGCAGAGAAACCTGGGCTGCTATTCCTCATGCTCTACTTACTTTGCGGGGACAGACAGAGGGCTGGAGTCTCAACGGCTGTTCCTGCAGCACCTTTCACTTCATCTGCAAGAAAAAGTAGAAGACGATAGCTCAGAAATCCACATTCTAGCACAGATCCATCTGGTATTAGCTGAAATCTGTGTGTGATCCACTTTCTGACCAGAACATGCTTAATTTGCAAATCCGGGGCTGTCATTCAAGAGAATATCAGTTTTTATTTGGCACCCAGTGAATATGCCAGGGGTGAATTTGGAGTGTTGCCTTGAAACCCTATCCCATATTTATGTTGACAGAGATTTTGCTTTGCCCAATACTCTCAGAACTGCTGCACTTTTACATCTCTGCTGTAAATTGATTTTGTTCGTGCCTGTCATTTTTTGTTCTTTAAAGAACAAAGACTAATATTTTCCACTCTCACTTGTACCTCTCATTAGATTAAAAAACAGAGCAGAAATCTTATCTTACCTAATCACTGGCCCTCTGAAATGGGTAGTGGACCACAGAGACTATATAACTTTTAACTCTGAATAATCTATTCTATGGTAACTGGCTCACACACATATATAGTGCCTAATATGCTGTTAGAGAGACACACAAATTTTCAGGTTGATTTGTTTTCTTATCTTTACTTAAGGGGGAAAGAATTGGCATTTTTAACCAGGTCTAATGAGAACCTTCCCTTCTTACATCTGTCAAAATGAATATTTTTATAATACTTTGAGGTCAGATTTTTCAAAAGCAGTCAATGCTGGTCTAACTTTGCTCCCATGGAAATGAATCAGAGTTTTATCCCTGACTTCACTGGGATTAGAGTTAAATGAATACCAAGTGCATTCAAAATCTCATTTTTAGCACATATCAGCCAGCAAGACTATTTTTATTAAACACATGATTTAAAGACAGACACAGCAAAAAGTCTCCTGTCAAGCTCATGGTTTATTCATACATCTTGACATAATAAAGCAGCAGGAAAAGTTGGATGCGAGGGAAGGAAATTATTTCTGCACTTGACATGTTTCAGAATGTTGTGTAATTAACCACAACCAAAAAAAAAATTACAAACAATTCTAGGCTTTTCACTCCGTGGCCCTTTATACATCATAGGAAAAGACAGAAATATAATTCAACTAACCTAATATAGCCCCTATTACCACCTGGTTCAGTCCATCTCTCTTTGTGATGGCAACTGTTGAATCCAGTGTGCTGCTAAGCTCCCCAGGTCTGGGGAGTAACTGGTCGATGTCCCTAGCTCTAGGTATCAGGCACGTGCTTAGATACACAGCCCAGTGTCTCAGACTCTTCTTGGCCCTGGTCTACACTAGGGCTTTATTTCGAAATAACCCCCTGTAGGTTGAATTAATAAATGGAATGTCCACACTATCAAGCCCGTTATTTCAAAATAACGGGCTGCTTATTTTGAAATCTGTACTCTTGCTTTCCTCGGGGAATAACGCTAGTTTCGAAATAGCTATTTCAAAATAGCGGTAGTGTGGACACTCCAGTACTGCTATTTCAAAATAACTCCCCAGAGTCATTCAAACTAATTACTAAGTGCTTCTTGGGGCTCTAAGTCGAGGTAGTGCATCCACATTACTGGAGCCTGCCTTGGACTAATTTAGAAGCTTCTCCAAAGTGAGGACACGCTATTTTGATTTTGTTATTTCGAGAATTATTAAATCGATTTTAGTTATTTTTAAATAGTTTCCTAGTGTAGACACAGCCCATTGGCCAACATCCTGGAACCAATGTCTCAGCCCTCTCGAGCTGCCAGTTATGTAGTCATGTTCATCACAGAGTTTACCAAGCTTTACAAACTGTGTTTTTCTCCATTAACCCCTTCAGTAAATCCAGGAAACACAGGCTTAGCCAAGGAACTTCTTAGAAAACACACACACACACACACACACACTTTACTCTTAGAGAGTGTGGGAGAGTTACAGATCTATAAAATATACTGCATTCTTGAATTTTAATACCCTTGGTCTGATCTTTTGTGAGTCTTTGAGTTTAGGGGAGAGGACAAGGCCTGCCTGACTTAACATCCTTCAGGCAGGTCTTTTGTTTCTGGTGGTAAGATAGCTCCTTTCGCTGAGGGAGCATGTTGCTTCTAAAATAGCCTGACACCTTTTCTGTCCTTGCTCTTCTTTGGCCTTGCAGGGCATTTTCCTTGCTCCAATCATCTACTGAGTCCCCCCAAACTTCTGGAAAGGGTCATTCCAAGTCAGTGGCCCTGCCGCCTGAAATCCCACAGCTATGGTAGGGAAAAATCATTGCCATTGATGGTCCTGGATTGTTCTGTCACCATTTTCTAGGCACAGTCTAAGCACTGCAGGTCACATGCCTTCTACCGCATGAATGTTCCAACTCCATTAAATGTAACAGTCAAAACAGAGGTTGAAATACAACAGACATTCACAAAATAAATGGAATTTGCAAGTTGACAGACATAGCACCTGGTCTGTCACAGTCTCATCTTATTAGCACATTAATGCCCCAGTTCCACCAGAATTAATGAGAATTAATTCAGAATGAATGAGCCTGACTCCTGTTAACACTAAGGCCCCTTTATATGGTTCTGGTGATGAAAAAGTTTGAACCTTAAAGTGGGTGCAATTTTAACTTGTGCCCTGACATGGCAGTATGAAGCAGCCTTATTGCAAATACAAATCAGGCCAATGTCACTTTATGTGCTAAGTGAGACATACATCTGACTTCTCTCTCTAATGTACTAGCAGACTCGGAGTGACTGAAGCAGCAAGTGTAAGAGGAGTATTTGGTAAACAGGGCCCTATGTCATGTGTCTCATAAAGAGTCTCAACCTCAACCATTTAAAATATGCTACAGGCCACACTCACTAGATCCTGGTTCACTACTGTGCCCCAGCACGGTGCACGCTGAAATCTTAAACCATCATGGAACCCTGCTGGAGACTCGGGAAATGGGCTATTCTCATGTGACTGGTTGTTTTTAAGAGTGTTTCATACCCTTTGAGATATAGCACTGGACATGTACGAGACTGTTGAATACAATAAACAAGACATTGCTTAGTACAGCCCCTATGGGTTGTTCCTTGTTCTTATGGTGGCTGCTATGATACAGTATAAGACAGGATCTCCAAACACGATGTCACTAATCACTAGAAAAGAAAAAGCATCCACATTTTGAGGAATTATGCATATATCATAACAGTAGCCCTTCTAATTCTTTCTTACAGAGGATCCATCAGAACTTGCCAAGCAAACAAGATGGTCTTATAAGTCTTCCCTCCAACAGCCAACCCCATTCTAGAAGTGACACATTCAACCCAGAAATTTGTGAGCAGGCAACAGATCAGTCTGTGTGAGTACAAATGGCAGGCTGACTGGTTAAAGTCTGGCAAAGTCGGAAGCAGTGGAAGAAAGGGGCCATAGTGGGAAGTGTTAGGCATTGCCATGTGTGCACCTTACAATGAATATCAGAAAACACTGCTGGTATATATATGTAGGTAAAACTTGGTTTTATTTAATTGTGTCCTTCTCCTCCAAAACTCTTTTAGGGTATGTCTACACTACCACCCTAGTTCGAACTAGGGTGGTTAATGTAGTCATACGAACTTGCAAATGAAGCCCGGGATTTGAATTTCCCGGGCTTCATTTGCATGTTGCCGGGCGCCGCCATTTTTAAATGTCCACTAGTACGGACTCCGTGCCCGCGGCTACACGCGGCACGAACTAGATAGTTCGGACTAGGCTTCCTATTCCGCGAGGCGTACAGATAGTTCGGAATAGGAAACCTAGTCCGAACTATCTAGTTCGTGCCGTGTGTAGCTGCGGGCACGGAGTCCGCACTAGCGGACATTTAAAAATGGCGGCGCCCGGCAACATGCAAATGAAGCCCGGGAAATTCAAATCCCGGGCTTCATTTGCAAGTTCATATGACTACATTAATCACCCTCGTTCGAACTAGGGTGGTAGTGTAGACATACCCTTAAGAGTGGACACTCTTCAGAGTAGAGCTTGTGTCTTCCGACGACTTTGTGCACAAAAGGATGAGGCTTCTAACCTCTCCTGTAATGTAAACATTAAACAACAACAATATACCATTGTTTCACATGGCAATCCGGAAATTGACAAATGGGTAAGAAAGATAAGCGAGGTGCAGCCTGGAAAAGTGACGGTAGCAAGTAGAACCGGCCTAACAGGGACATGCGGATAGTAAACACAGGGCGCGAGGGAGATGCTGGGGGTTGGGTGTGGCACAGAGACTCAGAAACTTGATCACATCTGGCTATTAAGAGATGTGTATAGTGAAGCCCTCATCTGGGTGTCACTATACGCATCTCTTAATAGCTATCGTAACTAAATAAGTCTGTGCTGTGTTGTCTACACAGTAAAGATCTGAGTGTCGGATGTTATCAGCCATGGGTAAAATTCCGGCCCCTTGAAATAAAGGAAAAAAACTCCTCCTGATTTCAATGGGGATTAGGGTTTCCTTCATGTAGCACCCCAGGAAGAATTAAAGATGGAGTGGAAGTCATGACAAATGTCCCCTCTAATCTTTTCCATCCATGTGCGGATTTTTTTCATCCACGGGCGGAATACATTTTCTTATGTGCATGTGCAAATGTGCACCGTCAGGAGAGACACAAACCGAGCTGTGGGCGCTTTACTAATCAGCTAGGCAGCATTTACATCTCTCCTGAGTGGCTGCACAAGCGCCTGGCTTCCAGGGAACACTGGCCCTGACTTTATTTCCTCATTTGTGGGGTTCACCTCAGAATCTTACATCATGTTGCTGACTTCTGCTTGGCTTGTATGCCAGCTTTACTTGACCTGGGATGTTAAAAGGAAAACTGGTCATTTTGGGGACGTGCCTGTTGCCCGCGGTGGCAACACCCTCATCACTGGTATCCTGAAACCTGTCAGTGGTGTGCCTCTGCGGAAAGACAGCTTCTCCTGTAAGCCCTTTGGAGAGCCAGATGTGGTGGTGGGGGGGAGGAAGGACACTGAGGGTGCATCTACACAGCACCGTAACTCGAAATAAGATACGCAATTTGAGCTACGCAAATTGCGTATCTTATTTCAGTGCTATTTCGCAATAGCTTATTTCGTTATTTCATCCACACAGTGCCAAATTTCAAAATAAAGCACTATGCTGAAACGTGCCTAACTCCTCATAGAATGAAGTTAACATGGACATTGGAATAGCGAGCTCGAAATAATGAGCTTGCTGTGAAGACACAGGATAGCTATCTCAGGATACTCCGATATCCCGAAATAGCGTTGCAGTGTAGACATAGCTTGAGTGTCAAATTCAGTGCAATCATCTTGTCTGGCCACTGGGACTCTCTGCTGGGATGGAGGTTGTTGGAAGATCTCCTCCTATCCATGAGAGAGAAGAGCACAGTAACCAGAGGGGATCATGCACACCTGTTTTAATATTGTCAGACCACCCTCCCACTTCCTTTGACTATTCTTGGGTCCAGTCCAATGCCTATGCCATGAGCATTTTGGGGCCCTGACTAAACTGGTTCTGCTACCAATGGTCGCTCCACATCCAGCAAACTAGAGGCAGAATCTGTCTCTCCAGGCTGTCTCTGTCCCTTGTCATGGTAGAACCTGGCCCTCTGTTGCGAGCGAAAGATGAAATGACTGAAGGATGGCATCATGTCACTTGATGCTGAGCCAAGCTTAAAGGGACTGGGTCTCAGTGTTGCTGAGTTCCTTCCCCTGCAGCAGCAATAAAAGGGGTATTTATAACCTGTTGTGGATGGCTCATCTTTCAGGGAAGGCTACAAGATCTAGTCTGACAGTCCCATGAGTTTTGCACGGGAGGAGAGGCACAAAGCCCCTCGCTCCTTCCATATGATGGCAGAGCTTCTTTCGGGCCATAACCTTTTCTCCAGGACAGCATGGTGCCTGGCTCTCCCCAGGGGATCACACTGTGGTGACCACCCTCAGCATGTGGCCTCAGTGGCTAGAGCTGACAGAGGTGACATTGAGCCAACGTGAAAGGTGATAGACTGAGAGAAAGAAGGATTCTCTTCAATGGATGTGCGCTGAACCTGGCTTCTCCCGCCCTGCTCTGTCAGTGGTTGCCCAGAACCACCTGGGGGACAGAGCATGTCCTGGGGGAGGAGGAGAATTCACTCTTCAGGGTTATGCTGCACAGGGATTCCCCTGGACTGTTCTACAAGTAAATGTCTAACTGAGCCTAGGGCCTCGTCTATACTTCCCTGCAGACTGAAGCTCTGGAGCTCTGTCTTCCGGAGTTCAATGTAGTGGGTCTAGTAAGAACCCACTAAATTGACCGCTGATGTCACCCCCGGTACTCCCCAGGGTTGTGAGGAGTAAGGGAAGTCAATGGGAGTTTCTTTCATCGACCTCCCGCAATGGGGATGCCACAGAAATTCGACTTCAGGTATTTCAACTCCAGCTACACTATTCTTGTAACGGGTGTTGCATCCCTTGCATTGACTTTCTTCCCCAATATGGACCTGGCCTCAGAGAGGTCACACTTTCCTGAGGTGAGAGAAGGGGAATTCAGTCCTGCCTTCCTGGCCTTAAGGGATAAACAGGCGCACCAACAGGGAAATGAGCGGTCAAAGGGGATGGTTGCCCTGGGGCGAGCAATTCTAAAAGGGCCAGGGCTCCTGGCCCTGCCCTGCTGCCGCCATTGTTCCAGCAATGGCAGCTGGAGCCGCAGGCCCTTTAGAATCGCTGCTCTGAGGGTCATGGGGGGAAGGCGGACACTGTGTGCATAGCGATGAGGGCTCCCCTGGGTATAAACAAACCCTCAGTCCGGGGTCCCTCGTAGCTGGCGCTGGCTGAGGCTCAGCTCTGGACAGAGTTGTCTTAGATCCTAAGGAGGCTGCATTTGTATGGGGGAAAACTCATCTGATGATTTAAAAACCTCTTTATTTTTTTCCAACATCATCCTCATGATCAGCTCCCAACTAGCTGCCAGTTTCCTTTTAATGGAGAAACCTGACTGGGTAGCTCCAGGAACATCTGGTCTTCCAACAGCTTGGGGGTAGAGGCTGGCACCACTTCATCATTTCACTGGGGCAGCTCCTGGGAAGGTGGACATGTAACTGAGCACATTGCCACTTGTCTGCATTAGTCTACTAAGCCTCTGGAGATCCCTGGGCACCATGCAGGAGAGGTGACCCACTGTGCATATTTCATCAACCTAAAGCGGGAAAACAAAGCCACACAAAAATGTGTGAAATGGAGATCTTCAGCCCATTGCTCTGTCTCGGATCACATCTGGCCTCATGGCAAAAGTACACGATCAGCAGCCAGGAGATGTGTTATTCTTGGCTCTGGGCCTGACTTTGGACAGTGATTTGGGGGAACTAGCTTTTGGTGCCCATGCTGAGCTCTCCTGAGCATGCATTATAGGATTCCTGGGCAGGAGTAGCGGAGTAGTGATTGTGGAAACTCTTGCATGGTGCTCATGCACTGCAGGAATTCGTGCCGCAAAACTGGGCATAGGGCTTAGGGCAAGTGAAAAGGGAATGAGACTTTTTCCTAAAGCTCACTGAGGGTTTCCTCAAAATACTGCCTGTGGCTCGGATCTGCACCACTGAAATGGAAGCAGGGTCAGGTTCTGAGCCCCAAAGACGGATTCTGACCTTTGTGGGTTACTCCGAAGCAGTTTCTAAACTTTTATAATGAGTTAGTAAGTGCAGAAATGGGAACAACAGATAAATGCAAACTAAAAAACCCAACACTTAATACATAGGAAGGGGAAAGGGTGCCATAGATATAGCCAAAGACAGCCCACGCTAGTACAACAAACAAGAGGATCATGTACCATGCTACTAACTCTGGGCCTGCTTTCCCATGGCATAGACATAAAGAATTGCCCAAGGGGCAGGGCAAAGGAGTTGTGAAAAATTCCCATTCTGACTGGATGTAAGTAGCTTCACAAGGTAGAGGACTGCTGAAATTTGAGCCTTCTATCTTCACCATTGCTGGACTACTGAAGCAGGTGCCAGGAGGATATGTAAGGGTCTGTCTACAAAACGGTCTGTCAAAAGTTCAACAATTTAATAAACAGGGTTTACAGACCAATTGGGTTGAATCAGTACTTTAATATAAGGTACTAAATTGATTTAACTTGAGAGAGAGAAGAGAGAGAAAGGGAAAGATTAAAATGGCTCACGAGCTACAGAGCTGATTTCATTACTCCTTGGTAGATGCTGTATGGACTACAATGTGAAAGTTAGTAGAAGCTCTTAGAAGAGAGAGAATTCCTCCACATTACTTTCTCTTACCTATGAGAAAAATGTTCTCTATTCAAAGTACTGAGTAGACCCGCTACTCCCATTTGGTTAAGGAGAGAATCTTGATCTTTCCTATGTCATGCGAGCTCCCTGCTGCTCAGGCAGGTTTTTGGAACAGCAGTAAGGAGGCAGCATCTTCTGATAGCAAAGGCAAACAAAGTTAACTCATTCTCAGAGCAAGGGTACCATTTCAGGCGCGTGGGGGGAGGACGAGGAGAGCAGCAGCCGTGCGCTCCAGGATGTGGCTTGCTTTTCATCCCATTCCCCGGACACTAAGGAAGGGGAAAGTACTTGCATTCCACGTATGCCTCTCACACCTGGCTGGTGAGCACCCTGTGCGCCCTTGTCTCAGAGAGATGGAACTGTTAGCACCTTCCAGCCTGAACACACCTTGTCTTTCAGTAACTGTTAATACTGCTGGCTTCAAGTGCTAGTGACAAGGCTGGGAGAGGCAGGGCAGTGGAGGCTGCTCTCAAACAGGCTGTGATCATTGGCTTCTGACCCATCTTTGGGCAGGCCTACAGTAACTCCTGCCATCCATCTAATCTACGTGACTTCAGCTACACAAACAGCATAGCAGAAGTCAACATACTGATCTCAGTGTCTTGTGTGCAGTAAGGTCGGTGGGCGCTGCTCTCCCCTCAACGCCGGCTACTCCTCTCATCCGGGTGGAGCACTGGGACGGGAAGAGCACTCGGAGATCGATTTAAGCAGACGCGATAAATTGACGGCCGGTGCATCGATTGCTGGGGTGTCCATCCCCAGCACAGTGGCAACAAGCCCTTTTGCATGTGCTAAAATGATATTAGGCTTCAATTCTGACTCTTTGCCTTTACAGGATGTGCAGGCAGCCGTTGGGAAGATAACAGAGAAGCAAGGGAAAATGTTTCAAAGAGCCACCCAGCAGGCAGGCCACGCTCTGGAACGTATCATCAAAGGTTAGCTTCCCCAGGTCACTCATACACACCGACAGTAATACGATGGAGGAGAAAGAACAGTGCAGAAATCAAAGGATCCAATCGATATCTGTCTTGAGAAAGGGCAGTGGTGTTAAGGGAAAGGACGCTAGGCTGGGTTGAAGAGGACAGCAGTTTGTTAACTGGCAAGCTCTATAAGATCAAACTGGGCTAGGCTCTCAAGATTCCTTGCCACTAAACTTCTCTGCTTCTAACAGAAAGAGCTTTAGAAAACATGGAGACAATATGACTCAGGGACATGGTGAAAACCAAGGCCAACAAGGCCAGATTACACTTCTCCCTGACGCGTTACCACCAGAATTCTTGTGTTCCCCCAAGCCCCTTGCGGGTGCAGAATAGTCACTTTCTCCCTTAGCATCTCTCCCTCTGGCTTATATGAGCCACTAATGGCAACTTTTAAACTGCTTTGCTTATGTAATTTGTCTTACTGCGAAGTCAGCATCAGGCAAGAGACCACATACCTTGTGTCTGCTCATGAGTCACAGAAGCATGCAAGGAAGAGAAAATTAAGCAGAGCTGCAAAATGACTTTTAGCATAAACCAAGGGAAAAGCCGATTGTTGCCAGATGAACAACTTTGCCTCCAGCCTCCCTTGCAATGCTCCTGCCACCCTCTGGGTCAGTGCTTAGTTGCACATCTCTTAAACCAGGGGTGAGGAACCTCAGGCCCAGGGCTGGATGCAGCCCCTGGCTTGCCTGGATCCACCCCCCACTGCCTCTTTCTGATAGAGGCAGCAGGGAGGGTGGGAAGGGAAGCAATTAGTTGACTAGTGTGTCAACTATCCAATAAGCTTTTGCTTATTGGATAGTCAACTAGTCAATTAGTTGCTACATCCCTACTCTGTACCTCAGAGCAATACTTGGGAACCCCCCAAATTCACCCCGTCATACAATTAGGATCCGTTGTGTACACAGTATGCCTTGTGAGGTATCATTTTCAAAGCCAAGCTTCTGCACTCCACCACTGTGTGGGTTTTTGTGAAGCCTTAGCTTTTCTTCCCAGGAATCTCTAACAGATGATGTAAAATCCCATTTAATTGGTTGATTGTTTAAAGAGAGTGTTAAATGCTACGTTTAATTGGTTAACCAATTAAAGTGGATACAAGAGGGGGCCACTCCAGCCCGGGGGTGAGGGTGGGGCTCTGCTGGCTCCATGAGGGGCTGCCACTTCTGGCCTGCCCAGGCCTGGTGGGGTTGGAGCAACCCTCTGACCACAGTGGGCTGCTCCCGGGTACTGGTTTAACCATTACCCGATAGGCATCACCCATTAAAGGTTAACTGGTTACCCAGGCACATCCCTATCTGTTACACCCTCACGCTCCCAGTCCGTCATTGCACTTTGTTTCACTGCCAAAGGTTGCCACTTAGGAAGGTGAAAATAGGGCAAACTGCAAAAAGTCTGAAGAGTCACTTGGATGGAATCCCGAGTGTGGGTGTTTAGCTGAACCACATCTAAGTGCCTCAGGTCTGCAGTCACATGCCAGTGGGCTCGCACGACATTCCCAGCCCCTCTAATTCTGCTCCCAGCACTCAGGTGCAGAAACGGGGTTTGGAGGAGGGCAAAGGTGGAAGTTGCCCCACAGGCAGCGGCTGGAGCTCTGAGCCCTTTAAATCACTACTGGAGCGCTGCACCATGTGCTCCATGCAGTTCTGAAGATGGGCACACCGTGCTCCAGGAGGCACGGAGGGGTGGTTGCTCCTAGCTCCACCCCTTCCACCCGAGGCCCTGTCCCTTCTGGGAGAAGAGCCAGGGCCCTCCCTTACCCAAGGGCTCGCGGAGGCTATCAGCTCCCCAGCCAGCACTTACAGCACCTCACCTTTCCTCGACAGACTGCAAAATGCTTCACAAAGGTGGGTAACAATCAGTCTCCTAACCCATTACTGATGTGGAAATGGGGGCACAGAGGTGAAGTGACATTTTGAATGTCACACTGCAGAGCAGTACAAAACAGAAACCGAGGGTAAAAGTCTGGCCCCACTGAAGTTAATTATGTGGAGGGGGGAAATCTATCACAGCGATAAACGCCTGTAGACTTCAAATAGAGCCAAAGTTTTACCCACGTCTCCTGAATTTCAATCCCCTATCCTCTGCACTTAATCTCTTCTGAGAATTAGCTTTCTACTGGTGTTTGAAACATCTGCTTTTAGTCAAAACCAAAAGAAAAATGGTGCAATGAATACTTACATACTGTGGATGCCGCTTCACTGCAGGCCCAACACCAACAACTTTTGCCAAGAACTAATCCAGGCCCTCTGATTCTAATTTTAAGGGGACTCACACTGGTTCTGGAAGAAAGCTCCCAGTAGGGGACAGGTTTATGGGGCTGCCACCAGGACAAAAACCACTGGGACTTGCTGACTGAACGCATCCAAGGTTTCCTTCCCTGGCCGCAACCCAGAAATATAACTTTCACTCAGTGGCAACTCTGGGACAAAAAACTTTTTGCTGAAAACCGAAAGGTTGCTAATAAGTGCTAATAAATCCACTGTCATCTAAAGACAAGTAAACACATTTTCCTGCTTGGATTTGGTTAAATTCTGAACAGAGGCTGAGGAAGGAAAAAAAACTTCTTCTATTATTCAAACCCAAATTTGCATTCCTGAAAAGGGCAACAAAGAACAAATGCTGTTTTGTGAATCTGGTTGAGCACACTCCTGGGAACAAGTCCTGGGCTATTTTATTTGAGTAGGCTCAGCAGCTGCTCCTATAGGCTGGTTCACCCCGTGCACTTCTCCCTAGTCCAAGCAGTGGAACCTATGGTTTTATTATTATACATTAGCCTCGACTCAGCTGCTGCCACCTTTTCCCTAACTGTGGCTCCCTCTTATCTAGCTGTTGGCATTTCCATTCCTCCTTACTGCAGGTCTTTACCTGACAGATCAGCCTTCCTTCTGGCACAAGGGAGTCCCCTATGCCACTGGTATCATTGAAAAAGATTTATAGCAGAGAGAAACGGGCAGCCCTGGCTGGGTAAGGCCAGGCCAGAACATGCAGGCACGATGTAAGCTTCCCCAAGATTCTGTATAGTTTTAAAGTATGGATGTGTTGTGATGTCTTGTGCAAAATGAGACGAGACACGTGTGACATTCTGTGCCTTGCAGGAGCTCCCTGTAAGCCCCATATGGGCCATATTCCTCATTTTGTGTTAGCTGCTAAAAGTCAGTTTCCTATTTAAATAGGTCTGTTGTTAGTACATATGAAGTTATGAGATTGGGTTGAATGGTTGTCAGTAAAACATGCTGCTAACTGGGGAATCAGACACATATTAGGACTCCAGAGACAACAAGGGGAGTAACCAATGCCTGGGTGGGGTGTCAAAACCACCATCTGCAGCCATTGTCCAGCACAGGGGAGCTACAATTCAGTGACTCACCTGACTGAGGACACACCAGAGGAATTGTTCAACCTTACCCGGGACTCAGCAATGCCCACCAGACATGCCTGGACTTGCATTATCCAAACACTTGGGACAGAGGGTATAAATGAGACCACGGGGGCTCCATGCTTGGCCTTTCTCCTGTCTGCATCTATGCTGCAATCAATGACATTGAGTCTATGTCTACACTACAGTAGAAACTTTACTTAAGTTACACACCTCCCAATGCATGCATAACGTAGCTGGAGTCAATGTACCTTAAGCTCAGTTACCCCAGGGCTTTTACTGTGGAGGATTCACAAGAAAAACTCTCCCATCAACTTCCCTTACTCTTCTAGTCTGGGCTACAATAACGAGGACAACAGGAGAGAGATCTGTGATCAGTTTGTCAGGCCTTCACTAGTCCTGCTAAACTGATTGCCGGTGGATCAGTCTCAGAGCATCATCTGGGCTGTAGTGTAGATGTAGTCTGAGAAGACTGAAGACTCCAACAGAGGAGATTCACACTTATAAAGTTGGCAGATGATACCAAGATGGGAGGGTTTGCAAGTGCTTTGGAAATAGGATTATAATGCAAATTAATCTAACAAACTGGAGAAATGGTTTGAAATAAATAGGAAGAAATTGAATAAGGACCAATGCAAAGAACTCCACTTAGAGGGAAATAAGCAATCAGTTGCACATATAGGAATATGAGATGACTATATAGGAAGGAGTACTGCAGAAAGGAATCTGGAGGTCATAGTGGACCACAAACTATATGTGAGTCAACAGAAAAAGCAAACATCATTCTGGGGTGTATTAACAGGAGTGTTGTAGGCAAGACATGAGGAGTAATTCTTTTGCAACAAAAATGATGACAGGTCTAGAAAACATGACCTATGAGGGAAGACTGAAAGAATTGGATTTGTTTAGTCTGGAAAAGAGAAGACTGAGTGGGGACATGATAGCAGCTTTCAAATACCTCAAAGCTGCAAGGGGGAGGGAGGAAAATTATTCCCTCTAACCTCTGAGGATAGGACAAGAAGCAGTGGGCTTACACTGCAGCAAGGGAGGTTTAGGTTGGACATTAGAAAAAACTTCCTGTCAAGGTGGTTAAACACTGGAATAAATTGCCCAAGGAGGCTGTAGAATCTCCATCATTGGAGATTTTTAAGAGCAGGATAGACAAACACCTGTCAGGGATGGTCTACATCAGGGTGGGGAACCTTTTTAGGGTCAAGGGTCACTGACCACAGAAAAATCAAACGAGCCGCACACAAGTGTGCAGAAAAATCAAACGAGCCGCACACAAGTGTGCAAAAAAGCACTTTTTGCGGAAAAGCGTCCGTGCCAATCTAGATGCGTTTTTGTGCAAGAAAGCCCCAATCGCCATCGGGGCTTTTTTGCGCAAAACAGTTTTTAGCTGTCTACACTGGCCCTCTTGCGCAAATGCATTTGCGCAAGAGGGCTTTTTCCCGAACGGAAGTAGCATAGTATTTGCGCAAGAACACTGATAATCTTACATTAGATCGTCAGTGTTCTTGCGCAAATGCAAGCAGCCAGTGTAGACAGCTGGCAAGTTTTTCTTGTGGAAAAACTTGCCAGTCTAGACGCAGCCGCACTGTTTATCTTTACCAGTGAGTTTTCCTGAAGTGTTTGGTAAATTTGTTCAGTGGCTTACAAAGGTTGGTGAACAGCCATTCTCCATCTACAAAGTAGTAAACCAGTTAATAAATCTGCACTGCTTGACTTAAGCAGCGCAGGTTAGTATATTCCTGAGGTGCAGATCTGGTGGGGAACTGGCTGGTGCCTGTCTGCATGATTCATGAGTGGCCTGGGAGCATCCATGCAGTCTGGCTGG
Organism: Pelodiscus sinensis; assembly: GCF_052426305.1. Lineage (NCBI taxonomy): Eukaryota > Metazoa > Chordata > Testudines > Trionychidae > Pelodiscus > Pelodiscus sinensis. The sequence continues at coordinate 9,576,755 of NC_143062.1, forward strand.
GTGTTGGGCTTCACATGCTGTTGTGCTGAGTGATACCAAAGACCAGAGGAGTTTGCTGCTTGTCACTAGCAAAGCACTGTCAGAGACAGCCTAGGCTGGAGAGTTAAAGGGGGCACAGAGGTCCCATGGTTCCAAGATGCACCCTGAGAATCCCATCACAAAATGGAATGGTTTTCACTACAAAAACCTCGTCTGCCCAGCCATCCGAGTCCAGAGCTGCACCGTAGCACTACCAAAGCATCTGCAGGCCCTTGCTATGTTAATCCTGGTTCCTGCCCCAGCTGTGCCAATGCACCTCAGTCCAGACCTGCTATTCTACCAGCTATAACTGTCCTGGGCCTTTCTTGAATAAAAGTGATCATCAGTGAAAGGTAACTTCAGAAGCAACACTCTCTATATCAGCAACAAACAAGAGACCCAAGATCCAAGCATTAAATTACCCCACATTCATCCCCAAGGCATAGAAAGGAAAGGAAACTCTTTGGTCTAGCAATTACCACAGCCTCCTAAGCATCTGCAGCTTTCTGGCCATCCTTGTATTTCACCTTCTGGAACACATTTGTCCTGCTTGTTTGGGCCGTATCTGTAGGCAGCCTGGGAAGAGAGGGCCAGAGTCCTCTATGTTCTCCACTTCCCTGAGTTCCGAGATACCGTGATTCTGAAACATTCCTGGAGCGAGAGCACATGGCCTCCTCTCCAAGTGAGGGGCACAAGGAACCCAAACAGTTTGCTCCTGGCACAGGATAACAAGCGTTTTTCTCGCAGCTGCCTGACAGGAACCAGCACCAGGGCAGGCAGGAGGCATGACCCGCAGCACAAAAACACATGGGGGAGGGCAGAGGAGAGATGGCTGATGCAAGGGAGCGGTGTGCCCCAGACTTTCATTGGGACCCAGGCCTCAATCCTGACTCTGTACAGAAATGGTTGTCTACGTCTAGTATGTTCCTACCACAACCTCTCTGGGGCACAGTTGCCAGACCCTCTGCTGGAGGAAACCCGGAGCAGCGAGGAGCATTGGACAAATGTGTCTAAGGACACGCTGCAGGAACTGATGCCTAGGGTAAGGGCTCAGGTACTTATGTAGGGATCCAAGACCTGAATAGCAAGGGTTGTTACAGAGCAAGTAGCAGCGAATCAGCAGAGCTGATGGGGGAGGGAAAGAGAGCAAGGCCTGGACTAGTGGGGAGGAGGGGACTGAAGTGCACTAGCAGAGCATTGCGATGGGGGAAGATCCCAGAACTAGACCAGCAGGGAGCGATGGAGCTGCAGTGGCAAAGCTGTGTGGCGCTGTGTCCGTCCCAAACAGCACTGAGAGTGTCGCACTTTCACAAGCACTAAAGTGACCCCCAAACTAGCAGCAATCACTGGAGTCATTGGCAACCACTAATGAGGGCAGGGTTTTGTGATGGTGGGGAGATTGCTCCGGTGCAGCCCTTTCCAGGCAGGCCTGGGGCTGCAGGTGAGCCTGGCCAACATTCCTCCTCTTGGGAAGCCACTAACTGCCCCTCAGGCCTGCTTGAGTCAATAGCTAAAGGGGCAGTTGCCCTGGGACCCGGAGACTGAAAAGAGCCTGGGACACCCAGCCACTGCAGTGGTACTTGGAGCCAGGGGCCCTTTACATCGTCGCCAGAAGCCTGGGCCACATGTTCCACTAAGGAAGGGCAAGCGGGAGGCAGCATGACGGCCCCCCAGGGCCACCTCATGAAGCCTTCATATATGAAGTCAGACTGCCCAGCCTCTTAAAGGGCCATGGCACACGATGGGACGGGATGGCCTTTAGGCCCCCTCGCCTGTAAGAGGAAACCGCCCTACTGTAATTGTCCTCTGCCTTTCTTCCCTGCATGCGAACCAGCTGCCTTCTCCTTGCTCCCAGCCACCACCAAAGCAGCAGCAACTCTGAGCTCCCTTTACCCAGGAACGGTCACACTTTACCCAGGAACGGTCACGCCCTTGGTGTGGGAGGTTGCACATTTCACATGTGTCATGTGCCTGAAACGAAAATGTTCAATGCCCTGCACACACCTCTGCAGAGCAGAGCCATCCCGTTCAGGGGTGGGCAGGAATCCCTCAGCTGCAGCAGTAGCAGCCCCTCTCTCCCTGATGATTTCCACCTGTCCTGCTCCTGTCTGGGATATTAGGTTTAGGCTACGAGCAGCCATGGGAGGGGTGGTAAATACCCAGGCAAAAGCCAGAATTCACTAGTGCAAGGCCTGACGAGAGCAGGAGCTCACACTGTGGGATCAGAAGCCCTTGAGTTCCAGTCTTGAATGAGGGATTAGAGGCTGTTTTCCCGCTAAGGATGAGTGCCTTTTAAAGCACCTGCCCATGTCCCATCTCTTATCCCCAGCTCACAGTAAGAAACAGGCTTTCCAGCCAGAGAGAGAAAAGAAGCCACTCTAGATAAGCAGAGGAAGTGTGGAAAGGAGGATGTCAGTGAGGTTGGCTAGAGCAAGTCCTCAGACGTGTTCAAAAACAATAGCATGGTAGTTACTTCAGACTGCTGGGGGCCAAATGCAGATATGAAGTAGAAGTTGCAGCCAAATACACTTGTTCTGGATTTGGTCCTGGAACATCTACGGCACCATGCAAACATCACTAATTAATCGCAGCTCAAATGACAGCTGGGAATGTTGCAATGTCTGCAAGCCTCTCTAGACACCAGGGGAGGCAACAGCGCCAGCAGCCTTGTGGACGGCCCTCAGACAAACCGTAACAGGCACTGAGAATGGACAGTGGAGATGCCAGGCTTCTGCTGGGGTATCGCTATTTACTACTTCTACGACAGCCGAGCCTGGAGCCTGATGATCCCCAACACGGGGCCCTAGTGTATTAGGCAGGATGCAAGCAAACCAATGCACAGAGACAGTCTGTGCTCCAGAGAGCTCACAACAGAGCTTTGAGCCAAGCAACAGAGCTTTGAGCCAAGACACAAGTGGTGCAGAAGCTGGCAAAGGAGGTGTAACAAAGTAATCTAAGGAGAGGTGCATTTGCATGAGGCTTAGCAATCATAGCAGTCTGCCAGAAGGAGACTGCTCAAGAAACCACATCACTGAGGACAAGGGGGTCCCTGGGGAGAAAAGGTTACCCACAGAGCCCCATGCTGCCTGACAGGAGCCATGCTGACAATGCAATATTTACAGAAACTGAAACACCTGCGTCAAACAGTGCTCTGTGTCTTTGCTGATCCCATGGAAATGGTAGATACCACCCCGCCACAATGCTGCCCTGTGCCGCCCCGGGGCTCTCCCTGTATAAAACCTGGGCCAAGCTGCCGGTCTTACAGGCCGAGAGGACTGGTTTCCTCCTTTGCACACCCTTTGCCAGCTGGTGTTAAAAGGAGGGAGGGGTGCTTAGCTCCGATCAGCAGTCTGTGGGACCCAGAGCCCTTCCCCCATCATTGCTGGGAAGCAGAGAAGGAATACATTTAGAGTTGCCCATTTTGGTTGGCAGTATTTCTGGGATTTTCATCACCTGACAATCTTTAATTAATGATTAATCATTAATTCCTGCAGACTCCAGGCCAACCCTAAATATCAAGCCCCTAACTCATTGTATCAGCCAACATTTCTTTCCAAACCCCTAATGTACCATTTCAGCCAGCGTTTCCTTCCAACCCCCTAACATGCTGGACCAGCCACTGTTTCCTACAGCGGTTTGGCCTCTCCCTTTACTGACCATGTCCCTAGCTCTAACCACCTGTTCCTTTCCCCTTCAACACGTGACAAAACGTGCTCCCTTTTCTGCCTGTCTGGCATTTGGCAGTGGCTCTCACAGCAATCCATGCAGTAAATGGCATTCTTAGGGTTAATTCTGAGAGCAAGGGATGTGGTGAAGCTAGCTATTCAACACGTCACCGATGCTCCCAGTTTCCCTAAAAAAAGGGGGAGTAAGACAGGGGTTCTCCTGCTCCCACAGCACTATCATCATCCCAGAGTAGTACGTCCCAGGTGACAAATGGCAAGGAGTACCCAGATGCACTGGTCTAACAAAGAGCCCGAAGGCTGATCCAGTAGGCAGGCCATTGGACTGGCCATGCTCTTGGGAGACTTTGGGCAAGTCACTTCCCTTTGCAGTCCCATTGCGCTTTTGGCTTCTCTCATTTGTCTTTAGGTCAGGGATCACCTCTCGTTACATGTGCTTAGTGCAATGGAACCTTGCCCTCAACTGGAACCTTCAGGCACTAACCCACATCACTGACGATGTGGCGAGGGGGAGGCCAGGGGCCAGCGGTTGGGAGGGGTAAGGCGCCAGAGCCCTCGGGGGATTAGTGGGAGGGGCCTGATGCTGGCAGCAAGGGTCAGGCCCAACCCCACACTCATTGGCAGAGGAGAAGAGGGGCAACGTGGCTTCACTCCCTGAGCTGTGTCACTGGTGGGAGGGGTTGGAGCACCCCTGCACTCACCGGCAGGAAGCAGAATGATGCCCCAGAGCCTGGGGAACAGAGTGAACTAGGGTTACATCACGCCATTTCCTGCTGCTGCTGCTGGTGAGTGCAGGGGGACCTGACCTGTGCTGCTGCTGCCAGCCCCCTCTCTCTCCAACTAGTCCCATGGGCCACATCTCTCAGAGGAGGGGGCTTGAGGGAAAAGGCAGGGTGGGGCAGGAGTGGGAAGAGGCAGGGCAGGGGCAGGGCTGTAGCACTGTCCCAGCCATCCCCTGGTTAATGCGGGGAATCATGGGGGTGGGAGAGTTATATGACTAGTGCCCCCCTCCCCATGTCCTTCTTTACCAGTCTCCCCTGATCCACATCATAAGGCATCAAACCTTCAGGGCCGTATTTACCCACTGTAAGGTGCATACGAATGCCTGCATATTGCTGTACATTTATTTGCTTATGCCAGACATCATGTCCTGCATGTAAGTCAAGTGGCAGATGTTCTAATTGACTGTGGGGCAGCGCCAAACCTGATTCTGGCTATTTATCAGCCTCACCAGTGAGGGAGACCATGGAACTGAAAGTCAGCTGATGCCTTTGTTGGTTATGGTGTGTGGAGCAGAAGAGACTGTAGCTCACTGTCCTATTACATGGCTGCATGGGCAGGGGTAACCAAAGTAAGGCAGGGCTTGTGTAGGTAAGCAGGGAGATGGGGTCAGAAGGTACCAGTCAACATTGTTACTTGTCTGGTTATAACCACACATGGCTGCTAGAGAGACCACACTGCATACCAGCACTCCTCTCCACGGTTATTTATACTGAGATATTACAAAAACCAGTTATGTACTGTAAAAACACCACTGTTTTGCGAACAGGATGTAGGCTCAGCTTTCTCAGCACTCAGCAGCAGGCTGGCTTATGTCTGCATGTTGTACTCTCATGCGCTTACAGAAAGATAATTGTTTGAGAAACGCAGGTGGTAACAAGACAACTGGCTCCCACATCCTTTGGTTTTACATTGGCATACAAAACATTTCTGGGAAGCCACACAGCAATCACCATGGTCCATTCATAACCCCACCTCTCCAGCAGGGTGCACTTGGGGAAGCACAGGAAATGTTTTTATTTCATGAGGGTTAGATTATGCCCTGCCTTGTATAGACATGCAGTAAGGGAAAGTAGTTAACAGGTAGAGGCATGGCCCTTTTGCTCTGTCTATAAAAGTTTCTTACATGCCCTTAGGTATCATAGTAGCCTATCGCTTTCCAATTTTTCATGTATTTTCCCTAACAACATCCCTGTATGGCAGGGCAGAGCCATTATACCCACAGTACAACTGGGGCAACTGAGGCACAGAAAGTCTAAGGGTATGTCTACACTACCCCGCTAGTTCGAACTAGCGGGGTAATGTAGTCATACCGCACTTGCAAATGAAGCCCGGGATTTGAATTTCCCGGGCTTCATTTGCATAAGCGGGGAGCCACCATTTTAAAAACCCCGCTGGTTCGAACCCCGTGCAGCGCGGCTACACGGGGCTCAAACTAGGTAGTTTGAACTAGGCTTCCTACATCGTTCCGAGGTGCACCGGTAGTTCGGAATAGGAAGCCTAGTTCGAACTACCTAGTTCGAGCCCCGTGTAGCCGCGCTGCACGGGGTTCGAACCAGCGGGGTTTTAAAAATGGCAGCTCCCCGCTTATGCAAATGAAGCCCGGGAAATTCAAATCCCGGGCTTCATTTGCAAGTGCGGTATGCCTACATTACCCTCCTAGTTCGAACTAGGAGGGTAGTGTAGACATACCCTAAGTGACTTGCCCAAGGTCACACACGGAGCCTCTGGAGTAGCAAGAAACTGAATCTAGGTTCACTGAGTGCCAGACGAGTGCAATAACCATCATCCCTCTCCCCTTGATCTCCGTCAACCCTAGGGCAGGCAGGCGGGCGATTTAAACTTCACAAAGGAAACAAAGAAAAGGCCAATGGCCAGGTCTTGCTTCTGTGCCATCTGGAGGGGATGGGGAATGCAAGCTGCACCCTCTTCCTGGGTGTGGCACGGCCCACTAAGGCTCAAAACCCTCACATCGGGGAGCTGCTGCCAGTGGTTAATGACTTAAAGCCACAATCTGTTCTCCAGCATAGTCCCTGTCTGAGCACTGAAACACAGCACAACAACCTGCTTAGAAAAAGGCTGGACTTTTAAAGAAAGCAGACACCTGAATGAAACTGCAAACTAGGCATTTCAATGAGCTAGGGGCCCTGTCACATTACAAACACGGATGTTTAGCACTCTTTAACCAGACCTCCTCTGATCTGACCCTCACCTGATTGGCACAGCATGTGTTTTGGTTCCCATCTTTTCTGGCACACAGTATTTTTGTAAGCCTACAGCAATATGGACAATAATGTAGAAAGTCAAAAGCTAATAGGATGGCATGGAAAAAAATTAACGAATTAAAAATTCAGCAACTGGATTATGCGACTCTGTGCCTTTCTGAATGCAGCTCTGCTGATCACAGCTGGTCAATGATACACAGAGGCTACCAAAGATAGACATGTTTAAATAGACAGGGTGGCTGATATCAATGTTTTTAACTCTGCGGGTCCAAATAACTTGCAGCCAAGAGTTCTAGAAGAGCTGGCTGAAGAGCTCACTGGACTGTTAATGCAGATTTTTAATAAGTCTTGGAGCACTGGAAAAGTTCCAGAAGAAGGGAAGAAATCCGAAGTTGTACCTATTTTTGAAAAGGGCAAGCAAGATGACTCAGGTAATTATAGGCTGGTCAGCCTGACATGGATTGCAGGCAGGATAATGGAGCAGCTGACGGAGGACTCAATTAATAGAACTAAGAACTAAAAGAAGGAGAAAGTAATTAATGCAAATCAGCATGGGTTTATGGAAAATACATCTTATCAAACTTGCTATCTCTATCTGATGATATAACAAGCTTGGCTGATAAAGGTAAGAGTATTCACTCAACAGACTTGGACTTCTGTGAGGTGTTTGACTTGGTACCATACAATGTTTTGATTAAAAAACTAGACTGATATAAAATTAATGTGCTACACATTAAATGGGTTAAAAGTGACTGATCTCAAAATATGAATGCAAATAGGGAATTGACCATCAAGTGGCTATATTTCAAGCGCAATTCCACTGGGATTGGTTCTTGACCCTGTGCAATTTAACATAACAGTCACCAATAATAAAGTTTGCAGTCGACACAAAAATTGGGGAAGTGGTAAATAATGACTAGGACAATTCACTGATGCTGAGCCACCTGGATTGCTTGGTATACATCTAGTAACAAAGACTGTGGGCCATACTTACTTGCCGGGGGACCCTATCTGGACCTCTGAAAAAGATCTGGGAGTTATGGTAAATGATCACCTGAACATGAACTCCCAGTGTGCCACACAAATGGGGAAACTCAAGGAAGTGTGGAGAGGTTTTGTGTGTGCTGCTGCCGGAATACTGTGTCTGGTTCTGGTGCTGACAAATCATAAAGGCTGCTGATAAATGGGAGAGCATTCACAGGAGTACCATGAGAATGGCTAAAGAATTAGAAACATGCTTAACCTGCTTTACAGTGATAGACTCAAGATGCTCGATCTATTTGGCTTGACAAAGAGAAGGTTAGGCAATGACCGGATTGTAGTCTAAGTTCCTACAAGGAGAATGAGTATTTGACACTGGGCTCTTCAGCCTAGCAAAGAAATGTCTAGCATGAGCTAACAGCTAGTCAAATTCAGATTGGAAATAAAGTGTATGTTTTTAACTATGGGAGCAATAAGCCATTGGAACAACCTACCAAGAGTGGTGAAACCTCCATCACTGACAATGTTTGAAACAGACAGGACATTTTTCTAAGGGCTCAGCTTGAGGGTATATTTTGGAGATGTTCTCTGGCCTGTGCTATGCAGGTGGTCAGACTAGATCAGGCATGTCCAAAGTCCGGCCCGCGGGCCAATTGCGGCCCGTGTTGCGGTTTAATACGGCCCCACAGGTAATTTGGCAATATCTATCTTTTATGGCCCCCAACGAATCCAAATGTATTGAGATGAATACATTGTAAAATCTCAGTTAATGTCAGTTGGTCTAAATCAGTTATAAATATATTTGGACACAACATATATACTTGGTGTTATGTTCCTGTTCATATTTTTTGAACTTAAAAGTTGACAGACAATCTTTATTACCAATAATATGTAATGTACTTTACAATGTTCCTGACATATATTTCAGCTTCCTGGATTTTTTTTTCATCTGGCCTTCAGATATGAAAGGCAGAGTGATTTAATACCTGTTTAGATTTGTCATCCATGTGACGAAATGAAAAGTATGCTGTTTGCAATAAACGTTGCATAAAATAGTTAATTTGCATTTAATTTTAATGGTTCAAAGAATGTCAGGCAAAATGGTCGGCCCTCACGCATGTTCACTTCATCAAATCTGGCCCTCTTTGAAAAAAGTTTGGACACCCCTGGACTAGATGATCACAAGTGCCCCTTCTGGCCTTGGAATTGTGGGGTACTCAGGGCCCAGCTGCAGCCAGTGGAGGAAAAGAAGCAACCTGTAAAGCACTCTCTCATCATTAGCAGGTGCAGATGAAAGACACATTTCTGGCAAAGGGCAAACCTGAAAGAGGTTCAAGAAGCAGATTCTCTGCTGTAGCCAAAATGTGCTTGGTATAGTTAGCGATCCAGGAGTGAGGCATGAAGCAGCTGGTTATTGCTCCGTGAGTCCCCAGCCACGGCACATGGTAGTGCCTTGGAGGTAACCCTAGCCACCTGGCATGTCTCAGAAGGAAAGCCTGCCAGCTGGGGACAGCTAGTGCACAGCATGTCCTGGCTGTGTTCCTAACACCAGCCCTAAGACCTCCAGAAATTCCTCCCAGTGGGGGAGTTGCAGGCAGTTTCAACGTTAAGGAACTGGAACGTAAGAACGGCCGCACTGCATCACACCAGAGGCCCATCTAGCCCCGTGTCTTGTTTGCCGACAGAGGCCAATGCCAGGAGCTCCAGAGGGAATGAACAGAACAGGCAATCATCAGGACTGTACCTCTGGCCCACCTCAGATCGGAGAAGTATCTGACAGTCCAGATGCCCATCCAAAGAGTGTCCAAACCCTCTGAAACATACTGGGCTGGCAGCCCAGCCAGAGAAGACTTTGAGATTTCAAGCACTCCCTGGTTTGGCCATGCAAGGACAGTTTATCTCACTGTATTTCAGTTTTCCTGCCTCTGGACCCAGCCTGGAGCGCAGCTGGGCACAGAAAAGGCCTTTTAAACAAAATTAAACACAACTTTTCAAACTTCAAAAAGAAAGCAGAGAGATTTGGGTTGGTTCTTACTCTTTCTTCAAATGTTTTATCCCTAAGATAAAGATTTTGTGACAGCTATTTTTAGTAAAAGTCACAGTCACGTCATGGGCAGTAAACAAAAGTTCACCCAAGTCCGTGACTTGTCCCTGACTTTTACTAAAACTGTGACAAAATAGGGAGGGAGGGAGGGGAGTCCAGAATCCACTGCTGCTGGGGCTTCTAGGTGCACCTTGCTGCCTATAGTTGCTGAGAGTGCCAGAGTCCACCCTGACGCCCCCAGCGGCTCAGACCTGTGAGGCCTGATAGCTCCAGCACCCAGGGCTGAAGTAGAAAATGTTATGGAAATCCCTGAAAACCGGATTCCATGACAAAATCTTAGCCTTACTCAACCCTTGTAATCAACTCCAGCTGTATTACCAAAGGCACCTTTGATAGGCCCATCATCACCATAGGAAGTAGGCATCTCCTACAGCAGTAGTTCTCAAAAGTGTGTCCTCAGTTGCAGGTAGACGCAGGCTTGGGGCTCACTCCTATCTCCCACCAGTGCTGGCAAGAAGTGGGGTGGAGAACTTACCAGCTGGATCTAGCTTGCCAGGGAAGGAAGCGGCTTCCTGCACTGCTACTCCGCCTCCCCACAGCTGGAAGCTGCTCTCCTGGAGGCTTTCCCCACAGCTCCCATTGGCTGGAATCACAGCCAATGGGAGCAGCATGAGGCACAAAGCCAGGTAAGCAGCCCCCACCCTCTTCATGCTCAGACCCTGCACCTCATCACACTCATCTTCCCACTGAACCCTCCCTCTCCCCCGCCTGCACTTTCTACCCTCAGCCCGCTCCTGCACCCATTTTGTCATCTTGGGTGTTTGGCTGGTGATCCATAGAAAGGTCTGCGTTGAGTAGGGTGGGTCACGGGCCAAAAAGTTTGAGAACCTCTGTCCTTCGATACGTCTGCAGAGCACGGGCTTGCTTTACACAAGCCTGCTGCAGATCTCCAGTCAGGTCTGACGAGAGATCTGGCCATGCAGATGCCAGAGTGAGGCACATATGTGCCTCAGTTGCTCATGTGTAAGACACAGATGACAGCACTTTTCCTCACTCACAGGACTGTCAGGTGCTCAAATTGCCCTCATCATGATAGTATCTGGATTACAATTCAGTAAACAAAGACAGCGCCTGTATTTCGTAATACTGGCTTTTCAGAAAACAGGGAGACTCTGAAACAAATAACAATCCTATAGCAACGCTTGCCAGTGTTGGGTGGATGTACTCCTGGAGATTGCATCACATGACAAACTTTAATTAAATATTAATCTTTAATTCCTGGAGACTCCAGGACAATCCGGGAGGGTTGGAAACCCCTCAGCAACCAGAACCGTTCTGGCTCTTCATGGTAACTTCCTGCATGGGTCAAAAACAATACAGCTGTGCTTGAGACTATAGTGACACCTACAGGACAACATGGTTTGTAACCTCTTTTCGAGGAAATGATCCCAGCAGAGACATCAACAGCCCCTAAAAAGCACAACCACCAACCTCCACAAAACAAACAAACAAACAAACAAGCCTCTGCAAATTTTGGGTCAGAAAAATAAGCCGCTTCCTTGATAACACTCCAAAGAATTACTGCTTGTGCCACGTAACACAGAACGAGCCCCACAAAGTTATTTGATTAGGTAAAAGGGTAGGCAGAAATGTTTGCCTACTTGTAGCTTCATTAAGCAACTTCAAACTCCTCTGAGAGCTAATGTCAAACCCTACAGTTGACATGTTTGCGTGGGATGGGGTGGAGAGCTGCCCAGCCCTCTGGGAAAGCAGAAATGGGGGAATGTCAGTAGCTCCATCAGAGCTGCCACAACTAGTATGTTCTGAAAAGCTTATGCACCAAAAAGAGTTTGCCCAAAGGCAGAAATCAGGTGCTGTGGAACATGCCAGGCAAACAGGTTACTGGAGCTGGGAAGGGCTGGCAAGTGAACTGAGCCTCCTGGGAGAGGGAAAAGGTTAGTAGTGTCACATGATCTTCTGTACCAGGGAACTGCAGGGCAGCACGAAGGCTGTGACGTAATCAGATTTCTAAGAGAGGCGAATGTTGGGAGACAGCAGCTGCCCTGTAGGACTGGACCATGACCCTACTTAGTACAGTATCCTGCTCTCTGCTAAGGCCAATAATCAGTGATTCAGAGGAAAAGGATGCTGCTCCTTGCCATGTACCCGAACAGGGGAAGTTTGTTCTGGACTGAAGGCATTTAAGACTCTTCTAATCACTAAATTACCCAGCCATTACATCATGCTTTCAAAAATCCCGCTGGAGTGAACTGCAGGCTCTCTATGCTCCACAGATCAGTACCATTTCCTGGCCACACCCGTTGCAGAGTCTAGTTTAAACTCTGCCTCAAAAGACAGTTCCAGCTCTCAGTGGAGGTGGCACAAGTTGGTTTTTGTTGTGTTTTGCTTTTGTTTTTTTTACAAAGCCCTGTCTGAGCAGTTTGGTCTCTCCCTTGCTGGCCTGCAAAACTGCTAGGAATCTTCTCAGCTAGAATGGGGTTGAACCAATGCCAACCATCATTGCCCAAGCCAAAAACCAGGGGCAGCATCACTAGATGGGGGGAGCCTGGGACATGGCTGTGCAATGGGCAACAGTGGGAGCAAAGTAAAGATTAGGCTGTGAGTGATGGTGGAGTGGGCTCTGGGTGTTGCACATCGGTCAGGGCTCAGGTGCACTTGCAAATCTGCACCAGGCTCCAGAGGGGAAATGAGATTGAAGAAGCAGGCAAGGGTGAAGGGGCGGGACTGTGGAACCGGTGCAGTGTGAAGGAGGGTTAGTGTGCACTGCTGTTTAGTCAAGACCTTGGAATTTGGTGGCACTTTCCCATGCGTATTTGCTGAGGCATGTTGGGGGCAGCACAGAGGCAGCCTCCGAGTGTTTGGCCAGGCACTCACAGCCCAGCCTCGCAGGATCCTTCAGCAGCGCATCCTCTTGAGACTGCAGAGGTCACCAGATGAGTATTTCTATCCCACAGGTGTACAGTCCATTCTGATTGCCTCTCTCAGCTTTCCTCTGAGATCAGCTCAGGCTCCTTGGCTTGGCTATTTCTTTTCCGGCCAGGAAAGGAGCTTCCGACTATGAAACCAGAAAGCAACTTGTCTTTAAGTCTTTCTATCGTTTATAGAGACTGCTCTGGCTCTCCAGTAAATTCTCCCCATGCTCTTCCAGGTCTCTCTACTGCCTGAGTCATTTCCCCTGATAAAACCGAACAAGGAAATAGGCCTTCGCTATTCCAGCTGTACTGTTTGTGGAGCCAGGAGACCTGGCTGCTCTTCCAGGCTAAGCCATTGACCTGCTGGGTGATCTCAGGCAAATCACATCTCCCCGTAACACTGGAGCTAGGTGGTATCTGATGGGGCATGTGGACCACGGGGTTTGAGTCAGGCCCACTGCTACAATGTAAAAGTGCTATTTTACTCTTTACCCAGCAATCTGTGTGTGTGCTGGTTTGAACTGAGGCTCATTTTAGCGATGGAACATGCCGCGCTGGTTTTACCCGTAGCATTCACAATGTGTGAGGTGTTGTGTACACAGCCAGCGCCAACTGGATATCAGAAGCTTTTCTTCCAGGCCTATAGAACTGGGGACCAATGGTACCAGGATGCTGGGAACAAACCAAGGATGCCGGAAAGAGCTACTTTTTCTAAACACAGTTCTCAAGTCTTCAGATACAAGACGTTCCCCTTCCTGTCTAACACAAGAGTTGCCAAAGAAAGGAGTCAATTGCCACTAAATTCAGGTTTAAGCTCATCCCACACCCTACTCACAAAGTGTTCCCTTATGGATCCCGTTGTCTGAGCTGCAGAGCGCTGCTCATTTGGAATAATGGCTGCACATGTGCCAGTGTGTTACGAAACGGTCACTCAGCAAGGCAAGACCGTGCATGCTGGCTTGTTGTTGGAGGGCTGCACTCGCTGCTTTGTCATGGGATGATCACTTGGGAGCCCCAGGGGCTGCTGGGATGGAAATGACTCTGGAGCATTAGTTCTGGACTCTCTGATCCCAGCAGCCAAAAGAATTCGTAGGCTTTGAAAGTGGAGATTAAATTTTAAAAAAAGGAAAAGAAACAAACCTACCAACCAGCCTTGAGTTCCTTTTCCAAGGCAAGGCCTAGGCTGTTCATTACGAGCTAAAAGTGCCATCCGCTGCTTGGAGAAGTTGTATTTTTATCATATGCATTTGCAGCTCCAACAAAATGAGATGCTGGCAATTGTGATTCCCTCCATGGTAGGTTCCCATATCTGTTTCTTGCTCACACTGATGAGCCAATAATCTCTGCTCGACCATTTGTGGAAACCAACATCTCTGCAAACTCAGGCCCCAACCCCCTTTCTGGTGGTCTCCAGGTGAAATCCTCTACCAGCAATGGATGCCCCAGTGACCATCGGCAGAGCTCAGGGGCTGAGAAATGCAGTGGAAGGCCAGGTTCCTGTTACCATGCAGAGTTCCAGCAGATGACTCAGCAAGAAACTCAAGGGAGATGCACGCTGGGACAAGCAAAGTCCTTCTTGTTGCTGCTGTCACCTGCTTTATGTTTCTGGATGTGTAGGAACCTTGGCCTGTTGGAGACAAGAATGAACAGGGCATTACGTTTTGCCAGAGAGTAGGAATCCACACCCACCACATAAAGCCACAATTTATTAACCATGGAGGATAATCCCATTAGATCATGTCAATATTAAGGAGCATTGGGAACACTTGGCAGTTTGAGGAATTTGAAGGGTGCAGGTGTTTAGGGAGGGAATGCGCTAACCTGGTGACGCTGTACCCAGGGCTGGATTTCACTGCACAAAGTTAGAGGGACCAGTCGGAGGAAGAGAGAAGGGGGGTTACTCACCTCTGCAGTAACTGACATTCTTCAAGGTGAGTGTTCCTGTGGGTGCTCCACCCCTGCCAAGATGCGTCCCAGAGCCTTTGATCAGAGATTTTACAGCAGTGCTCCCCCCGCCACCCAGAGATGCGCATGCACAGTGTCTGCCCCACAAGCGCTCATTGGTTGAGTAGTGCCTAAGCTCGGGGCTCCTCAGTTCCTTCTCGACAATGGAGTAAGATACAGTTCCAAAGCAGAGGGGGTGAGGGTGGATTGTGGAGCACCCATAGGGACACTCATCTCGAAGAACACCAGTTACTGCTCAGATAAGCAACCTCCTCGTCTCCTCTGAGAGATGTCCCCTGTGGGTGCTCCACTCAGGTGACTGTGAAGCAGTACAGAATGCTTGGGACTTCAAGGAGGCAAAAAGGCTGCGGACACGATCGCTCTGGCCATTCTAGTGTCCACTGCTGGGCCTTATAAAAGTGTGTAACGTTTAACAAGTGTGAGGGATGATGCCCATGTGGCTGCCATGTAAATGTCAGATATGGGTGCATAGCCTCGGAAGGCAGAGGAAGTGGAAACAGCACATGTGCAGTGTGCCCTGATGACTCATAAGGACTTGTTTCTACTGGTAGCATAATCGTATGCAGTTGACCACTCATTTCGATGGGCCAATTTGCTGATGCTGGGGGCGGGACGTTGCTGGGCTCTAGGCCTCCAGCGCTGAGCACATGTATCGTACCAACAACTGTTGCCGATGTGTGTAATATCGTGGGCGCTGAGACAGCTGATACCTTTATTGCCTCTTTTTTGTATGAAGTGTCTGGGTGACCAATGACCTGAGTGTGGCATGGGAATCCTTCGAGTGCAGCACCTCGGTGGTGCTTGCTGCAAAGATTTTATCTCCTTCAAATGGCAGGGCTTCAACTGCGGTTTGGCTCTCTTCTGGGAAGGGAGAGGAAGAGAACCATGAAATATAGCACATAACAAGGGCTCTGGACCTAGCTGATGTGTCCACTATGTCGAATGCAGCTTGAAGAGATCAGCTGGCCTTCAGAATTCAGAGCCTGGTACTGTTGGTCTCTCTTCATCTGGAATGTGTTCAACAAAGGAATTTAATTTCATATAGTTTTTGTGATCGTATTTCGCCAGGAGCACCGCATAGTTTGCCACTCTGAATTGTAGCGCGGATGAAGAATATAACTTTGCGGCCAAAGGAGTCCATGCGGTTTTTGTCCTTGTCCGGATGGGACAGACTGAAACTGTTGCTGCTTATATGTTCTGGTTGGCTGCCTCGACTACTAGAGAATTGGCTGCTGGGTGTTTGAAAAGGAACTCAGTACCCTTTGCAGGAATGGCGTATTTTCAAGTCCATCTTCTTGCCGGTAGGTGTGCTTTGGCTAGTTGCAGGATGGCTGCATGCATAAGCAGCACTAGTGACTGAAGAATATCAGTGAGCTTATGCTGAGTTTTGGAGACTTCCTTCAGCATGATGCTGAGCTCATCCACCACTCTTTTAAAAAGACCTTGAAAAGGTTTAGTTTTATCCGCGGATGCAGGTGTTTGAGGCAAGGTGTCTTCTTGTGATAATGCAGCTAGTTGGTCAAGTGTAGCTGATGAAATAGCTTCCTCTGCCTGCTCCTGTATTGTTTCCAGTGGTAGCTGTTCTTCAGCGCCAGGTACAGTAGGAGGTGCCAATGTGTCCTGTCTCTTAGGTGCATGCCAGGAGCTGTGCCTCCTCTTATGGGGTTCCCATGTACCTCAGGATGGCCAATGGGAGGGAAATGGCCTAGATGACCCCAACGAAGGAGGAGACCACCATGTTGGAAACTGTGGCGCATGTGGAAGCTGTTTGTATGTCTCCCCAAGTGCCAGTGCAATGGGCGGGGAGGGAGAGTCTAAGGACTGGTGGCCTTAGCTGTCATCATCCTCTGCACTGGAAGTGGGGACTAAGCGGTTGGAGGGGACTAAGTAATTAGGAATTGGACCTGGCGATAAGTCAGTGTCCAGGAGGGAGCTCTCAGTAAGCGGTAAATTGCAGGAGTCCTTCAGGAGCTTTAAGTGCAGCTTGCAGTCTTTCCGAGCCCTGGCCTTAAGTTTATTACAGTGTAAACATTTTAGGGATACATGGGACACCCCCAAGTAGCATATACACTGCGAGTGAACATCTCAAATAGGGAAAGCCTCATGGCATGAGAATTACCTCTTGAACCCTGGGGAGCCAGGCATAGCAGTAAGAGGAAGTAAAAATGGAGGTTTTTTTTTTTTTAAATAAATGAAGAAAAAATAAGTGGAGAAACAATCTGTGTTAAGAACCGGGGGGGGGGAGAGAGAGAGAGGTTAGAGTTAAAGCAGAAAGGCAACTTGAAGTAGCAGAGCTGCTACACTCCGTTTCCAGCTGGCAATGGTAGGGAAGGAACTGAGGAGCCCTGAGCCATGCACACGCTACTCAACCAATGACAGCATTGAGGGGTAGACACTGCGTGTGCACAGCTCTGGGGCAAGGAGGAGCACCGCTGTAAAATCTCCGCTCAAAGGCACTGGGACGCGCCGTGACCAGGGACAGCTCTTGAAAGAGAACACTTACTTGCCACAGAAGTCCTTGTGGGTGGCAGAGATGGAGAGGGACAGTTCAGGGTGACTCTGCAGCCAGTTCTCCACCATCTCGGGGTGTCTGGGATCCACTTCTAGAAACACACTTCTGAAAACACAGGTGTGGGGAGAAGGACGGGAACAAACACGTTTTGTTTGACAAGCATGGAAATCTCAGACTCCCTTTCCTAGGATGGTCTGGATAACTCCAAGGAAGGACCCAGCTGAACAGACTGTGTGGCCTATGAGACTCTGGAACCCAGGAACCCAACAGCCAACTGCACTGGGCTGTCCAAGCAATGTGGTCATGGAGCTAACAAATGTAAGATACTAAAGAAACTGTTACTTACAGCGAGTAAGGGCTGAGATCAACAGGACTCCTCCTAGAGCTAGGAACTATTCAACCTGCGTTAATTAAAGCATAGCCCCGAGAAGCAGGCATGAGATTATGGCTTCCTGGAGACACCAGAGATTCAGGGTAAAGGCAGGCTGCTGGCACAGGGCAAGCTCTTGGCCACCCACTGTAAGTGAATGATGGCAGCAACAATCTTCTTCCATCAGTTGGGAGGCACCAAATCCCCATGAGGGATACTCAAAAAAATAACTGCATCTGCAAGACATCCCCATCAAGATGCTTGGGGCCTTGCACAGGAAATGTTTTAGCTCAGTCTGGGTATGTCTACACTACCCCGCTAGTTCGAACTAGTGGGGTAATGTATGCATACCGAACTTGCTAATGAAGCCCGGGATTTGAATTTCCCGGGCTTCATTAGCATAAAGCCGGCGCCACCATTTTTAAAAGCCGGCTAGTGCGAACCCCGTGCCGCGCGGCTACACAGGGCTCGAACTAGGTAGTTCGAACTAGGCTTCCTATTCCTATTCGAGGAGTACAGATAGTTCGGAATGGCTACGTAGTTCGAACTATCTAGCCCGTGCCGCGTGTAGCCGCGCGGCACGGGATTCGCACTAGCCGGCTTTTAAAAATGGCGGCGCCGGCTTTATGCTAATGAAGCCCGGGAAATTCAAATCCCAGGCTTCATTAGCAAGTTCGGTATGCATACATTACCCCGCTAGTTCGAACTAGCGGGGTAGTGTAGACATACCCTCTGATAGAATCACCCTCATAAAACAACCAATCATAAGAACATACAAAAGCCCACAATGGGTCAGACCAAAAGTCCATCCAGCCCACTATCCAGAAGGAATGAACAAAACAGGGAATCCTCAAGTGTTACTCACTCCCAGTTTCTGACAAACAGAGGCTAGGGTCTCCATTCCTGACCATGCTGGCTAATAGCCATTGATGGACCTATCCTCCAAGAATGTATCTAGCTCATTTTTTAACCCTGTTATAGTCTTGGGCTTCACAACATCTTCTGGCAAGGAGTTCCACAAGTTGAATTATACAAAAGAGAGAGGGAGAGGGAGAATGGATCTAGATAGGAGGAAATATGGTCTAGAGGTTAGACCACTAGCCTGAGACTTGGGAGACTGAAAAATTCCCCTTTTTGCTACAGGCTCTGTGTGACATTGGTCAAGTCTCTCCGGGACTCAGTTCCCCTTCTCTAAAAAGGAAATGGGAATGCTGCCCTGATTCACTAGCACCTGGATACCATGGTAATGAGGGTTAAGTCCCAACATGCACAGAGATGAGGAAAACAGGGACTGGGTAATGACAGAGGCAATTGCACTATGAGCAACCATGATCCTGAAGCATGAGGATGAGGGGATAAGAACCGTCCAGACCTCAGATTCATGGGGTTCTGAGTTCCCTTTCACTGCATTTTCACACCAAGGTAGCTGCACTGAGGCCAAGAGCATGAACTCCTAAGTTACATCACCAGTGTGACATCTCCAGGATGTTTGTGTGAATCTGGTCACCAGAAAAGAGGTGCTCTCCACAGGAAGGGCACAGTCCAGTTTCCTCTGGACAGGGACCCAACTCAAAAAGGACACTACCCTGACAGCTGTCTCAGCAGAGAAGGCAAAATCTAGCTGGGCCTGGACTCTAGACGCTACCTTGCATCCCTTGATGTGGGCATAGCAGGGAATGGGGCTGGAGAATTGTGCTGCAGCTGCTCATGCTGTTTTGGCTTGGTGGATACTTAGGGGGGGTCAGTTTCCAGAACTATCAACCCAGCAGCTCTCAGGAGCTGTAAATTCATTCCTGGATCAAACTAGGGACCTTGGACTAGAAAGCTCTCCATGTACACAGGCAGTGCCTTTATAGCTATCACTGACCTATCTGAACTCACCCCTCGTCTGCTGGAATGGATCGCAGATGTACACTACAAGATGAACCACCAAAAAAGAACTAAACCCCAACCACGTGCTCCTCAGAAATTCCCCAAGTCTTCCCACATTGAACACCTCCTTTACCTCAGCCAAATGAATCACCCGCCTGGATGTCGTGCCTCATTACCAACCATAAAAACTCCCTCCCGTCAACATCAGTGCCATCTTAAAATATAGAATAGGCACTCTACGGAGCTTTAATCCTGGGAAGCCCCAAAGAGGATTTTGTGCTTCCATGGCTGCATCCCTGGGGCACAATGACAATGAAGATTCCTGCTCCACCATTCCACAACAGGACATTTGCAGGGAATTCTCTTGGGCTGGCAAAAAGGCAGGACTGTCACACAAGACACTGAGACTGTCCTGGCTAGGTAGAGGGCCACAGTTATGATCTCTAATATCCCATGAGAGACATCGCAAAGTAGTGAATGGAAGCAGGGACTCTCCTGGTCACATATCATGCAGATTAATCCTTGAAGAAATAACCCCTGGGATATTTTTTTTCTCCTGAGATGTTTTTCCTCCTGAGATGTTTTAAGGTATCTTACCACAGCCCATAAATATCAATGTCCCACGGGTGTCTACAGTGCCTTTGTCTCGAGATAGTTCTCTGCTTAGCTGTTTTCTCCATTTCTGCTCTCCCTTTTCATCTCTTCCTCTGCTAGTCTCTTCTCTTTGCTCTTCCTCATGTCTTTAAATTTTAGGTAGCCATCATTCAACAATACCAAATAACTGGGGTCCCCAGCATAGTGCATAATCCCCCCCAGTAGACAGTGTTAATATCAGCAGTTCTTTACTAATGTATGTGGCATCCTTATGTTAACAAGGAATGGCTTTTTTCTGCCTCTCTTTTCTTATGTGCATTTGACTCCCCCTTGTATCTGCTTTTATTTCTGAACGTAAAGAAGCATGAGGTAGGGATAGGCAGCAAAAGTAAAATGTAGAGAGGCAGCAGGGGGTTTTATTACAGAATCAGAACTTACCCAAGATCCTTCAGGATAAAAGGAGCCAGAGCCAGAATTTTTTTGATCACTCTCATCCCATCATTTCCCCCATCCAGGGCATCAAGGTCCTCGTAGCTGGAGGTTGAACACAAGGGATGAAATCCCTCCATTACCGACCTTTACATGCAGCAGTCAGATGTGTTCAGAGCAGCATTGCCCACTGGGAACAAGCACAATAGAGGCTCTGTGCACATGGCACATGAAAGCTACAGCTTGTGGGAGTGTCTTCCAGTGGAAAAGTAACTTTGAAATGTGTAAAAAGGGATGTTTGCAAGACCCTTCCGGTGTTCCAGAGGGGTGGTCTGTGCAACCAGAGGGAAAGGGGTATTCTGGATCTGGTCGTGTTTAATAACAATGGTAGTAGTAATTCTTAGCTCTGCCACAAGCCTTTTACTCTCAGAGTGCTTCATAAAGGTGAATATATATTTTCCCCCCATTTTACTGAGGAAACTGAGGCAGGGTGAGAGTCAGTGACTTGTTTGAGGTGCCACAGCATATTCAGGGTGGATTGTGGACTAAAACCCAGGTCTCCTCACTTGCCATGTGGTGCCCACCACGCTGCCTCTTCAGCCTAAGGGCACTGGCCAGAATTGCAACTCTCTTGGCCAGAAGGCGGCATTATTACTACTCAGTGCTTCAATTAGTGCAATTATATCACATCCATACGTCCACCGGTGCCAGTTGGAAGGGAAAGGTGGATGGGAGAGTTGGCGGCTGGGCATCCTATCACTTTTTCTCCTGGCTCAAGCACCGTGAATAGCCAAGTTGAGCTGCCATCCAGCCTGACACTCTGTAGCACAACCTACCTCGTTCAGAAAAGTTTGAAATTGCATATCATTACGACAGAAAGTTTCTACCTTTCAGGGATTGGCTGCTTTTTGGCATGCCAGACCTTGGGCTCGGGAACCCGTTCTAATCCTCAGTTAAATCAACTTTGTGGGAAACTAGCTGGCAAAAAGGAAGATGATGCGTTCCATCCCCGCTCCCTCGTTTTCACACATCTTCTGCTCCTCGGGGTATCAGGTGCCACTCAGAAGCAGGCAAGCTCACCAGGGAACAAATGGGCCAAGGGGAATCTCTACACTAGATCTTAAGGAGAGAAAAACCCAAGATCCTCCGATTGTGCAGGACTGAAAGGGACTAAGCTTCTAAATAAGTGTATCCTCAAGTGGTTGCCCTTTCGGGACTCCCATCTGCCGCTCCCCAACTGCGGCTGACATCTCCTAACTTGTTGGTACTAGAACCTTGACTCTTTCCCACAGAGAACAGAGGAGGGTGAAATAATGCAGGGAAAAGCGAATGCTAGAGAGGTCTTGTCTCACTACCTGAGGATCTCTTCAGCCAGGTGAGCCATGTCTTCATGGAAGACGTAAGGTGGGTTACTGACTATAGTGTCCACAGGACCCCAGGGGAGGAGCTGCTCCCACGAACCTATAGCAGAAAAAGAATGAAAACCAAATATCATCCATAACTATGTCCCTTCAAAGTTCATTACTCAAGTAAAATATTGGTAACAGCAACTCTATAGGCACAGGTCTGTCTCTATCTATTGACAGGATTTAATTTCACATCTTGTGAGGCTAACCTGAATGGGTCTCCCTTCCCAGCTTGAAGGACATAGCTACACTGAAGTCCCAGGTGATTCCATCGTGGATAGACAAGCCTGTGCTTATTCATCAAGTGTAGACGTGAGGACATGGGCTGATACTGCGGGTATGTCCCCAAGGTCCTGGGCGGGCATGGACAAGCTATGCTGAAGCCCATGCCACCACATCTACACTGCTATTTTTAGCTATGCGAGACTGGGTCTGTCCACCCAAACTATAAACCCCTCAGGCTGCTGTGTAGACATACTGAAAGAGTGAGCGAGCTAAGCACATGGAAAGAACCAATCAGTCACCCAGACAATGCACTGCAACACAATGCCTGGATGTAGTAGACGACTCAGAATCTAGGTGGATCTAGAATGAAGAATGCTGTGCCCATCCAGGTCTACAAAGAGAATTTTAGGTTGCAGAGAATTAACAGAGTTTGAATTTGGACAGGACACTGGCGAGAACACCCCCAGTCTTCCTTAAAGTGCTAAGGGACCTCTAATGGGCACAAACCATCAGCAGCTCATTTGCATGTGTAAGTATGAGATACCCCACGCTGCAGCACAATGCTATGCACCACCATTGTGGGGCCAGTTGCAGGGAGAAGTGTGTGACATACTAACTCATGAACCCCATTTCCTGCAACACCCTGGTTTTCCTTATGTCTCCCAGCCAAAGAGTGACCAGACCAAACCCAGATTAGCTTAATAAATCTGACAAAGCTGCAGCCTCACATGGACTGGCTATAGGGGAAGGGAAGAAAAGGGAAGGTGTTGAGAACTAGGGAAGAGACCTCTGGAGCTGGGAAGAGGAAGGGGGGGACAGTGGAAGGGCAAGGCGCTGCAAAGGAGGGGAAGAGATGTGGGCAGGGGGAAAAGATCAAATTTGTTTTTCAAAGCTGGAGCAAATTCCTGGAACCCTCCCCTCTCCCCCACATATCCCGGGGGACTCAGAGACGGCATATTTGACACAAAAGGATACGTTTTGAGAAGAGGAGGCTCGAAGTCCATATACAGCCATGTGCGTCAAATGTGATTACCACAACTGTATGCAGTATGAATGCTGCTGGACACACAAAAATCTATTTACCCACTTGCTTACCCCGCTACAGCAACTGCATCTGCAAATTTAAGTGCGTTGTGCACACGTTCTCCTCTGTGCACTGGTGCCGCTGCAAACTGAAAGTCTGGCCAGAGTGCTCTGAAGATGACAACCTGCACTGAAAAATCTGACTCTCAGTAGGTTTCCTCTGCTGCACCAATACTGTACTGACACCTGCTAGTCCACAGCAGCATAGGGACTGGGCGGCCCCTCTCAGGTGCCTGCCTGGTGTGTTATCGACTTGCTGTCAGGCCACATGTACATCATGTGAGGTGAGATCTAAGCGTAGCAACAGACATGTCATGCCAGACCTGTCTCCAGAGTTACCCATCAGCCAGGTTTCTGTCATTCCTGCCCCAGATGCCGACTGTTCTCATGCCCACCTCTCCTCAGGAAAGTAGAATAAAGAAAATATTAGGGATGGTAGAAACATAAGAGAAAATTACCAGAGCAGGCATCGTAGTGGAGAATTCTTATCCTGTCCTGTAGCTGCAACCTTCAGGCCCAAGAACAAAGGAAGGTGAGAGTAAGAGACACGTGTGGGTACACACAATACTACATGCAGGTCATTCAAAGGCACATAATTAAAAACCAGATATCACACTTACCCATGCAAATCCCCCAGCACCATCTACCACAGGATTACCACTCTGCTCAAAATCTGAGGGAAGTCCCGGGTCTGTTCTCTGCTTGCAGAGCTACAAGTTGGCAGTATTCAAAGCAGCGCATAGCCAGTGCATCCACCAAGAACAGTGCGCATGTTCACTGTGCACCTCAAAACTTCTTTTCAAAACCCTTGTGCATACCCTTCTGTGATAACGTGGAAACGTTTTATATTTGTATGACCCCCTCCTGTGTGCCTCAGTTATATGATGCACTGTTAGCCAATGCGAGGAAGGTATGAAAGACTGTTTGCTCTCCAAGAGACAAGGCAGGCTGGGATCACAAGCATGTGTACTGCTTACCTGTCTGAGCCAGAATGGGTCATTAAAAAGGACTCACCAAGGCTGATCAGTTACCAGACACTGAAACCCAACAACCAGTGACCCAGAGGGAAATGGATTTCACCACTGGGAAGGTGTGAGCTGGGGGATAAGAGTCTGCTGTGGAAGGAGTCAGAGCTCTCACACGGGAACTGACCAAAGAGGTCAAACAGAGACAGACAGAGAGCACCTGAGCATGGCATTCATTCCAGCTAGGTCAGGCTCTGGCTAACTAAACTAGATCATACTTCAACCTTCAATTCTCTGTGCTAATCTACGCCTTTCCTGCGCTGTGTTCCAGCTGACTAATAAATCCCCCCTCTTTTGACAATGCTGCCGGAGCAGCACTGTAAGTGTGATGTAGTGTTGGTACCTTCCTGTTGCTATGCTGGGTGGTGGGCTGTGGGTGACCCCCACTGGCAGCTATTTGTAACACGGCCCAGCAGGACAGGGGATGAGTCATTATGTAAGGGGCTTCCAACCTGTCCGACCAGTTGGCTCCCAGGGAGGGAGAAAAAGGAAGGAGGACGAGGTCCAGCCCCTGGTTGGGGGGCAGGGCTGGAAGAGGGTTTTAGTTTTCTGTCTGGAATCATGGAGAATGCAGCCTAAGCAAGGGGCTGGGATTCAAGGGCCCAGTCTCCCCCATCTCAAGGGGGGCTGAGGCATCCTAGGCCTGGCCCTGTAACCGGATTACATCTATGCTGCGCTGAATCCTGGAGAAGCAATAAACTCCCTCTATTCTACCAGCTGGTGGAGTCTGTTCATGCCATTACGGGGGTGCAGGAAGCGGGGGAACCCCGACGCGCCACCACAGTAAGTACTTAGCGAGGTGCGTTAATCTTCGAAGAGTGTACATCTCTACAAGAAGGCTGTGTCAGTCGGAATCACTGAACAGAGCTCATGGTGTGAAGCAGGAGTACAGAAGCCCCTAAGGTTCAGTCCTGGGAGCTGGTGTGGCCTATTCTGGAAGAAATGAGAGACCCCCTGGGGGTCTGGCACACTAAAGAGACTGTTCCAAAGCTGGGGTCATAACATCGATCCTGTGGACACTTTTACAGACTCATCCTCTCCATGTACATTCATGCAAAGACACATGCATTCACTTAGTGCACCGACCACCCCACCTCATCTGTATATTAATAACAATGTCTGCAAAACCTCCTACATGCAAACCCGCCACACCAGCAAAAAAACCCTCAATTGCTGGCTTCAGATATGCAAAAATGGGCTTCTGTAGGTGTGAGGCACACACAGACAATTTTCTAGACACCTCTTCTATCCTGCTTTGAAAATCTGGCCCTTGCATGAGTTATGAAATGTGAATATATTTGGCTTCAAGGCCACAGTGACATTTAGATGTTTGCATCTGACACAGTGTCATGGTGACATGATAACATCATGCACTCATGTGAGGCAGTGTGTGAAAATGAAGCAGCTGAGTCACCAGGCAGGATGCATACCAAGAGAGTAGGATCCCTTTAAGGTTAGGTCCATTGTGGCCCAATGCTACTGTAAGAGGCTTTATGGCTTAAGAGGTAATACTTACGCAGGCTCTTCCTACAACCCGGGCACCTCTATGGGCACCGAAGAGCTGTACCAGTGCCTCTCAGCTTGACCTGCACTTCATTGGGCTCTCTGCGCTACCTGGATGCCCTAGAGACCAGGAAATGTGGCATTTCTCTCTTGCCGGTGAAGAATACGAGAGTGAGCACATAGCAAGGGGGAAGGGAGACCCAGAGGCCTTTCTGACACATTTCTGAACCCTCTGATCTTAAAGACTACCAGAGGCCAAGGCACCCCCTTATCTGCTGCAAATCAAAACAGCCTTGGGGCTGCCTGGGGATGTACAGGGCATTATGCGCCAGTCCAACCCCCTCACAATTCTGCCAGTGCCCACTGCAAACCTGCTCCATAGAGTCCCCTATGCAAGGGGTAGGGACTATGTGAGTATTCCTATTATCTCGGGGAACCCTCACAACCACTGTCAATCCCCCTTGGGCTACTGGGGGTAGACCTCAGGGGGGCCAGAGGCTGCACGTGTGCAACTCTGGGGTGAGGGGGAGCATTGCCATGATTAAGTTAGCCTGCTATCTTGGCAGCAACCCCATTTCACAGAAGGAGCCATTGAGACACAACACAGTGAGTGACAAACTCCAGGTCACCAAGTAAGGCTGGGTCCACCCTCTAGACTTCTGCCGACATAGGTCTGTCAGGTGTGCGTGGAGGTGTGATCCCTGACTGACAAGGCCAGGCCAGCAAAAGACCTGGTGAACATGCACTTTTAGCAGAAAAACTGATTTTTTTTATCAGTCTGGCTTATTTTGTTTTGGGGAGTTGGATGGTGGTGCTGGAAAATAAGCTATACCAGCAAAAGCACAGCTTTGCCAGGTTAGGCTGTGTCCCCCGTCTGAACACTTTGTGAGTATTGCACACTGGTACGGCTATCCCCGGCAAAGCACTCCTAGTGTAGACACAGCCTGAGACAATGGCAGTAGCACACAGAACTGAGCAGTCCTGATGCCCCCTGGCAATCTGTGTCACAACCACTCTTCTCTTCTGAGCCAGGCAGTCACTTTGCAAAGCCACAGAATTTCTGAGTTTGCTGAAGGAATGAGACCAACATATTCCTGAGAGCATTTTGGCAAGGATTCCAAAGATGCTCACCGTTCCCCTACACTTTGTGGTACACTGAATTAGAGAGAGAGCTGTAACTCACCGTAGCAGTAACTCAACTGCAGTCCAAGCAATAAAACAACCAGGATTTTCCTTCCAAACTTTTCTATCCAATGCACTAGTGAATCTGGGACATGGAGACTCATGTTAACTCAGGTGGAGTCACACTGGATTGCCATTGATGTAACAGATAGTTGAGTCGGCACAGGGAGCAGAGGCATGAACGGGAAGGTGACACTCTGCCACCAACACTGTCTTTGCTCTCAAGTGACAGTTGTGGGGCAGCACATTGTGGCATTAGGCAGCTGCAGAGCTGATTCTGAAACCCTTAAAACCGAACCACAGCACAGGTGGCTGCTGTGGACCGTCGTTCATTTGGTTACAACTCTGCTCTAGCGACAGCCCAGGCAGGCAGAAGGATGCTGTGGGACACCACACCAGCACACCCAGAAGTCTAGATGCTGCATGAGGAGCAAGAGAAAACCTGAAGGCAAGAACAGAAGCACGGCCCTGTCTGAAAAAGGAGTCAATATGGTTTGGTGAGTCAGAGGGAGCCAGGCATTCTGGATTCTGTTATTGGCTCTGTCTCTGACCCGCTTTGTGATGTGATGTGACCAAGTGGCTATTTTCTGTAATATTTTAATTATGTCTTTGTGTGCCTCAGTTTCCCCCGATTGTGAAAAGGGTTAGAACGTGGCTCTTGTGGTAGGAAACACGAGGTGCTCCTTGGAAGAAAGGTGCAACTTAAGTACAAATATCACTATTATTCCATCTCCTTTGCAGCTGGTAGTCTGGAAAAAGGCATTCACAGGTCAGGGAAAGCTGTTTGTTCGACTCAAGTAACAATTCAGAGAATATTTGTGTCAAAAATCTCTAATTTTCCTTGGGTTTTCAGAGATTCAAAGTGTTTAATGCTCTCTGATAAACATGATATCCAGCCCAGGACTGACGCATGGCATATTTGTGAATCATAATCCAGGACTTCGGTGACTATTCACTTGTCTAAGGGGATCAGTAAGAGGGGTCTTAGGAACCAGCAGGCACCCAAAGAGAGCAAAAATGAGTAATGTGCATGTTCCTACCTCTGAGCATTCTCACAGGTGAGATTCACAGCAGCTTCCTCTTTATCCACAGCTATCACCCGGCTCTGGCACAGAAAGAAACAAAACACGTTATGTGGCCCACAGGACTACTGTGGGCTAATGACTGGACCTGGGGCAAACGAGACAGATGATACATCAAGTGTCCCTCTGTCTTTCTCCCACCTTTGGACTTACTCAGGGGCAGGACACTTTGGGGTTGCGGAGTCGCTCACAGTTTGGCCGTCAGCATGGCTGAATATTTTCACTACAGTTGCTAGCATTTTACTTTCATAAAAAGTCTTAGGGGGCCAGACCTACTATTGGTGAGAGTCAAGTGGAATTAGAGAAGCTACATTGATTAGTCTCAACTAACAATCTAGTCCTGAGTGTGTCTGTGAAGCTGGCAGGTCAGGTGCCAACATCCTAAGGTCACATTGAGCACTGATAAATGCATAGCTGGAAATGAGTCTGGCTCACCTGTGTGTTAGCAGTGTTAAAATAGATGTTACGTTTATACAAATATGTTTAGTGTTTGGATTGAATGATATGCTTGAGAGTTACTACCTGAATTAATCTTCCTTATAATAGCTGTATCCCATGGCAACAGTTACGTGTTTGCTTTGTAATTATAAAAGTGTTTGCTATGAAACTGGAAACCACCAGAGTCAGGAGAGATGCCTGTTTACCACATACGGTGTTATCTCCTGCCCAACCCAGGTGAACCATCATGGAACATCAGTGGATAAAAAACTTTCCTGATTATCCCCCCCACACTCAGGGAGAGAGGACGTACAAAAACCTTCATCCCACCAAAGTTTGAACTCTGGGGAAATAAAAATTCCTGAGCAGAAGGGTCCGTGACTTCAGAGAGAGAGCAAGACTTTTAAGCATAAGCAAGGGATCTCCAGCTGTTTAGCATGGGTTAGTCCTAAAAGACATTGAGAGTGTGCAAATTATAGCACCTTCTATTGCCCTTTTCAACCTAAGACTGTAACTCGTGGGTGTGTGCATGTTTACTTGCTTTAACCTTGTAAATAAGTCTCATTTCCTTTTCCTAATTAATAAATCTTTGGTTAGTTTATCATAAGATTGTCTACAAGCTCCGTCTTTGATGAAAGATTTAAGGCACAATTGATCTGGGGCAAGTGATTGGTCCTTTGGGGCACAGAGTAACTTGAATATTGTTCAAAAGCTTCAGAGTAGCTGCCGAGTTAGTCTGTAACTGGAAAAACTTAAAAAACAACAAATTGTCTAGCTGTACCTTAAAGTCTAACAAAACATGTCAATGGTATCATGAGCTTTCGTGGGTACAACCCACTTCTTCAGATGAATATTGTTGTGATTTTTGATGCAGGGCAAGCTTTTCTGGTTGGCAAGATAGACTGAAGTGCCTAAAGGGACTGTCTATGATTCCAGGATAAGGCTGTTAGTAGTGCAGGAGTCCACACTTGATACTTGGTTGGTGAAATCTAATCACACAACCAGTCTGGGGCTCATGCCCCCGATCTGTGCTGCTGGCAACCACATTCATGAGCCATTCTAGACAGCTGGACAGTACCAACTGGTAACCTGGTACAGACAAGCGGGACAGAGAGACACACACACACACAGGGAAGATTGCTTCCTGGAGTCCTCATTTCTGATGCAGACAGAATCCATGCCCGTTAGGATTCTCACCCCAGCTTTAAAAGGAGCTATGGTGCACGATGGGACAGATGAGCTCTGTAGAGAGCTCCAGCCTCACTGGAAACCATGTATGAAAAGTTGCTGGCAACTTAACGTCATGCAGTCCCTGAGGGCCAAAGTCAGCCTTGCTGTGCGTAAACATCGTAGACACTAGTATGTTTTTGGGGTGCATGAGTAGGCAGAGAACTAAGGTGGCCTATTTGCTCAAAGCTCATGTATGTTGGCCAGCTGGGGAAGGGCTGATGTCCAAGTCAGACTGACACAGTCATTTATGTCTGATGGGCCAGGAAAGCAGTGTGGTGCTTGAGCAGTGAAACCAGAGCAATTTATCATTTGGCCTAATGGAAACTAAACAGCCCAACAGGTCACTAAGTGAAGGGATGTGACAGGCAAGGGCCCCTTGGCAAGGTGTGTATGGGAGGGTGTCTGGCTTCGTGCTCCTGGAAGGGGCAAGGATGAGGTAGGCAGCCCGCAGAGCCGGAATACACTGCACTGGGCCCCTCAGTCAGCCAAGCAGTGTCCCAGTGTGATTGAAAGGGCCGGAGGCTCTGGTTGCCGCCCCTCCTGTGCTAGTGGCAGCTATGAGCCTCAGGTCCTTTTGAATCTCCGGGTCCTTGTGCAACTGCCCCCTTTTCCCCACAGTCTCTGTCAGTGGGCCTGTGCATACATGGCCTCCCATAGACCTTACACACTAACCTTCATGCTTCATTTCAGTGGCCAGCCAGGACAGTTGTAGCTTGCAACAGAGCACTGGCAAACCTTAGGCTGGCCAGACTAGCATCCTCCTGCAGTGTGACCTCACATGTGGGCAGAGGACACCATTTTGCTCCACTAACAGCATCCTCCAAGAGAGCTGGACAGAACAGTCTGTGGGCTAGATGCAGCCCATGGGCCACCAGGTGGAGAGTACCCAGCTAATAAGCATGCAAAGCATCCCTTGCAGAGGCAGCAGGCCACCAGCTCTTCTCCAATGGTATTAATCAGCCATGGTGAGTCTGTGGGATGAACTGAACTCCAGATATGGAGCAGCGCTTTCCCTCCAGGGTACGTGGGCAGGGACCTTGTGCTATTTCCCCCCTCCCGGAGCACCGAGCAGGGATTACCCATTGCGGTCTGAGGGGAGGTATCACGCTGACTGACAACCTGAGAGCAAAGTCACTTAGCAACCCCAATCCTTTCTTTGCCTCTGATGCCCCCTTTGCTGGGGAGGGGCTATGTTACTCGGAAGGGACAGGCACTCGGCAGCGGTTAGGCAGCTCCTGGACTGTGACTGCTGCTCATCGCATTGTGCTCTTCTGTCTGTCTCACTTTATCCCTTGATGGTTGGCTCTGGGGGACAGGGGCCATCTTTGTGCTATGTGTCAGTGCAACACCTGGAGCCAGGGGACTCTGTGCTGCCATGACAGAAAGGCTGGAAAAAACTCACTCACCTGGGGCAGTTTGTTCAGTAAACTCAGTGCAATGGCCCCCGAGCCACAGCCGATCTCCAGGATCACGGGGTGAGGGATGGCGGTGGGGCACCGGTGACCTGCATTAACCGCAGGGCTCCCGCTCCTCTGGGATTTTTGCAGCACTAAGGAGACGAGATCCTAGCAGAGAGGGGATAGTGACTCAGACCCTAGTTCTGCGGGAACCTGGCAATGGCTGTAATATCTGAGAACAGGGGAAGACAGGGAGAAAGAGTTTTTCTAGGAGCCAGCTGTCTGCACACTGAACCCTTTTTGCCTGGGCATCCCAGCATTTTCACCACACCCCCTGCTTTGGAAACCAGATTAAAGTGGATTAAAGAGCAGAGGAGGCAAAACTGCTTTGTTCATCCGCCTTTGCTGGTTAGTCCACACCACAGACCAGTTTGTGGCATCACAGCAAGCTAGTGTGGAAACAGGTAAGATGTTGCAAAGAGGTGAAGAAATAAGCAGCTTTAGCAGACAAGCCCTTAAGAAATGAGGATCCTGTTTCCAGGCAGCTATCCCTAACAATAAAGGAGGACTAGCAGGACTGGGAGAGGTCAGCTGCCTTCCTAAGAAACCTCCAGAAACAATTTTGTAAAAGGTCTGAGCTGCTCTACCTCCCATTAAAGAAAGAACCCTTCACACGCGCTGTCCCAAAGCAAGAACTGGAGCGTGCAGCTGATGAGCAGTTTGGCTTGTTTCAATGTTTCCCTGACCTGGGCCTGACCGTGGGAAAGGAAGCTTGACTGGCCTATTGTCAAGGGGAGCTCCTTGCCTGTAAGTTCCTCTTGCAGCAGAGCTAGAGCGCTTGCTGCTGACCTCAGGACAGAGCGTACCACGTATTAGTCTACGAAGTGCTGTTGATCAGCCATGTGAAAAAACTGCCCCCGGCCAACAGGAAAACCCTCCTGTGCAGACATGAGGGGCCTGACATCTTCAATCTAGCTAATGTCAGTCAGGGAGGTGGCGTAAATCAGAAAAACTCCTTCTGTTGCATAACCTGCACCTTCCTAGGGGACTCTGCAGATGTGCCTCCTCCGGGAAAGGGAGCGTTCTCAAGACAAGGCCCCTCTCTTGGACCGGAATCACCTGGTTTGAGGAGACTGGCGGCAGAGGTGAAGCAGCAACTCCTTCTCACACCCTCAAAAAGTGTGGTCAACCAGGGTGCCCTTCATGCTAGCTGGCTCTGGTCACTGGGGGAGATACTCACAAGAGCTCTCCTGTGTGAGACAGACACGCTAATCACAGGGACTGAGTACAGAATAGTATTTCCTTCTCACTCTAAGTACCAGTACTCTGGTATTGCCAGAGTATTTCCTCATGGAACTCTTCCAAGTCTCTCTCCAACCACAAATGCCGTTGCTCACTGTTTTCTTCTTTTGCTCTCAAGTGGGCATATTCCTAGTCTAGTGTTATGGAGTGATCCAAACAATATCCCTGGAGCAGCCTCTCTCTTCCAACTCAGCCTAAAAACCTGGATTTGGCTGACCTGAAAATGTATCTCATTGTTTTTCTGCTTTTCCTCTGGCACCGCTTCTACCCTAGGTCCAGTCCTCCTTGAGACCAGCAGTCCCACAGCTGTCAGATGTCATGCAGTGCCTGGCATTTCCCGTATTTATGAGCCACAGATTTCTCCTGCATCTGGATCATCTCAGCAGTCACCTGCTCATGCAGGTGCTGGTGCCATTGCTTCTTTACCTGCCGGGCTCCATGGAGGCTAACCCAGAACTTTCTCTGAAGAATGACACACTCCTTTTCCAATGTGTTGATTCACAGGCACAATCAAGTGGCTTCTCTCCTCTGCAACCAGCTCTTTTTGTCTGTCTTCTAGTAACTAGGGTTGCTCAGCCAGTTGCAAGGAGAAGCCAGCCCTTGAAGCTTGCCCCTCAGTATCAGCTCCTGGGGCAACCCCAGGCTTCACCAGGACTTCAATATCTTACTTCCCCGGTGACAACCCCTTGGTCCAAAGTTCTTAGAGGGCAGCATCTTCTAATTGGACCCCTTCCCCCAAGCTAATTTACCAGTTACCCAAGGGCATTGCTCTTCTTGTGTCCCAAGTCCTTCCTTCAGCTTTTGTAGCTGTCTGAGTCCACAGCGCCCAGATGGCCAGCAATCCAGGTACCCCAAAGGCAGACCTGACTTACACGCCCATCTTGGCAACAGCCTGTGCACCTGAATGGCACGGACACGTCTCCTCCTCTTGCAGCAGCTGTGGCAGGCCAGCCTGTCTAGTTGCTGCCATTGCTGAATCTGTCACCAAGCCAGAGACTGGGGCATCTGGGAACAATACCAGATGTTCTGTCACTCGGGAAGGGGGGGAGGGGGGCACAAGTTTCACAACCAGGGCCAGCACAGGCACCAATCTGCACTCTCATGCTTCCTGGACAGGGCAGGGGACGATGGATTTGCTGGGCCCTTGGGCAAGGTGGGGAAGGGGCTGGCTCTGTGCTTCTGGAAGGGGCAGGCCCTTGAGCAAAGGAACGGGGCTGAGGGAAGCCAGCCCTCAGTGCCACCTGGAGCACACACAGTCCCCCCAGGCAGCCCTCAGAGCTGCCAGGAGCCACCGCCCAGGGAACCAGCGGCAATTTAAAGAGTCTGGGGCTCCAGCCACTGCTGCTGCTGTAGCAGCAACATCTGCGTCCAGGAACCGTGGGCCCTTTTGAATCTATGGGCCCTGGGGCAGTAACCCTCCCCCATTGGTGGGTTTGCTCCTTGATGGGGGGGCATTTTCAAGGTACCACCAGCAAAAGTGTGGGGTGTCCCTACTCGCACCCTGTGGCACAATCTGGCACTGCAGATGTGCCCTACGTTAACTCCTCCTGCCTGGGGTTTCAACAGAGTCACTGAAGAGTTTGCACAGCCAGCAGCTGCTGTTGGATTGCAGTGTTTCCATACATTCATTGTTCTGCTGCAGCTGGGTCATTACAGGTCCCCTCTATGGACACTGTGTTCCCGAATAAAAGTGACTATTCTAGAATTCCTGGAGAGAGTGTCCTCCAATGGCAGCTATGCTAGGAAAGCCTTTGCCAGATATTCCACTACCACTGTGCCAGTCAGCTTCCCCAAGCAGACAAACTCTTGGTAAACAGTCTTGTACTCAGATGGGAACTGCATTCCCCAAATCCTACATCATTAGACTGGAGCTTCTGTCTGGGGAGTAGCAAAAGAACAGAAGAGCAGAAAAGAGATGCCAGCACATCACATAGCCAGAGAGAAACTGAGCACCAACCTCACCCCTTTATGCTCCAAGTACAAGCTACATTTTTCTGAATTTTCATTCCCTCCCATACATACACAGCTATAATTATACCAACCTCTCCCCCTTCTAAAGCCCATCAAAAACCCCTCTTCACTGCTCATGCTGCTCCCCCTGGCAAGAGGCTGAGAGAACACACGTGACAGGTTTTAGGTTGCTTAATGAAATACTGGAAAGTGCCCAAATACTATGGTAATATGCACGGTATAAGAAATTGACTTAGACACGATATAAGACTGGAATCAGAGGCTTCTCAATTGGCTTTACATATTAATTATACAATACCTACTATATATTCTCACATTGAGAGTTTTCACTGAGCTAATTACTGCTACAGAATGCAGATTTCCTTTTGTAACCTCAGTCCACCAATCTAGCAGACAAAAGCATAACAAAGATCCAACAGCTGGAAGATGAAGTCATGAAAACTAATTGGAAATCACTGGAAACATTTTAACTATCAACATAATTAACCTTTGAAACCGATTATCAAGGGACATGGTGAATTCTTTTAAGCTGGCTCCCCCCCCCCCCCACACCTGTCCTCTCCTCCCCCGTGCTGCTGCCTCTGTGGGAGGCAGCGGGTGTGTGTATGTGCATGTTACCATGCAGGTTAACCAATGAGTCCAGGCTTACTGGGTAACTGTGTGCAGAGTACATGTTAACATCCCTAATTTAAATAGATGAAATCATGAAATTTACCATATTTAAAATCCTACGACTGTGAAATTGACCAAAACGGCCCATGAATTTGGTGGGGCCCTAGCCATAGCGAGAATCCAAATGCTGAATCTGAACTAGCCATATTTGGACCCATTTCCACTCTTTTCTAGAGACACACTGCACACCCCCAAGATATCTGACCATCTTGTTGTCATGAATGGATTTATTCTCACCACACTCCTGTAAAGAAGTTCTACCCTGATGTTACAGAGAAGGAACTGAGGGACAGGAAATCGGTGGCTGAACCCAGGGCTCCATTGTCCTGATCCCCCATGTCATTCACCAGACCATCCTTCCTCTACTAGCTTTCCACTAGACAAAAACATTCATGGAAGCAGCAAATTTAAGATTCAAAGTATAAGCCATAGCACAGATCAGAGGGGGAAAAACTCACAGTCCCTCCGAGCCACATATGACAATCTTCAGAAGTTCAAGAGCTAGGGCACATCTGCCAGGGGTTGGGGTTTTAATACTGCTGTGTATTAAAAACCTGAGATACACATTAACAAATCACCTTAGAAATTTGACCTAGTTAGGTATTTACCCCCGGGCACTGGAGAGGCATGTTATCCACTTGATGGACAAATGCTCAATTATGGGACTACTAAACTGCAAATTACTGCATCAGAGCCAGTGCGTGTGCAGCTCACACGCTCAAAATCCTGCTGACCTGCGTCACTGCCACACGTAGTGGCAGAGGTGTTGGATTTATGCTTCTCTCTGTGCAACCAAGGGTGTGTGAGGGAAGATTGTTTAAAAGAAAATCCCTCTCCTACTCCTAAGGATCACCTGCACCTTTGCTCTGGCACGTAGCAATCTTGGGGGGCGGGAGGTCTCGGACATCTTCCTCTCCTCTTGCCAATGCAAAAGGGACGTGGGCACCCTTCGGCATTACCCACAGAGCCGCTAACAGCCTTCAAGGAAAGACTGTCCATTTCTCCCCAAGGCGAAATCCCTGACTGAGCCACAGCAGCAGGGATGGCTGCAGAAGGGTGAGA
Source organism: Pelodiscus sinensis (assembly GCF_052426305.1). NCBI lineage: Eukaryota > Metazoa > Chordata > Testudines > Trionychidae > Pelodiscus > Pelodiscus sinensis. Next base: position 9,612,739 of record NC_143062.1, read on the forward strand.
GAGAAGAGGCTGGTGGAGTGCAGCAGAGAGGGCAGGATTCCCACCCAAGGAGGGAAGCAGTGACAAGAGATGATGGGCTGGACTGGAGGAGCATTGAGGGTGGAAGTGTCACTCCCAGGACAGAAGCCTGGAATTTCCCACCCCAGACAAACAGGGGGAGAGCTTAGTGCCCAGGCCTGCAGCACACCTCTCCTGCCCTGCATACAGCGTGCCCATCCGCTGCACTCTAACGCCAGCCAGCAGGAGCACAGCCGCCTTCACACTCTCCATCCTCCATCACAGCTTTGCCCTGTGGCTGCGGCTCACCTGCAAAGGAGGGACGGTGCTGTGGCAGAGCACACAGCTACGAGTTAATGTCCAGCTCTGCCACACAATGAGCAAGTCATGCTCTTTTCCTGTGCCCGTGTCTCCCACCTGTACAACAGGGACAACAGTAATTCCCCAATCTCACAGGGGCAGCATGGGGATAAAGCCACAAATATTTGGGAGGTTCTCAGAGCTTGTGGTCGTCGGTACGTAACAGCCCTATCCCAGGACAGAATGCCTGTGATCTAGATACCCTGGAATCATCTGCATCTATACGCTGTTGGGCTGGGGATGTAGGGGGAGGGAAAAGGTTGCTACATGGGTGGATCTGAGTTTGGCACCCCTACTGAACCAAACTGAGAGAACTTCAGGGAGCCTGGGCTCAGTGGGAACTTTGCTCTAGTGACCATTTGCGGTGTTGGCAGCTGCTGCAGACAGTGATTTCCAGTACCCCTTTATCTCTGACAGAGGGAGGGCGTTTGAGAAAAGCCTGGAACAGGAACAGAGCAGGACCACCCTTGGATGTTTGGGGTGAAAAAAAGATTTCCGAATATCATTCCAAACCTCTCAACTGTTGCTGACCTTCACAGAGCAGCTCAGCTAGCCCTCAGCCACTTTCCCACAGTGACTTATTTGACTGTCTGAATCCCCCTGCCTCGCGCTGTGGTTTCTTTCTTTCCATCTTCCAAGCTAACTGTGAAATAAACGTGCATATTTGCAAACGCCCCCAGCTCTCCAGGAACCCTAGCCCCGCCCCTTCAGCACACACATGCTCACAAGGTTCTCAGTATTAGCTCCCCCTCCCTGTGGCTGGGTCTGTCGTTCACTGTATTTCTTGGAACTGCAGCTGCACAAAGAGAAAGTCAGGGCATTGCTCACCAGAACCCAAACCACAAGCTCTCCAGCTGCACCGCTCCATCCGGCAGGCAGCCTGCGGTGCAAAGATGGGGAGATGGAAAGAGTCTCATGACTAGGGCTCAGCAAATACCTACAAAAATCACCTTACCTTGTTTGTGTCTATTAGCGAGAATCCAAATGCTGAATCTGAACTAGCCATATTTGGACCCATTTCCACTCTTTTCTAGAGACACACTGCACACCCCCAAGATATCTGACCACCTTGTTGTCATGAATGGATTTATTCTCACCACACTCCTGTAAAGAAGTTCTACCCTGATGTTACAGAGAAGGAACTGAGGGACAGGAAATCGGTGGCTGAACCCAGGGCTCCATTGTCCTGATCCCCCATGTCATTCACCAGACCATCCTTCCTCTACTAGCTTTCCACTAGACAAAAACATTCATGGAAGCAGCAAATTTAAGATTCAAACTATAAGCATCAACCTCAGACACTTGATTTCTAGGCCTGGATGACACTTAAAATGTACGTCACGCAGTGGCATGAAAAATTTACACCCAAGTGTTGTAGTTCTACTGACCTAACCCTTCCCCCCACTTCCCCTTCTCCCCCCAGCATACAGGCAGCTAGGTCAATGGAAAAATGCTTCTTTCAACCTAGTTTCTGCCACTGAGGGAGGTGGATTATTTACACAGATGATAAAAACCTTCCATTGCTGTAAAAAGAACCTACACTATGGATGCTAACCTGCTATAGCTGTGCCGCTGAGGCACCCAGAACAAGACAAGCCCTAAAAGTTACTGATCATCATCCACTCTGGGAACAGAAACAAGGTATAATGTGTGTTTCCAATCAAAATGAACTCATGTGTCTCATGCATGGAAGATCACAATGAACTTCTTCATGAATGTATAGAGGGCCATGATTTTCATGACAATTATTGGTCAGATTCATGGAATTATGCAAGCCATTTCCAGGAAATGTAGGAGTTAAATTTAAAAAAATGAATTTCATGGAATAAGTTATTCATCACAAATTATTCACTGAAAACAGACTCTTCACAAGAAAAAAAAGCATTTGAAAAACATCTTCCTCAAGAAAGCTTTTCAATGCTGAAAATTAACTTGTGTAATTAACTTCTTCACCCCATCCACTTCTCTGCCACTCAGGGAGTGTCTACACAGCAAAGTTTTTCAGAATAACGGCTGTTATTTTGAAACTAGCCAATTAGCCCATCATAAGTCGGGATTTTCAGGTCTTCTCTCCAGAGCTCTCTCGCTCTGTCTCTCTCTCTCTCTCTCTCCTCCTACTGCCTCCTCTGTCTCTCTCAGCTCTCCTCTGCCTCCTGCCTCTCTCTGTCTCTCTCTTTCTCTTCTCCCCCTCTTGCCTCTCACTCTCCCTTTCTCTTCTCATCCTGCCTCTCTCTCCCCTCTGTCTCTCCCCGCCCCCTTTCCCCTTCCCTCCCGCCGTGGCACTTAGCTGAGTGCTGCCTGCTCAGCGGTGACGTACACGGCCAGGGGACAGAGCCATGTACATCACCCCCTCCTTTCCCCTCCCACCCCAGGGGAGCCCAAACAGCCCCTTGAGCTATTGGCTCCCTGGTGGCCCGGCTGAGGGGCGCAGCACTCAGCTGAGTGCCACAGCAGGAGGCGAAGGGGGCAGTGATGTACACAGCCAGAGGGAGGGGCTGTCTACGTCACCAACCCCTCCCCCGCGGCGGCCCAGCTGAGGGGCGCACCACTCAGCGCCACAGCGGGAGGAGGAAGGGGGGCGGTGACGTACATGGCCCTGCACCCTGGCCGTCTACATCACCGCCCCGCCCCCCTTCCTGTCCCACCAGGGCTCAGCTGAGCGGCACAGCATCAGCGCCACTCAGCTGGGCCGTGGCCGGGGAGCAAGCAGCAGCAAGTGGCCGTTTGGGGTCCGGCTGCGGCCAGTGGCTGCACCACCCCCTCGCCAGGTCTGCTTCCTGCCCCCCACATCCCGTCCAGTCCCACAGCACCCGATCCCCCCCCAGCTTTGCTTCCCGCCACCCTTCTGGCCAGCTCCGCCCCCCTTCCCTTCCCTCCATGGCGTCCCGCCCCCCTTCCCTCCCTCCGTGGCACGCTGCGCCACTCAGCTGAGCCCAGCAGGGAAGCAAGTGGCAGCAAGCAGCCGTTTGGGGTCCGCGCTGCACACCCCTCCCTCGCCAGGTCTGTTTCCCACCCCCTTCCTCCCATCCAGCCCCACAGCCCCCGATACTCCCCCAGCTCTGCTTCCCACCCCCTCTTCCTGCCAGCCAGCCAGCCAGCCAGCCCGCCCCACAGCCCCTGGACACCACCCACCAGCGCTGCTTCCCTCCCCCATTCCTCCAGGCCCCCCCTTCCTCGCCTCAAGCTCCACAGCCCCCGAACTCCCCCAGCTCTGCTTCCCACCCCCCTTCCGGCCAGCCCTGCCCCCCTTCCTCTCCCTGCGTGGTGCCCTGCCCCCTTCCCCTCCCTGCGTGGCGCGCTGCACAGCTCAAGTGAGAGGCGCTCCCGTCGGGCCCCGGCAGGGGAACAAGCAGCAGCAAGCCGCCCTTTGGGGGAGCACGAACCCCAAATAGCCGCTTGCCTCCCTGGGCCCAGCTAAGCGACACTCCTGCTGGGCCCAGCTGAGTGCTCCCTTGCCGGGGCCCAGCTGAGCACTGCTCAGCTGGGCCCGGGGTGGCAAGCGGCCGTTTGGGGTTCGCTTGCCCCCGCTTGCTCCTCTGCCGGGGCTCAGCTGAGCAGTGCAGCGCTGAGTTGAACTGCCACGGAGGGAGGGGAAGGGGGGCGGGGCGCTGACGTACACAGCCAGGGGGCATGGCCATGTACGTCAGTGTTACAGACGCACAGACAATGGGCTACTATATATATGATAACTATGCGAGCGTCTACACAGCAATTTCATTATTTCAAAATTATTTCGAAATAATGGACGGCTTATTCTGACTTCTGTAAACCTCATTCTACGAAGAATAACGCCTATTCTGAAATACCTATTTCAAAATAAGACGTGTGTAAACGCTCCACTTCTGCTATTTCAAAACAGCCCTCACCAGGGCCATCCTAAGTTATTCCTCCTGGGGCTCTAAATCGAGATAGCACGGCTCCCATTAGGGAAACCTGCCTCAGACTCATTTTGAGGCTTCCCTGCAGTGTAGACGGGTGATTTCGAAATAAGCTATTCCGGGATGGCTTATTCTGAAATAACTGTGCAGTGCAGAAGTAGCCTCGGGGTGGGACACAGTGGGAACTCTGGATGTGCACTGCTTTAATGAGGTCATCCTACCTCCCATTTGCATTAGGAGGCTGCCGTGCGAAAGCTGTCTGCAGAGGTAGAGTGATTCATCTTAGACTTTGGTGGAGAACTCATGCAATCTCTTGTAAGTACAAGAGAAAAGAGGCTGCTGATTTCCAGTCGTCCTCCAATGTCTAGAGAGCTGTATCACAGAAACCCTGCACAGTTTTGCGCCACTGTTACCCTCCATCCTTAGACTCAGGGCAGGGGTGCTTTGGTTTAGTACTGTGCATACTGAAGGGCAAGCCAGGACATACCAGGTGGGCTGTAGGCCAGAGATGAGGTGAGTGGGCCCAGTCGCGTGTGAGCCCAGCTGCATGTGGGATGACAGAATTTTATAGATTGGAAGCTCATTTGGACAGGGACTGCCTTTTTGTTCCGTGTCTGTGCAATGCCGAGCACAACAGGGCCCGGCCTACGACTGGGGCTCCAAGGCTCTGTGAAATCACAGACGATACATATTAATACTGCTCAGTACAATCATAAACACAAGCGTGTAACTGCGTTTTTCTTCCACATAACACAAATGTAACAGCTGCAGAGGCAGGGAGATAGCACATTAACCTGCTTATTCTCCCAGCCACTCTGACTCTGGCACGTCTCAGCACCACCTGGGAGCGCCCCTTTGTACCCGAAGGCAGCAGGTTTGAGGGTCAGCAGCCAGGGTGGTGCACTGCCTGAGAAGCGTTCAGGTTAGCATTGGGAAGACAGTGAGGTATACAGCAGTCTGGATGTGCGCGCACGCACACACACACACACACACACACACACACACACACACACACACACACACACACTCTTACACTTCCTGGGAATGTTTTTACATGCGGGTTTTTTTTTTTTTTTTTCCAGAAACGGCACTTTCCAGAACCCAGGACTCTAGGCAGAGCCTAATCTGATCGCCCCCTCGCTGTCTGTTTGTCCACTAGCTCCCAATTACTCTGTAACAGGGCACGCAAGGCCAAGCAGGAAATGTGAGCAAATGGCAATGACCTTGAAAGACATGGAAAATCCCCCCTTTGCCCCTTTTAAACACTAGGCCTCCAGGCCAGCTCCATGTTCAGAAGGCAGAACAGCTCATGGCAGTCCTGGTTCATACCCTGGCTGGCAGCATGGGGAAAGGCCACACGTCACTCCCACACAGACCCTAGACAACTGCATGCTGGTGGGGCACTGCAGCTGGCATGCTAGTGCTGGGATGCTGCCCCCCCCCCTCACAAACTATGAGGTGGCTGCCTGCCTCTCCAGCATTCATCTTTATACTCTCATAGCTGGCCCTGAATATTCACATAACGCCAGCTTCCTCTCAATCATGTGGGTACTGACCATTAGGGATGTAAAATTTAAAAAGCCCCACTAACCAAGTAACCAACTGAAATTCAATTGGTTACATGGTTGAATGCTCCTGGTGGCAGCTGGCAGTTTAACCAGTTAGGTTAACTGATAAGCTGATGCTCATCGGTTAACCGGTTAAACTCTTACACCCCTACTGACCATTATAAAAGGCAGGATCCTGAATGACATGAACCACTGGCCCAATCCTGTCTGGCCATTCCTGTGTTCTGAAAACCTCATGTAGGCTACTGTTGGCGAGGAGCAAAAGAAACAGGTTGTGGATTCTGTCCAAGCTCATCTAAAGGCTTTGTTCAAACAACTTTTCCCAATTACATTTCTGCAGTAGTTTTGCCCAGCTTAGTCCTGATTTCGCACCCTGTGTTTTAACTGCTAACCCACACTGCCTCTCAGCTGAGGCCCTGAGAACGATGGGCCCAGTCTGGAACAGAGCAGGACTCCAAAGAAGCAGAGACATGAAAGGCAGGAAAATAAGAGCCCCCGTGTGGTACGAAGGCAGGGAGATACAGGGAACAACTAGTATGGTAGAGAGGCAACATCCAGAGCTTGCACTAAATCACTCAATTCCACACATGCGCAGGTCCATGTGTGCCCCTAAAGGCAAACTGCCTCCTCTCTGCTCAGAACCGAGGGGAACGATTTGAGTTTGCCAAGAAGGGTTGGGGATTTTTAATTAAAAAGCGACATTTCCAAATCTTTTTCAGGCTCTCCTGGCTGCCCTAGAATAACTCATTTTATCACAGGATCTCAAAGTCCTTTCCAAAGGCGGCCAAGCAACAGCATCTCTGCCTCACACCCAGGGAAGTTAGAGCCCCAATGAGGGAAGTGATTTGCATTGGGTCACACAGCAGCTCACTGGCAAAGTGGGGTGAGAATTCAAGTCTCCTGGCTCCTAATCCATTGCTCTAACCACTAGACTATGTGGCCTTCTGCTCTTGCTGGAAAGTGATGCAATTTGTGGAATTCACAAGGAGTCCGAGGAATAAAAGCAGGGGCTTTGCATTAGAAATCGTCATCCAGCATCAATACTAGCTTCTCAAACAGACAAACATTGGGCTGCTCACATGTAAAACACTGGAGGAATCCCCCACCTTGCAATCTGTCTATTTAAATACACAGATTAATGAATCCAGATCTTCCCTGTTCTTCTCCCGTTTGTAGGGCTCTGAAGAAATTAAAAGGTTCATAATTAAGGTTAACTAAAAGTTCAGTTATAACCCAGGAAAGCCCTCTTTGAGCAAAACTTTGATCACATGCTCATAGAACATATTTCAAACCAAACAAAATGTTGCTCAGGGAATGCCTATGCTTGAACGTGAGGGTGGGATTCCCAGCTTGCATTGTCAGGGCTCGACAATTAGGGCAATCTACTCGCCCGTGGAGAGTAGATTTTAGCCTGGCACGGTGCCGCAGTGCAATCAGCGCATGCACAGCGCGGTCTGCGCATGCACAGCATGCCAAACCGTGCAGCTGGCGAGTAGGGCTCACCACCGCCTGTCAAGCCCTGTGCATCGCTATACTCACACTGGCTTGATGGCTGTAGCACTGGCAACACGGGCAGTGGTGAGCAGCAGTACAGGCTAGTCACCGTGAGTACAAACCTGTCTGGACCCCGTGAGCATGTGATCCAAGCACTTAGATCATGACACCACTCCCCAGGCTGCTGAGGTGGTAATACTCTTTTGCACTAGCATGAGCCTCTCTCTGCAATCTAGGACTCACACTCCTATCTGATAGTGGCAAGTTGGTAGTTTCCATGCTTACTTCCATTCGAGAGCATCAGAGTTATACATGAAACAATACTCCTACTCTTGCCAAAATAAGCAAAGAGAAACCTAAGAAATGTACAACTAGGGATTCATGTTTCCTCCTCTTCCCCCCAATCAAAAAAACCCCAACCTTGACTCTGGCCCATTGCAATGCTAACCAACTAGCTATCCCTCTTCCTGTCTTCGTACACTGAGTCTCAGAAATGTGCATCACAGAAAACGGGGTTTACGATTTTACATACACACACATCTCCTAGGCTAAATAGGTCTCTCAGTCCTGACTCCATCCTTTCCTCTTCACAGGGCAGTGATCTGTGTTCTTTATGACTCTGAAAGGTGCTAAGATCTTAGCAAGCCACAGGGCTGTGGAAATGTCAAAGGCTGCGGGTAAGGCTGCAGTGGGCTGATGGGCTCTGACAAGGCCTAAGGTGACAGGCAATACTAGATAACTGTTCTGCAGGGAAGAGAGCGAAGGATAACGGAGAGCTGTCCCTTCCTGTGGCCCCGCTTTCAGCAAACCCACAAGGCGCTTCAGAGGGCTCTGGAGGGACCCAACTGTTCCCCTCTGGCAGGAAAGTGGGATTTGGAGGGAGACAATGTCTACTTCTAAACAGAGCCTTCACTTGCCTCAGTGCCAGCCTCACTATTCAGGGAGGAACACAGACCCCGGAAACTCAGTTAATCAGCACAGCTACAGGAAAATAATTCCTGGAAGTCAAAGGACCTTATGGAGTAGGGCGTGAATTTGAGCCTGGAATGCCCTCTAGGGGACAGACATGTGTGTTTCCAAAATAATAACTTTCTAGCAAGCAAATAATAGAACCAAATTAAAAACTCCTCTATGTGAAATTATGATAAGGCTTAATTTAGTCTGTAGTGACACATGTAAGATCACACCTGGCTTGCCTCTGGCTTGAACCATTCTTCACCTGATTTTGGCTAATACAGAGGCTAATACACCTGTACACTGAACTGGGGTCTCAAACTCAGGGCTGTCCATCCCTATCTTCCAAACTCCCTCCTGCCAATGCCCCCACCACTTCCCACCCATGGCACCTTGTCCCCCAGGGATGTGGCCGTGGGGCTTACCAGGGGAGAGGAGGAGCCTGGGGCAGCAGTTCCCCATGGTTCCCTCTGCCGTGGGTATGCAGGGTGGGGAGACATGAACACTGCTACCACACTGCACTAGCTCTCCCCAGTAATCCCTACAGACATGTCCCTGGTGCCATGGGGGGAGAGGCTGGGATAGTGGCAGGAAGAGGCCAGGTTTGGGGGACTGGAATGGACACCACCTCCTACCCCAGGACTCCCAGGCCGGATTGCACAACTGCTCCAGCTGGGATGGCCTGCGGACTGAGAGTTTGAGACTCCTGATGTAGAAAAGCAGCACACAACCTCGCCTGGGAGTCTGTGGAAGGTATTTCCCCCAAAAGACCATGGCCCCATTGTGGAATTATAGCCTGTCCAGACTACGTTCTTTGGGGCAGGGACTGTTTTTCTACATGATCTAGGGCAGTGGGGTCCTGGTCCATTTCAATCCAGAAAATCAGATACCAAACAATAACTATACATCAAAAGCAGAGACCACCTTTGGCAGGAAAATCTCCACCTATGCAAACTGCTGAGATGGGTAAATCTAGGATAGAAATACAGAAATAAATCCAACACCTTGCTTGCAAAATGCTTTTGGCATCTTAAGCCTTTCACTTTGCAGTCTGAAATCTTATGCAGCCTTTGAGAAGGCAGGAATTTTCTGAGAGTTTAGTATCAGCTTGTGAAGAGTGGGAGGGATTCTGCTCTTTTCTGGACATCCCAGCCATTCAGTTAACTAAATTGCCTGTAAGGATTAAAACCACAGACAGTGAGTCCTAGAGAGTCCCCAGAAATGCCAGGAAAGCTGGAAGTGAGTTGGCAGAAAGCCAGGAGAGCCAATGAAAACAGTGTATAGGTTTTAAATTGGAAGCAGTGGTCTTCCTGTGCCAGTCTGTGTGTGACCAGAGGAGATCTGGGAGACATGAATTGAGACAGGGAGCCAGGCATGAAATTTCCAGTGACATCCATGCCTTGGGAAGGACACAATCTTGGAATAACAAATATGTGAGTAGAACAGGGAATGGTTAGTCAGATATGATCAGGTTATTTTCTTTATTTTGGAGTTTGTTGGACTTCTCTGTGCTGAGTCCATGGCCTTCCCCCTTACACTGTAATTTTCCATACTGAATGCCAGGGAAACGATTGCCTGCATTTTAATCTTTCTTTTTTTAATTGCTCTGTAACACCTAGTAACCAAGTAATGTTCATCAATTATCGGGTAGTTGAGTCGACTACTTGCATTCTCCCCCTTGCTGCCTCTATATCAGATACAGCAAAGAAGGGAAGGGAGAAACAGGAGTCAATGTCGCTTGCCCGCCCCCCAAGCTACTGCCTCTCAGTCCCAGCTCGCGCCAGGTCCAGGAGCTACCCCTGCCGGTGTGCCCGGCTCTTACTACATTTCAACTGCAGAGCTGCAGAGGGGGTAAGCACCTTCCCTTATTGACTAATTGTGTAGTCGATACAAACGGTATCCAATTATCTGCCTCTTAACATCCTTAGTTGCAATGGCAGCACACGCAGCGCAACACCCACCCTTGAAATGCACCATGCAGAGATCAGTGTCTGAAGCAGCAGAGAGGAGGAGTGGGATACCTACTCAGCTTGAGCAACAGATGATACACAGCATGTGGTGCTTGGAGAGAACATCTGCACAAAGCATGACACTGCTCAGTATCTGGGCCTGTCCCACCCACTCCTATCCAAGTATCCTCCCCCACAGCCATGCTCCCACACAGTGTCAACTGGCCCAGGTGTTTGCTGGGATTGTGATGAAAATGGTCTTCCCCACACACATTTCGAGGACAATCAAAAAAGAACTGAGCTCCCACTCCTCTGTGTCAGCTTGACATTAAACTAGAGGTCACTGTTGGGAATGGTGTCAGTGCCCAGGTAGAAAGGACACATGGCTCAGACGTGGCTCAGAATACAGTAGCTTCATCAGAGCCAGCAGCAGATGCTCCCATTACTCAAAACAGGCTCAACGGAACCAGACCTGAGGGAGACACAGACATCCACAGCTGCAAGAGTGCAGCTCAGACCACCTCACTGCCTCTCTCTATGCCACTGCTGACCAGCCTGTGACATTACAGAAATGATGTCACAACAGAAGCCGGGAAACAGCAACAGCTACAAGAGAAGCAGCAGTAGAAGCCCGTGGCCTATGATGCTGCTGCTCTAAGTATCTGTTACACTCAGAAAACTCTTTGCCACAGGGTAGACTCCCTACTCATCACCACAGTCCCACTACTGCACCCTCTCACCCTCACTCTTTGGACCCTTTGCTATTTCTTCTTCCCTTTCCAAATGAAATGACACTTTGGAAGAACAGAGGAGTCATCCTAATTTGGCAGCAGCATCGATCACCTGCCTGCCAGTCTTTGACCTCTCACAAGTGCCTGCCTGATTGCTTCCTCCTTCCAGTTAGGGTGGGCAAATTAGATCTAAACTAGCGGGTGGCAAGACATGCCACGTCTCCCTACTAAGGAATTTGCTGAGCAAGAAACATTCCCAGGAGCCTAAACAAAGGAGAAATGTGAAGCCTTTTGACTCTCTGGTAGAGTGCCAGCAAGGCTAGGGCGCCCACGCGCAGAAGGGGGGTGATGCTGAGATTCCATGCAGGGCTGGAAAAGGACTCCATTTTATTGGTTAAAAAGGCACCGTGTCTGGATTATCTATGGCTTGTCTGTACATTTTTGGTATAACCTCAGGTGTGAATTTAAACCACTGAAGCTATACCTGGATCAGCCCCTCAGTGGGCACTCTTGTTCCAGTTTATGGTGACCTCCTTTAGGTTTAATTTAGGTCACTTAAGCTGCTCACACCGGGTTGCTGCCTGCATTAAACACCCTCAAATACAGCACTGTAATTTGGGCCAGAGGAGATGCATTTACCAAACCATGGAAACATATGAACACAACCAGGAATGCTCTCTTGCATTAGCAGTCATGGGCTGCCATTCATGCAGTAGGCCTTTGTTTAAGGACTGGTGGGCTGGTGCTGCAGGGAGAGAATTAAAGCACAGCATTGATGGTTTTGACTTTCAGAATGTACATGCTCCCTGTGGTATTTGTGCCGACGTTGCAGATGTTAATTAGAGGTTCAGAGGCTGGACGTGCTCTCAGAAGCTGACAGCAGCAGCCCTATCTGTGCCACACAGCTGCAAGACACCATTCTTTTTGGGTGCTGATTTTGGCTTTAGCTGTTGAAGGGCAGATTTCTAACACAGAACAATCATCACTCAGGGCACTTGCTCCAAATGGGATCACAAGCGAGGGGGATAGGATTCTTCACCTAGGGCCTGCCTGTCTTCCCATTAAAATCTATGGGAGCATTGCCACTGACTTCAGGAAGAACCGGGATCAGGCCCTGACACTCTTGCCTGACCAAATAATAGAAATCCCTCCCTCCAAATATTCTATTTTTGGTTATTAAAAGAAAAGGATGGACAACCTGGGGACTAGAAGTTCTCTCTTTACATACAGATCAGGTGCGGCACATCTAGGTACTCTCCCAATTAGGGATGTAAAATCCTGTTTAATCAGTTAACAGATTAAAGATTTATGATCAACTGGTTAACCACTTAAACGGGGGCAGGTGAGCTGAGCGCTCCGAGCCCCCCTCCCCCCCCCCGCACATGGACAGGGACTGCTCTGGCTGGGCTGGAACACCCCTGACAGGGTGGGCTCCACTAGTCTGGACCAGCCACCTGTCCACGTCATGCAGGTGCTGCTTCAGCCCACTGGTTAACCGTAACAGGAAAGCATCACCTGCTTAGTTAACCATTGACATCCCTAGTACCTCACCCCGAGCTAGAAAATGCTTCCTATATGAGCCATGTATTTCAGTCTCCATGACTCACCCCGCCTTTGGCATCTCTGAGACTGCCAGTGGTTAAGGGGGCTAACTGTATTAACCGTTTTTGAGACGTGGGCACCTGCCTAGGCGGAAGCGAGCAGACACCCACCACTTGAGTTCACAATGGCCACCAACCTGTAGTCATATCGTAAAAGCATTTAGTTACTAACTAGCCTGGACCAGATTTGAGACAGTGAGCTTCAGGTGTGAAGATTCATGGCCAAACCCCTCAGCCAGCCAGTTCTCTCGCCTGACTCAGAGATACGCACCCCACCTCATCTAAGACCCACACCAGAGTCCCAGTTCTTCAGGGCCTGCCCTGCTGAGGCTACCCAACAGCCATCAGAAGGCAACAGCTTCCCTCCCCTACCAACCTGGGCTCAGTCTGAGCCAGCAAAGGCAGAGATCGGAGCCAGGTATCCCACCACCAATAGCCTGAGATTTGAAGAATAGCAATTGCTACCTTCCACCACAGACTGATTCAGTTAAGTTAAGCTCTGAATAAATGCACCATTGTTCTGGTATCAAAGTACCAACCGCTGGGCTTTATTAAACTGTCCTTAGACTATGGAAAGTCATTACCATAACAGACAAAAGGACAGCACTCCAGCTCCTCCCACCTGTGGTATCCTTGCCACTAGCCAAGGCGCAACCTACTCACTAACAAAACCTGCCCTAGTGTGGGGCTGGGAGAAACGTGGCTCTCTCCTCCAGCAGGGAAACAAAGTTGGCCTACAAAAGTCTCAGGAATCTCTTTTCTGCTCCCCCCCATCACCTGTCACCCCAACGAAGTGTAAGGTGGTTGGTCTGGGCAGCTCATCACCCAGAGACACTCATGTTGTACAGAGCAAGGCAGTGCACAGAAGAGCAGCCTAAACACCTCCTTCCCAAGGTCTTACCTCCGTCTCGGGCCGAGGGATGAAAACTGGGGGTCTCATCTTGAGGGTTAGTTCCCGGAAATCCCACTCCCCAAGGACGTACTGGACAGGCATCCTGCAACAGGAGCGGGTGGGTTACATACCACATTAGGACCAGATACTCCTGTTATAGACAAGCCCCCTGTATTGTAGTCACTTTGTCAACCCCCAAGCCATGGGCACGGACACTGCAACACCTTTCCTCCAGGAGGGGAGAAGGGGGGGGGGGGGGGGGGAAATGCCTGGTACCAGTGTTCCCTGTAAGCTGGGCACTTGTGCAGCCACTCAGGGAAATTGAAATCCGGCCCAGATGATTAGCTGAGTGACCCCATTTATTCTGCACATGGATGGAAAAAATCCTGGTACTGCTAAAGATCCTTGGCTGTGCAACACAGGGGGGCCTATTAAGGATGGGAGTAGTGCCTCTACTTCCCCTTCCAAGAGAGACTATAGCTTTTGCCAACAACTGAACTTTGGGACCATAGCTTGGTCCTCTGTGGGGCCCCACAACTAACTTCTCTCTTGGAGCAGTGATCACTATTGCATCCTTACCAGGAAAAAGCAACTTGCCACCTTCTCCCAATCAGACAATACCAGGAGCTGGCAAATCCATGAGCACTGGGGCAGTGAGGGGATAATGTATGAAGCCCAGCAGCCACTGACTCATGGGGGCCTCTTCTACGATTCCCTACACAATCCTCTGTCATGTACTGCAGTGCTAAACTTTTCTGCAAGACATAAGTGTGTTCCATAACCACCAGCCACAGGAATAACTGGGAGGGTGCAGTCTGCAGTATCCAGAGAAGTCTCTAAGGATTTCCGGATTGCCCCACCATCTCCAGTTCCAGATGACTGGCAGACACTAGGCCCAATTCACTCCTATACCAAGAGATCCTGTGTGTAGGGGGGAGAATATGGGTTTTGCCGACTCTACAGCAGCCAGGGAGTCCCCAACATGAGGAGACTTCCTTAGAGGCTGGATCTGCCATTTTCAGGGTGGATTGTGACAGCCATTTAACACTGCACAGCAACATGGCATGGAACCAAGAAGAGCACTGTATCCACTGGAAACTGACAGGCAAGTGGAGGCTCAAGATGCTATTGAAAGTTTCTCTAATGGACTCAGAGCCAACATTCAGCTGGGCCTGGTCTCTTTGGTAAAGTTCCTCCCCATGTATCCTCCTCATTCCCATGGCAGAATCTGCCACTCCCTTGTCATTCAACACTGACACTGTACCGGCCTCTGCTCTGGCACACTGCATGTGAGTGCAGCTCTCCTTGCACTGTTTGTTTCCTCCATGCCATCTCCTTCCCACTGGAAGCAAGAGAGGCTGTGATGACTTTGGGGCAGTCCTACCTTTGTAGCCGTTTCATGCTCAGCCACTGCACCTGCTGCTGCTGCTCGGATGTGAGCGGGTTGGAGAGACTGCTAGCACTCAAGCTGTGAATCTGAAGAGGAGATTGCTTTAGTACCTCTGCAGCTTGCTCCCCTCTTTCCTTTGTCCCCAGACAGTATCTTTATAAGGCATTATAACATTCATCAATAAATGGCACCCCAGATTCCTTGAGATCTCAGATCATTAGCAGAATCAACAGGGAGAGACTCAAAAGTGACCGATTCAAACAATTTCTCTGCATTACCTGCCAGGTTCTGAGATTGAGAGAGAAAGGTACTGTCCTGGACACAATCTGGGTGCCTGTTTCCCATGCTACAACCAATGCTAACCCTTGCAGATTCCTGTACAGCAATCATTGCAGGGAGGGGGCAAAATGCTTTACAAGGGTTAATGAATTTTGCTCCACCCCCATCCCCATACAAGACAGGGAACTGTCATTCTTCCCATTTCACAGCAACAGAAACAGAGGCATACAGAGATTAAACCACCTAATCAAGATTGCTCTGTGACCCTGTGGAGAAGCCAGGAGCACTGTGACCACACAACCATCATCCCTTCCACACCACTTAACTGTCTTTGCTCCCAGGACGTAGGAAATGATATATTCGCTGGATTCCTGTGCTTCGGGGATCCTGTTTGCCTCAAACACACCATGCCAGTATCTGACCAGTTCAGCAGCTGTCGGTTTGGCACTGAAATTCTGCCTCGGAAGCAGGTGATGGGGGTTTAGAGAACAGCACTTGGAAGGACGCCCTCCTTCCCTTTCACAGCAATTCAGGAGGCCTGACAGCATCCGGCGCAGGGGGCTGGTGAGAAGCCTCATTTTGTCAAAGGCCACTTATGGTTTCCAAGATGCCACGTGTGTCCTTTCTTCCCAGGCCACCTTCACCCGGCTGAGCCAATCCCAAGTCTTGGCAGGTAGGAGGCACAGTGTCCTCACCACCTGACACTCTCACATCACCACTGCTACATGCCCATCAGACACTGCTGCTGCAGGAATCGTCTCACGCCCACACCCTTCAGGCACGTTCCTGACAGCGAGGCTCCAGCTAAGGGCGTCACTCCTCTGCTGAGCTGGAGAGAGAGAGAGTGCACATGTGGCATATGGGTTAGCAAGTCTAAAGGAATCCACTCAGCAAAGAATCCACTCCTCTCCCCAGTAAAGCATTCATGGTCCACACCACAGCACAACTATTCTTCTTCTCCCCAAATGCATCTACGTCTAAAGAGCTGAGATTAAACAGCAGGGAGCTAGTAGGGGCAAGACACGGGGATTAGGAAATGCCTCTCAGTCACCGGCACCATTTTGCCTTGGTCAGTAGCAACTGAGAATTACCAAACTACTGCCAGAACTGGCTCCAAGTGCTCCCCGCTGGCAGCCAGAAGAGGCAGTGACTGGAGGTGGAGTCCAGACTGTAGGTGGCTGTTGCAGGGCTAAGGCAGGTTGCTGGAGCAGCATGTGGGGACCATGGCCTGCTGCTGCTTGGGCCACGGATAAACAGACTCCAGGCTTCAGCACCAAAACCTGCTGGCAAGGTGTAAAATGGGTCCACAAGCACAAGGGCTCCTCTGGACGCATGGGAGACGGGCCCCTCAGCTAGGATGGGCCTGGCAACACATTTGGTCTGGGAGGAGTCAGGGCACTTCTTGGTCTTGGACCTTTTCGTCCCACCATGCACCTGAGGCGGCTCCATGGGGCTGCCTGTACTCGGCCCTGCTTCCAGTCTCGGCGCCTTGCTCCTCCCAGTCTTCCCCAAACTCTGCCTTGGGGCGCTGTCCCAGCTTTGGCCCGGGAGGGGATGCGGCTCCTCTCAGCCCCGCTCCCTGCGGCGGCCGTAGGGTCTCCCGACCCCCAGCCCCGGCTTTCCCTGGGGCGCTGCGTGACAGCCCCGCAACCTGCCCGCGCGGCAGACGTGACTCGGCTCCCTCAGGCAGCGTCCCGCCAAAAGTGCAACGGCTACAGGCCGGGCCCTCAGGCAGCCCCTGCCCAGCGCGGCCCGCCCCCCCCCGGAGCCACCAGGCTCGCGACCCGCCTCCCGGAGAGCGGCGGGACTCGCGCGGGGTGACTCAGCGTCTCCCCCCCCCCCGGGGCGCCCGGCTCACGCACCCACCGCGCCTGCTCCGCCCGCGGCCCCGGGAGAGGCGGAGCCTGCAGCCGCCGCCTTCCCGCGCGCTCCTGGCCTGGCGCTTCCCGCGGCCCCAGCGAGCCCAGCGGCGGGGAAGCCGCTTCTCAGCCCGTCCTTCCGGCCTGGGGAAAGGGCCGTGCCCAGGGGCGAGCGCCCCCCCCCCCCCCGCAGTGCCGCTTGCCGGCGCAGTTTGCAGGAGAGTCATGAGCCCCGATGCCCTGGGAGAGCCTCCTTATCCAGAGGGGGGTGCCCCCCACGAGCATCTGTGCTGCTGCACGGGGCGCCCTTTGGGGGCAGAGCCTTTCCTGGGGTTGCCAGCAGGTCTAGAGAAGTGATTATTCCCCTTCATTGGGCTCTGGTGAGGCCGCAGCTGGAGTGTTGTGTCCAGTTCTGGGGCCCCCCCCCCCACTACAGAAAGGATGTGGACGCATTGGAGAGGGTCCAGCAGAGGGCGACCAAAATGATTTGGGAGCTGGCGCACATGACCTACGACCGTGGTCCCCAACATGGTGCCCGCGGGGGCATTTGCATGCGCCCGCAAGGTGCTCGGGGCTGGCCTGGCCCCGGGCACATGGCGCGGCGTTTGCGGGGAGGGTCAGCCCCGGGCGCGCAGCGCTTGCGCGGGGGGCAGGGGGGAGCGCCGGCCCCGGGCGCGCAGCGCTTGCGGGGGGGAGGGGGTGAAGCGCCGGCCCCGGGCACGCGGCGCTTGCGGGGGGGGGAAGCGCCGGCCCCAGGCGTGCGGCGCTTGCGGGGGGGGGGCGGAGCGGTGGCCCCAGACGCATGGCTATGGGGGGGAGGGTGCCCCCAGGCATGCGGCTATGGGGGGGGGAGCGCCCCCGGGCGCGCAAGTGTCCCCACCCCCTGGCAAACGGTGGGCAAACGGCCACGCCCCCTGGCGCCCGACAACCTCAAAAGGTTGGGGACCACTGACCTACGAGGACAGGCTAAGGGATTTGGGCTTATTAAGTCTGTAGAAGAAAAGAGTGAGGGGGCATTTAATGATAGCCCTCAACTTCCTGAAGGGGGGGTTCCAAGAGGATGGAGAGAGGTTTTCTCAGTGGTGACAGATGGCAGAACAAGGAGCAATGGTCTCAAGTTGCAGTGGGGGAGGTCTAGGTTGGATATTAGGAAAAACTATTTCCCTAGGAGGGTGGTGAAGCACTGGGATGGGTTCCCTAGGGAGGGGTAGAATCTCCATCCCTGGAGGTTTTTAAGTCCTGGCTTGACAAAGCCCTGGCTGGGTTGATTTAGTTGGGATTGGTTCTGCCTTGGGCAGGAGGTTGGACTTGATGACCTCCTGAGGTCTCTTCCAGGCCTATGATTCTATGAAACCTGGCAACAGCTGCAATGCGAACAACCAGTAATTGGGAGGCTGGTTTTAGCCACCAGCACGAGGGTCTCTTCTGCGTGGAACCTGAAGAACAGTTCTGTGTAAGCTAGAAAGTTTGCCTCTCTCACCAGCAGATGTCATTTTTTATTAAAGCTAACACTAAAATTATCAAATACACATCTTGGAGTGGTAGCCCAGTTAGTCTGTTACTTTAAAAACAAGGAGTAGTCCTCTACCACTTCAAGGTATGTCTAAACTGTAGCATTTTCCCAGGATAGGTCCAGTATCCCGAAATAGCATTTTCCATGTCTTTACAGCATGCTTGTTATTTTGAAATGCAATCGAAATAATGAGCATGCTATTCCGACATCCCGGTAAACCTTGTTCCATGAGGATTAAGGGACTTGTCAGAATAGCAGTCTATTTTGAATTAGACTATCTTGAAATAAGCTACGTAATTTGCGTAGCTCAAATTGCATAATTTATTTTGAGATAGCACCCACTGTAGACGCACCCTTATAATCTAACAAAATATATAGTATATTTATATATATATATACTATATATATTGTATATAGATGTATAGTATCATGAGCTTTACCTATGGAAAGATGTCTGTACATCTGGGTATAATGCCTCAATTGTGCAAAAGTACAAAGATTGGTTTAAAAGTCATAAAATACATATAATACACAATCAGCAGTATCCTCAATAAAAGTTAATAAATTGAATGATACTGTTTAGATATCAGCATTAGATATTTGGGTACCTTATTCATAAAAATGTTACATTAAGAGTACCTTGGGGAAAGCAAATAGAGTAGTGAGTGTTGAATTTAGGATAGGTTGTCCCTCAGTAAATAGTCTCCCAGGACAGTATTTTAGTTACTTTTCCGACATCGTTTCTCCAAGGCGCTCCAGCTCCTCTCTCCTAGTACTGCTAATGTCCAGTAATGTGTTTTAAATAGATGGATGAGCAACATGTATCTTTAAAAACAATGAATAGTCCTGCAGCACTTTAGAGATTAACAAAACATGTAGATACTGTCATGAGCTTTCGTGAGCACAACCCACTTCTTCAGATGAATGGAGTTAAAGGGGTCCAGGATCTAAATAAACAGCAAAGAAAGAGAAGGGATGGGGAAGGAAAAGAAAGGAGGGGAAAAAATGGGAAAAGAATAGTCAATTTGATTAGTTGTTTTTAAAGTTTTTTCAATTACAGACTAACACGACTACTTCTCTGAAACTTTTCAACATGCATCTGATGCTGCTTCCATTTAGAGCAGGGCGAGTTTATGCTGGAGAAGTGTCATGAAGCTGCTCCTCACTGACCTGTGTAAAGTTCAGTTCCCACTGCCTCTATCTTCCAAATTCCTTCCCACAGACAGCCCCTGAAACTACAGGGTTAGATATGAGGCCTGCCAGTTTAAAGTTATGCTCCAGTTTAGAGAGTTTTGCTAGAAATAGTAATAACTAAGTACATAGTTTCTGATTTCAACACACCCACTGTAAAAATGGTTCCAGCACCCTGACCAGACAGAGCAAGCTACCAATTGTTATGACCACCACTGGCAGGGATGTGAGGAAGTTGCACTTGGTAAAAGGGTAAGGATGGGGACAAATGCCTTCTTGGTGGATTTCCCCTGAGGAGACTTGAGCAAAGCTATAATTCTATATTACCAAGCCCGATGGCAGGATTGCAAAGCGAAACAATACTACAGGTTGAACAAGAGCTAAATTCTCCCCTCCCCCTTAATTCTGAGGGACCGCATGAGAAAATCTTTCCTGGCTGAGAGCGCATGGGGCTACAAATCCCAGCTTCCCACTGTTTAACCTCAATCTCCCTGCAGCAGCAACAGCTCATGAGTGACAAATGAACTGGCCAACCCGGAGCCAGAGCCCTGTTCTCTCCCCGCCAATCCCCTGCAAAAAGGCGATCAAAGCAGGAGATCAGAGAAAGGGGAGGCGGGGTGGGCAGCTCCTAGCATCATGGAAAATACAATGGCAAGCCACGCAATGACAGCAGACGCAGATCCTCTAGCTCCAGCACAAGCAAGCTGAGTTCCATCACCAAAGGCAGCTCTTCAATTCTGGCTCCACAAAGCCAAGATTTATCCATCTGCTAAAGTCACTCTCTGCAGTCCTTTGGAAGCAGTTTTCTCTTTGAGAGTGCAATTTGCTTCCATCCCCCAGCACACACGTACATCACCCATCCTTCGGCATTTATGCTCTTGTACCAGACGTGGTGGGGACAAGGAGATTAGACAGACAGACAGCAGCTCTCCCCGGACAAGGCCAGCAGCTACTGTGTCTGTGTGGGCTGTGGGTACTCCTCCTGCCTGGATACTGGCTCCAGGAGCTTGGCCTGGCCAACTCTCCCAGTCTGAGACGGACGACTGGAACCAGAAGGGGACTTGACTCTTCACCTGGGAGGAATTGAGTAAGTGCTGATGTCACAGTTTTGTTCAGGCAGTTTGGGGGAGGAGGCATGCAGTAGCTTGTTACATTGAAAGTAGCTGGAAGGGGGATGAATTCAGAGAAGGCCACTGGGGTTTAAAGCTGGTGTGGGAAGCAGCAGCATCTGCCCTGACTGGAAACACTGAATGCATATTGCTGTGTGAATGTGGATCACCCACCACAGAAATGCAGCTACTTCTGGGGTGGAATTGGCAGCCATCCTGTACCGGCAATACTATACAAATATTTGTAGAAGAGAAAGTGAGGAATAACTCCAGTTGAACAATACAGGGGGTGTGAGCTATTTTATGTAGGGAGAATAGAAGGGATAAAGTTGGAATTTGGCCAGGATAGTGAGGTTAATATAGGCAGGAATGAGCTACCTCCCACCCATCCCCTTCATTCCAGTATGTCATATCCCTCTCAAGACTCAAACCAAGAGTGAATTTTAAAGCCTCCTCGGTCAGGAGAAGGGGAGTTCTTCAGGGAAAGGAGGCAGGGGGTGCACTGGTGTCTTGATTTTATTGAGATTTGATTAATTCTATTCTCTCTGCTTCACCTGAAGCATCAGAATCTTTCTTTCTGGTTAAAAATCCTTTTATTGGGGACCCTTCTGTAGTCAAAGGATAGAGACAAAAACCAATCATATGGGCTGTGTCTAGACTACATAGCTCCATCGACGGAGCCATGTAGATTAGGGTTGTAGGCAAAGGGAAATGAAGCGGCGATTTAAATAATCGCCGCTTCATTTAAATTTACATGGCTCAGCGTGCTAGTCTGGACGCTCCCCTGCCGACATCAAAGCCCTTTGTCGGCAGCCCCGTTATTCCTCGTGGGATGAGGTTTACCGGGGCTGCCGACAAAGGGCTTTGATGTCGGCAGGGAAGCGTCCAGACTAGCGCGCTGAGCCGACAAACAGCTGATTAGCTGTTTGTCGGCTCAGCGAGGCAGCCATGTAAATTTAAATGAAGCAGCGATTATTTAAATCGCCGCTTCATTTCCCTTTGCCCAATAAACAAATCTACATGGCTCTGTCGACGGAGCCTTGTAGAGTAGACGTACCCATGAAGTCCAACTGAGGTAACTCTGTGGGTGCAAGATGCTTCCTGTGTCTGAAAGTGAGGCTTAGGAGGACCCAAGAGATTTAGGTAGAAGAGGGTAGAGTGGACGGTGACCCTTTGACATAGGTGTGACTGTCCCTCCACACCCATTGCCAGCCAGGCAGCGCTGTGCAGATGCTCTCTGCCTCAATTTCCTCTTCTGGAGTGTGTCCCCTCAGCCTTCCCCACACAGGGTGGGCTTGGTGATGTGACTTAGCCCTGTCACTGACCAAAACCTAACCCAGGTAACAACAGTCCATATGAACAAAAGGTTCTTCTGCCCCCCCTCCCATAGGCCTTTCTCCAGCCTGCCCCTCTGGGCTTTTTTAAATCTCTCTGCAATGGAACCCTGCCTTCCTAGCTCCTTCCAGCCCCTACTTCAGGACCTTCCACAGGCACCCACTTTCCTCCCTATGGGTGCATGTGCACTGCACCTTTACCAAACTGCATAGCTCATTTTGAGGTAATTTCGAAATAAAGCGCTGTTCCGAAACATCCCTTAACCATCGTGGAACGAGGTTTACAAGGATGTTGGAAGAGCAAGGCTGTTATATTTTGAAATAATGGGTGCACTCAAAAGACACGGAATAGCTATTTCGGGATACTCCTGGTATCCCAAAAGAGCTCCGCAGTGTAGATGTAGCCTATGGGTCCTCTTCCAAAGGGCATTCTCTCCCTTTATGATGCCAAGATGTTCATCACCTGACCCAAACTAATCCTCCCTCCTTCAGGTGGCTAATTATAGCATGATCCCATTGCCTGTGAGACAACCTCTCCTACAGCAGGTTTGAGACTCTGCAGTAACGGCTAATCCTGATGGTATTGCAATGTTAGTGACATCTTTTCTCCAGGAGGAACATCTGGCCAGGCTCTGCACAAGAGAGTCGCTTAAGGCCCCCAAGTGGTTCAGGCTCGGAAGGATTGGCTCATGGGAAAAGTCTAAAGGGATGATAATTGCCCAGGACGATAAAGCCCTGAAAACTTCTCTGCTCAGATCTCATCACCCAACTATGTCAGGCAGCTCTACAGAATTCAGTTTTCTCCTAGTCCTTGAAATGGGATGCCAGCTGCCCAAACCCCACCCTGAAAAGGCTGCAAAAGTTAGATAATCAAGCGGTCTGGGAGATGCTGGGGAGCTAGGTACCACCATCTAAGGGAGATCCTGATATACCTCAGGACAGGACTGAGCTAATAGTAACCCCCGGGCAGTCCCTCCCCTGCTTGCTGCCTCCCATGCAGTGGAAGTTCCTGAGAGCAGAGGCTGAACGAGCAGGCAATATTGCAGTCCTGGAGCAGGGGAATGGGAGGAAGGGTAGGATGGAGGCCTGCTTAGTTGATGGCCCCTCTCACTCTTTGCAGAAAGATGGTAACTAGACTGACAAGGGGCATGCGGGAATCAGGCCATGCTGAAGAGGACGACATAGGAGGCTGGATAGCCAGGGTGGAAACCAAAAGGTTTTACTCTGAAAAACCACTTCCCATGAGGCTGCCATGACCAAATACCACTTGTTAAAGATGGTGATTGATATTGAATATACTTCTCTTGGGTGATTATTATTCTGGCTGGAACTATGAACATCCACGCGACATCCCCAAGCCCTTTAGTAAATATCACCACCTTGCCCTACAGGCGGGGGACTAAGCACAGAGATAATAGCACCAAAGTCATCAAACCTGCATAGCCACTGACTCTGGGGTGCCCCTTGGCTCAAGACACCCTGGGGGAAAACTAATGGTGTGTGGTTAGCACCCTGGAGCCAGAGTGCCAGTGTGGAATGTGATGAGTTCTGTGCTAACAGTGCTGCCCTGAGCTCAGGGAGGTTTTTTTATAGACAGAGGAAGGGGGTTAAGGTACCAAAAGGCTTGTCCTTACATTGCAAGTTATTAGATGATCCCGAAAGCGGCGCCACTGGCTCCAGTTAAAAGATAGGTGGCAGGGGTTGACTCATTGCTGCAGCGCCTCCTGCTGCTAGCACTGGGAATTAGTTCTTGTCAGCAGGGCTCCTCCTGGCTGGTGTCTCACCTCTCTCTCCGCTCTGACCACATTCAGACTCTGGACCGCGTCACTCCCGGACCATGGTGCCCTCTTCAGGACACTGCCCTCCAGCAGTGCCCCCTACAGTGGTCTGTCCCCCTTCCAGGGGTTAGCTGCAGTTCTTCATCTAGCACCTGCCACTGTGGCCAACAGCAGCCTCAGTGTATCCCCTCACCATAGCAGCAAGGCACAGCCCTTCCAGGCCGCACATCAGTGGTGGCCAGACACAGTGCAAGGGGGGGACCCAGGTCTGCCCACTATCTGGGTCACAACTCAGGGACCCTCTGACAGCAGCCTTGTTCTTCCACCCTCTACTCCCCTTTACTGCCTGGGCCACTTCCCCTGAGACCCTTTGCACCCTCCTGGCCC
Source organism: Pelodiscus sinensis (assembly GCF_052426305.1). NCBI lineage: Eukaryota > Metazoa > Chordata > Testudines > Trionychidae > Pelodiscus > Pelodiscus sinensis. Next base: position 9,637,003 of record NC_143062.1, read on the forward strand.
TTGTAGCAAGGTCACATCCTGGCAGGGATCACGCTGGAGCCGCGCTCTCTAACCCCCCCGAGCCTGCCCAGCGCTGCTCTCCCAACGGTGCTTCTCTGGGAACCAGGTCCTGCACCTTCCCTGGTCAGGGCCTGACTGCCTGCTCGCTGCTGGGCAGCTGCCTTTATACAAGGCTTCCCCAGCAAGCTGGACTCTGGTTGGCTTCTTAAAAGCCTCTTCCTGATTGGCTTGGGCTCTGCACAGGTTCCCGCTTGCTTGCTTTAATCCCTTCTGGCCAGTGTGGGGCAGTCTCCCCATCACGACAGGAAACAGAGTAGGTTATTTACGTGGTCCATTTTCAGAATGGAAAGATGTAGTGGTGTCCACCAAGGGGCTTGTGCTGTTCAACACACGATCTGCAAACATGGGCAAACAGTGAGGGGGCAACATTTGCAGATGATACAAAATTAAGATTGAAGTCTGCTTTGGCCTTAACTAAGAGTTACAAAGGGAACTCCCAAAACTGGATGACTTGACAACAAAATGACAGATGAAAGTCAATGTTAAATGCAAAGTAATGCACATGGCAAAATATAATCCCAAATCTATATACAAAATGATGGTGCCTAAATTAGCTGTTACCCATCAAGAAAGAGATCTTGGAGTAACTTGCAATACTCCAGAAACCCTATGTTTCCAGAGTACTGCAGATTTATAAGAATCTTTCTCACTGTGCCTGTTTCATTCGGAACTCATTCTCCCATTTGAGAAGACTTAAAAATCATATCCAGTCGTCAATGGGATAGACGCAACTGAATAGTGTAGCTGTCCTTACTGTGCATCAAAACAATAGCAGGGTACTAGGTGTAAATACGGTTGCTGACAGCTTCATCCAGAAAGCTACAGTAAGACAAATCTTTAAATTGGGACATTAGTGGAGACATCTTGTAACTGACTGCAGTGGTTTTAATAGACTGTAATGTCATTGTGTGATTCATAACAATTTAATAATTAAAATACCATCCAAGCCACGTCAGACACCCTTTTAGCTGAAACCACGTCAGTCTTTCATATTCTAGTTATTGAATGCATTTAACATTGAATTTCACCTGCCATTTTGTTGCCAAGTCACTCAGTTTTGTGAGATCCTCTTGCAACTCTTAGTTAAAGCCAAAGCAAACTTCAATCTTCAATCTGTGAACTGGATCAAACAGGAGGTAGTAAGTTTTGTGGAAAAGAACATTCATCAGTCAGGCAGGCTGGGTAAGAGCCCACAAGAGAGCACAGGCGAAACAGCAATGGGAGAACATAAAACTGATTTAGCACCAGTCTGAAAAGGTACAAGGTGAAAAGGGTTAGTCATGGACTTAGACTAAAATTTCCAAACATGGCAATTGATTTTGGATGCCTCAGGTTTTGGGAGCTGAGTCTGAGAATCTCATGATCTGATTTTGACATGCCCAGACCCCACTAACGTCAACTGACATTGAAAATGCGCAGCATTTCTGAAAAGTCAGCCAGTTTCCATCTCAGGTTGAGCACCCAAAAGTATTCTCTGAACCCTACCCCTCCAAATTTATATAAAATCTACCTCCTACTCAGAATCAGATGCCATTTCAGAGAACGTTGGTCATGTATCTCTAGGACTGTATCCTTGTGCGTCCGTGACTCACAAAGCGTCTACTTGTCTCTCTCAAACACAGGGAGAAGTCACAGAATCCCCTCAAAGAAGGGCCCAAAAGGAAGATGTTGCACAACCGTGCTCATAGGAGAGTCCTTGACATGAGGGGAGATCCTATGGCTTTGTAGCAGAAGTCGAGGAGACCTGAGTGGGTGGAGACACAAGTCAGGAGGAGAGGACGTAAGGCTCTTGTCCAGGATGAGTTACAGCACACCCTCTGGACGTGATTTGTACCTCAGCACCAGTACCACCTCCGAGCCAGACCCAGGGTCAGCCATGGACAGGACTGTACCAGAAACGGCTACTATTAGCCCTGGTACCACCAGCTTTAACAGCACCAAAATGCCAGATGTGGTCAGCAGCACGCCTGGCCTGGGCACAATGCTGCTCTCCTTTGGAATTATTACTGTGATTGGGTTGGCTGTAGCTATGGTAAGAGACCCAATCTACTAACCACCCTAAATACTTCTCTCTCTCTCTCATGAAGGGGGGGGGTGTGATTTCTCAACACCAGTTGTAATCCCAGTAATTTGACTGAACCAAGAAAGAGTCATCACATTGGAGAACCGTACAAAAGTTTTGGGCACCAAAAGTCTCTGAGATCCAAAACTTGTATAGCTCTGAAAGAAGTTAGTCTGGGAGTAGAGTGGAGGCTTCCAGCAGGAATCCAATTCTCAGCACAAGGATCACGGCTGCTGGGGTCCCCCAGGACTTGATTCCAGGCCAGGGGCTCAGAAATTCTTTCCATGTGTGGTCTCAGCATTTGTAAAGTAGTTTTAAAGAAATTACAAGAAAATGGGGCAGGTTCTACTCTGAGTTGTAAACCTAGGGTAACTTCTCTGTTCCGTGCTATGTAGGTTTTTATACCACACTCATCACAGTGGCATCTAAACAGTAGTGCTTTAAGCCACATGACTATTTCCATCTGTTGTTCATGCTCTCATCTGCTCCCCAGAGAACGATGCCTGTGCAGTGCATGGTCTTGGTCTGTTTGGTGTCTGTTTTTCAGGACCAGTGTGTCTGTTGCTACGTGTTTATGTTAGGAGAGGCAGGGTCAGAGAATTGTGATTTGCACTTGGAGCAAAAAGTACAGAGGCTTGTGATGGCTTTTTTTCCTGGGAAGTTCATGCCACAGTCTCATCCCCTGCAGAAAGTTCTGTCTCCCTTGACTACGGTGGAGTTAAGGCAAGGGTGGGCACAATACAGCTCGTGGGCTGAATATGGCCTGCCAACCCACTGGATCCAGCCCATGGGCCTTCTTTCCAGGACCCTCAGGCACGGAGAAGCCAGCCACTTCAGAGCAGCCCTACACCACTTTAAGTGGCTGGCTGCTCCCTGTGGTTCTCTGCTCCAGATGCTGAGGGGTGGAGGAGGCTTGGCGTGCTGCCCTGGCCTGTTGAGATATTTTGCTGGGCGTGGGGGCAGCACACAAAGCCTCCACCTCTCTCTGGCACTCAGAGCAAAGAGCCACAAGGAACACCCAGCCATTTTGAGCAACTTGAGACTGTGGCAGGCAGTGAGCCTGCTTCAGGGTCCTGCAGGGCTGCTACTGGCCACCACCTAAGTAAGCACCTCCCAGCCAGAGCCTGCCTCTGACACTCCAGTCCCTCCCTCCCCACAACTCCCCACCCCTGGTCACCACCCCCTCCTGCCCCAGATCACCATCCAAACTCTGTGTAACCCTCACCCCCCACCGTCCTACTCCTCTAGTCCACAACTCCTTTCCAGACCTTGCTCTCTCTCCTACACCCTTCCCCCAGGCCAGAATCCTCTCCTGCACCCATACCCCTTTCCCCTGCCCCAGGTCACAACTCCCTTCTTCATCAGAACTCCTTCTCAGGCCCCACATCCTCTCCTGCACCCCAGTTCCCTTCCCCAAGCTCCCTTCAGCCTCCATAAAGCCTTGATTGAAAAGTGCAGCCCTTGACCACTTGCCAAATCTTGGAATGGCCCCTCCATCAAAAATCATTACCCACCCTGAGAAAGGGGGATGCAAGTTGGCTCTTGCATCTCTGCTATAGGTAGTGGCTTTCTAAACCTTCTCACCTGAATGGGTGTGTTGCTCACAAAGAGAGCAATGCAGAGGGCTAGGGTCCTTCTCCTGTAAAATAGGGGAGTTTACCTTCCAGCAGAAGATGGGTAGTAGCAACAAGAATCAGTTCCTTAGTTGAGGGTCAGCTTCCCTTACAAACTATCACAAGTTAATTTGTGGAACTTGCTGCTGCAGAATGCAGAATGTTCCTGCTGACTTTGGGTAAAGTTTTCAGAAGTGCCTAAGTGCTCTCAACCTTTGCAGATTACCATACCCCTTTCAGGAGTCTGATTTGTCTTCTGTACCCTCCATTTTACCTCACTTAAAAGCTATTTGCTTACAAACTCAGTCATAAACATACAAAAGTGCCACAGCATGCTAGTACTGAAAAATTACTGATTTTCCCACATTGGCCATGTAATTATTAAAATAAATCAATTAGAATATAAATATTGTACTTACATTTCAGTTTATAGAACAATATAAATAAACACGTCAGGGTGTGAAATGTTTGCATGCACTGATTTCATTAGTGCTTTTTATGTAGTCTGTTGGCTTTTTATGTAGCCTGTTTGTAGTCAACATTTAGATGAGTTGATGTACACCTGGAAGACTTGTGCATGCCCCTGGTTGAGAGCCTCTGACCTAGACCACCTTTTCTTCAAATCCTCCAGTGATGGGCATTCCACAGCTTGAACTTAATGACAGTTACAGTGAGAAAGTTTCTCCTAATACTGTATCTCGCTGATCTCTCTTTTGCTGCAGATTAAGCCCATTGCTTCTTGTCCCATCTTCAGTTAACATGGAGAACAATTGTTCACCATCCTCTTTACAACAATCCTTGACATACTGAAGACTTACCAGGCCTTCGAACCCAAGCCCAGTTTTCTTTTTTCAAGACTAAACATGCCCATTTGAGGATTTTTCTAAACTTTTCCTCCTAGGTCAGGTTTTCTAAACCTTTCATTATTTTTGGTGCTCACCTCTGGACTCCCTCCAATTTATCCATATCTTTTCTTAAATGTGGCACCAGAACAGGCCACAATAGTCCAGCCTCACCAATGCTTACTAGAGCAAGACAGTTACTTCCCATGCTTTATATAAAACACTTCTGTTAATACACCTACTATGTCTGACTAGGGAGGTGAGCTAGTAGTCCGCTGGAGTATCGACTACTTGCTCCCCCCCTTGCTGCTTCTATGAGAGGCAGCAAGTGTGGGGGATGAGAAACAGGAGCCAGTGCTAGGGGGAGCCGGCTTAAAAGCCGGTTCTCCCCAACACTGTCTCCATGGTGCCAACTGTGCCCTCCCCACAATGCCTCTATCACAGGCAGCAGGGAGGCAAGAGGAGAGGCTGCTCTAGCATCAGCCCCTGTTCATGACAGCCCTGGGCTGGCTGCTGCAAACGGGCTGCTGGACTCAGTGCGAGCCAGGACCAAGCTGTCCTGGCTCGTGCTGGTCCGGGATGCTGCACCCGGTGGCTCGTACTACATTTAAAATGCAGAGCTCCTGGAGCTACCCCTGCTGCAGCTCTGTAGAGCAGTCTTTTTCGACTAGATGTCTAGTTGATATAAATTGTATTGACTACACCATTAGCTAGATAACCACAATTTAACATCCTGACTTCTGACTGCAACTGTTCCTCATTGTTGACTCATTCCATTGGTGGACCGCTATAGCCCTCAGATTCTTTTCAGCAGTGCTGACGCCTCGTCAGCCATTCCCCATTTTGTAGGCAGGCATTTGATTTTTTTCTTCCTAAGTGAAAGTACTTTGCACTTGCCTTTGTTGAAGTTCATCTTGCTCAATTCAGACCAGTCCTCTGATTTGCCCAGGTTGTGTTGAATTCACATTCTATCCTCCAGAGTGCTTGCAGCCCATCTCAGCTTGGTTTCACCAGCAGAGGGTAGTCATGAGTCAGGTCATTAGTGAAAATGCACCCTCCCAGGTTGGCAGCAAGCCATAACTACCCCGCATGTGATACTTCAACTTGTTACAAACCCACCTGATAGTATTTTCATTTAGCCCACATTTTCCTAGTCTGCTTATGAGAACATCACCTGGGACAGTATCCAAAGCCCTGTAAAACTGAGTTATAGTGTGTCTTCTATTTCACCCAGAAGGCAGTTAGGTTGACTGGGCAGTTTGCTCTTGACAAATCCACAATGGCTATCCCGTATAACCCTATTAATCTCTAGATGCTCACAAACTGATTGTTTAGTAATTTGTTCCTGTATCTTTCCAGGTACCAAAGTTAGGGAGGCCAGTCTATAATTCCCTAGGGCCTCTTTGTTCCCCTTTTTAAAGCTAGGCACTGTCTCCTGCTCCGCTCCTCCCTGGACTCTTTTAATGCTGTTTTTTTCCCTCTCCTCCAGGTTCTCTATATCAGGAAGAGGAAGAGGTAAGTACAGTCTGCTTTCAGGGAGTCTCGGTGCTTCAAAGCTAAGGCAAAGCCAGGAAATCTCTTGCAGACAGGGGAATATATTCAGTTGGGAATACAGAGTTCCCTCTCCTTCTCCCCCCATTGCATGTTCCTTTCAAAGCCCATTCCCAAGTAGTCCCATTGACATTTGGGAAGCTAAAAGTCCTGTGAACGTGGCAGAGGTTTCCTACACAACACCTAAGCCATCTCACACATGGGGGCTTCAAGAGAGGGGAAGGATCTGGGTTTGTACAAAGCTGTTATCCATTTCACAGGCATGTCCGGGGAGGTGTGGAGCCTGACATTTCAGCTAGTCCAGGCAGGGCTCCTCTGCTCCAGCAGCCATATGCAATTAGGTTTGCTTGGCAAAAATACCTGAACCAGACCCCAGTTCTCCAAAGTTTGGGAAGGGCTGCAGGCCCCTGCATGTTTATGGCGGCGCTACTGGACTCCACCATTTCCATGGCAATTTCCCTTGGTTTGGTTTGCAAAATGCTCAGTTTCTTAGCTTGAAATGTAGGGGTCTTCCCCTCCCTCCCCAGTTCAGCTTGGCTACTGGAAATCAGGAGGAGGAAGGCAGAGAGGGAAAATTGCTCTTTGATCGCCTGCTCTTTCTAAATGGGCACAGATATAGGTGGATCTCTGTGCCACGGATGATGCCTCACTTACTGACTGCTGTGGGCAATGCCGGGCTATGCAGCCTGCAGGGTACATTCCTATGAGTCAGAAAACTTACAAGCTGGTGCCCAAAGTAGAGATTTGAATGAAAAAGAAGCAGCTAGTGACAGCGCTGACACGTGTGGCCTGTAGACATACTGATAGGTTAGTGGGCAGAACCCAGGCAGAGGCAGGCAAGGATCATGCAGAGAGAACTTGCCAGCTGAGCCTCAGACAGAAGGAATCTTTGTGGTGACCCTGCCCAGAACAGCTCAGGAATTCCTTCCTCCCCACCAAACAACACCCTCCCCAGGCGCCTGGGCTCTGACTGGGACACACAAGTATTCCTGTGTAGTGGAGTCGCTCCCATCGCTGCTTTGTCTAGGGTTGGCCTCTGCCACTTGAACTGAAGATGTAATTTTGGCAGCAGTAGTAGGTTTTTATCCCAAAAGCCTGGGTTTGGTTCTGAGTTCTGTCTCTGCCAATAACCTGGGATGGGAGGGAAGGTGGGATTGGTACCTACAATCTAAAAGGTGATGTACAATGCACGGGGGGGTGTGTGTGTGTGGAGCAGCCTGTTAAATACTCCCCCTGCCAGATAAAGCTCAGGATGAGCTTCTGAGGTCAGTTTAAATCCCCAGATGGGCCGCTTGGGTAACTGAGCCCTGCACATTAGGTACAGGCCTTTTCCACTCTGTTAGACAAAGCAGCCTAGTTAGCTGGTAGCAGCAGTAGGATCTAATCCTTGCCCGGGTGGGGACATGAGACTTTGTGAGTTACAGCCAAACCCTCTCTCGGCAACAGCCAGAGGCACCCCAGAATACAAAACACACCCGTACACACAGGCCTTCCGCTCCAATTGAGACATGCTTCAGCAGCTGCCCGGCAACAGAGTGGGGAGGGAAGACTCCCTGTGTTGCTGTCCCTCTCTCCTCAGCCACAGGTTCTGAGCCTGCCCTTTGCTCTTCTTTCCACTGGCAGGCTGGAGAAGCTGCGGCACCAGCTCATGCCCATGTACAACTTCGACCCTGCGGAAGAACAGGACGAGTTGGAACAGGAGCTGCTGGAGCATGGGAGAGATGCAGCATCTTCTCAGGCCACCCAGAGCAAGGTAGTCACTGCTTCCCATGGTCACACAGCCCTTCTGTCTGCCCAGCCCACACGGTGATGTGAAGGCCTCTCCCTCCGGAGCCTGGCAAATGTACTGGAGTTCGTATTGCTTCTTGTTGGGCTGCTTGCGGAGTGAGCTCCAGGGACTTCCCTAGCCACAGAGCAGTGTGGAGGGTAGTGGGGAAGAGGGGCGTGGAGATGGCGTGAGGGGAAAATACCAAATTTGGTCAGCACTTCATGGGAGCCTGGTCTCTAACATTGTGGGTTCTCCCCTGGGCTGCCAACCTCACTCAGTCAGCATCTTCTCTGGACCCCCTCTTGGCGGGGTTCTGTGGGTTGGCCATCCAGCCAAACCAGAGAGAGTCCAAACCCCCTCTGGGGTAGCACAATCAACATAAAAGTCCAAACAAATCTTCTAACTAACAGCCCTTCAGTTCCCTGGCTTCCATGTGTTTGGGGGGATTGCAGGCGGCAGAGGGCTACGTGTTTAAAATGTTAATTGTTTTGAACAGCAGAGGGACGGCGTATAAAAGTAAGGGATTCTGACTAAATGTTACAAGAAGAAATACAGGATGGAGGGAGAGATGCATAATGAAGAGCTCATTCAGGTAATAAAAGGGAGGAAAAACAGTGGCCATGCCACACGGCAATCCCAGCAGTAGGGAATGCATCACCTGCACAGAATAGACAGTACCAGGACCCCTCAGAGCCCAGTGGGGCCTGCTACCTAAAGCTGCCTCGGATGAAAAACAGCAGCATTTGCAATAGTAAGTGAGAACATCCAGATGGCACCCACCATTCAGCATATGGCAGGTTTCATAGGTTCGGAGAGCTGCAACAGTGTGGAAGTGACTGCCTTGTCCATACACGTATTGATAAAGAGAGGAGTCATTCAAAGGGTGCATGGAGAGAAAGTGTTGCGTGTTGCTAAACTACGTCGAATGATCCGGATTGTCCGTTGGTGTAAATTGGCTTGTCTCCACTGACTTCAGTAGCTGGCCCAATATATATTTGGCTCACAGATTTATTAACCCCCGAGTTTTATAATCAGCCCTAGTGATGAATGTAGGTTAGATGCTGTGGAGTGTATGGACAGACTTCTGGTTTTTGCCTGTATCCCTGCCAATCCCTGCTTTGTCTTATCCCTCACTGCTTCATTGCAGATCCTCCTGACGAGCCAGGGAACCCTCCAGAGGCCCAGCCGACTTGTGTTCACAGATGTGGCTAACGCTATCAATGCATGAATGACACCTGGCGCTGCTTTGGATGACACGGAGATCGGGACGGACAGAGCCAGCCAGTTACATACCATGAGCCTGGATGACGAGTCTGCCGGCCTCCCCATCAGTTTGTGCTGCACCTGGTGTTGGGCATTAACACACTTCAGGAAGCAAATGCTTGGTCATGGCTGCAGCCACTTTTGGGGCCTCCATCTCTCTCCACCAACGGGCCCTGAGCTGCCATGCTCAGAGCTCAGGAGCGATCCTGGTTAGTGCCGTTTTACCAAGCTGTGCCGGGATGAAGATGCAGCTTCAGGACAGTTTGTATCAGTCAGACCGCAAGCCCCTACTGAGTCATTGGATGGTGGTGGGGTGAGAGCACTTGTGAAGGGCCTTTCCCGTGGTAACAGCTCATGATTGGAGTCCTGCAGTGTAATCTGATGGTTTTCATGGAGCTTTGGCAGGTCCCTGGGTGTGAGTTGAGCCCCCTTGATCTGGGAGGCCGCTGTGCCTGCTCCGCAGCAGTGCCCCAGAGCACATGATGCTTATCCATCTTGCTTCTTGTGCTGGCCAGGTTATTCATAACACGCTCGTGGGCGAACACTCAGAGGTTGCTTGTGGGCTTCCCCTGGGTTTCTGCAGCACGGGTGTTTCGCTCGTTTTAAAAGGTGAACCAAAGAGCTTTGGGTAAACAAACATTTGAATTAAATCTAGAGAGAGGAAATGGTGGGATGTCCCAAATCAGAGGGACAAGCCACTCAGCTCCTAGACCCGGGCTCACTCGTCTCCTTCTGTGGGACTCCCGCTGGCTTAGCTAGCAGAGGCAGCGATTGGTGAGCAGACACCACAGCGGTGGAGTTGGTCTGACAACAGCTGGGCGCTGATGTAGTCCCATCCACTCCTGTGCGTTGGCTGATGGAAGCTGGTCCTTGCAGAGCAAAGTTTTATGAGGAACGAGGAGTAACAGCCTGAGGAAAGGGGGTGCGTGTGCATGGGTGTGAGAGAGAAAATTACAAATAAATACATTTCAGTACAAAAGTCTGATCCTTACCTATTTACCTGCCAAGACCTGCATTCTGGGTTCTTTGCTTCTCCTGCTGAAACAGGTGACTCCTTCTAGAGCAGTGCACGGAGGATTAAAACATGTCCTGCTTTATGTCCTTGTCATGGCAGCCAGGGATGCAGGAGACATGCAAAATCTTGAACTTGGGTCTTGGGAGGTAAATCCTTTTGGTTTGCCTCACTCCAGGCTGCACCTCTCGCTCAACTATATTGTTATCTAATACAGGGCGTGAGGCGTGCTGAAGAGGAAACCCCTGGGCAAGAGAGGTGTTTTGGGGCCTTCCAGATCCCCCCTCTGTCCTCCGGCTTGGTACCAACATGGAGCTGGCATTGTAACGAGCAGAGCCTTTGGACAGTCACCTTGTGGACATGCCCTGCAGGGAGAACATCTAAAGCAAGTAGCAGAACCTAAACAATGAGAGTAGGAAAGTGTAAAACAGACTGTTAGTTTCCTTTCACCCATGTGCCCCACACAGCCAGGTCATAAGGCAACTACCCTTTCCTGCCTCATTCTCCAAGTTGGGAAGTGAAGCTGGAAACTGGGGAACAGAGCCAGATGAGAGCGCTGCATGTGCATCATATTCTAACCTCAGGGACTCCGTCCACCCCCTGGGCAAGAATCATAGTTGAAATATTCCTGCCAGCAGCAGATTGCAATGCCGGGTGATGGGACTGTACCTCTATTAGTCTATACAGATAGATCCACAAGATCCCACTGACAAGTTTATATCCTGATGTATGTGTAATGCCAAGAGGTGGACTCAAACATGAGCCCTTTGGAGCTTCAGGCAGGAGCCTCTATAGCTTGAGCTAAAAGCTAGGTGCTTCTCAGTTAAAGCTATAGAGCAAACTCATTATTTTCTCACTGCAAGTGGGCAGTGCACCACGCCCAGCAGGTGGGTGAGTTACGTATGCAGCATACATCGGGATATAAAGCACTGATGAGACACTGATTATCTATTGGGTTTTCTTCAGCACATACATTTGTCAAGCAGAACTGCCTCCTGCCCTTGAGCTGCAGTGCAGGCAGAACCAACTGCATAACTCTCAAATAAACACTCTGTAAGTCAGCAGCCAGAGTCTGACAGCGTCCCTATATTTAGCCAGGGGGCATTCTGCCAAGAAGCAGGTTACTGCCTGGCAGAGGGTCCGACCGTTTGGGTCTTCAGTAAGCAGAACTATGTAAGTCCAGACTCGCTGGCCAGTGTAGCCTCCCTTAATAATTTTCCTACAGATTTTCCCCTTTCCTGCATCTGGGCCCAATACTGCATCTCCTTCCCTGGCTCACCAGAGGAGTCACTGACACTACTCATCCATGCAGGCCTGAGCCTTTCTTGGCTTTTATTTTTGTAAACTTTCCCTCCCAGTGGAGGCTCCTAGGAAGTGGTTTGACCCTGGAGTCTGTGCAGTACGGCTGGGCCCTTACTGCACAGCCAAAAGTTGCAACTGGAATCCACAGAAAGGCAGCCCCGCACCTCAGCTCCAGGCTGCCGTGGGTGTTGGCACGCCAAAGGGATTGCTCACAACAGGCTGAGGTGCATGGCAAGAAGCCAGATCCTCAGCTGGTATAAGACAGCCTAGCTCCACTTCGCTGGACTTTCTCATTGGCCCAGATCCATCAATGTATTTAGGTGCCTACCTCAATGAGAATTAGGTGCTAATATCTTTGAGGTTCTGGGCCCTTCGGCATTGGTGCAGCCACACAGATTTTATACCAGCTGAGAATCTGAACTAGGGATGTAAAATCCCGATTAATGAGTTAACTGGCTAAACGTTAGGTTAGCCAGTTAACTGACTAGTGGGGGCTGCCACCAGCTCTCACCCCCCATGCTGGGGCTGATTCTGCGGCTCCCAGCCCCTGCACAGGGCTGAAGCTGGCTATGCCAGCCACCAGCCACGTGGGGCTAGCTGCTTGGCCCAGCTGCTAGTTGTGTGGGACTGGAGCAATCCTCTGCCCGTGGCAGGCCACAGAGTCGGGGGCTGCTCCCTGGGGAACCAGTTAACCATAACCCTGTACCGGCTGATGCTTACTGGGTAGCAAGCTAACCAGTTACCCATTCACATCCGTAATGTGAACCAAGCCTATTCTGCTTCAGGAGAGCAGGTATCTGGTTTCATTGGCTCAGAGATGGCTGCTAGCCACTGAGCACTCAGATTTCTCCCATTGATTTCAGCTGTTGTTGCACAGCCCACAGGGGCCTGGGAGACCGTAGGGCTTCGGAACGGTTTTCACACTAAACGCTGCTGGCTTTTACTTGGGGGGAGGAACATTTTTCAAGACTCCTTCGCGCTAAAGTGACTGTTGATTCGCTCTACACAAAATTCCTGTCACGAGGGATATTTCCTCAAACCATGTTGCTTTGCAACATGCCGTGAGCCCATTGTTGCACTTCTCGGGCCGTTGCTGACCCATGCACTTGCCGTGCATCTGGAACCAACGCTGCACCTTGTCACGTATTAGGGCTAAGACTGATGTTACATAATGAATGGGCAGAATTCCTCTCTTGGGCTATGTCTACACACGCAGCTACTTGCACGAGAAATATGCAAATGAAGCTAAGCATGGAATATTGCCGAGCCTCATTTGCATACCTAATAAGCCGCCATTTTTGCAGAAGAGGCTCTTGCGCCAGAAGGAGCTGTCTACACTGCCCCTTCTTGCGCAACAAAAACCCTCTTGCGCAATGCTGCTACGCTGATTATTTTCAGGAATAATGGCATTGCGCAAGAGGGTTTTTCCTGCGCCAGAAGGGGCAGTGTAGACAGCTCCTTCTGGCGCAAGAGTCTCTTCTGCAAAAACGGCAGCTCATTAGGTATGCAAATGAGGCTCAGCGATATTCCATGCTTAGCCTCATTTGCATATTTCTCGCGCAAGAAGCCGTGAGTGTAGACATAGCCCTGGACTCCAACAGTTCTCTTATATGTGAGCTCTGCCCTGTTCTGATGACCCTTGAATCAATGTACTACAGGTAACAAGACTAAAAGAAGATTAACACTATTGGCTGGGCTTGTCCTCACCTTTCTTTTAGAGTAATAGCACCTCCTCATAGGGTGTGGACATATAGTTTAGTAGATGCGTTAAGATGTAATTTAACTCGAATGTTGAGCATTCACACATAATTAAAAAATTTACATTAAATCTGGCATGATTTAGTATTTTTTCTTTCATTTTTCAGGAAAAATGGCTGACCACATATACCTAATGTATGCTGAGTCTGTGTGTTCCAAGCCTTGCACTGGACACTGAACACTTGAGTAGGAACACTCCCCCTCCATGAAAAAAACCAGCAGACTGGGATAGACAAAATCCACAAGATCGGACTTGCGGAGTTTCTGCTGTATACATCTGTTGGGGGGAGAGTAAACAGTGGGGTGATAACATCCCAGTACTGCAGATCACAAGGATGCATGATCAAGGTGTGTAGGAGCCAGGCTTTCTGTGGTTGAAGCTGTGTCCTCTGTCAGCCCAGTTTCTCACTGACATCCTTACTGATACCACTAAAGTGCAAAAAAGTAGTGGGGGCTACCACTTGAAGAAATGCTGAGGGTCCCTTGCTGATATATCTACTGGGGTTGCAGAGACCATAGGAACTGTAGAAAATTGATAAGGGAAGTAAAGGACTAAGAGACCTCTCCAACCAGCAGTGCTAAGGACAATTATCATTAACAATGTAGACAAGGCAAAAGTGATCAATACATATTTCTGTTCTGTATTTGGGGCAAAAAATGTCAGTGTCAGGATTTCATGTGACCAATAGGGCGAATGCAATCCTTGCATGGATAAACAGGTGTGTCACGGGATACACTCCCTGCTAGTGGCATCTCCTCCTGGCTGTCCTAGGGATTAGCTCTGGCCAGACATTGTGCCCTCCTCCCATGGTGTCTCTCCTGTCATTCTCTCACCATCTGCCCTGCTTCATGATTTGGCCCTGCAGCCCCATCCTCACAGGGAAGCATGCTGCATGTATCCACTAGCACTGCCTCTGCAGCTCCCATTGGCCAGAAACCAGCCAATGAGAGGCTGTGAGGATGATGCTGAGGGCAGGGACAACATGCAGAGGCCCCTCTCTTCCAAAGGAGCCTGCCACACAGAGATACAGGCTGTGGGGCTGCAGCAACCAGGGAGCCTGCATGAGAGTCCCCCTGGGTCATGGTGGGATGGATCCAATGTTTGGTGGGCTGGATTCAATCCATGGTCCATATTTTGCCCACCCCGGACCTGATGATCATAATGGTCCTTTCTGACCTTTGAGTCTGTGAAGGCTGCATTCTGCAGTGGCTCCCTGTGCCCTTCCACTATATTTGCAGCCCTTCCTGCCCCAGGCAGTCCAAACCCTGTGGTGCTGTAGCTGACAAGCCCTCTTTGAGCTGCAAACAGGGCTCAGGAGGGAGCGTGCTGCAGTTATGGGTCCCCTTTCTGCTCTACCTCCTAGTGCCACTCCAGTCACTCCAGGTTTAAGTCCTCTGACCTGTGCAGAAACGCTGGGCCACCCTGTGCAGAAAGGGAAGATGGTCAGAGAGGCATAAAACCAAGCAGGGTTGCTGAATGTGCAGGGAAAACTGACTCTAAGGGGAAAATCCCCATATGATTGGCTCTTCACTTTATTTCCCTACCTCTGGGGGAATGACAGTCAATCAGAGCTGCTGCACATGCGGAGGGACCAGCTTGTCAACTACACAAGAAACAAGCATTGCTCCTGCCTTGAACCCTGCAGCCCTGGGCAAACCAGCCGGGCAGGGCAGGGCCAAGAAGGGCAGCAATTGCCTCCTTCCACCACTCTCCTGGCAGAAGGGGAAGAAGCGGCCTTTCCCTCCCATTGCTTCAGTGGCTGTCCCCACCACCACATCTATGCGGGCAGCTGGTGAAGAGTCCTCCAGGGCCACTAGCTCAATTACCAATCCTGTAAAGGGGTGAGTCACACACAAGGATGATTAGGCCGAGGGACAGTATGTGGGAGCAGGATTGATGGAGAGATAGGATTTACTGGGGACACATGCTTGGTTGGGGAGTTCTATGGGGATGAAGACATAATCAGCAGGCTGCGGGATTAACTGGTGAGCCTGTGTGTGTGAGAGAGCAGAATTAGTTGTACAAAGAGCTACAGAATTGATTTTATTGTGGGCTGGGTGCGTTATGCAATACATTATGGGGAGCCTGCATGTGATCAGGGAAAGCAGAATGAACTTAGATGAAACCAATTCAAATGTATTCCAGTCTGTGCACATTTAACTTTACTGTCTTTTTATTACTAGATGCTGGCAAATAAGGATTTAGGAGTCTAACTTTAGGCACCCAAGTTTGAAAATGTGGCTTAAGTGACTTGCCTGTTTGTTTTGACGCTGCCTTCCCTGGAGTTCATTATGCATCATTTTGGGACTGATTTCATTATCTTTATTCAAGGTGAAGGAAGAAATGCTCAGGTGTCTGTGGTTTGTAAATGCCGTGCACTCTCACTAGGTTCATCAAAGAGAAAGCATAAAGAGCAAGAAAATTGAATCCAAAAGTGGTACATGACTTATGCCTTTATTTAAAAAAAAAAAAAACTAATCCCAAATTTTTATATTTATTTATGGGCAAAAGCCAGAACCATTTCTCTGATCCTGCCAAACTTTAGAGCACAGATAAAATGGGATGTGCATCCAAATCTCCATTTTTAGTCTACAAAATCATAGCCCGGTTGATGATTTTGCAAAATGAACCTGTCTTTCTTGCTAGTTATTTTTATTTGATGGGAAAACTTGATACATTTGATTTGACAGCATTGCAAAGATTACAAATTCATGTTTCGATCCAGGGTTTTGGTTTAGGCCCATTGTTTGGCATAGACTGAAAAGTCAAACATGTGAGGAATAAAAAGCATTCTATTTTTTCCCTAAGAAGTAAGAAAGCTACAGAGTGAAAACCTGACCCCACTGAAGGCAACAGCAATTTTGCCATTAACTTCATCTGGGCCAGGTTTTCACCCCTAGTCTTTACAGGAAGATAGACTCTACTTTTTGTTTCATTCACAGCACCAGACTCCTAAAAGGAGCAGACATACAAATTATCTCTGAACAGCATAGAATTCTGCTTGTTGTTCCCATGAGAGCCATGCTTTTATGGCAACTTTTCTGTTGCAGTTGCTGAGTGAGACAGCAAGAGGTAGTGAAGACTGACCCGTTTTACAAGTAAGAGGACATTGATAAGGGCTCCAGGACAGCTGGCCTCCCTCACCTGTACCTCTCTTTTCCCTGTCCTTGTGTATGCACACCAAGTGAGAAAGATCTAGAAAATGTACTGAGAAATGCCTGAATATCACTCATAGTAATTAACCAGACTGAAAATTATACGAGTGTTTACCCCGAGTGCATTTTAGGAAGAGAGAAAGTCTCAGTCTGGCATTTTGCCTGCCACACTCATGGCTGAGAAATACTAGTTAAATCCACTCCTAGCATCTGGCAGACAGAGGACTCCCTCAGTCTGTTAATTCACTCTGAGCCAAGCATTTAAAATGGATTTCTGTGTTCGTCAGCATGGCCTCTGAATTGTGAGATGAGCCATGAGTGTATCATCCTGATAATGAAGCCCCGCTCCAGTCCATGGACTCAGAAGGACAGGAAATGGATGCTCTAATGGAATGTACCATAGAATAGGAATCTTACCCATTATGTCACTGTGGCCAGGTTTGGGACAGTTAACAGCAGAAAGTAGTGAAGTTATCTAAAAAAAAATGAAGGAAAATGCAGCAAGAAACATGCTCACCCTTCCCCTCCAAGGCCACATCACCGCACTCATGAAGGGGAATGGTGGAAACCACCAATGTTATTTTGCTTCAGAGGGGGAGCCGAGTTAGTCTGTAACTGGAAAAACTTAAAAAAACAATGCATAGTCTAGTAGCACCTTAAAGACTAACAAATCATGTAGATGGTATGATAAGCTTTAATGGGTACGACCCGCTTCTTCAAATGTCCAGTCATCTGAAGAAGTGGCTTTTTCCCACGAAAGCTCATGATACCATCTACATGTTTTGTTAGTCTTTAACGTGCTACTATTTGTTGTTTTTCAATGTTATTTTGTCCAGCTGGGGAAGAGGGACTATTTCAGCAACAATAGTGACAAGAATTGTGCCTACGTGCAAACTGGGGAAATGGTCCATGAAATAACCCCTGGACTTCTTCAGGGATTATCAACAGGGGAGGAAGATATGCCCCAACAGTCCAGCTTTTTCAAGCCTGACAGCTGAAGCAAGGCTAGCTGACTAGATGAAGCACTGGCTCATGGCAGTAGAGCAATTCCCATTGGTTTTTCTATTTGGGTAGGGTGGACAAAAGGATTCCGCATTGCCCAAAGAAATGAGCAGAAATCTAATCTAGGAACTGGTCCCCAAAGGCTTTCTTGATGCTGTGCGGAAAACAGAGGCATCTGCCCCAGTCCCTCGGTGGTGTTACTAGGTGAGTCCAAATACCGGTAGTGTGACTTGGTCACTTGCACCGGGTTTGCAGGTATTAAGTCAACTTTCCTTTCCTGTGGGACTGTGGCCATTCCTCACAGCACATGGTACAAGCTGTAAAGGCTTTTTCAGAGACTAACTTAACCCTAATTACTTGCAAAGGTCTCATACCAACTAGGTGAGGGGATCCGTTTTTCTGTACTGCTTTCTGGGAGGCAGGCTGCTGCATGGGGTGAGCTAGAGGGGAGCAAGGATTCTGGCTTTGCCACAGTTATGGTGGGGGGAGAATTTTAAGTGTGAAATTAAGACTGGTTGGTTGGTTGGTTGGCTCTCCTGGTCCTTGTGGCTTCAGTACGACATCAGCGGGCAGGGTGTTACTGGGGTGCAGCTGGGGTGGTGCTCAGAGGTCTCCTGAGGCCAGTGGTCCTGCCCATCCGATGAGATTCTTTTCCAGGCATGCCTAAGGGGAGACAGCATGGGGAGGGGTGAGAGCTCTGGAGTCACAACAGCACTGGGTTCAAGAATTCTGAGCACCATACACAACAGGGGTAGTCCCTGAGTACGACACAGCCTTGAGGGACCCCTTCCAACCCCCAAAGACCTGAACTACAGTCGTTTGGTGCAGCTGGGCAGCAATCCTCAGGGGTGGTTCCGGTGGCCTGAGCCAGACTTTCACTGGAGGGGCAGCAGGAGAGGGTGGAAGGACTGGGAGGGTATCGGGGGAGCATGCAGAGGGACTCACACAGGGAGGAGGGATGTTGGAGGATGCTGAGGAGGAGGGGAGGAAGGAAATGGGGAGCCACAAAGGATTGCGGGGAGCTGGGTTGAGGGCAACTCATAAAGGTCTCGACCCATAGCTCAGTGAAGCCAATAACAACAGACTCAAAGTCCACATCAACACTAAACCTTGCACTGGTTACCGGAATGCACTCAGAGAGGTCAGAGGTTGTAGGAGGGATGCAGGAGTCCCTGGGTGAAGTTTTGCGGCCTACGTTATACAGGAGGTCAGACCAGATGATCAGGGAGCTCTCTTGACCTGCAACTGACTCCCTGCTTTGGGGAAAGCTGTTGAGTGGCCTAGCAGTTTGCCAGTGGGCTGAGGAGGAGAGTGGTGGGAGAAGGGCAGGGAGCTTCTCTTGTTGCCCATGGTTCACCAGAAAGGATGATTTATCGCTGAAACACAAGCCCAGGCTTCTTGCGTGGTGAAGGAGCAGTGTATGTTGTCAGGTTCACTAATCATGCAGTGGCAGCAGCACTCTGTCATGAAGGGTGGCAGGAACACCCAGCCTGCGCACTCAGAGACACTTCAGTGGTTGCTCTGCAGTTGGTGTCCTCCCAGGAAACAGGGCAACAGACAAGTAATGACTCTGCAAAGCCGAATCTGGGAGGTGTTGGGAAACCCCAGACTCAGCGCCCTGGGAATATCACAGAAGGAAGAGGGTCAGGAAACAGAGCCCAGGAAACACATGGCTATTTCTGGCATAGTTCTCCCAATTCTTCCCTATTCCCTCCCCCACTGTAGTTTTGCAGGAGCTCCTCCTCCCTGATTCTTTCCTCCCTATACTTCCCTCTCCCTCCTCCAAGCTCTCATTAAGGAGACCAGCAAGGAGTCAGGCCAGATCATGTCCATTGAATATTTCCAGGTTGACCTCTTTTCTAATTTGCACAAGTAGAGTGATCACGACACAAGGGACCATCAGCCCCAGTTCAATCTGTGCACAGGGCAGTTCCTAGAAGGTGCAAGCTTCATGACACGTTCCAAGTCTCACCCTGCAAAAGCCGTGGCGGGTGGTCAATAATGACAACAGACATCCAGGAGATTGTAATCTTGTCTGAGACAAATCACAAGGTGCAGAGCTGCCCTAGAGCTGTCACTCTCCGGTCAGCAGCAGGGATGTAATAGTGTAGTCAATTCACCAATTAACAGATAAGTAAAAGCTTATAGGTTAATGCCATAGATTACACACATTTCCCCCTGACCCTTCCACTAAACTTTTTAGCAGGCTGGCCAGCAGCCTGGCTCTGTCCTGGCTCGTGATGGGTCCAGGACCTACCTCCGCTTTGGCTCTGCATTTAAAGTGTATTAGGAGCCGAGTGGGCAAGCAGCCCTGCTCAGTTCCGGCCCACACCGGGTCTGGGAGCTCAGACTCCCCCAAGACAGGGGCTACTGCCACCCCGTGCTGCTGCCTCTTTATTAAAGGCAGCAGCACAGGGCAACAGGCAGCCAGTCTGCAAGGGGAGCTGGCTTTTAAGCTAGCTCCCCTTGTGGACCAGCTCCCACCTGGCACCCTGCACTGCAGCCTCTGATACAGCCCCCTGCTCCTTGGGAGTGAGGACGGATTGCACTGGCTGCCGGCCCCACCCCCGGGCACTACAGAATAGTCGACTAACGGATAAGAATTCCTGAGGTTACTTGACTATTCAATTAACTGATATTTAACATCCCTAGTCAGCAGCACAGCCCTCCGGTTTTAAGTTAGCTGCGGGTACTTGGACCTGGCTCACATTGAGAAACCAGGGGTTTGGAAACATCATACTCTCAAATCTATACAGCGTCCAGCCATGCAGAGCCAGTGATTCTTCCAGTCACCAGCTTCAGGGTTCCAAATACAAGACCACACCCCAGATTCACTTTCAGGCTATTGTTTGAATTAAAATTGCTATGAATTACTCCAGAGAGGAGGGCTATTCCATTTCATGCGAAGCATGCTCTGGTATTACCTTCCACACTTCACGCCAGGACCCAGAAGCTTTCCTGTCTCCACTGCTACAAAGCTCTGCCCCTCCAGAAAGTGAAAGACACACACTAGAAGAAAACATCCCTGTCTCCATAGCAGAAAGTACAGATGTAACGAGCTGGCGGTTGCAGTTTCACTGGTTACGTTGCCATCTCACACTCACTGCCGCATCTGTGCCTTTCTCTCTGTGTAACACCAGGGAAATGTATTCCACATGCCACTGCCCTCAGTCCTGCTCAAACTGAAAGGAAGAGGAAAGTGCCCACCACCTAGGCTGTGGTTTTGGGTGATGCTAAGAGCTCTATGAAAAGCAGAAATCAGACAGAGAATTGGGCAGGAAGTGAGGTCATCACTTATAAGCCTGTGGCTGCACTGATGTCATCATGCAACTCAGTGGCAGGAAGTGATATGGGAGCAGAAGTCAAAGAGGAAACCGAATCAAACAACTGAGGTTAACAAGCCTGGCATTCATCATGCGGCGTCTCCAGGGGCTTTCTAAGAAACCAAGATTGGGTTTGGCTCCCCGACGTCAGTTAGCTTGCTTTGCACGCCACATTAAACGCCACCAACGGTAAAGGGATGAGGGTGCAGCTGTGCTGACCGCACATCAGTATTAATGACAACTTCTACCTCTTGCTAGTTCCCATCCCTTACCCACCTAAGGGAAAGCGTTAAAGGACTAGCTTCCTGCAGCATTCACTGATGGTAAAACTTTGTTCTGCAGAAGTCTTTGTGACAGAAATGAGCTTGAGCTGCACACGTCAAATCTGGATTCAAACTTTTCCAAAGGTCTGGTGTATTCAGATCCACAGTTTTAGCTGTTGCCCATCTCTAATGTTGTATGATGATGGTATTATTCTTACTTAGCACCTTTCGTTCTGGAAAATCTCAAAGCATTTTACAATCAGATATACGTGCTCTATACTGTTGTTATTTCATTGACCACTGAAATGTTAGCATCTCTGCGGAAATCCCAGCCTCCACTTAACAGTAAGCAAGTCTAACTGATCAGGAAGAGGAGAGGAATACTGTACTGGAGGCAGCATGGAATTATCCAGGATAGAATTTATCCACGACAATAACAACTTCCACGCTCTCCTGAAAAGAGCAGAGGGGCCTTGATGCCTATTTTTAAGGCCATAAGGGACTTCATCTGTCTGACCTCCTCTGTAACAGCCCAGAGAATTTCATTCATAGATTCATGTATCATGCTCATAATTTCTGGTTGATCTAAAGTGGCCAGAATCTCAATCTAATAGTTTTTAATCCTGTGCAATTCTGTTTATTTAATCCCAGACCTCCTGTGGCAGGTGGTGAATTAGAATTCAGGTCACTGCTCTCTTGGGGATAGCCTTCCTGAGTTTCTTTCTTCTGGATCAGTAGCTGAGGCTGTAAAGGAAAAAAAAAATACAGAAATCATGTCAGAGAAGATAACATGCAGAGCAACCCAACCAAACAAATTTGATAAAAAAAAAGTCTTTAATTAACAGCTTTTAAATGATGAGCTGTGCAAGATCAAGGAGATGCCTGACTTCTCAGCCCATGCCCACATTGGCTGTACGTGTGTACTGTATGTGGTGTCTGGTTGTGTGGTGTACTCGTCCAGGATGTGTGAGAGGGTGGAAAGAGATGTTGGAGGCGCTCCGCTACTGTATTTGGGAAGGTGGCAGCCCTGCAGTTTTGCAATGTCATTTTAGTGAGGAACACTCTTATCTCTGATGCAGGTGCATGAGACAGGAACCTGTCAGTTTAACTGGGAAACCCCAGAATCTGCATGTGGAATATCAGAAACACAAATTGATTGCAGTCTATGAAAGAGGAGGGTAGCTGTTCAGTTATGGTGTCTTTCATTTCTAGTCCATTTAACCCATTTGCAGATGCAAAATAAAGAGAATATTATGTGCACCAGTGTGCTGGATATATAGGAAGTTAGATACTCATATCAATTTACCAAGGACCCTGAAACTATCGATGTACCTCACTGGTCTACTATCCTTAGTGTGATATAACAGCATCAAGGAGGAATAAAGGATGGCATCACAATGGGATATGAGTCACTGGTCACATTTCACCATCAATATTCACAGATTCCAATGCAAGAAGGACAACTGTGATCATCTCGTCTGACCCCCTGCATGACACAGGCCATAAAACTTTCCCAAATACTCCCTTTTGAACTAGAACATGTCCTCTTTTTTTTTAAAGGCATCCAATCTTGATTTAAAAATTGCCAGCACTGGACATTGCCACCCTGACATTGGCACATTGTTCCAATTACTCTCACTTAAACATTTACACTTTATTACTAGTTTCATTTTCCACCATTGGCTTGTGTTATGCCTTTGCCTGCTAAATCAGGGGTGGGGAATCAGTCGGGGGCCAGAGGCTGCAGGGAGGTGGCAAGGGCAGGATGGCTGGCATGCCAGCGCAGGCTCCCCAATGCTGGGGGAGGCTCTAAGGCTTGGAAGCCAGATCAAGGCAAACCAGGGGCCACATCCGTCCCAGTAACAACTACGGATGGTTCATAGAAAAAGGGATCCTAGAAACCACTGAGATCCAGCCATCAAGCTAACCCCAGCTCCTAGGGTCCTATTAGAGTTTTACAAGTATAGGATAAACACCAAAAGGCACAGCACTTTACCGGCTAGGATGTAATTTAATCCATTTCATAAGCCAAGGAAGGGTAGAACCAGGTCAGTACTTGGAAAGTGACCTCCAATGAAGAAACAGGAGAGGCAGGAAGTAGTACTGGTGACTCAGTAAGGATTTCTGTCAGTGCTAACCCAGCAGCTCAGTGTGGCACCAGGGAGAACAGCACTGCAGGATGAATGTGTCCCATGGCACCTTTTTCAAGAGCAGTGGTGAAAGTCCCAGTGTCCTGACAAATTCCATCTTGGGAAATGATAGTCATAGAATCATAGGACACTAGAACTGGAAGGGACCTTAAGAGGTCATCAAGTCCAGTCCCCTACCCTCATGGGAGGCCCAACCACCGTGTAGATCAACCCTGAAAGATGTCTGTCTACCCTGCTCCTAAATATCTCCAATAATGGAGATTCCACATCCTCCTGAGGCAATTTACTCCAGTGTTTAACCACCCTGACAGTTAGGAAGTTTTTCCTAGTGTCCAACCTAAACCTTCCTTGCTGCAATTTAAGCCCATTGCTTCTTGTCCTGTCCTCAGAGGCCAAGGAGAACAATTTTCTCCCTCCTCCTTGTAACTTCCTTTCAGGTACTTGAAAACTGCTATTATGCTCCCTCTTAGTCTTCCCTTTTCTAAACTAAACAAATCCAATTCTTTCAGTCTTCCCTCATAGCTCATGTTTTCCAAACCTTTAATAATGTTTATTGTTTTTCTCTGGACCTGCTCCAATTTCTCCACATCTTTCTTGAAATGTGGTGCCCAGAACTGGACACAATACTCCAACTGCGGCCTAATCAGCACACAGTAGAGTGGAAGAGACTTCTCGTGTCTTTCTCATAACACTCATGTTAATGCATCCCAGAATCATGTTGGCTTTTTTTACAACAGTATCACACTGTTGACTTATATTTAGCTTGTGGTCCACTATGACCCCTTAGGTCCCTTTCTGCAGTACTCCTTGCCTAGACAATCACTTCCCATTTTATATATGTGAAACTGACTGTTCCTTCCTAAGTGGAGTACTTTGCATTTGTCCTTCTTAAACTTCATTTTATTTACCTCAGACCATTTCTCCAGTTTGTCCAGATCATTTTGAATTATGACCCTCCAAAACACTTGCAACCCTTCCCATCTGCAAACTTAATAATTGTACTATGCCATTATATAAATTGTTGACAAAGATACTGAACAGAACCAGTCCCAAAACTGATCCCTGTGGATCTCCACTTGTTATGCCCTTCCAGCTTGACATGATTATATTTTAGATCCCTGGATTCCCCTTGTAGTTTCATATGCATGAAGTGTCTTTCATTCTTTCCGAAAACTCTTGTATGATGTTGCTGTGCACTGCTCAATTCCTGCTCTGTTCCACCCAGCCTCAACCTAGGCACTGAATGAGACAGGGAAAAAAATACTATGGGATCATATGATTAAAGACTGTATTATCTGCCCAAAGATACGCATCAGCCCAAAAAAACAAAATCAAAGTTGTATAGGCTGCTATTCCTCATTTCTGAGTGTTTGACTTTGCAACTTTAATGTTCTTTTAACTAGAGCTGGTCAAAATCAGAATTTCTGACCTGTGGAAAGTGGTGATATTGTGGAAATTTGGTTTCAGACTGAATTGGGATGGAAAACTGAAATATCAATATTTTTCAGAGAACAGTAAGTGAAAAAAAAAAGATTGATTCAAAACCTTTCATTGCAACATTGCTGAATCAAACGCTTTCATTCTGGTTTGCTGAGCCAATTGAAATGCTTAATGAAAGGTTGGTTCAACATTAATCTGTGCCAGCATAAGCTACTATGGTGTCTCGTGGAAGTTTCAATTCCGGGTCCCCCTGTTTTCCTCTGTGGGCTGGTGCTCCCTGTCTGGATTAGGGTTGCCAGATAGCTTCACAAAAATACCGAACATGGCGAGAAATAAATTGGTTGAGCAAAAGCAAGCAAACAAAGTTGTTGAGCCAAAAAAAAAAAAAAAAAAAAACCACACCCCACAACCGCACCAAAACAAAAAGAGTCAAGGAACCGTTAAATCCTCACGCTTACTTTGCCCCCTCCAGATGTGGCAGGGGAAGAATGTCCCAAAAGGCCTTCCGTCTGAGAAAAACAGAAAATACCAGACAGTTTCTGTTTTTTTTACCGGGCAGAAGCCGCAAATACCGGACTGTCCGGGCCAACACTGGACACCTGGCAACCCTAGTCTGAATCACATCTTCATGATGCAGATGCACAGTCATGATAATTCCCATGATATATCACGTGGTTTCAACCAGAGGGGAGACTGTGGTGCACAATGGGAAGTGTAGTCTACTCAGGGAGTCTGACCCACAGAGAAGAACATGGGCCCAGAGCACCTGAGGCACTGTGTCAGCTCAAGGTGGACACAGATTAATATCCAACTGACCAGAAACAAACCTTTTTGATTGTATTTGAGCTGGAAATGTTCTGATTTGAATCCTAGACTCATAGAATACTAGAACTGGAAGGGACCACGAGAGGTCATTAGCCTATCCTTGTGGCTGTGACAGGGATTCTCGTTCGACTCCTGGTGGACATGGACTCCCATGGGTGAGTGGTGACTCCTGGGAAAGGTAGTGTCACCAGGGGGCTGTGCTGTGGTGTAGCTGGGGTAGGCAGCCCCGCAGAGCCTGGGGTGGGAATCCCCACCAGGCACGTGCAGGTTAAGGTCAGCGCATTTGCCCCACGTTCACTTTGTGCCTCTGTACTGGCCTGCTAGTGACACCCCACCCTGCTGCTGGCTGGCTGTCCCTTTCTTACTGGCAGCAGCGTCACCTGGCTAGCCACATGTGCACGCCTCCAGCACCAGCTGTGTGCAGTACTTGCCTAGGCTTTGGGGGCCTGGCTGGGCAGGGCAGGGGCTGGCCTTTCTCTGCAGATGACAGCTGATGACTGCAGAGCCTGGGTGACTTGCTGCGGCCAGGGAGCCAGTGGCAGAGTGCGACATGGAACCTGGGGCCCCTGCCCACTTGCTACCTGCTTCCTGAGCTGGGTGCTCCTAGGGGGTCTTGGCAGGAGCCTCGGCCCTGTGCCCAGGAGCTTGCTCAAGGGTCTGAATAAGTCAGAGCAGCTCTGCCATCAGGGGGCCAAAGCCTTGGCCTGCTGTTACTGTAGCTCACAGAGCATGACAGCTGGCCCATGGGACCCAGGATTCTCCATGTGCTAACTTCTGCCGCCCTCACTTGGCTCTGTGCTGATGCCTGCTGGGTGCACGAGTGGAGAGGTGCTCATCTAAGCTCTGTGTGCCCTGCCAGCTCAGGCACCCACTCACCACGTGCCTTGTTTAGGGTCAGCTCCCATGCTGATCACTGGTCATCACGTCTAGTCCTCTGCCCCCATGGTATCTCAACCCAAAAATATCTATTTTGTTTTCATTTTTTCTGATGGGAAATAAAGTTCCCTGTGGGAAACATTTTAGTTTTGTGGAAACTGCCATTTCCAATGAAAAACTTTCACGGAAAGTTCCCCAACCAGCGCTACTTTTTAATGTTGGTAATTTAAAAATAGCACAGGAAGTTTTAGCTGTCAAAGGGCAGTGCAAGACTATGCCACACAGGGACAATTTTTATTTTACTTGGGTTTGTGTTCAATTACACTCAGTAACTCTCACTGACTGTGGATGCCAGTCTGTCTGAGGTGGTCAGTTATATGGTTCTCATTAACATAGCATTGTAGTGTCTCCCGATGGTGCAGTTGGGGAAAATGAGGCACAAATAGCCTGACTTGCTCAAAGTCACACAGGAAGTTGATGGTAGAGCAGAGAAATCTAGTCCCAAACTAGTGCCCTAACCACTGGACAATACTTCCTGTGTGGGATCAGCCTTTTCAGTCTAGATCAAGTTAGAAGAATTTCTTAGTCTCTTTCTCTCAGTTCTTCCTACTCCTTACCTCACTTCCCTTTTGGATCCCACAGGAAGATTTTTGCATGTCTCTGAACTCATACCTGGCTGGCTCCACTCCACCCATCGCACCCCACATGCCACCCAGGGTGAGTCTGGCAGGGCTGAGAGTCATGGCTGAGCCAATCTCCTTCCTACATGTTTGTGTCAGTTTAACCACAGGGCAGCCTGTGCCTGCAGGTGTTTAACAGCTGGCCAATGCTCTGAATCTAGCAGAGAATCCCTGTCCCCCTCCCCACCACCCGTCATGCTCTTTAGGGAGCCTCAGTTTTCTGCATATTTATGTGTTTAGATTCTGCAGCTCTGAACTAATAGTGCACCCAGCACTGCTAAGCCCACTGCTCATCACTCCCACGATGAGTCCCACCATTCCATGGACCCAGCCCACCAGAGCTCCCCTCACACAGGTATCCAGCTCACCCATCTCTGTACTGGCCTGGGAGAAAAGATGGGCCTGGGCAATAACTAGAGATGGCCACACTCACGGATTATTACAGACCATTGGTACATTTATTAGGAATGTAAACAAACCACCACTGCCAACTCTTGTCGAGGACTGGTAGCATCTCCCCTCACATATACCTACTCTAACATGATAGTAACACAACTCCCTGGCATAGGACACCTTTGTCTATCCACCTTGACCAAGATGGGGCACTGACACCCCCTTTGCCTCCTATATCTCTTCACAGAGGTTGAAGTTTGCTGCCCTCAAGGCTGGACTACTTGGAAAATCCACATGACAGCAGACCTTAAAAACCACAAGTGTTGAGAATAAGAACAGAGAAAATGGAATTTAAGCAAAAGAAGCATTTTGCTTAATAGCACTTCTCATATGCTGAACCAGCTGTTTCCTTCTCACCTCAGCTACAGAGAAGAAAAGACATCCTGGCAGGCTCCTAGGGTGTGTCTAGACTACATGGCTCCGTCGACGGAGCCATGTAGATGAGTTTACTAGACATAGCAAAATGAAGCGGCGATTTAAATAATTGACGCTTAATTTACATAAAAATGGCCACCGTGTTGTGCTGATCATCTGATTGTTGGCACAGCGCGGTAGTCTAGACGGGGATCAGCCAACCCCAGAACCCTTTGTCGTCAGATCCTTTATGCCTCATGAAACTGTGTCCAACTGTGTCCAGACACTCCCCCTCACCACCTGTTTGTCAAATGCTCGCTCCTGGGAGTATTAGTGGAACTCACCTACCAACCCTTCCAGGTCATGGCACTTTCCCCCATAGGAATTCCCTTCCTCCAAGCATCAGGTGCAGCCCTTCCTTGGCTCTGAGAGCAGCCAATGAACCTATCCAGCTGAAAGGTTTGTCATGGGTCTATCCATTCTTCTGGGGAAAGGTATCTGATCATGACTTCAGTTTGGTTTGGGTGGTGTTTTTCAGCCCTATCCTCCCCCCTTACTCATCTTCCTTGGTTATAAATATAGAGCATTGACTAATCAGATCATCTGTCATAGGAAGTATCTCAACACCAACCAATTTGGTCAAAGCCATCAGAAGGCTGGGGAGTGGGAAGCTTGCAGAACTGATTTAACACAGCACTAGTTTCTGACACAAGTTCCCAAGGATGCCCGTGGGTTCCCTGAGCCCCACCTCCAACAGCCTTCTTGGGGAGGAATGCCTTGGGATGCACTGCGATCATCCCGGATAGCAGACCACAGAGTTTCACCCAGAGATTCCTGCAACAAGCCCAGATCTTGTGGTTGAGCTAGACCACTCTCTTTAGGAAGACACTTAAGCTTTACTTAAAGACTTAAAGGGACAGAGAATCCATCATAGTCCTTTGTAAACTGTTCCAACAGTTAATTATACTCTCTGTAAGAAATATACACTTCCAGGTTAGAAATAAGACATCTAGCCCTTGAGTCTCATTATGCCTATGTCTGCTAGATTAATGAGCCCTCTACTATCAGAGTTCTAGGTCTCTCATGACCTTCTCTTTTGCTTGAATTCTGAGCTTCCCCTTTTGAAATGAACCTGAAGTCTAGGGATCCCTCTTACTCTGAGGAAAGCACCACTCTTGCTGGGAAGCTCAGAAATCCTTTCTCTGCTTTTGAAGCATGGGGAATGGGGAGTGGAAAAGAGATGCTTTCTGATGTAAATGTAACCCATTACCAGAAGTTCCTGGCTCTCAGGTTAGCAGTGTTTTTGCAGCATATTCTGTCCCTGAGGGTAGGAAAGGAGGAAGAACATTGATCTCCTATCTGGCCAGATCAGTGCTCAAGTTGAATCCAGACCTTCCAGGCTAAAGAGCATCAGCACAGCTAAGGATCTTGGGAAGGGAAGCAGATCATAAATCTGGGGGATCCTCTGGGCTTTGAGAGAAAGAATGCAAGGAGAAGGAACACAAACATTTCAGCACTGTGGTACTCACCCACTTTCGGGGGCGTCCTCGTGGTCTTTTCTCAGCAGAAGATTCTACCTTTAGTTAAAACAAAAGATGTCATCTAGTCCTCTTTCATAACACATTGCAGTTGTGATCGATACGCTAAGGCCATGTCTGTACTACAGTGGCACAGCGACAGCATTGTAGTGCTACGGTGTAGCTGCTTCCGACAGCAATGGAAGGGGTTTTACCAACACTGAGGGGATAGTAGTCAGGTTGACAGAAGCATTCTTCCATTGACCTACCTGCTTCTACACCAGGCATTAGATCAGCAAGGATACAACACTCAGGGGGTTTGAATTTGTCAATGCAACAGTGCTCAGAGATGTGACTTTTTTACACTCCTGAACACTGGAACTATGTTGCCCTAACTTTTAAGTGTTGGCCAGGTCTAAACTTACTCACGGTCACTTATTTTTAAGGTCTTCCTGTGTGACTGCAGAGTATGATTAGGACTATAACAATTAGGAAGAGGTGGTGGGATCTTAGGAGAAAGAGAAGCAAGCAAAGGACGATGATGAATAAATAAAGGCAGAGGAAGAGAGGGAGGTTGCTGGCCATACAGCAGAGAGGAGAAGGACAGGCATTTGTGGATTAGGAGCAGGTAAACCGGGACTAAGACTATGACACCAAGAAGACATAGCTGTATGGGAGGGAGGACTTGGAAGACAAGTAGACAGATGAAGCAGAGGACTGGAACACACAGGAACAGTCTAGGTGTGCATCTACACTGCACCCATGGCTTGAAATAAGCTATGCAATTTGAGCTACACAAATTGTGCAGCTTATTTCGAGTCAATTTTGAAGTATCTTATTTCGTAATTTGGCGCTGTCAATACAGTGCCAAATTTCAAAATATCCCACTATTCCGAAATGTCCCTTTCTCCTCGTGGAATGAGGTTTACAGGGACGTCGGACTAGCAAGCCCATTATATTTCAAAATAACGGGCACACTGTTAAGATGCAGGATAGCTAGTTTGGGATACCTCTGGTATCCCGAAATAGCTCCACAGTGTAGACATAACCTAGAGTATTATATTGAGCAGGCAGAATTGGAGGATGTCAGAGGAGAAGCAGGCAAATAAGTATGAAAACTGAAACAACTAGGAGGAGAATGGATGCCAGAGAAGAAAAGGCAAGCTGGTGGAGATTTAGGAGAAGGGCTTGCCAGAGGAAGCAGAGGCAGTAGACTGAGGGAAGGAAGTACATGATTAGGAAGCAGAGGGTGCCAGATGGGATGGTGGTGGACAAGAAGTGCTAGGAGAAGGAAAGACACACTGGAAGAAGATGAGAAGTGGGAGAAGGAGGGCCACCACTAGGAGAAGCAGTGTGACAAGGAGGATAACTATAACTCAGAGAACCATTAGGAGGAGAAGGAACATGATGTTGAGGCTGATGATGACTCAGATGATGGGCAGGACAAGGAAGAGAAGGAGGTGGCCCTGTAGGTGCCAGCAATTTAGTGTGAAAGGGCTTAGGATGACTATGAAGAGACCTAGGCAGGGCTCACAATGAGAGAGAAGGCTAAAGGTGACTAGGCAATGGCAGATGATAGAGGACAATCAGTGGAGGCAGATGGAGGGCACAGGGTGATGATGTAGAAGTAGTTGTGGAAGAGGCATATAAAGTGTGTGGGATCTTAAAAGACTTGAACAAAAAGGAGACAACACAAACTGCCTGCCTTTAAATGAGAGAGCACCTCTCTCGTGCTCCCCCAGCAAAAGCCTGGAGAGACGGGTTTGCTTGCCAGTGAGCTCTGCAGCCTCCTGAACATATGCCATGGTCTCTTACCGTCTGCCCAGCACTGGAACTCAGTTTTTTGCTTCCTTTTGGCCTTCCTCGTGGTTTCTTCAAGGGCAAAGGTCCCAGAAGCTCCTGCTTGGATAAAAAGAGGGTAACCGTTACTCTGACAATCTGAGCACTAGCAGTCAAATAATAACTTCTAAGTATGTAGCCCAGTGAATCTCCTGCTGTGGTCCATGGACCAAGAGCAGAACCCAATGAACTTGCTGGTGTTCCATACCACTGGCTCTGCTCGTTTCCAGTGTCTAAACTTCAGTAAAAGACAGCTAAAGTGCATTTGCAGAACATACAGTATCCAGGAAAGAAGAAGGGTCCATTGGTGCTGGCCTGGGACTCAGATGAAAGGGCCAATTCCCTGCTCTACCACTGGTGTCCCATCTGATCCCGAGCAAGACACAGACGCTCTATGCCTCAGTTCTCCACAGCCATTGTGAAGCGATTTGATACCACAGTAATGGGAGCCAGAGACATCCCAAGACAGACACATATTTTCTGTGCAAATAACTGATAAAGTGATATTATGCAGTTGGAAATAGGAGGTGTCCATTGTGGCCTACCCTGTGGGAGCGCAACAGAACTCCTGATGTCACGCCCCGCCACAGCTCCCAGGAAAGTCTACAGATTATACTGGATGCAAGGAATCGCTTCTTCTGGAGCCAAATTGCAGGCACTGCTGAATATGGAACTACAGACCAGTGCATGATAGCAAGCAAAGGCTCCAATTTAAAATGCCGAGGGAGTTCAGGAAGTAGTTACCTGAATTGGAATGTTGCCAAAACATCAGGGTTAACACCTCAGCTCTTGCAAAACATACCAAAGGACCTCAAGCGGTTAGGAAGCCCTTGATTTTATGTCACATCCAAAAGACAACACATCTTAAGCAGCACAATGGCACCTTTTTAGTACTGACTCAGAAGCAATTTTGCTTTTACTGGATCAGCACCAACAAGAGAATAAAGCTTTATAGAAGGGAGAAAAAGTATTTGGTGACATAAACCAAACATACAAATAGACACATGCATATTGGCTCAAGTTCTGTTGAGTTCCTTATTTAAACTCTGATTGAAAAAAAACAACAACAAAAAAAAACCCAAGCAGGCTTCTTTGTTTTGAGGGTGTAAATCAGGAGAATGTGCGATGTGTTGTGTTCATAGCCCTGAAGGCTGAAGTGCACTGTACTAAGATGTGCTTAAGGCATCAGACTCATTTCACACAAGCTACCAGCTTTTCACCACTCTGACCTGATCTCAGTTGGAACCGTCAGCATCACGAAATGAAAGGATCTATACAGATCTTATTCTGAGTTGTCTAGGAGCCACCCACCTACAGAGACAGCTATCAGCAATTCACAATGTTTCAGTTCAGTCATCAGTTCAAAACAACCTTTTCCAATAATTGCATTGTTTGCGTATGTGAAACTAAGCTCCTGCCCTGACTCACTAAGATCTCTCTCCAGAATTCACCATATCTGAAATGTACAAAAATATCAGATGTTTGCCTTTCTGATCTATCACCGATTCCTATTCTTTAAAAAATGCATCTCATTAATGCCTACGTATAATATCAGTTTGTATACCGGGCTCACAAATGAGGGGCAATAAGTTTATCCAGCCAAGGCAAGGATTTTTTCTTGTAAATGGGGAAAGAAAGGGAAAAAGGAAAATAAATACAAGAGCTATCAGGAAAGTGACCAACAGGGAAGCCACACAAATAAAGACAATGAAGATGGTATCAGCAGGCACGTGTTGATTTCAGTTCTGTGGTCTCAGTTGTCAGTGATCCAAAACCTCACTCACTGTCTGAGCATGGAGCATGCCGATGGCCCTATTCTTAACTTGTGCACTCAATGCCCTGGTCTACACCAGAGCTTTATTTTGAAATAAACCCCCTAACGTCGAATTAAAAAGCAGAACGTCCAAACTACCAAGCTCGTTATTTCAAAATAACGGGCCACCTATTTCAAAATCTGTACTCTTGCTTTCCATGGGGAATAATGCTAATTGTAAAATAGTGGTAGCGTGGACACTCCAGTGCCACTATTTTGAAATAACGACTCCCCAGGATAATATGAACCAATTACTCCCCAATGCTTCCTGGGGCTCTAAGTTGATTGTAGCACATCCACATTAATGGAGCCTGCCTTGGACTAATTTTGAGGCTTTCCCATAGTGTGAGCACACTATTTCGATGTTGTTATTTTGGGAGTCATTAAATTGATTTTAGTTATTTTGAAATAGTTTCCTAGTGTAGACATGCCCGAAGTGACTTTCACATTCATAAGGGCACTGCACCATATTTTACCTTTGATATATGTGTTATAGATGAGGCACTCTGTTTTTTGGGGGGTTGACTATCTTTGGGGCAGTCGTCTATGTGTTTTCTTGATCAGGATTATTCTGAGAACAAACTATGAGCTTTACAGAGTATTCAGCTTTTTTTTTGGTAGTTTTGTTTTTCTTCATTTAAATCATCATTCTGAGGTGGGTTTGGGGATGAGGGGTTCAGGTTGCAGGCTACCCCGGGGAGGACAACCCCAGCCTGCTTTCACCAAGCAGTTTGGGGACAGGTGAGAAATGACTGTCCATGGTAGTTGCAGCAGGCCAGCCATGGGAGGAGTGCATGCCCCCTGGTTAGAGGACAGACACACATAGACAAACTCTCTCAAATATATAGAAGATAGCTGTCCCTTTCTCCACCCCATCCCCCTCCTGGCCCAATGGCATTATAGCTGTCCTGGTTCTCATCTCTGGCCCTTTGCTGCCACCTATGGTCATTCTGCAGTATTACTATCACTCCTGCCACATCCCTTCCTTTCCATGTTATGAGAAACAATCAAATTCCAGGCACATGCCATTATTCTGGCACAACCAAACCCTGACCTTGCTTTAATTTAAGTTTTGATAAGAGGAAGCTGCATACCAAATGTGGTGGTCCTAGCTCTTACCATATAGGAGGAGGTCTTGAACAAATGAACTTACAGATGGACAGACAGACAGAGACAGATTCGCATTCTAAAATATATAGCAAGATTTTTCATTTTCACAGTTGCACAAAAGTATGGGGTTTAAGAATATTTTAGCTGATATAAATTTAGGAGTTAGGGAAATTGTGGAGACAGGGTCAGACAATTATCTAATGACAGCTGATCTTGGGAGTCAAAAAGTTAAAGCTTTGTAACTAGTCAAACACAAATTGTCACCATCACATCAAAATATAGTAAGTAAATAAAATACTAATAAGTTCTCAAGCAACATTTTTCTTAATTTTGCTGATCTTAAAATGTCAGTGATCATTGCTGGAACTATTTTTTCATTGCTTTGTATATGTAGTGTGAAATCGACATTTACCAATGAAAATCTAACTCTGCCCTGCCTATATGTAGGTGTGCACATAGACAGAAGGATGCCTTAGTATATGTGGGTATGCCCATGTGTTGTATATGCACAACACATGGACATATCTACATGTTTCATTATAGAGAGCTGCCTACATTTCATTACATATATTTCATTCTACACATTTCATTGCATGGAGGTGTATATGCTGATGCATATATTTATTAATGTACCTGCACTGTAGCTATATATTGGTGTATATATAGACACAAATACATGCATTTGGTTTTGTATGCATAAAAAATGTGTGTGTTTTATATATATGTAGGACAAAGTGTTATTCATTCCAGCTGTGATGCATGGAATGAGGAGTGAGAGAACATATATCCTCTTCCTCTACCCATCCCCACAAAAGCAAAAAACTCCCTAGTAGGACGGGTAGAATAACTGATTTTTCAATTTAGTTGATGAACCAAAAAAATCCTTCCCGAAATTTGTTTGGGGTCAAATAAATATTGTTTTCCATCTGAAAAGATCATTTTGTTTTCAAGCGTTTTCCACTGTTTTTTTAGTTAAAGGTCTCTGAATTTGAAACAAAAAATGTTTTGTTTTAACTTTTTTTTAAAAAGCATGTCAATATATCAGGAAATCCCTTCCCTTGCTTTCCAGTTGAAATGATTCAGCAATTCAACCCAAATTTGCAAACCCTTATAGTCGACCCCAAATTGCATTGTTCAGTGAATAAACTATTCACCAAAAAACAATGTACCCAGGTAGAGATGTTAAATTTTGATTAATTGACTAATGGAATAGTCGATGCCATTCAATTAGTCGATAAGGGCACCTTTGCCTTTGAAGTATAGAAACAGACCCAGGGCTTTTGCTACACTTCAAAGGTGAAGGTGCTGTGGGGAGCACAGGGCCAGCGGATCAGTCCCCCACTGGCCCCGTGCTCCCTGGGGTGTATCAAAGTGGCAGCGTTGCGTGGAGCCCAGGGTCAGCTGGGGACTTCCTCGCTGACCCTGGGCTCAGTGTGACATTGCTGCTTTGAAGCACCCTCTTCTCTTCCCCCCTCCCTTGCTGCCTCTTTCTGATAGACAGAAAGGAGGGAGATGACTAGTCGACTAGCATGTTGACTATCCGATAAGCATTTGCTTATTGGAAAGTCGACTGCTCGACTAGTTGTTCACATCCCTACACCCAGCTCTATTCCCCAGCACTCTTGAATGCTGAACTAGGGTCATGGATAATTCTCCTTATGACACTCAATGGCCTGGGGGATGTGGACTGCCAAGTTGGATGCATGGTTGAGACAACTAAGTACTTGCCACTGGCGGCATATAACATGTAGTGTAACATGCTTTGCCAAGCAGCAGCAGTGTTTACTATAAAGTACCATGCCCCCAGATTGCCACAAGCCATGCTTGTCCTGCAGAGTTTCTTAATTTCATTACAGCCAGCTGTTCTTGGCTCTGCCAGTGAGCCCCTACCTGCTCAGTGGCTACTTACTAATCTAACAGGCTCAATTTTCTTCTTAAGGCCGTGGGCACTCACCTGAGGTTGCTTCTTTGGTCTTCCCCTCTTCCTCTTGGGTGGCTCCAGCAGAGGAGATGAGTCCATTTGCTTCTCATTGCTGCTCATGGTGGCCCTTCCCACGTCTCACAGATGGTGGCCCGACAGGTTATTTTCCCATGGGCAGCTGATGCAATGGGAATGAAAATCTCACCTCCTTGCTCTCTTTCCACTCCGTCGTAAGCAGACCCCTTCTCCACCTGTAGGGACTGAAGTGAGGATAGAATCAGGCACGACAGCACCATTCCTGCTGAGGGGGAGGGTCTGAGGACACAGCTGCCTTCTACAAGCACAAGAACATGTCGTAAGTAGTGATTTGTTCTCCCTTCCCTCTCCTCTGACATGAAATCCTTGCACTGCTTTTTATTGTTAAGAGGGGATGCAGGGCTTGTGTTAGCCCTCAAGGTGGAAGTTCTCTGATTATTTTTGGACTGGATATCATATGGACAACAGTAGTAGAGGTTTAGATTCAGGGCTTATAGAAGGTTTAGCTCCTTTGGATGACAGATGGCATATCAGCATTCCTGTAGGATGGGGTAGCCTTTGAAGGACACAGCAAGGATGTGCAACCCAGGCCCAGGTCTCCTGGTGGGTTTTCTTTAGGACACATTAATTTTTTGGCTCCTGAATACTGCTTTAGACAAACTAACATTGAAGGAAAGATACTGCAATAAAATAACTGTTTAATGTCCATGCCACCCCTTCCCATCTGACTCTTCTCTCCCAGCCCCATGTAGACCCCTCTGAGTTTGGAATCTGCTCTGGCCTTGGGATGTATATGTCTCCAAGAAATAACTCAGGCCATGAGCTGTTGGGAACCTGTGAGGGACCAGTCACTTTCCTTGCTCATGCCTGAGGGTTCTCCTCCAGTCCGGCTGCTGGAGAAAAGAAGGAAGTCAGACTGTGAAGTTCCTTTGGTCCCAGTGCTAGTGGTGGGATCTTGGGTCAAGGACCTCTTCTCTGGGTTCTGTGGTCAGAAGAGAGTGGTGGAAGTGGAATAAATCCAGCCTGAGCTGAGGCGGAGGGGTGCAGCTCCCAGCAGTTACCTGTGCTGGTTGTGTCAGACCATCCCTGATGCAGACAGGTTCTCAGCACAGCTTCCAGTTTGCTGCTCTGCTGGGGAAAGACACTAACTACATATGCCATCTGACCGGCTAGCTCTCTGCTCTTCATTCCCTACTGCACCGAATGCCAAAAGTGTCCGGAAGACTATGCTGAGCCTAGGGAACTGAGCCCTGCTGGATTAGGCAAACACAGACTGGAGCCTCAGCTGAATCCTCTTTGGGCAGTAATTCTGATCACAAAATAAACAGTCAACAACAGCATGGCTGGGAGAAGCCAAAGCCATTCCCTGTTCAGGAATCCCAGCACTGAATATGCACAGACATTGTGCCCCCCCCCCCCCTCCTTTCCCACCACACCTTCAGAGAGCACGTAACTCTTTCTCCTCTTCTGGACAATCTTGAGACTCCTAGTCCATTAAATCTCTTCTCCTGTGGAAGTTCCACCCCTGCCTCAACCACGTATCATTGTTACTGTCTTCATAGCCTTTCCTGAATTGGGGGTCATAATGATGAGTCCAGAGAGTGCCCCCTTGCTTCAGGGTGGGATGTTGCAGGGGCTTTCATCACCGTAGGGCTGTCTGTCTAGTCAGCCCTCCAGCTGAGAAGTGGCTAGTCCAAAGTGCTTTGGCGGTAACACCCCATCCTGTGCTCAACCTTTACGTGGAGTTCCACTGCCTTCCCCAGCTCTGCTATCCCACACTGGTCCACCCCGCCTATGCCATCCTGAAGGTTCTGTCCTCCAAAGGCCTCTGGTACATCAGCCCTCCACAGGAGCAAGCCAGCCAGCCACTTCTTCCCCAGACGGAGCACTCTCAACTTGTTTGTAAGGCCCAGGTGTCTGCTAGAACATGATCTCTCTTTCAGTCCTGCTCCTTCTAGGTGGTGTTTGGTCCTGCTGCGAGGGCAGAGGACTGGACTCAATGACCTCTCGAGGTCCCTTCCAGTCCTAGTGTTATATGCTTCTATGACAAGTAGCTATCTAACCGCTGCCCAGATGGAGTGAATGTGCCCAAGTTAACTGTAACCTTGTCTCGCTTGCGACAGGGTTCCCCTCACACAGGGGTTAGTGGTAACATTTCTGAAAGATTGTTCCTAAGTCACTTAGATGAATCCTGTTTTCAAAAAGTGATGTAGGCACTTAGGACCCTATGTCCCACTTGCTTTCAATGGGAGTTAGGCTGCCAAGTGCTTGAATGAGTGCGGAAGATTTTAGCCGAGGAGACTAAAGTGGAACACGGTATCCCAGAGGACGCTGATTTATATTTTCTGTATTGTTCTACAATAATGCCTGGGAGGGAATACACGGGGTCCGGGTCCTGCTCACAGGTGAATGGCAGTGTTTGTTACATTCTGCACAGCTGCCACAGAGGAGCTAGTTTTCCCCGTGTGGCTTTGAGACTTCTGGCACAGTGATGGCGAGTGGGGTGCAGAGGCTGCTTGTGACATACACAGAAGAGAAGAAGAGTAAATGGGTAGACTGGACATGGCTATAGCGTTGATATTTGAGGTGAATGGAAGGATGTTGGTGAAGCTGGCTTGCTAAGCAAAGCAGTGGAGAAGAATCTGTGGTCATGCAGGTAGCCCATGGGCAGTGGGCACCTAATGTACGTGGAGAAATGCTTCTCAGACAACTAAAACAATTTAGTTTTGATGGACATTTTTGTACAATCCCTAATGCAGAGTGAAAAAATTACTGATGGGGCATGGCTGACATCACCGATGAAATCATCAGACCTAGCCCTTATATTGCTCTTTTTATCAGTCACTCTCAAAGCACTTTACAACGGAGGCTGGGGTCATTTATCCCCATTTCACAGATGAGCAAACTGAGACCCAGAGCAGTGAAATGATTTGCCCAAGGTCACTTATCAGGCCATTGGATAAACTGGGAATACAATGGAAAGGATGACAAGTATCAGAGGGGTAGCCGTGTTAGTCTGAATCTGCATAAACAACGAGAAGTCCTGTGGCACCTTATAGGCTAACAGATTTATTGGAGCACAAGCTTTCGTGGGCAGAGACCCACTTCATCAGATGCATCTGACAAAGTGGGTCTCTGCCCACGAAAGCTCGTGCTCCAATAAATCTGTTAGTCTATAAGGTGCCATAGGACTTCTCGTTGTTAATGTAAAGGATGTACTTGGATGGCGAGTGTGCAGGAAAATGGGGCAGAATTAAGATTGCTAAGGTACCTTAACGCCTCACCTCCATATTTTTAATTATTGGGTTATTTTTGTAAAATGAAGATACCCTAATAGGGTTTTTAAATATATATTGATGCAATCTTTTAACCTTAATCCTAGCTCAACCAAGCTTTTCCATCCCCCTGTGCCTCACATCGCTCTATATTTGTGTGAATTGATCTGACACACTTTGGTGCTGCATCAGAACGATGAGTCTAATGAAGCGTGTGCTGGACTCCAGAGAGGCCTTGGCAAACTCCTGGAACTGGAGTTCTGGATGTTTTGCTGGATCTGCCAGTGAAACTCCTTCCCTCCAGCTTCCCCTGAGAGTTCTAGCAAACTCCACAGGGGATGTGTGTGTGTGCAGGGAAACTATCCCCCGATTGTAGCCGATCCTCAGTGAATAGCTAAGGGGTGAACTAAATCCTGACTTGGTGTGTTGGGTGTAAATGTTCATGCACAGCAGACATAGCATGCAGCACTCAAATACTTTCCTTTGCATAAACTCAGAGGGGCCTAGTTCCTGTACAGGGACCACTTTCTGTGACAGATGGCAAACTTTATAGAGTCTGACAAACTTTATAAAGGCTATCAGGCCTGCAGAAAAATGTAGGAAGGTTGCCAAGAGCTGTCCATACATTTCTTTTTTCAGAGGTGTGGATTTGTGGGGGCAAGGTGATGAGAAGAGTTTTGCAAGCAAAACTATCCAAGCAGAAGTCCTTGGAGGGGTGGCTCTTAATCCCACAGAAGTGGATGCAAGATTTGTCCAAGACAGCGGTGCCTGGAACAACCATAGTACCTTGTTCTTACACAGCATTGTTCATCAGTAGCTCTCTGGGCTTTACAAAGGAAGCATCATCATTCATGTTATATTGGTGGGGAAACCAAGGCACA
The DNA here is from genome assembly GCF_052426305.1 of Pelodiscus sinensis. Lineage (NCBI taxonomy): Eukaryota > Metazoa > Chordata > Testudines > Trionychidae > Pelodiscus > Pelodiscus sinensis. The sequence continues at coordinate 9,677,148 of NC_143062.1, forward strand.
GGTAAGTGAAAACATTTTCTCCTGCAAGGGGAAGGACTAGAACGCAGGTGGCCTGACTCCCAAGCCAGCACTCTAATCACTACTCTATGGATTTATAAATGCCCCCCAAGATATCGCAAGCATGTGATGAATTCTGCAGTGTACCAGACCTGTCCATAGCTTAGGGGAAGACATAAGTGCCCTCAGGGGAGGCCTCTGATATATTTCACACCTTTCTTTTTCTGAGTATCTCCAAAACTGAACAACCCTTTTTCCAGAAACACTCCTGAGCACTTTATCTCACTAGGGAAATCTGTCATTTCTAAGCCAGTTTTTCTTTTGTAGAAATACGTGCCAAAAATGTTTTCTGTAAGACCCTTATCTCAGAAACGGTTTGCAAGATTGCCAGAAATGTCTCATCCAGCCACAACCCACACCTGCAAAATGTAAAGTGTGCACGCAACCTTTTTTTAAAGGACTAATGAGGCGTAGATAATGGAGCCCTTGTTCTAACTTTGACCATAGAACTGTCACTATAGCTTTAAAAGGAAAAGAACATTCACAGAGCAAAACTCTCACTCCACAATATAAAGCCATACTCCACTCTCACTTAAATTGATGTCAATCCAGAGTAATTCGGTTGATATATCAGTATGGTCAGGCGTGATTCACATTGGTAGCAGCAATAGCAGAACTTGACCCAAGCCCTGTATCAAATTGATGAGGATAGAATACTGAATACAAAGGGGCCGAGAAGGCAAGACAGAGAGAAACCTTTCATTTCAACAACTGTAGCAACAATGTTCTGCTTTCACTTTATGGGAAATTACTTTCACCTTCCGAGAAACCCAACACTAACGTCTCTACAGACGCAGATAGCAGATCAAGAGATATCCGAACTCTCTGTCATTTCCAATGAGCACTTCAGCCAGTGCACTGGACTGTCTGGGACACTGAATGTTATCTCCAGGAAAAGTGGCAACAGTTTGGAAAATATCCCCTCTCAGGCAGACTCCTGTATGGAAATGAAACCATCCTGCCTAGACTGTCCCTCGCAGGCCAGAGAACATGATTGCAAAAACACTGCAGCACCAAATCACCTGGAAAAATTCCCCCCTTGTGCAATGTTAACAAGGTGAACTTCCAAGCAGGTATAACCAGAGCCCCAGGAACCTGCAGAGATGGCACCTGTTCTGCGTTTTTTATGCCCAACACCGACAACAGAACTCTTTGCTGACAGGGGAGGGAGAGATGGGCCCTCTAGAGCAAACCATTGACCCATTATTTGACAGTGGTGGTGAAAGCCAACTCACAGCCCATGAAACAGCTATCTTCTCGCTCGCCCCATAAAGTACCACGAGGACAGCAGCTGTGCAAACCTCCCTGCTTCACACCTTTACTGAGAAGGCCAATTCAGGTGCTGAGGGAGAAGTTTTATTTGGGTTCTGGGGGTTTAGTTCCTGATAATATTATAGAGTCTCCTGTGCACTCCCAGGAAAGACACTTGGTTTCTCTCTGTGCTTTAGTTTCCCCATTTCCTCACCGAGAAAATGGGAATAAACTTTTAAGTCCTCTGGTACCATGGTGATGAGCATGAAGTAAGTATGGGTATGTCTACACTACCCCGCTAGTTCGAACTAGCGGGGTAATGTAGGCATACCGCAATTGCAAATGAAGCCCAGGATTTGAATTTCCCGGGCTTCATTTGCATAAGCGAGCGCCGCCATTTTTAAATCCCCGCTGGTTCGAACCCCGTGCCGCGCGGCTACACGCGGCACGAACTAGGTAGTTCAAACTAGGCTTCCTAGTTTGAACTACCGTTACTCCTCATTCCACGAGGAGTAACGGTAGTTCGAACTAGGAAGCCTAGTTCAAACTACCCAGTTCGTGCCGTGTGTAGCCGCGCAGCACGGGGTTCGAACCAGCGGGGATTTAAAAATGGCGGCGCCCCGCTTTTGCAAATGAAGCCCGGGAAATTCAAATCCCGGGCTTCATTTGCAATTGCGGTATGCCTACATTACCCTCCTATTTCGAAATAGGAGGGTAGTGTAGACATACCCTATCTGAATAAGTTGGGGGGAGAGGAAGAGGAGGATTCATTCTCTGTCCATTCAGTCCTTCACCATGCTGCAGAGATAGCCAGCAATGCAGTCATGTCCTGCCAGTTGTGATGGCAGCTTTGGGGATCAAAGGCCCATCTGCTAGGAAATAGACTGGTGTCACCAGCTCTTCTCACACACGGACCACTAGTCAGCTACCTCCTCAAAAGGGCTATTTACTGCTGCCATCAGCTGGGTTCAACCAGTGACGTAGGTTATGTCTCCATTTCCCATTACTCAGTTCCTCAATCATCCAGTTTCAATCATTTTAAGAGGAATTTCTAGGCAGAAACCCCATGTTTCACGCTGTTTATTCTTCTATCTGCCCAGCCACCTGGGTGCTCTTCAGAGTAGTCTGGGTACAAAATTCATTAAGATAACCCAATAAATCATGACAGTGGGCTCTGCTCTTGCTACCCAAGGGTATATCTACACTACAGCATTATTTCAAAATATCTTATTTTGAAATAGTTAATTCGAAATAAATCATTTCGAAATAATGTGTCTACACACAAAATGCATTTCGAAATGCATTTTGCTATTTTGAAATAGCGCGTCCACACTGAGTGGACGCTGCATTGCATTTAAGGTAGGCCAGAACCAGGTCCGGCAGGGCATCGGGTCAGGAGTTACTTTGTGTGGCTGCTGCCTGAGGTTATCTGAGGCCTGTGCTTAAAGGGACCCCCCCCCGGGCAGCCGGTTCTCAGCTTTCCCTGCTTGCTTGCCTACCTCGATGAGGGACAGCAAAGCATTTTGTCTCTGTGTGCTCTGGTTCCCCTCACTTGGGACACCACAGCACTCTGCAACATGGAGCCGAAGCTGCCCCATGGCACTCTGGTGCTTCTCATGGACGTGTTGCTGCAAGCCTGGCTGCACTTTCTGCAGACTGCCATCCGGGAGGTCCATCGGGGGGCCGTCAGTATCCAGGAGGCCCTATGGGAAAGCTTCCACCCTGAGGAGCACTAAGAGCGTCCCTGGTCTGTCCCACTGGGGGCTTGTGCCTCATTCCTCCCTCATGTCCTTCCACTGACCCCTCCCTAATCCCCCTTCCTAATGTCAAATAAAATACATGTATTTTCATGAACACAAACTCTCTTTATTTAAAACAACTGGGGGGGGGAATGAAACTCTGGTGAGACTGGGGAAAAGAGTCTGGAGAGGAGAGAAGAGAGGGTGGCAGAGGGGAGGGGGAAACCTGGGAGGAGGGAGCTGTAAGGGGGAAGCAAGGGGAAGATGGGGGAGGGGAAGCTTAGGGCTCAAGGTTGGGGGTCTTGCCGGACCATCTAGATTTTCATGCAAACCTGCTCCTGGGTTTGCATGTGGCCTTTGGTGGCCAGGCTGGCAGCTATCCTGCCATAGACGGCCATGTTCCTCCATTTAGTGAGGAGCTCATGGACATTGGGGGCACCCTCCCCAAACCTGAATAAGGTCCATGATCTCCACCCTGGACCAGGAAGGTGCCCATCTTCTCCGGGCCCTGGCAGGCACCTGGGAGCTGGCAGACTGCTCCTGGGGAGTGGTGGAGGGCTGGCTGGCTCATGTTTTGGGGCCACTGGGTCAGGGGCAGTGACTGCTGGCTGTGGGCTGGCAGGCTTGGAGCTGGCACAGGCACTGTGACCAGAGTCGACTCCTTTAAGGGCTCCAGGGAGGGGGGGAAGAAGAGGAGTGTTCTTGGTTGAGGCTGGAATGGCCACCAGGGCACCCTGGGAAGGCTGGAGGCCCCCTATTTCGATATAAGTGTCTATACAGCACTTATTTCAAAATAACTATTTCGAATTTGGCGTTATTCCTCGTGGAATGAGGTTTACCAAATTCAAAATAAGCGCTCCGCTATTTCGAATTAATTTTGAAATAGCAGTTTGGCTGTGTAGATGCTAGTAAAGTTATTTTGAAATAACAGCTGGTATTTCAAAATAACTTTGCTCTGTAGACATACCCCAAGAGTCCAGCCTCTCACTCTAGATTTCTTTCTCTAGGGCTACATCTATACTGCTTCCTTTTAGCGCAAAAGCTAGTGCAAATGAAGCACGGATTAGCATATTGCCATGCTTCATTTGCATAATTAATTAGGGGCCATTTATGTGTAAGAGGCTTTTGCGCAAAAAGGAGCTGTGTAGATGGCTCCTTTTTGCGCAAAATCCCCCTCTTGCGCAAGAGCCATTCTTCCTCATTTTTTCAGCTTGTTCCAATTTCACTGTAGCCCCTTTTAGTTTGTGTCCCCTGTGAGCACAGCTGTCTTGGTGAGGCACATGTGAAGAGGCAGGCCCTGACATACCCTGATCCAAGACCATGGAAGACTCTGTGCCAGATTTTCAAAAGCATTAGGCACCAAAAGATACAGATAGGCACTAAGTGTGATTTTTTTCAGAAGTGCCAAGACATCTAACTCTGGCTGAGATCTATGGGTATGTCTACACTTGCAGCCTATTTCGGAATAGGGCTGCAAATGTAGGCATTCGGACTTGCAAATGAAGCCTGGGATTTAAATATCCCGTGCTTGATTTGCATCTTCCCGGCCGGGCGCCATTTTTGAAATGTACAAGCCCGGAATAACTGCCCGCGTCTACACGCGGCAGTGAAATGGGCGTTCGAAATAAAGCCCTATTTCGAACTACCTGTTAAACCTCATTGATTTGCAATTTCGAATGCCTGCATTTGCAGCCCTATTCTGAAATAGGCTGCAAGTGTAGACATACCCTATGGGATTAAGGCACATTTGGAAAAGATATCCCACTAGGCATCTCTCTGGCTGGTGCCTTGGAGATTCTGACTAGGGCTTTGAACTAGATGAGGTGGAAGCAACCAGGGAATTGGTGGAAAGCACGCAGAACTGGTCTGAGCACTTTCAGCTGCCGGTCATATTCATGCCGCAGTTCCATGGGCAGGGGTCTGATGGGCCTTGGCTGGCTGCTATGGGCAGCAGGGCTTACAGTGGCACAGTCTTGGGGGCGAATAAGCACCAGGGTCACAGGTCCTAGGCTGAACAGCATAGGAGCCTGGTCATTGCCACTTTTCCAATGAATTTACCTAGGAAAGGTACCTTGGGGGAGATTAACAGCCCAGCTCGTGCTGCCTGTCTACCCCATCTTGTGAGCAGCAGGCAGGTGCGTTAGTCTGCATGTGCACGTGGGGAGGTGGAACCAGAGGTACAAACTTTTCCTTTTTGGTCCTCCATTGCCTCGCCCCTGTCATCTCCCTTGCCCCCAGAGCCTGAGCGCATGCTCCCAGGTGTGCAGTGGCAGCTCTAACCCTGTCTTACAGCAGGAGCTGGCTCTGGCTCTCAGGATACTGTACACAGAAGGACTGGTGGTAATTAGGACTGCCTATTCAAAAATAGTTAGGAGCCTAAATAAAAATTAGGAGCCTAACTCCTTTGGAGCATTGAGCCCTTAGCAGCTATGAGTCTACCGGGTGTCTTCCTAGAAGCACAGGCACAGGAAGACATGTGCCATGGCATGGAATAAGTTAGTTTCCTGCTGGCTCCAACAGCCCTTCCCCTGACATCTGCTAGGGTCCTGGATCCTTCACAATCAGGATTCTGACCAGGCAGAGCACACAGGAACCTTCAATAGAATTGCTGGGTAATGTCTCTGAACAGAGGTCAGATGTCAATACTCACACAAGGGAATATTGTTCAATGGTTAGGACAGGGGAAAGGCACTCATGAGATCTGGGATCAGTTCCTGTGGCTCTCCCACAGCTTCTCCAGCTGATTCATGCCTCAGTGTCTCTGTCTAAAATTATGGAATAAATACTAGTTCAGATATTAATAGTCTCCCACTTTCATGGGGCAGAGGAAATGAAGAGTTAATTCACTACAGTCTATAAAGCACTTTGGATCATCATGGCAAAGGGAGCCATAATTATAGAAGGAAGCCATAATTATATCTGATAACTCTCTGCACCAGCTATGCTAGTGAGTGGAAAGGAAGCCCTGGTTTAGGAAATGATGGGAAGGCCCCCAAGGAAGAGTATGCTACAGCCTGGGATTTGCCAGCCCAGCACATGTATGAATTGCGTGCTAAACCCTGCTGCACGGTGAAGGTAGCCTCGCTGCTCCCAGGGGGCCAGGCTGGCAGGAGATGTGTTGACACAAAGTCCTGGGTTAGAGTTCCCCACCTGAAATCCTAGGGTCGTGGCAGCATCTTGAGTACAGTCAGGAGCTGGAAAGTATTACTGAAATGCTCAGCCAATCAGGGGGCCACATCCAGCCCCACGCCAGAGAGAAAAGTTGGGGCTCAGAGCCCAGCTCATGGCCACTACACAGGGAGACTCATATAATGGGGTTGTTCTCAAGTCATGGTCCAGGTCCCAGGCTTCCCCAGCAACCTTCCACCAAAAGAACCAAGATCCATGTCTGGATCTAAAACACTTGATGTGCCTCCCAGGTTGCAACCCCCCAATCCACTCAGCAGATCCTTCTCAGGGTCTCCTTCCCAAGTCCCAGATTCCCCCACTGACCTTCCTCAGTCTGGGTCCTAATTTCCCTGTCTGGATGCCTCTCCCCAAAATCCCTCTTTCCCCATGGAAATCCTGAGCAGACCTAATAGGAATAACAGAACCATCAGAGAAATAAGATAATAAGGAGAAACCTAATAACATTGACTGAAAGTCTTGTGCTTCTCTTATCCCAAACAGCATCCACCCCCAGCAGAGTCACTGGGGCATCCAACTCCAGCCACTGGCATTTACAACCCGGTGTCCTCATGCACACACCTAAGTAATGGTCCTCTGCACAACCAGCGAGCATAGACTCAAAAGTGACTCAACGTTGCTCCGTGACCTATGCTTTCTGGTTCCCATATACAATTAATAATCTTTGCTTTCCCAAATCTAGTGAGTGCCCCCGTTTCTAACACAAGAGCTGTGCAAATGCATTTCAAAAGCAGGCTCAGTAACGCGATAAGAAAGAAGCAAAATTACCTGTCAAAAACTTGGACAGCTCCGTCTGACCTGACCCCAGTAGGTCTAGTGGTGGGACCAGGAGAGAAAGGGACAGAGATCTCCAGTGGCTGACACTCCTCCTGCACTGGGGGAGAGAGAGCTAGCTTAGGTCTCGGCACACATTCATTTCGGGAGCCTTACGAAGAACTGAGCACTATTTATTTCACTCCCAGTTAGTGATATGGAAAGCAGTGCGAGCGTTGCCTGTGATCTCCTTCTGATGGCAGTCCTGAGTAGTGACAGCAAGTGAAACTGAAAAAAGTTCACTTTAACTCAGCTGGAATCTTGCAGCAAATTGACCAAAAAAAAAAAAATTCCCCAACTAAACCACTGAGCCAGGCAACTCTTAGAACTGCCCTATTTACTACAAATAAGAATAGAAGAGACTGCTCTCTTCACAAATTCCCCACTTCCAAAAGGGGTTGTTTATATTTACTCTAACCTTATATTATGATTGTTAGAAGAGAAAAAAAATAAAAGTGTAGCATTGGCCTGGCTTGAGATGAGACAAAGTGGTTACTATGCTGGGTCCAAAATAGTTGTAGGGATTTTTGCCATGAGCCATAGTTAACACCCAGGGTTGGAAAGTGGCCCAAGTAAGGGCTAGGTGCTTTGGTGGAGTTTTAAAAAATGATACTGGCTTGCTATGTACATAATGTATGGGTGTGAGTGTTAACAATGGCTGCTGTGAATATTTTGCAGATGAGAGCACAGACTTTGGTTTTTGGCATGTTGGTGTGTATTTCAATGTCAATCAAAACAGAGAGTTTGAGTAAAAGCCACATTCTACCTGTACTCCCCTCATTGTGGAACCCAACTAAAGGCCAGATTCTACTGCCTCAAGGCAAGGAATAACCTACACAAACAATACATTTGAAAGAATCAACAGCCTAGTGCATCTCTTTCTGAACGGTGCGTAAAGACTTTCTTGAGACTCTGAGTCACTTTGAAAATGGGATGTAGGTTCTTCTTGCAAATGTCACTGGAAAATTTTATTTGTACAAGAAAACTGGTCTGGTGATTAAGGCACTGGACTGGGATTTGGGAGATCTGTGTTCAAGTCTTGCCTCTGCCACATAGCATTTGAGGCATCTGTTCTGACCTGCTGTGTAGCACCTGCCACCTCCACACCAAACCTGGAATTAGCACAAAGCATTCTAATCCTCTGGACACTATGCTGCTGTGGAGAGGAGGGACAGATTCATGCCAATGGCCAAGTCCCTGCCAGTTTGACCTGGGGGGACATTCCTTCCTACATGTGGTGACCAGTTAGACATGTGAGCAAGACAGTGCCTGAGAAAGAATTCTCAGTTCCACCTCAGAGTGCTGGCTACCCTGTCCATTTTCCTTTCTTCTGCTGTGGCCATCTCTGTTGCTTCAAAGGAAGGAGACAAAAAACAAACCAGAACTATCATGCACCATAATCCAGCGGGGGGAGAGGAAATCCCTTCTAGATCCTACAGTTGACCACCTGAAGCATGAGATTTCAGGATCTTAAGACATGAACAAGAAGGGATCCTAGGGCTGCCAAGTCCCATCATACATATAAACCCATTCAGAATTTTATCAATCTCTAACCTAAAATGAAGTAGGTTGGTTACCTCCACAACTCCTAGTGAGAGGCTATTCCAAGAATCTCAGCTCTCTGATGGTTACAAATCTTCCTGTGTGAACTTCTCCATCTGAAAAATTAGGCTAATAATACTTCTTTTGTCTGCCTTGCCTATTTAAATTGCAAACTCTTCGGAGGCAGAGACCATCACTCACTAAGTATTTGCATGCTGCTTAGCACAGTAAGGTTGCTACCTGTCCTTGTTTTCCCAGGATTGTCCCTTTAAGAGGCAGCTGTCCTAGGAAATCTGTCAGTGTGCATGGTATACATTATCAGCTGTTCAGTTTTATGGGTTCGGGAACATCCTAGATGTCTTGGGTTTTACATCTTGGGGTACCAAACCTATAGGATATTGGCTGGGGCCCCCACACGTTAGCATAATCAAAATAATAAATAAATACTAGTGCTGGTGCTACTACTGATACATATGTTATAAAAAGATTGATCTTTCATGCTGCCATAGTCAGCCACAAAATCAAAAAATACTTTGAGTTTAAGGCTACCAGAATCTATTATTAACTTAGTTAATAAGAAATGTCTTACAGCACCCAACACTGTAGTTTGTAAATATACCAAAACCATAATCTTTTCTTAAACAGCAAAATAATTTCATGTGCTCCTAATTAGATAAATATCATTAGAGATGAAGTGACTGTGCAAACTCAGAGTAAGCATAATGAGTGGGGGAGAATATAAAATGATGCCCATTATATTAAATCAGGAACTCTTTGAGATACAACAATCAATCAGATAAAAGAAATATAATAAACAGTTAGTTAATTATGCTTCTTTATAAACATTACTTACATACAAAAGAACTTCGTTAAAAAAATCATTGATGTAAATTCAAGCCCTCAAAGTTAGAAAATGAGCACTACAAAGTTAGCAAACACAATCTTAGTTCAGTTCCCTTGTGCATTCACTTTTTAATACAATCTTTAATTCAATGTCATGTACTTCTTAGTTTTATATATCTCCTATATATCACAGGCAATTAAATTTCACCCATGTATCCCAGTATTAAGCTAGATAACTTGTGTGTGACTAAAAGCATGTCTTCTACCATACCATGCAGAGATGACAGCAAGATGCCCCCTTGGAGGACCTCAAGAAATGGAGAATCTACCCCTTCCCTTAGTAGTATGGTTAATCACTCTCACTACTAAAAATACTGTTTAACTTTTCAATTGAATGTGATGGTCTTCAGCTTCCAGCCACTGGCTCATCCTTCCTTTCCCCACTGGATTAGAGAGCCCTTTAGAACCTGGTGTTTTCTCTCTGTAAAGAATTAATGTAGTCTAATGCTCTCAGTCTTCTTTTTGATAAGTTAATCAGTATGAGCTCTCCAAGTCTCTCATTGCAAGGAATTCCCCCAGACCTCAAATCAGTGCCATGACTCTTTCTGCAGCCTCTCCAGTTTTTCAACATCCTTTTTTAAATGTGGCCACCAAACCTGTCGGCAGGATTCCAGTATTGGTCTTGCTAATGCTGTACACGGAGGTGAAATCAGCTCTTCCTCCTCACAACTCCCCAGTTTACATGTTCAAAGATTGTTTCAGCCCCATTTTCCACTGCTTCACACTTTTCTTTTTCCATTGGTCCCCTGCATTATTCAATGCTTAGGGTGCATGGTGCTCAGCGAATGATTGGCTAGTCAAACTTTGGTTTATCCGCATTGTTCAATGTGTCGTCCAGGCCTTGAATACCCCCCATTACCCCATTCTGAAGTCAGAAATATTAATTTCCTTGTCACAGAGCTAACCAAGCACCTCACTGCCAGGGTGTACCATGCCTCAGTTTTCCTTTTTTGGACTCCACCGTAGCTCAAAAAAACACCTTTTACAAATTCAGTAACACCCTTGCTTGGGATGTTTTTATTAACAAAAAGGTCAAAATAATTCAAACCATTCTCAAGTGACTTTTCCTAGGCTTCTCCTACCTGCAGTTGTTCACCAGCCTCTGCTGCTTACCCAGTTTCTCAGGGTCCCTGCAGCATCTTTCCAGCAGTTTCCAGCTGGGCTTAGCTCCTCCTTCTCGAGGAGCTTGATCTCTACTCCAGCTCTCAGTCTATCCCCCCTGATAGTCAACAAGACTCTCTTTTTCTAACCCTCTCTCCTCCCCCAAGGCTTGGTTTAGTCACATAACCATCTGCTGCATGTCTCAGTTTATTTCTTCCATATGGAGAGGCAAAGACTGTCACAGGTGGGCAGGGCACATCTCTTGTGAGGGGCCAGCCACCTTGTGACATTCCTTGTGACACTTCACAAACACTGAGCAACCTATCTTCTCAACACACCAGCGAGATGAGGGATGGTGTTATCCCCATTTTACAGATGGCAACATACAGCAGAGACAAAGGTCAAAAGTAGAGCTGCTCAAAAGTTGTCTGGTGCAACAGGTTTCGTCTGGACACGCGGATCTGATGGAATCAAAATGTTCTGTGGGAATATCTGTTTTGGCTGAAATTTTCAAAACCATGCCAGCCTGACGCAGACAGCTAGCCTGGAAATTTCACCTGAACAGTCAAAACTCAGCAGCGTTACAAGCAGCTGAAAACAGGGTTTTCTAATGGGAAGGATCAGGCAACCTTAACGTGAGCTGCAGCAACCAGTCTGGCAAGTGATGAGGCATATAAGGGAAGAACTACCAATGACTTCAATGGAAGCTGGATCCAGCACCATAATAACTGAATTGAGCCCTAAAAGCAGGGACTGAGTTCAGGCTGTTTGGGTGCTGATCACTGAGATGGCTTCTGAGGTAGCAGTGTCTGAGCATGGACTGAGTTATAAGGTGTGTGCAACCTTTGCTTGTGCTTTCCATAGGACTGGGCTCTTCATCATTGAACACTGCACCTTTCCTTGAGCTGCAGTAAACCCCTTTCTCTGAAAGGGGGGAGGTTTTATTTTGGCATTTCTTTTCTTTTTGTTGTAAGGCCAAACTTCTGCTGCTTCATGTAAACAAAGCAACCTGGGGGCAAGCTCACTTTGGCAGGAGTGGTCCACTGGTCCAGGGCACTGGCAATAAGAGCCCGTTTGTTGAGCCAGCAGAGCATGGAGCTAATCCTCCGCTCCTGAGACCCAGAGTCCAACATACACACACTTCCTTTGCCATGCAGGATGTAACTGACTAGGGCTGGACAAAATTGCCAACTGCTGTGATCTTCCTACATGATGGTAGGGGTATACGTGCTGAGGGTGGCAATGCCATAAAAGTGTTATCTTGTAATTATAAGATAATCACTACCTCCTTTTACAAAAGATGCAGATTTTACCACCAAGTAATGTAAATCCCTGTCTGCATTCTTATTTCTTGTGCATTTGTTCTAGAAGGTTGGCCACCACAGTTTGCTACAATACACTTCACATAAAAGCCATCACGGGTTCAATGGGATGTAACTGACATTAAAGGGCATCAACAGATACACAGATATGAGGGTGGATTCATTTACACTTACCATAATGCCATTAGGACCTCTCCTGTGCACAAGCTTTGTACTTCTTATGAAGTGGGAGAAAAACTACAGTTTTACAGTAATCGGTCCAGGCATGCTTCTTATTTGGAATCCAGAAATACTGTTATTGAACAAGTTGTTTGGAATGAAGGACTGGTCACATTTTGTAATTGTAGTAAGATGAAAGCCTAAAACATAAGCCCATGCATCACAGGCCTGGTTTGAGGCCTAAGGCTTATTTAACAATGGGCAAAACATGGCTAATGTAAAGCAAAGCTAAGCTGCGAGCAAGAGGCAGGCCCCAGCTCACAGAATTTGGCACGAACAGCGCTGAGCATACAAAACACTAAATGGTGCTAGGTACTGACTGCAGAATAATAACTGGTACTGGTCATGAGTGGAAATCACATGATATCACTAGGTCATTAAAAAAGACCTTGGTACCCACTTCTCACAGATACTGACCCAGGATCAGGAAAGGGTCTAAAATGACAGAATGCTAGAGACAGATGATCTAATCAAACCACGAGATGCAGGGTGATGGGTGGTATCTAAGTAGCATCAGAGGGTGGTAACCTGACAACATCAGAGGGTGGAATTCTGATACATCAGCAGCGAGGTGTGACTTGTTGAACCTGTATATAAGGTGGTGTCGGGCAGTGGGACCTCCCACTGTTTGAGTCACTGCATTGTGGCAAGTATATATACATGATGGTTCAGCAGAGTTTACTGACAACTATTACTGTACTTCGCTCTACAATAAACCTGGCCTGGCACCTTCGATCCTTATCTGGTTTGTGATTGTTGTGGGCTCTCTTGGGGTCTGCTGTGGAGACTAAGTGCACAAGTCGACCTGGCAGACATCACTGATCACACGCGCAAGCAGCCTTCTGGTTATCATTAACGGAGCCAGAGCCCTGTGAGGACACCTTGGCAGTAAATCCTGACCGGCCGCCTCCTGAAGAAACTACAGTAATGCCCTAGTCTGAAATTGTAGATGAAGTATGATCTTTAACTTTCGATTTCCTAGTGTTTTACAGTTTGACAGAGAGCAACCACAAGTGACCTGTAACAAAACTGTTTGTTGTGGAATATAAATAGTTTCACAGTGGACCAAACAAGCACAGGGTTCTACCCTCTAAAATGGGTAATTCCCACTAGACTGTGGCGTTGTTCATGTATCGCTCCATCTATACTGAGGGTACTGTGAAAATCAACATAGCCTGATGGCCCAGTCCAGACCAGCTTTTACATAAGGACTGGAATAACGTTCACTTTGCTTCCAGTTCTGAACTGATCTCCACTGCAGTGAGCGTAAAGGTAACAGAACTAGCTGAGTGGTGATTTGCATTAAACATCCCCTTTTGGGGAGACAGAGACAGGACACCAGACAGGAGATCCATCCTGATTCAAGGTGGCTTACACCTGAGTTTCAGTCCTAAAGTAATTATCTGAGATTGGCCCCAGGGATCCAATGGCAGAATTTGGCCCCATAGGAGGAGGGGTGAAACCTGGTAAAACAGGAAAAGTATAAACACAACCAGCCTTGGACAAGTCATAACCAGGCATGAGCTGAAGGCTGCAGAGAAAGCCGCACAGAGTGCCAGAGACAGGAAACAATTTATTTCAGTGAAAAGCCTCTTCCCATGGTGAGGTGGGCTTTGCTTGGTCTCACATCCTCAACATAAATCAGCGGCCTCGTGGGACAGGATTTCCACACCGAGTGCAGCTTGCACTGGAACAGTAAGGGTTTCCTGGCTCCAGGTGCACGCGATGATCTATGGCCACATTTCACACTCCCCAGCAGGAGACGGTTAATGTGGGGCAGATAAGTAGCACAAGGCATGTTGGGAAGACACCTCCAGTGCCGGAAAACAAAGTGCAGCTGCAAGATTAGAAAAAGAGGCCAGAACTGGGGTCTATACTGGGACTACTACTGGAGCCCATACTGAAACTAATACTGGTGTCTTACTGGGTTCTGTGCTGGGACCAGTACTGGGGTTTATGCTGGGACCACTACACAGATCTTACTGACACCAGTGGTGGGATCAGGGCTGAAACTGGTATTGGTTTTGTACTGGGACCAATACAGGGGACTGCCTACAGATCTGTGCAGGAGTCTTACTGAGACCAGTACAGGGACTCTCAGTATTAGTTCCAGATCTAGTTCCAGTAAAATTAAGTCCAGTACTGGTCCCATTATTGGACCCTGTAGGACCCTATCACTGGTTGCAGAATTGATCCCAGCACAGACCCCAATTCTGGTTCCAGTAAAGCCTCATCACTGGTCCCTGTAAAATCCCAGCACAGACTCCAGTTCTGATCTCAGTAGTGTCTCTAGCACTGGTCCCAGTACAAGTCCCACAAAGACCCCAGTACAGCCCCCAATTATTGTTCCACTCTTGGTCCCAGTACGTGTCCTGTAAGACCCCAGTTTGGGTCCCAGTAAGACTGAAGCACTGGTCCCAACCCAGACCCCAAACTAGCCCTACCAAGACCCCAGCACTATTCCAGGAGGGTTAGGACTAATCTCCTTTAACTGAAAAATCGATGTTTAATTATTTTATAAATATGTATATTGATTTACATCAAATGACCATACACTTTATAACAGGAAAAGTATCTGTAGCTGTGTTTGATGATGACACAGAGCTAGAGAGCAGCAGGCAGACTTAAGAGCAAGATGCACTGGGGAGGGGGAAGGGGGGGGAAGGCACAGAAACTTCCAATCTCCAGGGTTTTCCTAGTGGCTACTGCAATGATCCTTATAGTCCAGACCCTCAATTTAGGTGCCTAATGGTCACTGAAATGTAAATACCTCTGAAGGCCTGTGAGAGAAATGCAGCCTGGGTGACTGACAGATGACGTACTTGCTAGACAAGCATGCGAGGGAGGGTGAGGGATGCATGCTCACATCAGCCGCATTTCGTTCAGATCTTGTGAGCCCCAATTCTTGGAACACCTGTGGGTTTCCATGAACATCTTCTTTGTACAAATGAAGGAAGGGAACAGAGCAGCTCCCCTGAGTGTTGTCTGCACTGGAAGGGGTCACTGTTGTCTCCTGGCTTTCCATAGAGAATGCAGCTCAATGCCAACTAGGGTCACGGGGGAGGTGAGAACTGGGGTTTGTAGGGTTTCCCAGACATCAGCATCGATTTGTGCACAACAGCTCTACTTGACATAAACACTCTATGGCTTCATTGAAGCCACCAATCCCTCCTCTCCTTCCCTCCCTGTGCATTCCTTGCAAGTGCTTTTTCGGAGGGCTGGGGATTTCATGCAGGGATTGTATGGCATAACCCTTCCCCAAGCTCCCCCGAACAATGATGCACAACAGACTGGTATTTCCCTCTGTAACTCCCTGGGTTTGCTACAACACCTCAACTAGGACTAACGAGTAAGGTATTTAAGAGCTGCACGGGTGTCACAGACTCACAGGTCATGCCCACTCTTGGCCTCCTATGGTCCCTGAGAGGAACCTCCTTCAGTAGTGAGACAGACCGTCTCAGAGATCCACTCTCGGGGGTTAAGATGTAGGTCCCTCCGCCTCCTGGAACTGCACCTCTCTGAGCCTTCAGCACACCTGTCTCTCGCCGTGGGCCCTCTCAGAGAGTCCACTCACTCTGGACTCCTGAGGTCTCCACTCCCAGAAGGAATAATGCCACCCTATTCTCTAGGCTGGTGTGACCCTCAGCCAGCATAACACAGAAGGGCCTATTGAGCATCTGAACACAGCACAGGCCTGGACTCCCTCAGCACAGTGCGTCTAAGTCTCTCCTACTTCCAGGTGGGATCTGGCTGCTCTCTCCCACCACGTCTGGAGACCCTGCACTTTCCAGGTGAGCATCCAATATCATCTGCCACCAAGCCCTGTATCTGTCCTTTCTCTTCTGTTCAGGTAAAGAGGGTTGCCTGGGCCCCTTTCTTCTCCACCTCTCCTCTCATCCATCCTTTGTTCCCTACTGGCCGGAATCATCTGGCATGGTCATTGGGATCCCCTTTCTGTAGCCCGTTGTCTTCCCACTGGTGAGAACAGGCTGTCTCTCCTACTTACAGGTCACCAGACATTGGGGTATCTATTCTCCAGGCCACTGGCCAGGGTCACAAGTTCAGTCATTGGTCTTCTGTAACAACAAATTCCCTCTCCCATCCCCTTGTTAAACCAGTAACTTACAGAGAAACTGAGTCCCATCCCCTTTCCATTCAAGCCACTGAAAAAACCAAAGCAAATCCCCCACTTCATCACAACATGTTTTCAGTCATCTAATCAAGAAGGCAGTGTTTCCAAGTGGTTAGAGTAAGGACCTGACAAATCTAGTCTTCACTCTGCCTCTGACTTGTCTGAAGCTAAGCAAATCACCTAAACCCTTCTGTGCCACCATTTCCTAATCTGTCCAAGGTTAGCAAAACGTATCCATGTTTGCAATGAGCTCTCAGATCCTAGGTTGAAAGATGCCGTCAAACTAGTAAGTCTCTTTCTTAGGATTGTTAGGGGGGTCTGAATGAGCGAGTGCTCTGACATCTAGTGATTAACTGGAGCAAATACTCCATGAACCAACCTTGTTTGCATAGCTACATCTGCTCTGCGTAGGTGTACAGCATGATGGAGCTGCTGTGCTCAAAAGTTCACTTTTGGCTGATGATGGATTGGAAATCACTCTGGTATTGGGTATGGGAGAGTGTAGTTACCCTTGTTGTGTGAGGAAAGGACAGCAGAACTGTGCTTGGCATGCCCTGACTGAGTGGTTACTCTCCACTGAATGGCAATTACTAAGTAGAGTATGGAGTACCAAAGACCAGGTAAGGAAGAATGGGGGGAGGTGTAGTTGTACTTGGTAGCGTGGTCCTTGCCCACAGAGTGCTAGATGCTGTTCATCCTTTTGGTCTCTGCTAATTAGACTCAATTGGGAGTCTTTTGATTTGTTACAGATCACTAGAGCTGAAATCACTGATCACCAGGTCTAAGTGCTAAACATTACATATGCTGGTGGGCAGTGTGTCCAGTGAAAGAGACCGAACAGCTTACCCTATTTATGAGGCCCCTCCACTAATTGCTGACATCAACGAGAGCTATGTTAAATCGTGGGACCTTGCAATTTTCCTTCTCTTAGTATTCACACCTCCTCGTCAACTGGTGGGAGTGGGCCACATTCACACTGACTGAATTGGCCTAATTGTAGGCTCCTCCATTTGGTAAGGCAATTCCCTTCTATTCATGTGCTAGAATATTTATGCCTGCCTCTGTGATTTCCACTCCAATGCATCTGACTAAGTGGGTCTTTGCCCAGGAAAGCTTATGCCCAAATAAATCTGTTAGTCTTTAACGTGCCACAAGACTCCTCGTGATGATGATTAATGTGCACTATCTGTTCAAAGACAGAATGGCTACTGTCCCTCATTTGCTGACACAGAGTACTGTTTTTACATTCAAATCTTTTTATTATTAAACACCTCTGAGAACAGCAGTTATAAACAGCAAGATGAAGGTAGATTAAGTTGGGAAGGAGAAAAAAAAGAGAGAAAGAGTCTTCCCCAAGTGGGACTGAAACCCAGAGAAGAAAACAGGATGGTAATAAATACTGTTCTATTTATCACTTCACTGGCAACTTCCAAACAGGAATTTGTAAAGATTTTACAAATATTGTTAAGCCACAGACATCATGCTAGTATTTTTTTAAATACAGGTTTTAAAAATACAGAGGGTGGAGGGGGGGGTGGGCCCACCCGTACGCCGCGTGCCCGAGGCCGGCACAGCCCATGTGCCGCGCGCCTAGGTTGGCGCTGCCCAAACGCCGCATGCCTGGGGCCGGCACAGCCCTTGCGCCGCACACTTGGGGGCAGGGCCACCCATGTGCTGCGCTCCCAGGGCCAGCGCTGTCCTTGTGCCGTGCATCCGGGCTGGCGCCGCCCATACACCGCGTGCCCAGGGGCTGGCACAGCCCATAGGCTGCACACCCAGGGCCGGCACAGCCCATATACTGCACACCCAGGGACAGGGCCACCTAAACGCCCATGTGCTGCGTGCCCGGGTCTGGCGCCGCCCCTACGCCGAGCGCCCAGGGGCCAGAACCATCCATGCGCTGTGCACCCAGGGGCGAGGCCGGCCCTGATCACTCGGCGGGCACATAGAAATGGCCCGGCGGGCGCCATGGCACCCACGGGCACCGTGTTGGGGACCACTGTTGTAGACTTTGTATCCCCTTTTGCTACATTGATTGTCCTGTTGAGTGAATGAGGTGCGAATGGATAAGGCATGAAAGAAAAGCACCTGTGGGCACTTGCAATGTTTGGAGAAAGGTGGAAGCCAGATTCAAGAATAAGAACAATGGGACTTGTGAAGTGGGCTCATTAAAAGAAGACTGGTCCTATGGGTGCCTTGGGAGTAAGCAGCAAGTGCCTGCTTTTGGAAGTTCCTTCTTTGAGGGTGAAAAGGGCAGCATTAAAACAACACCCAGAAGAAAGTGCCACAGATGAATAACTGCATATGCATATGATAACTCTCTGCATGAGAGGGAAGACACTATACACTAAGGGTACGTCTAAACTACATGGCTCCGTCGACGGAGCCATGTAGATTTGTTTTTTTGGCAAAGGCAAATGAAGCCGCAATTTAAATGATCGCGGCTTCATTTAAATTTACATGGCTGCCACGTTGAGCCGACAAACAGCTGATCAGCTGTTTGGCGGCTCAGCGCACTAGTCTGGACACTCCCCTGCCGACATCAAAGCCCTTTGTCGGCAGCCCCGGTAAACCTCATCCCACGAGGAATAATGGGGCTGCTGACAAAGGGCTTTGATGTCGGCAGGGGAGCGTCCAGACTAGCGCGCTGAGCCGACAAACAGCTGATCAGCTGTTTGTCGGCTCAGCGCGGCAGCCATGTAAATTTAAATGAAGCCGCGATCATTTAAATCGCGGCTTCATTTGCCTT
The DNA here is from genome assembly GCF_052426305.1 of Pelodiscus sinensis. Lineage (NCBI taxonomy): Eukaryota > Metazoa > Chordata > Testudines > Trionychidae > Pelodiscus > Pelodiscus sinensis. The sequence goes on from NC_143062.1 coordinate 9,696,162, forward strand.
TGCCTATCTGTCTAATCTACATGGCTCCATTGATGGAGCCATGTAGTCTAGACACAGCCTAAGGTATCTTGCAGTCAACATGGGAGCACTGATCCAGCTCCAACTCTTCCCCACCTAACTAACCTGGCCAGTGCAGTTAGGTGGAACAACTATTAGTAAAAATAAGACATGGTGGGTATGCTGTATTATATGCATATAAGTTTTGACAGCTATATGTGTATATTACCAATAAATGTGGCATTTTACCTTTTCCCCCATAAAAAGATCCCATGCGGTACTTTTAAGTACAATATAACCACCCTGCCCCTGAGCCAGCCCCCACACAGCACCCCCCGTCCCAATGCACTCACCTCACCTCTGCCCCAGAGCCAGGCCTCCCCCCCCGCATGCTCCCCATCCCAAAGCACTCATCCCTCCCCAGAGCCAGGCATCCTTCCCCCTCCCCCGCAGAGCCAGGCACTGGAGGAACACAGGCTAAGGAAATCTTATCTTTAAAGTTGCTGCTCCTCCCACCCAGCTTGGCTGCCTTGGCTCTCAGGCTACATCTAGACTGGCATGATTTTCCGGAAATGCTTTTAACGGAAAAGTTTTCCGTTAAAAGCATTTTCGGAACAGAGCGTCTCGATTGGCACGGACACTTTTCCGCAAAAGCACTTTTTGCGGAAAAGCGTCCGTGGCCAATCAAGACGCGCTTTTGCGCAAAAAAAGCCCCGATCGCCATTTTCGCGATTGGGGCATTTTTGCGGAAAACATATCTCAGCTGTCTACACTGGCCCTTTTGCGCAAACGGGACCTGCATCTGATTGCAACCCCATTTTGCATGTCCCAAACGGGAGCAGCATAGTATTTCCGCAAAAAGCACTGATTTCTTACAGTAGGAAGTCAGTGCTTTTGCGGAAATTCAAGCGGCCAGTGTAGACAGCTGGCAAGTTTTTCCAGAAAAGCGACTGATTTTCCGGAAAAACTGGCCAGTCTAGACACAGCCCCAGTGTATAGAGGGAGGCAGCACATAGCCAGATCCAAGTCCTGGGTCTCTGCTCAAAGCATCACGTGGGCCAGAGCACCGTGCGCTCCGGTCACATCTCAGCCTGGCGCCGCACCCTAGCATGGCGCCTAGGGGCAACTGCCCTCCCTCACCCGCCCTTTGCTACGCCTCTCACCAAACTGAGTGAGTGGGCAACAAAATGGCAAATGAAATTTAATATGGATAAGTGTAAAGTAATGCACGTTGGAAAAAATAACCCCAACTATACATACAGTATGATTAGGGGCTAATTTGGCTACAACAAATCAGGAAAGAGATCTTGGAGTTATTGTGGATAGTTCTCTGAAAACTTCCACACAGTGTGCAGCAGTTGTCAAAAAGGCAAACAGGGAGGAGGATAGCTCGGTGGTTTGAGCATTGGACTGCTAATCCCAGAGTTGTGAGCTCAATCCTTGAGGAGACCATTTAGGGATCTGGGGCAAAAATATGTCAGGGATGGTACTTGGTCCTGCTGTGAAGGCAGTGGACTGGACTTTTCAGATGCTGAAGAAGGATGGCAGGATACAAATCGCTTGCTCATTGTCTTTGGTCCACTCCCTCTTGGGCACCTGGTGCTGGCCACTGTCAGCTAGATGGACCTTTGGTCTGACCCAGTATAGCCGTTCTTATGTTCTCTGTCTACACTTCAAAGGCAGAGGTGCACTGATAGACTAATTGAATAGTCGATGCAAATTGCATTGACTATTCGATTAGTAAATTAATTAAAATTAAAAATCAATTAACTTCGTTTTGCAGCCACCACTCCTCTTCACCCGAGTGCCCTTTCCATCCCCTCTCTGTTGATGCTGGCCCCTCTGCTTTCACCAGAGAGAAGCCCAGGGGCTGCAGAGGGGCCAGCATTGACCTCCCCGATACGGCAAATTCCCTGGTTTGGGACCAGTCAGGTCCCATCTGTGCTGAACCAGGCAGGTTCAACCTACATTTGTGTTTATTTAGCTTTCATGAGGAAATCAAATCAAAAGAGGCTGAGCTGTAATGTTCAAGTCTTTCACGCAAGCCTTTAGTTATGAAGGGACTGCGTAAGTAAAACACATGGTGAAAAATCACCAGGGTCCTAATCGTCCAAATATTTTTGCACATGAGAAACTTTACATACTTGAACAGTCCCATTGCAGTCCATGGGACTATTCATCTGAATATTTTTCAGTATTTACCTATTTGCATCTTAGATGCCACAGCAGTGGCTTAGAATGTATTAGGATTCTAGTATTAGGATTAAAGTTAGGCTCCAAATACCTCTGTGGATCTGAGCCTATATAAGTGCAAAAGAGGCACCAACTGAATGTTATCAATATTGCACATGCGGAAGCAATGAAACCTTTGGTACTATCAATTAGCCAAGTTTGTAAAAGCATCGTCCATAATCGAAAGCTGTCATTTTGCTAGAAGATCCAATTATTCTGCCAGATAAATGTCAATTGTGTGTAAAGTGACAGACCAAGTTCCAATAATCAGAAAGGAGAAAAAAGAATAAAAGGAGAGTGACAAAATGCCAGCTGATGACTCACAGAGTTATACAGCTCTGTAACTTGGCTAAGTACTGTAGGCATTTAAGTAAATCACTTCTGATGGTATTGATAAATCATCCTTTTGGGCCATCCTTTTGGGAGATAATTAAGGCCTTAGTCATACAAATTACAAGATGCCAGGGGAATCCCTTTCCTTTGCCCCATTAAAAACTTGATTTCAATGGAAGTTAGGAACCTAAAAGTCTTTGAGGATCTGGATCTTAAAGCTGAAGAGGATGTTTGCATCATCATTTAATAATTTCAGGGTTTTTAACAGGCTTTTCAGAGAGTGGCTGACTTAGGCCACTTCTATATGGCAAACTTACACTGGTCTAACTGTGTCACTCTGGGATTTGAAATATCCACACCTATAGACCAGGCCCTCACTCTGGGGGAAGGTCGGCTTAAGGTACACAATTCCAACTATGTAAATAACATAGTTGGAGTCGACTTACCTTAAGCCGAGCTTTGATACTGTCCTCACAATGGAAGGTCAACAGGAAAACGCTCCTGTTTTTGCTTAGCTTCCCTTATTTCTTGCAAGTAGGAGTACCAGTGCTGACGGGGTACCCCTCAGCATTTGAATAAGTGGGTCTTTACTATTGCGAAAGAGAATATAAAATTTCTTTTGCAATACTTCCCAGACAGAATGTCTTTGGCCACAGGGAGGCAATAATGTTCTCAAAGTTGAAACAAAACGGCGTGCCAAACAGAGGATGCTAAAGGAAAATATCTGTTACAATGATGTTTGAGGAGATTTTAGTAGCATGCAGGTCCACAAATGGGCAATCTCACTTGTGGCCACTAGATGGTGATGCAGCCTTGCACTTTTCCATTCTCTGGATTATCTGATTTTTTTTTTTTTTACCTCATATGGCTCTCATCTCAATTAGATCAGGTAACTGGGGTTTTGCTTGTGTTTACATTTCTTCTTGTGAATGATCGTTCTCCTGCCCCTTGTCCTGTTAGTCCTGCTGCAAATGAAACAACACAAAATCAGGTTTATGAGTGGTAGAAATATAGGGTGAAAACCAGAGGTGGGCAACACAAACCATCAGTACTTAATTTACCTGTGCATCCACGGTATAACTGTTTGTACTTGCCATTGGCCATGGATTTCCATTCCTGGCCACTGAGCTGTGGAAAGCAGCATAGACCAGGATGCTGCTGCCTGCAGCTCCCATTGGCCGGGAATGGCGATCCGCAGTCAACGGAGCTGCAAGTGGCCGTTCCTGCAGAGGCACAGGTAAATAAAGCTCCACTGGTCCACCAGGAGTTAACTATGGCAAATCACAGCCAGCCCACAGGTCGTTTATTGCCTATGACTGGTAAAAAATGCTGTCACCTATGATGACAGAGATTTTCAATCAGGCGGCTGGAAACCATGAGAGGCATTAGACTGTGTGGGGCCCAAGGCAGAAAGTTCAGAGCCCTGAGCCGTGCTACCGTACATCTAAAACCTGGAGCTCCTGAGTACCCTATGGGCAGGAGCCTTCAGTCCCCTTCCTCCCACACAATTGAAACCCTGAGGCCCTCCTACTCTCCGAGTTTTTATAGCATGTATGTATGGGGAGGCACTCAGAAAGAAAAAAGTTGAGAACCCGTGACGTCTGACCTATTGTTAGGCCACCTGAATATCTCCCTGAAATATCAAAAGAACATTAAATACATACAAATCCCAAGATAACTGGTTGTGTTAAGGGCTTTAAATACACAGTCCTATTGCAAACACATAGAGGATTTACTGATAAATTCCTACTGCCTCATGGGAATCTCTGAAAATCTCTGTAGTTCTCTTGAAACTATTCACCTGCTGACATGCACCTTCAGTGTACTGTTTATAGGGCTATTTACATTAAATTTAGATTTTTGCTTCTTAAAAGTTCCATTTTTACTCCTGCTGCTCATCCCCCTGTAGTCCTAAATCTCTGTGACTTTACCATTGCTTCTACAATAATTAACTAATAATACTGTAAAAAAAGGACTGTAGATGGGATACTGTCTCAGCTGACACCATTTCTTCTTTATACTTTACATTGTAAGATCTTTGGGATGGGAACTCTTTGTTATTTGTACAGTGCCAAACACAGTGGGGACCTAATCCATGACCAAGGGCCCTACGTGCTACTGTAATACAAACAATAAATAATAATCCTCCTTTAGACTTCTAGTCAACTCTCTGCCTTTGAAACTCCTCATACACTGCACTCTGAAATTCCTAGCTGAAGTCAACACAATAAGAGTATCTGATGTGATCAAAAAGACTCCTCTTCTATTTCCTGCTTCCAGTGTTTGGGATTAGAATGTTATGCTGTTTCGAGTTTATAATTTTCTAAAGGCCTGATTCTGGCCTCATGCTGGTAAAAACCATGAGTAACTCCTGAAATCAATGGACTTGCATTAAAGCAAAGCTGGGAAGAGATTAGAATGAGGTCCCACTTATTTTAGAACTGATGGATGAAGCCCAGAAGAGAAAGCAGTTCTAATGTAACAGTATTTAAACAGCCCTGCTGAGAGTGTGAAAAATGGTTGTGGGTTTGAAATGTATTTGCAATGTAATGCAAATGCCAGAGGACAACAAACTACAAAAAAGGCAAAGATTCTGTTTTTATACAAATCACCCCAGTCAAGAAAGTGATGGGAATGAAATTTCTAAAAACTCATAATACTTATTGTCTGCAGATTTCTTTGTAGTTTTTTGGATAGTGTGAGTGGCTCTTCCAGTGTTTGGGGTTGCTGGTGCTAACAATTCTAATTTTGCAGCTATTGCACCCTCACAGTCCCACATCCTGATTGCAACTCCATTTTGCATGTCCTAAAAGTTAGGTCAGAAATGTGTCACCAGAACTTGAGTATGTCACATGACTTACACAACATTACATTAGAAAGTGATTTGTTTTTCGCTGGCATCACTATTTGCATCATGTCTCAGAGGAGTAGCGGTGTTAGTTTGCATCAGCAAAAACAAGGAGTCCTGTGGCACCTTAAAGACTAACAGATTTATTTGGGTATAAGCTTTTGTGGGTGAAAACCACTTTGTCAGAGGCATGGGGTGGAAGTCACAGAGCTTAGGAGATTGATATACTAAATCAATCAATCAATCAATGTCTGTGATTTCCACCCCATTTTTACATACAAAAGCTTATGTCCAAATAAATCTATTAGTCTTTAAAGTGCCACAGGACTTCTTATTTTATTTGCATCATGATTGTGATAGCAGTCTTGGAAGTACTAGAGGCTTTGTTCAAAGTCCACAGTGGGTTTTAGATCAGACCCTAGGAAAGAGACAAACACTGTCTTTTCTGTAAAGGAGAAGGAAGGAAAATAGAGTGAATAAGTGTAAAGATCACAGAGAGATACTAGTCCAGAATATTTTCTCTATATAAATCAATTATAGGGAACATCCTACCCTCTGAAGAAACTTCCCGCTGCAGACTTGCCAGCTTTCAACATAGTGGCTGGAAATGACATCATGCCAGTAGTTTGATGCCTCTTCTTTCCTTTGCATGTTTTCCTTAGGTAAACAAGAATTACATCAGTTTGAAGTCCCCTCCCTTACTTTAAACAGTTAGTAGGAAAATAATAGCAGACTGATATGTCTGAAATGTAACAAATTAGTAGGAATGGAGCCCCAATGTAATTAGGGTAGATCACAAATTAAACTGAGCAGTGATTTAAATAAGAAGTGCAACTCCCTGTCCTTTTCAGTTGTAGATCTCAGAGTACTTCATGAAGGTGAATTGCTATCATTAAGCCCTTTTTACAGAGGAGGAAACTAGGCTACAGAAATGGCCACTTTTTTCCTAAAGAAGGGTGCCTGTATGTTTGGACCCTGACTTCAGACCCCAGGGCAATACTTTCTAGAAGTGCTTAAATGCCTGCAGCTCCCACTGATTTCACGTAGGCTCCCTGATACCAGTAGCAACCTCTGAATATGGAGGCCTGTGACTCTTCCAAGGCAGCAAACCAGCCTGCCTCCTGAGCTCCAGAGACAAGGTGGCTGAAGTACTATCCTCTGTTGGACCAACAGCCCTGCTGGTGAGAGAGACGGGAACCTTGTTGGAGGAGGCTGCAAGGTTCCCGTGTTGAGAGCCAAGAGCCCGGTGTCCAGGCTTGCAGGTTAGTGGCCAGCTTTAGGGCTGCATTAGTACTGAGGAGAGGGCAGGTTAGTGGCCCAGGGAATAGGGCGGGAAGGGAGCTCAGTGACGCGGGCCTAGCTACTGCTGTACGACTCTGGGCCATTCCTCGCAGGCGGCCTCTCCTCTAGCGTAGCTTCCCCACGGAGGGGCTACTGCAGCCATCACACGTCTGTCCCGCCCCGGGGAAGGGGGAGAAGTAGGGCTCCCGCCACACACAAAATGGCCGCCGGGGCCAGCCGGAGGTGGATGACGTCCCCGTCCGGAGTCCCACAATGCACTGCTGGTCCAAGTCCCCATCCCGAGGCCCCCCGCCTGTCGGCATCCCACAATGCACTGCTCCCTCCAGCCCTCCCGCCTCGCCAATCCCACAATGCGCTGCTCCTCCGCTCTCCTCTCCTCCGCTGTCTCACAAGCCCCCCTCCTCCCCACAATGCACCGCTGCCGCCCCCTCCTCCCCCCGCGGTGTCCCTGTAGCAGGAAGATGGCGGACACAATGAGCAGGAGCCGCCTCTCCGCAGCCTGAGCCGGCCCCGCCTGAGGGCGCTGCCCGCCCGCCCGCGCCGAAGCCGCCTGCCCCAGTCTCGCGTGCTCCAGGCCCCCGCCCGCCTCCCCTTCGCCGCCGCTTCCCGGGCCTCAGGCCGCCGCCCGGCTCCCTCGCTCCCCGGCGTCCTCCGTGCCCGGCTCCCGCTGGGCCCCGGCCCGGCTCCCTCAGGCCCCGCTCGCGCCCGCCGCCCCTCCCCCGCGGCATGAAGCTAACGGACAACGTGCTGCGGAGCTTCCGCGTGGCCAAGGTCTTCCGCGAGAACTCGGACAAGATCAACTGCTTCGACTTCAGCCCCAACGGCGAGACCGTCATCTCCAGCAGCGACGACGACTCCATCGTGCTCTACGACTGCCAGGAGGGCAAGTGAGTGGCGGGGCGGGCTGCCGGGGGCAGGTCGGGGAGGGGGGGGGCATCTGCGGGAGCCTCCTCCCGTGCAGGTAGGTGATATTTGAGCTGCCCGGAGAGCTGCTTCCCGGGGGCTGGGCGAGGGCAGCAGGAGGGATCGGTCCCCGGGGAATATCCGCCTGGCCAGGTAAGGGAGAAAAGGCGGGCTCAGGAAGGCCGAAGAATAGCTCTGGCTGAGCGCTAAAGCTGCCAGCTAATGGTTGATGCGAAAGACTAGGAGGCGGGGAAGGCAACCACCTGAGTGTGCAGAGACGAGTCCCCTGCGATGCTGATGCTCAAGTTGTTCCCCAGGTAGAAGCTGCTGAGTGAAACTGGCATCCTGTTGGGTTCGCTTTTCTTCTGGCACCAAGGCCGTTGGTCGCAAAAGTGAAGGTGGCAAGAGATTCGGATGTGTTTGGCTGTGCTGCTGTGGGGCAGAGCTCTGAGCAGTAGTTGAAAACGTTGTAATTGTGTGTCTGCAGCCTAGGGAACCCTCTCTGCTTTTTATCTAACGAGCATATAAAACTGAAAAGTTAGAATAATTCGGATTTGCAAATGGAGCGTCAACAGCAGGGAGAACAAGGTTATTTTTATTAGATTTTGCCTTACATTGTGAAAGGGCACTGGAGTCCATCTACACTAAAACTTTCAGTGTTACTGCCAGCAGTGGAGACGAAAGTGTGGAGGTTCACAGCTTCTAAATGTAGCATTGTAGTTAAGAAGTCTTTTGCTTCATGTTTGGATGGTTACTATTTTTACAACTATGAGGCTAGAATTTTGTTTAAAGAGATAGCGATGCAGCCGTGTTAGTCTGGTGTAGCTGAAACAAAAGACAGAACTATGTAGCACTTTAAAGACTAACAAGATGGTTTATTAGGTGATGAGATTTCCTGGGCCAGACCCACTTCCTCATTCATGCTTAAATTTGACAGTTTATGTATGGGTTTAAACAAATACTCTAATTATCTCACCCATTACAAAGATAGCTTCCCTAATTATCACTCCTAATGTCATTACCTCACAGAAACTTCCCCTATTATCACCCCTATGTCACTACCTCACAGAAACTTACCTTCCACCCTCACCCCCATTCTGTTCTAAAATTTGATTTGTCAATTTCACATGCGTTCACTTTTTTTATTGTATCACTTTGGTATATATGGTTGTGCTGATTTTCTTCCACATATTGATCTGAGGAAGTGGGTCTGGCCCACGAAAGCTCATCACCTAATAAACCATCTTGTTAGTCTTTAAAGTGCTACGTAGTTCTGTCTTTTGTTTAAAGAGAGTTAAACTTCTCAATTAATTGATGGCTTAGGACTTTTCACTGATCACAGAAATCTTTCCATTCTCTGAGTGGATTTTTCAAACTTTCTCAGATTTAGTTAGTACAGTTTATAGGTACATACTTACAGATGAGTTTATATATGTCCAACTTTGAAGTTAGTGGAGTTGCCCTGATTTTTCTTTTGAGGAATATGCCTACTGTTGACTACCCATGGTCGCAGACTCATTTATTGATGAGTCTTTCCATTGAATATCTAAGTCAGAGAGCAAACATTTGATTTGGGCATGTTAAGTGCCCTGTTTGGCTTTAAATGAATTGGATAAAATAAACTGTTTTGATGTACCTTTTAAAATGGCAACCCGTTCTAGATATAACTTTTTTAATATTTATTTTAACTTCATAGTTGAATATGGCACACTATACATGCCCGATAACTTTAAAAACTATTTGGCATTCCACTAAAATACATTGCCAATATTACGTAGCAAGAAAGGCGTTTACTGTGCTTTGTGTAAACCCCTTTTGAGTAGTTAGCATCTTTACCTACAAGCTAGAATTAAAATGTGCATGAGTCTACTCTATAGTGAGAGGAATGCAGATTTTTTCAGAAACTGAACAAATATGAATTCCGACAAATTAGAATTTTTGAAGCATAATTTTGATTAACGGGAATGAATAAAATTCTTCTGGGAACCTTCCTTGGAGCATGCAGTAGGACATCCATCCTAGGAATAAATAATAGAAATGTACAGAACACTTGAAAAATGCACTACCTGATTCAGTATAAGAAAATTGTGTGTATATATACATTAATCAGTTCTAAATTATCATGTTTTGGGAACAGGACAACTATAGATGGAATACATGATGCATAGAGTCCCACATCCCTGTCTGCAAAAATGAGTCATGGATATCCTCATCCATGGATGCAGATACCTGTGGATTTTCAGGGCTCTAATAATTCACATACTGTAAGACTCATATCAAAGTGAGTCAAACTGGAAGTCCTAAATTATTTCAGGAAAAAATATCCTGGTGCAGTTACTCAGTTTTTCTCAAAGTTCCACTTTCTGGTGTGGCAGCAGTGTGCCAAATATTGTGTGTGGTGGTGTTATAGGTTCCAGAATTAAGCATGGAGTATCACAGAAAACAAAGCTATGGAGGGGTAGCTGTGTTAGTCTCGATCTGTAAAAACAACAGATATATTTGGTTATAAGCATTTCTGGGTAAAAACCACCTGACACAGACTCCTTGTTTTTACAAAAAACAAAGACATGGTCCCTATTTTGGTGTGACACAAGTGTAACCAGAAGTAGGATGAGAAACCGGACAAGGAATGAGTAGGATAACCGATACATAAAGGCTTTTTAAAACAACTTTCTCAAATTATATGCTGTGTAGAGATGAATGTTTAGGATTTTAATAAGGAAAGGAGTGCAGTGGCATGAATTACCATAGTAGGCTGCATGACATTCATGAGGTGGTTAAAGGAAAAAATATACACCCTTGTAGGATAAGTGGATAAAGAGGACAATCAGCAGAGTGGAGGTTGTGTGGAACTAGCCAATAAAATACTAGCCCATATGAGTAGGGAGAGGTGGTTTGTGATTATCTGATGAGAAAACATGGTAGTCCGTTACTTTGTTGTGTTTTTCTTCTGTCAAGCAAATTAAAACAAACTCTTGTCACTACTGTCATTATTGCATGGCATCTCTCTTCATTCTGGTTGTTCTGTTTTGGACTATTTTGTGTAAATTTTTTTAAATACTTGTTTTCATGCATAGTATGTCTTTGCTTTCATCCAAATTAAAATGTTACTGTCACTACCTGTTTGAGCCTAAACTAAGACTATAATTAATTTCAAGTTAAAATAATCTAATACCAGAATAACATCATAGATGGTTATCCACTAGCTTTGAAATCTACATTTTGATTTGAACATCCTCCACTAAGGCTGGAGCTGATGAGCAGTTACTGTGACTTTCCATGATTGTACTGTTCCTAGATCAACTTCAATTGAATAGACATAAGCTTGATGGGACTGGAATGTAGTTACATTTGGGCCATCCATTTATATCCATGTCATGTCCTGAAGAGGACTTGTTTAGATTAGGGATGTAAAAGAGTAGTCGAGTTGACTATTAGCATCCCCCCCCCCCCCCCGCCTGCTGCCTGTATATGAGAGGCAGTGTGGGGGGAGGAGGGAGTAGGCACCAGTGCGGGGGAGGAATGGGCCTTAAAAGCTGGTTTATCCCCTCCACCCAGCACCCGCTCTGCAGGGTGGGAGCAGGGGAGTCAGAGGCGATCTGGTGTGAGCCGGGACTGGCTCTTACTACAGGTCCCACACTGTACCTCTGCCTTCTAAATGTAGTAAGAGCCAAACGGCTCTTAATACGTTTAGAAGGCAGAGCCACAGTAGTCCAGACCTGGTGCAAGCTGGTACTGAAGCAGTCCTGGGCCTACTTCCACTGCATGTACATCCAGCTCCTACTACATTTAAACTACAGAGTCTGTGTCCCCTTATCGACTAATTGTGTACCCGATTCAAATTGTATCAAATACATGATTAGTCACTTACTCGATACCTAACATCCTTAGTTTAGATGAAGGTTATTGTGGAAAATCCATAGTTTGATATTGCAGTATTAAAAGTAGGGATGTAATAGTGTAGCTGGGTAAACAATTAACCTGTAAGCAGATGCTTATCAGTTAATGCTATTGGCACTGTGCAACTCCTCCTCTCCCTGAGGCTCTGAGTGAATTTTTTAGTGGCCTGGCTGGCAAGCTGGCTCAGTACCAGCTTGTGTTGTGTCCTGGCAACTACCCCAGCTGCAGCTCTGCATTAGACACACTTAAGGAGCCAGCATGCAGGCAGGCTAGGCTGGCTTATCCCCCACTCGAGCCAGCCTGTCCAGATGCTGGCTCCTAAGTGCTTCTAGTGCAGAGCTGCAGTGAGGGTAGTTGCCAGGACATGGCTCAAGCTGGGACTGAGTGCTTGCTGTACCAGTGCTAATGAATTAATTGTGTAGTTGACCATTTTTATCGACTACATGACTGATTAATTATCTTTTAACTAGGGATGTTAAGAAGCATGTAACGAACATTTATCAGAGTAGATGTATCTGGAGGTATAGATTGCCTAGTCATTACAGGATTTGTTATAACATGCATATCCACTGTTGTTTGTGAATTTGAAAATAGGTTCAATTTTGAAGACATCTGTTGATATAAGGCACTTTTGTCCTTTACTTATTTTTGTAAAGTGGCCTGGAGGTACACTTAATTTGTACCTTGCTATATTAGATTATTTCACTTATCACGAGGCCATAGTGTGGACTCAAAGCACTAGTAGTTGTGAATGATGGTTGCTGTACTATGTGAAACTTGATAGCATGAAACTTGATGATGAACTTTCTTTGCTGTGTTCTTTTGCAAATGCCTGGTCTAAACTCAATAAGATCTACCAGACTACTGTCGGTGAGGGGCTGCCTTTATCAGCCCTATTAGTATAAGGATCTTTAATCTTGAAACCTGTGTAACTTATTTCACTTTGACAAACCTCAGTAAGTTCTACAGATACGGGCACTTACCTTTCATTTTGGTATAACCTTTTCTACACTAGGATTCTTTTGTAATTTTAAGCTTTTACAGGTCAGAAAAATCAGTCTCAGAAGGAGATAATCTCCTTGAAATGTGAGAAATGGTGAAGTTAATCCTGGTAAACAGTGCCCTTATATTTGCCTGATTTTATACATGCATCTAAATTGGGCTATATTAGTCCTTGATTTCTGTTGCATGGTCCATATGGGAGACAACTCCAAAGATTTGTGTAGTGATTTGACTCAAAACCCAGCATCCCTGTATGGATGGCTCCAAAATTACTTACAGTTGCCTCAAAGGCATCAGCTTATCTTAGTTATCTATTTTTTACCTAATCTGTTAAATATGACATTCTTTCAAAACAAATTTACACTTTAAGATATAGACAATATTTTTGAGATCCAGAATAGCAAGTACAAGTCTGTGGTTATGGAGAATGCAGCATCACTGAGAGGACATTCCAATTGCTATGCCTTTAAACATGATTAATCAATATTAATTGCTGCATCCAGAAGATCAAAGTTACCTAACTTGTACTGAACTGATATGTGTTGACTCTTGCTACAAACAAGTCTGTATCTGAGCTCTTTGTATTAATTCTGAGAATGTCCCTAGGACACATTGTAGGAATGTAATAGTGTTATCCATTTAAATAATTAACTGATAAGCAGATGCTTATTGTTTAACGCTACCTGCTATGCACCGAGGTGCTCTGCCCCTCCTCCAACGGCTCTGAAAGTAAATTTGTTAGTGGGCCAGCCAGGCATACTTGTACCGAGTCCTGGCAGCTACCACCACTAGGGCTCTGCAGGAAAAATAAAGCAGCAGCAGGAGTAGCTGCTGGGATCTGGTGTGAACCAGCCTGCCTGGCCACTGGTTCACAATCTATTGCAACACAGAGCTGCAGTGGTTAACCGACAAAATATTTGTTGGCTACGCGGTTACTGGATTACACACAATTTAACATCCCTAACACATTGTAATGGTCTCTAAAATATTTTATGTTGAGCATGTTTGTATTGTTTGGTCCAGGATTAAGGCCACTTTTGGCTAACAAGTGGCAAGATATTTCAAAATCTCTCATATTGAAATTGTTTGGTGACAGTAATCCATTTTTTTTAAACAAGCTTTTGGATCTCCTTCTGTTTTATATGGAGCAATCGAGTAATAGGAGCTTCAAATGGACAAAATGACACAATTTTCTGTTTCTGTACATTTCACGAGCCAAAGAGTAATCATATGAATATGAATCATATTGTTTAGAGATCTAGTGCAAGTATAGGAAGGAAAGTTGAGTGTCTTCAGTGAATTGATTCTTGAGGTTGTTCATCAAACTACAAGACAGCTTCGCTTATTCCTAACCCTTTCCTCTGCCTAGCAGCTCAGTTTTATTGCTCTGCTTAATCATTTCTCCTCTCCTTGTCTGTGAGGCATGGCAACTCTTTGCTGCACTGTAGTTTAGCTCCTTTAGTCACTCTGCCTAACAAATCTGTGTGACTGTGCCTGAAGTCATTCCGCTATCTGTTTTATACTTATTCTAGGTCTCTGAATAGTATGATTTTCCCCAAGCTGGCTTGAGTTATAGGGATTCTAAAGAGTGGAGAGACATTCTAAATGTGATGTGATGGGGTACAGGGGCCAGTAACACTTGAAAAACTGTTTGCTAATTTGATCAGCGGTACAGACAAGGTAAACTGTAGTAGAATGACTTGGAATATATATGAAATGGGAGAGAGTGGGCTAGTAACAGATTTGTTTCCTAGAATTTGAAGTTTTAATACTAAGTCACTCAGTATATATGGAAATTTTGAATTAATACTTGCTTATACATAAGAAAACATGTCATATTGCATTCAGATTTAGGCGCTTTACATCCTTGAGCTTGCTCTGGTTGTAAGCAGAAACAGAAACCTTATACTGTGTTACAGTGAAAATGGTAACTGAATAGTCTAGTAACACCTTGAAGACTAACACAACGTTTTGTTAGTCTTTAAGGTGCTCCACCTAGACTATTTGTTGTTAAGTTTTTCCTGTTACAGACTAACATAGCCCTGTGTTACAGTGGTTTTCAAACTTTTTTTCTCATGGCCCTGTTGAAGAAAATTGATGCCCATGACCCAACATAATTTGACTAGAGTGTGGGCTCCAGGGTGGGGCTGAAGATGACAGCTGTGAGGTATAGGAAGGGGCTCTGGGGCGTGGACTCAGGGCTGGGGCAGGAAAGGCTTACCTCGAGTGTTTCTGGGGTGCTAAGGCAGATTCCTGCCTGTCGTGGCAACATAGAATGGTCTATGCCCCAGAATCACCCAGCAGCAGTTCCCAGCCAGTGGGAGTGAGGAGCTAGTGCTCACATCAGGGGGATTGCACGGAGCCCTCTGTGCTCTTCCCTTCCACCCAGCCTAGGAGCTGTCCCTGTTGCCAGCTGCCTCTGGGGCGCAGCACAGTCTGCGGTGCCAATACAGGCCGGTAGCTACCTTAACACCCCCACTGCTCACCTGACCTCCCTGCAGCAATGAGACCCAATGCATGACAGTCCACGATCCATAGTTTGAAAACCACTGCTGTAGTATGTTGCAGTTAGTTTGTCCTTTTGTATTCTGAAAACAAAACAGATGAGTTTGTATCTTAAAACTTCTTCTAGCATATTTAGGCGTTTACTGAGGCTCTTGAAAGTCAGGACATTTATATAGAGAGTACTGAAATTTTGCAGTATTGGAAGCAAATAGTATGTGTGGGGTCCCCTCTCCCAATAACATTTGTGTATTGACCTTAGGGATGTAAGCAACTAGTCACCAACCCAATAAGTTTATCGGATAGTCAAGTAGTCAGTCGATTAGTCTATCTCCCCCTCCTTGCTGCCTCAGAGAGAGCACTGGCTTCAGAGGGGGCAGGGGAAGCAAAGGCATCCCTACTGCTGTGCATCTCCCTTTGAAGTGTACAAGAACCACCCGTGGCTCTTGTACGTTTCAAAGGGTGAGGCGCAACGGGCTAGTGAGTAGCCCCTTTATTGACTCATCAAGTAGTCAGTAGAATTTCCATTGACTAGTATTTGATTACTTAGTCAAAATTAACATCCCTAACTGGCCTTTTAGCTGGTGAAAGAAATTTCAAAGATGTTCACAACAGGTTTCCTAAAGCAGATCCACTGTTTAAGAATGAATCCTTGCTAAGAAGTGAGGTTTGGGTTTATTTAAGTTAGTGGCAAAGAAGCCAAGCTACATTTCTGTAGTGTGATTGTTCCTTGCTTTCACTATTGCTAAATTCATGCACACAGACTGCCATAAGGTTTAGTGTCTCATACTGTAGCTTATACCACACTACTTTGTCAACTTCAAGTGCCCATTCCTAGCTTAAAACAGCCCTGCAATTACATGTTTCATGAGCTGGCATGAGCAAATGTCAAATTCTGCCATGATTGTTGTCCACTAGAAACTAAAATGAGTCCTATTAATTACCTTAGGATTTTAATATAGGTCCCCGGAGATGGAAAGCTAATTCATTAGTGTGCTGTGTGACATGGTCCCTTTTGGTTCTGTTTACCAGTGTTAAAGATTTTGAACAGTTTTCCTTCATCATATAAAAGGACCTGGATACTGCAAAGGATTTATAGTGCTCAGTTGCTAGATAGTAAATGTAACAGTCAGTAGGTTGCAGTTTGAGCTCTTGTGTTGAAGTGGATATTTTTATATTTTCTTCTGACAGACCAAAGAGAACGCTGTACAGTAAAAAGTATGGAGTGGACCTAATCAGATACACACATGCTGCCAACACTGTGGTGTATAGCTCCAACAAAATAGATGGTAAGTGACCTATTATAGTTCAGCATATTTAATCTTTCTGCACTAAGATGGTGCATCCAGATAAACAGCAGTAGAGGGCTGGGGAAAGCTGTGGATTCTTGACTGACGTGAATGGTTCATTTTTAGCAGTCTCTAGGACAGTGGCAAATTGACATGTTCATCTTTAAAGCGGAACTCAAAGATTTTCCCTAACACATAGGGTATGTCTACACTATGGGATAAGGTTGAATTAAGATACAAAATTTCAGCTACAGTAATTGCTTAGCTAAAGTCTAAGTACCTTAACTTGACTATTGGAACTGTCCGCACTGTAGGAAGTTGAAGGGAGCACACTCACCCTTGGTCTTCCCTTACTTCTTGGGTCGATGCCAGTAGTTCTGCACCACTCAGTTTGAATGAGTGTGTCTTCACTAGACCTGCTAATTTGAACCTTGGAAGATCGACAGCGGCAGCTTTGATCTTCCTCTGCAGTGTAGACATCCCCGTAATGACCTCTTGTTAATTTAGTTTCCTCTTTACTATAAACATTGGAGTTAACATGGTTTAGTAGTTGAAGGGAATAGGGATTAAAATCCTGTTTAATTAGGTAACCAGTTAAAAATTAAGTTTAACAGGTTAACCAATTAAGTGGGGACAAGTCGGGGGGGGGGAGGGCGGGAGCGGGGGTGATAGAAATGATGATAGAAATAGATGATAGAAAGAAAATAATTACACACAATTTATTGCTGGTGTTTGTACTTCAAGTAATAGTAAACTGACTTGAGGAAGACTGCCCTGCTTCCCTCCTGTGACAGTCCAGATGCTGGTCCATACTCCATGTAGTCCCTAATGAGTGAAACTATGAGCAAATGTACGGAGTATTAACTTTTCAGAATGTTGCATTTACAGAAAGAGAAGGCGTGAAATCAAGTCATTCCTTTACTGTATGAAGGCTGGTATTTGCACACAAGTGTGTGTGTGTGTGTGTGTGTGTGTGTGTGTGTGTGTGTGTGTGTGTGTAAAACTAAAATATATATACAGGTGTTTCTGATCCACTTCTTTCTGAAGAATTCCTCAAGAGTTTCAAACTTGGTTCTTCTTGCCTAATTCCAGGCTGAGGTAGTAGTTTGTACAGTTTGAGGGTCTATGATACCACCCGGTATAGGAGATAACTGTACAGGCCACTGCCTTGCCTGGGACAGAGCACTGTCGACTAAAAGGATCACCCGCTTATGCTTCATAAATGGTTTGTATTTAGCAGAGAAAGGTGAGATTCTGACTTCATTCTTCTGAAACAGGTAAGTGCAGAAGAATTAGGAATACACACCACATGTCAAAGCAGATCAGTACTAACAGTAATGGGACGTAAAACTGTTGATTTTGGTAGACTGACTAATGTAATTTGACAATAATCTGAAGGTATTCCAAAGGAGAAGCAGCCTTTCAGAATGGTACACTAGTCTGAGTGACTTGGTGACTCTGAGACAAAGCACATTAAAGTTCTGTTTCCAGACTCTAGAGGACAGTGCAGAACTCTGACTTCAGCTGACTTAAAGGAAAATCTGTCAGAATTGATGGATTTGAGGGATTTTGCCTGAAACATATTCTACACAGAGATGCCTTTATAAAAACGTTCTAGCTTTCCAGAGTTCAAGAATGTTCCAGACAGATTACAAACTCATTACCCTAACTCTGTCTTGTGCAAAAGTCATTTAGCTAGCTAGCCAGCCAGTATTGTAGCAACAACGGTGAAAAGAGAATTTTCCACCTTTTACCTTAATTTTGTATTAATGTTGCAGGCTCAGCACCATTTGTTAATGTAACAGTATTGAACATAACTCGAATAAACACTTGTGGAACCAAAGATTAACAAAAATAAAGCTTTGATTGCCTATAACATCAGTCTGTCTCTTTGTCCATCTTTGTTTCTAAAACAAGATGAATTTAAGAGAGAGATTAGTAAGGGGATAGCTGCTTTTATTATCCCCTCTTTTTATTTCCCATAGTAGAAATTTACTGCTGGTTTTGGAGGCTTAATTTAGTCTTGTTTATGCTTCTCCATTCACAAATGCATATGCAAGTAAAAGTGGTCCATATGCTCAACACTTGAACTCTAACGGCTTATGTTCTGCAGAATTCTTTTAATTTGGAATGAAATGTTGTTAGTACTGTTGTCCATATTCAGTGAAGACCACATAAAATAATTACTGATTTCAAAATACTATGGTCAAATCTGTCCCATGGTATATTACATTTTTATAAGGAAATTGCTGTTAGATGAAAAGTGTCTTTCCTTCTGTTCTTTTCACGTATTCCTCCTTTACCCCAAAGCTTTTTCCAGTCAGAAAGAGGTACAAAGAAAGCACAAAAGCAACACGTGTTTGGTTTAAAAAGAAAAAGCCTCTCCATCTGGTTGTTTTTTAATGCCTGTGCTTAACAATATGTAAAGGTCCTTGCTTTGAAGGTCACATCTGGGGCTGTGTCTACGCTACAGCCTGTGCTAGCAAAACTTATGCCACTCAGTGGTTTGACTATTCTGTACCTCTGCGCAACATAAATAACATCACCGTAAGCGCTCATGTGCTCAGTGCTGTATTGGCAGGAGAGTTTCTATCAGTGACATAACTTATGCCACTCACCTAGGTGGAGGTTTTAATGCTGATGGGAGAGTTCTCTTATTTTCACCAGATGCTATACTTATAGATGTGGCCTCATTGTCATTTTGAGTGGCAGAATTCACATCTTTGCTATGATTATATAGCTGGCAACAGTTCTTCCTGCATGGCTGCATTAGCAGAACATGGCATTTACATGGCAAATCTGTACTCTGCTTTCCAACAGGAAATGCTGTCACCAGCTTTTAGCAAGCTGTAATTTTGTGAGAAATGCTTAAGTAAAAACTTGAATTACTTACTTTTTATTTTGTTTCAATAATTTTGGCTTTAAGAACTGTGTACGTCTCAGCAATTCATTTACATTACATGAAGTATTTGTATTCACACCAGACCATTGGGAACATTCTCACTAGCTTTTTTTTCCATCCCCATCCGGCTGCTTGGTTTCAGTTTCTCATTCAGTTGATACCATTTTAATATTTTTCTTGAAAACAAGACCATCATTGCTATCTGATAGAGAAGGTTTTTTGTACATTTGCTTATGGGTTTCTTATATTTTCTTGCAGATACAATCCGTTATCTCTCCCTACATGATAATAAATACATCCGATATTTTCCAGGGCACAGCAAGAGGTAAGCGATGTGATGAGACGTTTCAGTGTTCAAGATCTTGATGGCTTTGAAGCACAACAAAAGAGGACTAAAGTAGTGTTGTAAAGAACCTAAACCACATTAGACTTCATTCACTGTGCTTCTTATGGCATAAAAATACAAACTTTTATCCTGTTACTTACATTGCTAACTTACTTGCACACTTGTGTGAGTTCTGATTTATTTACTCTTCTGTATTGCAGAGTAGTTGCTCTGTCTATGTCTCCAGTGGATGATACATTTATTTCTGGATCACTTGATAAAACTATCCGACTTTGGGATCTCCGGTCTCCAAATTGCCAGGTGGGAGAGTTGCCTGTCTGCTGGTGGTAGTTGTGAAATGTGCAAGAAAAAGAAAGTTTAAAATGATGAAAAATTGGTTGTAGGGTACAAAGTTGGTTTGGGTTTTATACTATTTTATGATCCCCACCAGCACTTCCTGGAATTCATAAGAAGTCATTTCAGTCAGAATACCTCTTTAGATATTCATTTTGTGCATACACTGTCATCACTCACTTTCCTCTAGAGTCCTATCTTGAGGAAGTGCTGAAAAAGCAAGAAAGCATCAGCAGTTTCTGAAGCTGATGAAACAAAGGAGCTAGACTGATGAAACAAAGGCGCTAGATGGATATAGTCCACATGTTAATGGCATTGTAGCCTTAAACTGTCGTCTTTAGAAATTTCCCATGTACCTTGGAATCAGTGGTGACAGAATGGGACCCCTTGATTGCTCTGGCTTTTAGTTTTAAAATGAAAAACATTAAGTATTTAAATACACTAACTTAGTAGAGCCATTAGGATCCCATGGATTCTCAGCTGTGTTAAACTTAGTGAAGCTGGAAGATTCATCC
Organism: Pelodiscus sinensis; assembly: GCF_052426305.1. Lineage (NCBI taxonomy): Eukaryota > Metazoa > Chordata > Testudines > Trionychidae > Pelodiscus > Pelodiscus sinensis. Next base: position 9,716,566 of record NC_143062.1, read on the forward strand.
CATGTTGGCTCTGCAACCTTGTCTGTGGTAAGCTCTTATTCTTTCGAGAGCTTTGTATGCTATAGCTAATTTGACAGTTATCCAATGCTATAGCACAGTGTTTCCCAATTTTATTTGGCTTTGGAACCCTTTTAAACTCGAAATAATTTTGCGGAACCCCTAATAACATGGAGCTGAAAAAGTAGACCACAAATAGGTACGGATAATAGTAAACAAATGCTAAACAAGGTCATGAGATCAACATTTAGTTAAATTGCCCTTATTTAAAAACAAAAATCACAATCTTTATTTATTATTATTATTATTTATTATTATTATTATTATTATTTTAAATCTGCAAGTTACCTCCATTATGCTGTACTTCATATTTCTGGTTTAACAGTAAAATCTCTCCAAAGCATACATTTGAATATCTCTTCTCATAAAGTGGACACTGAAAGTACCTGACATTCACATGACCTACCTCTTGCATAATTTGCAGTATTGAAAAATGTTCATGGAAGAGACTGACAGATCCTAAACATGTCTCTATTCTCAGTGGAAGCACAGAGCTTCTGGGGAGACAGTCATTGATTCATGAGGACAGGCTGTAAAACACAGGCTGAAAACTGATTTTTACTCATACTGTAGTTATACCTAACTAAGAATAAATCCTTTAACTGAGAAACCTCACTTTTTTTCTCATTTAGGTAGCGCACATATTGGTAAAAGATTCTTGCATTCTGAGCATTAGCTTGGTCTTCATGAAAGTCAGCAGTTGTGCTGACATGTCATTGTTCTTTGACATCTCATATGTGCAACTGTGTAATTTTTAGTTTACCAGTCTAAATTTCCCCTGCTTTGCAGGTCTGTGCTGAGTGCTTGTCTCTGCATAATGTTTACCAGTTTAACTAAATTGATAAAAGAATGTCCACTAAACAGAGTTGTGCTAGGATATCTACATTTATTTAACATAACACTTGTAGTTAAAGTAGTGCAAGTTTGTGTAGAATGAAAGAGAAAAGTGGGTTTTGCTCATGGAAGCTCATGATTCTATATATTTTGTTAGTCTCCAAGATGCCACAGGACCACTTGTTTTTCCTAGAGTAGATGTCGATGAGTGTTGAGCAGGGAATGTAGCTGAATGTTTTCCTAATTTTCCTCACCAGTGATTTAGATCAGTTAATTCCTTCTTCCTAGAAGGAACCGATTATTTAATCCTAACAGTGAAGTCAACATAAAGTCTCATCTCTGTCCCAAACCTTCTAACTTCAGCATGTGTTAAATTAACTGTCCTAGAATTACCACATGCCATTAAGGATGCCTCAGACCTTTTCTGAATTAGCAATTTCTCCAGCCTCTTTGTTGATACTCTGTACAGAATTGAGATGACTGACAGTGTGGGACATGAGAAGCTGCCATTGAAAGATTAAGACTGACAATTGAAAACCCAGCTGCTCTATCTGTAGATTGCCCTGATGGTTCTGTGTATACTGAGGGAGCTGTCAGAAATAGATTTCCAAATACAGGCATGCATTAATTTGAATTTGTGTTTAACTGTTTTCCATATTCTAGGGTTTAATGCATCTTCAGGGAAAGCCTGTATGCTCCTTTGACCCAGAGGGGCTCATCTTTGCTGCTGGGGTCAATTCTGAAATGGTGAAGTTGTATGATCTTCGCTCTTTTGACAAGGTAAGAGACAAGCTAGATGCATTTCTGACACTTGGCATGCTGTTTCTTGTGAATATAAACCTTGGCCTTGGGACATCCCTTAAAACATCCCAGCATGAACTACAACCAGGAGAACTGAGATGATTAATACATGGAGAGATTTGTACAAGAAACACTTATACAAAGTGGTGCCACCACCAGATCTTTAAATCCCATTTTGGACCTACAACTAAGTTCATTCTGGTTTAAACCCCACAGCCAGAGAATTATTAAAATCTGAGTTCCCAGATCAACTCTTTGTGTCTATTGACACAACCTCTTCTCACTCGTCTATCTATTCCTCTCTTACATTTGCTCTTCCAACATGTTTTCTCCTCTATAGTCTGTCTGTGCATCTGCATGCTCCTTCCACCAACTTAATCAGTACTGATTTATACTCACTTTCCTTTATCTGAGATCTTGGATCTTTAACCCATTTTTCAGGCTTCCTTTTACCTGTGGGAAGCACTAGTTAATGTTTCTTCCTTCTTGCTGACTGTGCTGGTATAACGTGTGTGAGGTGGTCTTGGTAGCAACATCAGAGAGAGAAGGTAAACTAACTGGGTGACAGTAGCCACACACAAACAGAGAACAGCTCTGTTTTTAGATCATAGCAACAGTAGCCCTTAGTTGAAATTAGGTTTGGGGCCCCTGTTGGCAAATGGAAACATGGTATCTTCCCCTGCCCCCTCTTCCCCCCCCATTTCTCTGTATAGTCAGGTGTAATGTGAGAATTGTTTCTTTTCTCTAGTGACTGTCCTGGTAAACCAAATGTTCGTTCATGGTCATTTCCTTTATGGTGGTGAAACCGCAAGTTTCCTAAACATCCTGTTGCGGTGTAGTTGCTGTTGGAGATGACAGAATTGTGGCATGTCAAACACGGCTGCATCAGAGTATGACAGGTTGTTGCTCCTCTTCCTTGCCATCCTTTGCATGGCAGCTAGTACTGACTTGTTCAATATTAGTCTGGTTTTCTTCCTTTTAGGAATCTAAAATGTTTTCCTGTGCTGGCAATACAGACTTTCACCTACAAAGTAAATGTTTGGGAATGCATCCAAATCATCCCCGTCCACCACTTTCTTTGTTTTGTTTTCGAAGGGTCCATTTGCTACATTCAAGATGCAGTATGATCGAACCTGTGAGTGGACAGGCTTGAAGTTCAGTAATGACGGGAAGCTCATCCTCATATCAACCAATGGAGGGTTCCTTCGACTGATCGATGCATTTAAGGGAGCTGTACTGCATACGTTTGGGGTGAGCGGGCTGTCTTGGTTGCCTTCTTGGAAACTGCACTGTCATTGTGCTACATCCTTGTCAGGGATGGGGTATGTGCTGCATTTATTAGCTTAGCTGATGAAACACTTCAGTTCCGTGCGTTCCAGGGGAGGTCTCTTAGAGCTCCCTTCCAGCTGCACTAATAGAGATAGCTGATGCCTGGTAGATGACAGAAGTGCTAAAGAAAGGGCTTCTGTAATAATTTGCTGCTGATTGGTCCCGATTTACCTTAGGCCTTGTCTACGTTATTTAAGTTACATGAACGTACAGCCATTGCTGTAATTAAACTGCCATTGCCTTTCCATACTATGCTCCTTATGTCAGTGGAGCACTTCCAAAATATCAGCTGTTTCATTGCCACAGAGGAGTGCAACTATTCCACTGCTCATTGGGTATCTTGGGAAGGGTTTGCAATGCCTCCTAGGGGGCAGGATCAGCATTACATGATGCTGGTTTCTCAATCCCATCATTCCCTGGGCATCGAACTGCTTTTTAGCTGCTGTGGTAATGTAAGCCGGATTTTCCTGTCAGAAAGCATGGATCCTGCCCAGTTATTTTGTACGGAGCATGTTACGAACACTGGGCTATAAGAGGAGGTAACAGGGGCGGCTGTTTGGCTGAGGAGGCCTTGAAGGAGCACTTTAATACTGAGCCACAATAATGTGTGGTGTTCTAGGGTGATGAGACTAGCATTGTTTGCACTCTATAAACCTTGTAATGAATGCTGTGCGAGCCCAACTACAACAGTGTACATTCACCTATTGCTGTTGTCTATTAATAGCAGACAACATGTGATGGATATAAAGATAAATTCAAGTTTCTATCTGTAGATTTTTATTCCACATCCATGCAAACCTACATATGTAATACTGAGGTAAACTTCATACATGCAGGAGAAAGTACCTTTAAAGGGAAAGGAACAGGGAATTCACAAGCATATACACCAACAAAGCTCTTGCAGCTGAATGCGGCTGTTGCCATGTTTACTTTTCTATGGGATGAAGTGCCTTGGGTACTGCTGTGGTCCTGGAAGATACATGGAATGTGTATAGAAGCAGCATGTCTGTGGCTCCGCATCAGGGAGGCAACTGGTGCTCTTGCTTTTGATATGCCCGCTGCAGCCCTTTGCTTGGGTCACGGAGAAGGGCTTGTAAAAATCAGTCTGGGAATGGATGTCAAAGTTCCCGAGGCTGGTGTGGAGCTGTGACTGCACAGACTCCTCTTCCCAAAGACCCAAGAGATCCAGCAACTCCTGTGTAATTCAGGCAGAAGCGTGTTTGCTGCATGGCATTGGCATGGTCAACTCTGCAGTTCCTGGGGCTTTAAAGGGGAGTAGAGTTAAAAGGACAGTCAGTGGCCATTGTGGGACACTTCTTGGAGGCCACATATGTTGAAGTAAGCAATGTAAACAACAGTGTCTACATTGACACTGTTTTGCTCTAACTCTGTCTCCCTAAGCTTTAAGTCTAGGTGGTTTTATTAGGTCAGCATAGCAGGTGTGTTAAAGCAGCAGGCAGAGCATTGTAGTTTGTAGTACACCTCCAAAATTAGTTTGTTGTGATCTGCCTTATGTCAGTTTAGTACCATAGACAAGCCCTTAATCTTGGCTCCCTTGAACATTTCTCTTCCCCTTCCCTTTTAGAAATTACTTAAGATATTTACATTAATCTAATGGAGCTTTCAAAGTTCTGCTAAAGATGGGGAAATGATTACCCACACCTAATTCTTAAATCTGTGCTGTCCCCTCCTGTGGCACTTGGAGGGTTTTGCATAGGGCAGCCTGTAATGCTTGGGGGAGGAGATTCTGTTCCTCAGCTGGAGGTATGGTTTGATGTGTTCTTTGCCACAGGCTTGTAGGCATTTAACCTCTTTTGTATTATAGGGTTATAACAACAGTAAAGCTGTAACTTTGGAAGCATCATTCACACCAGATTCCCAGTTCATAATGATTGGTAAGATACCCTTATCCCATTGTAACCTGCCATTGTGGGTCTTATTACAAAGCAATTTCAGTTCTTTGAAACTGGGTATTGATATAATCAAACTAGGGCTGTCAAACGATTAAAAAGATTGTGATTAATCACACCGTTAAACTAATATAATACCATTTATTAAATATTTTGGATGTTTTCTGCATTTCCAGATATTTGTTACAAAATAGTACAAAGTGTATTTTTGATTGCAAATATTTGCATTATAAAAAAAAATAAGCGTTTTAAATTCACAAGTACTGTAGTGCAATTACTTTATATTGGAAGTTGAACATATCTGAAAATGTAGTAAAACATCAAATATTTAATGCATTTCAATTTGTTTTCTATTTAACAATGCCATTAAAACAGCAGTTAATCATGATTAATATTTTAGTTGATTGTGTGAGTTATCTGCCATTGATCGACAGCCCTAAATTAAATTGAAAGTTGGTTTTATGGCAGCAGTAGGCTATTTTAGGACTTAGAACATGTTCTTTTCACTACACTATGGCTCTATACACACTGCTCTCAAAAGTGTCATTTCAGCACAGTGTTCTTTAACGTTTAATTTGGTTGGTAGGTAGGTAGGTCTCCTGTTTCCCAGGAGTTTGCATCACACATGGCTGGCAGACTCAGTCAAGAGAAAGGAGAGAGAGGGCTGCTGACTGAAACCTCCCTCTTACCTTCACACTCGGAGTTGGTCCCTTCAAGCTGCTGTTAAGATGGATTGACAGAGCAGCGTGGGTGGAGTTTGTAGTAGGAAAAAGCAACTGAAGTAGTTTAGAATGTTTTAGCCTCCCTCTATCCTACCTGCGGACTATGTTCTGTACTTTTTTGGGCTACCTTTGTACTTTAATCTGCCCAGTATCAGCTAGGATATCCTATGATACGCTGTCCTCAGTGAATGTAAGATGGTCTGCAAAATGACTCCACAATTTACATATTCCTCCTAAAGATCCTCCTTATAGTGATGATTACAAGAAACTAATTGATTATGGCTAGACGGGGGTAGGGATGTTGATGTGTAGATGACTACGCAGTTAACCGAGAAGCCTGGGCTTATTTGATAGAGGCAGCAGCACAGGAGCTGAATGTGTGGGGAGGTGGCTCTGTGGGCCGCCTCCTCCGCCTCTCTCACCTCCTTCCCCCCTCTCCCTTTCTTCCAAGTGGCAGCAGGATCTGGTGCCACATCCCTTCCCCATGCTGCATGGGGGGGGGGATGCTGCCGCAAAGCAGCCTCTCTCCATGGGGGGGGCTCCCCTTGCAGACTAGCTTCCACCTGCCACCCATGCTACTGCCTCCAGTAGAGAGGCAGCAGCGGGATCCCTGGATGTGGAGCCAGGAGCGCACTGGTTGCCAGCCCTGCCCCCAGAGTCCATCAGATAGTCGTGTAACCACATGAAATTTTATCAGTTACGTGACTATTCAGTTACACGCTATCCAACATCCCTAGACTGGGGGTAGTTCTGGGTAATCTATTTATTTATACACACAGCTGTAACACTGCATTATTAACTTACTACTCAACATGGCCACTTACCACCACTTCCTCCTCATATTCCGTACTGCCTCCCCACTACTTTTTTATATCTTCATATATACATGAAACTGATATGTTACTGTTGAAATCTAGCTGGTAATCAGTAACTAAAGTTAAATTTGAGTGGTGTTTCGGATTCTCAGGCAAGACCGATTCTGGCAGTTGGTCTTTATTCTAGACTCGAAGATGTCTCTCTTCCCCCTCCCCCTTCTTCCAATCCTGCAGATCCTCCTATTATCCTTTGGAGACAGCTCAGTTCTGCATGATTTACTCTTCTTGCCAGGAAATGTATCACTTCTCTAACTCTTTGGTGTCCTCAGTTTTCCTGCTTTTGGACAGATTCACTTATTTCTCAACTTCGTCTCTACAATTGCTAAACTCCAGAATCATGCTTTTTTCCCTCCCATTTTTCTTTGTGCAGTTTGACTAATGTACCCTGAGTGTCCACTTAGTTTCTCCTTTCCTAAAAAAGACATGCATACAAAAGGGAAACAAAAAGCAGAATGGTTTTTTTTCCCTAGGGATTTTGTTCCCTCTTCCATAAAAGGGATTATACCAAAGACTAAAATATTTTTGAAAAGAGGTCAGTTTTAAAAAGGTGTTTGCATAAAATGGAAATTGGTATATTTTTGCTATCAAAACATGTACTCTATTGGTCATTATTAGAGTTGAAGTCTCTGTAAACAGGCTTGGTCATTCACATTTAGAATAACTCAGTGAAATCTGGTTTTATATATCTTTAATTATGTGCAGATTGCGCAATTTTCAGCGACTAGATAGCATTTCTATTGCCTGATTTTCAGCAAGCTGTGCACAAGAGAATCTTTTATTACTTTCTGAATGTAAATAGTAAGACGCTTATCTTGCTGCATATGAACTGGAAACTTATGCAGACAAAACACTATTCCATCTTCCAGGTAGGTGCATTGGTACATTGCACAGCTTGCTGAAAATCAGGCCTTTGCAAATGGCAGGTTTATAATTAGATGGCTCTTAGGGTGCCATTCAGCTTTATTTAGCACTACAGCTACCTCTTCAAGTCATTAATGTGCATAGCAAATTCTTTCCTTCTTAGTGCAGTGCTGGTCTACACTAGACAGCTAGGTCAACTTTGCTATGTTGCTCAGGAGAGTGAAAAATCCACATCCATGAGCAACATCATTAGGCCAGTCTAAATCCCTTTGTCGACAGCATTTAGTCAGTGGAAAAACTCAGTCGACTTAGCTGCAGTCTCTTGGGGAAGTAGATTTCCTGTGCCGTGAGCAAAACCCCTTGTCAGCATAATGCTTCAATGTTTATACTACTTATACCAGTGCAGCTACTGCTGTGCCATTCTGCTAATAGTCATTTTCTGCTGAACGAGGTGGTTTGTTGGGCTGCATGAATCTTGAATGTATATTTATTCTACTCAAATCAATATACTCCCTCTTGGTAGCTATACCCCCACAGAAAGTTAAGGTAAAGTCTCCCTTCAAAATTCTGCAGACTTTGAATGGCATTTCTGTATGGGCAGAATTTGTCTCTAACCTTTTCTCAAAAGTTGGCAGTCTGATTCCTGCTGGTGTGATAGCTCTCTTCTGGTGTCTCAGCTACAGTTTGCCATTGATACTTTGACTTTGGTGTCCTTTGTGTTGCCTTTCACGTGTGTTCTCTCTTCTCCAACCCACAGGTTCAGAGGATGGAAAAATCCATGTTTGGAATGGGGAGAGTGGAATGAAGGTGGCTGTATTGGATGGGAAACACACAGGTCCTATAACCTGTCTGCAATTCAATCCCAAATTCATGACCTTTGCCAGTGCATGTTCCAACATGGTAAGAACACATACTTTTCAGCCTGAGGGCCAAACATCTTTCTAGTAGGTCAATGGGCCAGAATTGATATTGCCCTGATCTAGTCTCATTCTACTGATTGGTGCCAAAGGAGTGGAAACCACCCACAAGTCCCTCCTGGAGAGTCTCCAGCCATGCATATGCTTCCCTCTTCACCGCCCCTGGTGCTTCTCCTTTCCTGGGATGCCCTGGATGACTCTGGGAGAGGCTAGTCATCTTCTGCTAGGCACTCCCCTAAGCTCAGGAAGAGCTGGTCTACCTTTACATCCTGCCTTCCCTGGTGTTCCCATAGCCTGGCAGTTGGATGGAAGTGTGGTGATACATTGGGGACAGAAAGGAACAATGTACATGAATACACTGAGAACAAGCAGTGCATGTGCAAGCACGCAAAGATGGGCTCTCTCAGACCACTTTTACATGGCTGATGTTTCATGATCATCATAAAAACTGGAGGCTTTTACCGTCTTGTTCAAGTTCACTCTTAGGGGGCTTTTAAGAACTTAAGAAGAGTTCTTAGAAGACGAGCGAAGGTATGGGAGGACTACTAGGCTTGAGCATGCCAAGCTATTGTACAAAAACTACGATGAGTCTTATGGCACCTTAAAGACCGATTTATTTGGGCATGAGCTTTTGTGGGCGAAGACCCATTTCGTCAGATGCAGTGCACTGGGTGAGGAATTTCAAATAGCAGAAGTTAGAAGATATTATAGCTCCATGTTTACATTTTCTTCTTCTTTTTAGGCCTTTTGGTTGCCAACCATAGATGACTAATTCTGAAACAACTGTGTCTGGTGGGTGGTTTCCATGCTGTTAATAGCAGCGTATTCTTGCGAAGAAGTGTTGGAGCTGCCTACTTCTCCTGGACAGTGTTGTCATCCATCATACCCGTGTACGTTTCTGTATGTCTTTTATTTGCTGCATTCCTCCAGAATGACTCCTTCATTTGACCTCTGAGAGCCTGATCCTCCTGCACCCAGAAACTGGGTGCAACACATTCCTACTTTCCAGTCAAAGCCCAGTAGGTTCCAGCAGAGTTTGTGACTGGCACAGTGTTACTTTTGAGATGCTGGCAGAGGAATAATGGAAAGTTTGATTTTTTTTTTTAAAGTTTGCTGAGGTCTCTAAGGTGTAATTGTGGTTTGTTCTTACTGTAAACACACAAGGCTATAAACAAACTGGGGTGGCTGAGTGGGACAGGCAAGTCTGTGTCACACCTGCATATTTATCACACCTGGCATCTCTACAGTCACTGAATTTTACAAATACAAACTTCATTTGTGCCAAATACAAGCAGACTGGTGGTTTTTAACCCAGATGTCGGATGCAGAGGGATTTCTTTTGCTACTGAACATGGGCCAAGTGAGAGCATGGCTGCATTTTTGCATCATGGCGTCTGTCATCGATTTCTGGTGTCTGGCAGACCAGACAGGTTTTGCCTGCTGCCAGAGAAAGCTTGAAGCAGCCTCCGTGCCATTCATCATCCCAACATCCAAGGCACATAGAGAACTGAAGCCGTCTGGTGGGCATCCCAAGCAATAAAGGAGTGTCTCAGCAGGAAGATGATTAAAACAAAAACTGAAACGGCAGTAGCTTCCTATACATCTTCCTTCAGTATCATCTTTATTGATCTTACTTGTAAATATTATGGGGGGAGGATAGTAGGGAGGGGTCATATTTTTTTACTTTTAGATATTAAAGAGTATGATGTGAGCCAGTATTGTGAGATGAGTCCAGGCTGTTGATCTTCCATAGGTGCAGCTTTCTCCTCCTGTTCTGTAAATAAGTTCCATTAAATTCTCCCCAAACCGGGTCTAGGCCTGTACCCCTTTTTTAATACTTTTGCATATAAGATTTTATTCCATATACATTTACTCACACCTTGTACAAGTTGTCAATAATTGCTGAAAAGACTGGCTCACCTTGCTTGAGTGCTTTCCAGAGCCAAAAAGAGAATTTAAGATATGTCCCTTTTTACTCTGTATTCTGTTAGGGCATTCCTTACAGCAATGCCATGGCAAAGGTATTATACCTCTGTTGGTGATACGCTGCACTCTGCTGTCCATTTTGGGCGATGCAAAAAGTAAATCAAGCCTATCACCTGGTATTGTTCCACCTTCTTTCTCTCCCAAAGTCACCACATCATAAAGTTGGTCTGCATCTTCACTCGCATGATGGGAAAGGTACAATGTACGTGGAAGTATTCTCATCTTAACCAAATACTTGAGACACAGAGATTGCGTGCATATGCTAGGTGCATTGGCTTGAAAAATCCGTTCTTTCTCTCCAGCTACAGACTCTTGCCGTCCAAAAAATGCAAGAGATTGTCAAAATGGCAATCTGAACAGGGAGTAGGCTGATCCTGGATTCCATTTTAGTGTCCTCTCATACCTGAAAATAATTTACACCTCTGGTGGTAATCGTGATGCTCTGTGTTGTATAATTTCCATCTCCACTGTAGGGCCTTACATATTATGCAGAACATGTCCCACTAGAATAATGTACGGGCTTGTTGTACAAGTCCACCCCTCTCTGCTTCAGCGTTGCTTGTTAAAACTGTTGGCATAACACACACTTCCATAAGCAAGGGCTGGGGGGTTTAGAATGGGTTTCTCTTCCCTTCCAGTACCCTTTGAAGTATTAGTGCATGTTGTGCTGCAGCTTTACCTGACAGGCACTGCGTACATCATCGAAAGGGCTGCTGTGCATGAGACAGTCTGAGAAATTAATTGTTTGAATTTACGCTATGACTAAACGCTGTTTAGACTCTGTGATGTGCCTCTGTGCTAATTATACTGTACATGTTTAAAGCCGATTCTATGGTGTGTTCTGTATTACGTGAATTAGTTTGTTACTCAGACTCTGTGAGGATGATAGACGGACTTTCTTTGGATCTTGTCAAACATTTATGCTGCAGGAATTCTGGATCAGAGATTCCTTTGTATGGTTGCACCAGCATCCCTCCTACTGGCTTGTACTCTGCGGATTTCACCTCAAAAAGCCAAGGGCAAAGGGGAATGGACATCAGTTCTTACACATGACTAGGCTTCTGCAACTGTCTGTTTTTTCAGCTCTCTTCTTGCACTCTGGGCTGTTTGGTGCTACAGTTACTGTTGGTAGTGTTTCTGTGGGCCACAATATTTTGCAGAGGTTTATAATTTACTGTATGAGTGGGAAGTTTAAAATAAAAATAATAAAATTGAGGTTGAAACAATAACCTTAAAGCAAACTCAAGGTTTTGATGGTGCTTTTGATGAGAGAAACTAACAGTCCCCAACAGATGTTGCTTAGGCAGGGAAGAGACACAGGAGATTTTTCTTCTGAGAAGTACCATTTGAAAACCTGCCCTGCACACTTTTCCATAAGGATGTATTATGCATCCCCAGCTGTGTGGTAACCCCTCAATGCGTATGTGTAGCATGGTATATTTGGCACTATAGCGGGCTGAAATATCAAAAATTGCACGTCAGAAACATCAACAGTTTTCAGGTAAAGAGAAGTTTGCAGGATCAGACAAGCCAGCACTGACTCTCAGTGTAAAATTAGTAGTATTTTGTGTCTAGAGAACTAGTTGTTTTCCCTTGATTGTTTTTCTTTGTTGCATGAGCCTCTCTCAATCTTAATGTAGCAGTCAGGATTGCTCACAGGGTTTTAGGACAAAATGTAAGGAAAGCTGTCTTTGTTGCTAGAACCATTATCTGGAGCTCTGTTGCATTCATTAACATTTATGTTAGAGCAAACTGAAAGACAAGGAAAAAGGCTTTCAAGGAATATGCAGGGGTTAAAAGCTACAGAATGTTAAAGGTACTGAAACCGGGTAGAGTTGTGTTTAAAAAAAAAAAAAAAAAAAAAAACACTGCCCTAGCCAAACTGTGTTTTCTAGGGCTGTACACTGTCATTTTGACCCCCAATGGCAGTGCAGAGTCAATATGGGAGAGTGAATGGGACTCTGTTCTGCTTTAGGCACTAATCAGTGAAGTTCTGATTCAGAATCTCCACTGGGGGCCATCTTGATCTTGTCTCGGATCCACAGATGAGATTGCAAAGCAGGCAGGCTGTTTAAAAAATATATATATCCTGGACCACAATCCTGCAAATATTACACAGGTGCTTATCTTTAAGTATGTGCACCAAAGTTTGCAGGATTGTGGTCTCAATTCATAATCTCATCAGATTTGATAAGCAGCAACTGAGATTACATATGGAAGCTGAATTATCTCTTCTGATCACAGTTCTGGCTATATTTGCACTTTAATGATCCGCAATAGGATTTCTGGGTAACAGGCTGGGATCCTGGTTGCCTTTGAGAGAGGCTGCCCACTGCAACTGCTGTCCTTTTAACTGTCTTTGGTTGTGAGCTTGGTTTTGTGAATTAACTTCTAGGCGGTGACCATCTGTGGGATGAGTGTTAACTACATTAATGTCAAATTATGAAATGCCATAAAATACTGCAGATGTGGAAAATTCAGTGTTGTGGCTGTTATCAAATAAATATTTTCTAGACCAATTGCTTTGAGTAATGTAGATTTTGCATTTACTAGGTGATAATTTAGTTTTACAGTGGAAATTGTTTCTACTCCTAGTTCCCCTAGCATATTTAAAATCACTGATTTATTTTATATTAAAAATGTTCCCTGCCTCAGAGCTTGTTCTACCTAATTATAGAGCTTTGCAATGGAAACTGACAACGTATGCTATTGCTATACAGTACTCACTATCTGCTAGAAGGTGCTTTTCTTGCCCTTACCTATACTAATACTTGGATTACTATATGTGTTTTGTACTGGAACTTGTTTCTTCATCAGTGTGTAACTGCACTGTTGGTCCAGGTCACTGTTTAGGATTGAACCTGTGATTTCTGGATTTAAAAGCATGAGCCCTAACTGCTTGCTCAGTATAAATGAAAAGTTCCATTGGCTTGAATGTATAGTGGAAGACACAAACCTCTTAACATGGTCTGGTTGCTGGAGGACAAAAACTTGCATTAAGCTAATGTGGGTTAGATAAGTAGCTGTTCAACTGTTAAGTGAATTTTATTGGTGGTTTAACTTGAGGAAATGGGAAAAACAGAACCGGGGAAATGAGTTTTCCCTTGGAAGTTACTCTAAGCTTACCTATCCTAATACATTGTTCAGATGGTCAGGAACAAGGGCTCTTATATTCTCTAACCTGCCTATCTAATTACAGTTGTATGAGGAAAATGTAATAAATGTGGTGTCAAGGTAATGGCTATCTATACGCAGGTTCAAAAGAACAACATGTCAAGATGAATTTCCCTACTGAAATCACCTGAAAGCTGTTACATAGTGTGGCAAAAGGCACATCTACAACTGAAAACCCCCTAAAACTGCTTGTTCGGTTCTCCAATGTCCTGTTCTACAGCTGCAAAGATGGTTAAGGATATGAAAAGGAGAGATTATCTAACTCTTAATGGTGCTTGGTCCTACCATGAGGGCAGGGGACTGGACTTAATGCATTACTTAGAGTACTATAATTGGAAGGGACCTCAGCAGGTCAACAGGTTTCTTATGTGGAATGAATTTATTCAGAAATGATTTTTTTCAGTTAGCTCCTCTTGTCCTCATGGAGCTTAAAGCACTTTACAAACAAGGTATATAAACTTTGTCACTGAAATCTGGCAGTTGCAGTTGTGGAACGCAGTATCTATTTAAGAGTTCACCTATTCTAAGGCTAGACAATCCCAAAACTGCAGAGGTAATTCAGCAAGACACATAGTTGCTCAAATCTGAGCTGAATTCTAGCTGTGGAACGTAAAAAAACAATTATCAAAGTACTACCACCTCTGAAAGATGGTACTTCCAGCAGCCGTCTTTCCTCCCACCATCCAGTCATTCTTCTCACCAATTCTGTGACAAAACAACATCACCACCTCACAGTAGGACTACAGGGGAAAGCTGATCTAAGCTATGCAATTTTAGATGAGTAGTGTAAAGTGAACATGGATTAGATTTACTTACCGTAGGGTCCAAACCACGCTGGGTTGTTGGGAGAAACACTTCCATTGACTCCCCTTCTCATGCTGGTGGAGTACCAGAATCGATATTCAAGTGATCAGCAGTCATTTTAAAAGGTCATCTCTAGACCTGCTAAATCGACCCCCACTAGATCAATCTCTGCAACTTCGGTCCACCCAGTAGTAGATATGTCCTCTATTTCAAGCATTCTGAGTCATCCTTGGAGGTTTCCATCTGTGTACTGACTCAACCAGCTTAGCTACTTGCATCTGATGAGAGCTCAGGGCCCTGAGGTTATAAAGGCCTGGGTTATATGAACAAAGCTCTTTTGTTTTAAGCAAGTGTTATGGACTCCCATAAAAGATATTTTATTATAACAATTATTTACATTGCATTGCAAATATGCCATTCACATTATCTTAACTGCAAAAATCTGTCTTTATACAAGAAGCTTTTTGTTCCTCTGAAGTTTTTCGTTGTATTGGATTAGGGCTCCTTCACCAAACAGAATCTTCTATCTAAAATGGCACTGGTGGTAGGGGCACTCTGACATGGAGGAGCCTGGAGCAGCTGCTTCAGCACTTGGATGTCTCCAGTATCCATGATTCCCACACCTAGAACTGCAGTACTTTCTGCTGAGGTAGAAATCTCAAATGCCAGTAACTGCTGATGTGTGAGCCAAGACCCCTTCTCTACCTGATTGCTTGTGTTCCTGGATAGCTTATATTGTATCTGAACCTGTACCAAGTCCAGCAGTCTCTTGAGCCTCAGTTTTCCAGAAATAAAATCTTTTAGCTCCCTGCCTTCTCATTGGCCTAGGTAAAGTCCACACTGAAGTGCAATTGCAGCATTTCAAGTATAGACAGGCTTTGAGAACTGCTTAAAAGAAGGCATCCGTGTGAATTAAAGAACAAAATAAACTCCAATAAGTGGTCAGCTTCTCTTGAAAGGGTTAAGTGCACTTAGTCAGGAAGTTGCTGAAACACTAAGGTGGTGGTTTCTCCTTCCAAGCTGTTTAATGATTCATCTTAATGGGGAGTTTTAACTGTGCCTAACTTCTTTCAGAGGTGGTAGTAATTATCACTCTGTTCATTGGTGTCTCAGTGAGCCAGTCCCCATTTTAGCCTGGCCCTGCTTTAGTGTAGTTGTCATGCCTTGAGTTCACCTCCGAGAAAGACAATTCATTTTCTTCTTGGACATCAATAGTACCCTGCAGCCCTCCTCTGTTCTCATGAGTGTTGAAGGGAATGAGTGGATGTAGCACAGAAGGATAGTACCAGAAACGGCAGAGTGGGCCACTGTCAGCTTTGTTTTGTAGGCAGCTAAAGCAACAGGAAAGTTCTTTCCCCCTCAAGTTGGCGCTATTCCAGTAGCTGTCTTGCCCTAGTGCCTGGTTATACAGCAAAGGAAATCATGCACCCGACAGTGATCTTTGCAGTACACCTCTCTCCTTTAGTGCTCTCCTGCCCGAGTCTCAGCACTCCTGCATGATGCTAACCATCCTTGTCCCTGTTGTGCAGAGGGATCACAAACACAGAGATATCATCGTAGGATGCTGGGCTGCTGCCATCCAAAGTCCACTGATGGCCATTCTTCGTCCCTCTTGCTGTGTGCACCAGGCACCTGGCCAGTTCTGAAAACCTGCAACAGGAGAGGTTAGTTTGGGTTTATCCTGGCCCTAAGACAAGGCACTGCCATTGTTCAAACCATGTCCTGGAGCCTGACGGACAGCCTCTTCTCACCCCCATGAAGGAGGTATTATCCCCTTTTTACAGAGAGGAAAATAAAACCTGTGGCTTTCCCCAGTCACCCAAAGAGCTCTCCCTCTGCAGAAGCAGAAGTTAGGTGCTTTTGGCTCACTTTTTTTGTTCAGACCAACCCACTCTGTGTCACGCCACTGGGGCCACAGATGCTATAATAATAATCACAAAGGAGGAGATCAGTATCATTAGCCCCATTTTACAGATCAGAAAACTGAAGCACAAAGCAGTGACAGACTTGCCCAAGGTCAGTCAGTCTGATGCCTTGTCCACTATGCCATACTACTTACAGCCTCCAGTCATGGGACTGGGTCCATGGGCTTGGGAATAAGCAGTGAGTTTGGATGGCTGCAGGAATGCTGACCAACATCTGACCAGACTCCACTGGCTGGTGGTACAGAAGGGGCATGATGTTCCATACAGGAGTGGGAGGATAAGCTAATTGGGTCTGAGTACAGAAGCTAAGGCTGTAGGAATTTAATTTCTCACACTGGGCTAAGACGTTAGCCAGACGGTGAAGTGACTTGTGACTTCACAAAGCTCTCTTCAGTGTGAGCACGAGCAGTCCCACAGCCAAGGCGATGTGAAATGGAAGCCACCCCTCATCTCCATGCCAGCCCCAGAGAGTCGTAACAGCTGGAAAAGATCAGTGCTACCTGTATGGGTCGGTTCTGTTTTTGTCAAGAAAGCTTCTGACCATCTCGGCCAACTCTTCATTGGACAGTGTGTCCCAAAGGCCATCAGTTGCCATGATAACGACATCATCTTCTTTAATGTTATGCACAGCAAAGTCAAACACTTTCACCTAGAGAATAGAGTGACTAATTTATTTAGTGATTTACTTTGCTATCGAATACACAGCAAATGGTATTCTTTGTGTCCTCTAGTGTGTCTGGCTTCAAAAATGTAAGCCAACCCTATCTTTCTTTGATTTCCCTGCAAAAGGGGGGTCCTGCTTAACAAACTGCATAAAGGCACAAGGCCAGGGGCTGTCTGTGAGGTTGGGCCTCTTCCACTAGGTTCAAGAAGCCAGAAGAGCATTTGAATCCTAAACTAAACAACTTTCCTTTGGTTTACAACAAGCTGGGGCACAGGCACTGTTCTAGAGGACTGTTATAAAAGGTGGATGACTGCATCACTGAAAACAGACCAATATATCTGAGCCTTGCCCCCCTCACCCCATGCTGTTGAATTAATAGTGCCTGCTGGAAGCTGTGCAGTTGGCAAACCAATGCTGAGTGAGGACTAAGACTAGGCGGAGTCCTGCTGTTAGAGGAGGATGCCTAGTTTGGGCAGCTAAACGCCTATGTTCACTGTGACAACACTCACCTGTGGGATGCAGGAGAGGAATGGTTTGACTTGAACATCCGTGTCAATAACTTTCAGCTGATGATCCCCCAGCCCTCGTGAAACAGCCAGGGTCCCCAGCAAGCGCGTCTGGAATGGAACAAGCCGTCTCTCAGAGCAACATAGAACTCAGTGCTCTGAGGGGGCTGTAGGCAGCTCTGTGCCTCTTCCCAGATGTGGGACCAATGGCAGAGAAGAGAACTCTTGAAACAGTCTTATTTGGCCTGGCCCCATGTGACCAAAAAGTCAGAGGCAGCAAATGTTTTTCACTGACATTCGATCTCTGTTTGGACCATAGGTGTAGGGGTGCTATGGAAATTCAGCCTGCTGGAGCAGGGCTGGGTTCCAGGCTCAGGGATACCTGGAGCTGCAACTTCCTTTGATTTGGGGGGAACTAAAGGTAAGGGTTGCTTACAAAGGTAGGTTCTAGTCCTGTTCCTGCCGGAGAGCCTGGTAAATCTGAAGCACTGTAAGGCACTGCAAGGAGCTAGCAGCTGGACTGCTATAGCATGAGGCTGAGGTAACAAAATCGTCCCCAGAGATGCATGTACTTGCTAGACACAATAACCACCCACAAATAACCGGGACCCTTCCCCAGATACCTAGGCCCCACACAGAGTGGGGTGATCATGGTGGATGATAGGAATCAATTCTGTTTGAAGGCAGGGGCAGCAAGACACCCTTGTGTAGCCCTGCCTCAAAGTGTTAATGCTGAATTCTGAGGTGCTTGTGTGTGAAGGTCAGTGCTGAAAATGAGCATCTAGTTTCCCAGTTAATGTAGGAAAATAGGCTGTGCCTGGCTGGATCCAACCCATAAACCATCAAGTGCAATGGCCTGTCCCTGCCAGTGGCCAGCAGCAGATGCTTCAGAGGAAAGTGCAAGAACCACACACACAGGTCTCAAGCAAGATGCTTCATGTCACTTCCAAAAGTTTTGCTGTTGTTAATTGCAACTCGAGGTAGCCTTGATAACCACCTAATTATCTGCTCCCTCTTTGCACTGTGCTGAGTCCTTAACCTCAGAGCAACAGCATGCCCAGCCATGCCCCTATCAGGGCGTAGAACACCCTACAGTGGGCAATGCAGACTGATGGGGCTTGCCTGGGAGCTCTGTGTATGGGGGATTGGTGTCTGTTGCGGAAGGGTTTCAAGGGCTTCTCTCAAACATTGCTTGTAATTAAACCAGCTGAGCCCCTGTTCTGGCCACTTGCAGGTTCTTGCCCTCCCAGCACTTAGGGTCTGTAGAGCATTTAGGTACCTGCTTCCCATGGCCGTGGATAAGAGGATACTTGAGGTCAGCTTTCTCCACTGTCTTGTATCCCCTAGAATAAACAGAATACAGCCTCAGCCTGGCATTTCATTTCATTTCCTTAGTCTTTTCTGTGGAGCCCATCACCTGGTGTACGAGCCGCTTGCAACAACAGTGACCTTGTCCTTGCAAACTGCGTGGGACTCAGCACAGAGAGACTAGCGGTGCAGCTGAGCTCATACGGGGACTCTGACTGAGCTGGTACTTGACCCTAGCTCTCTTGAGGCTTGGTCTACTTCCTCAGGGGCAGACCCAGACCCTTCCATTATCACTGCTCACTACTGGTGCTGCACCAAGATGGCTTCCTGGCCAAACACCTGGGGCAATAAGGTGCAGAAAGCCTTTTCTGCTGCACCCATGGCTGCTCTCTCTTAGCCAGACAAGAACAGCAGGCTTGCTAATGGCTGGCAAACAGCCTCCTGTGAAGCAACAGCCCTGCCCCGAGACACTGAATTCAGGGGTGTCTCTTCATCCTTGTGGCCAGTACAAACACACAGCCGTACTCAGGGCAGGGAAAGGGGCCGAGAGGAGACGTGGGAATCAGCCGGTCCTAAGCATATTGCCATCTGGCGGCTATGCAGTGACAACACGAATTGGTGGCTGGGATTCTGCCCCACTCAAGTCTCCCTTATTGACACTCAGTGAAGGTGTCCAGAACTTAACATGCATGGACTGTAAACTCCTTCCCCGAGGCAAGTTGCCCCTGGGCAGATGAGGTGATGCAGTGGCAGGGCAGCTTGCACTTTCATAGTGGAGACAGGGCTCCAGGGTGTCAGTCCAATTCCTGTTGCCAGGGCTTAATTCACTGTCTCCTCACAAGCAGCATGCAAGATGAGGGGTTGTGCCAGCGCCTCCCCTTCCTGAGATCACGCTACCTCGCTGCCAGAAGTGAGCTCACGTAGGGGTGCAGTTACGATATCTCTCCACCTCGGAGACTCACCAGCCAGTCATGGAGTAATCCCGGTACAGGACCTTCTGGCCTACGTCATCGCCTTTCAGTCTCCTCGGAAACTCAAACCGGGTGAACTCGTCTGCCAGGAGCTTGGGGTAGAGAAAGGCCTACAGAAGGAATCCAAAGGGAACTGTTACCTCAGGCGTTGAGTACAACGGCAGCCCTGGATATGAGGATGGAACCCAGGGCTGGAGGTCAGCAAAAGGGATGTGCTCTGATCCCAGCTCTGTCACGGACAGGCTGTGTGATTTTAGACACTTTGCATCATCTCTCTGCCTCGGTTCCCCCTACAGGAGAACAGGAATGACAACACTTAAGCTCCAGATACTTGGGATCTGCTTATGGAGAACATGAAGGGGTAAGTAGCAGTGTTATTTGCTGTGATCGGCTGTAGCTCAGCTGCCATCACTCCTCCTGGGGCTCTGGAGTACCTGAAATTCATACCCTCACCTTCCTGGATGGTATTTACTATTGCTGAAGTGCAAGCTGACATAACATGAGCTCCATCTACCACTCCCTGGAGCTAGTGTTAGGTGATGGCATCCTTCAGAATCTGGCCATACTGCATTACCAGTGCCCCTGCACAGAAGAGGCAGCGCCGCGCAACTGATGTGTTTGACACCCTAGACAAGATCCATGATGTTAAAAGGAGCTTTGGTGCTGGGGTACTGACAAGGCAGTTGCGGGGGAAGGGCACTGACTCATGCGTACCATCTTGCAGGCACATAAGTTGATCGTTACAGTACACGCAGGCCGGCTAGAAGAAGGCATCACTCACCAGCTGCTGGATTCTCTGCCTCTCTGTCTCGGGCGTGAACTCGCTGCTCAGGGGCAGTATGCTCTGTCTCTGAACAAGGATTGCCCTGCATGGCAAAGGAGGAAGATTTTAAGCCGATAGCCATCAGGAAAATGCTTTCGTATCTTGAATTTGCTCTTTCTTTACAGTTCTCCTCCTCTGAGTTAGTACCCGCCATACAGTTGCACTCTGCTCTTTCCTTCCTTATGTCCCACCTGTTTTGTTCCACAAGGTCAGGTACCCACCAGGACACCGGCTGCCCAATTCATCATCCATGTCAGAAAGCACAAATCCACTCAGGCCAAAGTTACAGCTGGGTTGAATTTGGTGGCTGGGCAGATGGACACAGCTGGCTTAATTCAGTGCTGATGTCACTCCCTTAATTTCACTGCCATTGCATTCTTACACCAGTGCCCAGTTTGGCCTGGTCAGTTTAAGACTGGCACAACGTGGCTGGAGAAAGCAATAAATAACAGGGGCCGAAGAGACTCTAAAATCCTCCCCTGCCCTGTATTTGAAAGCACAGCACCCCCAGGTGGGGAGAAGGGACAGATGCACTGCTTATGTCACACTGGCCCAGCTGGAAGTGGTATTAGGTGGAGCTTAATGGATCTAGAACCAATAAAGCCAGTGGGCCCTGTTGGCTTGGTTGCTCCTTTTCATGTCTAACAGCCCAATGCTCTGTGTGTTGGATCCTGCCGCTCTGGCTGGCCAAATCCTCATTCACGTTGTGGGTGCAAGGGAGCTCTCGAGGGACTGCCCACTTACCCACTAATGGGGGTGCTCAGCCCCCCAGAAGCCAGCATGTACCCACTCTGAGTCCCCACTGCAAAGCCTGCTGCAAAAATCCACCAGGAACTGGGATCCGAACTCACCGGCTGTCCCCAGCATTGGCCACGTAGAGCTTTCCCTGTAGGTAGAGGGCAGCCAGCGCAGTGCAGCCTCCTGACTGACTCGTCGCCTTCATCTCCTGACCAATCGCTTCGTCCTGTTGGCATGAACAGCTTCAGTTAGTGACCTGCTCTGTGGCGCTCAGAAGGGCAGCAGCAGCCTAAATCCAGGCCGAGCAGTCCCTGGAGAACTGATAAAATGATAGAGGGGAATGGAGATACTGCCCTGGCACATCCCAGGAGCAGCTGCCAGCGTACGCCAGGTCCCTAGTACATTATAGATCTCAGACCTGCTGGATACTCGAGGGTGCTGTAGCAGGTTGAGGGGGGAGATTTTCAAGGCTCCCAACTGAAAGCCCACAGGAGCTGGGCACCTACCTCCTGTATACCCTTGAATGCCTCCCAAGTGTGGGAGGAGCCACAGTGGCGTGGTTTTCAGGGTCCCAACGGAAGAATCACTCACACATTCCTGGAAGGCGCTCTCCAGCGCTGCAGTGACCACATCTTCCTGCCGGATTTGCTTTTCCTCCACGAACTGGGGGTCGCTGGGGCAAATGCAGCAGCCGCTTAGGTGCATGGGGGGCTGGGCTTCAGTGATGGCTTCCACCACCTCCTCCAGCTTCTGCTTGATGCAGTAATGCAAGTAGTTGGAGGCAATTATTGCTGCATCTGGGCCACCGTGGCCATCAAACAGAGCCCAGTAATAGCCAGTCAGATACTAGTGGGAGAAGAACAGTGAAGGTGAGAAGGGCTCTGTGCAAGTAGCTAGAGCACAGCCTGAAACTTCTGCCTATAGGTTTTATATACACAGCCCTGCTCTTTCAGACATCCTCCTTCAGTGCCGAATCCAAAACCCACAGAAGTCAAGGGGAGGCTTTCCATTGCTTTCTCAGGGGCCTGGAACAGGCCCCTTGAGCGGAGCCCAAGGCAAGGCTGCTCATCCCAACAGGTGCATATGAACAGAGCCGGCCCAAGCCATTTTGGCGCCCTGGGGCCTGGGTGCACGATGCGTGCGTGAGCCCGCCCCCAGGCGCACGATGCGTGCGTGAGCCCGCCCCCAGGCACACAGCAGATGCGCAAGCCTGCCCACGGGGCGCACAGGCCCGTCTCTGGGTGCACGGCGCATGCGCTGCCTGGCCACTGCTGCTGGTGTGCAGCCCGGAGCCACCCGGGCGCACCGTGCCTAGCCGTGCAGGGCCCCGCCACCACGGGGGGGAGGGTGCTGTGGGGGTTAACGCAGCCCCCCCAGGCAGCGGGCGTGCAGCATGCACCTTACAGCTGCCATCAGGCTCCCCCCAGCGGCTGGTGCCCCAGGCAGCTGCCCAGCTCGCCCACTCCTTAGTCTGGCCCTGCATATGAAGGATCAGACAACTCAGCCAGGTTCCATGGAGAGTGGGGGACTAGACAGGTGCATACATGAGATACAGGTAGATTAGAAAGAACTCAAGAGACTCACCTGATTGGAGCAAAGAATCAACCAGTCCTGGTCCTCCTCCTCACCAGTACCCCTCCTCCTGATGGCTATCTGACAGCATGTGGCCTGGTCCTCATTGAATTCTGATTTCTCTGCATTGATGACTCTGAGGAGACAAACACTCCAATTAACTGGGAAATGCCATGAATACCTGGCATAGTGCTAGGTCCCAGATACTCGAGTAAAGAGACTCTGGGGAATATTATAGTATTTGCAGCGTTGCCAATTCTTACGATTTTCTCATGAGTCTGATGGCATTTGGTTTTCGCATCCTAGCTCCTGGAGTCATGGGATTGTGAGAATCTCAGCTTGCATATTTTAAAGTATATTTCTGGCCCTTCTGGGGCCAGAAAATCGGGAAACATCCCCGCTGGCTCAACTGCCAGAAGGCAAATACTTTTTTTTTTTTTTTAAATTAAAGCTCATGTTAGTCTTGTGTTTTTGAGGACAGTGACTCATGGTTCTGAAATGCCTTTGAGGAGGTGCAGATGGAGGTGTCTTGAGAATTAGAAACCAGTGATGTTAGTCACTGCATACATTCACTGCTGGTTTTGCCAGTGCAGCCGTGTACATATGCAATGGTTCCAGCATGCTTTCTGGCACAAAGCCTGAATGACCGTATATATAAAAATTGCACTTTGCAGTTGTTTAGTGAACTCCATTCCAGGGTTCCAAAGTGCTTTGTAAACATTCAGTGAGTTTACCCTCCCAGCCCCCCTCCCAGGCTGGTTTACATATGGGGAAACTGAGGCACAAAAAGGTGCATGCCTCCATTTTCAAAGGTGTCACCTGACTTTGGGGTGCCCCACTTGAGATCCCTTGGGCTGTGCACCTTTCTGATTACAGGAAGATGCAATTGTGGACTCTCAGCAACTCTGAAAACCCGGTTCACGATGGCTCAAGTTCGCCACCCAAGAACAGTGCAGGCTCTTGGAAACATAGACCTTGATCAAGGTGGAGTAAACAAAGGTGGGGCAAGGAATCAAGATCTCCTAACTCCCAGTCCAGTTGACCACTAGACCATGCTTGCTGCCTTTTCAACCTCTGTCATCCCCATTCACATTACAGGGACAGTAGGCAGTTGCTTCTGGAGCGAGGAAGCAGCTGAACCGGAAGGGAGAAAGCTTCTTATTCAGAGCATAAATGTCAGCAAGTGATCAGAGATACAGAACAGACTGATAATCTATTGTGTGTGCAGCAGTGTCTCACTCTGTGTGACCCTCTGCTATTGGTGCCAGGAGCATGGGCATTTCTGGCAGCTGCAATTCCAGTACCTATGCCAGGACTTGTGCCATGGCGGCGTCCCCACATCACAATGATTTTACTTGCATTTTTCCCAGTGTGGAAGTGTGTCCTCCAACTCCACAGTCTAGCTGGTATTCCCATGCACATGTTTGTGTTACACTGCCTGGCATCACTCTGGCAGCACAAAGCAGCTGTAATGCAAGTACAACTGGCACCCAAGGGTGCCCGGGGCAGCACAGAGCTGGAGCCCATGAAGTAAAGGGTTTGAGGCTGCTTTTGTAAGTTGCTCTGTTCAGACATGGAAACGCGGCCCAATAATACAGTCACAGCACAGGACGACTGGAATCTTGTTGGCTGTGAGCTGGCGAGCCAGTTTTACTACTTTTAAACCTGTACTACTTTTCTACAGCGCGGGACAGGCTGTCCACACCATCCAGACACTTCAGGCCAGAGTCTCTGCATAGATCTGGGGCAGCGGGGGCAGACAGCAAAGACCCTTGATTTTTAGCTCTGGTCCTGGCTCCTGGGGGCTGCTCTGAAGTGTCAGCTGACCGGGGCCCCAAGAAGCACTGTGCTCCTGCCATTCCCCTTTTCTGCCTGTCATGTTTTCCTATTCCAGACATACCCCCTACACTGAGAAAGGGGCACAGGAGCTGGTTCCACCAGCGCTTCATATTCTGGGTTCCTGCCCACACCAGGGGACTCCTCAAGGGAGGTTTCTACTCCTTTCATACTGTAGAGTGGGCCAGAGAACGTGGCCCTTCCTTGGTCCGGGATGAAGTGAGCAGCTGCTAACACAGGCCGTAAAAAAGCAGCCAAAGCCCAAACATTCACTTGACTCTTTTCTGGGAGGCTGCCCCAGTCCTGGCTGGCACAGCGGGCACCTCACTGATTTCTCTCAAGTGTGCATTTGCATCATTCGAATTCTTCCACAAGCCTGGCTGCCACCTCTTCCCAGCTCAGCCTGCCCCACCTGTCCCAACACAAGGAATTACTCTGGAGAGCCTCGCCTGACCAGTTTCCTCCAACTTTTAAGGTTTCTTACAGACCTTGTGCAACCCAGGATAAACAACGCTGTCAGGGAGGAGCATTTAGAAGGAAGGGCCAGATTCTCAGCAGACTGGAGCAGGTGTAGCTCCACTAACCCTAACCCTAAGCAAATATGGATTTACACCAGTGGATTTACAGCAACTGCGGGTTTGTCTCCAAGAGTCGAAGAGCCATGACAGTGAAGGAAAGGCCTGTAGGAAATGCATGAGTAAGCAAAGTTGGATCCCCCACTGCAGTGTTCTGTTGATTTGAGTGCAGTTCAAGGGTGCTGACATTGCTCTAGGAGGTACATGGATCCTGGCACCGGAGAGGCTGCCTGCTTGCCATTCACCAGTGCCCAGTTTGCCTGACTTTACATCGCCAGCTGGGCTGAGCCCTTGCCTTCTCTCTCACTTACCGCAGTGGAACTTTAACCTTTAATCGTGTCAAATCTCCCCAGCAACGCATCACTGAGTGCTTGGCCAAGAAGTCTCCAGGGAAAGCCCCCTGTGCTACACAAAGCAGCTGGTGTTTCACTAGGGACTGCCCTTCCCTGCTCACCGGAGCCAGAGCCTAAGGAGCTCTTTGCTGGCAGAGGGTGCACTGCCCGGTCTTGCGCTGGCATCCTGGCCAAACTCCAACCTTCTGCTCACAACCTCCCATGCAGGTTCAAGTGCCCTTCCTCCCCTGTGCAGCTGTGGGGTGCTACTAAATGCTGCGGGCTTTCCCCCGCGATGGGATCCGTACTGTGCCACCCTCACTGCATTGGCCTGGCGCTCACCGCTAATACCCCCGCTGAGCCAGGGGTCCAGCCCTGGCCTCCCAGCAGCTCTCTGGTCTCCGCCTCTGCAGCTGGGCGCGGGGGAGTCCAGCCTCGGTCCCCGGGGGCCGGTGCGCAGCAGTCCTGGCACTTGTTGACATGGCCGCGGCGAGACCCTTTGCCTCTGCTGGCGGGGGGAGCTCGGGCTCGCTGGCCCCGCACGTTTTCCGACACTGCCCTTGCCCCAGCCGCAGGGAACTCGCAGCCCTTTCCAAGCGCGGCCCGGCGGCCAGCAGCTCTCCTCCCCCCGGCTCGGTCCCGCGGCCCCCAGGAGGCCTCCCCCTGGCAGAGGCGGAAAGCGCGTCTCGCCCCACCCGCGGGGACTGGCCCTTGCGGCGGTGGGGCAGCAAGTCCGACCCTCGCTCTGCGGGCGGGGAGAGCGGGCGCAAGCAGCGCAGCGGCGGCGGCTCCAGCCCTGGCGCGGCCTGCCGGGCATCGGGCGGGCATCTCCCCCCGGGAAAGCAGCTGGGCCCTGCGGCTCCCACCTCGTGTCGCCGCCCCCGCCCGCCAGGCAGCCCGCGCCGGGGGACTCACTCCGCGTAGCCCGTCTCCCACTGCAGCGGCCTGTCCCGCGGCGCGCAGCGCACCGGCCGCCGGCCCGCCGGGCTCTCCCCGACGCCGGCTCCGCGGAGGAACTTGGGCCGCCTGTAGGGCGAGGCCGCCGGCTGCTGCGCCGCCCCGCGCCCCGGGCTGGCTGCGGCTGGCGGGGCGGAGGGTCCCGGGGCGCCGCGCGCCCAGCGCTTCTGGAACCAGCGCGAAGACATGGGGGAGCCGCGCCGCACTGGCGGCCGGGCCGCGCTGGAGGCTAAGGAGGCTCCGGGGCTGTGACTCACCCCCCTGCCCCCGCCCCCGCCAGCCCAGAGCCGCCCGCTGCGGTTCCCCGGGGCTGTTCGTGGAAAGCGGTCCCTGGTGACCTAAGCAAGGGGGCAGCCATGTGGTGCGTGGGCTCCCCGAACACGGGGGAGGCGGTTCCTACCCGCCCAAGGCGTCACTGTGAACGGGAGAGACCCGGCAAGTGCTGCACTGTCCCCCCACAGAGAAGGGACGTGGCTTCCCCAGGCAGGGGTCCTGCTTCCTGGCCCTGGAAAAACGTTCAGGAAAGGGCAACTAAACCGGTGAGGGGTTTGAAAGAGGCGCCCTCTGAGGAGAGGTTAATAAGTGTTGGGACTTTTCAGCTTGGAAATGAGCTGGCCTGCTAAGGGGGGATAGAATGGAGGCCTGTAAAATCCTGAGGGGTGTGGCAAAAAGTAAATAGGACACTTAATACCTTGTTCCCATAGTACAAGGACTAGGGATGTGAAATGAAATGAATAGGTTGAAAACAAACAAAAGAGAGTATTTCTTCACACAGCGCACCGTCAACCTGTGGGACTCCTTGCCAGAGGATGTTGTGAAGGCCACGGAAATAACAGGGTTCCAAAAAAACTAGATAGATTCATGAGGGATAAGTCCATGGATGGCTATGAGCCAGGATGGGTAGGAATAGTAAGTGTCCTTAGCCTCTGTTTGGCAGAAGCTGGGACTGGACAACAGCGGAGAGAACACTTGATGGCCACCTGTTCTGTTCACTCCCTGTGTGGCTCCAGGCATTAGCCACTGCTAGACGACAGGACACTGGGCTGGAGGAGCCTTTGGTCTGACCCTCTCTGGTCGTTCTTATGTTGTGGATCTCGAGCCCCAACCAGTGCTCTAAGCATATGACGAGACTTCCTCAGTCCCCATAATGCTTGAAATACAGGGAACATTAGTAAGGATGATGTCAACATGACACACTGGAGGCACTGTACAAACTTGGGCAACCACAGAAGGACCAAACCAGAATGAAAGAGGTACTAGGCACAGGTTAGACAAGGGTAGGGTCTATTATTGGTTTGAGTGCAGGGCTGAGTCAGCAATTCCTGATGCTAGTGCCAGCTCCAACACTGACTGTCTCTGTGGCCTAGGGCAGTGTTTCCCAAATGGTGTTCCACAGAGCCTCAGGGTTCTGCAAAGTGAAAATA
This sequence comes from Pelodiscus sinensis, assembly GCF_052426305.1. Taxonomy (NCBI): domain Eukaryota; kingdom Metazoa; phylum Chordata; order Testudines; family Trionychidae; genus Pelodiscus; species Pelodiscus sinensis. Next base: position 9,744,467 of record NC_143062.1, read on the forward strand.
AGGGTTCCACGAAAAAATTCCATTACAATAACATTTTATGATTAAAAAATAATTATTAATATTATGTGATTTTTGTTTTTAAACGTGCAATTAAACTAAATGTTGATCTCATGACCTTGTTTAGCATTTCTTTATTATTACCCTTACTTATTTGTGGTCTACTTTTTCAGCTCCATATATTAGACTGTTATTAGGGGTTCTGCAAAATTCTTTCGAGTTTAAAAGGGTTCCATGGCCAAATAAAATTGGGAAACACTGGTCTAGGGTAAACTATTTACGACGGGGCAAATTAAACTAAATGACTGTCTGACCCTCCAGAACTACTGGATTTCCTCCCCCGAAAGCACTGAGCAATTTCTTACATTTCCACACTCCTTGCTCTTCTCCAATCCCCTGCACAGAGCTTTCCACCCATGTCTACAGTCTTTCCTTCCCTAGCCCAGGGAACATATTGGCTTCTCACTGGCTTGTGGCTCCATGGGCTCCAAGCAGATCTCCAGGCCTGGATCTCTTACGGTACAATTAAGATACACAACTTCAACTACTGTGTAGCTGAAGTCAAAGCAGCTTAACTTTCGGCACTGTCCACACTGCAGGAAGAACACTCTCCCTTCGACTTCCCTTATTCCTCGTGGAAGCGGGACTTCCAGCATCGACTGGAGCATCCTGCTCAGTTCGAATTAGCAAATTTTCACTAGACCCGTTAATTCGAACTGTGGAAGATCAACATCAGCAACTTTGCTCTTCTCTAGTGTAGACATACCCTTAGTGACCAATCCTGCTGCTTTGAAGTCAATCACAGGACTCCCCTCTGGCTCTGAATCTGAGATATTTACACACACACGCGCACGGAACATGGGGCAGTTAGAATCATAGGGTTGGAAGAGCCCTCAGGAGATCATCGAGTCCACCCCCCCACCCACAGTAGGACCATTGGGGTGGTGTATTTTAATTACCTATTAGACTAGTAGCAAGCCCCATCTGTGGCCCCCAGAGAATCGATAGTGGCCTATGGAAAACTGTCTGGTAATGTGGAACTGATTCCCTTCCTCCTTCGTCTTGTCTTCATCACCAGACTATTTATACCTACAGTTGACTAAGTGCTTATTAACTTGTAAGGGTTAGTGTTGGACATGCCCCACATGTGACTTCCTGGGAACACAGGCCTTAGAACTTCACTGGGTCCTTCCTGTTTTGAGCCCAATCCATCTCCATCTCCTAGGGTGGAGCCACTGGCCCCAATAAAGTCAATGGGAGTTTTGTCTCTGACTTCAAATCTGCTAAGATTTTACTTTGTTTAGCTGTTTTTCCAGGCCTCCATGACAAACAACTAGAAACAAGTGGCTTTGTCTTCAGGCAGACAAAAGCAGTATCTTGGAATCATAGAATACTACAACCGGGAGGGCCCTCAAAAGGTCATCAAGTTCAGTCCCCTGCACTCAAGGCAAGTCCAAGCACCATCTAGATCAGTGTTTCTTAAATTGTGTGCTGAGAGACAGTTGGAGGTCTTTTTTTTTCCCTGGCAGAGACAGAAGCTCATTTGGGACACATGCAGCTATTAAAGGGGCTGTGACTTTTTTTTTTTTTGTTGCTTAACAATTTTTCCCTGGCGTTCCGTATAAAAAAAAAGATTGTTTGGTGTTCCATGGTCTTAAAAAGTTTAAGAAATACTGATCTAGATCATCCCTGACAGATGTTTGTCCAACTTCTCTTAAATATCTCCAATGATGGCGATTCCACAACCTCCCTCAGCAATTTATTCCAGTGTTTAATCACCCGGACAGTTTGGATGTTTTTACTAAAGTCCAACCTAAACCTCCCTTGCTGCAATTTAAGCCCATTGCTGCTTGGCCTTTTATCAGATGTTAAGGAGAATCATTTTCTCTCTCCTTTTAATACCCTTTTAGGTACTTGAAAGCTGTTATCATGTCCAAACTAAAAAAAACCAATTCAGTCTTCCCTTCTATGTCATGTTTTCTAGACCTTTAATCATTTTGTGCACTTCTCTGAACTTTCTGGGTGTCTGGCTGGTGAGTAACTTGCCCACATGCTCAGGGTTTAGCTGATTGCCATATTTGGGGTCGGGAAGGAATTTTCCTCCAGGGTAGATTGGCAGAGACCCTGGAGGTTTTTTGCCTTCCTCTGTAGCATGGGGTACAGATCACAGCTGGAGGATTCTCTGCATCTTGGGGCCTTCAAAGTATTTGAAGGCTTCAATATCTGAGACATAGGTGAGAGGATTATTCCAAGTGGGTGGGTGAGATTCTGTGGCCTGCACTGTGGGGGGGTCAGACTAGATGATCATAATGGTCCCTTCTGACCTTAAAGTCTATGAGTCAATTTGTTCACATCTTTCCTGAAATGTGGTGCCCAGGGCAGGACACGATTCTCCACCCGAGGCCTAATCAACCCAGAATAGAGCAGAAGAATCACTTCCCGTGTCTCGCCTACAACACTCCTCTGAATTCAACATCCTGTTAATTGCTGAGAATTTGTCTCAGCATCATGCAACTTAAACTACAACTGTCTTGTCTTCCCTAAGATTGTAACATGGGTTAAAACTACCCTTTTTCCCAGGTGAAGGCACAACCTAGATGATCACACCAGCTCTGCCGTGATAATTGGGCCTACAAATGTGCCCTATTGTGAGCTCATCTGTAAAAAGTGAGTGAAAGTTCATAAGAGAGCACAATAGCTTATAATAACAAATGTCTGTGGGAAAAGATGCTAAAAAGAGACCAAAGGCTTGACTTAATCCAAACCAAAAAGCCTACAGATATAATTCAAGGGCTATGTTAAAATCGCGCCTAGTAAACAAAAACAGTGTGAGACCAGAAATCAATAAACCAAAATTGCTGCATCAGAAATTAGGCTTAACTGGCAAATGAAGTATTGAGGGGATGAATTCCACCCCTGCCATCTCTTGGGACCCTGGCATCCAGCATGTTACCTTTGTGCCATTTTTGGCCTCTTAACCCTGACCTAATCCTGACCACAGAGACAGAGGAATTCAGATGACATCACCACCTCTGCTGGCTTTGGCTAAATCCCCGCTATCACCTGGGACATGAGACTGCCACACATCCCCACCTTATGTCCATTTCCTTCCCACCTTATCTTTTCTCTATCCTAGCTCTCTCCTTGTTCCTTCTACCTGATCCGAGCCTGGCCTAACCAGCATGTTTCGCAGCACCGCTGTGAGTCTGTGACCAGAAAGAGGCAGCTCACTGCAATGATTTCAACAGCCTAATGCTGGTACTGCTTGCCAGGGTTTGCAGTGGCTGATAAGACTGTGCTGGGCCTGCCCTTTTCACTAACGAGGTTGCGGCTGAACTTCAGCATCAAAGACAGAGCTGGGTTTGCAAACGCTTGCTATTCCTTTTTCTCCCCCCTTTTGTGTGTTTACTAGCTTCTCTGTTCCCCGAAAGTACAGCACCAAGAGGCCAATGGGCTACACTAGAGAATGGATTGGGATCAGGCCAGTCCAAGATTGGGGGAGATCAAAATCTGCCGTGGGTGCTGCTGTGCAACACATCCTAAAAATAATTATTCCGATGAGACCTAGAAGCAGAAGTGAAATCTGTGGGGGCCAGGGAGGGAAGGCTGAAACACAGAGGCATGCAGTTGATACGTGTACAGTTCCTAGAGGGGCAAATGACATATGAAAGCCCCTCAAAATATAAAGATTCAATGAAGGAGACACTGTTGGATAATTTTGCACCCAGGTGTGAGGTCAGAGCTAAAGACTGCCGTTGGATCTTACACACGTTTTGCTATTGGGAAAGAAAGCGTGTTCTTGTTCCACCCACATGACATTGTCTCTCACACCCACAAAACAACAACTCTGCTCTGACCAGGAAGTGAAAGTGGCAACTGGCGAAAGGGGAAGTTGTTTTCATTGTCCAAGTTGCATGAAGAGCTGAAAACAAAGGGTGAAAAGCACATTAGATTATACAAATTCTCTCTCTTAGGCGTATCCCAGGTGTTGGGAGTAGTATAGCAGAGAGGGATGGTTGTTTGATTATTGTAGTGGAGCAGTGCAGAGATACCCCAGTGAGTGCCGGTGAGCAAGGTGCTGTACGGGCACACAATACAAAGATAATCTCTGCCCCTTAGTTTTCCATAATACCGTGCACTTTTCTCCCTTTCCCCATAAAGATAGCTCTGGCTCCCTGCACATTCCTGACCTGTGTGTTTGGGGGTCACATGCCTCGTTTCTTCCTGCAGAAAGGGAGGATGACAAACCTGTCCACCAGTAATAAAACTCATAGCAAACTCTAGGTTACTCTGTGAGTGGTGGGATGGCGGGAGTGGTGGTTTGGCACTGGTGTAGCTATTTATTCCCCTGCATCACTATTAATTTGTATGCAATGTTGTTGTAGCCATGTTGGTGGAAGGATACTAGAGAGACAAGATAGGTGAAGCTGTGAGCCTTAATTAACTAGCATTTGTTATATGCAGTGTAGCTGTGTTGGTCCCAGGATATTAGAGAGATACAGTGGGGGGTGGTAATATCTTTTATTGAACCCACTTCTGTTGGTGAGTGAGACCAAAATGATTAGGGGGCTGGAGCGCATGACCTACAAGGAGAAGCTGAGGGTTTTGGGCTTATTTAGTCTGCAGAAGTGAAGAGTGAGGGGGGATTTGATAGCAGCCTTCAACTCCCAGAAGGGAGGTTTCAAAGGGGATGGAGAGAGGCTGTTCCATCTAGTGATGGATGGCAGAACAAGGATGCCTGCTTGGTTTTCCTTTGATTTTATATACCCTCTGATTCTTGTTTCCCACCACCTTCCATTTTTTTCCTCCCCCCCTTTTCCTTCTCCCCTATTTATTTTGGTCTGGACATCCTAAACTCAAAACTCCGGTCATCTGAAGAAGAGGGCTGCGCTCATGAAAGCTCATGGTACCATCTACATGTTTTGTTAGTCTATAAAGTGCTACCAGACCATTTGTTGTTTTTTAAGTTTATCCTGTACAGACTAACTCGGCTCCCCCCTGAAGCTTCAGACCAAGGAGCAATGGTCTCAAGTTACAATGGGGGAGGTCCAGGTTGGCTATTAGGAAAACCTATTTCCCTAGGAGGTAGGGAAGCACTGGAATGGGTTACCTAGGGAGGTGGAGGAATCTCCATCCCTGGAGATTTTTAAGTCCCTGCTTGACAAAGCCCTGGCTGGGATGATTTAGGTGGAGATAGTGCTGCTTTGGGCAGGAGATTGGACTTGATGACCTCCTGAGGTCTCTTCCAGCCCTAGGGTTCTATGATTCTGAAAGCTTTTGAACTTACACAGAGCTCTTCTTCAAGTCAGAAAAATAGCTCTGCAAGCTCGAAAGCTTTTCTCTCTCACCAACAGAAGTGGGTCCAGTAAAAGGTATTACTGCCCCCCTCAGCTTGTCTAAATATATTAATTTGGCAAGTTACTTCCTTAAACTAAACTGGTCTAAGGGCAAAGGTGTAAGTGCATCGACATTGCAGTTTCAGTGGTGTAACTGAATCTATTTCAAATCCATTTGATTCCACTAGTGGAAGTTTTCTGATACAGACAAGGACTTTGTGAAGTTCCTCTTTTTTCCCTTGTCTCCTCCCAGACATTCTTCTATGGAAGTGACTGATGTGGCTTGTTCAAAAGTTTCAGAGAGGTAGCCGTGTTAGTCTATAAAGGTGCAAAAACACAGTAGGGCTTAACTTGAAATAGCTACACAAATTGAGTTACGTCAATTGCGTAGCTTATTTCAAAATAGCTTATTTTGAAATTGGAAGCATCACAGCACTTATTTCGAAATAGAACACTCTTCTTCCAACTTCCCTTACTCCTCATACAATGAGAGTTACAGGAGTCGGAGGAAGAAGTCCTCCAGCTTGACAGTATTTTGACATTATTTCGAAATAACTCTCTGCTGTGTAGATGTGGACTAAGTTATTTCGAAATAACACTAATTTATTTTTAAATAATGTTGCTGTATAGAAGTATCCTAACTGGAAAAACTTAAAAAACAATGAATAGATTTGCAGCACCTTAGAGATTTAAAAAAAAAGTGTAGACGGTATCATGAACTTTTGTGGGCACAACCCATTTCTTCTGGTGAATGGAGTTTAAGGTTTCTAATTTTTAAATAAATAGCACAGAGATAGGATGGAGGGAGGGGGGAGAGAAGGAAAAAGAAGGGGGGAGGGGAAACAAATAGTTAGAGTGTCCGTGTTAAATGAAGCTGATAACAAACTTAGTACCCACTCTAAGTACCCTTTGTTTAGTTTTTGTCATTAGGATATGGAATGTAGTGGGCCATCCAGCCAATGGCTTTGTTGTAGCTATCAAACTTAGAAATGAAATTAAGTTCTGTAGCTTCCCTGTTGGGCTGGCTTTTGAAATTGGTTTGAAATAATACGGGTGACTTTGAGATCCATTAATGAGTGCTGGGACAAGTTAAAATGTTCCCCAACAGGTTTCTGTGTGTTACCTTTTCAGATCTCAGATTTTTGTCCATTCCTTCTTTCCCGTAGAGACTGTCCAGTTTGGCCAATATACATGGCTGGCGTGGTCTGGCTTGTGACTTCCAGTCCTTAAGCAGTGAACCTGGAGTCCCTACCAGTAGGTGGTGCTAGCTGATTTGAGCATCTTTGTGCAGTTCACTCTCAGGGAAAAGCAAGGAATCTGCTCTGCCTGGCATGGGGTTTTCATGGAGGTGAAGAAGAAGGGAGTGGAGGAGACACAGCAAACTGCAGGTTTGGCATTTCTACATTTCTGTGGCACCCTCCCCCCCCACTTTGAACCGTGCCTAAAGTTCTGGTCAGCACAAAGATGTATTCCAATTGGAAAAGGCACAGAGAAAGGCAACACAAATGCTGAAGGATGAGGAACAGCTTCCATACGAAGATACATTAATAAGACTGTGACTTTTTAGGTTGGAAAAGAGATGACTAAGGGAGGACGTGATAGAGGTTTATGAAATCATGACACAAAGTGAGTAAAGAAGCATTATATATTCCTTCACATAACACAAGAACCAGGGACCACACAATGAAGTTAATAAGCAGCAGGTTTAAAACAAACAGAAGGAAGGATTTCTTCATACCATGTACTGTCAACCTGTGGGACTCCTTGCCAGTGGATGTTGTGAAGCCCATAACCATACGAAGGTTCAAAAAAGGAACCAGATAAGTTCATGGAAGATAGGTTCATCGGGGCTGTTAGCCAAAATGGCAGGGGTGCAACCCTCATGTTCCGGGTGTCCCTAACCTTTGATTGCCTGAAAGTGGGAATGGGTGACAGAGGATGGATCACTCAATTACCTGTTCTCTTCATTCCCTGTGAAGCACTTGGCATTGGTCACTGTCAGAAGACAGGAAACCGGTCTAGCTGGGTCATTCGTCTGACCCAGTGTGGTCAATCTCCAGTCTTCTCTGTCCAGTATGGTCCCTTGTCCTATGTCTTCCTACAACTTGACACCATATTGCCCTGGCAGGATTACTCAACTGCCTTTCTCTGCTCCACACACAATCTCTTTTGCCCTCCTTTCGTGCCCCTGCTGCTCAGGAGTCTTAGGGTTTCTCCTTAGCCCTTTCATCTCCTTACCTAGGTCAAAGACAGACCTCTCCTTGTTGGTGAGCCTGGGAAATGTGGCTACAGTACAGGTGAAAACTGCATGCACTATGCAGAAATTACAAAGGGAGCGTCCCACTGCACCCCCTCCCTGCCAATACGCACCAGGTCTTCTCAGCTCCACCCCGTCTCCATTGCTGCTCCATTCTTCCAGTCCCTTAGGACGGTCACTTGACTCAAGCTTCTCCCCTTACACCTTCTTCTACTCTCCCTTCCCCCCGCCCCTGTCCCCTCCTGTGCGCCTTTTTACCTTCTGCTGCTGCTGCTGCTATAACCACTCTCTCCACTTAGGGATGAAATGTGTATGAAACATGCAGAGGCCTCTGCCAATTTGCCTCACAGCTTAATCAATTCCGATTCCAAAGCCAGCTGCCAGAAGGTGTGTGTACAATGTCCAGCCTGTGTGGGGTAGGGGCTGCCACAAGGTGTGTGTACAGTGCCTGGCACAGCACAGTGCAGGGACACAGTATGTACAGCTCCTGGCATGGCATGGGGTGGGGACACGGTGTGTGTACAGTGCTGGGCACGAGTAGGATGGGGACACAGTGTGTACAGCTCCTGACATGGCAGGGGGTGGGGACACGATGTGTGTACAGTGCTGGGCACGAGCAGGGTGGGGACACGGTGTGTACAGCTCCTGGCATGGCATGGCATGGGGTGGGGACACGATGTGTGTACAGTGCTGGGCACGAGCAGGGCGGGGACATGGTGTGTACAGCTCCTGGCATGGCATGAGGTGGGAACATGCTGTGTGTACAGTGCTGGGCAGGGTAGGGGCAGAGACACGGTGTGTATACAGTGCCGGATATGGTGTGGGGCGGGGACATGGTGTGTACAGTGCTGGACATGGGCAGGGACACGGTGTGCGCACAGCGCCAGGGCACGGGCGGGGACAGGTGTGTGTACAGTGCTGGGGCGGGGACACGGTGTGTGCACAGCGATGGGCACAAGCGGGGCGGGGATATGGTGTGTGCACAACGCCGTGCACGGGCGGGTTGAGGACACGGTGTGTGCACAGCGCTGGGCACGGGCGGGTTGAGGACACCGTGTGTGCACAGCGCCGGGCATGGGCGGGGCGGGGACACGGTGTGTGCACAGCACCGGGCACGGGCGGGGCGGGGATACGGTGTGTGCACAGCACCGGGCACGGGCGGGGCGGGGATACGGTGTGTGCACAGCACCGGGCACGGGCGGGTTGAGGACACGGTGTGTGCACAGCGCTGGGCACGGGCGGGTTGAGGACACGGTGTGTGCACAGCGCCGGGCACGGGCGGGTTGAGGACACGGTGTGTGCACAGCGCCGGGCACGGGCGGGGCGGGGATACGGTGTGTGCACAGCGCCGGGCACGGGCGGGGCACGAGGGTCCAGCGGGCCGCGCGAGCCCTGGAGACCCGCCCCCACGCAGCTCTGCGACCCCGCCGTGTGCCGCCCCCCCGCGCCTCGCTAAGGGGGCGGGGCCCCGCTAGGCCTCGCCCCGCGGCGGCGGCGGAACCCGGAAGCGGGCGGCGCTGCTGCCAGAACCGTTTCCTGCCCGGACGCAGCGGCCGGGGCGGGAGCCGGAGCCATGGCTCACCAGACCGGCATCCACGGTAAGGCCCCGGCCCCGCCACCGCCCCCCGCAGCCGGGGCCGAGATGCGCGCCGGGCTCCACCCCCCCGGGCCGACTCCCCTCTCGGGTCGGACCCCCCCGGGCCGGGCTCCCCCCCCCCCCGGGCCGGGCTGGGCTCCCCTCCCCCCCCCGGGCCGGACCCCAAGCCGCGGCCCTGCCCCCGGGCGCTCAGAGCCGCGCTGGGCGGCGCAGAGTCACCGGCCCCCCCCCCCCGCCACCAAGCCCATAGATTTGCTGGGGCATCTGCCCCCCTGAACCTCCCCCTCCCGCCCGCCGCTTGCCTCCGCCTCCAGCCTCCCCGCCCTAGGGCATGGCCGACCCCCCCCCCCCCCCCCGTATCTATCAATGCTCCCTGCCGGTATCTGGTTCTATAGAAAGCGGGTGCAAATGCATCCTGTCGATAGCCTGGCGTCCTCTTGTTTGTGCGCGGGAAGCCGTTTATCAGTAACTTTGCCCATCTGAAATGTTCTTGCGTTTCCTTTGCTGCCCCATTAGCTCATAATAACACGTTGAGCTCTGCAGTGTGAATCATAATCTCAGGAACCATTTCCCTTTCTGCAAAGCAGGCGTCTGCTTGGCTTGTGTGTGTCGGGTTTTAATGTGGTCTCTCAAACGCCCACTGAAGCTTAAGGGGCTTCTGCATCTTTAGATTTACCTGGGTCTCGTGTCAACACCGGATGCTGTGGCAGTTTGAAGATGGCATGGTTTGGTTCAGTACTCGGTATAAATGCAGCAGTGTCATGCTAGTGTAGGGAGTGAGGTGGGGGGGTTGAAATGTTAGAAGCAATGATAACCAAGACAGAAATCTCCTGTGCCTTTTGTTCTCTTATTTGTAATGTTGTACAAAGCACTTCTAAGGAGTAGACAAAGTTAGATGTGATGATAGATTCAGTGCATCTTTCAAACCAGCATGAGACATTGTCCCAGCAAAGTCACTTAAAAACCTAATCAGGCCCAGAATAAAGTATTAGGGGTAGAGCCCTACATGGATACAAAACTTGCATCTGCATCCATATCCGTAAAAATGAGTTGTGGATATCTGCAAATTTGCAAGGTTCTAGACCCAAGATTTGTTTCCGCATCTGTATCCGCAAACATGAGCTGTGGATATCTGCATCCATATCTGCGGATTTGCAGGGCTCTAATTACGGGGCCCTCTGTACTGGGGAAATTGAGAGGGGCATCTTCCTTAGTGACACCACTGCACACAGACCCCGACTGTCCCTCGCTGCCCAACACCCTCTGCCCCATCTCTCGCACATCCCAGCTGCTCTGCCCTGTGTCTGAGTCACTTCTGCCCTCAGCACTAACCACACCCTCCTACTGTTCCTGGGTCCTTAGCTGCTCACCAGTGTCCTTCACGCTCAGTGCTCTGCTGCTGTCCCAAGCTAGGGGAGCTCCTCCCAACCCCTGCTTCCCATTTCTGCTTGTTCCCATTGCCTGCCCTGTGCGTGCATAGCCCCACACAGCTCAGGATTGGCCCTGTTGTCCCATCGTCAATGGTGTTGTGTCCCCCACTGGTTAATCCAGGCCTGCATTTTATTCTATCAGCTTTTCTTGGATGAAATGCTAGAATGATACCAACACTTTTCAATGTCTCAGAGTGCGGGGAAGAGTTGGGGGGAAGGGCGTAAAGAGGTATAGCTAGAATAAGAGGATGAAGTTGAGCAAAAGAACATCTAGGTTAAATACAAGGAAGTTTTCCTGTCAGCGTTATGAGAGCATGAAATATTTTCCCAAAGTGAAAATGTGAGTTCTGATTAGCCAGGGTTTTTATTGTTGGACACAGTCACTGCACTGGTTGTCTGTGCTACTAATAAAAATATTATTGCATGGGCAGGTCTCTGATGGCAGAGAGCTATGCACTAGTATGGTGGCTTTGTAATCTGCAGGGTGCCCTTAAATCAAATATTTGGCAGTACAAGTCTGGGCTAATCACATCCCTCCAAAGCAAATCCAGTCCTGAATGGGCATTAACAAGTGAGAATATGACCAAAAGAGAGAGTTGTGGCTGTGTCACTATGTGCCTAGTTGCCAAGGCTATGTGTCTTTTATGGCCAACCAAACATTCCCACTCCATGGGACCAGCTGGAGTTAACCTCCTAGATTTTAGGTGTGCTGCTGGTCCTTAGATGATAATCCCAAGAACAAAACTGGGGTTGATAGAATATCTGTTTGGAGCCTTTGTTCTGGAAGCTTGGCTCCAAAGTTTTTTACACTCCTGCTTACGTGCCTGTTCTGCATTCACTGTCTATGGATTTGCAGGTGCTGCTGGGATAGAACAGGACCGCCATCTTGCAGCAAAAAACCTGCACACATTTTATTTGTTTTAAGCAGTTAGAAGAATTTCAATGATCGGAATTTAATTCCCTAAATTAGAATTTGGTCATTGTGTTGGAGCGCTAGCCCTTCTCTAGCACAGAGTTCCCTGGGATCTTTAATGAGCATGAGTGGTCCGGATATTGGCTGTGTCTCTTCCCCTGCACTACCACAGTGCTTCCTGTCCCTGTCCTGCAGAGCCCTGGGCTGCATCTATTTGAAGTGAAGCATTGGGAGTATCACCCCTATGTCTGTCCCCTTTGTTGAACGCATCTCCAAGTCCTGACAATAGCTTGAGGGCAGGGGCAGCTGTTGATTGACAGTAAGAATTCCCTTTGCAATGCCTCCAGAGCTTCTTGGGAGGCAGCGGACTCTCGCTGAAGGCAGAAGGTCATAACAGGAAAAGAATAGCCAGACAGTTCAGGGAGAGGGGTGGCTAAATGAGAGTTTGGGAGCTGATAGTAATTGTGCTCCCATTTGAAGAGTTCTAAGGGCGTGGGGCCTGATGTTGTTTTCCTGCCTGGTAACAGGTCTTAATCAAGACTTAAAGTGTTTCATAAATTATGCAGCACAGTCAGCATGAGAGCACAGAAGCCAGTGATGCGCTTCTGAGCTCATCTCGTCCATCCCCTTCAGTGCTTTGTCTCATCTGGCTGTAATGAGTCAAGCCATGCTGCTCCCTCCCCTGCCCTGGAGAGGCTTTTGGGCCGTGAAATAGCGCAGTCATACAGAATGGTTCCTGGTTTTAAACTCCTTGGCATGGCCTTTTGGCAAAGGTGTTGAATTTATGGTCCCTCTGACTTAGTGGCTCCACCCCTCTCTTCCTGTACAAACTTTTATCACTCGAGGACAAAGCCAAGAATAGCTTCTCTCTCCCTTGGCACGCTCCCAAAAGAGCTGGACTGCGGAACGGGTACGGATGGTGTTGTACGTTGGTGACTCTTGGCTCTCCTGGTGTGAGGTGCAGCTCGTTACGTTGGCTCTCAGCATTCCGACATAACTATCAATAGGATCCCCCTCTTTGCCCTGGGCTGTCTCAGTGCTCTGCCAGTGACACCTTCCTCTGGAAGGGCTGCCTGTAGGGATAGGAGGGGAGGTTGGACACCGTGGCCAATCCACTCCTATACTTCACCTCTGTTGAGGCCGTCAACCCTGGGGTGACTGTAGATGCTGAATCTCCTTTAGTAGAAACTGAAGTGAAACCCATCAGCTCACTTCACAGAAGCCAGGAACCAGCCATCAGACATCACTGACTCTCAGCTATTATGGGCTAAAGTAAGTTGATGACCTGGGGGGAGGGAAGGGAAGGGGAAGCTCCCTATCCCATCAGCATAGCTTGTCCCCATCTCATGCTGGTGGTTTCACATGCACAGTGGTGTAACACAGCCCAGTAGGTCACAGAAACAAAGAAAAATGCAAGAGCAGATTAAGTTTAGCACCTCCTCCCCTTCTCTTCTCCCAACTCTCTGACCCACTGCATTCTCCAGGAGAGGGTTCATACCAAAGTCAGTCATTTTATTTCCCTCACCCCTCGAATCTTTCAGTTTGTGTTGGGGTAATCAGCCAGGGGCCTTCTTGAGAAGTGACTCTCAGCGCTCTCACTTGGCCATGAATCTGATGCTGTTTTCTGCTCTCTCCAGGGCAATGCACATCATCACTTCCTGTCTTCCTTCCACCCAAGTTGCACCCTTCCCCCCCCCTCACCTGCAAGTTAACAGGAAGAAGGTTTGAATCTCTTCTCCTCTTTTCCTGTGTGGTGCTGATCTGCAATTGTTTGAGAACAGTGGGTTGGGCCCCTTTGTACTCATCATGTCTGATTATACAAAATCAGCACCACCGAGTGGTTCAGCAACCCCCAGATTACCCTACCAGGAACCTCATTAGTACATGTGAGATGGTTTCTGGCCATGCGATGAACCATGTTAAGTCAGAGTCATGCTTGAAACTAAACTCCCTTAACAAGTCTCAGATGTTGCTGTGGGGCAGGCTTTGTAGTGTGGCTTCAAACTGAATTATGCGGGTGCAAATTGTGCTGCTGTTCTTCGCCGCCTCCTCCGCTGGGGTAGAGTGAGAGAGGCTTAGTGCTCTTTGTCCAATGTAGGCTAAAGCACCTGGCGCCATTTGATTGAGCCTTCATCTGTCCCGTGGGCAGCATTAAGTGATGGTTGGATCCACGCACCTTCTCTGAGTGACTCATGTTGTGCTTCACGTTAAAGCGTCCGGGGGGAGAAATTTCCTTTTTAAATATACATCTGCTTATCAAAAGCCTGAGACACACTGCTCAGGCTGTGGCGGTGCTTTAAGGAAATCTGCTGATTGGGTTTTATAGCTTTTTGCCTTAATTGCTGCCCAGAGACTTCCCACCATGGTGCTATTATTGTCTGACTTTCTCTCCTATACAAAATGGATGAGGCCAGATGAGAAATAGCAGTGGCTTGAACCTGATTCCCAGTGTGGCCTTCTCTGGTGAATGTTTAGGGCTGGTAATTGCCAGGGTCCTCCCTGCCTTGGAACAATTCTGCTTTGGCCTTTGTGGTAGGAGCAGCTCTTTGGAGAACTGCTGTAGGGCAGGTGTCAGCCGGCTTGGGACAGGCTCCAAACAGCCAGCTGGCACCAGATGAGACCGATTCAAGATACACTTTTCTGGGCTGCATGGGTGACTGGTGGGGCCATAGAAACCTGACCTGACTTAGGTCCATTCATGGGTTTTCTCCACTACGTGCTGCAGTATGGAAAGATGAACTAAGGGGGATCTTTGCTAAGAGCCAGGTTGGCTTAATGGAAGATTATTTTCCCAGGGCTTAGCTCAGTGCTTGTGTTGGGCTCTCCTTTGTGTAGACTCCAGCATGCAAGGATTCATGTACCACCTTTACCGGCCCAGTTGCCCAGTCCAAGATGTATGGGCGTGACTTGTCAATCTGGCAGAACACAGCAGTTGGGGCAAGGCCCGGAGAGAGAGCCAAATACCAGCAGAGCAGGAAGTGATGTGGGAGTAATTTCTTCTAGGTAGGTGAAAATTTTCAAGGCCTCCGTTCCCTGATTCAGCTTTTCCAGGATCTACAAATCGGCACTTGTACAAGGTGCCAGCTCAGCAGGCTCGTGTGAGGCAGTTCTAAATTTGTGTCTGCAAGGAAGGAGAGCAGAGTGAGGTGTCTGCATGAAAGGAAGGCTGCAGAAATAATGGGATGAGCTGTGCCCAAATATGTTCCCTTAAATCCCTTGTTGAGGGGAGTCGCCTGTAGGCATAGAGCTAACTGCTTCCCCATATCCCCCAGTGCATGAGATAAGCACAGCGGGAGAGAGGGATTGGTTGGTGTATTTATCTCTAGCTGGCATGCAGTCACTAGGGGCCGGTACATAGCTGGCATGAGTTAGAACAGCCCCAGGCTGCCCTGACTTATGTGAGCTGACGCAGAAAATCACAGTGCTGTTGCCCTAACGGCCTCCCTCCCCCTTCTGCTGTGGAAGCTGAACACAGCAAAGCAAATTGGTCCATCAAGGTGTTCCTGGGAACTGCAAGTTGCTCTATATTGATGTTTTGCTTTGTAGCTGAGGGTCGCTTCCCCCTCTGGCCCACTGGCGTTTCACAGCGACTTTTCTCTAATGTAGTGGTTCCCAACTGCTGCTTTGTGGACCGGTCTTGGTCCACGAACTGCTGGCTGCGGGAGCTGAAGCTGGCTGCTGTGCAGCGGCTCTGAGGGTCGGGGCTGGGATACATATTTTGGCGGACTGGCAACATTATTGCTTATTTGCATATTCAGTATGGAAATATGAATATGTAAATATGCAAATACAATGCTGCCAGTCCACCAAAAGTTTGTGAATGGGTTTGCTGGTCCGCAATATCAAAAAGTTGGGAACCACTGCTCCAGTGATTGCTCTTGCAGTACCTGCCTTGCTGAAACAATAGATGCCACTTTGTTTTATTTACTCCACACTCAAGGCTGACTATGATGGAGGACAGGAGCTGTAACAAAGGGTTGGGCTGTCCAGATGGTGCACAGGAAATAAGAAAAGATCTCTTATTACAGCATTCAGATAATCTATTGGACTTCATTTGTGACACTGTATTAAGGAAATTCTACATAGTGGCTTGAGGCAAAAGTAAATTAAATACCAGCTGACAAGATGATCAGTATAAAGTAAAAGCAGCCCAGCTGGGCATCCTGGAAGAAGGAGAATCTCTGTTGCTGATTTTTCACGAAGTTTGACCTCATCTCAAATCTACCTTATAAGAGCAGCTATATAAGGCTTATCCCAGTTTGTTCCTTGTTAAAGTGAGCCTGCTGGTCATTAAAGTGACCTGGTTGGAGCATGCAACTTCTTGTCAGGCTAGAAAACATGTGCAAGCTTTTCAGAGTGAGAGACTTAACCCCTGGAATATCTATCTTATCAAGGGCCGTGGTGGATTCTCCACTGGCAGTTTTGAAATCCGGATGGAATGTTTTTAACAGACGTTATGAGCTTGATGCAGAAATTAGTAGGAGAAATTCAATGGCCGGTGTTATGCAGGCTGGTCAAAATAGATTCTCTGATGCTTTAAAATCCGTGCATAATAGTCAGCGTACTAAAGGAGAGGTCGGCTTCCTATAGGGCCTGAGTCGTAAAGTCCTGGGAGGCTCTCCATTGACTTGACTGGGTTTTGAAAGAGGCTGTAGCATGTGCTGACCCGAACACAGGCTACTTTCCCTCTCCCAGTGTTTACTCTTTAAGGAGGACTGAAAGTGCAGGTTTCATCCTCAAGTGGACCCTCTTCCCTGGAAACCACGTGCCCCAGGGGCAGCAATCCGTTTTCTGGCGGAAGACCAATGACTGTGGAAAGAAAGGAAGCAAAGAGAACGAGATGGATCCGTCTTGGCTGCTGGTCCAGTTCTTCTCCATTCCCCTCTCTGTCACCTCACTGCTGTCCCTCCAAACAGCAGCTTTCATAGATGCCGTCAGAACCTGCGGGACTGAACCCTGGGATTGTTGGGGTTCTGGGCTGCCAGCACTTTTGCATTGCCCCCAGAAACTCAAGATGGCTTTCTGCTGGGGGGTGGTGGTGAGACTCTGCATCTAGGGAGCACCACCCAGTGGTGCCTCTGTGGTGGGCTGACTGGCCCGTGCGGGCAAAGAAACCAGGGTGTCATCCCAGGGAGCTGTCTGACCCCTGTTTGCTTCCGTGTCACACTTTTCCTTGCCGTAAACTCTGGACTCTGGCTCCTCACCCAGGCTCTGCTGCGCCTCTCCTGGCTAGGGATGTAACATCCCATTTAGTCTGGCTAACCCATTAAAGGTATTGTTTAACCGGTTAACTGATTAAAGAAGGGTAGTGGGGGGGCTGCTCCAAGTGGCCCTCCCACCCACTACTGGGCTGGAACACCCCCCCGCCCCCCCATCACAGGCTGGTCCGGAGCAGCCCCTGTCTCTTGTGGGCCCCCATGGCAGGTGAGGAGCTGCTCCAGCCTCACTGTTGAACCGGTTAAACCTTAACATACCTACTCCTGACTGCACCTTAGAGACTGACCCATGCACCCCCTACCCCCCCCCCCCCCCGACACCAGCCTTGAAAGGTGCGTGGACTTGCCAGTTCAGGTGGCTTTTCAGGTCTTCACCATCAGGCCGGGCCATTACAAATGACTAGAGCTCTTTAAACATAAACATTTCCAAAGGCCATATTCTCCACACCACCCATAGAGTCAAGTGACTTCCTCTGATTTCAGTGGGATGTGCTCCGATCCTAGTGGGGGAGAATAGGGCCTCAGGAGCAAGCATATTTATATGGCTGCAGGAGACTATTGTAAAGTTTTGAGTTATAGCCCTGATTTCTTTTGGAGGGAGGAAAAAGGGAAAATAAAATAAAAAAACCCAGCAACTAATGGGTTAATGAAACAAAGGAAGAGAAAAGGAAGGAAGAAACAGAGGGAATAAAGGGCCATGGACCGTATTGTATTTTAGATCAGCCTTCATATGCTTGCTCTCTATAAATACATCAGAGGGATACCTCCAGGGAGGAGGAGGAATTTAAGCCAGTGCTTGTACAAGGACAAATGGATATTACTGGCCCATCACTACGTTTAGGATTGAAATTAGATGAAGGTTGGTAACCATCAGAGGAGTCAAGTTCTGGAACAGCCTTCCAAAGGGAGCAGTGGGGGCAAAAACAAAAAAAAAAAACCTACCTTGTTCCAAGACTCGGGTTCATAAGTTTATGGAGGGAATGGTATGACAAGATGGCCAAGTGTGACCATCTGTAACTGCTCCTAGTAAACCTCTCCAGTGGCTGGTGAACAGGCGCTAGGTGGAGAGACTAAGTTACTACGGTCTCTGAGTCTATACCAAGTGCGTATACACTACTGAGAACATCACTGACTTGCTTTCTCATCTCCTTTCGCTAAACCACTCAGTGCTCATGGACAGACCAGAGGCTTCAACCCATGGACCTTGAAAATTCAGCAAAATAGCCTGTGTTATCAAAGGGCTCTGCCCAGGAATCTCTCCTTCCCTTGCTTACTATAAGTTTAACATGGCAGGCATGTCCTTTCCCTTCCTAGGGCATGGCATGGCCACGGACGCTCAGTGCTGGGCTTACCGATCATGATCTCTTGAGAGAGCATGATGGAGACTGTCAAGAAAGATCAGTCCGTGTGGTTGAAACTGTACTCTGAAGGGAACAGCAAATCCTCGTCCAGATGAAATGGAGAAGAGTGTTTTTCCTCTTGTTTGCTCATGATGGAAAGGGGAAGTGGATTGACTAGCCTGGAAAGCTGAAGTCAAAGCGTTCTTGTTTTGACCATGTATAGTAGTATCTTGGTATACTTCCTCTGCGCTCAGCCATAGGAGCGTGCTGGATTGGGGGAAGGAGGTATTCTCATCAAGTGATCCATTACAGAGGCTGTTGTGGGGCAGACAGTGCAGTGAGAGATCTGTGTGTGGACCCAGTCATTTGCCAGTTATTTTTCCACATGCCTCATCTGACTTCTCCTGCCTTTCAGGAAACATGAATTTAGCTAATTGTGTGAAGACTTCCGAAGATGCAACCTGGCCTTGGTCACAAGGAAACTGAGATAGGAGGGTAATTTTTAAATTTTAGCTGAAGGATGCGCATATTGTTCATTGAAGGCACAAAACATAAATCGGGTCAAAAGCTTCTCATGGAACCCGGGGTCAGCTGGGGACTCGTTTGCTGACCCCGGGCTCCATGCAGCATTGCTGCTTTGAAATGCCACGGGGCCAGCAGGGGACTGCTTGAATCCCCCGCTGGCCCTGTGCTCTCCACAGCGCTTCTACCCTTCACAGGCGGAGGCGCCCTTATCGACTAATCAAATAGCTGATGCAAATTGCATCCACTATTCGATTAGCCAGTTAATCAAAATTTTACGTCCCTGATCTTGGCTGCAGTTTGGGATTGAGGTACACTGACAGATCTGTGTGTGGAAGGAGTTCATACGAGATGCTGCTGAGGGCGAGTTGCAGAGGGGCAGTGATATATCTGTGGGGGAAACTTGCACAGTTTCTTCAGTGCAATAAAGCATGTGCTTTATCAGTCATTCTTAATCCGTGCAGGAATGAGATCATCTCTTCAGAAAAGTCTGGAGGACGTTGTCTCCAGGTAGCATGCAAGTCCAGAGTATTGCGGAGACGAGAACGGTTTAGCTTGTGGCTCTCCTAGTGGCGGCGCTTGTTAACGTACAAGAATGGCTGGAAGGTCTGGCTGTGTGGGCGATCTCATGTAGCTCACGTGGCGTGAGGTCTGATAGGTGTCCTGGGGGTCAGGACATGCAAATGAGGCAGCTGCATTCTTTAAATGTGAAGCTGACTAGTTGCCAGTAGAAGGTCCCATGTTGACAGCTCTGAAGCCTGAGGTCCCTCCCTGCCCAGAGAGGAGGGACAACAAGAGCAGCAGCTGTCTTCTGCCACCCGTGCCCTGCCAGTGTGGCTTGCTCTGACCTTGCATAGTCGGGTCGGTCAGTTTCAGTGCTACCTTCAGTGCTTGGCCTTTCTGCTGAGACGACCAGCAAGGCACCAGCTGTGATGCAGAGATCTGTCCACAAGGAATTAGCCGGAGACCATGTCTCACGTAGCCCACGGGGTCTGGTAGCCTCAGCGTTGGGTGCCTTGGGTTAGATTTACAATGGGATGAACCAAAGACGTGAAAGGCGCCGTATCCCATTTTTACCTGTGTGGGGAGCCCTCTCATCTACAGGAAGCCCTCCTGAGTAAGTGGCACCCCATCTCCTCCACATGGCTCCTTTGTGTGAAACGCTTACAACTGTGGAGCTCATCAATGAGAGAAGTTCACAGCTGGTAACTTCGCAATAGATCCAACCAGGAAGCTGTATGTGCTTCCCTCTCTGGTGTGTCTCTGCCTGAGGGCAGGAATGCCGTCTGCAATTGATCTGGTTGGCAGGTGGTTGTTTTTCTTATCTCACCAAGACTTTTCCAGGAGGTGCAGCTCCTATTTTGTCCATTGTGCACCCAGAGAAGGCTGTGCGCACCGTTCAGCGGGACGAGAATACACAGATGGTTCCGCAATTGAGAAGGATTTTTAACCCCAGAAGAGTTTCACTTGAGAGCAGGCTGCAGTATTGTAACTGTGTAAATAATTAAAACCCCATGAAGTGCGTAAAGGCACCAGAGGAGAGGAAACCCCTCAGAGTGTCTGCTGAGAAGCTTTCTGTGAAATGCGATCACAGCTTGAATCTGTCCGTCAGGGCCTGGGCACCTGACACCCGATCCAAAGCTCCTAGTCACTGCTTGACCCTCCGGAGACTTGGAAGGGAGAATGGTTAGCAACCAGGGAGATTGTTTTCCCGGGTTGGAGTTCAGGCAGTAATGTATATACGGGGGTGGCTGCTTTGCTCTTCTCTGGAGCTGTGTCATTAGGCCTGTGGCCAAGTATGTCTTGTCATCTCTCTCTGTTCCCCAGCAAACACGATGTGGATGCCATAGGGCAGGTGATGGAGCCTTGCGGGTCTTGTGACAGGCAACGAATTCTGATTGGGAAAGAGGATGAGTTGAGATGACAGAGGCATTCAGAGTGTGAAAGGGAAAGCTAGTCATTATATGATTGATAGTTCCTAAACCGAGGCCTGTTGTCAATGGGGGGCATGATTTGTAAGCGAGGAAAGGAGCTGTCTGTATTAGAGCTTATAGGGGGGGGGGGGGGGAAACGTACCAAACTTTATGGGAAATTCAGAAGAGTTTTCCTTCTTTTCTTCATCAGGCCTTTTTCCCAATCTTCTGCTGAGGCTTTTTTTTTTGTTTTTGTTTTGTCTGTTTGATTTTCAAATCAATAGTTTTCTAAAAGAAAATGTTTGACTTTGGTCGGCTTAGACATCAGATGGGATTTCTCACTCTGAACTGTCGGTGTGAGAGCACTTCGATGAACTAGCATTTTGCAGAGGGAGCAGGCAACATTGCAGTTGGTTACACTGCCAGACTTTGAAAAGGGGAAAACGTGCAAATCCCTGGTTTTGAAAAACAGCCCTTTTTGAGGAAAGAACTTTTCTTTCAAAACCTACCAACTAGTGCTAGCAAAGGCTGCACTTGGGCCGAGCCGTTCACGCAAAGGGGCCTCTTCACTGCAGAGTTAGCCTGAGCTCTCACCAGGGTGTGCACGCTCGCCCTGGAGGGAAGTGGTGCCTTACCCCCAGGCTAGCTGGGCCAGCTGGGGGTGTGGGCGACAGCCCTGGTTCTGCTTTCACCAGGCTCCCTTTGCCATGAGGATGCAGGCTAAATGACGCCAGTGTTGCTCGTCCTCTGGTGCCCACCCCCGATTCCCCTCTGCCTAGAAGGAGAGTCAGTTCTAGAGTGAACATGTCTCCCCAAGAGAGCACAGGACACGCCCAGCCACTCGCCTGAGGGCCGCTCCCCTCCTGCGGCAGGGTGTGGCCTCTTGCTGGAACCTGGCAGGGGCCCTGAATGCTGGAACAGTGCACCCCCACCGTGGGAGTGGTGTCTCCACCCGCCCCTTCCACCCCCCACTTCTCTGACAAGAGCAGGTGTTTGTCCTGTTGGCTCTTGCCAACTATCAAGTCAGTGAGAGCAAACAGGGCAGTACCTCCTTTGGGGGAAAATAGGATGTGCCAGCCCCCCGGGCCCTAGCAAGGCGCCATTATGCTGTTTGGTGTCTCAGACTGGGAGCGCTCTAGTATGCGGGGTCAAGAATGGAAGCAGCTGTTGGGTAGTAAGTGTGTGATCAGCGGGTACGTACGTCTACATGGCCATTCAGTAAGCCCCCCGCGGCACAGGCTGAGCCCAGATCGGCTGACTCAGGGCTCAAAGCTGCAGCGTGGACTTTTTGGCTCTGAGATCTCCTCCCTTATGGGGTTCAAACCCAGGCGCCAGCCTGAGCCTGAATGTATGCGCCAGTTTTATAGCCTGGCAGTCCAAGCCCAGTGAGCCTGAGCCAGCTGCAGCGAAGGCCTGGGTCTTGCATCCAGTGGTGCTGGACTTAATTTGTCTTCACTGCCTTGTTGCCCCTGACCCCTCCAGGCCTGGCTTCTCGGGCAGCAGCAGAGTCTCTCTGGTCCCGAGCTGGGGGGCCGTGAATGTGAAATGAAAGCCGCTGCCTGGAGTCACACTCGTGGTGATTATGTGCAGTGAATGAAAGATTGATGGCCAGAGGCTTAAGTTACCTGTCAGAGGACGGAGTGACTCGACACATTCAGAAAGCATCCGTTTCAGGGAGCATGTATTATTGATCCCGAAGCATTGAACTGTCGCTGGGGCAGGGTTGGTGGGGAAGCTTGCACAAACAGAACCGAGCTCCCTTTCCCTCCAGTAGGTGTAAGAGTCTTGAAGCAGTGGCACCCGAGCTGGGCAGAGAGCTGGGACGTGTGCCTGGGAAGCTTTGGGCATTTATTAACATGTTTACTCTTCTTGGAGTGCTGAGCTCTGGGCACCTCCCTGCCTATGTGCCATGGGGCTTGGGTGTGGTAATAGGGACACCTGGGCCAGTGTCCTCCTCTGAAGGGCTCCTCGGGGGCTGGGGCATCTCCAAATCAGTGAGTGTCCTCATGTGGTGGTGGGATGAAGTCTGTGCTTCAGCATGTGTTCCTACTACAGGTTGAACCTCTCCAGCCCAGCACCTTTGGGACCTGACCAGTGCCAAACCAGAGACTTTGTTGAGCCACAGGAGATCAATATTGTCTAGCAGCAACACTTCTACTGCTCACTGGACTCTTAGAAGACATTTGGGGTAAATCAGAGCTAAATAACAGCACAGAACGCTGAGAGCCAGGCCTGGTGGCTGTAAACAAACTTTATGGGACTGTGGCAAACTTGGCCACACCCATGATAAGTGGGCATCCAGCTAATTAAAATCACACCGGACCACGGATGTTGTCAGACCAGAGAGTGCCGGACTAGGGAGGTTCAACCTGTACAGTAATACAGGCATTTTAAAGAAGCACCTCATCACTCTTGTACCAGACTGGTTTGTTGTCATGGAAGTAAAGGGTCATAAACACATGATTATGTCTTTACCATCAAGTCGGTTAGGTGAATTTGAGGGTGTTGGGTCTCTCCAAGCACAGATACCTAATGAACAGAGTAAACGGCATCTGCATGGGCCAATGAACAGTGCCTTGGTAACACAGATAAGAGGGAGCTAGCCTACCGAAGGGTTCCTTCGGTGTTCAGAAATGGAAGGAAGAGTTCTGTGCTCTAGTGCAGCTTTCTCCTTACTGAGCAATTATTTGTTCTCTTTATTCTTCACCATCCAGTGGGGCTGGCAGGCAAAATAGATACAGCTGGAGTTGGAGTTGGTCATGGCCTCTAACCCTCCCTGGAATGTGGTACAGCTAGGACACAAAATGAGGGCAGTGGCTCTACTCTGAGTGGAACAAGCTTGCCTTCTGCCTGTACCTGGCCTGGTAAGCATTTCACCCATGGAACGGGCATAGCCCGTGTCCCTCT
The DNA here is from genome assembly GCF_052426305.1 of Pelodiscus sinensis. NCBI lineage: Eukaryota > Metazoa > Chordata > Testudines > Trionychidae > Pelodiscus > Pelodiscus sinensis. The sequence goes on from NC_143062.1 coordinate 9,767,895, forward strand.
GGTAGCCTGGGGCTTTCACTCACTGAGCCCTTGCTGTCGTCTTGTCGTGGGGTATCTGTCCAATGACAGCGGCTCTGGCTCAAAGGGTCTCCTGTTAGCATATGCCTTGGTGCCTGCAGCTGGTGGCAGAGAGACCTTTTGTCCGGTCCAAGGGCATGTCTGCACTAGGGATGTTAAATTGCGAGTAACTGACTAATCGAATTATTGATGCATTTTGCATTGACTGTACGATTAGTCGATAGGGCGCCTCCACCTTTGAAGTGTTGCTTCACTTCAAAGGCCAAAGTGCTGCGTGGAGCCTGGCGTCAGCGGGGGACTCCCCCGCTGCCCCCGGGCTCCCTGCGGTGCTGCCGCTTTGAAATGCCACTGGGAGCCCAGCGTCACGCTCCACGTGGTGTTTCAAAGTGGCAGCGCCGCAGGGAGCCTGGGGTCAGCAGGGGAGTCCCTAGCTGATCCTGGGCTCCCTGCGGCGCTGCCGCTTTGAAATGCTGCATGCAGCCTGGGGACACTCCAGCTGGCTGCATGCACCATTTCAAAGCGGCAGCGCCGCATGGAGCTGTGGGTTTGGCCCAGGCTTCATGCGGCACTGCTGCTCTGAAGTGCCCCTCTGCTCCCCCCTTTGCTGCCTCTTTCTGATGGAGGCAGCAAGGGGGAGGGAAGCGACTGGTTGACTAGCCCTTCACATCCCTAGTCTGCACTGGAGCTGGGAGATGGAACAGTGAGTTGTTGAGAAGGCTTCTGAAAAACGGCCTTTTGCCCAAATGGCTGCAAGTTGATTTGGCAGGAGAGCTACTTCATGGGAGTCTGTTGTGCCTTTTACAGGTAGCTCTCCCTCCCGTAGGCTCTTCCACTCTTTCAGGGGCCCTTCGTCAGAAGCAAGCAGGCCTGTGGCTCTGAGTCCTGAGTCGTCTCAAACCTCTCAGGTTAGCACCAGTGTCTGAAAATGGCTGCCCTGTTTGTTTGCCGATTGGTCCTTTGTAATTCACTCATGGCCTCTCCTAAAAAGAAACACCCGCTGTCAGTCCTGAGACCAATGACAGTCACTGCTCTGCACCAAGCTCGCCAAGAACCTGAGGTGAATATGGTGATGTCCTGGACCTAGCAGGTTCCAGGAATGTCTCGTTAGGGTGTGAGATGAGTGGGACAACTTCGGACATGTGCCCGTGGCTCTTGCCATGTTTTAGTACGGGCTGCTAAGTTCAGGTGCTCTGCCCTTGTACTGAAAATGCTCCTGACTAACATTTTCCCCTTTCCCTCTGGTTTATTTGCTATTTGACCTGCCTCCGGGTCACGATGGGATTTAGAAAAGCGCCCCAGTGATCTCAGAGCACAAATCCCATGGAAAGTCAGCCGATCGGTGCTCCAGAGGCACTCTGCTTTTGAAAAGCCCACCCAGGGGCTTTTGCCAGAAAAACACTCTTTACTTTTGGTGACTCTGTAAGCACCTCATCTGCAACTCCACAGAATGGATACATTCTGGGGACCGTCAGTTAGCACCTTTGACCAATGCTAATGTTTACTCATGGTGAAAAATGAAGAAAAAACTTGTTTATCTGTGCTGAACCTCTCCAGTGCTTTCTGTTCAGTGATGGTAGCTATATAAATACCTAAGATAGAGACTTCCTTGTCTTTCCACTTTGTCAGTGTGTTAGAAATTAAGGGCAGAAAAGACCTACTGGAGTGTTTGTGTTCACTTTCCTGGATGCCAGTGAGTACAGCTGTCTGTATCTCCCTCTCCCCTCCCTATTCCCCGCCCTGTAGGATCTTATTAAATGGCAGATTGCCACAGTCACAGCAGGAAAGAAACAGCCTGCCCAAGTACGGGAAAGGGGATAAAAATGTCAGAGGAAGTTGTGGCGAATATGTTAAAACAAGCTTGTCACCGACAGCAGAGTTGGTGTTGGGATACGCTGAAGGTGTGATCAGTCGGCTTGAAGCGGAAAGAGCATCTTGCAGCTGAGCAGAGAATGTTTCCAGTGTCTGTTGGCCATTTTCTGGCTGCAGTATCATTTGATTTGTAGAGTTCCTGTCTCCCCTAAAATGCCTTAATTATAGAGGCCCCTGCCCCCCAGTAACATGTTGCTTTATCATCTTAACAGATCTCAGCTATGGGCCTCCTAACTCCCACCCAGTCACACTCCCCAACCTGCAATCATGACGTTTCTGGAAGTTATTTAAACCCCCTCTATTTCCAGGGGGGCTTATAACTGACAACTCCTCAGTCCTCACACCCCCTTCCACTGGGAAGTGGCCTCTGAGAAATTAATTTCATTAACCTGAAAACGTCCCAGTGGCAAATCCAGCGCTGTTGTGAATGTACGTACATGGTGCCCTCTTGATGCATTTTAGTGCTTTAGGCTGTCTCCTGTCCACTGGGGCGTGTAATTGGCACAAGTTCTGCTTGTGGACGGGCAATGGTAGGCCCTGGCCTGTCTGACAGGCAGCTGCGAGGAAGATTCTGGACCAAGGGGCTTGTTTGTGAATGTCTCATCTTCCATCGAGTTCAGCCTCCTTCCCTCTGCCTGGCCCAGGCCGTTCTGGGAGCGCTCTCGAGGAGGGGGTGACCCGGACATGGAGGCAGCGTGATTGCCTGGGGCTGTGCGCACTGCACCTCAGCAGCCTGGCAGAAGAGTCGATTGTGAGCTCCCTTCCCCCAAGGGTGACTGGCCCTGAGCGGCCTGAGCCCTAGCACAGCCGCGCTTGTTATCCGCAAGCATAGCGGGCTCCCAGGGGAGCCGTTATTGTCTCTCTTCCTGTGCTGTCCGCATCCCCTGCTTTCTCCAGATTGTTTCAGTGCGAGGAGGTAGGGAGATGGGCTCTCTGCCTAGGAAGGATTCACTTGTGCAGCATGGTATCCACAGTGACAGCCAGGTGTCTGATGTTCCAGTTTGCATCATAGGACTAAACTAGGGGAACAGAATTGGCCCTCGGTGATGTGGAACTGGTCATGCTGAGGGCTGGCTCCAGGAGCCTTTAGGGCAGCTCTTTGCTAGCCAGGGAGGTTGCGCAATGCTGCTTCCCCGTGGCTATTGAAGCATTTTTTGGCCACCTGTGCAGATCCTTTGCCAGGCCCTTTGTGACAGTCTGATTAAAACCTGCCGTGAGCCAGGAGGTTTGTAATGAGCCCATGCAAGGTGACCCAGGCAAGCCGGGAGGGGGGATCTTGCTAGTCAAAATCAGAGGCAGTTCCAGAGGTACAAAATGGAACTTTCCCAGCACAGCAGACTGGTGAAGAGTCAGATGATGAACACTCACAGCATGGGGGTGTTCTAGGCTGGTTGCCAAGGCAATGCTTAGAAGTGTGTTTGTGAACAGCATCCAGCTCACCGAACAGGATGCATCTGAGTAATATAGACACTGACTGGGCTCCGTGAAAGGGCTGCCCGTGGCAAGGGCCAGGATGTATCTCAGAACAAAGGTGAGGGGCACATCTTCAGTCAGGAAGGGCAGGAGAGAGAAATGAAAGGCTCTTTGCGATATTGCTGGGAATACCTGAGAGACGCGGCTGAAGGGTCATCTCCAGAGAGCTGTGCACGTCCCCGAGAGGGGAAACAATCCTCCCCAGCTAGAACCCCTCTTGTTGCTGCTGAAGATTTCATTTGAGGGAGTTCCTTGTGCCTGGAAGCGTGGAGGGCAAGTGCATGCGAGCCCATCATAATCGAGCAGTCTGGACCCATGCTGTAAAATACGGGGCTGGATTTGTGACCATCTGGCTGGCATGCTCAGTGAAACAGGGGAAACCAGGTGGCAGTTAGGGCAGTGGGGCTTGGACCAGTGATGGGATTTCCTTTCACCTCCCGCCCTCCTCCAAAATATCCCTCTGTTCCTTTGAGGCCTGTCCCCGCGACTCGGCACCCTCAGACGAGCCTGGAAACACTGAGGGGTGTTGCACCCGACGTGGCAGGCGGCCCGTTGGCATGTCGCTCAAGTTTTAAAAAGTGCCTCCGAGGTTACTGCCTCTGCAGTTGTGACCCTGGGCTGAGAGAGAGCTGGGCAAAGCAGAGGGATCAGGCTTGGCACGGGTCCCACTAATGCAGACGGGTATAAGCCTTGGAGGTGCTTCCCAGGATGGGTGACAAATGAAACCTCAACTGGAACAGAAATCTGGAAAACTCAATATCACGTGAACTTAAGTGACCTTCTTCCTTCCTGCTCCTCCAGCCAAACTGAATGGGGCAGGGCCGCCTGTAACTGGGATTGTCCATTGACACTAAGGATTAAAAATCCCATTGAGCCAACCTACGGCTCCATTTGGCTGCAGCTTTAAGACATTGTTCGGTTTGATGGGGGCTAATTTAGCTACAACTAAGCAAGAAAGAGATCTTGGAGTCATCGTGGGTAGGTCTCTGAAAACATCCACGCAGTGTGCAGCGGCAGTCATAAAAGCAAACAGGATGTAGGAATAATTAAAAAAGGGCTAGAGAATAAGATGGAGAATATCTTATTGCCCCTATTTAAATCCATGGTATGCCCACATTTTGAATACTGCATACAGATGTGGTCTCCTCATCTAAAAAAAGATATACTGGCATTAGAAAAAGTTCAGAAAAGGGCATCTAAAATGATTAGGGATTTGAAACGGGTCCCATGTGAAGAGAGATTAAAGAGACTAGGACTTCTCATCTTGGAAAAGAGGAGACTAAGGGGGGATATGATAGAGGTCTATAAAATCATGAGTGGTGTGGAGAAAGTGAATAAGGAAAAGTGATTTACTTGTTCCCATAATATAAGAACTAGGGGCCACCAAATGAAATGAATGGGCAACAGGTTTAAAACAAACAAAAGGAAGTTCTTCTTCACACAGCGCACAGTCAATCTGTGGAACTCCTTGCCTGAGGAGGTTGTGAAGGCTAGGCCTTTAATAGGGTGCAAAAAAGAACTAGATAGATTCATGGAGGTTAAGTCCATTAATGGCTATTAGCCAGTGTGGGTAAGGAATGGTGTCCCTAGCCTCTGTTTGTCAGAGCGTGGTGATAGATGGCAGGAGAGATCGCTTGATCATTACTTGTTTGGTTCCCTTCCTCTGGGGCACCTGGTATTGGCCACTGTGGGCAGACAGGGTACTGGGGTGGATGTACCTTTAGTCTGACCCGGGATGGCCGTTCTTATGTTCTATATGCAAATATAATGGGCAGTCCGAGTTGGTGGAATAACTGGGACTAGACTGAGGAAGGGGCAAGGAAAAGTTGCAAACTCTAGGCTTGTAGTAATACTTGGTTAGGCTCCTTAGAGTATGTCTACACTGCGAACCCCCCGGAACGCACCGCGGCCGCAAGTGTCAGTCTAGGTCAACTGATTCAGGCGTATGGGGATAAAAATAGCAGAGTCGATGTTTCCGCTGGGGCTGGAGCCAGGGCTCTGAAACATGGTGCAGAGGGGTGGGTGGGTGTGTGGCTCCAGCCCCAGCAGGAATGTCTGCACAGTGTGAGCCTGAGTCCCTTGACCTAGGCTCAGAGACTCCGTGCCCCAGTGTGTGGTGTGTTGGGCAGTATTGATGTGCCCTTTGATCCTGACTACCCACATGGCATGTCTGACCTGTCCACGGAGCAGCCAGAGTGACTGGCCACAGGAGGTAGTGATGTAATAGTGGCCATGTTACCGCTGTATCTTGCGCTTCCTGTTCTAACTCAGTCTTCCCCTCTCTGACTACGGTGGGTTCTTTACCTGGTAACCAACACGCAGTGTTTCAAAGGCCAGCAGGAAACTCTGGGCTGCTTGCTGTCTGCTGGAGACTCTGTCTTGCAGGCTAGGTGTACGACTGACATTCCGAGAGCTCAGTTTTATTTACACCCCAAGGCAGAATAGAGATGCCAGTCCCGGATTCCTAGCCTAATTCTTGTTCTGATCAACTCTGGGCAGGGACTCTTTTCCATTTCCTGCCCTAAGCTGTTGTACAGTGTTGCTGGATGCTGCTAAACAGCTGGTGAGTTAAACTCAGAGGTGGCTTCCTCTCAGTGAGGCCTGGGCCAGGGAGGTTCCTTTGTATATGAGAGCATCCATTATTCCAGTGCTAGGGGATCCTCTGGGGTGTGAGCGAGTGGGGTATCCTGCTAGCGTCATATCCGCAGTCACCTGGAACTGCGCTGGTGGGAAGTGCGGAAGGCATGCTAGGAATTGTGTTTGAAACCAGCTTGCATCAGTCTTTTCCAACCAAAGCAACTCAGGCCCTGGGGGAGTCCTGCTAGGTGATGCAGCAGTTGTTGCTAACACACAAACAGAACCTGAGGCCTTAATTGCCCAGGTTTATCACAGTTCTTCCTAGAGGGGTTACAGTGGGACAAGCAGAGTGAAATGCAAAGCGGGTACAGTTCCGATTCCTATACACTTCTGGCAGCTTCTGTGTTATGCAGCCTTCCCGCTGGAGGTCATGCTCTTCGGCAGACAGGATCCAAAGCCCAACGTAACCAAGGCAAGTGTGTGATCACAACAGAGCTGCCTCTGCCCATCATCACACCTTCCAGCCGCCCGCCTTCCTGGCCTGACATGCACACCGGGATAGGCTGCACATTTGATAAACTGACATTTGAGCCTGGCCTCCCTCCCACCCCAGCCAAACCATCATCTAAATTTGGGCGATTATGTTCACCCGATGCAAGGATCAAGTTCTCTGGATCACATGTGTTCCTAGGCAGTATTTAACTCTGAAACCTCTGAGAGACAGGACTTGGTAGCCCTGGTAGCGTAGATCACACAGCAAGTGAAATCAGCTGCTTCTGATTTTTTTTTTGTCCATTTTTACCCTCTGGGATTTTTTACTCTCTCTCCTATTTAGTTCTTGTTCCTCCTCCCCCCCACCATCCCACCCCACACACACACCTTACTTGGTTTGAAGAGCAGAATAACATTTGGTTTGTCTCCTAAGTCTGATCACTATGTTTCTGGTTCTTCTAGCCACCACGGAGTTAAAGGACTTTTTTGCTAAGGCCCGGAATGGCTCGATCCGCCTCATCAAAGTCGTCATTGAGGAGGGTAAGTTCTATTTAATTCCACTTCTCTGTGCTGCTTAGTTTCCTTCCCTCATCAGTGTCTCTCCTCCCTGGCCGGGGCTGATCCTGCCAGAACGAAGGAGAGCCTGCTGCCATGGATGGAAAATCTTGCTGGGGCTGCTGGAATGCAGCTGCTCAGAATAGATGGCCGGGTGCTGAGTGTGGCGTGAACACAGCTGCCTTTTTAAAGGAGCAGAATTCAGATGCCTTTTGTTGTCTTGAGTGGAGCCGCTTGCTTGTGCTGTGGTCAGTGACCGTTTCCCTGTGGGTGAGAAGGTGTTTGAGGTCAGTGTGGCCCGATGCAATGCCTGGTATCTGCTCTGCTGTTCTCGGTCAGGTCTCTTGGCTGCTGGGCCTGGGCTTGACAATAAGGCCTGGCTGGGGTAGACTATTCTGCTTCCTTGGGGCTGTTTGCCAACTGCCCTTCAGCAGGATTCTGCAGGAATGAGACCCCCCTCTGGGCTGCCATGGCGATGGATGCTATAGAAACACAAGCAGAATAACAGCCCCAGATGCTGCAGGAATACTCATGCTTTAAAAACATAAAAGCGGCCATACTGGGTCAGACCCAAGGTCCATCCAGCCCAGTATCCTGTCTGCCGACAGTGGCCAATACCAGATGCCCCAGAGGGAGGGAACACAGCAGGTAATCCTCATATGATCCCTTTCCTGTCACCCATTTGCAGACAAATGGAGGCTAGGGACACCATTCCTACCCATACTAGCTAATAGCCATTAATGGACTTAACCTCCATGAATCAATCTAGCTCTTTTTTGCACCCTGTTAAAGTCCTAGCCTTCACAACCTCCTCAAGCAAGGAGTTCCACAGGTTGACAGTGTGCTGTGCGAAGAAGAACTTCCTTTTGTTTGTTTTAAACCTGCTGCCCATTCATTTCATTTGGTGGCCCCTAGTTCTTATGTTATGGGAACAAGTAAATCACTTTTCCTTATTCACTTTCTCCACGCCACTCATGATTTTATAGACCTCTATCATCTCCCCCCTTAGTCTTCTCTGTTCTAAGCTGAAAAATCCAAGTCTTTTTAATTTCTCTTCACATGGGACCCATTCCAAACCCCTGATCATTTTTGTTGCCCTTTTCTGAACCCTTTCTAATGCCAGTATATCTCTTTTGAAATGAGGCAACATCTGTAGTAGGGATGTAATAGTGCAGTCGACTAACCGATAAGCAAAAGCTTATAGGTTAATGCTATAGACTACCCGCATTCCTCCTCCTCCTCCCCCCCAGTAATTTTTTTAGCAAGCTGGCCAGCAGCCTGGCTCAGTCCTGGCTCGTGCAGGGTCCAGGACTCTCCTCTGCTGTGGCTCTGCATTTAAAGTGTATTAAGAGGCAGGCAGACAGCCCTGCTCCGTTCCAGCTCGCGCCAGATCTGGGAGCTCAGCCTCCTTTTCCCCCCAGACAGGGGCTGCTTCCACCCCATGCTGCTGTCTCTGATACAGAGGCAGCAGTGCGGAGTGATAGGTGGTTCCTCGGGAGTGGGGCACTGGCTGCCAGCCCCAACCGGGGGTACTATAGAATAGTCAGGTAACTGATAAGAACTCGTGAGGATAATCGACTATTCAATTAACCGATATTTAACATTCCCAATCTGTACGCAGTATTCAAGATGTAGGTGTACCATGGTTTTATAGAGAGGCAGTAAGATATTTCTGTCTTACTCTCTATCCCTTTTTTAATGATTCCTAACGTTCTGTTTGCCGTTTTGACTGCTGCTGCATGTTGAGTGGATGTTTTCAGAGAACTATCCACAATGACTCCAAGATCTTTCTCTTGAGTAGTTGTAGCCAAACTAGTCCCCATCACATTGTATGTATAGTTGGGATTATTTTTTCCAATGTTCATTACCTTACATTTACCAACATTAACTTTCATTTGCCATTTTGTTGCCCAGTCACTTAATTTGGTGAGAACTTTTTGAAACTCTTTGCAGTCAGCTTTAGTCTTACCAAACTGCTCAAGATAGTTATCATCTGCAAATTTTGCCACCTCATTGTTTACCCCTTTCTCTAGATCATTTATAAATAAGTTGAATAGGATTGGTCCTAGGACAGACCCTTGGGGGAGCCCAGTAATTGCCTCTCTCTGTTCTGAAAACTGACCATTTATTCCTGCCTTTTGTTTTCTGTCTTTTAACCAATTATCAATCCACAAAAGGACCTTCCCTCTTATGCCATGACAACTTACTTTATTTAAGAGCCTTTGGGGAGGGACCTTTGGCCCCTGAGTGCAGTCTTTTTAAATGAGGCTGCTAGTGGTTTATATGATTCTTCCTCGTTCTGGGGCGTGACCTTTTCCTCTGCAGTCCCTTGCAAGGCTCAGTGCTCTGTGACGCTAGAACTTACCTGCTTACATGGGTGGATGGTGCAGCTGCGCCCTGTGAGCTCTATAGCGTGGGCTGATGGGAGAGAGCTCTCGCTCGGCTGAACTACTCCAGTCCTTGCGAGCGGCAGCAGCTCTGTGGCAGAAGCTCTCCCGTGCCGTGCTTGTCGGCCTGTCAGTCATTTATTCACACCTCTCCCGCACTCTGCAGGTGACCCAGCTTATGCTGAGAGAAGCTGTCGTGTAGATAGCCTCAGAGCACCAACGTCTGTCCGTGAGGGCTTATTTACACTAGTGCAACACTACGGGCGCCAAAGGGAGAGCTTCCCAAGCAGGGTGGAAGTAACTTACAGTTCTTATGGATACAGTGTTAGCACAACCCCTCCCCAGGAGAGGGGTTCAGGGCTGGGGTTTGGGAGGTGTGGGGGGCTCAGCGCAGGGGGCTCGGGTGTGGGGAGGGAGGTGAGGGCAGGAGTCGGGGCAGGGAGTAGGGTGGGGAAGTGCGGGGGGGCTCAGGGCTGGGAGTGCGGCCACTGGGCTATTATCCGATCCCCAGGGTGGGTGCCAGGGGGCGCTGTTACTGCTGGTTCAAGCCTGTTGGGGCCTTTCCCCCTCCCCTCCGACTCTGGTCATCTGGCACTGGGACTGGAGGCCATGGGGGGAGGGGCGAGGTTTCGGCTCCTGAGGGTGAGGGAAGCCCCAAGGGGAGGGGTATGCCGCCTGTGCTCTGCACTGGCATGGGAATCTTACCCTTGTACAGTGGCCGTCAGCGTGCGGAGCGGGGCGTACCAGCTTACTTGCTTCCCGAGAGGCAGTAGCTACGATGGGTTTAGCTCTCCGGTCGACACAGCTCTGTCTACAGCAGGAGTTGGGGAGGGGGGTATAACTGTGTTGCACAAGGGGGTGGATTTTCCATGCCCCTGAGCGATACCGTGGTGACTCACACTTGTAGTGTGGACCACGGCTGAGTCAGCCCGATGGCTGCTCTCTCCTTAGCCGATCCTGTGGCGTGCACACCCCAGGGGGCCTCTGTTACTGCCCTAGGACAGGGTGAGCAAAACTCCAGAGCCGGCTCCTCGACGAGTGCAAACTGACACAACTTCACTCAGTCCGCGGGGGAGCTGACCACAGGTGTAGAGCTGGGAAGTGCAGGTGTTGGCTGGGACCAGAAACCAGGCTGGGTCTCCCCGTCACCAGGTGTTTCGCACCCACCTTCTTGTGCGTCAGGATCTTTTTCTGTTCCTGCTCTTCTATTTGGGGTTTAAACTGAGTGCAGCAAATCAGCGTGTTTTCTTTGGGGCGATTGGCACTAACTCTCACTTATCATATCAGTAAATGGACCAATGGAGCCTGAAGGAGAGGCTTTCCGTGGGCCAAACTGTGGTATGTCCCAGAGCAGGCTGCCTTCTGGAGCAGCCGGCCACCGTAAAACTTGCCTTGCAGGCATTCATCTCATTCTGTCCAGCCTGTCTGCCGCTTGCGCGGGCAGAAGGGCTCAGGGCACGGTTCTCTTTGGGGTGATGGGCAGGCTGGTCTTTGGCTCCATCAGGTGGAGATGCCTGAACTGAGCTGGCACAAGATGATGTCCCCGTTTAGCCTGTGATTAAATCCAGCCACGTGTATCAGGTCTGTGCTTGGTGCGCTTGGTCCCTCGGCATCCCAAGGTGTGTCCTCTGCAGTACTGCCGGGGCGTATGGGAATGCATGAAATCTGCACTGTCACGTTCAGCGAATTGGGGATGGTAAATGTGAGACACAGGGACAGATTCTGTATCCCACTTCAGTCCCTGCATAGGGCAGGGAGCGACTGAAAGGGATCCCATGGCTGTCCTCTGGGCAGAGCCTCTCGTTAGGGGAAGTGCAGGGGGCAGGCAGAGCAGGCACGTACCTCTTGGCGTGCAGTGAATTGTGCCGCTGAAGTTAGAGCGGCTGGGTACTCACCACGGGCGTGGGGATGCAGCAGTGGTGTTAATGATCTTAGGGTGTGTCTAGACTACATGGCTCCATCGACAGAGCCATGTAAACTAGTTTACCCGACATAGTCAATGTCATTAAAATAAAAATGGCTTCCACGCTGTGCCTACAATCAGCTGAGCCGGCACAGCGTGGCAATCGAGGCGCCGGTCGGTCAACAGGGAACGCCTTTGTCGACCGCTGCCTTATGCCTCGTCTAGACTGCCGTGCTGTGCCGGATCGGCTGATTGTTGGCACAGCGCGGCGGCCATTTTTATTTTAATGAAGCAGGGATTATTTAAAACCCTGCTTCCTTGACTATGTCGGGTAAACTAGTTTACGTGGCTCCGTCGACGGAGCCATGTAGTCTAGACATACCCTAAAATCCTTAACACCACTGCTGCATCCCCACGCCCGTGGTGAGGCATTGCTGGGGTACCTGCTGGAGGCGCTGCCCAGAGCACGTGATAGAAAACTGCCTAGGTCTGGCTACCCATGGAGTCCGCGGAGGAATCAACTTCTGTTCCTGGTTTGGCTTTCTCTCGGCTGGCTCCTACCCAGATACCCCAGGATGGATGATCGTCCCCCTCTCCCTCTCCTGTGTGTGTCCGCACCTCTCTCTGCTCGGCCCTTACTAGGCTGGCCGAGGGACTAGTCATGCTGGACGTGTGGAGCAGATTCTCTGCTTCCATGTGCCCCCCCGGCGTTGTGCAACACCCAGGGATTTTCCAGGTAGAGGCTGGACCATGTGTACAACAGGCAGGGCAGCCGTGTGACTAAACCACAGGGCTGGAAGTCAGGTGCTCCAAGTTCTGGGCCCAGCTCTCACTGACTCACTGTGACCTTGGTGAGTCACATGGGGCCTGATTTTCAGAAGCTCTGCTCACTCCAGTAATTAGAAGCTGAGAGCTCCCAGCATCGTTGCAAATAAAGCCCTTAATCTCCGTGCTTCAGTTCCCTCCCCTGTCGCTCGGGCTAATGCTGGCCTGGCAGGCTGAGTTCAGGACGGGTTCCGCATATGCGGGGTGCTCACTTTTCCCCCGCAGTGCAGCTGACTCAGCATTGGATGACTTGCAGCTGGTGATCTCATGGAGGGATCGTTCGTTCGTCACCGCTCCAGAGAGCCATGTGCTGTCAGCGCTGCCGACCGAATGGGAGTGCTTCATGTCTTTCCCGGAAGGGCCTCAGGCTGCCTGGGAGGTTTACCTGTGAGCTCCCTTTAGCTGTAGGGGAGGAGGCCTGGTTTTCCTGAGGGCGTGTGAGGCTTCTGATGGCGACTTGTGAGGGGGACATTGTGTAATAGCTCAGGCTCCCGACTGTAGAGAGGGGAGTAGGTGTAGGTCTGGGATCCACAGAGATGGAGTAGACTTGCTAGCAGCTAACCCGGAACGATCCTCAGTCCTTACATTGTGAATCGATTTAGAAATGCCGTGGTGGATTAGGTAACCGTTAAGCATCTTAGTGGTCAGATGGTTACACGCCGCGGGTGCTGCAGTATAAAACTAATAGTGCAGAGCCTGCAGCGCAGCCGGCTCCCGGGGAGTGGGGCCAGCAGCCAGTGCACGCTGGGAGCCGGTTGCCAGCCCCACTCCTGGGGAGTCTGCTGCAGTGTGGCTTCTGCAGTGTAAGCAGTGAGCTGGCACTGGGCTAGTGGGCTTGACTGGGGCTGGGAACAGCCTCGGAAGGTCCCGTGAGGAGTCAGACAAGGGACGCTCCTGTAGCGAGGGAGGATATTAGTGGCAAAGAAGCTGGCCTGGGTCATGGCAGACCTACACTGAATGGCTGCTGTGCCACAGACTGTCTGTCTTGTGTGGGAAACTGAGGCACAGTGGGGCAAACAACATATTGATGCTCCATTCATCCTTGGCAAAGGAGTAACGAGGGCAGGCTGGTTCTGCTCTTGCTGCCGTAGCTCCTCTATCCGAGGGTGGCTTGTGATCAAACAGGCCTCTGAGCAGAGAAGTGGACCCTGCCGGTCTGCCGTGGCTCTCCCTGCCTCTGCCTAGCTGGCCTTGGGCTGCGCAGCTGCCAGTGTTGTTCCCGGCTGGGTGCTTGGTGCCGCAAAGGTGGAACTTTCCACTTGTTGCCTCTTAGAACTTGACAGGAGGCAGCCAGCTCCTTTGAGAGTGGCTGTCCAGTCCTGCTTGCTATTCTAAGGGCTAGTACAGTGATTCTCAGCCCATTGACCCTTGGGGGCTGGCTGTGGAGCTCTCTGTGTTGTGTGAGCTTCATCCGTGCAGTGTGTACGCTCCCGGTAGGGCCGTGGGGGGGTCCCCTGGGCCATAGCTGGGTGCTGATTAGGACGTGGGGGTCCCGTGGACTGAGAACCACTGGTGTAGGTGGAAGGTGCCAAGACGCTTTTAGGTTTTGAGAGAGCGAATTATATTGCAAAGTATTCTGTGTCCTGCAAGGCGGGCTCTGCTTGGGGTGTTCTAGGTGTCGGAAAGTTTTACGCTGCCAGCGGCTGCCCTGGTCGGGGTCTGACGATATTTAGTGTTTACCCGGCACTTCTCAGCTTCAACGATAGGTCCAGCTTCATGGAGTTAGGTCCATCAATACTTGTTAGCTAGGATGGGTAGGGAGGGTGTCCCTGGCCTCTGTTTGTCAGGGCTGGAAATGGGTGACAGAAGAGGGACCACTTGATGATTCCCTGTTCTGTTCCCTCCTCCTGGGGCATCTGGCACTGGCCACTGTCGGCAGACAGGACACTGGGCTAGCTGGACCTTTGGTCTGACCCAGTCTGCCCATTCCTATGTCTAGAGCTGGTAGTGTCCAGCACCGTGTGAAGTAGGGAGGGCGCTCACCCCAGTAGCTCTGAGCACAGCAGTACTGGGTAACATTAGTAATGCCCTTGAAAGCTCTCCACTCTCTCTGGGATGATTCCATGCTCTTTTGGAAGGGGGAGTCTGAGACAGAGAGGTTAAGTGATTTGCCCAAGGTCTGGGGCAGCCTGTGTCAGAGCCAGGCTTCCAGCTCAGGAGTGCCTTTGTCCTGGGCCTTTGCTTGGAACACCAGGCAGGAGGGCTCCAGGGGCTGTCGTGAGTGTAATGACTCTCTGTGACCCCCTGTCATTGTTTGGAGGTCTGTCCGTCCTGCAGACGTCTGGGCTGCTGTTCTGCAGTGCTCTGTGTGCAGGCAACCAAAGCTGTGGACAGTCTGCCTTTTAAGGTAATTAAAAGGGAAGCAGCCTGCGAATGGCTGTTCTGTGAGCAAACCTACCAGGGTCAGGAAGCCAAGCACTCTCCCAAACGTAAATAACATGCTGCCTAATGGATTGGACGTTTAGAAAAATGCCTCGCCTGGGCGAACCGTTCCCGCATGAGTCATGCGCTCCTGGGCGTGGTTGAGGAAGCAACTTTCTTTATTATCCTCCATCTCCGCAGACCCTGAGCTTTTAAGGCTGGCGTAGCTCAATGCCTTGCCAGCTGCCTCTCCTGTTCTTGTTTCATTTGCCGACTAGCTCCATTGCGTCTGGATCGGAGTCTTCTCCTTCCCCAGAGCCGGATCTGTTGGAAACTGAAATAATCTTCCCAAATGCTGCCCTGCTCCTTGTGAACTGTCACTTGCGGTGTTATTTAAGAGCTGTCACTGCAGGCGTGGTTGGTCAGAATAAATGAATCCACATCACTAGCGCTCAGCCGAATGCCAAACCCAGGGGGCAGGGTTAGGGAAAGAAATCGGGGATGAGCTTTGGGGGGGAGGGGCAGTGGGGAGTGTGAGAAGTCTCCCTAGGTTTGAAAGGACAGGGAGGTTCCTGTTGCTTCCTTTTTAGAGTAGACTCATTGACCTCCAAACACACTTAGCTTTGAGATCAGATGACCCTGTGACCCGGAGAGAGATTCAAGCTTTCAGTTCCTGTTCCTGGAGGTTCCTTGGGTCTGGTATCGAGGGAGAAGAGCAGGTCTTCCAGCCTACTTGAGAGATGGACAAAAATGCCCAGGGGGCCAGCTGGGTGGTTTCAATCTGTCTGGGTTTTGAAGCTGCTCCTTAAGGCGCTGTGGGTAGATGAACTTTGCCACCGAACGTGCGTGAGATCTCAGGAGACCCAGCAAATGAGGCAAACCAACGTCCCGTCTCCCAGCTGGAGGACTCTGTTGTTCACAGGGACTTTAGCCTTTATGGGAGCACGTGTCCCTCAGTTTTAAGTACTTGGTCTATCCCGTCACCTGCCAGCCAGGGGGGCAATGGGTCACGCTGTCCCTGCTGACCTCTCTGCCTGGCTTTCTGATGGTTAAAATGCTTAGCATCCCCTTCCTCACAGTCCAAGATGCAAGTGAGTGCAGCAAGAGGACACCTACTGAGGCTTGAACTCTGAATGTGTGCGGCAGAGCCGGAGGCTTTGCCTGAAGTTAGGGGACTTTTTTGCCTCCATGCAGCTCGGGCAGTGCAGCTCTTGGCCGGGTACAGACGGATGTGCAGCTCTTGGCCGGGTACAGACGGACGGCTCGCTGGGTGACTTAGCTGTGCCTGTGTGTGTGTAGGGTGGGAGGAAGGAGGGATCAGTGTTTAAGGAGCTAGACTGTTCCTGGCCCCAGGGACAACACGGGAGAGGAACGCTGGAGGGGTGTGAGTCAGCCGCGCCTCGGCTCAGTCTGCCTCTTGTCATGGTGGTTTCCCAGGTGTAGACACCTGCTGAGATCTCTGTTCTGCAGCGGGGCGGCCTCCCTACTATGGGACATGGGTTTGTTCTCGGGGTGGTCCCAGGATCGCGCTCGGGCCCTGGGTGGCGTTTATCCAGCCCGGCCGTCCTTTCAGTGTTCGCAATGTTCATGTCACATGGCTCCAGTGATGCCCAACGGGAGCACTGCCGTGGGGGGCAGGGTAGGTTTGGTGGGGCAGCAGCCTGTGTGTAGGGAAGTGAGAAGTGTGGCCGGCCGCCAGGTGAGCCCTTCAGCCACTTGCAGCGGCGTGGCCTTGTGGCAGTACCCGGGCAGGAGCCCGTGCCTGGCGCCCTGGGAGCAGGGTAGTCTGTGTGGCGGAGAAACAGAAGGGCAAGTGTCTACCCTGGGCTTTGCTGGCTACCCAGAGGTTACTCCTGCTGTCTGAGAAGGTTTTCCTGGCCCCCACCTGCTCCACTGCCCCGTCCTTTTTTGATTTCTTCCCTCCAAGCTATCAACCACTGGTTCCTGAGGTTGAGACAGGGTTTCACTCCTGTTGGGTATTTCATAGCCCCCTGTTGGCTTCCATTTCTCCAGGCGGGTCTCCAGAAGTGAGCACTGGATTGAGAGGGCGAGGGTCAAATCCCTTCTGTGAAAATCAGGGCAATTAGCTGCCTCTCGTATGCTGGGCTGTGGGCCCAGGGTGGAGCAACGCTGCTTTAGCTCAGCAGCAGAGCTGTTGTGCCGCTAGTGGACGGAAGGAAGGAGATGGGGAGCTGCCAATGGAGGTGGAAGCAGCCGTTGGAGTCTGGGTGTTGTGAAATCATGCAGGGTTGCAGCACTAGGAGGATTTTTTAATCTGTTTTTAACCTATTTGGTGCCTCTCTCGTTAGTCTGGAGCGAGCGTAAGAGACAAGGGAAGCTTTTAAAGCTGAGAGGAACCACGGATACTAGTGTGGATTTGGGCAGGTGGGTTAGGCAGTAATTGAAGGAAGCCTGGTATACAGTGGCAGATGAGTGCTGGGTCTGGCTGGAGCAGTAGTGGAGAGTCCAGCGGCCAAGGCAGGCTGACACAGCAGGGACTGAAGTGAGTACGAGCAGTGTTAAAACATCCGCGAGTGAGAGCTCAGAACTCGGCAGAGGAAACAGAGGATTCTGCCAGCCCTATGAATCAATCTTGTCAACTGTGCAGATGCTCCTCGCATGCATCTCTCTGGCCGTGTGTACGCACAGCGACTGGATTTGCATGTTCATCTGTGGCAATCATGGTGTGCTGTGGGTGGATGGTTGTCTGTGCAGAGCTTAGAAAATCGCACCGACTGTCGGTTACTCTGGCAGAGACATTAAAAGGCTGCCACTGCAGGCGCTGACGTATCCTAGGTCACTTCGGGGTGTGTGTGTGTGAATTACTCTCTCCTTTTCCTCTTGAAGGACTTCACCAGAGCAACACCTGCGGAGTTAACCGTGTGATTGTAATGGCAGGAACTGTTTGCTGAACAGGGACAGAAGGATTCCTATCTTCTTTTTTAGTCCATTGCAGATCTTGTGCCTCTCCCGTCTGTGTGTTGTGTTGGTTTGAAGCTAAAAGATACCAAAGAAAATCACTTCTCAGTTTGCAGTTTTTCTTGACGTGTGTAAATTCTCGCCAGTGGTTCTTAAACATGAGAGAGGGCTCGGGGACAGGGTAACTTCGGAATCGCTGGACGTCGGTACCGTCTTGCTTGCCCAGGAAATCCATCCAGTAGAAATAGGGATTACTGGAGACTGAGAGATCCACCGAGCTCTGCCGTAGAGGTTGAGGGGAGTTTTGCCATTGACTTCCATGGGAGGAGAGTTAGACCAACACTGAGCACCAACATGTCTTCTCTTGTGACGCTGGCAGCTGTGTCTGGGTGAGATCAGGGCCAGTGGAACGCATTGCTCTGCCAGATTGGGTGTCCCGTGCATTAGGTGCCTTGGGGAGCGCTGGGAATGGCTCCGTCACTGCTCCAGGTTTGTGTGGCTGCTCTAAATGCTTGGCGCTTTAGCCTGGTCTGCGCTACAGCTGAAACCAGCCCAGGATACGCGTGCCCCTCGCTGTTCTGCCGGCCCAGTTACAGAATGGTGAGATGTGGCGAAGCCCCAGCCACTTTCCGGTTTCTAATCACGTCCCAGCCTGTTCACAGGTGCAGAGCCCACAGGGTCTCACTGGACTCCTGCAACTGCCTGTCCTGACAACTGGCCTGCAAATGACAGGCAATGATTGCCCTTTGCAACCAGCGTTTCCTCCCATTTTCCCCTTCCTGAGTGGATTGAATTTTGTTAGGTACACCAGTGTGGAAGGGACATGCGACATGGCGGGGACGTGCGACACATCACCATCACCTTCATGTTGGTGCACATAGAAAAATTCATGTGGTGGGGGGCCAAAGGGTTTATAAGGTAGGAGGGGGCTCAGGCTTGGGGCAGAGAGTTGGGGTTCAAGGCTGCGAGTGCTCTAGCTGGGATTGCAGGCTCTGGGGTGGAGTGGGGATGATGGGCTCGGGGCTGGCACAGGAGGTGCACAGGGGTCTGAGGGATCCGGCTGTGGATACAAACTTTGGGGTTGGGCCTGGATTCAGGAGGTGTTTGGGGTGAAGGAGGCTGCTCTGGGGCTACTGCATGGAGAGAGGACCTCCCGCCCCCCGGTCTCTCCTTGCAGTAGCACCTGGGTTGGGGGGGCACATCTCCCCACCAGGGTGGGTCCGCGTGTCTGGAGTTGGGAGCCGCTCCCTGCACCTCACACCCTGTTGTGATGCAGAGGGAGGGAGTCGGTTGGAGTAAACAGCCAATCAGCGCCTGACAGCCAACGTTCTGGGAGCGTCCAGATGTCCCTGGTTTTGGCTGCTGCTTTTTCCCTGGCTGGAGTCTCTGGCCTCTGCTCCCTGCCCAAACTGGCTGCCTTCCTGAGAATCCTGGGCCCCCCTTCATGGGTTTCTGCGGGCTTGGGGTCTGGCAGTGCGACAGGACAGCCTGTAGCCTGAGAGACCTGCAGCTGACTGGCTAGCGCAGGTGATCTGTGTTGGCAGATGGGGTGGGTCAGTGAGGAGGCTGTCTTGCAGAGTAGTGCCCTTCCAAGGGAAGCGTTTCGCTCTGCAGAGATCTGCCCATGGAGCTGCCAGCAAGCCAGAAGCCGATGGCTGGTTTGTGTGTGCTCGAGATGGAGCTCGGCTGCAGGAGCGAGCCAAACTGCGAGCGGCAGGTCGCAGACAGGCTGAAGGTCAGTGGAAGCGCTTCGCGCTGCAGGGTCACTGCCACTGACTCCTCTCTCCCTTGTGTGCACGCTCACGTCCTCCGGAACGTAGTGAGAGTCCAGGACGGCCAAGCTCGCAGGCCCGGGGGCTGTAGTGTGCAGGTAGCTGCAGTACTTGTGTGTACACAGCTCTAGAAAGTAGGCCCTAGCTTTTTGGAGCTGCTGGTAGAAACAAAGATTTTTTTTTTTTTTTTTTTTGTGGATTTGAATTTCAAGAACCGTAATTGCTAGGTTCCTCAGAGCGCCAAGCACAGTGGATGTGTGGGATGAGGCTTTCTGCTGGAGGACGAAGCAGCTGTGGGGAGGTTAGGTGGAAATTAGGGCCGTGTGAAACCTCTGTTTATCTCCAAGCCTAGTGGTGCTGAGTGGGATGTTGCCTTTACACAGGGCATCTTCAAAGGTGGAGGGAGCCTCGCAGACTGGCGCTCTGTTTTCATCCAGCTGCCTGGCAACCCTGCAGAGGCTGTTTTGCTTCCACTTGCCGGGAAACTCGTTATCACAGCAGCAGTAGGAACCTTCTAATGCCTGGGTGCATCCCTGCGTGACAGGAGCCCTGGGGGAAGGGGCAGTGGCACTCCCCCGGGTACTTCCTGAGTGGGAGCTGTACGGGTTGCCGCACGGTGCTGGAGAAGAGACAGTGGTTGGGTTTGGCTTCCCTTGGAATGTCGTCATGGGAGTGGAGTGAAAATTGCAGGCTCTGGTCTGCCGCCCGCGCTGGCTCGCCACCCAGCACTTAGCGGCCTGCGTTGAGCCGCGAGCATGCCCTTGGGTTTGGGCCACAAGGCACCTCCGCGGGCTGGGCGGCTGCAGCTTGTGCCAGCCTGAGAAGACAGGCCCTGCTTTTCCACCCCGTGGCTTGTCATGCACTGACCGTGTCCCTCCTTGCTGGGGACTGCTGCAGGGCCAGATGGCCGCTGGGGCTCAGGCCAGCTCTGTGCCAGGGCCCCTCGCTGGGGCTGTTTGCTGAAGCCCTGCTGCTTTGGGGGTAGGGATGTAAAGGGTTAACCGGTTACCTGGTAAGCATTGCCTTACCCACCTGCGTACCGGGTAACCGAGGGCCCGGCTGAGCTGGAGCAGCCTAGGTCGGGCGGAGCAGCTCCCCGCCCGGGCTGGAGGAGCCTGCTGGGCCAGTTAACTGGTTAAATACAAGGTTTAACTGGTTACCTTGGTAACCGGAATTTGACATCCCTGTTTGGGAGGCCCTAGTGGGGTATGTTGGGCTCTGACTCAGCCGTGCTCCATGAAAGCTGAGCCGTGGGCCCCACCCTGCCTTTCTCCCCAGCGTGTTCCTGCCCACCCAGCCCGCCCTTTACACCGATTCCCCAGGCTTCACCCCCGCAGCAGATGGGCGATTGAACGTCCCGCCCCTCCTCCCCTGCATGCTCCGCACTTCCCTTCGCAGGCAGGTCCCGGTGCGGCCTGTGCCCATTCAGGCCGGCGCGTCGGCCTTGCTCACCAGCTCGGCAGGAACAGGAAGTGTGTGAGGTGCAGGCATGGCCCTGCCTGGCACCATAGCCCCAGGGCCTTCAGCAAGAGGTGCCCAGGACTCCGCTTGCCCCTGGCTGGTAGGGCATGGGCAGCTGGCACAACCCACAGCAGCAGGCCCCGGGCAGGAAGCTGCGCATGTTGGCAATCACGTTTCAGCAGAGATTTTTCTCCCCTCTTTTTGCATCATCGGGGAAGTGGTGCTTTCTGGTAACATGTTGCTCTCCTGGCTTGCGGTAGCTGCAAGCCCCAAACCCTTTGGTGCCTTTCCCTGTCGCCTCTGTAGTTGCTCTGCCAGAAGCTCTGGGAGAGAAGGGGAACCGGAGCCCCACTAGGGAGACATGGGCAGGGAGGGTCCAAGGTGGCTCTGGGGGTTTGTGGAGGGGGAGGCAGTCTGGAAGCATTGCACTGGGGGGCTCTGAGAATCTCGCCCCCAGGTCTGTCAGGGAAGCGGTTCTTGGGTCTGAGGAACAGCTGGCAGAGAGATTCCAGGGGAGCTCAGCTGAGCCGGGAATTCCGAGCTGCCTTTGGGCCTCCTGGCGAACAACCGCTCTGCAGTGTGGAGGAGCCGCTGAGGCAAGGGCCGAGTGATCAGTTCCTGGAGCGCAAGCCGTGTGGGTCTGTGCAGGCCACGCCCCTCAGTGGCGATAGCCAGGCTGCGTGTCCTAGCCCCGGCCTGCGTGCCCATCCTCAGCCTTGCGGTGGCGGAGAGCTCGTGCTGTGATGTGTGCTCAGTGGGAGTCTGGGGGAGGCAGCCCACCCCCCCCAGCAGCTTTCAGCGGTGCAGCGGGTGACGTGTAGCTGTGGCTATTTGGATTCATTAAACCTTGAGCATGCGGGCGCCTGTTCTAGCAACAGGTCACGCTGCCCAGCTGTTCCCGAGGCCTGCTCTCCCTGTGTGGGTGGCGCTTTGTATTCCCATGCCAATTTGTGCCCCTTTGCTGCCCCTCAGAACCTTGCTGCTCCCCTTTGCCTCTTTCTCACTGTGCCTCTTGCAGGCAGCCTGCGTCTGTGTTAATGGGGATGTGTGCGCACTTTGTGCCCCTCTTCTCCCCCCAGGCTCTGAGTGTTCCTGGTCACCCTGCACGTTGCTGCATGTAGGGAAGCAGCCTGTGGATGGCTTTGCACGTGCTCTGGCGGGTGAGGGAGCAGGGAGCAGGCCGGCCTGGGGCACCAGAGCCCAGCCTCAGGAGTGCAAAGCCCTGGTGGAGCTTTGTCATTCACAGTTCTTCTCTTCCTCCCTGCAGAGCAGCTGGTGCTGGGAGCTGCCAAAGACCTGGCTCGGCATTGGGATAAGGACTACGACTCCTTCGTGCTGCCGCTGCTGGACGAACAGCAGCCGTGCTACATCCTCTACCGGCTGGACACCCAGAACGCCCAGGGCTTCGAGTGGCTCTTCATCTCCTGGTCCCCGGACAATTCCCCGGTAAGCCTTGGCGCTCTGGACGTTCCCTCTGCAGGGTTGTGATTTCCCTGTGTGTGCGCTGGGTGGGGAGAGGAGAGCTCTGGTGAGGGGCTAATTATTGGAATCGTCAAAGACTCACTTAGCAAAGCTAATGGTTCAAGTGCTGGGCAGCACTGCCGAGTCAGAGCCGGACATGCTCTGCAGATGCTTCTGTCTGGAGTGGGCTTGTCTAGTGCCGTGTGCAATCGGTTCTCTGGGGAAAGCCCGGCTGTCTAACAGGCTCCAGGGAGTGAAATCCAGCACTTCGGGAGTGGAGTGTAACTATTCATGACGGAGCTTGGCCAAGATTTGAACCCCTCTACTCTGGCAAAAAGTGCACCGTAAGTGGCCAAAGCCTGGTGTCATTTGCAAGCTGGTACTGGCCACAGGGTCCCCTCCCATCTTGCTCCGGGGTCGGTCCGGTACTGGCTCCAGGGAAGAGGGGGTCCAGCCAGCCTGGTCTGAGTGCGGGTCTGACATGTAACCCCGGCCGGCAGGGTGACAGCAGGGCTGACTTGGACTTTAAGACCAGCAGGGACCATCAAGATAATCCAGTCTGGCCACCTGCACGCCCCAGAACTTAACCCAGCCCCTCCTGTGCCAGACCCCAATTCTGGCCCTCAAGCCATGATTTCAAAGACAGAGCCCACCACGTACACGAGTTTAAACCTGCAAGTGACCCGTGATCCTGGCAGCAAAGGAGGGTGAAACCCCCCCAGGATCTCGGCCCCTATGGCTCGAGGGAAGTTCCTTGCTGACCCTAAATACGGTGATCAGATAGACGCTGAGCATGTGGGCAGGAATGCTCTTGCCCTGTACATCCTCTCCTGCTCCCAGCCTGTATCCCTCCATGGACACCATCCAACACACGAAAGAACCTGAACTCTGGAGCCACAGTGACGCCTGGCGGCTGGTTGGGGAATTAATGTTTATACCCGACCCTAATGCTCCTGATGTTTCTGAAGCCCCCTCCCTCCTTGCGAGAGTGATTCTCCTTCCCGCTTTTCAGTGGAGGAACAGTGACAACTGGTGACTGAACCCAAGGTTGGCTCAAGCCAGCGGCGGAGAGTTAGAATGGAATAAGATTGAATCTCTTTAGCAGGTAGCCCTGGGAGGCAGCGTGGCGGGGAGGGGAGGGAACAGAACAGCAATGGGATCTAGTCTTGGCTCTGCCATTGGCTTGCTGGCTGACCTCAGTCATGTCACCATCCCGGGCCTCCGTTTCCCTATCAGTAAAATGGGGATAAAGACACTGACCTCCTTTTGTGAAGTGCTCCGAGACCCCCTGATGAGAAGAGCAGTCGGGAGGCTAGGTGGGCTGATTAAAGCGGTCACTGCTAGTGCCTCCGCTGGCTTGGTTTACTTTATCGGTCCCTGGTCACCAGCACTACAGAGTCCCCCTCCCCCAGTAATGCCAGGCTCCTACGTCGGTTTTCTCTGCTGGCTATGGCGTCAGGCTGTGCTTTGGGGCAAGGTGACCACTGGCTGCTTTAGCCATTCGGGGCTGTCACTGATCAAAACCCAGAGCACTAGCCACAGTTTTTCCGTAATGGGGGCCGCTGACTTGCAGCAGTTTTTGGGGGGTTGGGGCAGGGGAGAGAGAGTCCAGGAAAACAGTCTTGATGGGCAGTGGTAGCTTGTGGACAGAAGACATCAAGAACTTGACTGTGTAGGTGTATGTAGGGGTACGTGGGGGGGGGGGGGAGGCAGTAGGCTTTAGGCTCTAGGTGCAAGGCAAGAGGCAACCAAAGGAGCCAGGGGAAATTATTCTCTGGACTTAGCCATGGTAAGGCTAGAAATGGTGCATTTCAATTGAAACCCAGCCACAGCTTTCTCCTGTTAAAAGTGGAGTTTTCCAGCGAGCTCAGGTTGAGAGAGAGGACTGGCATTCGCCCTGGGACTGAAGTCGGGGTGGTGGAGTTGACGAGAGGGGTGGATTCCTGTTGACGAGATGAGTTCTGTCTTCTCGGCTGACTTGTAGTATCACCAGTGAGCAGCTGCCCTTGAATGAGCAGAGGGCCGGAGCTCAGACTCCGATCCTGTTCAATTTTCCACCTCGCTGAATGCATCTCGCTCACTCTCCACTTGTCCAGGTCAGGCTGAAGATGCTGTATGCAGCAACCCGAGCAACAGTGAAGAAAGAATTTGGAGGAGGACACATAAAGGATGAGCTGTTTGGGACCGTGAAGGTATGGACGGCGGCTCATGGCATAGACTGTAAGCAGGCAGCACCCTCCGGTTAACACCAAGGGGTGTGTCTACAGCAACTGCAGTGTCACTGGAGTACTAGTGCAGCAGCTGGGGAGGTTTTACGTCACTAGAGTAAATCCTCCCCCTTGAGAGGCCTAGCAGTGTCTGTGCTGGGCTGAGGTCGGTTTAACAGCGCCTCTCGGGTGTAAATTCTTCCCCCCCTAGTGAAGGTCACCAGGCTGGCCACCTTTTCTTTTGTTTAGATCAGGGTTGATTCAATAACCAGAGCCCAGACTGCTTGGGGTACCACAGTGCGGGGGTTAAAATGTTCCTGGACCACTGCTGGGCTTTTCCCACCTCTTGTTACTGCTCTCTCCATTTCTTTAGTCTGCCTTCATCCTTTTAAAGCTAGAGAGGGAGCCTGCAGCCAGTTCTCTTCTAGAAGCGCTGGCACACAAGTGAAATTGACCCAGATCTTTGACCTTGCCTGGTCACTTGAGCAGCAGGTGCTGGGATTTGTGAGGGTGGCTATCGTGGCAGCCGGGGAATAGGCTGCTTTCAGTCTGCTCCTCACTGTGAGAGCTGGCTCCAGCAGTCCTGCCCCTGCATCTTCACCCATTCGGGGCTAGCCCGTCAATTTCCTTAGCCCTTGGTCTGTTTGGAAGAAACCCTTTACAGAGTGATTACAGATCTCGCCCCTTGGCACTAGGCAGAAGAGGGGGTTTCATTTGTGCCATGTAGTGGTTCCTCGAAGAGAATAGATGACGTGTATAGAGGAGATTGCAGGTGAGGGGCTATTTTAAAAAGGCGCTATAGTTTTAAATAAAAACTGCCACAAGGTGGCAGTTTGTCTCAGTAAATGAAACCAGGTTGCTAACCAGTAAACCCTGTTAACTGCAGCCACCTGCTCGAATAGCTGCCGCCCATCTTGGTGTCTCAGCCCAGTTTTGTGACTGTGTGCGCTCCAACACAGACTGACTTTCCAAGGGTTTTCCCAAAGGGATGTGATAGGGGCTGGCAAAGTCCACAGTCACTGGCGTTGGCCAACCTGCACCCAGTGGGCTGGCTGGGTCTGTGCCTGCAGCTTGGGATAAGCACCCGTTACAGATGGAAATAGGCTCGTGTCGCCAGCTGCCGCAGATCTGCCCAGGTGCATGAACTGTGTTGCAGTCATGCAGCTGGAAGGAGAAACGGCTTCCAGATGGGGATTGTTTGGAATGTGCAGAAAGCTAGTGAAGAGCTTGCTTAACTTTTCGAAAAGAAGACTCTGGGCTGGTCTGTGCTTAGAAATGTCAGTGAAGTGGCTGTTCAGGAATAACTAGTCACTTTCCTTATTCCAAATTAGCAATTTCAGTAAAGCTTCCCAGCATAGACAAACACTCACCCCTGGGCTGGAAGCTCTCCAGAGCGGGGATCAAATCTACATCTTTGGATAGGTCATGGTGCTGCAAAGGATGTGCTGTATGCGGTGTGTCACAGCTTGCGATCGTGCACGCGTACCTGCCGTTTGTCTAAAGATGTTGTATCGACTGGATCACTTTTCTTTTGGCGCGTGCTCTTGGGAGCAGTGGGAATGCCCCCACCGCTCTCAGATTTGGCCCTTCGAGGCACTGAGAGGTGAGCCTCGTTCGGTGACTTTTGCTGTTTATCAGGTCGCTCCCCGTTACAGTGGCCCAGTGTGTGGAGCCTCTACCATTCTGCAGGCTGGGCTGGGCTTCCTTGGGAGGCGTGTGAGATCGCACTGCACTGGATCGTGTGGTCAGCCTCGAAAGCAGCAGCAAAGTAGAGCGGGTCCTCCCGTCTCTTGCCCTCTGGGAGGTGTTGTCTCCGTCCGGTAATAATTCCGCTGATGATGCTTTCTCTTGCCTGGCTGCAGGAAGACATCTCGCTCAGTGGCTACCAGAAGCATGTGTCGTCCTACTCCGCCCCGGCCCCTCTGACAGCAGCCGAGCAGGAGCTCCAGCAAATCCGTATTAATGAGGTGAGAAGCGAGGGAGAGATTTGTGCCAGCAGCGGGTGCAAGACAGCCAATGCTGGGAGCTGTTGCCTCCAGGGAGCGAGATCCACCAAGCTGCGAAATAGCCTCTCAGGAAACTGGCCGCCGCCTCTTGGGGTGTGCACACCTAGATGCTACAGTATTCTGTCAAGCGTAGTGTGGGAACGTAGAGCTGTGTTGGCAGAGAGCTGACCTGGGGGTGTGTCTATCCAGAAGAGACCCGGCTTTACCCTCCCCAAGCTGCGCAGCTCCAGCACTTGCCTTTCCAGCCCGCATGCCAAATAGGCTCGGTTACTGCGGTATGCAGGGCGCTACAACGTACCTGTCAGTGCTTCCACTCTCTTCCCTACACCCGGCTTTGCTCTCGCCTTTCCTGCCCTTTCTATGGGTCGGTGACACTCACAGGCTCCAAAGAGAATCCCATCTCCTGAGCCACTGTAGCCTGGCGGGATTGGACAGGAGGTCTGTCTGTTCCGGGAGGCGCTCAGGATGTTGATTTCCATCTAAACGCCCCCAAAGAGTCTCTGACTTGCCCCTGCATGGTCGCCGTGGTCAGCTGGCCTGTGGAGGCAGCGACAGGGGTTCTCTCAGGGGTCTTGACCCCAGTAACGCTTCCAGCTGGGAGTTCAGCCTGGCCCAGGTTTTGTGGCTCTTCGGGCAAGATACTTGGTCAGGGTTTTCCGGGTCTGAGGATGCTGGGAGCCCTGGGTTATTGGTGCCTCTAGTGTCTGTTCGTGGGGGAGAGGTGGAAGGTATTGGCTGATGCAAAGTGTGTCCCAAACATGTTCCTTTGTGTACTGTAAATAGCACCAAGATGCCCTATGAATGTGTCCTAGCTAGAGGGAGGCAGGGACAAGCAGGTCCATTGGGGAAGCAGAAATCTCTCCTTTAATCAGCCCCTTTTCTCTGCAGTAAAAGGCAAATACAGTTTAGGGAGGGAATTGGAACAGCATTAGCTTGTGGTTAAACGCAGCGGCAAACAAGAGCACATCCTGCTGGTGCTCCTGGCTGCTGGTCATGCCTGCCTGAATGGCTCACGCCGGGCTGCTGGGCTAAGTGCTTTTCGGCTGTGTCTTGCAGGATAAAGTTGCCCAGGTAAGTGCCTCCTAGGGATGCTGGCCTGCGGGGTGCTGTCTGGTGTTGGCTTCCCCCCGGAGCTAGGGGCATGTGGTCAGTAAGCGGCCTGCGGGTGCATGGTGTGCTGCGGTCTCAGGGTGCAATGTCCCTTGGGTAGAATTCTGAAGCTGAACCTCTGAAATTTGGAACCGCCACTAGTGCTGCCTACCTGCGAAGAGCCACTGCAATGTTCTGGCTGGGCTTCTAGCGACCCGGCCCTTAGGAAATGAACGACAGCTCCCAGCGCACCCATAGCTTGGCACGTTGAGCTAGACGCTGCTCTCTTCTCGAGAGGAAAGGTAGTCTAGTGGTTAGCGCAAGGGCTAGGTCTCCTGCTTTCCAGCTCTTGTCACTCATTCCGTTATGAGCTTGGATCCTCGAGCTAACCTCTGAGCCTCGGTTCACGCATTACTGATCCCCATTCCCACATGGGTGTCTCTGAATTGGGTGGTATTTGTAAAGCACTTTTCGATGCTAGGGGTAAGGGGGGGGGGGGCGGGAATATGTCTTCACATACAATGGGACTTAGTTACATTTGCTTTGGGAACCATAACTTGTTCAATGTCCTGACTCTTTTCCCTGTACAAACGTAAAAACCAGTGCTCTATGAGGGAGCGCTGATCAGAGCCAGGCAATCGCAGTCTCGTTGCCGTTGCATTGACCTGCCTCTGGTTTTACTTCTTGATCTTGGCACACACAGAAAACGTGTAGATAAAAGATCAAGCCTCGCAGAGGCCTAGAAATGTGCCCTTTAAATTCCTTCTCACAAGCAGCTGGGACTTAATTGTACAGTCCACCAGGAACAAGTTGACTACAGATTCCGCGCAGTGTAATGAGTAAGCTCTAGAATTCTGTGGGTGACAAGAGGCATTGCTACCGTACAACAAAATGGGGGGGGGAGGTGTAGTTTGGGGTGTGCTGTGACTGACGCTGTTTCCCATGTCTCTCTCCTTCCCTTCTCCCTGTAGATACCATTTCAAATGCATCTCTGTTCTGTTCACTGTGTGTGTGTTAATGCACGTGTGGCTGAATAATATGTGTTCCCAGTCTGTTGTGTGAGATTGCTGTTGCCTTCCACCCCAGAGGTGGCTGTATTTCGGGGAGGAAGGGGGGTTGAAGTGATGCTTACATCAATCTGTTTGGAAAAAACTCTTAATATTCGTGGGGGTCCTTCAAAGTTAGAGACCTTCCATGACTAGAAGGGTGATGTTGGTACCGGGGGAAGGGGGGTTTGGCTTTCAGCTTCATAGGATCATAGAAATGTAGGACTGGAATGGACCTTGAGAGGTCAGCTAGGTCAGCCCCTTTACTGAGGAAGGGTCAAGTAACCCTAAACGGTCCCTGACAGGTACTTGTTCAACCTCCTCTTAAGCACCTCCGAGGCTGGGGAGTGAGCTGTTTCCATGCATTTCACATGAGCCACAGGGTAGTCCTGTCAGATGCATGACCACGTTCTGGAGGTCTCACACCTCATAAGGAAAAACAAGGTGTCCGGGATGTGACAGTGAAACCGTGTACACTGGGCTCATCGGTTACCTTCACGGTTACACACAGGCTCTGACACATGCTCCGAGGAGCTGCCTGCTGCACACCCCCCCCCCCCCCCCCCCCCGCCCCGTTGTGCTGCTGCCTCTGTATCAGAGGCAGCAGTGCCTGGAGGATGTTGTGAGAGCAATATGCGCGGGGTGCTAGCTTAAAAGCTGCTGCCTTCACGGTTAAAGGAAGGTCCCGGTATGCATGGTTAGCTGGCTTAAAAGCCAACGTCCCGTGTGCACCAGCTTCCAGGGAGCTGCGAGCGCACCCCACATTCCTCTGCTGCTGCTTCTGAATCAGAGGCAGCAGTATGGAGGTGCAGGCAGGAACTGATAAGTGCGGGGAGCGGCACCCCCATCATAACTACTGAGTTTTCCAGTGGTTACACAGTTAAACGCATTTTAACATCCCTAATAAGAAGCTGCTGTTGTTGGGTTACTCTTGAAATGCAAGGGGGAGATGCAAAAAAGTGAAAAACTTTGGGGGTTTGAACCCAGATTACACAGTCACAGAACAGGATTTCTGTTTGAGAGCGTGACATATCGTGCAGCCTGCAGGGCATCCATGGCCGTTAGCTTGGGTCGGACCAGACGTGCAGAAAGCAAGGATTACAGCTGTTTGAGAGTGGGCCTGCGGATGGGTTTGCAGCAAGAGTCAGCAGCGTACGTCCCATCTGCACAGCATGGGCAGCCTGCTCTGTGTTGATCCAATAGCCCTGGAATCCGAGGCATTTGTGGTATCACGCAAGCAGTACAAATTGCTTGAGGAGTGGTGAGAACAAAGCAAAGGAATGCCAGCCCGAACCAGCTGGGGTCTGACGAGGGAAGGTACAGCGGTGAAAACGGGTTGTTGGATTTAATAGAATGAGGGATGTTAAAAATGTGGCTGTTAACGTAAACGTGTAACGGCTGAAAATTTCAGCAGTCAGCTCCCCGGGAACCAGTGTGTGCGGATACAGAGGCAGCAGAACGAGGGGAGGGGGGAGTGGGTGTGCACGGGGAACCAGTGACAGCAGTGCTGGGGGTTGTGTGCATGTAGCAGTGCATGGTAACTGATAAGCCCCGGCTCGTCAGTTAACCATGTAAACAGCTACACATTCACTTCCCTAATTAGAGCACACCTGTCAGTTACCCTGCGTTGCGGTAAGAACAGGTAAATGGAGGCCTGGTTTTCACTGCCAGGAAACGGTGTGGGCTGTAGTTTTGAACCATGCGTGAGGGGTGTAGGGTTGGTCTCATCTAGCTTCCCCCTAGTAAAAATGGCAGGTTCCTTGTGTTTCCCCTAGAATTGGGCAGTACAGTAGCTAACACCCATTAGTTTTCCTTCTGTGGTTATAAACCCCACACTCATTTGTTTTAGTGAAGCCACAGCCAGAGTCTTTCTGGAATACCAGTTTGGTGTATGGATTAGGGAGTAAGTTTAACCAGTTAACTGATATGCATAAGCTTATCAGTTAACCTTGCTGGTTAAACTCCTGGCCATCGCCAGGAGCCCAGGGGGCCCGCAGACGCTGGGAGTGTTTTAACCATGTAACGATTGAATTTCAATTGGTTATGTGGCTAGTGATTTTTCTTACTTTTTACATCTCTATTATGGGTTCAGAACCAGCCGGGGCTGCCTCAGTTGGTTAGATCTATTCCTAACTGATGATTAAATGCAAAACCCATTGATCTTGCAAGCTTTGTGTTATTGATGCAAAGACTCCAAGTCCGGAATCCCCAAGTACAAAGTTAACTCTGCCTTTCTTCACGGCCTGCGTGTTCAAGGGTGTCTATAGGTGCAGATTAAGGCTTGCATTTAGTAAGGGAAGGGAGGCGGGAATACTGTGAATATTGTGGTATATGATAGATTTAACGTTGCCAGAGCAACCTTAAACCTTTGGGATTTTCTGACGTTTGAGCACTCAATCTTGCAGCCTTACTGATGCATTAACCTTGATCCCTTTCACCTTCGTTTAATTTCCCAGGCATTTAAAGGGGAAATTAGAATCTGGAGGTATTATGCTAGTGAATTCCTTTTTCACACTGATTTGCTTGCTGCAGTTTGCAGCGTCTGTTTAGACAGCCAGCCATGTATGCTCTTTTATCAATGTGCCCCCTTCCCTAACTTCACAGATGTGCCCTGCGTCTGTTGGCAGTGCACCCACCTAGAATTAAGCATTTACCTAGCTTGCTGTCAATTTTCAAAGGCAAATATAGTGGTTCAATTCAAACTGTTTTTAACTCCGCTAAGCTGTGTGAAATACGGCGTGGGAATAGACCTCAAACTTCAAACCTTTGTCCTATAGCCCTGTCTAAAAGCGTGGGGCTCAAATTACATCTTTATTTTGGACAGTTGTTAAATGGGAGAAGTGTATTTCCCCCCCCCCCCCCCAAAAGCCCCTTGATATGATTTTGTTGTGGCTCTCTCCCCTTCAGGCCGGGAACAGCGACGGGAATTTGGAGCCCAACACTTCTGAGTTAATGGCTGGCCGCTGAGAGTTTCCTAGGTTCTGTAGTATTGTAACATCCGTGGCCAATGAAGCTGCCTCTTTGCTATACACGACAGCCACTTGGAATATTGCAGGAGCAGCAGCTGCTGTTGCTGTGACAGTTACAGATGTGAATGGCTAGCCAGTATGCCTCACCTTAATGGGCGAGGCTTCTTGGTTCCAGTTAACTGGTGGGGGCTGCTCTTTTCCCCCCTCTTTAACTGGTTAACATTACATTTGGTTTATTAACCAATTAAATGGGATTTTACATCCCTAGTGACTGTGCAAAACCGTCAGCACCTACTCTGCTTAGCATGTGTGCACACTGGATAGTTTGTTACAAAGCGTTACATCTGCTAGAAGACATTGATGTTAATAGCAAAAGAGCTAGCTGGTGGCATCATTTGTGGGGTGTTGGATTTGCAGTGGTTCCCTGGAGGAAGAGGTCCATCCCATTCTAACAACTGGGTCTAGGTCTCGTAGGGAGACCCGAGCTGATCTAGGTCTCGGAGGGAGATCTGAGCTGGGTCTAGGTCTCGTAGGGAGATGATGAGCCCTCTTTAGAGAAGGATGGACTGATTAACCAAAGGACGTACACTTTTAATATTTCTCACACTATTCATCCCAGTGTGGCCCTTGCAGGCTCCACCCTTTTGGATCTGGGCAGGAGAGGTACT
The DNA here is from genome assembly GCF_052426305.1 of Pelodiscus sinensis. NCBI lineage: Eukaryota > Metazoa > Chordata > Testudines > Trionychidae > Pelodiscus > Pelodiscus sinensis. The sequence continues at coordinate 9,799,953 of NC_143062.1, forward strand.
TGCACCCTGAAGAGTATTTCCGGATCACCTCACCTTGCTCCACCATGCAGACCTCAGCCCTGGCCTGAAGGCTGCCTCCCTCCTGTTCTCAGAAGAGAGATCTTTGCATGGATCCACCTTCCCTTTTGAGCCCCTGGTCTCCTGCTGCTTGGCTTTTGTTGATTCCTTCAAGCCCCAGGGGATGCTCTGGACCACTGCTGGGCCATGGGCTGCAAATTGGCCCCCACTGCTCTAGAGAGAATCATGCAGCGTGGTTGGGGATCAGGGTGACTGGAGAGCCACGCAGGCCACAGTAAACCCTGGCTGAAGGTATCCCGAGTCCTCTTCCAGTCACGGTCGTCTTCATCCTTCACCCCCCCCGCCCCCCGTGTTAGCTCTGTGCGCCCCCCATCCCGCTGGAGGGGGGTGCTTGGTGCTGATGTTTTCCTTGTGCTTTTTTCTGTTGTGCTCCCAGGCTCGGGGCTCCCTGGCCTCCAGCAGTGAGCGGGTAGGCGCCTCTCTCTCCAGTGTGACCTCTCCCCTCTGCGTGCTGTGCTCTGTCCGCATCCCCCTTTTTCATATCCGCCCCCCTGGTTTGGGTGAGAGCTGTGTGGGGGGCTGCCCCGCTGTTTTGCTCCGAGTTGCTGACCTGGTGTCTCCTCTCCCCATGCTCGCAGGACTCTCGCAGTGACATGGTAGGCTGGGCCGCTGGCTGTTTTGCACGTTCTCTCTCTAGCTCTCTTCCTTCTGGCACCTGCTTTACTCAGCCCCGTGCTCCCACTTCCTTTGGGGTTATTTTCTCTCCGGGACGAGCTGCTAACCCACCCCGAGCAAGTCACTTCGTGGTAATACTTGCTACCAGCCGGAGCTGAGGGTGACCGAGTTTAAAGCCAGAAGAGTCAATGTCTAGTCTGACCTGGTACACGCCACGGGCCATTAAATGCCACCAGCTGCCAGCGTACAAAACCCAGCCCCCCAAGTTACACCAAAATCTTAGAGTCCGCAGGAGACTAGTTTGTGTGCCACGCAGAGGGCCCTGCTGCTGCAGCGAGACGAAGTGAGTTGTCCCCAGATAAACCCAACAACTGCCTGCGCCCACAGACTGCAGAGGAAGGCAAGGGACGCTGAAGGTCACTGCCAGTCTGAGGAGGGCGGGATTCCTTCCCAACCCCACCCAGGGCCACCAGTTAGATGTGGGCACGAGCCCAGAATCCCTTGTTACCTCGGAGCCCAGGCTGTTCCCCACCCCAGGTTCCGTCTCCAGCCGTGGCCATCGCTGGTGCTTCAGAGGAAGACAGTAGAACGGACAGACAGACAAACTGACTACACTGGTGGGTGAGGAGTCCCTCTCTGATCCCCCCTGCTGACATTCTGGAGCAGGAGCTGTCAGGGACAAACTCTGAGATCCCCAGGGCTGCTGAAACCCCGCCTCCGCCGTGGTGAGAAATCTTCTCCTTTCCAGCCGGAGTTTGCTGATGGCCAGTTTGTATCGGCTTGCTCTTGTGCCAGCTTTGTCCTTCAGCTCAAATAGCTCTTTGCCCTCCCTGACACTTACCTACGGGGTGTCCATAGAGCGCCATGACCTGGCCTCTCCACCGCCTTGGTGCTCGCCAGCGTGCACTAAGCCTCCCCTCGTAGGACAGACCCACCACGCCCCGGTAGCTCTTCTCTGCACCTGGGCCCGTCTGAGGCCCTCTTCCGAGAAACGGGTCCCAGAGCTGTGCGGTGTCGCTACGCAGGGGTGTGAAGGCCAGAGGGCCGTTTTAGGGTGTGGAGACGTGGGATCTCCGTGCGTCCAGCCCCACTGTGCACGCTTTCTCAAGGGGGTGGAAAGCCAGGGAGCGATCAAGTATCTGATACTTCATTACTGCAGCGTTGGTGAGGGGGTCCCGGCCACGTCTGAGCCCCGCAGAGCAGGACGTCCAGCGTGTGGCTGGGAGACCTGTGGTCCAGCTCCTGCCCTGGCCCTGCCCTCCAGCGTGACCGGGCAGGGGGTATTGAAGGCTGGGTGGGCAGGTTAAGCTGCTGGCAGGCTGCGAGAGGTTTTGTTTACCCGGTGTCTGCAGTGTCAGCCGCTCTCAGCTCTCATTGGCTGCGACTTGCTGTCCCCAGCCAACGGGAGCTGCGGGAAGCGGTGGCCCCGGCCTGCATTACTTCCTGCAGCTCCTATTGCCTGGGAACAGTGACCCATGGCTGCTGGGATGCTCAGGTCAGCAAAAGCATCTCACGGAGGCTCAGCCTGACGAGCCGTGACCTAGCACCTACTAGAAAGCCCCAGTTCTGCGTAAAAGGGACCACGTGACTTGCCTGCCTTCCGTGGAGCTCTGTGGGCAAGAAGTAACAGGATTGTCCACGATAGCCCAGGCTGCCTCGCTGGCGTGCAGCACTGTGAGGGCTAGCACAGAGGAAAGTCGCCCTGGCTGCTCAGTTTGCGGAGTGGAGACATCACCAGATCCAGCCGAGGGCCCAGTGAGATCCGGCTGGGCTCTGGCACTCAGAGGTGGCTAGCTGGTGGTGCCTTTCACCCGTCGGTGAGCAGGCATTTCGGCTGCCCTGGCACGCCGTTTGGAAAAGTCATGGGTTTAAGGGAGGTGTGGGGGGGTTTCCTCCCTCAAATGGCTGAACCCTGTTTTCTCAAGTAAGATACCTTCCAAGCTCGGAAGACGGTGGTTTTCCGAGAGCTGGCAGTTGCAGTGGACACCGGAGTGGAACAGCCCCGACATGCCCGTGGGAGGCAGCCTTTCCACGTGTGGCTCTTGGAGCATGAGGGGGGACTCTGGGTGCTTAGTCCCTGAGCTGCAGCAGACGTGTGGTGCTTGTCAGAGCCCTGCTCTCCTCTGTCCTCTTACTGACGTGGCTCCGTCTCCCTGTTCCACGTGACAGAGCGGGGCGGGCTGTTGGTGCTGCCCAGCGCTGGGAGAACTCCCCGGCCCGGAGGAGGTACGCTGGCTTGCCTGCTGTGCTGTGCTTTGACCTGTGCCTGGGGGCTTTTCTCCTCTCCTGCGTGGGGTTTGTGTCTCTTCTTTTTCAACCCTCGGCCGCGGAAGCTGCACGTGAGCAGTGCCTCCCAGGCTGCCGAGAGATGCCACGAGTAAGCTGCCTGCGTGTGACGTTCCTTTGCTTCCCCCCCCCCCCGTGAAGTGGACTGGGGCGCGTTGGAGAGTGGGTTTGACGCAGAGTGTTGCTTACTAGGGTGGTCACGTCCCAGCTGCTTAGCTCTGCTTACCAGGGCTCGCTCGGAGGGATTTTCCCCCCTCGCCTGTCACCTGCTGGGAATGGGAGGAGGGGTTTGCACGGCCCACGTACTTTGTCCTGATGGAACGGTGCGCACGCTACAGGCGATTGCTCGTTGGAGGCGGGTGTGGAGAACTCAGAATGGCAAACAAAATCTTGCCATGTCCTAGCAGCCCCGAATTGGCTGTGTTGAGGCAAGATGCTTTATTGCTGTAATGCCGGGACTGGGACCCCGCTGGGCTAGGCGCTGTACAGACCCCGACCAGAACTGGAGAGCTGCAGGGCAAGCCCTGAGATGGCCGTGGGGGACCCATGGCTGTGCCGTGAGGCCCTAAGCAGAGTCCCAGAACCCGTTGTGCAGCAGGCAGGGGAGAGGGTGGCTGAGAAAGTTGGGCCAGTTCCCCCTGAATGCTAGAGATGCCAGTACAGTTGGATCGATACCATAGTCACTTCCCCTTCCTTTTTCGTTTGAAATCCCTCTGTGGCAAAGCTGCCAGTGACAGTTGCAGCTTCCGTGGGCTGGATTGTGTCTTGTGTGCCCAGGGATTTATAACCGACCCTGAACACAGATGAGTTGGGGTCAGCTCCCTCTGTGAAGACTTGCCCACCCTCTGGGCAGGGGTTAGCTCCGGGGAAAACGTGTCCGTGAGGCCTTTCTCTGAACGCAGAGCAGCCCACGTCACAAGTCGTCCTGAAAGGGCTGTGGGACGATGGTGCTGCCTCTCCCTTCACGTGGCCACGTAAATCTCACCGAAGCAGCCTCCAGCACATCCCCCTGCCTTTGGCAAGGCTGCATTGCTGTTGTGGTCGCTCCAAGGGGCCAGCCAGCTCTCGTCGAGGCAGGGCCGGGTGTTTATTTAGCATTGTCTGGCCCAGCCCTGGGTTTGTCGGAAAGCCGAACGCTTTGGCGAAGTTAGATTGGCATCCTGGCGTCTGGGACTCTTTGCTGGGACTCCCCCGCATTGTCGTGTTATGTGTCGTCCTGGCCGGTGCCACCGACTTCTTCAGGAGCTCGAATGAGAACGAGGCACCCGGGGGCTCCTAGGCCAGAAACTGACCCCCCTGTGTATCTGCAGGGTCCCTTAGCTGGTCCCTTAGCTGTCACGGCATCGTGACGCTCAAGGCTGGGGAAGAAGAATCTTCTCCCTTTGCTTCCGAGTGGCCCATAGCTGAGGGCTCTCTTGGGGGATGCTGTGTCCTGGGCACCTGAGGGGCTGAGTCTCCTTGCCCATGTTAGGAATGTCAATGCCCCTTCAAGTTAACCGGTACCGTTCTAATTGGTTAGCTGGGTTAGGGATAACCGGTAAACCGGGTCCGGACAGCCCACCCCTCCGGCCCTCTGCAGGCAGCTGGACTGCTCCGGCTGGCAGGGGTCCCACCTGGCGGTGGGATGGGGGCCATGCCCCCCAGTGCTTCCAGGTAGCCGGTTAATTGGTTAATCCTGTTGACTGTGGTTCTGGGGAGGGTGCCTAGGGTGGGTGCTGCGGGTAGGACCTCAGCGACACTGAGATGCCCCTGGTCCGGCAGAGTTGGCCTGGCAGTTCGCCGCACTAAGCGTCCTCAGCAGTGCAGGCTGGAGGTGCTGCCACACATGGGTGCCTGTGGGACGGGGGGAGCACACAACGTCTTGGCCGGTCGCATGGGTTCTGGAGCGCTTCCGCTGAGCGGGCGCCCGTGTGCAGCGCAGGGTCACGGCCCACTGCCCCCGGCCCCGCCTGTGCGCGGGCAGGCGGGTTGGCTCCTCACACTGCATGCCCCCCTCTCCCGAGCCGGCCAGCCCAGGCCCCTTCTCCCTGCGCTCGTGTGCGGGGCGAGGCGGGGCACAGCGTGTTCCCTCGGGGCCAGCAGCGGCGGAGCCCGGTGGCTGCTGCCCGGGTGTGAGTCGTGTGCCCCCCCCAGCAGGGTGAGCGCAGCACAGTGTGTGGTGGGTTTCGTTCCCTTTATCCGGCCCCACTCACTGGCCTGTCGGGTCTCCGTTCCCAGGTGAAGACGGAGATCAGCGTGGAGAGCAAACACCAGACCCTGCAGGGCCTGGCCTTCCCGCTGCAGCCCGAGGCCCAGCAGGCCATCCTGTTGCTGAAGGAGAAGAAAATCAATTACATCCAGCTGGTAAGGCGGCCGGGGCTGTCTCCCTGGCGCGTCTCCGTCCTGTTCCCCCTGCCTGCGTCGGCAGAGCCTCTGAGCGCCGCTTGCGGTGCTGTGCGCCCACCTCTCTGCCTTTCCCCAGAAACTGGATCTGGAGCGGGAGACGATCGACCTGGTCCACACAAACGCCACGGAGCTAGCGGACCTCCCCAGAAGGATCCCCCAGGACACCGCGCGCTATCACTTCTTCCTGTACAAGCACTCTCACGAGGGAGACTACCTGGAGTCTGTGGGTAAGCTCAGCCCAGGGCCCGTGCCTGGCTCAGACCCGGTTCCCCCAGCCCTGCGCGGGCGTTCCCCGACGTTCTGCCCAGGCGTGCAGTGCAGTGCTGGAGCCGAACCTGCCCTCCCCGTCATGGGCCGCGGCTGTCATCCTGGCAGGCAGGCGGGGCCTCACTTGGTTCTCCCTGGGCTGTTCTTCCCGTTAGCTATTGAGGGATCTCAGACCAGTTCCCATTCGCACCCTTTGCTCACTCACCTGCCCCAGCGCAGCTCCTGAACCCAGGGCCCCCCTACTCACTGTTGCTGAAGTGCTGTGGGAGTCGGTGCCGTGGGGCATATTGAGGGCAGCCCAGGGCAGGCACCGGCGTGTTGAGCTGTGGGAGGAGGAGGCTGTCTGGCTGCAGGGGGCTTTCTCTCGATTTTTGTCTCCTCCCCATGGTGGTTTTGTTGCCTGCGTCAGTGTGGCGAGCGTGGCACAGGACTGCACGTGTGGCACTCTGGGGACGCAGGGCAGAGCTGGGCAGGATCCTGGCCTGGATTCTCACTGCTGGATCCCCAGCTTCCTGGACCGGGGTGGTGTTGACGTCTTGCCCTCTCTTGCAGTGTTCATCTACTCCATGCCTGGCTACCGGTGCGGCATTAAGGAGCGGATGCTGTACTCCAGCTGCAAGAGCCGGCTGCTCGACACTGTGGAGCAGGAGTTCTCCCTGGAGATCACGAAGAAGGTAAATCCATGTCTCCAGCCTTGTGTCTGACGCCTGGCCGGCAGAGCACGCCCCCCAGCCGGACAGTGGAGAGCCGGCATGTGTCTCGGGAGGGGGGGGAACAGAGAGGAGGGAGCCGAGGTGTCAGGTGTTCCAACGGGAAGTTGAGGAAGAGAACTTTGAAGGTGACCGTCCCAGGGCACGAGGCTAAGGATGCCTGAGAGGAGAGGAGAGCCCCATCCCTTGAGCCGTTTCTGAGTGGCCTGGAAGCGTGCAGGAGAACACACTGCAGGGGCCAGTGCAGGACTGGCGCCCAAGGGCGAGACTTCAGCAATATTTCTCAGCCTTGTGCCCCCAGGGGCCGGCGTGCCCCGCTGGGGGAGGGGGCAGACCCCAAGGGGCTGGTTGTTGAGAAACTCTGGACTAGAGGACCTCAGAAGACCCTCTCCATGTCTGCTTTAAAATCTGCATCAGATCAGTGGGGGTTGGGCTACTTTTAGTGTCTGGCCTGAAATCTCCCCTCAAACGGGGGGAAACACTAGCTCAGCCATGTGAAGTTGCCGGCTGCTCCTGTCCTTCCTCCCGCTTTTCACGGCCTTTCACTGCGGGGCTCTGGCGCCCTTTGATCCGTCCCCTCCCAGCGGGTGCAAACCTGACCTCGGGTTCCCCTGCAGGGGCTTGTGGTTGTGAGGGGCATTGTCTGACACGTCCGTCGCCGTGGCCCCCGGGCGGCTGCAGAGCGAGTGTTTTGAATGCGTGGTGCCAAGGTAACTGCTCCCCTCAGGTCTGCCTGGAGCTCAGGGATTGCCAGTGACTCCCCAGGGAGCCAGATTGGCTCCGCGTGGGAGGAAGTCTCGGCTCCCTGGGCCCAGCTGCAGGAGAGGAAGGAGTTGGTTTTGCACCATGGGTCGCTGAGGTGCAGAGGGCAGTGGTTTGGGGGGGCTCTTGTCTCCGAGCTAGGGAGAGAAGGCCCCTGTTCTCTCCCCACAGGGGCTCGATGGCGTTGTGGAGCTAACCCCCGTGTGCGCCATTTTGTGTGCCAGATCGAGATAGACGACGGAGCCGAGCTGACCGCCGAGTTCCTGTACGACGAGGTCCACCCCAAGCAACACGCCTTCAAGCAGGCGTTCGCCAAGCCCAAGGGGCCCGTGGGGAAACGGGGACAGAAGCGGCTGATCAAAGGGCCAGGAGAGAACGGCGAGGACAGTTAGATCCCAAAGGGCAGGAAGCCGGGGCAGGAACAGGCCTGTGAACTTCGGACGGCATCCCGAAGGGCAGTTTCCACAGGATCCGCGGCTCCGCTTCCGAGCCTGCCCGCCGAGCCCGGAGAGGCTTTCCCCCTCCTCCTTGTGGGTCAAATCCTGAGCACCTGGCTTCGCTTGGGGGAGGGGCGGGGAGGAAGCCGGGGCAGCGGAGGGATCTGTGGTGGTTTGATTTTCTCTTCCCCCCTCGCTCTCTTGTGTAATTCCTGAGCAGAACGATGTCCCAGTAGGCAGTGAGGTTTAAACGGGTGCTCCTGATGCCCCCTGGCGTGTGACCTGGTAGCTGCACTAACGGAAGGGCTCGCTTACCCAGAGGCCGGGCTCTGGAATTGCTGGTCGGGGTTGGGCTGATGACGAAAGCAGGCGGCTTTCACCTCCCCTTTGTGTGTTGCCTCCGTATCCAAGTCCCTAAGCCTGGACAGCTTTCCCCTATGACGCTGGCTCCTTAGCTGGCCAGTGCCCTGGGACGTGCGCCAGACGGCTTCCTCCCCGGGGACGGGCCAGTGGCTCTACTGCCGGGTGGGATCCGGGGAGCGTGGGGCGGGATCGCTGGCGTTCCTCACCACAGCAGGGCAACTTCCCCCCTTTCCACGGAGGCTGGTGGGCGTGGGACGAACGCAGCCCCCGGGCAGGCCACCCACAGAGCAGCAGCGTTCTGCCGCGGTGAGTGGAAGCTGGGTAGTTCCTCCCCTCTGGGCGCAGAGGCGGGGCTCTCAGAGAGACTGCGCGTTTCACAGTCCGGGGTTTGCCTTGGATCTGTGTCCCAGTGTGGAGGCTCCTCTGTCGCCTGCAGTTCCACCCTCCGGCTTTCCCAGCTTATGGAGCCACTCCCGCAAAACCCGTCTGAGGCCCTGGATGCTGCTCTGCTCCAGAATTAGAAGCTGAGACACTCTGGCCGGCAGTTAAACTGGGGCTCTGGCCCTTTGTCACTGAGTTGAGGGGCAAGGGAGGCTGGGCCCGAGCCACTAACCTGCTGGCAGCTCTCCCTTGCTCCGGGTGCAGTCTGAACATGAGCCGATCACCTGGACCCATGAGCTCCATAACTGGCTCTGGGCTGCCTCGTAACATCCTGGTGCAGGAACAGCTCTTGTGACACTCACGCCTGGCCCTACGGTTGCATTACTGCCCTGCCCTGGCTCCCCAGACCCACTCTGGCACCTCCTCAGTCCTGAACCCACTGTCCAAAACCAGACTTGGGAAGAGGGGAGCGACCCGCAGCCCACCAGGGGTGTTGTGCATGCCAGGCCACCCATAACCCCATTCATCCTCGCGTGTGATAGTTTAGCCCTTCGTTATGCCCAGCAGCCCATCCTTTGTTCTCTAGGGAAGTGGGGACAGCCACATCCAGCTGAGGGCTACAGGACACCGTCACGCTGCCCAAGACCAGGGTGGTTTTGCGTTGCTGGGCTGCGAGAACATCAGCAGCGGCAGGTTTATCCGTTGCATTCTGCTCTCCGGTTAGCAGGGCTGTCCCTTCACCCTGACTGGGAACATTGGGTATCTGGAGAAGACTTGTAGGTCCATGTGAAGCAGGTTGGCTGAGGTGTTCCCCTGGGGCAGAGGGGCTAGCTGTGGCCCAGGCGGGAGGCCCAGGGAGCTGTGGCGGTGATGAGGAAGGAGCGTGCTGTCCAGGCCCGTGCGCACGAAAGCGTCAGGACTGTCGCCAGGAAAGGGGGAGAGTTGTGGCTGTTGGAAATCCACCTCGTAGCTGTTTGTTTCCGTGGGGCACGGTGTTTCACGCACACGTCATTCCAGCCCTGGGCAGCCTCTGCCTGATCTGTATCGTGTCTGAGGGGACTCAGCCTTGTCCATCCTGGAGCACTGTGGGGTGTTATGTTGGACGCGAAGCCGTTGTTTGGTTTTCATTCTCTCTGCTGCCGTGAAAACTTTGGAAGGCTGTGTCAGCCCAGTGGATTGTCCCAGTCTGAGGAGGAAGAGTCGGCATGGAGGTCGGCTCATCCCTTCCAGGTAGGAAATGGGGGGACTTGTTCTAGAGCGCAAGACAGGGAGGTGGCTAGGAAAGGATTTTACACGTCCATTGGCTCAGCCCATGAGCTGAAATGTCTAGTTCGTGCTGGGTTTTCAGCAGCCCTGGAGGTTTGGCTGCTGGAGGTGATCAGGGCAGTGCTGGGACAACCCAGAGGTGGGCTAGGGGTAAGCGTTGACCTGGCAGGAGAGTCTCTACCAGGGATTTTAGCTGTGGGCCCTCCCTCACCTTCCCTGGCTCAGACTACACACCAGGTCCCAGTCTTAGCTGGCTTTTCACCTCCCTGGCTTTTCAGCGGAACCTCTCGCTTTTCCTGCCAGCAGTCATGGGACCTGGTCAGCAGGACTCTCCTTGTGACAAACCACAAACTATCCAGCTGTGGGGGGGGGGAGAGGAGGGAGTGGAATATCCCTTCCTCTCTCCAGGCCAGCGGCTTTTCAGACGTGCTTTCCTCTGGAGTGAGGCAATAGCTTGTCTCTTCCCGTTGCTCAGCCCTTCCTGACCCTTCTGGCTGCTTGACCATCTGTACCTTAGCCCTGCTTCTTTGGGGGAGTTACGTGAAAGGGTCCACATGCATGCGAGGACCTATTCCACCCATGTTCTGTATTGTGCCGTGGAACACCAGCCCCTCCCTCTGCTATGCGAAGACCCAGTGAAATCAGTGCTCTGTTTTATGGTAAGGCCTCATGTTCTCCTGTTCCCGGATGAACGTGCACAGCCCGCATTCCAGGAGCAGGCCAGCAAGCGGTGGAACTGCTCTGTCGCAGAGTCCTGGTCTCTCCCTGGGTGGGAATTTGACTTCTCCCTCCTCCCTCTGGGCAGGGAGGGCTCACGGAGTTGAGGAAGTTTACATGCTTCTGGCCACCCGGGATCCCAGGAGAAGACACGGACACCTGGGTGTCTTGATATCTCCAGGGCGCTGGTAGCTGCTGAGCGAGTCGCTCACTTCTGTCCCTAACTCTTTTTCTAAATGGGGAAGAGACTTTAATCCGGTTTAAAGAGTCTGCACTGTAAACAGACCATCCCGGTCATCTCTGTACCAGTGGTGGGCAACCTGCATGCTGCATACAGCCCATTGGGATTCTGCCTGTGGCTTGCACATCCCCTCTCTGCCCCCCTCTCCACGTGCTTCTTGCACCCTGGGGCACTGGAGCCCCACACTTACCTATGCCTCCCCCTTCCTCCCAGCACTTTGAATCAGCTGATTCGCGCTCCGGCCCTGCCGCTCCCCCTTCCTCCCAGAGCTTGAACTGCTTTGGATCAGCTCATTCGTGGTGCTCCGAGTGCTAGGAGGGAGGGGGAATGAAGTGTGGGGCTCCTGTGCCCCAGTGTGCAAGAGGCGCGTGGGGGAAGGGGGCAGAGAGGGGACGTGCAGACATGGAACATCAATAGGCCGCAGGTTACCCACCATTTTCAATCTTGCGGCCTACGGAGATGAAGGAGGCTACTCGTGCGGCTCGCTCGCCTTGGCTGCTCTAGAACCATGTGGCGTTTGGACTCGTTACCTTTGCCCCCACGCTTGGTGCAAGCCATTGCCCGGCAGTGATGCGAAGGTCCAGTCGGAACTCGCCCAACAGGCGAACAAGCGGAGCTCTAGGGCCTGTCGGGACCTGCGTGAAGGAAGGGATTCCCAGTGGCTCTGTCCCCTCCTCGCCCCACGTGCTCCATGCTTAAGGACAAATTCTGCTCCTGGAATCGTGTGGGACGAAGGGGCAGCGATGTAGCCCCTCCTCCCCCCTCTCTCAATGCGTGCCGGGGGGTGGGGCTTGTGACGCTGACCACTGGGCCCTTGGAATGATGTCTGGCTGGCCATGGTGAGATCTTCCAAGGCTCATTGAGGGAGTCACGTAGCCTGAAAATCTTCTGCCACTTCCCCAATGGGGCTGTCTGCAGTAGCTCCTTCCCCCACCCCAATTTCCTTGGTGGGATGGAGGAAGGCCCACCCAGCCCCATCCACCCTCCAAGTTGCTATTTTAGGGGGATCTGTCCTGAGCTCCTTGGGCAACTGTGTAGATGTTACAGCAGCCTCAAGGTCTCCGATCCCTCCCTCGAGAGGGATGTGTGTGGGGGGGAGAGTGGGACCTGAGAGCTCCTGGCAGGAACTCTGCCCTCTGAATAGCTCCATCTCTACTGTGGGGCAGCTCTGTGGCCCCTGAGTCCCTTCTGCACCAGCCTGAATGTTCCTGGGGTTAGCCCGGCCAACTCAGAGCTGGTGCGTGTGGGAGCCATGGGCCAAGGTGTCCATTCCTCCTGCTAGGACACTACTGGGCTGGCTTCTGGCACAAATCTACGAAGACCTGGTCTCCAGGCTGTCCTGGGAGTCGCGTAGGCCATGCAGATGGTGCTGAATGGTGAAAACCAAGGGACGTCCGTGATTGGTTCAGATCTGAGTGCTAGCGCCGCTGCTGACCACTTGGCTGAGGGCGGATGGGCGGCAGCACCTACACAGGAGGATGGGGGACTTCTCAGCTCCTAGGGGAGGTGAATGGTCAGCAGCCCTTGAGCCTCCAGTGCACGTTGGTAACACTGAGCTTGTCTACACTAAGGACTTTTGGGGGGGACGTTCCCTAGGGGGGCTGTTGGTCTATTCAGTTGTAGCAGGGGCAGCCCTAGGGGAGACTGGCTGCTTCTGGAGGCTTTACCACCGGGTTGTGGGGATACATTGGCCAGGTCAGTGGGCTGAAAGCGGTTTTGCCCTATTGGCACATCAGCTGTGGCTACGGCAGCCGAACCAGCGATAGCTGCGGGGCGGGTGCAGCCCGTGGGGAGGCAGGCTGGGTGGCGGCATGGGTCTGAGGCTGTGGGGAGAGAATCAGAACACACTGTACTCAACACTGTATTTTCTAAAGAATAAAATATTTTTAAAACAACGTGAGTGTGTGTGGTTCGAGTGGCAGTTCCCTGCTATCGCACGCTGCCTGCTGCTAACAACACTCCTTCCAGTGCAGGGCCCCGCTGAGACCCCCGGCACCAGAGCGGGTCCGTAATGCACCTAGGGGTGGAATGAATGTTAAGTCTAAACTGTCGTGCTGCAATTGGTAATAAAAACCCTCCATCCGTTCTCCCCTGAAACTTCAGTCCCATTAGCTAGCTTCTTTGCCATCTTTCAGATCACTGTGAAGACACGGAACTTGTCTCTATTGCGCCAAAACGTCGCCGGAGCTGAATTTGTCAGTAGGAACTTCCGAGTGGGAGAAACCAAACCAGACTCCTCTGCCTCTTAAATCATCGTTCACGCGCTGCCAGTCGGAGTAGCTTGTAGCTGCTAGCAATGTTCACGTCTTTCTCCACGCTGGCTGTCTAAACAGCTGCTTAACCTCTGAGAAGGGCTATGTCTACATTCGCGGCTTCTTGCGCGAGTAATATGCAAATGAGGCTAAGCGTGGAATATTGCTGAGCCTCATTTGCATACCTAATGAGCCACCATTTTTTTCAGAAGAGGCTCTTGCGCAAGGAGTGTCTACACTGCCCCTTCTTGCGCAAGAAAAACCCTCTTGCACAATGCTGTTACACCTGTTACTTTTCAGGAAGAACGGCATTGCGCAAGAAGGGGCAGTGTAGACACTCCTTGCGCAAAAGCCTCTTCTGAAAAAAATGGTGGCTCATTAGGTATGCAAATGAGGCTCAGCAATATTCCACGCTTAGACTCATTTGCATATTACTCACGCAAGAAGCCACGAGTGTAGACATAGCTCAGGTGGCTAGTTCCCAGGTGGAAATTACCCGAAGGTTGGGCTTTGAGTCCTCTCAATTGAGCTTTTCCATTGCATCATGGAATGTGTTTTTTAAAAAGACCAAAACTCTCCCTGCTGTAGAGTTGTGTAGGTTGATTTACAGATATTCTGTAGGACTCTAACCGGTCGTAACCTCTCTGGGTGGATACTCTAGCATAGTAATGACCAAAGCCCCACTCAAGATTGGGTCTCTTGACCTTGGACAGACGTAGGCGAGGGCACTTTCACTGCTCCAAACCGTCCTGGCTTCAGGTCGGTGTACTTTGCTGGTTCCCATAGGTGTGGATGAGGCTGACCCAGTTCCCTGCTGGAATGGAGACCTTTCTCACTCCGCTTTGGGCCAGCCAGGCCTCTACGCCAGATTCTGTATGGCCTGCTCACGTACAGGGGAGGTCCTCTTGACCGGCCGGTAACCAAACCAGTGCCCCAGGCGAGAGGGCAGTACCAACCAACCCTTGCCCAATGGGACTGCTCTCTAAAAGGCAGGCCGAGGATTTGGCCTGCCCCCAGGCTTGCGGGGTTCCCGTAGAGCTGGGTTAGTCCTAACTCCGCCGTCGTTCCAAACAGTCAAATTCCCAAGAGACGGGAGGTTGTCAATGGAGGGCTGGGGCTCTTATTTTGGTGCGGTTGTATCGGCGATGGGGCCATAAGTGGCATTTTCATAATGTCTGCTTGAGGCGCTGCCAGACAAGCCTGACGCATTAGCTGTGGGGTATAGACACGGGCAGCGGAGCTGGGGTCTGCTCCAGCTCGCCCCTCGCCGGCTTGGTTCTGAGCCAGTGCTCAGTGGCTGGAGCTGTAGGACGCTCCCAAACCCATGCTGGGAGGAGAACCTGGAGCCTTGCTGTCACTGCATAGAGTAGCCTTGTGTGTCAGGGATGTGAGGCAGGCCTGTTTGACTCTCCTGTGGCTTCCCGGGCCAGGGTGTATAACGCGTCAGTAGTGTGGCTGGGGCTGCTCGTTAGCTCCGTTCCCGCCTGATCCCCAGCAGAGTCCGCGTGGTGATCCGGCACAGAAGAGCCTGTCCAGGACGTTGTTCTGTGCTGGAGGAAGGCGAGGCCTGGTGTGGCCGAGAGGGTGAGTAGTAAAACCGTGGGCTCCTGTCAAGCAGAGCAGCAAAGCACTTGCAAGGCCAGACAAATGAAAGGTATCGTTAACTCTGCGCTGGATTCCTGGGAGGCCTGGGACGAGAAGGGCGAGTGAGCCCAGGGCAGGGAGAAGGGAGCAGGGAGCAAGTCCCAGCTGTGGTAGAAGCAGGGGGGTTTCCAAATTCCTTTTCGACCATGTGCCTGTCAGAATTCCTGGGGCAGCTGGGACCTGCCTCTCCTCACAGTTCCCTGTGCTTTTGCAGGTGTGTTCAGGGAGGCTAAAATAGAAGTGGCTGAAGGCAGAGGGTTTTCCTTCCGGAAGGGCTCAGCTTTAACAGCTGGCTGTGGATGCGCCCCAAAGGCTCAGCCCAGTTTGGCTTTGGAGGTAAGGTGCTGGCTCATGTGGTCTTAGAACTAGTCCAGATGAGACCCTGTTCATTTGAACACGCTCCAGACAGGTGGAGTTGAATTCTGGGGTGTAGACTTGGGTTCCTCTCTGCCAGTTAATTCAGATTAGTCTTTGCCATCTTGTCTCCACTTGTGTTAGCTGTCAGCTAGCATGCTTTAACTCCCTCCTTCGAAATCCTGTGTAGATGAACTTGATATACGGAACAGGGCAGGGCAGGGTGTGCACTGGTTTTGTGCTGACCCCTTTTTTCAAGCAGGACTAAATTAATGAGCTCAACAGGAGGGATGCCTGCCATGTGCCCTTTTCAGCCCTCAGTCTCAGCCATGCCCACTGCTGCTAATGAGCGGTTCCCCGGGTGCAGAGGCAGCAAGAGGCTGTCTCAGGGCCCAAGCCTGGCTACCCGTGGCTGGGCGAACGCGGAAGAGTTGCTCTAATCACAATGTGCTCTGAGTCGACGCTGTGAATTAAAGCCCCATGGGAAACGATGCCTCTGCTCTTTAGTTGGAAGGGGAACTGCCAGGAGCTCACAGCTGACTGGGGTCAAAGGAACGTCAACGCTCCCGTCTTCCATGACCGCTGGCTGCTGAGTGGGGGCTGAGGTTTCCTCACTTGAATCCATAGCTCCCAGGCACTTGGCTGGGGAAATCTGAGCAGCTGGCTGAGGAAGCATAATGTGCTCAAGCACCAAGAGAACACCCCAGCCTGCACAGCAGCTACTCTCTATGGCTCATTGGCCTTACAGGGGAGGGTTCAAATTGGAGGCACCTACAGTACAATTGCCTTCCCCCTGCTTATTATTGGCCCACAGGGTCTGGCTTTCCCTGTGCTCAGATAAGCTGTGAGCAGTAGTGACAGTGTAAGAGCCCAGAGGTGACTGGCTCCAGCAGAGGCAGCATAAAATGTCATGCCACTGCTGCCACCACACCGCATGTCTGATTGCTAGGAAGGCAGTAACTGGAAATAGCAGCGGGTCAGATCTCCCTGCAGGGGTCCCGCTGACATTGCACAATGCCTCGTCTGTATTCCTTCACGGAGGAACCGTCTTACCACCCAGACTCCTTAGTTCTTCCCTTCCCTCTCCTTCCGTAAACCCCGCCCCCAGTTCTCATGTTTTCCGCCCTGTCCCTCCCAGTGCTGCCTGATGTCGCCTGGCCTGGCAGGAGCACAAGGTGTCAGATGGTATAAAGACGCCGACTGTGGCTAACTGTGTCGAACGTTTTCATTGACTCTCTGGGGCCATCCCCAAAGTGAAAGGAAATCTTGCATTCTCCGCCTCAAACGCTATTGCCTGTGGGCCCTTTGTCTACAGAGCCCTCGTGGACACACAGTGGATGGTAGGAGAAGGGTTTTCTCTGGCAGGATGGGGACATGCTTCCCCAAACACCAGCAGCTCTGTTGTGGGGTGCAGCTAAGTCCAGGCTGAGGGCTTCACCAGCACAGCTATGTTGGCTGGGGAGCGGAGAGCAATTTTTTCTTACCCTCGACTGATGTAGTTATGTCTACAGGGGCCTGGCCCAAGTGTCGGCTGATGCTGGGCTGCCTTGGATGGAGTCAAAGGCAAACTTCTGGGTAGATGAGTAAAGAATTCGTCTGACTCAGACCACTCAGCCTTTGCTAGTTGCAGGGGGTGTAGCCTGTGGGAAGAGAGCTTAGGCTGGGATGTTCAAAGGCACCTCAGGAAAGTCAACACCCAAGGCCCGTTGACATTCGAGGGGAGTTGAGTGGTTGACTGGCCTTGGAAAGTCTCCTCCCCAATCCTATGGCAGTTCCTAAGGATAGGATGCCCCTTCCCTGTTACCTCCCGAGCTAGGCCCCTCGTGCAGGCTGGAAATCGTTCAGAGGGCAGATGGAGAATTCAGGGGCCAGGCCTGTACGCCACCACATGGTAGTCACATGGAAAATATTTAATGAAGAAAAATCAACTCAACTCAGTCTCCCGTAAAGGGAATGCAAGACCACACGCACATCCAGGAGTTAAAATAGCACCAGCCCCTTTGGGAAGGCACCTAAAAATGATCTGAGTAGGAAAAGTCCCTTCTGCATATAAATAGGAATGTATTTAAATATATTGATGGTTCCCAGAGGCAAGAGTGTGGGCATTGGTTAACCCTACTGTAAACGGCTACTCCTGACTAGCGTGAGGTTTTAAAAAGGAGCAATAGAAAACTGTTCTTTATCTGGCTGGAAAAATTGCACCCTAGTGTTTTTAAAGCTGCCATGCTGGTAGAAAGTCACTGACCTAAGTGAAGAATGTGCTAGCACCCTGCAAACAATGCTGGGAAAAAAACCATACCTGCTCTCTGCTGCATGACCCCCTTTGAGGAGGGAGGGGTCATGTATAGGGGGGTCATGGGAGCTGGTAGGATGTCTGGAAACTTTCCAGTCCTCTTGCCAATGTGCAGAACCTGCTGCTGTTTTCCCTCCTTCCTCGTCCTTCCTTTTCCAGGGTTCACGTCACATCACTGGCTTCACAAATTCACATGGAAGATGTCGCAAAAGTGGATCACATGTCCCACGTCCATATTGCAGCCACCACCAAGACAGGGATGCGCAAGTCCCATGCGCAAAGCTGGTGGCTCTGCCCCCGGGAGCGGCAATGTTTCCCCCTCCAGCCCCGGTAGCAGTGACACAGGAACTCTTGCCTCATCCTGCCCTTCTGCTGGGAGGTCAGGACTCCTTTTACAGACACACGGGGTCCGTGGGCGGCGTTCTCCACGTGGATCTGGAAGGAGCTCGCGTCCAGGTGCAGGTAGCTGTCCGAGTCTGCCTGCCTGCGAAAGCAGCGGCCATGGTTGTTGCAGACGAACCGGCTGCAGAGTTTGGCTGCCGTGGTCACGTTGACGATGTAAGGGCCGAGGGTGGTAGTCAGGTATTTCTGGATCTTCGCACAGATGTGCTAGAGAAGGAAAATTAAAGCAGTTACTGTGCTGTTCAGTACCAATAACAGGCTGTGCTGTTCTAGACTCAGCGGCGAGCAGGGGCCACTGTGATCTTACCACCTATGTATAGGATTGCCCCAAATTAAATCTTGCTTCAAGTCCAAAAGCTGTAACTGAACTAGCCTGGATTTTTTTAGGATAAGCATCCAGGCCCTCCCCTTAAAAACAGTGCCTTGTTTCTAGTCTGAATGTCCAGCCCTGGGCTCTTGTTATTGCTTTATCTGCCAGCTTGAAGAACCATCTAATATGGAATTTCTGTTGCCCATGTAGGTACTTGGCAAGGCACTTCTTAGCCTTCCCTGTGATGCGCTAAAGGTGCTGGAAGGTTGTTTTCCCCTTCTACAGCCATTGTCACAGCTCTTCGTGGTTCCAATTCATCATCTGTCTGGAACTGAGTACTTTGGAACTGAGCACAATATGCCAGTAGCTGTTGCAGTGAAAATTACTTAATTGCCAAGTAGAAAGATGATAATATAACCTCCTCCTAAACCTTCATCTACAACTTGTTTTCTTCCAGAGAATGGATGTAAATATTAAATGGCATAGGGCCAAGAACCAATCTCTGCAGGATCCCCCTACAAACACATCAGCTTGATGGTGATTCCCAGGGTCCAAAATGTAATTAACAGTTAGTCAGCTTTTAATTCATTCAACATGTGTCACACTGCTTTTCTATCAGTTTCTTAATCAAAATATGACGTGGCACTAAGTCAAATGCCTAATGGAAGGCTAAGTATAAAACATCAACTCCATTTATCAGCCAAACTTGTAAACTCATCAAGTTAATATCCAATTAGCTTGAGCCATTTTCTATAAACCATGTTGATTGGCAAGAAGTAAGATTTTCCTTTTCTAAATGCTTTATTGAGTCTCTTATCAGCCATTCCAGTGTTCTGGTGAGGATCAAATTCAAGGGGTCAGGTTTTTAATTACTTGTGTCATCCTGTTTTACCCTGAAACCCAGAAACAATGTTATCTTCCGTTCAATCTCCTGTGTGTCCAAAAGTTATTAAAAATCAACATTAAGTATCCAGAGAGCTCCTACACTAGCTTTTTTTTAAAATGTGGGGAGCAATTGGTTTGGGCCTGAGCTTTTGAAAACGTCTCTCTGTTGTAGGAGCTACGGTTTAATCACCATCTGTCACAAGTGGAATGGAAAGTATTTCATAATCTGCTGAGGTTCGTGTCATCTGGCTTTCCCCAAATACAGAACAGACGTATTTTTGAATAGTTGTGCCTTTTCTGCATTACTATTGACAATGCTATCATTTCCACCTCCTGAGGACTGAGTACCATTAAGACTTCTTTTGTTCCTGGTATATTTAAAAATCTCCTTCCTGTCCTCAATACTACTGGCAACAGATTTCCTCTCGTGGGGTTTTTTGCTTCCCTTATCAATCTTCTAAAATGTCTGGCTTCTAATTGACATTCAGTGCGATCCACGTCCCTTCTTTTTTTGTGTGTTATATTAGATCTCTCTCTCTCTCTTTTTTTTTTTTTTTTTAAATGCCCGTGTATCCTCTTTTCTCAATTGAGGGACTGAGTAATCCCATTTTGAAAACATCAATTACTTTCAATCACTTAACTGGGCTGGTTATTATTAGTCTGCTAGTAGTAGCTCAGAGACCTCAGCTGGGATCAGGAGCCTATGGTGATCCAAGCTGAGGTCTTCTGATGCTACTGGAAGACTAATAACAAGCGATTAAGCAGGATGTTAAACAACAACCACTAAACTTAATGTTAGCCATCTTGACACTAGCAGCTCTCGATCATTTGAATCCGTTGTTGATTTTAATAAGCCTTGTAGCAGGGGCCGAGTGCCCCGGGACTGGAAGAAAGCGACTGCTGTGCCTGTAGTTAATGGGAGGAACTGAGAGGGGGTTGTGGGCCTGTCAGCCAGACTTTGATTCTGGGCAGAGGAGGGGAATGGCCACCATGGATGTTAATAAAGATCTGCTAGTGGGGAGCAGCGTGTGTTTATGGCAAATAAATCACTGCAAGCTAACTTGCCAGCCCTTGCTCTGAAGAATTGAATAGACAAGGCAGCCAAAGCGGGGGGACAGGCAAGGCTGCTGTTGTCCTGCTGGAGTGAAGAAACTGAGGCAGGGAGCCAATTTCCCTCTAAGTGGCGCAGTAGCCAATTTAGTGCCACGTAGGCTCTCAGGGCTCGGATGGGGCAGGGGAGGGAGGGAGAGGCCTCTTCCCTCCCCCCCCCACCCCCAGCCCTAAACTTGCCAGGGTGAGAGATGCCCTAACCCAGCATGACATCCGCCTTCTGGCCCCAGTTCAACTCCAGTCCAGACCTGCTGTGGCCAGAGAGGAGGTGCCTGGGGGCAATTAAAGGGGGCCCAATCCCAGAAGCAGGTGTGCATGCTTGCCAGCCTCCCCCCTTCTCCTTGCCCCCCCCCCCCCCCCCAACAATCAACAGTAGCTCCACAAGGTGCCTGTATTACCCGGTTGCGAGAATAATCCGCACCTCCCCAGAGAACGATCCCATGAGCCCCCAGCGCTGCCGCCTGCCCGATCGTGTTTGCCAGGTCTGTCTGCAAGAAGAGAAAGCGGCAGCGCGGTGAGAAGGCCAAGCAGAGACAGAGTCGCGAGCGTCCAGCAAAGCACCCAGCGGATGCAGTTCCTCACCCGGTCCTGCTGCCAAAGTAGGGGGGTATGGCTGGGCAGGGGAGGCCCACCCTGGAGGGGCAGCAGCTCGGCCTCTTCCCTTGCAGCGTTCGGAGTGAGAGTCCCAACCGTTCCGGGCCTGCATGTGCAGGGACGGCAGCCGGGCTCCTTGCAACTCCATGCACCAGGGTACCCCGGAGCGCGTTTTTGCAACCGAGGGCCACACGCCGATGAAGAAGCGGGATTACTAACGGTGTCGCCGTAGGACCGAGTGGCCGGACGTCGCAGCCGGACTCCCGCGGCACAGCCGGCCTCGTTCAATATCTAGCCACTAACTCTTCACGCAGGATTAAGTCACATTCACACAGACCCCCTCGCCCAGCCCGGCCCGCCCTCCTTGCAAAGCAGAGGTGCCTGCTTCTTCCTAGCTCCCTGCAGTGCTGGGGCTAAAGGGGCAGGGTTTGCGCCCTACTGTGGGCCCATTGCAGGGGCGGCTAGGCACAGCGGGCGGGCGGCAGGACGGCATCTCACCTGGGTTAGCTCCTTCAGGGTGTAGGTGTAGAAGGGCCGGGCGTAGGCGAAAACCGGCAGGGAGTGGTTGGCGGAGGGCAGCTGAGCCACTCGCAGTGCTTCACGCAGCTTGGCCCGCACGAACTTCTTGCCCTGCGGGGAGTCCTTCAGCACCTCCTCCATGTAGATGGAGGGGTAGAGGGCCTTGCTCTGCTCCCACAGCCACTGCAGCTGGTTGTTGCGTTGCACCTCCACCTGGGGGCAGCCCCCAGTGAAGTTCTCGAAGTCACCCCAGTAGTGGTAGTTGTAGCATTCGGGGAAGAGGTAGTAACCCCACCAGCCCTCCGGGCGCAGCGACCGCGCCAGCTTGAGGGTCTCCACCATGAACCTGGCAGCAGCCGTCTCCCACTCCCACTTGGCCACCTTCTCCACCTGCTTGTTGGACCAGTCGGGGTTCCTCTGCCGGACCAGCCAGGCAGACATCTCTCGATAGACCTTCTTCTTGGCCCAGTTCCGGATCCACTTGGGCCTCCAGTTCTCCCAGTCGATCACCGACAGGCCAGCGAAGGAGGGGGAGGGCACGGCCGTGGCGATGTCGTCGGCCATCTTGTCCAGGTGGTGTGGCAGGCTGGCGTTCTGGGGGCAGCCGCCGTTGACGGCCACGGGGGGTGTGGCGGTGCTCAGGTAGTAGGGGTACAGACCCAGCTGGTCGTAGTAGAAGATGGTGACGTTCCCACCGATGAAGTGTTCCTGCCTGTTTGCCAGGAGCCAGAAAGAGGCCACGCTGAGGGGCACATGGTAGGCGCTCTGGCACCGAGCTGTGGGGGCGTTCCAGGCCACCAGAAAGGGCCGGTCTGGCACAATGGGGGGCAAGGAGGGCTTCAGGCTATGCCCCCAGGACGGCTCAGGATGCAGGAGCAGCATCAGCCAGACGACGTGGAGCTTGAGGGCTGGTGAGGTCCAGGCTGGGAGCCCACCCGAACTGGGCCTCGCTGCAGTTTCTTCCACTCTGCTGTAAGAAGGGTGGAAATGACCATCAGTCAGTCCAAGGCCGGGGGCAGAATTTCTACAGCTCAGCCCCAGCAGTGCCCCTAGGGGAAGAGAAGCCAGGTCACCTTTACGTCAGCAAACCAGACCTCCCTCGGGGGGGGGGGGTAGGGGAGAATGGGGTGCCCTTCCCAGCCCGTGAAGTCATGTCTCCTGTTCTTACTCCCCTTTGAGGCTCTGTATGAATGCACAACCCCTCACCCCTGCTCCCCACCTCTGTTCCCTCCGCACCCCTCCCCCATCTTCCTCTAGTGCTCCCTTTAGCAGCTTCTCCCACCAATGGCTCCTCGGCTGGATCCTCATAGGCATTTAGGCATTGCCCTCTCTTTGTTACCTTGCTCCCTTTGCTGGAGAAGGCTGCTCCATCTGGTGCCCAAAGTGCTCCCTCTCTCCTGCTGGATGCCCGCTCCTTCTCTCTGCCTCCCCATCCCCGTCTCCTCCCTGATGCCAGCTGCGCCCGCTCCTGACCCTGATCTTTCATTCCCAGTTAGCGTCAGCCTCCCAGGTCAAAGGCCGCATCTCTGAGCGCTCCGTGAGCCCTGCAGATGGGGACGGGGCTAGCGGAAGCACAACCCTGCCCTGCTCTGGGCTGGCTCGCACCTTTCTGGGGGTTGTTTCTCTTCACGGGGGTGGGCCCAAGAGCCAGCCCAGCGGGCTGGTGGCAAAGAGCCTGGCTGAGGCAGGAACAGGCTCCCTGGGGAAGCGCTGGGTTTGCAAAGTGCCTCTGTGCCACACGCTGCCCTCTGTAATTGGCAGGTAATTCAATTTACAATAATACATGGATGTTCTTCTGTCTCCGGCAGCTCGGGGGTCGCTGCTCAGCTTGCAGTGCAATTCATACAAGCTGCTAAGTACTAAGCTGTCTTGGGGCTGCTGCCACCAAGGCCCTGCGCCCCTCACCATGGGAGTCCCCCTAAGCCAGCGGTGTGAGGCCAGTGTAACGTAGGTGTATGCAAGGAGCCTATGAAACCCTTACTAGCTAAACTCCAGCTTCTCCTACACAAGGGCTACGTCTACACTGGCATGATTTTCCGGAAATGCTTTTAACGGAAAAGTTTTCCGTTAAAAGTATTTTCGGAAAAGCGTGTCTAGATTGGCAGGACGCTTTTCTGGAAAAGCACTTTTTCCGGAAAAGCATCCGTGGCCAATCTAGATGCGCTTTTCCACAAAAAAGCCCCGATCGTCATTTTCACGATCGGGGCTTTTTTGTGGAAAACAGTACTGTGCTGTCTACACTGGCCCTTTTCCGGAATAGTTTTCTGGAAAAAGACTTTTGCCAGAACGGGAGCAGCATAGTTTTGCCGGAAAAGCACTGATGATTTTACATTAGATCGTCAGTGCTTTTCCGGAAATTCAAGCGGCCAGTGTAGACAGCTGGCAAGTTTTTCCGGAAAAGCGGCTGATTTTCCAGAATAAGTTGCCAGTGTAGACACAGCCAAGATGTCTGAGTCAAATCTCAGCCTCGGAGACTGGGAGGAGGATGGAACAGATACAGATAGGACCGGGAAGTAGAGGTGGCTAGGCCATACCTGGAGGGAACGTACCTAGCAAACATACCTAGAGAGGTGTGAGACTAGATGCCCAGGGCATGTGGCGATGAGGTAACCCAAAGTGTGTTTTCACATGGAAACACACAACAGCGGCAGAACTGGAAGTGTCAAAATGGCCAGGGAAGAAGCAGGAGCCCAGCCCAGACAGGAGGCAGTGGTGCAGGTCCGTGTTCAGTGTAGAAGAGGGAGGCAGGGACTGGAAGGAGGCGGAGTCGGAGGCTACTTCTAAGCTACAGCTGCTGTGGATGGCAGTTGTCAGGGATTAAAACATGATAGTTCCTCCCGGCTGGCCCCTGTGAGATTTGCAGGCAAAAAGGTGGCACAAACCCATCAGCATGAGGGCAGGTGAGGGCTCTGGGAAGGGGGCACCTGCCCTCTGGGATCTGGCACAAGGACCCTGAATTAGTTTTGCCCAGGCCAACAGACAGGCCTTTGCGGGTGATGACTTGCAGTCTCTGCTGTCTTATATTTGGACCTGCGCTGCTGAGGAGAAAGACTCCCTAAGACATTTCCCTGCCCATCCCTGGTCTCGGAGAGACTCACAGAGCAAGCGTGTGACTGTCGGAGAGTCAGGGAAGGAGATGCCACCATTGTTCTGAGGGACCCCGGTAGAGTTGGCACCCTTGGTCTGAGCCAGCATCTCCGTGCCCCACACACAGCACCCATGCTACCAAGCTGCCAGCTCAGAGTCATCGCCTGGCCTATGTAAGCCGAGGCACTGAGATGAGAGCGAGTGACGCGCCAGCTGGCTTTTAACTCCGGCTGCGGAGGCTCATGGCTTTAGCTCCTAACATCGCAGGTTCAATCCCACCTGCCAACAACTTGGGTCCGTTGGCTTTGCATCCGGTTAACACTTGAGGAAAAGTTTGAAGGAGTCTCCTGTTTTATCCTGGACTGCCACCCCCCGCCTCATTTGTAGGCCATCCACGAGCCATCCATGCATTCTAGGCCGAGTCTGCCTGTGTGGCCTGCCCCCAGATTACTTGGTAGCGCAGGATCTGGGACTGGCAGCCTCACACCTTAGCCAGGGATGGGCTTGCTCCGGGTGACTGCGTCCCTCCATGCCCGGGGCTCGTGACTGGCCTCACTACTCAGTGAGCAGCCAGAGCCTCCTGCCGCTCCCGCAACCGCTGTCAGCAGACGCGACCCCTTCCCACTTCATCGCAGCAGGCAAAGGGCTTTGGGTCCGCGGCGACGCCGGCGACGAGCCCCAGAACCTCTGGCGGGTTCCTGGTGGCGGTAACAACAGCAGAGTAACCATGGCAACCCAACCACCCTCTCCTCCTGCGGGGCCCTGGGGAGCACGGCGGTGGGCACTGCCCTGAGGCGCGGGGTGCTTGTTCTTTCCGTTTCATTGGACCGCAAAGCGAAAGGCCCAATCCAGGGAGGTGCTGGGCTCCCCCGAAGCACCCTCGCTGCCCGGCAAGGCCTGTGGCAAGGCAGGGAGCGTAGCGCCCTCAGACCCACACTCCCTGCTCCTAGACACCTGGCCAGGCAGCTGTGTGCAGGCAAAGCTGCCCCCAGCTGAGCACTAAGGGTAATCCTGGCAGACTTAGCGGGGTGGGGGGAGTCAGAGATTCCCGCCCTGAGAAGTGCAGCCGACATTAGGGCAAGGGTACACGGAGGAGGCACGTGTGCCCACTGGCCCTGCACTGCGGGGATGCAGGCTGACTCACCCCCCATGTTCTTTGAACAGGGTTTTAATCCACAGCTCAGTTCAAGTCTGGCAGCCCGGTTGGGGCCAGAGCCTGTGGCACTCAGGTCAGGGGTGGGGGGGCACCTGGCAGACTGGCGGTAGGGTGGGGGCTGGTGTCTGGCCAAGGCCAACAGCCCAGTCGGGGGCATTGGACAGGGCCGGAAACAGTGTCAGTGGCTTGGGCCAGGAGCATGGCCAGGCATGGGGTGGGGCGGTGGTCTGGAATTTACCTCCCCTGGTCCAGCAAACTCCCTCGTGCTGGACCAACCTGCAGCAATTATTTTGATGCTATGACATAGGGTGTTGTCACGAGCCAGGGGTCTTGAACCTCGGTCTGCAGGATCAGCCCTGCCCTTGGCAGCCTGCTGCTAACTGCTTATGTAGCACCCATCGACCCCAGCCTCAGGCTGAGGCTCTTCCCCCGTGATCCTATTGGCTTGCTGGCCCTACTTAAGCTAGAAGTAGGAACAGGAATTTGTCCGAACAATCAGGATCCACCCTGCTCCTGCTCCCCTGGCCTGGCTTCCTGGCATGGTACCTGGTGTGTGACTTGTGGTTCTGATTACCAGTTTCTCTCCTGCCTCTGACCCTTGGTCTCACTTGGGTTACTGACTCATGGGTCTGATCTCAGCTTCTGAGTTCCTGCTAGCCTGAATCAGAGGAACTCTTGTCTCATGACTGTGGACTCTAGCTCTGACCACTAGGTCTGGCTGCCCATAACCCTGTGTGCCCGGCCTTGTGTCTTCACAGCAGAGTTGGAGTTGTACCTGAATCACTGTGTTCTGTGTACTGTGCTCTTGGTGGGAGGCCAGGGTGGGAAATGGTTTCTTCACCCGCAAGAACTTGAGAGCATTTGAAAAATATTCCCCTCCTCCCCAACTGGGATGGGAAGTCAAGATCCTGAAAATTGTTCCTGAACAGAGAACACGGAAAAAGAAATAAAGTTGGTTTGGGTCTTTTAAAATGTTTCATTTTGATAATTGTGAAACCTTGCCTTTGGTGTCAGTTTAAATCTTTATTTTTAAATGTAATTACAATTTCTAAAGGTAAGTTATTTCAAACCATGAGTCAAAATGTTTCTTCCAAAAAAATGTTGAAAGGGGCTATTTTGACATTTTCAAAGCTTTTTTGGCCTTCTCAAGTCATATAAGTCATGGCATGTGATACGATCCTACTGGACGTTTTGCTTTTGATGAATTTGCATTTTTTACCCCCTCCCCCCCTTTTTTAAATCAAAACATTCCTGATACAACTCCATGGGTCCCCCCTCACCTGTGGGCTAGTGGATTACCAGCCCGAGTGGAAATGGAACCCAGATCCCAGCTGTGCCAGCTAGTCAAGGTGGAAAACCCCACTGAACTCAGGTGAGAGTTTATGTGAGATCAGGTAGCTGGAGGTTGAGGGGCAACTTCTGAGTAAGACCTATTCATATATTCCAGAACATGTGTGCTATATACACCCAGCAGTTTGCTGCCCACTTAAACAGGCATACTTTGTAAAGTATCAGGGCCATAGGTGTCTGGCCATGCTGCCAACCTTATCCATCATCACTGGATCATTAAGATACCAAGGCTTTTGTGGTCTCTAAGGAGATGGACCTACGTGATAGATGGATACCCCTGTCTCTTTCTGCTTGTTCTTGGTATTAGCATGGTGCTTCTAGGGGAGCAGGGTTAAGGCTGCTTGCGTGACTCTGCAGGCCTGTACTTTGGGTTATTGTAAAGCAAGCCCTTCTCTTGGCCTCTCCAGGCGGGTTAGAGATGAGAACAGAGGTCTCTAAAGGGGATTTTGGATGCAGGGACAAATTGTTTTCCCCTTACGGCCAGGCTTAATGAAGATGGTTGCTTGGGAT
This sequence comes from Pelodiscus sinensis, assembly GCF_052426305.1. Classification (NCBI taxonomy): domain Eukaryota; kingdom Metazoa; phylum Chordata; order Testudines; family Trionychidae; genus Pelodiscus; species Pelodiscus sinensis. The sequence goes on from NC_143062.1 coordinate 9,826,927, forward strand.
TATATTACAAATGCAGAAAATGACACTTAGCATTCTCCTGTTTTCCAGTGGGCAATCTCCTAGCTCCTCTGCCATTTCTCCATGCACATCTCTTAAAGGAATGGCTCTAACCTCAGCAGAACACCAACAGCAGCTAGAGGGTTGGGGGCCATATATGGTGCATGTGGACAGCTGCCTGAAAACTCAGGAATACCTCTGTCTATTAACAACCTCTGATCTTCACCACCACGTCCATCCGTTTGGATCAGCTGTAGCAGAAGTTTTTCCCAGGGAAGAACACAGATTTGCATACTACACATGCTCCACACTACACACGACCTGGAACAGCCAGCTTCTGCCCTGCTTGGCTGAATTTTGTTCCATGCAGTGTATAAAGGAAACAAACAAATATATCATCCCTTTAACAATTATTTCTCTTTCATTCTTGGTTCACTCCTCTCCTTTCCTGCCCATTACCACTCACCTAGCCCAGCTTTTTCTTTATGTGGTACAAAGAAAAAAAAATGATCCAAAAGAAAATTATGTGCTAAGGTTCTCTCCCACTTAGATTATCGTATGAAAAACCAGTATGACAGCTGTTTTAACAAAAAACAGCAATAAGGGCTCAAATTTAGTCGGCCCTATGATTTTCTTTATTTAAAAAAAATCAATGTTAAAATTTTGATATGAAGGATACTCAAGACTAGAATCTGAGCTCTTTGAAAACCTGGTGCGAATCAGGAGCCAGGGCACAGCACTTAAGTTACATTGGTATAAAATGGATCAGATCGGAACCTGGTCCCTGGGAGACAAATGAGCCATTTTTCAAGCTTGTTTTTCTCAAATGGCAACTTCTGAAAGCTGGAATTTGTTTATAGGCAAGAGCAAGAAAACAGCAGGATTTTTACACCCAGTAATAATTTTTGAAGAAACAATTATCCCTGATTTTTTGCTACATACTCACTTAGGGAAATCAATAAACTGACTAGCCATAAATGTATCTGCAATTCCTATGGGAAAAGAAGTCACAGAGGTCAGGAAGCTATGGATAGCTTTGTCATTATATTTCGCAAATGATCATGCAAACTGAACTGGGGGTGGAGATTCTATAGATAAAGGAAAAATACACTGTCTAGTCTAGGAAGTTTTGGCATGTTCACAACCAGGGAAGAGGAGGAGACAGTTTAGAGGAGAGAATGGTTATCTCCCGGGCTTCCCCTTTGCGCTCTATATCACTGCTTACTCCGCCACTGATCTGTGCAGCTAATTTCCCCAGCCCCTTCTCACTACACTGTAAATCTGGTTTCCAATTCCTCCTGGCTCTTAAACTCACTTACTATGCACAGCGCTTGGGCAGAGAGAGGTGCCAGCATGGAAATCGCTTCCACCTGCTGGGTGTGTGTGCATGAGAGAGATGGTCTCAGAGAAACATCCTAGGTCCTTCCAAAACTTGCACCTCTTGCTTTTTCCCCCTCACCCCTGCCCCCAGCTGATGGAGGGCAGGAGATCCCTATCCCATCTTCTTCTCAGCTGTCCTGGGTCCAGGATCTCAGCTGCTGCCGTGCAGGCTCCGACAGGTGAATCCCGAAGGTTTCCCGCACAGCCCTCGCTCCCTCGCCTTTGAAGAAAAACAATGTAATAAAATAATCCAGCAGGAAAATGAGTGGAGAGAGAGAGTGAGAGAGAGAGAGAGAGAGATGGATTCACCTACCCGAGGGGTTTTGCAGCCATGGCCGTGTGCTTGTCCCTGCGCCCCCTTTTTCCTCCCAGCAGTGCCCTGACCACTTTAATGTGCTCTCCTTCGATTTTTTTTTTTAAAGGCTGAGACCTGGAATATCAGGGCACCTGCTAACCCAGCTCCCAGGGTGGGTCCAGTCTGGCTTGCACTAGTTTCCTAGTTCCTGGGCTGCCCAAGGTAGCTCGGTGCCTCTCGTCTGCACCACTTTCCGATGCATTTGCAGATGAGTTTTGCACTGAGAGCCACTAAGTAGGTGTCGCTAAGACCATCGGAACTGCAGGGGAGGGGGCCTACCTGTGGCTGCCCACCCCTGCCTTTGTAGTGGTACAATCCATGTCTGTGTGCTCACTACAACAGCTGTGTTTATGAGTAACTCCTCCGGGCTATCCTCATGCTTGATGGTGGCGCGTGTGTTCATTCAGTGGCACAGAGACGCTACGACGCCCAGCGCGTTGAGTCCCTGGCTGGCAGATGGGGAGGGCGGCATGGTCTCTGCATGCCCATCTTTCCTCTGCCCTCCCTGGGAAGTGGCCTGTTGGAAGAGCCCCTCCCGCCTCATGCCTGGAATTGGGAATAGCTTGGTCCACAAGAGTCTGGATGGGGAACCAATGCTCTCGCCTGGCGCGGGGCAGGGTGTGGACACGGCCTAGACAGCAAGGGGGGTTCATAAAATCTGGACCGGCAGTGAAAAGTGACTCCGCCTGCCCTGGGTCCCTGGAGAGCGTCGCTCAGTGAGCCCAGATCAGATGGGCTCCGTTTCCAAGTTTGCGAGGAGCCAGCCAGCCCAGCTGCGACATCCCGTTTCTGTCCCCGCTGCCCCTGGCGGAGCTGGGCGGGCCGGTAGCTCAGTGTGATGGTGCCGTTTGGACAGTCACACTTCAGGCCCCAAGGCGCAGTCAGAACAAAGGGTAGGAGACACCATTTAAAGCTGAGCCCGTCTAGCTAGGTGACTTTTCTCTGCATTGTCTCTGGAGTGGGCAGAGCCCTTTGACTCAGGGGGTAACACCTAAGCTGGTTCTTTGGGGATGACTCACAGAGACAGAGCTCCTGTGCCGTGCTCACGCCTTGCCTGCTGACGCTGAATGTTCATTTGCACGCCGTGTAATGGGCTCCTGCCCAATGCCACGAGGAGCTGGTGTGAAGGGCTGGCGGATTGGAATGCACCAGCTCACCCTGGCCCATTTCACTTCTGCCAGCCTGTCAGCTCTCTTCCCCAGTGAGAGATTTCGTACAGGCTCTCGAAGCCCAGTGGGCCGGTAACACCCGTCAGCCACTGCGGAACTGGGCTGGATTTGAGACGCGGCCTCGAAATGAAGTCTGCAGTAGCCGGTTGCCAGTCCCCTAGGCCATCAGGAGAGGCCCTGCTCTTTAAGGCACAGTGCATGGCCCAGAGCTGGCCTGGCAGGTATTTTGCAGGATCCATCTCAGAGCTTCAGTCCAGCAGGGGTGCAGCTGCGGTTCCTCCACAGGTCAGTGCTACGCAGAGGGGAGGCTCCTGCTGCTCTGCCGTCGGCTCTGCTTGTGTCAGGGACAAGGGGGTGGCTGTAGCCCCTGCTCTCCCCACTGTGCAGTCACCCCGGTTGTGAGGGGAAAGCTCCTTGGCCTGGGGCCTCAAAAGCAATCCAGTGAGATCAGAGGGGTTGAGGAGATTTTGAGGATCTAGGTTCTTACCCCTCCGGAGCCTCCAGCTGCATGTCCTCCTATGGGGCAGGTACTGCCCTCCCCCACGCCAGACTGCCATCCTCACAGCTGTCCCTTTTAGGTGGCAACCCCTGCAGAGAACATGTTGATCCATACCGATTGTGAATGATTCCACTGGGCTCAAGCCATGGCAAACCTGGCGTCTGCTGCCCTTAAAAGTGGGTCTACATGGAGCTGCCACTGTCCCTTTAATGGAGGCCCTGGGGACGTATAACTACGCCACGCTCGCTGGCTCTGTGCCAGGTGAGCACCGGCGTCGCTGCCACCTGACCCAGGTTTAAGTAGTGGAGCGCTCTGTTTAGCGTCCAGGTGTGTCTTTGAGCAGCATGGCCCTCTTGCTGCTGCCAAGGCACTGCTGCGAAATGACAACGCAGAGGATAACGGGGGTTCCTGAGAACACCCACCTAAGCTCTGCTGCTCACCAGACAGGCAACCGCTCGAGTGGGCCTCTAGCTTCACCCTGGGACACACGGCTTGCCCATCACCAACAGCGGCCTGGAACAGGCTGGCTTTTGGAGGCTTAAAGGAGCTGGCCAGCCGTTCAGTCAGAGTCACCGTTGTGCCAAGACGGGCATTCATGGGAAGTCTGCAGCACCGGGCCAGACGGGCAGTGGGACAGGAAAGAATTTGTTCCTGCTGGGAGCTGAACTGTGGATGGGGCCCGCTGACAGGGAGCGGGGGGAGACAGGGGCACTTTAAATCGCCGCCGGAGTGCTGTGCAGCTGCTCCAGGCAGCTCGGAGGGCTGGGGGTGCGGAGCATGCACTGTGGTGCTGAGGGCTGGGGAGGGGGCCGATGTGGCATGCCTGCTGTCCCAGACCCTCCCCTGCCCAAGGCCCCTCCCCCAGTACTGTGATAGCAGCACCCAATTGTGACTTATCTCAGCTCATGTCTGACATGCTCCACCCATGGGTGGTGGGTGAAGGACCAGTTGGGAAGGCAAACCCGAGGCCCTGTCTCTTCCACAACCTCTCACCCTCCGTGGACTCAAGTCTGGTCCCTACCCCAGGTTACTATCCCCATCTCAGGTGGCCTGGGGCAGCCGTGCCATAGCCCCAGCCCTCCTGGGTGGCTGGTTGGAGAACAGAGAGTGTAGGCAGTTTTGGGAAGGCAATGCCTTCCCTTGCCTGCATTACCCACTGCCCACGGCCCCCCTCTTCAGGGAATGCTTAAAAAGCTATTCCACGCAGTGGCTTGTGCCAGCTGATGAGCCACAGAAAGTAACTTGCATGTGGGTGTGGCAGGACTGGAGCTCTGGAACAAGCCATGGTGTTTGCTGGTTGAGCTAATGCAGTGGTCTCCAACCTTTTTACACCCAAGATCACTTTTTAAGTCTCAGAACAGGCGAAGATCTACTGCCCCGCCCCTTCCTTGAAGCCCCGCCTACATTACATGAGGAAATCTAATGTAAATGTACTGCGCAGGTGCGCAGTTCAGAGAGGGCTCAAGAGCTACTCTTAGAGCCCCTGAGATCTACCTTTTGAAAGTTTTGCCTAAGGTCAAAGCTTCTCATTGAAAATATCCCTGAAACCCACATGTGGGGGTGTGGGGACTGCCTCATACTGTCTGTATAAAAGGAGCTGCTCAGCAGCAGGCCTGGCTCCAGAAAAGCACTTTTGGGAGAGCAGTGTGGGGCAGGAGCTAGAGAGGGAGGGTCCAGTCCAGTGAATCCCGACCTTTTCCAGAGGGGGACCCATTTTGACAATTCAGGAAGACGTGGTGACCCAGGCAATTCAAACAATGTGTGACTGGCTCCTTAAGAGCCACCTGGGGAGACACCTGGCGACCCTTTTGCAATGTAATGGTGACCCATCTTTGGGTCCCCACCCACAGGCTGGGAAACTCTGGTCCAGTCTGATCCCTGCCAGGCTGTGGCCTTGCTAGAAAGGCCAAGTGGGTGCAAAGGGCTCCAGGCGAAGTGTCTTAGGGCACGGGAGGCCAGAACAGGACTGTCCCAGAGAGTACCTGGGTCATGACCCAGAGTAGTGGGCAGAGCTGGGTCCCCCCTTGCACCGCAGCTTGCCACCGAGGTGTGGCTGCTGCAGATGCTGGCTGGCGCCTGAGGTAAGGGGCTGGCCTTTGGGGCCGCAGTTGGCCGCTGTGGTGGGTGAAATGCAGAGCTGCTGATGCTCTCCTGGGAGGAGGCTGTGGCCCATACAGACTGTGGCTTGCGCCTGAGACAGAGGGGCTAGGCTTGGAGGCCACCGTTGGCCACAGTGGCAGCAGAGGCACAGCACTGCTGATAAAACCCCGGAAGGGAGCGAGAGGTCATTGGCGGGGGTGCTGCCGGAGGGCAGTGTCCCAGAGAGGACGCCATGGTCTAGGAGTGACGCAGGGCCAGAGCAAGAGCACAACACATGGACGGGTGAGACCCCAGCCTGAAGGAGGCGCCCTGTTAATGAAAGGACTAATTCCCCAGAGCAGCCAGCAGGAGGCGCCGCAGCGGTGAGCCCTGCCCTGTGACACCACGTCATTATTTGCATTTTATTTCGGAAGAATTGTTAGGGAAAATAGCGTTAATTAACTAGAAGATGAAAGACTCCAGTGGGCTGCAGCATTAGGGCAACGCAATCATGCCGCCTACTCCTCACCGCTGCCCTGGACGGTGGGCCTGGGTGTGATCAAAGACCAGCGGCTGTGATTCTCAGCAATGCCTGTGTGATCAAAGGGGTTGCTGAGGATCAAGAAAGGCTCCCATAACGAAAGACCTATTCACGGGCAGTCCTCAGTCAAAACCCTAACCTGTCTCTCCTGAGCAATGAATAATTCATCCAGCCTGCCCAAAGCAAGGGTGATTGGCACCTTAGAGGGAGGGCACACTAGTGCACCTGGGCTTACTATTGCTGTCAGGCTTAAGGGACTGCACCTGAGCCTTATGAAGCGGGAGAAGATTGCAGGTGGCTGGGCGGTGCCTGCAGGTGCTGTGCGGTGGGAGAAGATTCCTGCAGGCCCTGAGGCAGCAGGGGAAGACAGGTGGAGAAGGCCATGCTTCATGCAAGCAGTGGTGGGAGGGAGACAGACCCTCACAGAGGTAGGCGGGGCCTGGCTGAGTTGGAAATGAAGACTTGGTAAGTTTGGGATCTATCTGGAAGAACTGTGTAGGGCTTGCTCACGTGGATGTGAGGAGGGGACTGTTCTGAACAGCGGGACGCTGTCAGCTTTGGAAGGGGCCCTGAGGGAAGGGGACGTTGAGGCCAGCCTTGGGAGAACCATACTGGCCAGCAGGGGTTGCTACCAAGCTGGCATGCCCTTTGGTGCCAGGGGCCACAGGTATCAACTTCTCTCTTCAAAGCGCTGTATTTTCTGTTAGACGTGTGGCCCTTTTTAAAGCAGTCACAACAAAATGGAAATGGGCTGCCCTCCCCCCTGCTGCAAATGGCCAGAGAAAAATCCAGCTGGGATCAAACCTTAAATACACCTTGACCCCAGAGCCTGGATTGGTGTAAAAATGTTCACCCTGTTAAAATGGAAATCTGGGTGTAACCTTAACTGGGGCATGCTACAGCCCCATGTTACAGTGATGTGCCATGCTGGGGGGAGGGGCATGCAAGCTGAGCTCATTTGCTTGAAGGGTTCCTGAGACGCAAGCCCCTCTCTCCCCCGGGCCTCTGTTACGTTAGTTTGAGAGAGCTTTTAAAAGGAAAGTGCTCTAAAATCCGCACGCAGAGGGAGATGGTCTTGAAAAGCAGCGTGCTGCAGCAGCGACTGGGGTAGTGCTTGGGGTGAAAACATGGGGTCATTTGACCAAGGGGTTCCTGTTATTCAGCCCCCCTCCCACGCTGAGTCTCCCAACTTTCTAAAGGTGCTCTCCTCCACAGCTGTTGTCAGATCACCTTGGAGGCTGGTGCGCTGTAACAGGCAAACTTGGAGTCTTTTGGGTAGCTCAGATCCAGACTCCCCAGTGAGGAGCTGAGTTGAATGTTCACATCGCTTTAAACCCCCTGTAAAGTACAGGTCAGCCTCAGACTGCTCTGTACTTCCTGGCTGTTGGAGGCTTGAGGCTAGATGCTCTTGGGGTGCGGGAAGGATAAGGCCTGGCTGTGGATCTGAATGCTGCGTTAGTGATGGTCTGGGGAAGTGACTGATCTGTGAGGCTCGTTTTGGTCCCTTTGAAACTAACCTAGCGACTGCCTCCTGGAGAGGTGGAATAACAACAAGGGGGAAACCCTGTGGCGGCTGTAGGAAGCAGCACAGCTCTAGCATCATCCACGGCGCTGGAGTGTAGAGGTAGCATGAGAAAGCAGGAAATAGTCTGGGATGTGTGTGTTGTTTTTTTTAACTTGGTCTCTGGATTGGGCGAGGGGGTCAACCAGCCTCGCGACTTTTGAATCCTCCTGCAACTGCTTTGTGCATCATGTGAAAACATCTTCCAGCTTCTAGTAATGGGCCAGATCCTAAATGCATAGCTATCAGAGGTAGGGGATGTAGATATCGGAAGGAGAGTTTCCTGCCTAATTCTTGGAATCATAAGGCTGGAAGAGACCTCAGGAAGTCAAGTCCAATCCCCTGTTAAAATCAGGACCAATCTGAACTAAATCAACCCAGCCAGGGCTTTGTCAAGCCAGGACATAAAAACCTCTAGGGATGGAGATTCCATCACCTCCCTAAGTAACCCATCCCAATGCTTCCCCACCCTCCTAGGGAAATCGTTTTTCCTAATATCCAACCTAGACCTTCCCCACTGCAACTTGAGACCATTGCTCCTTGTGCTGTCACCACTGAGAACGGCCTCTCTCCATCCTCTTTGGAGCTCCCCTTCAAATAGTTGAAGGCTGCTATCCAATCCCCTCCTCACTCTTCTCTTCTGCAGACTAAATAAACCCAAATCCCTCAGCCTCTCCTTGTAGGTCAGGAAGTTTGTGGTTCTCTTCTCTCCTGGGCACTGGGGAAGGAGGGGGCTTTACTGGGAATGCTGCAGCCTGGACTGGTATCAGATACGAAAGCACATCTTGAAGAGCACAGTTATGCAAAACATTTCTAGAGGGAGAGTGTAATTTCCTCTCTCAATTGCAGCCAACGATATTCCGCTGCCTTTGTGCGCTGGCGATTCCCTTTGTAATGGAGATTGCCTCTCCACAGACGTCTGGAAATGCAGCTGTCTAGGGAGTTAGCTTCACATAATAGCAGAGAAACTGTAGCCATGTGCTCTCAGCTTAGAGTGAGGCATAAATCTGCCAGGTGATTAGACTGCACCAGAGCAGGGGAAGCACCCAGCAAAGAAGAGGCAGGTCAAGTCCAGTGGGGATCTCTGGGCTGTCTTTCTGGCTCCACCATGGTCTCGCTGTTTGACCGCAGACAGGTCGCTTCCCCTACTGGTGCCTCGGTTTCCCCAGCAGCATGAGTGGGGCTAAGTCTGGCCTCAGACTGTGCTGAATGCTGCCGTTTGTCTGAATGTTGCCTTTGATTTCAGTCCTTGCGGATTGGCTCCTCTCCCAGGTGTCCTTTGAAGTTTGCTTTCCAAAGTTCCCACAACCTCACATCATCCGGCTGCCTATGGAAACCATCCTGTATCGTAGGGTGGCTAAGCCGGCGTCAATCAACCGGCGTTAACTCAGAACTGGGCCCTGCTAGAAGAGCTGCACTAAATTCATCAGCAGCGTTACCTGCCTTTATCCTCTCCCTTGTAGATCTCCGGCTGTCACCTCCAGGCTGGACTCTGGGCATAGGCTTTATTTGGATGGAACCCGGGGGCTTGGCAAATGCTACCCCCTCTGACCTGGCCATCGGGATTCCTCCATGTGGTCTGATGGTGAGGGACGGGGCGGTTATTACATTGGCAGAGGGCAGGCATAGGGTAACGGATGCGATTGCTTTTTCAAAGCTGAGAGCTAGGAGAGTGATTGGTTTCTAACCTCTCCTCCAAACATACACAGAGTTCAAACAGGCTTTTACACAGCCACCGCCATCTGCTTTCAGTGCCTAATGATCCAGGCCAAATCTCCGCACGGTCCCTAGGGCCACTCGGACAATAGAGAAGGATTTTTGATCCTGACCCTGTGACAGAGGGGCATTTATCCCACTTCAGTGCCAATTCCTGGAGAAATGCTTTCACCCTGGGACGATCTCTGTGCCTGGAACTGGTTTGCTGAGTTATTCAAGCCCAGTTTTTCCAGCTCCTATACCCTTGGAGGTTGGGGTAGCTCTAACTGGGGAAGTTTTTCAGTTTATTCATATCTTGGCGTTCACCATCCCATAGGTGCTAAGGTTGGATCTCCGTGGCAATCGGACTCTGTGTCTGGCCCATGCCGGCTGACTCCGTCTCTGGAGCTGTTTGACTGCCCTATGCTATCCTGGCTCAGGCTGGTGCCCAGGCACTAGAACCCTGTGAAGCCGGCATTACTCCCCCAATGTGTAGAAGATGGTACAAGAGGACTGACAGACGTTAAAAGCAATCGACTTGAAAGAGAACTGACTTTGGCAGGCAGTAGGTATTAAATCTGGTTCTGACTACTGCATGTCCAAGATCAGTGCCTAGTATCAAAGAGACACTTAGAGTAGGGTTCCCACCCAATGTTCCTTCTAATTTTTATCATCCATGTGCAGAATAAATTTTACATGCACCGAGACAGGTGCAGATGTGCACCATCAATATAAACACATGTTGCTGGCGGTGGGTGCTCTAATCGGCTGGGTGGCATGTGACTCTCTCCTGGGTGGCTCCCATGGGACCTATTTTTCTTTATTGTGTGCCAAAATAATTGTCATGATGAGGCATCACTGAGCAACAACGTTATGTCCCCACCCCAAAACAATTTTTTTTCTGAATGTGGGGCTGTCAGACCCTTGGAAACCGAGCCAAGCTCAGGTGCTGAGTAGAAACTAGCTCTCTGGGTGACGCTGAGATTCCTTTTCCACCGGGGCACAGAAAAAAAAATCAAAGTGAAACCATCCAGATTCAGGCTCCAGCAATTCAGGCCACGTGTGCTCACGGCAAGTCCTGGGCCCTTGGGAAATCTAATTTCAGGGTTATTCTGGATTTACACCTGTTTGTTTACACTAGAAAAGCAGTGCAGGCTCAGCTTTGCAACAACCAGAATATAAACACTGCCTTTGACTTACAATTGTTGAACTGGTCTAGAATCTGGCGAGTGGCATGCATATAAACACTCACATAACTAGCTAATGAGTAATTACCTTTCCTCGTACAGAGGTTACAACAAAGCATTCAGTGCAGAGAGGAACGGCTGGGAGACCTCGACGAGCCATGCATCTGAGCCAATTCAAATTTCATTTGCAATCAGCTAACTTCTAATCTTGCAGTGTCTCCGCGAGGAATTAAAATAATACCTCTTGACAGCACTCTATGCTCTGCTGCAGAGGCAGCCCGCCAAAGGTGCCCGTGGTAATGAGCCGCGTTGCCAGAACCGTTTTGACATCTCCGACTGCACCACCAGATCCTTTTGACACACAAAGGAGTAAACAAACCATAAAAGACGCAGAGGAAAAGCTGCCCCTGTCTGAACAAACTTAAAAGGGAAGTTTGAAACAAGTAGCAAACTTGCCTACTGTCGATGCAGCTTATGCTGGAAAAGAGTGCTTTTGCCTGTGTGGTTCATAATGGTCCTTGAATGAAATCAACTGTACCTGCATAAGCATTCTAGCTGCCATTCTTGCCTATACACTAAGGCTTTTGCCCGTATAGAAGTGTCATTAACAAAAAAAAAAAAAAAGACGCTGGCAACATTACTATGGGCAAACGTTTCTAGTGTAGATCTGGCCACAGACCATTTGGCCCAATGAGTCTAATTCAAACCAGAGACTGAGCTTCCATGCCTCCCTAGGTGATCGTCTCACAGCCTAAACTATAAAAAATAAGCCCCTTTAAAGCTATTGCACTCTCTAGCATGCGCACTTCAGGTTGGATCTCTCTAGTCTGGCACCCTCGGGACCTGATGGGTGCCGAACCAGAGAATTTGCCAGCCCATGGGAGGTCAGTATTGTGTTGGAAAGGCTGCTAGACATCCACTGCTTCCTGGGCTCTTAGAAGACATTTTGGGCTAAATTACAGCACATAACTCAGAGTCAGGGCTGGTGGCTGAAAATAAACTTTATGGGACCAGGGGAAAGTTGGCCACCCCCATGATAAGTGGACAACCAGCTAACTAAGATCATGCCAGGCCACAGATATTGCTGGACCAGGGAGTGCCGGACTAGAGAGTGTCAACCTGTAGTTTTTTTAGATGCTTATCCGCATGTTCAGCCTTTAGATACAAACCTCAGCAATACAGAAACATTAAAGCAAATTCAACCGAAGACCCCCCCCCCCTCCACATCAAAACAGCCAATTCCAGCTTAACAAATCCCGGTAGCAATTTGTGTGGCAACAAAACCTGTAGCAATTCATGCCACCGGATCCTTCTTCTCCACCAGAAACTTCCCAAAACAGCAGGAAGCTGCTGAAGCTCATGGCCAGCCCTGTGGCGCTTCCAGCATTGTCCTATGAGGCTCTTTTAAAGCAGAGACTCAAATGGGGCCAAAGTTCAATGCTCCAATCTTCAAATTTCACCTGGATTAGCCCTGAACTCGCCAAGCTCCACAGCATTTTGACTCCAAACCAAAATGCAGCTCTCTGGCGTGTAGGAACATTGATTCTTTCTTATGCCCTGATGCTGCAATTGGTCCATGTGGACAGACCTTCGTGTCCTGGCAGAATTCAGTTGGCTTCACTGGACTCCGATGTTGGCTCATGATCTTACTCAGCGTCTCCTGTTTAATTCTGTGTGCAGAGAATAAGAGCAGGTCCATCACTGCACGGAGGTCGGGCCATTTTTGATGCCATGCTTTGGCGCTTCTCACCCTGCCTCTAAAGTTGGGTAGCATCATCCCTGCTAAGCCTGTGGGTAGATGCGTCTCTATAGTACAATGCTGCACTGGTTCATTCTTCTTAAAGATTTCACTTCCTCTAGATGCCCTGGAACCCGCTTCAGTTTTCGTCTGTTACCCTAATGCATCCAGCTCCTTTTCATTCAAAATTAAACAGATGCTTATTACCCAGAAATTCAGCAAGGAAGCGCTTTCATGTTGGGAAAGGATGCTAACTGGGTCATGTAAAATTTATCACGGCTGCTTCTTGATTCCCCCACCCCTCCTTTGCCGCAAGGCCTGACTACTTTGGTGGTGATGTTTGTTGGAATCGTTCACACATCTGTGATGGCATTTCCAGCTACTGAACGCTGAGCTTCTGTGCCTGGATCAGGATCCAGGCAACCTGGCATCGGCTCTTGACTCTGCTACCCCTTGTGCGTGGGATGGCTGCCACGCACTCTCCTTCAGCAGCCAGCAGAACAGGACTCCAGAGTGGGAGCTCTGTACCCGAGTTAGAGGTTCACTCCCTACGCTTCCACAGCTACCAAGCCAGGGCAGTAACTCGGACTGCATGGGAGTGAAGTGGGCTTCACCCGATGTGCAGAGATACCTTCACAGGAAAGCCCTTCGCTCTCTCGAGCACCCCCTCTAGCTCACCTCTCTCAGCATGTGCAGGTGGCGGTCAGAAGAGGATTCTGCGAATATTGATCACAGGCTGGTCTGGGCCTGAATAGCTGAAGGGCTCTTCTAGGACACAAAGGCAGGATCCTTTTATGGCAGACACTGAGGCGGTCCCTCGAACGATGGAGACCCAGGCCTCTGGCAGAATTTCAGCAGGGTCTTAAAAGTGCCCAAGTATTTCCCAAGGGTTAGGGTCTGAGGCATTGAAAGGATGGAGCGGTCACATTTGGGTTAGCTTATGTATTGCTTTTTCAGTCTGTCCTGGGAAAGGAAGCTCTTCAGCTGAACCTTTCCTTACACTTCCCAGTATTACTCCCCTTCCTCCTGCTGTGAGCTGACCACCCTCCAAAAATCACCAAGAACCCCCATCGACAAGAGGCCCACTGGTGAGGTGACTGGTAAATTGCTGGAGTCACCTGGAAGGTCAGAGTTGAAATGCCACAGCTTCTTGTGGCTGCTGATTTTGGAGCCAGGTTGAAAGTCTCCGGAGAAAGGGAGCAGAGTGACTAAGAGGTGGGTGGATTTAGAACAACGGTGGGCAACCTGCAGCCTGTTGGGGTTGTGTGGGGCCCGCGTGACATGTGTGAGCTTGACAGATTCCGCTGGTTGCCAGCCAGGCTGTTTTTTCTTACCAGTATTATTGAAATGACCTGCGCGTGAAGCAAGGGCCCGTGATGTGAGGTGCGTCTGATTGCGCACAGCACTGACTGGGAGAGCCGCGCGCTCCCTCTGCATCCAGTCCCAGCGCTGCTACGCTTCCATCGGCCCACCCCCTGCAAATTCTAGGGACGCAAGCGCAGTCAGTAAAACTACCCTGTCCCGGGAGGCCGTCTTGGTTGTGACAATCTTGCTGGCCCCTGAGGAGGAGGCCTCTCATGTGGCCCGCTCACTCGCCTGGGTTGCCCATTGCTGATTGAGAATGTCTTGGCTTCTGCCACAAGTTAGAACAGCCCCGGGTCCAACTGCAGAGGACTCCTGGGCTGAGTCCTGCCCTCGGTTCCACCCCTGCGGCCCCATTGAACCAGAGGGAGCTGCAGCGATAGACGTGAGGGCAGAAGTTGGCTCAGTAGCATAGCTCAGAAGCTGCTGGTGGGGCTAAACCAAACCCTGGGATGACCACACATGGGATGAAGCTGGGAGCTCTGTTTGCAGCCAGCGTCTTTCTTAAAATAGGCTTCATTGATGTCCTGGAGGTGGATAACAGTGTCGGGCCTGTGGGGCCAGATCTGCCGTCTACCGTCTGGACCTGTCCAGCTGTGGCTTCCAGATCCAGTCTCACCAGGCTTAGGATGCTTTATCCCCACTGAGGGGGGCAACAGCCTCACTGGGCCCTTGGGCAAGGCAGGAAGGAGGCAGCTTTGCACTCCTAGAAGGAGCCTCAGGTGGAAGGGGTGGGGCTGGCGCAGCCAGTGCTCAGCGCTGCTTGGACTGCGCCATATGGCGCCTGACTCCGTGCCCTTGCCAGGCCTCTGAGCTGCCTGGAGCACACGGCACAGCACTCCAGCGGTGGTTTAAAGGGGCTCCGGCCACTGCCGCAATAGCAGCCACGGCAGCAGGGGGCCCCATGGCAGTTGCATTCCCATCCCCGCCTTGGGGGGCCTGTCGCCCATTCCCGTATCCTGTGCCTGCAGACAAACCATGGTGTCTGTATGCTGCCTGAGGGGCCTGCACTGACTGGACATGCAGTTGGGAGCTGGGCTCCATATAACCATTCACACGAGCCCTAGCCCCCCCCCCCCCACGCCAGCTCCCCCACCCTCCACAGCTTCTCCTCTAGCCCCAGTTGGTCTCTAGCAGGTTCCATGTCTGTTGAGGGTGTTTGGAAACCCGCTGCCAGTTCTTCACGGGGGCAGGGCCAGCCTGTGGCCGCCAGGCCGCATAAGGGCTCTTTGGCCCAGCGTTGGCTTTGGGGTGTGGGGTTAGTGGCACAGATGCTGACTCTGCCTGGGGCACTGCATCACTTTGTGTAGTGGGGGGCTGAGCACCATAGAGCCAAACGGAGCCCCGGGTCCGATGGAAACCGCTTCAAGCCAGGGGGTGTGTGGCAGCACCTCTAGATCCTCCATGTTTGGATCCACCCCCAATGAGGACAGCGGCTTCATAGGCTGGATCAGGCCCTTATCTGTGAGGGCCCTGGCTTCTTTTTGGGGGGGTAGACACCACTTCAAGGGCTTCCTCTCTAGCCCGAGCTAAACCTCAAGTGGCAATGGACTCAGCCCCTCCCTCCACCCTATAGGTGAGTGAGGTGGGTAGGTGCCGCTTATTATTAATAATGAAGCATGATTGTGAAATACGCTGTTGGGAGCTCTGAGGGCGGAGTGCTCTGAAATTCTCAAGCCGTGTGTGTGTGTTTTTCATGGAAAAGAGCCTTAGGGTGCCACCTGCTGACAAAAAGCAGGACAATGTAGCACTTTAAAGACTAACAAGATGGTTTATTAGATGATGAGCTTTCGTGGGCCAGACCCACACAGACCCTGCTGACACACGCTCTGCAGCCAGTACAAAGGCCCAGCTGCGGGTTTGCCCAGGTTCTCGTAAGTTCTCAGCTTAGTTTGTGTTGAGAGTTATTCCTGTCCCTTCACACGAGGGGAAGAGAGGGCTGGGCTGGGCCCTTCTGGCGCCTGGAGAGCTGCTGGCAGACTGCTCATTGCAGCACGCCCATCAGGACAGCTCACCGTGATGATCACGTGAGCAAATGTTGGGAAAATCGCAGGCAGCTTAGAACAGCCCCTTTAGGGGTGTATTTCCTTATGAGCAGATCTCTAAAAACAGACAGTTACAGGGCTCTTGAGAACAGGCAGGGTGCAGCTGCTGATGTGATCATTAGAGGACATTTCCAAGGACGTATTTCGAGGCCTTTTGTGATTGCTTTCGACTGTCATGTGACTAGAGCCCTGCACTGTCCCTGTGCCGGTGCTGGTCTGGAGGGACTGTTCCCCCTGGAGCCTATTTGAAATCCTAGGAGTGATGCCGCCCACTTCTAAAAGCTCCTCCCCCAGCCTTGTGGGAGGGACGACTGGACCCGGGGATCAACTAATTCTGGGGGACAAATAATGAAAAACACAGCCGGGGGTGCGGGTCACAGGTTTAAAATGAGGGAACTGGATGGGGACACGGAGCAGAGAACCGTGGCCAGCGCCCACTGCTATCGATGGAGCCAGTGGATGCTGCCCAGAGGAACTTTTCCCCGATACGTGACGCTAGGGAGGAACGGAAGTAGGCCCCACAGTCACAGAGAACCCCCTCGTCCAGCATCCTCCTCCTGGTGTTATATACTGAGGCTTTCACCAAGGCCTGGAGGAGGTTGACGAGGAGGTCTCGTGACTTTGTGGGGCCACGAATGGGATGTGCATAAATAAAAAGGTGCGGGGAAAAGTGCAGCCAGAACCTCAATAAGAGACTCTGGAGGAGCTGGAATAGGGGCTGCAACCTGGCGCATTCTAAGTATGCGTGCGCCAGGTTTTCCCTCGTGCCGCAGAAAGGACAGGAGTCTGGGATAGGGGTGAACCACGCCAGGTACACGCCCGTGCTCACGACTCCATGAAGGAGCCGCCAACTGATGTCCCCGATGGGCCGTGGGATTAAGGTGGAATACACGCTGGCCCAGCGGGGTTCCCCAACCTCAACTGGTCACAGGTGGTCCCGCAAAAATATGGAACGCTTCACGAATTTGCGTGTTGGTGCCAGGAGCCCAAGGGAGGAAGAACACAGATGGGCCAGCAGCTCTCAGTAGGGGAGCAGTGGCCTGTTTTGAGGGAGGTGGGGACTAAGTTGGAGGAAAGGGCAGCATGGTTTTGGGAGAAAGGGGACATTGAAATGGTGAAGGGACTGTCCAGGAAGAGAACTGGTTCAGCTCCCTCGCACATGCTGGCACCCTGGCCACGGGTCCTGGCTGTTCAACTGCAAAATCTGGCCCCAACAGCTGAAAGGGATGTTATAAAAACGCCAGAGAGACAGTCGTGCAGCTGGGACTCCAGAGAGGGAAAATGGCCGCCAGGGGTCTCCTTCGCCTAAGAATAGGAAGGCAGAGCACAGCAGGAGACCTGCCATCCTCTTTGCCTACTGAGTCCTAAACTGTTTTACATTCCCCAAACTAAGCACCGGCAGTGACACTGCAGTTTTAGAAAGAAGCAGCAATCCCTCCCTGCAGGGTGTGCCGCCCGAGCCGTCTGCCCTCGTGGGGATGGCCCAGTCGCCACGTTTAATCCGCCTGCTGCAAAATGTCCTGGCCGATAAGCGATCCCAGCACCATCGCTCTGAATCTGACCTGTCAGCCCTCAGCCTCCACAGACGCCCGCCCAACGCTTTCAAACAACAAGACTGGGCACTTAAATGCAAGACTTTGCTCAACCCTACACATCAGGCCCTGGATCTATGGCTTGCTACAGCAACGTGGAACCCGCTAACTTTGCTTTTTGCCCTCTGACTGGAGAGGGGTTAACAGGCCACTTCCCCTGGAATGGTCCCTAGAATATACAGTAAAACTCCAATAGTCCGGCATCCAATAGTCCGGCACTCCTGATAGTCCGGCATCAAAATGGCAAGAGCCTAGTGAGTGAGCTTCGGCCAAAAAAGAGTCACAAGGTAACAGCGGCAGCAGCTGAACTAAGCAAAAAGGGTAAAAAAGGTTTAAAAAAACGAAAACACTACAGTATACTGTATACAATATGTACAATAAAAAGGGTTAAGAACACTTTATGTACAGTATATAATGTAGACAGTGTATATATATATAACTTGCTTATAGTACCTCCTGATAGTCCGGCATATTTGATAATCCAGCACCACCTAAATCCCATAGGTTCTAGATTATCGGAAGTCTACTGTATACCAAGTCAGGGATAGACTGAGGCTCGTGAGCTGCCAGTGGCTCTTTGTCCTGTGACACAGAGCCACACATGATAGTAAAACACAGTGGGATTTAATTATTAACCAATCTGAGTTATGAATCAATAGGGATGCTTTTACCTTGGTATTAACCAATTGAATTTGATAAAATAATACTTGGTCAGTCATTTTGCCGTGAGAATAATGGTTATGCACAAATATTCCCGTCAGACTCAGGTCTGAGAATCACTGTGCTACCTGCCTATTTTCACATGGCAAGAAGCATTTCATGAGAGGGGAGACAGCCAGAGTAGCACCGGAGGGGACAGGAAGTGGGGGCACCCTGGTGTGAAGCTCTGGCAAGAGCTGTCCGAACTGCGGCAAAAGCCAGCAGGGAGCTATTGGAAGAACTGGCAGGGACCTGGGTTGCAATGGAACAGCACCTGTAAGAAATTAAGTTACTTTCAGTGCCGAGCAGCACACCTGGAAATAGAGGAGTCTTGAATTGAGCTGTGAGGCTGAGTACCTTTCCCAGGCCAGAAGAGCGATGCGCACCTCAAAGGCGTGTGTCTCTCACTGACACATATTGGTCAAATAAAAACAATTCCCCCCTCCACCTCGTTGCTCACAGAAGATGACACTGCCCGTTGTCCATCTCATCTGTGTCTCTCGTGCTCGTCACTGGAGCTTTTAGGCCACAAATGTAATGTGCGATCACTTCTAACAGTCACAAGGCTGCAACCTAAATGATGACCAATGTGAGTTCCAGATTTTAAAAGGGCGCTTTTTAAAAAATTATTATTCAAGACCACTGAGTGACAGTGCCACACAAATGGAATTGTTGAAATTAGTCTCTTGCTGATTATTGTAAGAGTTAGGTTCACATGGTCATTATGTAAGCAGGGAATTGCTTCTTTCCCTTTACTCGTTTAATTGTGTTACATTAATTCCTGTTAATGTTGCTAGTCTCTCTGGTTGAAAACGACAGAAAAATTGTCAGATTGCACACACAAACCTTGCAGCCCGCCAACCAGACATCTACAACCGGCTTTTGGATTGTTGTTTTGAAATACTGATGGTTTTGCACAGTTCAAGCAGCCAGACTCCCCTTCAGTGAGGCAGGTGTTGGTGGCAGGCTGAAGGAGTGTGACGGGGGGTGGGGGGTATGCACACAAAATTATCCCAAAGATTCTTCAGTCTCTGAAGGGTTGTTATATAAAGAGGGGATGATCACGGGGGTGGGACACTGTCCCACAGACTCATTCCAAGTTGTGAAGGCCAGATCCAGAAGACTGACAGGCCCCCATGGAATGCACATCATCCCGGAGTAACGCCATCATGCCAGCCGGGAAAGCACTTCACCATTGTTCTAGTCCTGTTTAGCCCCATCAGCACCGGCGCTGGTTGGTGACGTGTTCACTTGTGGGATGGATGGAGAGGAACAGCAGACAAGGAGGAGCACGCAGGGTAGACAGAGAGAAAGGGGAGAGACAGGTGACTTCTCAGAATAATTTTCTATTTTCTTTTTTGCCTGACTCAGTTGTGAATTTCACTCTGGCCTTTTGGGCACCACATCTCATGGTGTGGTCCCTCTGGCCTGCGAGGCACCATGTCCAACAGATTCTTTGGCTGCAGATGGTGCTAGCCTCTTATACACAGCCTACAAAGCCTGGGCAGACATTTCTTTTCATAAATACCTCCTTTAATTAGAAGGGAGGGAATAATTTTAGTTTCAGCCTAGAGGAATAGGAAGGGTTAAATAATCATGGGGGTGCATCGCCCCAGTCAGGATGGGAGGAGAAAGACAAAGGAAATGTTATTAATCTAATTTTGGAGTTGGGGAACGGAGCTTCCAAGTGATTAAGTGACTCTGCCAAGGTAAGAATAAAGTCAGTGGCAGAGTTGTAAATAGACCCTAGATCCCCAGTGTGTTAGCCACAAGAGTTTTCTAACTCTCTCAATCACATGTTGATCCCGTTGCATGTCAGCTTTAAAGGCCAACTGAGGTGACATTTAATGGACTATAAACAAACCCGAAACTGACTCTGGAAAGCCTCTGCTTCATGCAGTTTTTTGCTGTGCTCTCCGGTCACATGATGGCCTTCACGCCCTTTCAACCGTCACACAAGAAATGGCATTTCCTTCCTCCCAAGAAAGAACAGCAATTAGCCAGGCTTCAAGTGGTATTCTGGCTTCCTGCTGAAGTGAGGAAGAGGAGTAACAGTGTGAAGTTAATCAATGGCAAAGATGGAGATCATTATCAGCCACCTGGCCCTGGGATAATAATACATAAAGGAAAACACATGATGCATCTCACGCTAATTTTCAAATCCCGGCTCTTGGGTAATTCTGTTAGGCGCCTTTTTGCCATTCCAAATACAATTTCTTTTACGGAAGGCAATCACAGACTAACCTGGCACTTATTACCTACATGTGACCCAAGTACTTCATGTGCACTTGCTTCAAATTCCTATTTAGGGTAGCCAGATGGTTTAACCAAAAATACCGAGCAATCCCTCCTACCCCTCCCCCCAAAAAAACTCACCAGGGAAAAAATTCTGTTGAGGGGGGGGAAAAAAAAGGGGAGACCAAAGTTGTTGAACAAAAAAACAAACAAAAGAAAAAGCCCAAGAATTATTAAGCTAAAAAAATTAAAAAATAAAAATAAAAAAACCAGCCTGGCCTGTCTAAGAAATGCTTTTGAGGCTTTTTGGCTCTAACAGGCTGCCGGTAGCCATCTGCCATCTTGTCTTCCGGCTCCAGGGCAGACAGCTTCCCTGTGGAACCAGGTAAGTACCTGGTATTTTCACCTCCTGGCTGGGAAAAAATCAGAAAATACCAGACATTTTAGGTATCCAGTATTTTCTGAATTTTTTTACCAGACAGGAGGCGAAAATACTGGACTGTCCGGGTCAATACTGGATATCTGGCAGCCCTATTCCTATTGCTTCCAAAATATGGACCCAGCCATACATAAAGGGCCTGATTCTCCAGTCATGGGCACTGGTGTGAATCTGGAATAAAGCCACTGAAGCCAGTAGAGCCTCACCAGGAGAGAGGGACACATTTCAGCTCTTGGACAGCAAAACAGCCCCTCTGCCGTTACGGGAGTTGTCCTGTTTGCTCAGTAGCATGCTGCCACCAGCAGGGAGGTTCTACCATCAGGCCATAAGAGTGCCGCAGCAGAGGCTAACGCAGGGGCGGGCAATCATTTTTGATGAGAGGCCGAGTCAAGATTTTGGTAAATGGTTAAGGGCTGCTCTTTTCTATGGAGGGGGTGATTGGGCTGGGGGCGGGGCCAGCGCGCAACGTCTCCCCATCCGACCATCAGCGACATGCGGCGCCGAGCTGGCAGCCATTTTGAGCAGCCTCAGGCTGCAGCAGGTAGAGAGCCTGCCTCGGGGGTCTTGATGGCGTGGGCCGCCGTCTGGCTCAAAAGGCTTGGTGGGCTGTATCCAGGCCATAGGCTGTATCTTGCCCTCCTCCTCCCCCCCAGGCTAATGTCAGAAGTAGGGCACTGGGCTTTGGACATTTGCTTTCAAAGCTACAGATAAGTTTTTTCCTTTGAACTCTAGGAAAAAATACCGTGTGGTAAAATACCGTGTTGTTCTATTTGCGTGTTGTGTGGCACAGCACTGCTTTCCGTGAGCTTGACAGACATTCAGTGCTGGAGATGGTTCCTTCGCGCCGCCTTTTCTCAGCAACCTCCTGCATTGTTTGTTGTTATTGTTTCTATCCCCTTGTAGGGTTGCCAGATGGTTTCAACAAAAATACCGGACACACTTGACATGCCATCACAATCGACATTACATCTTATTTAGAAAATACCGGACAGTTCTATTTTCTCATTTCTATTTTCTCAATTTGTTTCCCGAACAGAAAACTCAAATACTGGACTGTCTGGTTCAAAACCGGACACCTGGCAACTCTAGCACCTCGGAGGCTGCGTCACAGACCAGGACCCAGTGAGATAGGTCATGTACAAACACCCCTGCCACCTACCTGTTTGTTGCCCGTGTTTTACTTTGGCCTCATATACACTCAGGGTTGGTCCAGTCCACTTTCAATAGATGCCCCTCTGTCAGGCCACTCATGTTAGCTAACACAGGCTGGTTTGGCCTGTGTCGATGGGACACATCCCCTCTCATTATAACCAAACCACGCAGCAGCTTTGGGCATTACAGTAACATGTTTCTGTAACCTGATTACAATCTCTATTGGTGTCATCGCCACACACAAGCCTAGATTGTGGTAGGACGTGCTTTGGGGACTGTTGGGTTCTAAGCGGCTCTCCCACCAGGTTAAAATTACCATGGAAACAGGCCGGAGTAAGATCAACACCACCCATTTTGCACTGGCTGAGCATGAAGCTTGGCTTGTTTGGATTGTGTGGTTCCAGGCGGTTACCAAGTTGTGTACACAGTAGACGGGGATGACGCATGAAGAAAGGCCTGGATGAAAATGTCTGTAAGTGCTCTCCACTTTCCCTGTGCTACATTGTATGTAAAACAGGGGTTTTGCACTCAATTTACCTTCAGACAAGTGCTACTCCTGAAATCCTCCTAGTGGGCTAGCAGACACTCCCCTCTGGCAGGGCTCTGGAGAAGGAGGACGTCCTCCCCACGCCCCCATCTCCCAGCCCCGCCAAGCAGCCTGCATGCTCCTCTCCCATGCTGCCCTCAGTTTACCCCCATCCTGTCCTTGTATGCATAGCAGCTGACTCATTTCTTCAGACTTGGCTGAGGATCTGCCATGTCTAAATATCACTATGTTGCAGACTTTGCCTGAGTCACATTATTTCTGGACTTGGTCAAAGCCACCATTCATGCAGGCATATTCTACATTCATCCAGGAGAGACTCAGTGTGTTTGTTCCCTGTTCTTGTAGTCAGCACCAGGAGAAAAGTTTCTCCCTGCATGAGGGACCATGAGGGACTCAAGTGGGGAAGCAGTAGATGTGATATATCACAATTTTAGCAAGGCTTTTGACATAGTTCCACATGACATCATCATAAGCAAACTAGGGAAGTGTGGTCTAAATGAAATTACTGTAAAGGGGGTGCAAAGCTTGTTGAGAGACTGGCTAAAAATGTAACTATCAATGGTTTGCTGTCACACTGTGGGAGATGGATTTAGTGGAAGTCCCACAGGAGTCAGGCCTGGATCCAGAACTATTCAATATTTTCATTAATGACTTGGATATCGGAGTGGAGAGTATGCTTATACAATCTGTGGTTGGTGCCAAGCTGGGAGGAGTTACAAGCACTTGGGAGGACAGGATTAGAATTCAAATCTACCTCAACAAAGTGGAGAATTGGTCTAAAATCAACAAGATGAAATGCAATAAAGTGCAAAGTACTAAACTGAGGAAGAAAGAGAGATCAAATGTACAGCTACAAAATGGGATTAGCTGCCAAGGCAGCAGAACTGCAGAAATGGGTCTGGGTGTGATAGTGGATCACAAATTGAATATGAGTCCACAATGTGATGAAGTTGCAAAAAAGGTTAATAGAATTCTCAGGTGTGAATAGAAGTGTTATATGTGAGGCCACATCTACACTACTGCAGAAAGTTGACCTAAGGTATGTAACTCCAGCTATGTGAATAATGTAGATGGAGTCAATGTATGTTAGGTTAAGGTACCTCAGGGCATACACCGCAGGGGGTGTAACTCTCCCATTGATTTTCCCTTACTCCTCTCATTTGGATGGAGAAACACAATCAACTGGACAACAATCTGCAGTCTATTTGGCAAGTCTTCACTAGAGCCACTAAATCATTGGAGTACTCTGTCCAGTTCTGGATGCCACACTTTAAGAAAGATGAAACAAAATACAGGACTATGTAGCACTTTAAAGACTAACAAGATGGTTTATTAGATGATGAGCTTTCGTGGGCCAGACCCACTTCCTCAGATCAAATAGTGGAAGAAGAGAGTCACAGCCATATATACCAAAGGATACAATTAAAAAAAATGAACACTTATGAAAAGGACAAATCACATTTCAGAACAGAAGGCGGATGCGGGGGGGGGGGGGGGAAGGAATGTGAGTTAATGATATTAGAGGTGGGGAAGGGTAGATGTCTGTGAGTTAATAGTATTAGAGATGATAATTGGGGAAGCTATCTTTGTAATGGGTAAGATAGCTGGGGTATTTGTTCAGTCCCCTGCGGAGAGTGTCAAATTTTAGCATGAATGCCAGTTCAGAGGATTCTCTTTCAAGTGCAGATTTGAATGTCTTCTGAAGTAGGATGCAGGTGAGTAGGTCATTGAGACAGTGTCCTTTCTGGTTGAAATGGCAAGCAACTGTTTTTTCTTTGTGATCCTGTCTAATGTCTGTTTTGTGGGCATTGATTCTTTGGCAAAGTGTCTGAGATGTTTGTCCAATGTACATAGCAGACGGACACTTTCGACACTTGTTTCAGCTACACCAGACTAACACGGCTACATTTCTATCACTATTCTTTAAGAAAGATGTGGACAAACTGCAGAGAATCCAGAAGACAGCCACAAAAATTATAGCAGCCTTAGAAAACCTGACCTCTGAGGAAAAGCATAAAAAAAAAAATTGGCATGTTTAATCTTGAGAAGAGAAAAAACTGAGGGGGGACATGATAAGTCTTCAGATATGTTATGGGCTCTTATAAAGAGGATGGTGATCAATTGTTCTCTATATCCAGTGAAACTAGGACAAGCAGTTATCAGCTAAAGGAGAGTTAGCTCAGATATTAAGAGTGTTTTAACAATAAAGATAGTTAAGTTCTGGAATAGGCTTCCCAGGGAGGTTGTGGAATCCCCA
The DNA here is from genome assembly GCF_052426305.1 of Pelodiscus sinensis. Taxonomy (NCBI): domain Eukaryota; kingdom Metazoa; phylum Chordata; order Testudines; family Trionychidae; genus Pelodiscus; species Pelodiscus sinensis. The sequence continues at coordinate 9,851,456 of NC_143062.1, forward strand.
TCGTTGCAAGTTTTAATGAACAAGTTGGACCAATATCTGTTTCGGGTGGTCTGGGTATAGTTGGTCCTTCCTCAGCACCAGGGGCCAAACTATATGACTTCTTGTGGTCCCTTCCAACCCTGCATTTTATGATTCTATAAATGGTTGTGCTTTAGTCACTCATTGGCTTAGTAAATGGTACCACAGAATATGGAGGACAATGTCTGCTTCCAATTGCCTCTGGTTCAGATACAGTTGGGAGAAGTGAAGCTTCAGGGAGGTCTTGTCTGTCTCTTCCACACTGGGTTGTAATGAGGCAGCTCAACCGGACGGTAGTTTAGAGTCAGGAACAGCCTCTTTCACCGCATCCTGCTCCTCCTTCCTCTCATGCTCCACTTGCCGGCTCTGCCTTCTGGGTCAAAACTGCAAGGCCCAGGATGCTGCTAACTGCAGATGGACCAAGAAGCCTGGAAGAAATGCTCTCGCTGAGACGATATATTTCTAGCCAAAGGGATGCAGTGGCTTCTAGGGAAAGGCAAAGACTCGTGACCAGTCAGTTTTTTGTTTCACTTCCCTTCCTTCTTCTTTCTGGTCTTGAAACCGAAAGGTATAGATGGACGGGAAACCAAACATGAGTCTGACGGTTAGAACAGGGAGCCAGGTTCTGCCTTGGCCCCTGGCACGGATTGGCTGTGTGATCTTCACCTCTCTATACGTTCATTCTCCCAGCTGTAAAATGAGAATAGTGACTTTTCCCTACTGCATGTAAATTGGAGAGTGAGACTCAGTTACTGTGTGAAAGCACTTCAGTGATTTGTACTCTTACATCTTTCTTCATCTTAACGTTTCGCATGAATAACAGTTACTGTTAGAATTTCACCTGCATTTGAAAACGTGACGCTCTTTATCTCTGTATGGCATTCCAAGAATGCCCTCAGTGAATGATAAGCGCTTTTAACCGTGTGAAATGTGTCCGCTGCACTGAAGTTGTTGATTAAATGTGGCCTTTAGCTTGTCACATTGCTGGAAAAGTGAATAACGAGACCCCTAGTGAGGGAAATGCATGTGGAAGAAAGCCGGGAGCTGGTTTAGTAGCAGATGGTAAAGCTACACAGCAGCCTCTCCCAACCGCTGAAGGAGAATATCCTGTCTGATCAAAGCTGCACAAGGAATTTGGCTGACACCCTGGGGTTAACAGACACATTCCCCTTCTTCACTGAACTGGCCAAGTCTAAAAGAACATGAGGTGATATCGTCACTGCCCAGCCCGTGCACAACAATTCTGTGGTGGAATGAAGTTAGAATAGCCAGCCTCAGAACCACAGTATGTTCAGTCAGGATTTTAGAGGTTGCTTTTAAGTAAGGGGTCTCAAACTCATGGCCCAGGGGCCACCTGTAGCCCAAGGAGTTCCACAGTCTGGCCTGTGCACGGCTGCTGGCACGTGAGTCCCTGTGGCCCTGGTCATACCAGTAAAACCTTTCCTTAAAGATAAGGCCTGTTCTGGCAAAATGCCAACCTAATCTCTCCATCATCTGCTCTTGGCTTACCCCTAAACAAAAGCTTGATTTGATATTTTGGGGATCCAGTAAGAAGCTGCTCAGCTATACGGACAGGCTGCAAAAAGCTGGTGGTGTCAGCACTCCCTGGCATTTACCTCACGTACACTCTTGTCCTCGAACAAAATTCCTTCTCTTGCACAACTTGTCATTTTGCTTTTCAAATTCTCCCCAGACTGTCACCCTCAGCCAAACTGTAGCCAGAGTCATCCCTCTGCCGGTTCAGGTCCACCTTAGAAAACCAGCCTCAGCAGCGATCCCCATCTTCAAGAGAAGGCTATTGCAAGAGCCCAAAGCATTTTTCTTGAAGCACACAGCTCAACACCTAATGAGAGCCTGTCCAGAATCAACAGTTGAGATGGGATCTGTTCTCCTATGGCTTTCTGTGAGACCATGAATCAAGGTATGGCGGCATCACTGTCCGGTTCCACGTTTGTATCTCTGCTCAGCCACTTTCCTCCTTTGTGCCCCCGATAGCTAATCTTCCTTCCCACTTACTACTCTTAACTCCCTGGCATCCACTTAAGCAATCTATGGGTGCAGCTACACTGCAGGGTTTAAAAAATAAACTATGTAAATTGAGCTACGTCAATTGCGTATCTTATTTCAAAACAGATTATTTCGAAATAGGGAGCATCTACACAGCCCTTATTCTGAAATAGAGCACTCTTCCTCCGACTTCCTCTCTTCCTCGAACAACGAGGGTTACAGAAGTCAGAGTAAGAAGTCCTCTAGCTTGACAGTATTTTGACACTATTTTGAAATAACTGCCTGCTGTGTAGACATGGAATAAGTTATTTCGGAATAGCGCTAGTTATTTTGAAATAGTGTTGCAGTGTAGACATACCCTAAATGTGCTATCTAGGTGAAGTAAGGCAGCATGCATTTCCCTTGTTTACTGTGTTGCAAATTATTTTTTGTTTACATAAAGCAGATTCCTTTTCCCACTGGGCTGTAGAGGGTTTTCATGTGCATTCAGCTTTTGTTCTCATCCGTACTCATTTTTGTTTCTTAAAGTTTAACTACTTCAGACAGAGGGGGTTCTTTGTTGGGTAGACATTCCCAATATTTCTTTTAGGTTTCCATAGACACCCTCCCTAAGATTTGTCTCTTCCTGGAGCTTTTTATTCTGGTAATTTAATATCTTTCCAAGTAGATTCCCCATTTACCTGTAAACCAAACAACTGAATTATATAACCTGGTTTATGCAACCTTGTTTTGCAAGCTTTGTTTGTACAGGAACAATTACATTTTTATTTCTTTATTCTCCTCTCCGTCTCAAAGAAAAGTTGATCCTTTCTGTCCTCCAGATTATTTGCAGGTCTCCACATTCACATGACATGGCATTTTCTTGTTGATTTCACCTCTCCTGTGGCCTGTCTCCGATTTCTGTCCTGCATTTACAAGCACCACGTCTATCAGAATAAAAATGGCGGTTACAGTCTTTGAATATGTGCGCCTAAATGAAAATCACTGGCAAGTCTGGACATACCCATTTCTATTTCCATATTATCCATTTTAAACCCATTTTGTTACCTGTTGAGTGAGAATCGTCACCATCAGGGTAGCAGCTATTCAGGTTACATTTTTTCATACTGTGTTTTCTGTTATTTGCTCGTCCGGGCAAACCTCCAACATACGAGTTACAAACCTCTGACGTCCGAACACCTGCACGTACAAACACAAGCCCACCTGCAGCCTCGGGGAGCAGGCAAGAGGCACGGGTGGTGGCTAGCCGCGCAAATGCTGGCAGGGGGCTGTTGCAGAGCAAAGAAGCAACACTCTGAAAGGGAAACTGCCACTTCTCTCCAGCCGCCGGCTGCACTGCAGCCCCTTCTCCTCCAAAGTCCTCGGGCCTCCGCTTGCACCACTCACTGCCGCTTGGTGAGTGTGGGCTGGGTGCAGCTGGAGGCGGGTTCGGCGGGGCTGGCCACAGGAGCCAGTGCAGAGTCTGTGGCGGCACAAGGGGAGGCCAGGGGATGCCCAGAAGTCCCCTTCAGAATCTCCACCTACCTCCTCATCCTCTTGTAATTAAACCTGCCTTTCCTCACATACCAGCATTCAAGGTTAAATTAAAAAAAAAAAACCTTTCTACTATTTTTTCATTGCAGATGTACAGTATTTCAGCTACGTTCTGGGTTCAATAGACTTCTGTGGGCTAGCCTGGGAACCTAACTACCATTTATAACATGGTTTCTATGCGAAAATGTGTTCCGAGTTCCAAACAACGGGCTTACCAATGAACTTTTGGAACAACCCGTTCGTAAGTGGGGGACTTGCAGTGTACTGCCATGTAACTTCTATACAGGTAAGCGCTGGTCTCTTGTGAGTCTAGCTAAGCCTTGGAGAGTAGGAACACACTGTTAACGCCTGTAGATGACTAAGGAGATGAGCAGCCCAGAGAGCAGCTTGAGAAGTCCAGATGGACTAGGACTGCACAGGGGTAGAGGGTCTGTCTGCCACCATTTTTGGTGAGCAGAGGAAATGGCTAAACGGGCCAGGGCTCATTTGCATTTCAGTTATGCAGTCTGGGGCATTTTGGTTAAAGTTCAGTTAAGTTTTGAGTTTAGGGGTAATAACCTGCGATTATCCTCGCTGGGAAATGAAAGAACAACAGAACTGAACCACATGGCCTAGAGTGAGGGATTACCCTGACCAAGATTACAGTAATTGCGTATGGGAGAGGAGTCAAGGCTACTGAGAAGAAAGGAGTGTCTGTTAAATATGTGTTTACAATGGGTTTGATGTACTGCTGCTTTTTTGCTCTGAAGACTCAATATAGAGTCAGGTGTTTTGGCCTCAAGTGGCAGAGAGTAGCCACTGAGCTGAGGGACTAGAAGGTGGGCCCCGTTCCTCAGCAATCGAAGCTAAAGTTCCTTCAGCTGGGTCAGGTGGAGAGCTTACAGGCTGGATACAGACTTGAGGGCTTTTCCCCCAGACTCTGCCAACTTTGCACAGCAAACCGTGAGTGGGGGAGCCAAAGGACGAGGAGGGAAGTGGCTAGCATGCACTAGCCAGTTACAACTGTGAAGATTAAGGCTGCGTCTAGACTGGCACGATTTTGCGGAAATACTTTTAACAGAAAAGTTTTTCCGTAAAAGCATTTCCGCAAAAGCGCGTCTAGATTGGCACGGATGCTTTTGGCAAAAAGTGCTTTTGCGCAAAAGCATCCGTGGCCAGTCTAGACGCAATTTTGCGCAAGAAAGCCCCGATCGCCATTTTAGCCATCGGGGCTTTTTGCGCAAAACAGTTCTTCCCTGTCTACACTGGCCCTCTTGTGCAAGTATTCTGCGCAAGAGGGCTTTTTGCTGAGCGGGAGCATGAAAGTATTTGCGCAAGAAGCACTGATTTTATACATTACAAAGTCAGTGTTCCTGCGCAAATTCAAGCGGCCAGTGTAGACAGCTGGCAAGTTTTTGCGCAAAATCTTGCCAGTCTAGATGCACCCCAAGAGTATTGCTAAGAACCCTCCGGAAGTGGGCAGTCTTGCCTAATATTTGCTATCTATTTGTTAATTGTTGGCTTTCTTAGGTTTATTGCCCTCCCAAAAAGTTTTGTTTTAAAACCCTGGAGCTAATGTGTGAGTGAGGAATATTGCTTAACCGGGGTACCCAGAAGAGGTTCCCTAGGTTGGGGGCTCAAGCTGCTATTAGATTTTCAGAAGGAATCCCTGCCTAGATTAACACTTAGCCCCCTCTCCTGCTAACAACACTTGATGGTGGGGGGAGGTTATACTTACTCACACTGGGAAGCATTGGGCCAACTCAGTACAGGGCTAGGAAAAGAACAATGAAATTTCGCTGTTCTACCAGGAGCAATGTTGGTTCTATAGTAACTGATGTTTTTCACTTCACCATGGTGCTTTGAGGGACACTGGTGTTTGCTGGCCATACTGTATTTTGGAGGTTGTGTAATTTAAAAATATTAATGATCAGTGGGATGGAACTTTATTTAAAAAGCAGACACTGTACAAGCTACACTGATTAGTGAATCCTGGCTCCATTGATGTCATTTGTTTCCATGATGGCAGGCTATGACTGCTCTGAAATCATTGCTGGGTATCACAGAAATGTGATGCGTAGATCACGTTCAGTTTTAGCATGAGACATATTATTCTCTATCACAGGAAAAGCAAGACAATGAATTGCATAGTACTTATTCCTGAGAAGCCATTTTCTCAGGTTATTCAGAACAGCTTCTAAGAGTAAAGTTAGTGTCATGGGAAGAGACAGAATTAAACACTGTTCTGCAAAGTGACAGTGACCAAAGATTTTAGTATTTTTAAAACCACCTTCTTTAAAAGGAGCTTGTGATATTAATATTTCAGTGATGAAAGATGTTTCTCCCTCCCCCATGTGAACTACCTGGCTTTCTTATTTTTATGTGAATTGTTGCAATAATAAAACTTAGATTTAAATTTTAAAAATGTTTGGGAATGAATGCACCTAAGTTGTGGTTTGCTTGGTTTTGTTCCTCTTTGATCGGTTTCCAATTGTGCTCATACGATAGGGTACATGTGAAAGCTAGGAGCTCTATCTTCTGCAACCAAGTGGCTATAGATTCTCTTTCACTCTTAGCTTGATAATTAAGGGCTACTTACAGACTGCTAAACAGGAGGAAATAGCACTTTGAAAAGTGGTGTGCCTTTGTGAATAGCTCAAGTTCAGCAGTTTGGTTTCCAGGATGCACATTTATTGCTACAGGTCATTCTGATTGTCTTTACAAGAATATCTAGTTCAACTGGGTTTTCTAGCCAGTTCACCTAAAGAAAAGAATTAACTCACATCTGTAGGTACTTGTATGCATTTGTGTGAAGTGCTATGACTTTTTTTCCCCCCTTTGCCTTTCAAGATCATTTTACATTACTCATAACACAGTATATTAAACTGTTTTCTAGAGGGTCTGTCTGTAGCAGGAGAGGGGAACCCAAGGCCAGTTCTGGCCCCTGAGGCTTGGGGATTGCCCTTGCAGCATTGGGGAATCTGTGCTGGTGTTCCAGCCCTCTGGCCTCCCTTCACCGCTGTAGTGTGCATAGGTTATGTGGGGAGCGTCTCATCCTCAGCCATGGGCTCAAACACACATTTGAGATTGCTTGATACCCTGGCACAGAGCTTAGGTTTTGGAATCAAGTTTTCAGCCACAAGGGAACTAGCCCTTAATGGGATATATACACCTCACTCAACAGTTTTCACTGACAAGTGAAAAAGTACACCTAGTTCATACAATTTATGTTGTTTTTACCTGCCTCACTCCTTCTATGGTCTCCACCCCAAAGAGGAAATATTTATGATTAAAGCACATAATCTGTTCTCTAAACAGAATACAGGTCAAGAGCTTAATGAAAAGTTCAAATTTCTCTACCACATACTATTTAAATCTTCTTCAGTTATTTCCTTGAATAGATATTGTATTAATAGTTGCTGTATCCAACTCTCAAAACATGCTTTGGCTGTTATCTGACTCTCAGGAAAGCATTTATGAACTATGGCATAAAGCAGGGCTGGGAACCCTTTGAGTCAGGGATTTGCTGAACCACAGAAAAATCAGTGGGGGGGGGAGGGGGGAGAGAAGAGAAGGGAGGAAAGGGCTGTGTTTAAGATCTGTGCAAGGGTATTAAGCATTCTGTTTGAGATTGCTTAACTAACTGGTTTTTTTTTTGGGCTGAGGGAAAGAACATTGTACAGTAGACTTCTGATAATCTGGCACCTTTGGGACCTAGATGGTGCCAGATTATCAGAGATGCCGAACTATGGGGAGATACTCTGGCCGGGGAGGGGGGAGAGAAGAGAGCGCTGTTCCCCAGTGAGCTCCGCCCCTACCCCTAAAAGAGGCAGTAGAGGAAAGAAATTGTGAGCCTGTCACCTGTGGATCCACCCAGTGGTAGTGTAATTGACTAAACTTCTTGAAACAGCTGCTGGAGCACTTCCAGGTTCCAGCTGATGCCAGACTATGGGGAGTGCCAGACCACTGGATGCTGGACAATTGGAGTTTTACTGTAACTTCCTCAAGAAAGCCACTTTCTTCCCTGAGGATTCAGGACTGAGGGAAAATAGCATTGGAGGACAGAGTGCAAGTGTTCAGGGTTGTTTGGGGAGAGGTGTTGTATCTTAATTAAGGTGCATTGTAGGAAAGGGCAGAGATAGGATTAAAGACTTAGTGCGGACTACACTAGTTGAATAAGTGATCCTCCAGAAACAAAGCACTACCCTCTTAAAGCAGGTTTCAAGGCCCTAAACTCACCAAGACCTGTCTGTTGGCAGGTCTGCTTCCACACTAGCATAAGATTTCCTTTCCCTTAGGGCTGTAAAAGCCTGTGTAATCAGTTAACATTTAACCAGTTAGGTGGTTAGCTGCTTAAATGGGGGCAGGTGAAAGCTGTTCTGGCCAGGCTGGAGCAGGCTATTGCAACCTGGATAGACCAGCCCTGGCCTGCATCAGGTGGTGGAGGAGGGGAAGCTACTCTAGCCCAGCTGGGCTGTCGGTAAACCATAACTTCAGTGAGCATCAGTGCTTGCTGGTTAACCATTCACATCCCTACTTTCCATTTCACCTCATGGCAAAAATTTTACAGTGTGCGCTAGTTAGTGATGCCAACTTTCACTGATATCACCCAAACCAAAGTTGGATGATATCCAGTAGTACGCAATTGAGAGTTTTTGTTCCACTTGGTGGTATTAGCCCCTATAACTAAGATTGTAGGACGAGTGGTGAGAAAAATACCAAACAATAATGAGCTGAAAAGGACAGAGCCAGGACCCACTGTTTGGAAGTTTATTTCCAGAGGTGTATTTAAACTACTGATTAAAATGTTTATATAATTTAGTATGTAATTTAAAAAGGCTACTGAGGCTATTTTGGATATTAGAGGACTAGACATGGATAGAGTTACACAGGTGACTTTCATGCAGTGGCAGATACAAGTTTGCTCATGCCACTGAAGTAGGATCTTTCCCTTTCACTCATCACTTCAAAATGCAGAGGTCTTCTACAAAAATTGCATTCCGCTGAAGAGTGTGGTTTCAACTCCAGACCAACATCCTTCCATGTAGCCATCAGTTTCTCTGTCAGAGAAGAGGAAGACATTTTGGGGTTAAAATAAGCTTTCAGTACCTAGAATTCTTTCTAAACACTGAGTTCTGCACCTGAGATGAAAGTTAAAAAAAAAAGCCACCTGCTGGAAATGCCTGCCCCTTTTGCTTAGCAAAGAAAGCTGTGGTGGAAGCTCTTAAGTACGGACACTGGCTCACTTTCAAAGTTACAAGCTAGCCCACCACAGTCCATTGCTCTTATTCCATAATAAAAGTGCCTTTCTTCCCGTGAATCAGAGCACTGAAAGCCCTTCAGCATGCTCAAGAGGTAGGTGTTATCCAGTATTCTACTGTTTACTTACCTGAAATCATATTGTCCCTGGGTCACTAGAGTCTACTGACACAGACCATGGAAGCAACCCCCTACCCCGCGTCCAACTTGGATTAGTGCTCTACAAATAATATAGACAGCACTTTGAAGTTGTCGCTCAGGCTCTGAAGTCCACCCAGAGCACAGCAGCCAATCCACGGCACTCCCGGGGCCGGTGCTCACCGCGCGCCATGCGCCCGGGGCCGGCACCAGCACCATGCATGCGCCATGTGCCCAGGGCCAGGCCAGCCCCAAGCACTTGGCGGGCGCACACAAATGCCTCCACGGTCACCGTGTTGGGGACCACTGTTCTAAGGTGAGCTTTCCTAGCCGGGTCCAGCAAAGTGTAGATATCTTATTTTAATTAAATTAGCAATAAATGATAGATCTTCAGCATGAAGATTCTATAAAATGCTCTGGTGTTCTTGGCTCTGACAGTCCATTTACTCACCAAGGAAATAATTCATCATCTGAGGAGTGTGATGAGGTGTAGGAGCAATCCGCAGCAGCTCTTCTCCTCGTGGGACTGTGGGATAGTTTATTGCCTGGACGTAGATGCTGTGCTGACTCATCAGTCTGTCACAGATCTCAGTATTTTTAGCAGCATCTGCAACCTAGATTTACAAAATGGTCAAGTGCAAGGTAAGCAACGATGCAGTCGAATAAATAATCTCAAATAACTTTATGGGATTGAAAAGTTAAAAGCTACAGTTTGTGAAATAGTCCATTCTAAAAATGGACTATCCACAAAGCCCAACCCTCCCCATTTAATCATTTTGTCCTCCCTATACTTAGGGGCTACGTCTACACTGGCCCCTTTTCCGAAAGGGGCATGTTAATTTCAGAGATCGTAATAGGGAAATCTGCGGGGGATTTTAATATCCCCCGCAGCATTTAAATAAAAATGTCCGCCGCTTTTTTCCGGCTTTTAGAAAAGCCGGAAAAGAGCGTCTACACTGGCCCCAATCCTCCTGAAAAAGTGCCCTTTTCCGGAGGATCTTATTCCTACTTCAAAGGAAAAAAGCGGTGGACATTTTTATTTAAATGCCGCGGGGGATATTTAAATCCCCGCGGATTTCCCTATTACGATCTCTGAAATTAACATGCCCCTTCCGGAAAAGGGGCCAGTGTAGACGAGCCCAAGCAGAAAGGAATTTAACCCCCCCCCCGCCCACTTATTCTGGCCAGAGCACTTTAATGTATACACCTTTGTACACCTGAAGAAATTTACATTTACAATGTTCTACAGAGACCATGAAATGCTACACAGTAAGTTAACTGTAAATGGAATTTATTGTATTTGCCAATTTAATGTGTTGCCTACGCCCTGCTGCATAAAACAGCAAGGCTGTGTCTACTCTGGCGTGTTCTTGCGTGAAAACAGCCGCTCTTGCGCAAAAACATGCCGCCTGTCTATATTGGCTGCGCGTTCTTGCGCAAGTAAACTGATGTTGTATTGTAGAAAATCATGGCTTCTTGCGTGAGAACTCTGACGCTCCCTCATAAGAAGCAGCCTCTTGTGCAAGAGCTCTTCCAGAAGAGGCCAGTGTAGGAAGACAACATGAATTTCTTGTGCAAGAAGCCCCTATGGTTAAAATGGCCATCAGAGCTCTCTTGTGGAAGAGAGCGTCTACACTGGCATGGATGCTCTTGCGCAAAAGCACATGCCAGTGTAGACGCTCTCTTGTGGAAGAGTTCTTGCGCAAGAAGCTGCCAGTGTAGACGTAGCCCAAATTTTAGTCACTTAAGGAAAAATGACCACAGCTTCAGTCGACATCAGCCTACGTAAACCTAAAATAAACCCTGCACTTTAGCATATTGTGAAAGAATGTAAAATTAGCTTCAGGTATTTCCTGTAGTACAAAATAGTTGATTCTTGTGGAACATCTTTCCCTAAACTTGCATAGAGAAAAATACCGTAATCTTAAGTAGTTACCCTGATTGGAATGATGTGACTAGGACAGTGTACAACAGGGAGTCCAGCATCCATCAGCATTTGTCTCATGAGTTTAACATTGCGTTGGTGCTGGCGTCGAAGAACTTGGCCTTCTGTGCTCTTTAGAGTTCTGACAGATTCAAGAGCACCAGCTAACAGCATGGGTGGCAGAGATGTTGTGAAAATGAAGCCAGCAGCATAGGAACGTACGGTGTCTATTAAAGAACTTGTACTGGCAATGTAGCCGCCTACACAACCAAATGCTTTGCCTGAAAACAAAACAGTCAAGATTTACTCTGTCCTTTAGAAAAAGGCACTCCAAACCAGCATCTGACAACTGTATTTTTCTCTTGAAAGCAGAGATCATTCTGATTCAAACATTTCAGAGAAGTGGAATGACAGGTTTTGACATGACATACTTATCAGCAACAATTAGGTGTTTCCAATAATTAAGCACATCAATTAAGGGTCCTCAATTTTATTCTAGTACAGGTTGAACCTCTCTAGTATGGCACTCTCAGGACCTGACCAGTTCTGAACCAGAGAATTTTCCAGACCACAGGAGGTCAATATTGTCTAGCAGCATTGCCAACACTGCCACTTCTTATTGGGCTGCTAGAAGACATTTAGGGATAAATTAGAGCTAAACAGCACAGAACACAGAGCTAGAACTGGTGGCTGTAAACAAGCTATGGAACTGCAGGAAACATGGCCACACCGTTAAGGTCTGGCAAACTCAAATCATTCTGGACAATGGATGTTTCCAGATCAGAGAGTACTGGACTAGAAAGGTTCAACCTTTATTTACAAATTAATGGTAAATTAGTAAAGACAAGGTTAATCCACCTCACTCCACAAAAAAGTCGCACATGGTTATGAAGAAATTGTGTGACTGCTACTAGAACATTGCTTAAGACAAAAAAATGCAAACACCTATTGATTCCTGGAACAAAAGATTCTTGTACTGTAGTTTGATACCAAAGAAGAAAACTAAGTCCTGCCCAAACAAAATAAGTATTGGAGTAATAAAATATTTCAGTGAGTTTGAATAGTTGGACCATTATTTACACTCCACTACCTCAGATTTTTTTAATCCAGCAGGTTTACATGGGTAATCTATCCCTGATATAACTAAAAATAGCCAGAGCTCCTGTCTTCTAGTTGCATCTTTATTTGCTTTATGCAGTCTACTGGGCATGTACAGTAACACCATCTCAAGGTATAGTGTCCAACATTTAAAGGCCAAAACAAAGCGAAGTTAAACTGAAGCCTATGAACAGGATAGTGCAATATGCTCAAGTTTGAGAGCGGAACATCTTTTCACAGTTTCTAGAATTTGAACTGTTGGAGAACAGTCTGCATTACATCTAGAAGAATTTTATTGGTTTTCAGTTCTCGCCAAATCTCCTTACATAACACCCATCTCAGGTTTCTGGATTAGGAACATTCCACTTCACACAAAAGGAGAGTTAAGATCTAAATATAGAGCACTGCCCCACAATTTTCTCATACACAAATTCACTGTTGGTAAAATTACTCCAGTGGCATAGCTAGAACTCCTGTAACATTTCAGGTGGCATTTTTTAAATCAGCTTAAGTGACTTGGTACAAGTTTAAGGAACATGGGTGCCTAAAAAGTTAGCCTGAATGATTATTTTGAAAAATCACATCCTTCCATTCCTATGAACAAAGTAAGTTTACCAACTAGATTAGAGTTAATTTTATTCTTTCATCTTGTCTGCAATGTTGAGCTTTGCTGACATTTATCTAACAACTTAAAGGCAGTTTCATCTGAACTGGGTTGTACCCATGAAAATTCATGATACCATCTACATTTTGTCTGTCTAAGGTGCTGCAAGACTAAGTTTTTCCAGTTACAGACTAACGTGACTACCCTCTGAAACTTATGCATTTTTGTAATTGAAGGCCAGAAGATACACATACCAAGTGTTCCAGAGATTATGTCCATTTTACGCATGACTCCATCCCGATCGCCTATGCCACCACCTCGAGCTCCATATAGCCCAACAGCATGTACTTCGTCTACAAAAGTGATTGCCCCATGCTCATGAGCCACATCGCACAATTCTTCCAACGGACACACTGCACCTGAGATCAAAACAACAATTGCAATCAATTGCGAGTTCTTGCTTTTGATGGTATATATATTTTTCATAAGTTAATGTTACTGAAATATTTAAGTCACCTATTTAACAAAGGATGCTACCTTTTTAAAAACACTCACCATCCATAGAGTGAACAGTCTCAAATGCAACAATTTTGGGAGTAAATGGATCTGATTTTTTTAGTAGTTCTCGTAAGTGACTGACATCATTATGGCGAAATATGTGCTTGGGCACTCTGCTGTTCCGAATTCCTTGAATCATAGAGGCATGGTTTCCTGCATCTGAGTAAATCTCACAGCCTGGGGAGACAACCAAAAGTTACTAGTAGTTATGGCTGCACTGAAAGAACACAGGTGATTGTTCAGGTACCTAAAAATTACATAAATGGGATTGTGCTGATGAATTCATGTTCTGGCCCCCTGAAGAAAGATGCTATAGAAGTTTGTTAAATCAGTAATTTTACAATAGAATACCCAGCAAAATAGCTGTGGTTTCTGTTTTTGCTTGAGAGCTTCTGAAATATAAGATGTTCTCATGAATTCACATCTATAAATTTGCTTTACTGATGTAAGGCAAGTAAACATCTAATCCCAAAACAAATATACTTTAAATGTAATTTTATATTTGGGAGTTACGGGGGTATCAATTGTAGACATTTCTGTAACAGCAGACACAGGATTGGAAAGAGCCAGTTTACCAGTAACTATATCCTGGATCATAAAGGGGGGGGGGGGGCGGGTGGAAGTCTCACATGCAGCTACTTGGGATGGGGGAAAACATCTTTTCAGAAGCAAAGCAAGACTCTAGAAACAGCAAGGAACTACAGCAACTGGGCAGGGAGACCTCTGGGGCGGGGAGGGAGGAAAAGGGACTGTCATTTGCTGGGCCCCATGAGACATCAGCAGGTTGTCTCATGTCAGTCTCCCTCAATTCCTCCTCACCAGTTTCCTTTCTTTGTACTCCTTTCCATTCTTCCCTGCCCTTTAGAGTTTCCTCACTTTTATATGGAGAGAATAAATGGAATGGAGGAGATGTCCCCATCATCACTTTGGACACTGCTCATAGATTCTACCCTTGCTTTATTCTACTGTAAGTTCATCAGCCTGCACCTATCAGGAACAATTCCCCAAATCCTGATCAGGCTGTTTAGATGTTACCACAATAGAAGTGAGCAAAGATTTTTTTTTTTTTTTAAAGTAGTGAGATTTAGTGACCAAAAGTGTTCAGAATCTCAGCTATCACCCAAAAGGTTTGTTTTCAATGGCATTTAGGGTATTTTATTTGCGGGGAATGTAGTCTAGTATGCAGTACCATCAGACCTCACCTGGCAACATTTTAGCTAATGTGAAAAGCGTGGAATCATTAGCTACAAAGCAGGACGAGAACAATAATGCTGCATCTTTTCCATGGAGATCAGCCAACTCTTGCTCCAAATCAACATGAAATTTACTTGTTCCAGAAATATTTCTGGTGCCTCCTGCTCCAGCACCATGTTGTTTCAATGTGTCCCTTTAAGAAAAGTTCAAAAGGAAGCAGCATTAATAAATACTATTTGACTTGGCTGCATATGAACAAAGAAAAGGGACGCTCTTCTAGGACAGACCACCATTCTTTAACTTACTTAAAAGCATTAGGGCTTAAAGAGAAATGGGCACAAGAGGGTACAACTACATGGTGTTTGAATAAGGATTTTAGAAACCAAAACTAAATTTCACAAGAAACTTATTGGGCTTAGACCTAGTGCAATTTACTAGCTGTGCTCCCTACAAAAGCCATAGGAAGGCTCCATTAACTTACACGGAGCCATTTATCTTTAACAGGTATTGAGAATCACAGTATTGCATCCAGCATTTGTCCACAACCTCCCCCCCCGACCCCAACATGTAACCAAATACAGACAGGAGGAATATCAGGGGTTCACTAATTAGCATTGCAGCACTAGAGCCAATTGTATTTTAAGCTGTTTTGATAGTATCCAAACATGTGATAAGGGAGCAAATCGCAAGATGTTAAGAAAGGATATACTTTAAACAGCAGAAGGAATCTAATTATTTGAAGTAAATTATTCTCAAAACCATGAAGTTCAATTCTCTCCTCCCCCCACCCCCCAAAAAGACTAACCAGTTGTAGGAAGGTAGTTTTGTCTAGTTCCCTACACATCACTGTATACCTTGCAGTTACCAAACATTTTACTTTAAATTAAATTCTAGAACTACTTACATAACAGCTCCACACACCCGCGGATGGCGACTCATCCCTAGGTAATCATTGCTGCACCATACAGACACTTCTTTTTTGCTGATAAGGGAATCAGAGTAGTCATCTGCCATGGGAAAGATCTGTGCCCTTCGATTCACAGTTTTGAATACACGGTATGTATGATCCTTTTTTTTCTCATCAATTTTTTTCTCAAAGAACTGGTCATATTGGAAAGTAGAAACAGCTAGAAGAGGAGAGAGGCTATTAAACATAAGAACTAACAGTTTTGAATATCAAAACATCTGTCTGCTGCTGGTACTGCAAAAATGGATTTAGCAGACATAATAGATTCAAATATATTTTGCTAGCCAAATGAGAAGGATTCTTACATTTTGGCAAGTTATCCTGAAGCAGATGAGACACTCTTTCTGGCTTCTGCTTTAACATAATATCCTGGAACTTTTTCAGCAAGCCATTCTGCTCTTCTCCAGAAGTCTTGATGTTTATCATGGTGGGATTCACTGGCGTTTTAGTGAACTCTGTACATTTGAGATGTTACAAAGAAATCCAGTGAGTTAAGTTAGTTTCACAACATCTTATATAAAAAGATTGTATGCCAAGAAAAGTTATGAATTCACTATCTTACATTTTTTAATAAAACAATCATAGTTGAGACAAGAGCAGAGCACAAAGACTCAAGCTGAAGAGAATGCACTGTATACTCTCTTCAGATCTTGTGAAATCAGAACTTGTCTAACAAACATTTGAGGTCCAATTAAAAAGTGCCTGGGACCAATTCAGTTGACCTAAGAATTTGGTAGGTAGGCTAATACAACTAAAACACATACTTGGTTCTAAGTAAAAATGTTTCCCTGCTGTTCCAAGCTTTGGATCATTGTTACTACGGCTTGCAGCAGACTGGAAAAGCTGGAGTGAATGGGTAAGGAACAAACTGATTTCTTCCAGAGGAAGCAGCGAGACTTTATAGGTATTGGTGAAAGAAAAGACTTTAACACTGAGTTTTGACAAAACTCAGTTAATCTGAAAATAACATTCTGTTTATGGTATGGACAGTTATTTGTACATGTGCTATGTGAGCCCAATCTCTGATCAGGGCCATTAGGCACTACCAAAGTATTAAGAAAAAATGGTCCAGGGTGGAAGGGAGGCTGATTCTATTCAATTGCTACTTGTCTCTAGTGTCCTGTTTTATGCTTTCCAGTCTAGCTGCTTAATTCTTTGAAAATGCTAATGTGTTCTATATACTGGTAAGACTTTCTGGTAACAACATTGAATTTTTATAAACAATAGCAAGAGCTATTCTTTCAAGCTAACTGACAAAGAATGCTATAGCTTGACAGGTTTTGCAACTAGAACATAGTCTCACTAAAAGCAGCTACAAAAAACATGTAGACAAACAGTTGGTATAAAGAAAGATTACACAAACTGGCTGCATCTAGACTGGCATGATTTTGCGGAAATACTTTTAACGGAAAAGTTTTTCTGTTAAAAGTATTTCTGCAAAAGCGCGTCTAGATTTTGTGCAAAAGCATCCGTGGCCAGTCTAGACGTGATTTTGCACAAGAAAGCCCCGATCGCCATTTTAGCCATTGGGGCTTTTTTGCGCAAAACAGTTCTTTCCTGTCTACACTGGCCCTCTTGCGCAATTATTCTTTTGCAAGAAGGCTTTTTCCCCCGAGCGGGAGTGTGAAAGCATTTGCGCAAGAAGCACTGATTTTGTACATTACAAAGTCAGTGCTCTTGCGCAAATTCAAGTGGCCAGTGTAGACAGCTGGCAAGTTTTTGCCTGCTTTTGCGCAAAATCTTGCCAGTCTAGACGCACCCTCTGAGTATTACAAACAGCACTACATGTGCACATTAAAATTCTTATATTCTACAATGAAGACTTTTTGTTGCAGTGTCCTATGGCCTTCCCTCTGGCCTATAAGATAACTATTGTCAGACTTAGGTTTTATCTCCAGGTATTACAAGAGGCTATATTTCATTGTTTATTGCAGCATACGTAAAAACATACCTTTCCTTACAGCCTGCATTTCATGCACATCCTCTTGGAGTTCTAGGCTGGCTTTGCAGAAAACATTACTATTCCTAGGGTTCATCTGAGCTGCCAGGAAAGGGCATTTAGTGGCAGAGCTCTGGTTAGTGTTCTGGCTAGTAACAGCAGGCGGATGGCCAGTAGGGAGCTGGGATCCATTGGTTTTCTCAGGGGACACATCTTTGGAATTTTTGGCCTCTTAGATAGGAGAAACAAAATAATGGTTAAAAACCAAGAACTGAGGTGACTGGATTGCCTAAAAACAAAAACTCTGACAACTGACGCTAAACCACAAGCTATTCAGAATTGTGCAACTGAACCATCTATACTTGTGTAATCACAAAATATGAAGTGTCAATATCTGATTAGCATTTAAACTCAAGTTTTCTTGAAGTGTTCAGCATTATTGCCTCTTCCCCCTATGTGGAACCAGTATGCTTTGTGTAGGAGTTTAATTTCAACTTCAAACTTTTTCCAGCTGCCCCGTCTCTATTATTTATTATTATAAATTCTCATCCAGGGTCAATAACAGCCATAAATCATAAGCTGATAACTCCACTGACCTGGATTTGTACCAGTTACATAGTTATGGTCAGCAGACCTTTGCTCTCAGACACTGCTCTAGTTTGCAGAGTATGAACGTTAGTTTTAAGATAATCCAATTGATTTCTTTGCAAGTATTTGTTAAATTGATAAGCAACACGTGTTAAGAGAAGATTGAACACAACACTTAGAAGTAAACTGGTTCAGGCAGTTACAATTGCCAGACGTTTCCTTCTGGCTGGGCAGTTCCCAGGGTGCTTAAAGTTCTTCCTTTTCTACTTAAGCAGGAAGCTTTTATTACATAAGTCAAAGGTTGTTATTGTGAAAAACTACTGAATAAAAATGGCACCCTGCAAATGTTACAGAACAAGTAACCCTATCATCATTAAATGCACGTTAAAAGGATGGAATATTATATAATAATGTACCTAGGATGCAAATTAGCTATCAAGAGCTGATTATATCCATTTAATGTTGCCCTGTAATAATTTAATGTATGCTTAGCAAATGCCCCAGGGACCCAATTCATTTTTATCTTATTGCATACCTTTTCACCGTTGCTTCACAGTAAGATAGCAATGTTATAGCATACTCTGCATTCCTAGTTTTTGGAAGGTGGTGTGTTTTTCAAACAGCTAGGTTCCACCTCCCACAATTTCCCTTTCGGTTGTTCAGTGTGCATTACATACCGTAGCTGTTTTCATTTACACTTCTATTGCATTAGAAGACACACAAGATTTGGATGAATTACAAAATCCAAAAGTCAGAATTCCAAACTCATAACCCTATTCCAAGTGCAACACTGAATCGTACAGGATTAAGTAGTTTTCTTTCAAAGAAAAGTTTAACAAACCAGACAGACCAGTCTTTAAAAACAAACAAAAAATCCCAACACACCCTGAAGCATTTGAATGAGTATATAAGCAATACAGAGTAAGGAAAACAGTGAGATATTTACTGGTAAACTTTTTTGGGTTTTCATGCCACTCATTGAGAGAGCAAAATCAGGGGCAATTTAGAGGTTCTAACCTCTCCTAGCCCTATAAATGAAAGGAAAATGTTGGGAGCTAGTATTAAACAATCTAAAAAGCCTTATGGTGAGGAAGCTTTATTTTACCATAATTTTAAGCACCTGAAAGACAAAATTGACACTGACTGTCATTAGGCGGAGTTGTTTCTTCGGCCTGTTGGCAGTGAGCAACTGAAGTACCCAGGGCACGGGAAGCAGGCTTAGTCCCAACCTCCATCATTTTAGGGCAGCTCTGAGCGTAAAAGAGCAGCGACTTGCCAGCCTTCTGCAGAAAAGCCTGGGATACCCGTGACAGGAACGGGCAGCGGCGAACAACAGTTTCCATTTTCGGGTGTTTGGATCCTGTAGCAAGATGCAGAAACGGCAACAGCGTTAGATAATGTCTTACCTACAAGACTGCCAGGTTGCATAACACACACAACAATCAAGCCCCCGCGGGGGGAAAGCCGCGCAGTGGCAGCCCCGCGGTGCGATGAATGAAGCAGAGACCCAGGGAGCGATCAGAACCAGGGTGGGCGATGAGGGGGCTGCGCTCCAGGCTGCCCACAGGAAGGGGCGGGAGGGGGCGCGTTTAAAGGGGCAGCTGCAGGGAACGGACTGACCGGGAGGTTACTGCGATGGGCGGGCTCAAGCATCCCCCCCCCCCCATTTACTTGGTGCTCGCACCCGGGGCCGGCCCCGCGCGGGGGGGGGGAGGGTGCCCGGCAACGCCGAGGGGCAAACGGGGTTTCCCAATGTCGGGGGGGGGGGCAGCGAGACCCCTCCCCGGTTTCAGCGGGGCGGGTCCCCGGGCGGGGGGCCCGAGCGCTGCGGACCGGAGCCGGCAGTCGGAGAACCCGCCTCCCTGCCCTGCCCGGGCGAGCCGCGGCCGGAGCGCTTCCCCCCCAGCCCGGGGTCCCACTCGCCTCGCCCGCTTGTCCGGCTGCTCCTGAGTCCCTCCGCGAGCGCCTCAGGCCACCGCTCCCTATATAACCGCTCCGCGCAGGCGCACAACAGGACGACTGCCCGCTGTCCCCCTGCCCGGACACACAGCGGGAGCGCACGCGCGTCGACGCCTACCTACGCTATGACGCTCGCGCGAGCCCCCTCGCCCCGCCCCCCTCCCCCGGCCTGCGCGCTCGGGGGGCGGGGCCAAGTGACGCAGCGCCGGCTGGGGGCGGGGCAGACCGAGGGAACGGAAGGCGCCTCGCGCCTGCCCAGGAATGGGGCTGAGGAGAAAGGTCCCGCTGCGGGCGCCTCGCCCCGGGCCGGCTGGAGCAACACGAGCCCCTGGCGCGGCAGGGCCTGGCTCGGGAGCCCGCAGGCCCCTTCCTGCCATGCCCCGGCCCGCCCTGCGGCCTCGGGACTCAGCCTTTGCCTGGCAGCGGGGCGGGGCGTCATACAGGCAGCTCCCTGCTGAGAACGGGTCTGGGAATCGCCCCCCCGGCCGCCTAGGGCCCCGCTGCCCCCTTCCCGGGGCATGTTTGGGGGAGAGGCTGGGCTCAGGGCCCGCTTTACTTAGGGTACGTCTGGAGGACAGGCTCTGGGAGCGTCTAGACTACCCCCCGCTGCGACAGAGCAAGCTCTTTGCCGCCCGCACAGTGTGGATGCACAGGACAGTGTAGCTGCTCGAACGCCTTCTGTCGCCAGACCTCCCTGCGCAACAGGCGTTATTCCTCGTAGAATGGGGTTTCCTGCCGAGTTATGTCGACGGGACTGGGCGGTAGTGTAGCGACAGGTATAGTTTTGTCGACAGAAGTCCACATTTGTTGACAAAACCCTGTAGTCTACACACACCCTAACTGCGAAAGGGAGACAGCTCTGTGAGCATGGACAGTGCAAGCGCTGCTGCTGGTCACTAAAGGGTTTGGAATTTCAGGGTGAAAGATGTTGGGGACAGATACTTGTCTTCTCCCACCAAACTATCCCATCAGCCACGTGTAGATCTAAGATTGGACAGCAAGACACACAGGTGGAATATGGCACCTGACCCTACTGCCAGGTAGGACCATGTACTGGAGGGTAGGACCATGTACTTCTATTAAGTCCAGATCACAGATGCAGGAAGAGTGGGAAGCTGTCTATTTGTTGAAGATTAGTTATAGAAATGTAGCTGTGTTAGTCCTGTTTCTTGTTTCAGCTACATCAGACTATGTAGCACTTTAAAGACTAACAAGATGGTTTATTAGGTGATGAGCTTTCATGGGCCAGACCTACAAAAGCTCATCACCTAATAAACCATCTTGTTAGTCTTTAAAGTGCTACATAGTCCTGTTTTTTGTTTGTTGAAGGATTGTTATCCTTGCTTGTACTGTTACTTCTCGTGTCCTTCCATCCCTAGTGCAAGACACTGCCGTACTTATTACATGTAGGGATTTTAAGTCCTTTGATTTTTTTTTAAAAAAGCACCAGAGCCATGCCAAATACTATTTACTTCTGCTGTGACACTCCTCCCAGTCCTCAAATATGAGATTTTCATTTTGAATTATGCTTCAGGAAAAATAGCATTTATCATGAATACCCGGATCTTTATTGTTTACCTCATTCACATTACAGCTAATGTAAGCAAGACTTTGGTTTGTTCAAACATTGATACTTACTGTTAAACTCTGATGCTAACACTAAAAACAAGCAGCTCTGTACCATTGTGTTAGGGTGTGGAGCAGGAAAGGGGTGGGGAATTCATAGACACCATTGAAACAAATGACAGCAGCAAGTTCACTGACAAATAACATTCTTCTAATTTAGAGTCATATCATAGAAGATAAGGGTTGGAAGAGACCTCGAGGTCATTTAGTCCAACCCCCTGCTCAAAGCAGGACCTACCACAACTAAATCATCCCAGACATGTTTTTTTTTCCCGAGCCTAGCCTTAAAAACCCCTTAACCGGGAGATTACACTGTCATAACCCATTCTAGCACTTCACCACCCTCCAGTGAAATAGTTTTTCCTGATATCTATCCTAGACCTCTCCCACTGCAATTTGAGACCACTGCTTTTTGTTCTGTCATCTGCCACCACTGAGAATAGCCTGTCTCCAGTTTCTTTGTAACACCCTTTCAGGTAGTTGAAGGCTGCTATCACATCCCTCCTCACTCTTCTCTTCTGCAGTCTGTCAGTTATTTTGAAGGTTTAGTAGATACTTCACTCTTGGATCATCGGTGCAATCTTCCCTTTTATATATTATGTTTTGTGGTTTACTTGGCACTAGCCTTTATTTTAGACTATTAAAACCACAAACTTTCAGTAATTTCTTGGCCTCGTGTGGAAGTGATCATTGATAGTGGCAGGATAATGATCAGGCAGTTTTGGTTCCGTTTTTATTTAACAGCACAAGTATTTGTGTGGATGATTTTAATGGAAGATAATGTTACTTTGACTAATACTATATTGTTTTTTGGTGAGTGAGATAGGGAGGGAGATCAGAAATAGTAAAGATATGGAAGCCATTTCCAACAATGGTCAGCACATCCCTTTACAAGCCTGAACATTTCATTTAGATGTCAAAGAGAGCAGAGCTCATATGAAAGAGTAATGCACTTTGAGAAGAAGCTTGGATATCATAGTAGTGAGGGTGGTGCAGGAACCTACATAGAATTGAGGTGGGGTGTGAACACCTGAAAATCTGCCAATTGAAAAAATGTAAATTAAGAGACATGCAGAGGTTACAAGCTGATCCTTAAAGTCCCATTTGTAACTGAGAAAAGGGACCAGTTATTTGCCTGATGCCATGCAATGAGTTAGTGGCAGAGGCTATATTAGAACTCCGAAGGTTGTTGAAAAAACTGCCAACTTTATACCACATAATAAGAGCTAGTTATTAAGAATCAGGGCAAAGTCATCTTCCAGCTGTCCAGGAACTCTGAACTGGGGAAAGAGGGAGAAAAGGCAAAATTCTGTCCTCACTTAAACCTTGTACAGTCCCCCTCCAAAAAAAAAAAATCAATCATCATCCAGGATGGAATTTAGTCTGTTGATCAATAATGTTGTATGACTGAAGTTTTTTCTACATGTAAAGTGTTTAAATGCCTTTTTTGCTTAAGCTGTAAGAATCTTACACTACATTGGTCAACATTTTTTATACTAATAAAGCTGAAATAGGATTTGAACTCACTCTTGACTATATAATGCAAAAACACTGTGTACCAGATTATAGACCATTGTCAACAATGGCAATTTACACTTAAATTACCACAAGGAGAAATAAAATGAGAATGATATATTAATATCTGAATACAAGGACTAAATGTTTTATCAAAGCCTGTCACCTGGTCATACTCAAAGTTAGGTGCATTCAAAATGTTCAAATCAAGTTTGTGATTTGTTTTATTGAATAAAAACAGTCATATCAGAAATACATTTTACATGGAACCACAGTAACTATTTTTGCATGGATTAGATGGAGGCATGAAAACAAGACATAGGTTCACTGCTTAACAGTATCAGAACAAGTCCCCTCCGCAAACAATTCCTCATCTAGTTCATCCAGGTATAGAGAGTGTTGCTCTTTTTGCCTAATTGGAATCCAATTCCAATAGTGGCATATCTTCAATATTAATTTGTTTGCGAACAGGAAAGTTCCCTAGCCTATTTGGAATTTGTCAACTATGCCTTATCTTTATAAATGTGGTTCCTTCTGGTGAATCTATGAAAAATAAAGCAAAGAAATCTGACCAATTAAACAAAAATGGGTAGAATGGTAAAGGGTGTCTGATGGATATTGTTCAAAAAAGTTGGATCAGGTTTAGAATTACTTTTGCTATTTGGAGATCTTTGTAACTTGGCTAGAAAACGTTCAGCTTTACGAATCTTTAATTCTGCGGTTTTAAACTAGACTCCTCATATATGCTGTGAACACTACCTCCTGTAGTTACATGTAAAATATCTGTTGTGAAAGAACAATATTTAACCTAGTAGCTTAGTGGAGGTGAGCAAAGTTAAATAGTTTTGGAGTACAGTTAACTTGATTTCTACTGCACTTGCTAGGTCGGAGGCCTGCCAAAGAGTGTCACATTGGGAAGGTCAGGGTATTTAATAACCAGGAGAGTAACTGGGTATGGAGTGTGTCCACAATTCTACCTTCCTGTTTTTTGCAGAAAGGAAGGCATACAGGAATACAGAGAAAGGGAGAAAAAAAGTAAGGTGATTGTATTTTATTGTATTCTCAGAGTTTAGGTGTTGTGCACCAATAAAGCTGACACTAAAAGCTGAAGTGTATTAAAGGTGATAAAGAGGATTTAGTTAAAGCACATTCTGAGTTAGTGATCTAAGTTCATTTTGGGGGTTTATTTACTTTTATTTCTAAAATGGAAAAATCTTTATTAGTAGAACTGGTTAGAAATTTTTCCAACAGTCCCCATCATGCCAAAAATGGACAGTTTTGATAAATCTCCCAATTCAAAAATTACTGGAAAAAAGTTTGTAATCAAACCCTCCCATTTTGCAAAAAGAAGTTTTTTAGCTTAGAGTTGAAACTGCCTTAGTTTTGAGATTTTACTAAATTTAGAAAAGTTTACAAGATCAAAATGAAATCTTTTGATAGATCCAAACCAAACACTTTCCAGAGTTTTGGTTAATAAAATATGAGATTTCAACTTTGTCCCAGTTCAGAATGTGAAAGTTTTTCAAAAATTTTCAAAGATTTTCACAGGATGAGAAAGCTGTTTCCTATGCAGCTCTACTTACTAAATGCAGACTCCTGCAATTAGAAAAGATTCTCTGTTCAAGGCAGCCCCACACCACCTCCCTAGGACCCAAAGGTAGGCTGTAATTTAGGATCTATTTTTAGCTACATTTTTAAAGATTACCCTGACATTAGTCCTTGTGCTGCTTAGTGATTTCCCTGGGATGGCACAAGTGTAACATAGGTCAGGCTTTTTTGATCCAAGATATTGAGTAATTCTTTGTCAGGGAAATGTTTGATTTGGTATGTGAATTGGAGTTCAGAGGCTCAATTATACTTGGCTTCCCATTTGAGTAACTGGAGTTTAGGGCACAACTTCTTTCAAGATTTGGCCCTAGGTCAGCAGGGAAAAAATCCATGTTTTGTACCCCAGGCTGGGGTCATCAGGATATTGGAGGAGTGCCAAAATATCACAGCTGTAGATGTCTTTCTTTAAACATACAGGCTTCATAGGAATAAGATCCTCCGGAAAAGGGCGCTTTTTCCGGAGGATCGGGGCCAGTGTAGACGCTCTTTTCCGGCTTTTCTAAAAGCCGGAAAAAAGCGGTGGACATTTTTATTTAAATGCCGCGGGGGATATTTAAATCCCCCGCGGATTTCCCTATTACGACTCGTGAAATTAACATGCCCCTTCCGGAAAAGGGGCCAATGTAGACGAGCCCACAGTGTAAAAATGTCAGAAGGAAGTTGCCTTTTTAAAAAGGCCAATAGAAGCACTTCCCCTTTTGCAAGACAGGTTTCTCTAATATTTCTGGAAACAAAAACTTGAACAGCCAGTTTGTAACCTCTCACACCAATCAGATACACCCATTAGTGATTAGAGCTCCTGCACCCTGCTTTTTAGCGAGGTAGGCACTGAGGGATTTTTGTGCTTCTAAAAAAAGAGATTTCAATAGTGTCCGTAACACGGTTAAACTGAAAACCATTTCCTGCCTCCTGCTTTCATAGCACAAGCCAGTATATAAGCTACTCGCTGCAGAGGAACATGAGCAAAACTTAAACCCAGGCACAGCCCTACAGACAGGATTAAGTTTTTACCTTAACTCCACACAAGTGGCCACATCCTAAGAGGTTTCTTGCCCCATTGATACATATGGAAAATTGTGAAGTAAAAGCTATTGTGATATTTAATACAGGCATCAAGCTAGAAGAGGGGACACAAAATAATGCTATTTTGAACTTACATCTCTCTCATTATCTGATCTCAAGATGCTTTACAAAAGTGGGCCATGCCCATTTTAGAGATGCAGAGCAGTTATGCAACTTGGTCACTGTCGTACAGTCAGCAGGGTCAGAAATAAAGTGCCAATCCCAATTTCTCCGAGTTCCAATCACTCTCCTTAACTCCACTAGAACCGCAGAATGCCTTTAAAACTCATGACCTATTGGTGCAGCCCCCAGGACAGCATTAAGTATTTTCTAGACTAAAAAAAAAAAAAAGACATCCCCTGCCGTAGTTTACAATCTGAGGGACAGAATGCAAGTTTTCGCATATGAACAAACTCTACCTATGCAGAACCTCATGCAGATCAATGGGGTTCTGTGTGGGCACAAAGATCTGCTCGTGTTGCGTAATTTACACAGTCTCGGCCTAAATATTAGTAAAGATGCAATGAGCTACGGCAACCAAGAATAGGGTGCAAAAGAGGCATGAGAAGGGTTAGATTACTGAAGAGAAAGGCCTTTCCGTCAGAATCACCAAGAACAGCACATAAACCCACACGTACGTGCAGGTAAGGCATCGAAACAGCAAATTTTAATCTTAATAGATTTAGAGCACAAAGAAAATGATGGCCTTTATAAAAAGTCCAGAAACCAGAACATACATATTAATCCTGTCTATTTTGGAAAGACAAAAAAAGCCCCCTGACTATATTAGAAATATTCAACTGAGTTTTTTAAATGGCATTTCTTATAATAAGCAGGTTTCACAGTTGCGTTATACTTTACAAGAAAGTTAGAGATGGTATAAGAAGTGTTGTTGACCTTGACCAAGATTTGCAGTTAATTTGTATTTAAAGTTTGCTTGGAAAAGGATAATATGAACTCCAGAGTTTTACTGAGAGATGGAGTAATTTTTGCCAGATATGTTCTCCTCTTTTCCAGGTGACAGTAGCCTTAGAATGGAAGATAATTACTTTTGTGTTGTTGGAGTTGGAGTCAGCAAGGACTCGGCTTATTGAAGTTAACATTGTATAGTAGCCTTTGTGTTTTACAGTTTTAAGTAGATTTGTGAGAGAGGAGAGCAATCAAGCTTGGATCTCGGGCTACTGTAAGAAGCAGACAGCCTTGCAGTTACCATGCTAAGGGACACAACCCAGAGCATACAAGGACACAATTGAGGCAACCTAACAGAATTTTGTTCTTACCTTCTGTTTGCCAGTTGAACCCTCTTATTTTTCCAGGGTCTAGTTTTCATCTCTCTGCCATTGGCTTCTCTCTCTCTCCCATGGGTCTCATAAAGAGAGAAGTATGGCCTTGAAACAGATTGTCTTCTAAATGAAATGTTTTCCCTCTAACAACTGGGAAATACAACATCTTGCCTCAGTTCTGGGCTCTATATGGGGGCATCCTACAAAGCAACATCTGACAGCCAACTTGAGGCTCTGATCAGTGCCACATGCCCCTTTCAAATGTTGTTTTCTAAGGGCCAGCCAGGCCTGTGCATTTGAAGAGGCAGAACAGCAGAGGTATGGCTGGAGGCAGTGCTAAGCGGCATCACCTATAAGACCTCCCTGTGACAGGGGAAGAATGGTTATTGGTAACTCTGCAAGCGGAGTGGTGAGAATGATGATGACATATTCAAGGCAGGCAGGTGCCCCAGAGTTTTAAAGGTCTTTGCAAGTGCTACGGCTGGCTTAAGGAACTAGGCTATAAAACCATTCACTTAGGAGCTGCTTATCCAAATCTCTCCCTCCCCACCAGTAGCTTAAGGGTGTTAGTATTATACTTTGTCTGCAACACATCTATGTTGCTCTCTATTGATGTGGCACTTTATAGAATGTGCTTTGTGACCTGAAGATCTTACAGCCTGTCAGTCACTAGTGCAGAGTAGAAGGGAGGGTATTTTTGCTGGAGATAGTTATTCCTATTTGGGAGGGAAGCAAGGTGATCCTGCAATGGAAGGGTTTGGAGGAGTAGGTGAGTACTTAGTGGTCTCTGATGATTGGTAAACTGAGTTGGGAGGGGAGTTCCTTGGTCCAGGGCCTACTGGACAGGAGTTGCCTCAACAAAAACATTTATAGCAGCTCTGATCAGCAGTGTCAGAGGCCAAGAGTTGACTGCACATGAGGACTGAACTTCTCTTCACCTCTAAAAGTGGCCGTGCCATATTGGATATTCGTGCGGCACCACAGAGGAGACATACAGTCTCTGGTGCCACCCACTCGGTATCTAATTTCTGGGGGTTTCTTGGTGGTATTTGAAGGCCTGTGCGTGTTGTTAACTAAGAAGGTGTGTGGAGAAGTAATATGTGAATATTATACGACGACTGCCTGCCTGTAAACAGGGGCACCCACAGCCTCTGCTGGCCCCTGGGCAAGGTATGGGGGGTGCTTTGTGCTCCTGGAAGAAGCAGGGTCTCGGGCAGAAAGAGTGCACCAGGCAGCCTTCTGCATGGCACTGCCCCTCCCCTCCAGCCTGCAGCGCTGCCTGGAGCATGCAGATCAGTGGTGATTTTAATGGCCTGGGGCTCTGGCTGCTGCAGTAGCAGAGGCTGTGGCTAGGAGCCTCTTCTCTGAATCGCCGGGCCCCGAGGCACCTGTCCCCTTTGCTCCCCCCCATCAGCAGGCCTGCCAGTAATAGACAAGGGGAGGAATCCTGATCCAGGGGAGAAAGTGCTAGTGATTTTTCCACCTATCATCGGGTGTTCTGGCAGATTATGTATCCCAAAGTTTGTCTCATTGAGGGGTGGGGTGGATTCTGCCCAGGTCAAGCCGTGACTGCATACCTGGAGCCCAGTGCACTGGTTAATGCATCCATTAGTGGATCCACTGCTCCAGAGCAGCTGTCAGCTGGGTCTGCCTCCTGTGCGTCAGCTGGGCTTAGCACTTCCTTCTCACCCTGGCCACAGGCACTGCTTTGCATTCAGAGGCTGGGCTAGGAATGAGTGTTATGTTTGTTGGGCAACTTCCAAATTGCATCATGCTTGCAATATTTTTCCCAGTGTGGGAACCTCGGATTTCTTTGTCTCCAGATCTGGAATTCTCAATCTTTGACAAATTCAGCAGCTTCTCTTTCCTCAATGTCCACTCCTCAGGGACAGGGCTGCCATCACCGTTTTCAAATCAGATGCAGTTATGAAATAGACTTCCTACTTGAAATGAAATTGGAGGCCTTGGGGTACATTGAGCTGTCCATTTCCACAAGTCAGTGCACTAGCCTTCCCCACCCTAGCAGAAGAGGGCACAAGGGACATGAAATGCTGAGGCTTTCTTATCACATACATTGCACTGGGGACTTTCTAGCTTTGCTACACACACAATTTATGAGGGTTATTGGCTTGTTCACGGAAATCAGCCTGAAAGGAAAAGACATGCTCATAAAGCACATGCCCACACCCATACACTAGGAGAAGCCAGCCCGTGTTCCAAAAGCTAATTAAAGGCCTTGAAAGTTTTAATGTGATGCTCTTGTCTCAAGTCATGAAGGAAGAGGAAACCTGGTGGAAAACCCCAAATCCTCTAATTCAAAGACTCGATTTCATAGCAGGTGCAGTGACACGCTTGTTCCCTTGGAATGGTGGACTACAGGAAATGTGTGAAGCCTATCTGAGAGGACAAGCTATTCCACTTTGTATAAAATAACTGAGTGGTCCTTGGGCCAGAGAGAGAATCACTCCATGGTACTTGGAAATTCACCTGTCTCCACATCAGATAGAGGAAAGAACTCAACCTAGGACTCCCACAGCCTGGGTGCATGCCCTAACCATGGGGCTAAAAGTTAGACCCCCAACAAATTCTTCCAGATGTTAATACTCTAACTTAAAAAACCCATCTACCTTACTCCCAATTTGTATTAGGGTAGCTTTCACTTCCAGCCATTGGATAGGTTTGCTGCCAGTTCACTGTCCTGTGGTAGGGTTGCCAATTTTGTATTCCTGGGCATCATCACATGACATAATCATGGATGCTGGGTAAACTCAGGGCTGGGGGAGGCAAGCCCCCAGTCCTTCCCTGCCGCCCCCCGTGTATGGTCAGGCCAACCCTCAGCGGGAGGTATGTAGCCCCAGCCTTCTCCCCGAGTGTGGGGAGGGGCGGGTGGCACATGGCTCCAGCCTTCCTCAGAGCACAGGGAGGGTGGGTGCCTCCCCCCAGCCACAGCAGGCAGGCAGCATCCTTGGCCTCAGAGTGTGGGCAGCACCCAGCCCCAGCCTCCCTGACCTCTAGAGCAGTGTTTCCTGATTTTATTTGGCCACGGAACCCTTTTCAGCTTAAAATAATTTCAAGGAACCCCTAGGGTTCCCAAAGTAGAATTTGGCAAGCCAAAAAAAACCACCCCGCCAGAATTGGTTGAGCGGGGCAATGCCACGTTCTCGCGGAACCCTTACTTTCTCTTTGCGGAACCCTGGGGTTCCACGGAGCACCAATCAGGAAACAATGCTCTAGAGGGCTGGCAAAATAGCCCCATACACAGCAGGGCAGAAACTCAGACAGCCCCAGGACACTGAGGGAGCCATATTGAACAGGAGTGGGGGCAGAGGGCGATGCATGTGTGGGGGCAGACTTAGAGTTTTGCAATTGCCTTCCCTTCCCTCTTATACTTGCCGCCCAGGCATATAATCGGGCATTAAAGATTAATCTTGAATTCCTGGAGACTCCAGGTCAGTCCTGGAGAGTTGGCAGCCCTACCTAGGAGGTCTCCATTGTAAGGCTTGGGCGGCTTCGCATGTGAGCTAGGGTGTAAGATGCTCCCTTTCACACCAGCCGAGAATTTGGCCCTCATGATGGTGAAACTACTTCCTCCATGAGAGATCATCGCATTGTGAAATGCAGCCTTGAGAAAGCATCATAAAAATGGGCCAGCTGAAACCCAATTAACTCTCCTACCTCCCCCATAATGGTAATGACCTATTAGTGAGACCGCACTCATTCATTAACACCAAGTACTAACCTAGGTGATTGTGTAAGTCTGGCCTAACGTCTCCCACTCCCTCCCCCTCCTTCTTCTCTCCCATACTTGTAAAAACTTGAAGTCATTCATAGTAGTGTTGCTAGCTTTGCAGACTTAGAGAGGCACAGGCATGAATGAGTCTTTCTGGAAGACTGGAGATGGAGCATGAGACAACCTGGAGCCAAGCTGGTGTCGAAATCCAGACTTCCCTTAGGAAACTTCTTGTATCATAGAGATTTAATCCTTTGTATTGAGCAACTTTGTGAAGCATTTTAGTGCATTTGGCATGTGCTCTGCTCTCCTGAGAATTGTGATTGTATTTTAATTGCTTGATAAATAAAACATAATCATCATTAGTGCAGTCCACGTGCCTGACCCTAGGAGCCTCAATAGGTGCGGTCACAGGGAGAAAGATGCAAAGCGTGAGTCCATTTTCAGTCAGGGCTGACAACAGATTCAACTTTCAAACTGTCTTTCCTGGCCCCTTAGACCCCCCATAGACACTTTCACTCAGATTCCTAAGACGGAATCGTGTTTTCTTCTTACTCCAGAGTCCATTTGTCTCCTAAATGAAAGGAGGTGGCTGTTCTGTTGTCCTCCTCTGCCTCATCCCTTCTAGGCCTCCTCAGATTCTGTGTGGCCTACATCCCAAGGTCTTATTTAAGGTCTGTTTATGAGCTGGTGTTACTTCAACAACCTGATAACACACAGCAAATGTTGGCTCACCAACCCCTGTATTTATTGAGGATCACGGGCGTGACCTAATTAAAATGCTTCCTAAGCCTGCATTATTTTTTCTGCTCCTCTTCTTTGCCATGGGGATATCTCCAAGTGGCCTTTTGAGGCCCCTCTGCTCTGGTTACTCACTGTATATATCCTGCTGGGATTGAGCCCTTTCTCTTGTTGAGCCCAGAGCGCTCGAGTTACATCCATTTCTTTAATAGATTCCTGCTTTACCATGTGAGGATTTAGATAGCTGCTGCCTGCTCACAGCACACCTGTGTGGATTAATCTACTAACCTAAATCTTGCCCGAAGTTACACAAGAGCACAGCCCAAATTGAAGTCATTGGGGCATAACCTGGATACAGGGGCAGACCGGGCCTCAACTTTGGGGCTTTTTTGGTATTGATTGTACCTCCGTCCTGACACTCCCAAAGTAGCTGGTCCAGCTTTGTATCTACGCACTTCCATGTTCACTGCTCTCAATGTCTGTAAAAGATGGGAGAACCTGGCCTTCACTGGTCTTTGTTTCCCAGCCTGGCATCATGCCTGTTGAAGATAGTTTAGAAACTGAACTTTCTTCTTCTGGTGATCTTGCCTCAATGGCTCTAGTGGGACTTTCTCCCCTACCCCATGGGATGGATTGGCATCAGTGTTCCCTGTAAGCGGTGCACTTGTGCGGCCTCTCAGGAAACATGCAGATGCTGCCCAGCTGCCTAGCAGAGCACCCCCAGCTAGGTTTACTGTTTCTCCTGGTGGTGCACATTCACACATGCCTTGGTGCACATAACATTTAATCCATACAAGGATGGAAAAGATTAGAGGGAACATTGATTGGCACCCCCCAACCCATGGGGGATAGGTTGGCACAAAGTGCCTAAGAGCCCCCGGCAGAGGGAAGGACCCCAATTGTGTGAGGTGCTTTACAAACACGGCCCCAGAGAGTTTGCAGTCTAAGCAGGTGTCATCATCACCCTTGTCCCATTGCCTTCTCAGACAGTTGCCTCTGTTCTCCCTCTTTTCTCTTCCTGTTTCTTTCTTTTCATGTTTTCTGACTTAATATTATTGTGATAGATTTCTTGCTTTGTGCTCTCTCTCTGTCCCCAGCTTTTCCCCTTCACTGGCAGCCCACCTGCTGCTGCTCAGAGAGGCAGCATTCACCGACGGCTCAGGAACATGTGCTGCCCTGGCACGTGCCGGGAGAGGAGACTCAGGATGGGGGTTGGCTTCCCTGAGCCTGCAGCCCTGTCCTCATGGGCTGCTCCAACACCCCACATTACTGTCCAAGGGGAAATAAGGCCGATCTGGGCCCTTGAAGAAATCCCTGTCCCTTACTGCTCCCCCGAACAAGTCTGGAGCTCTGGTAAGGGCCCCGTTACCCTCTAGCTGGACCGCAGATTTCTCCTGTGGACCTTAGAGTCCCTCCTTGGCTGCCGAGGG
This sequence comes from Pelodiscus sinensis, assembly GCF_052426305.1. NCBI lineage: Eukaryota > Metazoa > Chordata > Testudines > Trionychidae > Pelodiscus > Pelodiscus sinensis. Next base: position 9,884,216 of record NC_143062.1, read on the forward strand.
GGAACCGGACCCCTGGGCACAATGTTTGGTTTGTTCTCAGAAGCACGCGCTACGAAGGGATTGCAGTGGCTTTTCTCCTCAGTCTCAGAAAAATGTCTCCTATGCCCCAGTGACCCATTTATTATTTAGGTCAGACAGAAGCAGGGGAAAAACAGCGTCTCCGTCAGAAACATGTAACAAGCTGTTCTTCAGGGAGCCAGCTCCCTCCGGAAAATAAAGATATTTATCGTGGGCAGGGGCGGCTGGCCCACACCTCTTCCTTTCCCTCCCCTCTGCCAAAGCAAGCCATCAGTCCGGATGGCAAGTGTTAGCAGGCTGGGATACTAGCCACACGCAAAGGTAGTCAGAAAGAACACATGTAACTGTTTGAAGTGAGAACTGGGGTTTTCTAGCATGGAGCACATGGGCAGGGGACACCAGACACACCAGCATTAAAGGATTAATGAATCTCTCTCAAAAGGAGTGGCAAACTTGGATTCGTTTATTACGAGGCTGTCTCCTCCAGTCACCAGTCCATCACACTGCTTGTTAGTGTGTGTACAATGTACTCTTGAGATGACGGCATCGCCTCTGTGTCCAGCTGAGATCAGGGCCCCTTTGTGTTAGGTGTTGTACGTACAAATAAGAGAGATCCACTGCCACGAAGAACTTGCAATCTGACAAGGGAAGACAGAAGTGCAGGAGCTCGGTAGCACCTGAACCCGGGTGTCTACGACCCAGTGCTATACCTGAACCACCAGCTGAGCCTTCCTCTCTGCGGAAGCTTCTGTAGCTGATGATATACACTTGGAAACTGCAGCATCTATTGCATTTTTTAATTGCTCTCTGCTGTGACTTGAAATCACAGGCAATTTGACAAGCAACCACTAGTTAAAAACCAAAATCAAACCTCCCCTCTCCCAAACTCTGGGACAGGCGGGCGGGGGCAGCAGGAGAGAGCTGACTGTGACAATCAAGAGGCGAGAGAAGGGACCGGATGTGCTCTTTCCTAGAGCAGACGCTCTCAACCCTTTCTATAGCATTGCCTGCAGCCGCACAGTGTCTTGGGACCATTTGCGATCTCACGTACCTGCTCCCTTCCCACATGCAGTGGCAGAACACCCCAGAGACCCCGTCAGTAATTGCTCACATGGAATAGGAGTATGAAGAAAGTTGTTAGTGTGTTTGCGGCCGCCTTTTCATGTGATTGAACAACTAGGCTGTACCATGTGACCTGCCAGCCCCATGCAGACCTCCGCTGGAGAAACGCTGTTTCAGAACAGGCAGTTCTAGTCAGGGAACAGTATTTCTGTAAGTAATCAAGAGACTCTTTATCCCCTTTAGGAGCTCTTTGAGGCAAGGACTGGTACTTACTGTATGTATAGTATTGCTTAGCATACAGAGTCCCCAGCCCGGCTGAGATCTCTAAGGGCGATAGCCGTATAGCTAAATAATGATAACATAAGAACGGCCGTACTGGGTCAGACCAAAGGTCCTTCTAGCCCAGTATCCTGTCTACCGACAGTGGCCAGCACCAGGTGCCCCAAGAGAGGGTGGACCGAAGACAATGATCAAGCGATTTGTCTCCTGCCATCTCTCTCCAGCCTCTGACAAACAGAGGCCAAGGACACCATTTTATCCCCTGGCTAATAGCCTTTTATGGACCTAACCTCCATGAAATTATCTAGCTTCTTTTTAAACTCTATTATAGTCCTAGCCGTCACAGCCTCCTCTGGCAAGGAGTTCTACAGGTTCGCTGTGTGAAGAAGAACTTTCTTTTATTCGTTTTAAATCTGCTACCCATTAATTTCATTTGGTGTCCTCTAGTTCTTTTATTTAGGGAACTAATAAATAACTTTTCTTTATCGGCCCTCTCCATACCACTCATGATTTTATAGACCTCTATCATATCCCCCCTCAGTCTCCTCTTTTCTAAACTGAAAAGTCCCAGTCGCTTTAACCTCTCCTCATATGGGACCCGCTCCAAACCCCTAATCATTTTAGTTGCCCTTTTCTGAACCCTTTCCAAGGCCAAAATATCTTTTTTGAGGTGAGGAGAAAACATCTGTACACAGTATTCAAGATGTGGGCGTACCATAGTTTTATACAGGGGCAGTAAGATATTCTGTGTCTTATTTTCTATCCCTTTCCTAATAATTCCTAGCAATCTATTTGCCTTTTTGACCGCCGCTGCACAGTGCGTGGAAGTTTTCAGAGAACTGTCCATGATAACTCCAAGATCCCTTTCCTGATTTGTCGTAGCCAAATTAGCCCCCATCATACAGTACATATAGTTGGGGTTATTTTTCCCAATGTGCATTACTTTACACTTATCCACGTTAAATTTCATTTGCCATTTTGCTGCCAAATCACTGAGTTTGGTGAGATCTTCTTGGAGTCCCTCACAGTCTGCTTCTGTCTTGACTATCCTAAACAGTTTGGTATCATCCGCAAACTTTACTACCTCACTGCTTACCCCTTTCTCCAGATCATTTATGAATAAGTTGAAAAGGATTGGTCCCAGGACTGACCCTTGGGGTACACCACTAGTTACCCCTCTCCAATCTGAAAGTTTACCATTTATTCCTACCCTTTGTATCCTGTCTTTTAACCAGTTCTCAATCCAAGAAAGGACCTTCCCTCTTATCCCATGGCCATGTAATTTACACAAGAGCCTTTGGTGAGGGACCTTGTCAAAGGCTTTCTGAAAATCCAAGTATACTATATCTACTGGATCCCCCTTATCCGCATGCTTGTTAACCCCTTCAAAGAACTCTAATAGATTAGTAAGACAGGATTTCCCTTTACAGAAACCATGTTGACTTTTGTCCAACAAATTATGTTCTTCTACATGCTTCACAATTTTATTCTTTACTATTGTTTCGACTAATTTGCCCGGTACTGAAGTTAGACTTACTGGTCTGTAATTGCCAGGATCGCCTCTAGAGCCCTTTTTAAATATTGGTGTCACGTTGGCTACCTTCCAGTCATTAGGTACGGAAGCCGATTTAAAGGATAGGTTACAAACCACAGATAATAGCTCAGCAATTTCCGATTTGAGTTCTTTTAGAACCCTTGAATGAATACCATCCGGTCCCGGAGATTTGTTAACATTAAGTTTTTCTATTTGTTCCAAAACCTCCTCTAATGACACTTCAATCTGGGACAGTTCCTCAGATTCATCACCCACAAAGGACGGTGCAGATTCGGGAATCTCCCCAACGTCCTCAGCCATGAAGACTAAAGCAAAGAAATCATTTAGTTTCTCCGCAATGGCTTTATCATCCTTGATGGCTCGATCATCTAGGGGACCCACAGGTTTTTTAGCAGGCTTCCTGCTTTTAATGTACTTAAAAAACATTTTGTTATTTCTTTTTGAGTTTTTGGCTAGCTGTTCCTCAAAATCTTTTTTTGCGTTTCTTATTACATTTTTACACTAGATTTGACAGTGTTTATGTTCCTTTCTATTTATCTCACTAGGATTGGACTTCCACTTCTTAAAAGATACCTTTTTGTCCCTCACTGCTTCTTTTACATGGCGGTTAAGCCACGGTGACACTGTTTTAGGTCTCTTGCTATGTTTTTTAATTTGGGGTATACATTTAAGTTGGGCCTCTATTATGGTGTCTTTAAAAAGTTTCCATGCAGCTTTCAGGGATTTGGCTCTAGTCACTGTGCCTTTTAATTTCTTTTTAACTGACCTCCTCATTTTTGTGTAATTCCCCTTTTTGAGGCAAGGACTGGTACTTACTGTATGTATAGTATTGCTTAGCATACTGAGTCCCCAGCCCGGCTGAGATCTCTAAGGGCGATAGCCGTATAGCTAAATAATGATAAAATCAGCTCTGCTTTTTAGCGTGTTGTGGCTAGAAGGGGCTTCTATTAAAACCTGTCATATAAAGATGTGCATATTGAATGAGGGCAGGTACTGGATACACATAAAACAGACACGTGACAGTGTTGTGCAGCTGTCACAGCCAGACAGCTAGCCACTCCAAAGGAGTTGTGTAGACCCAGCTTGGATTCACCAGCCATATTATACACCTCAGCTGGGGTGAATTCAGAGAAGACCAGAGACAATTCTTGTGTTTTTATATAACACTGACACCACAAATACATCAAATGCAACAGGCCAGGCTATCCCAGTGGACTTAATAAATGTCCACCTCACAGGTATTATGCAAAACATAACATCCAACTATAATGACAGAAAAGTTTGCTTTGCTGAGATCCAATCTTGTCAGTAAATAGCACCTCTAGCCCTTCAGTCTGTCAAAGGAACAATAAACAGCCATCCTGCACTTGCCGTGTAGGTAGCTGACACTTTCCTGGGTGAACCTTTTTTTCGTCTAGGTGTTGGAAAGAAGTTCCAGAACCACAGTTCTTGTTTAATCTGTCTCTGCTTTCTTGCTCCAAGACATTTCCAGATAATCAAAGATGATTAAACTGTGGAACTCCTTGTTGCATGAAGTAGTTGAGGCCAAGAACTTAAGATTCAAAAAGGGATTTGTCATGTATGTGGATAACTAGACTACCCAGAGTTATCAGAATGTAACTATAACACATTTTTGGAAGGAATATTTAACTGTGTTCTTCAGGGCTCAATGGCTCACTACTGGAGAGTAGGATGAGGGTTATGGACATCTGTCCCCCTGACAGATTATTTCACATTTGTTACTGCTAGGTGTGTTACAGCCAGAACAAGTGACTGAAGCCTACGTAGACAAGTTAGTGTTCAAGCAACAATAGCAGTGAACCCACGGCAGCGGGGGGCAGGGAGCACTGACTGTGGCTTTTATGTTTTATTGCTTTCAAACTCTCTTTTGAAAACTTCAGATCATTTTTCTGTTGCTGCTCCAGTTTCTTACACACACACGATCTAATCACACAGACCCTGGACTTGAGCGGATGTAGGATTGGGCCCACTCTGTCTGCTGTTATGTGCTACCTTTTCAGTTTCCTCTCTTCTTCCCTGCCTTTGATGTCCCTCTTGTCATATGGCCTCTCCTCTTCAGTTTCAGGTCATTTACTCGCTAACCCTTTGAGCTCAAGGTTATTTTCTTTGCTCCTGTTTCACCTGCTGTGTTTGTCCTCGGGCCACATTGTTTGACTAGACTAGTGTTGTGCAGCTATACTCCCACCCGTACTGGCCATCTCTGCAGTAGTCCATTTGCCTAATGTAGCCAGACCCTAAGATACACAGACAGCCCCAAATCCTTTTATATACTAACAGGAGAGCGGGGAGACTTGAATCAGTAATGAGTCAAATTCACCAAGGCCAGGCCTGATGATGGGGGCAAGGGCAAGGGGGAGGAAGGGACAATTGCCTCAAGACCTGGTGATTCAAAGGCAGCAGTGGCGGCTGGAGCTCGGGGCCCTTTAAATTGCTGCTGGAGTGCCGTGCTCTGAGCATCTCTGAGGGCTGGGGGGGAAGGGGTGTGCAGCACTGAGGCCTGGCTGACCCCGGCCTTGCTCCTTCCGCCAGAGGCTCTGCCTCCCCCAAGAGCACAGAGTTGCCCCGCCATCAAGCGTGACCAGGGTGCCAGCATACAGCCTTTAGGCTACTTAAGCTCCCATGAAGGCTTCAAAAAGGAGTTCCATCAGCTCCAGAACTGTAGAGTCCAGTTTCTGTGCACAGCTCCCCTTTCCTGAAGGAGTGTGGGTACTGACTGACTTTCTGTGGGAAATGAAGAGTACTTTATGTCTGGGGGCAGACCTGTTCTTAGGTTATGTAGCTTTTGTGGAGCAGATTCTAAGAATCGCTGGTTTGCGGTCCTTTGCCAGTTTCTTATGCAACCCCCCAAACATGTGCACTTCCCCTGTCCTGGTGATCAGGCTGCATGTGAAATATTGCTGAGTGCATAACTGCTAAATTTGTGTGCCTGATAACTGTGGAACCAGTACATAGTTGATGGAAGTCCTTACCTTCACAGTCACAGCCTTTAGTTAGCCATGAATTTCAGTGAACACTGCAAGTTATTAGAATCTCTGCCTACAGATCACAGTGAGATTCTACAATGAAATGTGCGAGAAGCGAAATGAGGATGTATAACCGGTGCCTCTTTCACACAACAGACCGACTCCCTGCGTACATTCAGTCACATCTGTTGACTTCAGTGACAAAGTAAATGTTTACTCTTTTAAACCCTATTAGCACTGCATAGCCAAGAGAGCTGGATTCTGTTAAGACTTACATATCAGCACTAGAGAGCTATTAACTAAAATGCACAGGGACGCATTTAAGGGCACATTGATTGTGCAGCTGTAACCCAAGGTAGATTTGGGCCTTTATTGTGGGAGGCCATGATGAATGAGAAAGAAACAACGCAGCTTGACTTTCAGATCCCAGTTTGGGACGGTGGTGCTGGCAGGTAAGGGAAAAGCACTTCTTTACTAGTTAGCAGCATACATTTGCTGTGACCAAAAATAAAACAACGCCATTTTCAAAGTCATTCATAGTTAAAAGCGTGCTTTGGGCCTGACTCTCCTCTCACACTGGTGTAAATCAGGAGTGACTCCACCGGAGTCAGAGGAGTTACTGTGGTTTAAAAACTGTTGGGGTGAGAACGGAAGTGGAGCCTGCATGCTTAAAGCAGAGAAACATGTTGGGCTTGGAGCTCGCTGGGCTGACCGCCATAGAAATAATAAAACAATTGGGTTGGGTTATTGACGTTTTGATAACGTCTAACATGCACCTTTTCCTGCTGGGAGCCCTTGCTTATGGTAATCGAGGCTCTGGAGATGTTTTCCTGCTTCCTCTGTTAAAAAGCAAACTTGACTTAGAGCTAGTATGAAATTAACAAGGCAGCTGACACTGTCGTACATGTTAATAATGCTTTAGGGATTTTTGAATCTAACAACAATCTAAACAGCTGTCATGGATGGTGAGTAACTTTAATCCCACCGGGGATATTCCTCCCATCCCTTGCCTAGCTTTTTTCTGATATTTTTGTTGTTGGAAACTTAGTGTTGATAATAATGGTATTTTGACAGCAATTGACATGCAAAAATGGAACCATGCACTTGAAAAAAATACAGCTGAGATTCACAGGCAGCTACTTGCGTGCAGGCCTGTCAACATGTGCTCCCAAAAGGCGTCAGGGGGACATATAGGGTCTGGTTTTCTGCAGCCTCACGCATTTGTGCAGGGTGGCCTTGTGAGCAGAGCACTGAGGCCTTGGTTTTATTCTGAGCTCTACGGCTGGCCAGCTGGATGACTGAATACTTCCTTTCTCCTTGGCCCCATGTCCCCATAGGAAAAAGGGGAGTGGAGCTAGGTATCATTATTAGTTGCTCCCTTCTGCACAAGTGTAAATCATCTACTGGCCTACATGGGTGAAAGTCCTTGGAAGTCAGTGGAGGCCTGTCCATTTACAATCACGGGGAATTTGGTCCAATGGGTGAAAATGGAGCCAAAATTGGGTGCATATGCCTAAATCAGGTCCAAAGCAGTGGTGTGCTAGGACAGCATTTGGTTCCAGGCATCCTCCTTAGTTTGCTAACAGACAAAGAGCTCTATATTTTTAATGTGTATCTCTCTGCCCCTTCTCTCAATGCGTTTCTTTTCTGAAGAAACTATAGTTGCCGGCTGACCAATTTCTACTTGGAATATTTCCTGCTGAAGAATTTCTTGTTTATTTTTGTTTCTCTTGTGCAACCCTCTTTTCATGGACTGCCTGGGCTTTTTTTAAAATCAGGCTTGTGTGTGCTCTTGCAAATGACATCACCTTGTTATCTTTCCAGACCTCCCCTGCACGCACAGGAAACCTTGCATGAGAGTTCTTTGCTGCTGTTCCTTATGTGATATGTTTTCCTTATTATTTTGGCCTTTGCTTGCCTCTGAGGTATGGTGACGGGATGACATTTATAAACTTTGGTTGTGTATGTATTTATCTTTGATCCTATGTGTCCTTTCTCTTTTAGTGCATCATTCCAATCTGTTTCATTTAGGACTTGCTGCTCTATGCTGAATCTTACCAGCTCAGCATCCTGTTTCTCTTTGTTTTTATTTTTGTCTTAATTATATAGTCTGTTAAATCCATGGAGCCTAGTGCTTAGATCAGGGTAAGCAAACTTTTTGTCTTGAGGTCACATCAGGATTCAGAAATTGTATGGAGGGAAGGGTAGGGCTGTGCTCCTGAAAGAGCTAATCATGGCCTGTCCACCAGCCCCTATCTGACCCCCCGTTATGGTCATGTGGATCAGACCAATGGGTCCATCTATCCCTGCATCCTGTCTTCCAACAGTGGCCAATGCCAGGTGCCCTAGAGGGAGTGACCAGAACAGGGAATCATAACATGTTCCCTCCCCTGTCGCCCATTCCCAGCCTCTGACAAACAGAGGCCAGGGACATTTGAGAGCATGGTTTTGCATCCCTGCTCTTCCTCGCTAATAGCTATTGTTTGACCTATCCTCCATGAACTTATCTACTTCTTTTTTGAATTCCATTGTAGTCTAAGCATTCATGACATCCTCTGGCAAGGAGTTCCACAGGTTGACTATACGTTGTGTGAAGAAATACTTTCTTGTGTTTGTTTTAAACCTGCTGTCTGTTAATTTAATTTGGTGTCTCCTACTAATAGCTTTCATTGGACCAACCTCTGTTGGTGAGAGAGACAATTTTTTAAGCCAGCCAACAACTCTCCAACACCTTCTATTTTAAAGAGTTTAAGGATGACCTGAGGCTACAATTTACCCAGGAACTTAAGGATGTCATCAAATCCCCATTCCCCAGCCACTCCAACAGAGAGTCTACACATTTTTCCCACATGTAACCACCCTGGATGCCTTCTCCAGGCTTCCCAATATACACACACAAAGGAACCAAAACAGATTCATCCTATCTGGCCAATCTACTTTTGCAGAAGGAATATCTGCATTCATAGAGACCCTCTTAAACTACTCACTGCATCGCTTCCTCCAGGACACAACTGATTTCCTCCACAGTATTAACAGCTGCCTGTAGAACACCATCCTAGTCACCCTGGATGTTACCTCCCCTATATGCCAGCACCCCTCACCATGACAGCATAGCTGCCTGCCTCAGAGCAACAAACAACTCTCTAGCATCCAACCAACGGATCTTCAAACTCCCCCATTTCATCCTCCCTCATAAGAATATTACATGAAGCCCAGACCTAACAAAGAGCTCTGGGTAAGCTCGAAAGTTTCTCTCTCTCACACACAGAATTGTCTTATAATAAAAAACTGTTACCTCCTCCACCTTGTCTCTCCAGTTGCTTCTAAGCAGGCTGCTAAGTGCTCCTCTCTTCACTTTCTTCCTCTCCCAGTTTTTCATTTACTCAATGGGTTGTGGTAAAGTCCAAGATGTTGACATCTCTCTACATTAATTTACTTTTAGTTCCTGTCTGGCTTTGCGATGCTTCTGGTAAACCCAACCCGCTCATAAACTTGCCCCACATGCAACCTGCTGGAGTTTTCAGATGGTTTCCCCATTATTACTCTTCTTTTTATTCCTCAGCCCTCTAACTCTTTTGGTTTCTTTGCTAATTTTATTTCCTCTCATTTGCTTATACTGAATAAACTCCACCTAGGCCAGACCAGTGAACAGAGGAGAGCATTTTCCTGTGTAGCGTAACATAAGGAAGCTAGATAATTAGCTAATGGGACAAGATAATTAGCAATGAGATGATTAATAATTTACATTCATATAAAGTCTTCCATTCTAAAAAATCCCTAAGGACTTCACATCTACCATACACACAGAGAGAGACAAGCTCCCTCAAATATATATCTGACTGTCTGTTCAAGAACTCCTTCCTCCTAAATGGTAAGAGCTAGGAACATCAAATTTGGTATACAGCTTCCTCTTCTCATATGAAACATGAATTTATTTTCCGGTAACCATCCCACACAGCGACATCATAAGCATCCAGGAACCCAGCCCTGCAATCAGCCCCGTTGCCAACTCTACCCACATATCTATTCATGCAAGCGAATTCATCACTGGTGTCAATCACACAAGCCACCAAATCAGAGGGTCATTTAACTGCACATCGAGTAATGTGATCTATGCCAGCAATGCCCCACTGCAATATATATTGGAAAAACTGGACAGTCCCTACGGGAAAGACTCAATGGACACAAATCAGATATCCGTAAAAGGAACATACAGAAATCTGTTGGTGAACACTTTAATTTGCCTGGTCATTCATTAAGAGATCTTCAAGTTGCTGTTTTATTACAGACCAGTTTCACAAGCCAAATATACAGGGAAGGGTTGGAAGTACAAGTTATTCACAAGTTTAATTCTCATGCCAATGGTTTGAATTGAGATACTGGATGGCTGGGACATTATCAACCAACCAAACAATGAAGGTGCCAATGGTTCTTTGTCTGTGTAGATTCTGGTGTTAGTACACTTCCTCTCTAATTGCTAACTAATGGTCCTTATCTGCTTCTTTTAACTATCCAGTTTTTAGGTGCCTATTACCAGCTCAGTTTTCCCTTTGATATTTATATACCCACTGCCTCCTTTTGTCCCCCTCCTCCCATTTTTCCTCCCCCCCCTTCTCTGCTATTTATTTTGGTTCTGGACATACAACACTCCAGTCATCTAAAGAAGTGGGCTGTGCCCACAAAAGCTCATGATTCCATCTACATGTTTTGTTAGTCTATAAAGTGCTACCAGACTATTTGTTGTTTTTTAAGTTTGTTGTGTTTTAAGTGTATCGTATCTTAAAGCAAGGTCAGGGTTTGGTTGTGCCAGGAAAATGTGATATGCCTGGAATATGATTGTGATTGCTTCTCAGAAAACCATACAGAAGAGACAGAATCACCAGGCAGGTGTAAGTGATTATTCCAACCCCGCGCCTCCCACCCCTTTAAGGGAGGGAGTGTCAGTCCCACCCCCAATTCATACAGGAACATTGCTGGGTGTTGCCGTTCATCAGGGAGTAAGGGGAAAGTGCACAGTTTGCTGCATTCCTCCCTCTGGCCAAGGAGCTCAGGAAGCCGATGAACCTGGACCTGCCCCAGCTGGGGGACATGCACCCTCCCCCCAGTAGTGCTGGAACGGCCATGGAGAGGTGCTTCTTACCTGGCCCCAAGATGCTGCAGTGAGAGAGGGCTGGGGTGGTCCTCTTTTCCCTGGGCAGCCTGCAAACTGAACCACTGCTCCTGGGCCCCTCCCCAGAGCCATCATTCAAACGACGCATGAGCATTTTCATTTCTAAGAAACAACAGTGAGCTAAGGACCCGAGCAACATGAGGTAATTCGTCTAGTACTTTATTACATAGCATTCTGCCATCTACACAGTACCACCAACATACAGCCACCTCGGGGGTAGAGAGCGCACACGGCAGTCTGGGAGAGGAAATTCTGGCTTGGGACATGAATGCCAACAGCTGCGTGGAAGAGCAGCACTATGGGACACATTCTGCCACTCTTATGTAACCCCCTGTTACGCTGTGGGTTCCCCCTCAGGATCACAGCTCTGTCATCATCGGGGTTACCCGCCAACGGGTGCTCACCCTTTCCCTGGTGTTCCCCCCTTCCCAGATCCCTTCATCTCACAGTTTCCCAGTGATCCCCCTGAGTCTGCCTGCCTCAGTTCAGCGAGACTTGCCTGGCCCAGTGCTCTGCGGAGAAGGAGGGGGACTCGGGCCCGCCCCCGCTCCAGATCCCGGCCCAGGACCCTAAAGGCAGCGAAGTGGATTTGCTGTCTGGTTGGTGGGGAGTTTCCTCATAACTCACCAACCCTCGGGGAGGGGTTGCTCCTTCTCCTGTCCCCGTCCTGGGCCACTTCCTCCTTCTGTTTGCAGTCGTTGGCTTGGCGCATTAGCTGCACAGGGTCCTCAGCAGTTCTCTCCCTGAGGCCCCCCCCCCCGGTGGGGCTGGGATGCCATTTAAACTGCTGCCGAACATGGCCACACTTGGCACGCCCCCCTCACTCGCCAATGACGTCAGTTGACGTCCTCCCCTTGCCAGCTTCGGCCCGGCCCCTGATGGCCCCAGAGCAGGCCAGACAAGATCGCCGGTGAGCATCACCGGGGTTTGGGCACTCAGCCATCTCCGGGCTTAGCACCTCCCGCTCCGGGCTCCTCACGATGCGCTCGCTGCTGAGCGCCTCCTCCTGCGGCCTTGAAGTGCAGGGCATTGGGAACTCCACTTGTTGGGAGCCTAGTGCCCTGTCACACCCCCCGAGGTTGGATTTGAATGTGGGACTGCTGGAATTTAGTGTAGTGGCCTCTCCAGCTTGAGCTATAAAGCCAATTAGCTCTCAACTTAGGCGATAGAGCTCCCTTGTTCTTCTCTCTTGCTGTAAGTGGTCTAAGTATCACTACATGGGACAGTGAACCACACTAGGGCTACGTCTATATTGCTTCCTTCTTGCGCAAAAGCCTATGCAAATGAAGCGCAGATTAGCATATTGCCACGCTTCATTTACATAATTAATTATGGGCTATTTTTGCGCAAGAGGCTTTTGCACAAAAAAGAGCTGTGTAGACGGTTCCTTTTTGCGCAAAACCCCCTCTTGCGCAAGAGCCGTTCTTGAGAACCCAATGCCCCTCCCTTTCCCCAAAACCAGGCAACCTCAACCCCCCTGCTCTAACCCAATGCCCTTTTCCTCCTGCAGAGCTGGGGACATAAATCTAGCAGGGCAGAGGGTAATACCCTGGGTCTCATCAGAATCACGCGCTTTTCCCTCCATGCGCTGGAGCCGTGCACAGAGCATCTGTGAATGGTCCGGGCATGTGGCTCCGAATATTCCACTGAAGGCACATGCCACTGCCCCCTCCCTGTTTCGGGTTGCCAGATGGTTTCAGAAAAAATACAACAAAAAAAGGCCGCCGAGAATTGTTAAGAAAAAAAAAGCGTGACCCCTTTAAGAAATGCGTGGTGAGGCTTTTTAGCCCTAACAGGTTGCCGGCGGCTGCCTGCCATCTTGCCTTCCTGCGCAGGGCTGGACAGCTTCCCTGCGGAACCTGGTAAGCCCTAGGGTTGCCAGGCTGCCTCCTTATTGAGCTGGACAGCCTGGGATTTTCGCCTCCTGGCCGGAAAAAAATCAGAAAGTACCGGACATTTTAGTTGTCTGGTATTTTCAGAATTTTTTTACCAGAGGGGAGGCAAAAATACCGGACTGTGCGGTTCAATACTGGACACCAGGCAACCTATCCCTGATCCCCTTTGCAGGGCAAAAAATCCTGGACATTTTTTGCCTTTTAAAAAACCCGTCCGGATGGCGATTTAACATGTGAAAACAAGGACATGTCTGGGAAAAACTGGACGTATGGTAACTCTATTCAAACCCCAGTGCAGACTTTTCTCACCCCGGCCTCACTGCCTGGTTCTGCCGCCACCTCACCATGTCTCTTGCTGCCCAGCTCCCCTACTGCCTCTTGCCACCCCTGGCAGCTCCTACGTACGGCCTGACTCAGGGCAGTGAAATGTGGCTTGGCTCGCAGGGAGGTGCTGCCACTGTGGCTGATGCGGCTGGCGAGCTCTCCTGCCACCTCTTGCTGCTCCCCCCCCGCTGGCTGGCAGCTCCTGCGCACCTGGTTCAATGTGGCGCCATGCGGCTCGGCTCGCTGGGAGGCGCTGTCGCTGGAGCCCACAGCAACGAGGCAGGCAGGTGGCCCGGGAAGCGGCTCAAGGTGCCACAGGCCGCATACAGCTTGAGCTATAAAGCCAGTTGGCTCTCAGTTTAGGCTGTAGATCTCCCTTGTTCTTGTCTCTCGCTATAAGTGGTTTAAGTGCCACTACATGGGACAGTGAACCACAATAGGTGTGTGGGTTACACATATTCACACTGAAGCTGTCTAACTCTAGGACCTACCCTGTATGGGTATGTCTACACTACCCCGCTAGTTCGAACTAGGAGGGTAATGTAGGCATACCGCACTTGCAAATGAAGCCCGGGATTTGAATTTCCCGGGCTTCATTTGCATAAGGGGGGCGCCGCCATTTTTAAAACCCCGCTCGTTCGAACCCCGTGCGGCGTGACTACATGGGGCACGAACTAGGTAGTTCGAACTAGGCTTCCTAGTTCGAACTACTGTTACTCCTCGTGGAATGAGGAGTAATGGTAGTTCGAACTAGGAAGCCTAGTTCGAACTACCTAGTTCATGCCCCGTGTAGCCGCGCCGCACGGGGTTCGAACGAGCGGGGTTTTAAAAATGGCGGCGCCCCGCTTATGCAAATGAAGCCCGGGAAATTCAAATCCCGGGCTTCATTTGCAAGTGCGGTATGCCTACATTATCCTCCTAGTTCGAACTAGGAGGGTAGTGTAGACATACCCTATTTTATTAATGGGACTGTTCCTGGAGAAAGTTGATGATCACTGCAAGTAAGGGGGGCAAAACTGGGTCCTGCAAAAGTTGGGTCAAACTCATCTCTTGTGTAACTTGACTTGAAGTCAGTGGCTCGTAATATCTTAGAGCATCTTATTACCTGTCGTGCGGGACCATGACTCAGCTGCGTACTTTGAACTCTCGCTCCGTGGTTCTCTGAGGCCATTAATTATACTCGGCAGTGGAATGATAAATGCTGGGAGTGAAATGCAGACATTCAGGGCTCTGGGTGAAATGCTGGCCCCTTTGCAGTCAGTCCCCAGACACCACTCATATCAACGGGGCCAGGATTTCACTGCCTCTGTGTAGCTCTTCACAGATTCTGCAGCAATGGTCACCGAGGCTAGCCTTCTGTACAGAGAACGGCCCCACAATAATTCCCAGAGCAGAGCTTGTAGAAACACCTCCAGCGTTGCTATAAAAATGGTCGGTGATGGAAAACCCTCCATGACGGTTGGTAAGCTGTTCCAATAGTGAATTTCTGTGGCTGTTAAAAATCTATGCCTCATTTCCCGTCTGAATTTGTATAACTCCAGCTTCCAGCCTCTAGATTGCATAGAACTTTCTCTGCTAGATTAGGGTCCTAACAGATACATTTCTCTAGCATAATAAACGCAGTCCTGTACCTCTTTATGCTGCTTGAGTGAAACTTACCTCTCTTCAGAGGCTCACACGCAGCCCTATGCTCCACTGTGGCCCTGTGGAAAGACTTTGGGAGGCGGTAATAGGAGCACAGGGACGTGTATTCATCTTCTGGAGAAAGATGAATTTCACTGACACATGGGGCATCAGTAGCATGGAGGGTCTTGCAAGTGCCCTTGAATTTCGTCTTTAGTCACTGTGGGTGACGTTCATCCTGGGCAGAGGTCTTGCAAAGTGTCAGTGAACCACTGAGGCCCTCAAAGTAAGGGGTAAGTAAGATCTAAATGGTGCACAGCTTTGTGTGGACCTTCTGGACAGTGGTGGATTTCACCCAGCACTTGTTGGAGGTTTAGGGAATTTTCCCTCCTTCCCATTCTCTAATTCTTTTGAACGTGCCTAGACGCTCACACAGTCATTGTAGGATAAGTAGCAGAATGACTCAAAGTCTTCCTGTCCTTTGCCCTTCTCTGCAGCCGAAATTTTTCTCCTGTAATCTCATTCTCCTGGTGAAGAAAGCCCATAAAGCAGAGGTTCCCAAACGTTTCGGCATCACGCCCCCTTTTTGATTTTTGAGAAACCCTCACACCCCCGCTCCCAAAAAAATAGCAGAAAAACTTGGGGTGAGATTGACGGGGGTGTGTGTGGCTGGGTCGCCTCGCACCGCCTCTGGAAGTTCTTCACGTCCCCCAGGGGGGCACGCCCCTGAGTTTGGGAACCCATGCCATAAAGGAACAACATCCCTTTTCTTCCAAATGAGCTTCCCTTTCCTTGCCTCTGATTATTTGATGAACTAGTATTAAGAGAGCCCTCCACCAGAATTGGTCAGGGTGTGTCTACACTGCAGGGCTTAATTCGAAATAAGCTATGCAAATTGAGCTACTTCAATTGCGTATCTTATTTCGAAATAGCTTATTTAGAAATTGGGAGCGTCTACACAGTACTTATTTCTTGAGTACTCTGTCCAACTTCCCTTACTCCTCATACAATGAGGGTTACAGGAGTCGGAGGAAGAAGTCCTTCAGCTTGACGGTATTTCGACATTATTTCGAAAGGACTGCCAGTCTGTGTAGACACAGACTAAGTTATTTCGAGATAACACTAGTTATTTTGAAATAATGTTGCTGTGTAGAGTACCCCTGATATAAATCCTGCTATGCCTAAAATCTTTGGAAACATATTTTTAACATAAACATCTGGTGAAATTTCATAAACCTGTCTGTTGTTATGGAGAGCACACACAATAAATTAGTGTTCCCTTTTTCTAAAAGCAATGAACTTTGTTATGAGCACACTAACCACTCTGATTACTTTAAAATCATGTCTTTGTTTCAGTGCATTACATATGCAGTAATCTGGAATGATGGCTTTATGAAGGCTTAAGAGTACATTTAAAATATAAAATCAGCTTAGAAATACTGAGGAAGAAATGTAAAACAGAAGAGCTGCATCTGTAGTCCATAACATTTAATGTTGCACTCAGCAGGACAACCAACTTGCCCTTACTACAAAGTTTTTGCAAATAAGTTTTGCCCAAACCTGTGACCATACCTTCTGCATGTCCAGTCATCACAACTGTGGAAAACATGCTCCATTTTCTTTAGAAATAAATTTTAGAAGAGTGTTTTCCCCAAAGGTCATTTGCTACATTAGGGTTTGGAGATGTGGTTGGAAGGGGTGAGCAGGGACGAGGAGGGAAGAGAGACAGTGGGGAGAAGGCAGGGTCTGGGCGGAGCAGGGGGAATATGGGTGGGGCCACAGTCTGTGAAGTTTGCCTCCCCAAGCAGCAGCTAGACCCACCACCCTTGATTAAAAGAGAAGCCTCAAGAGAGGCATGGAGAAGAGGAGAAGGCCTGCCTGCCTTTCCCAGGGGAATGGTCTCGCAGACCCCTCAGGGAGGGCCATGGGACACCTAACATGGAGGGAAGCAGGGCTGGGCGTGAAGGGAGCAGGAATAGTTTGGTGTCTTGTACTACATTTCATACACGAGACACCACCAAGGGGATCTTCACTTAAGCATTCTGACCCAGGAGTAAGGGCAAAAACCAAACCAGGAAGGTGAGGGCAAGGCAGCTGCTGAGCCACACTCTGCCACAAAGGAGCCCCCCTGCGATCGTGCCTCATTACAGCCCTGCTTCTCTGAACACAGCAGGCTGTTTGTTTGGGTAGCCATCCCCAAGTCTGCTGCTCCAGGAAGCTCTGCCCCCGAGAAGCCCTGTCCCTCTGTTTCCTCTCAGGGTCACACTCCCAACACCTTTTCCAGGCTTCCTTTCGTCAACCCACAGAGCCGACAGTCCACATCTGACAATCCTGCCCCGGTTTTCACCAGGGAGACCCCACACGCCACACAGCTTGGCCAAGCGGCATGTTGCCCTTTGGGGCCACCACCCTCATTGCCTGCAGCTGCTGTTTTTACTACAGAAAGGGGCTTGACTGCTCTTTCTGCTGAGCTTAAGGAGAGAGCCTGATGCCCAATTGGTCCTATTGGCCCCTGGGAAGTGAGCGGGTTTATGTCTGCCCACAGCGAAAGGACTCTCCCCTAACCTACGAGGGGATTCACTGAGCCCAGTGAACGAAATGATTATGAGGGACTAATAAAAAGAGAAACTGGAGCAGGTGTGATGGTCAAAGGTCTAAAAGAGGGGAACTGGAAGGGAACACTCAGCAGAGAGCCCCACACAGCGACCTCGAAAACATCCAGGGAGCGACTTTGTGGGGCCACGGACGGGGAGCACATAAATAAACAGGTGAGGGGAAAAGTGCAGCCTGAACCTCAATAAATGTTTCTGGAGGAGCCAAAAGAGGGGCTGTCACCTGATGTACCCCAGGTAGAAGTGCCCCAGGGACACCCCGATTGGTTTAGTGAGACCTTCTGACTAGGGGCGGGAGACAGCACTAAGCCAAAGATTTTTCGATTGTATCTCCAACAAATGTACAGGCAGTCCCCGACTTATGCGGATCCGACTTATGTCGGATCCGCAGTTACGAACGGGGCTGCCCCAGAGTACACGGACTGCGGGACCTCGCGGTCCTGCCGCCCGTGTACTCTGGGGCTTTCTCTGCGTCTCCCTGGTCTGCAGACCAGGAAGACGCAGAGCAAAGCCGCGGAGGGGCTCGGGCGCCTGGGCTGCCCCACCGCCGGCTTCCCCGCGGCTTTGCAAAGCCGCGGAGGGGGGGAGGAGGGGGCTCGGGCAGCGAGTTGCTCTGCCCAGGGCTTCCTGGAATCAGCTGCTGATCAGTTTCAGCAGCAGCTGACTTGGGGACGCCTGGGGTTCTTAAGTTGATTCTGTATGTAAGTCAGAACTGGCGGTCAGTTTCAGCAGCGGCTGAATCTGGACGCCAGTTCCGACTTACATACAGATTCAACTTAAGAACAAACCTACAGTCCCTATCTTGTACGTAACCCGGGGACTGCCTGTAAATCCTTGAGAGTATTCTGTTCTAATTCTTTGGGGGTGGGCGTCCAATAGAGAAAACAAATGAAGACATGATCTAATTTTAACTGTATATTGATTGCTAAAGGCCGTGTTAACACAGAATAACTCTCTAGGTTTTCCAGTGTTAGAGAAATCCTCAGACCAGGGATCATGGATAAAGACCCCTTTGTGTTGCATTGTAACACACAGCACAAAGGCTGTAGCTCTTTGAGGACTATCTCCGCCCCAGGTGAGAGAGAACAAGTGGGAAAGCACCAGCTCTTGGGATGACTGTAATTAGCCGGGGTCACAGGTATGTTTCTCATCCTCTTCTTTTATGGCGCTCGTCTATCCATGATGTCAGTGATTGCAACATAAGGATGAGTAATAAATGTGACCTGTCTTCTACTTTACAAGTGACGCTTGTCTCCCTGGGGCTGTTCTGAGGCGAAATTCATTGGCAAAGCTTGTTGCAGTGTTTTACAAATACTAAGGATCACACCAGCTCTGTGAGGAGGCGTGGATCCCAGCTGATAGCAGAGAGGCCCCATCTGTTGCTCATCTTGCAAGCGCTGTAGTGGAGAAAAAACTAGAGCCGCGAAAAAATATTGCGGTGGAATGCCACAGTGTGTTGCACAAAGGAGAGAGATTCTTTCGGCATGAACATAAAACAGAGCATCTGTTTGCATTGCTCGGGCCAGGTTCTGAGCAGATGTACCTGCTTTGATCGGATGCATCTTTACTGGGCTTCCAAAAAAGCATCAACAGAAATTTATGGGAGATAGGCTACAAAAAATTCAGAGGGTATACTGAGGGTGGGGTGGGAGACACGCTCTAGAGACACTCTGCTATACTCATACCCAGCAAAACCTTTCTGCAGGCCAGATTGTGCCTCCTTTGGTTGTCTAAAACAGCAGAACACTTTCCCTTTTCTCTTGGCGGTACTTTCCCCCACTGCTGCACAAGCTCTGGAGCTGCATATCCCAGTCCTACAGTTGTCTGTCTTCTCTGCAGCGAGCTGAATTATGAGTATTGTTTTCCCTTCTGGCTTATGCATCCCATGCTATCAATAACTTGTGTTTCTGACGTCGGCTGTATTTCACTGTCTGGGCATTCACATCAACTGTCTGTCTTGCTGGAGGTTTTTTTCTTCTAAAGGTCAGGGCACTTGCAAAGGAAACAGCTGTTAACCTTTCCCGTGCCGGTCCTCTCCTGTACCACTCTGGACGGGTTAGGTTGTTAGCTGTAATTGGGAGGGAATGGTGATGGCATGGTACGGATACAAGCTGGAAAAATATTTCCATCCACTGCGATCCAAGTGTGCAGATCGGTAAAGTAAGAAAAATGCTGCTTGAGGACTCAGACTAAGTCCAGTGCTTTAGGCTTTTGAGTTACGCTTGTTACGCTCTCCAGCCTTTTTAAGCACCAGATCACCTTCTTGAATCGGAGTGCAATCCAGGATCTACCTCAAGCCCCGCCCCTGTCCCGAGGCCCCGCCCAGCTCATTCCATTCCTCCTCTTTCCATCCTCACTCACCTGAGTCAAGTTGGAGCAGGGTTAAGAGGCAGGGGGCTAAGGGCTCTGGTCCTGAGGCAGGGGATTACAAGTATGGGGGGACTCCCAGGCTGAGCCTGGGGCAAGGGGATGGGGCACAGGAGGGGGATCAGGGTGCAGGCTCTGGGAGGGAGTTTGGGTGCAGGAGGGGCTCAGGACTGGGGCAGGGGTTCAGGATGTGAGCTCCAGCTGGGCACTCAGGTGGCTCGTGGGCGGTGGTGCAGTGGGGCTAAGGCAGGTTCCTCCCCCGCCTGGCTGTGGGCAAGGAAGGTGGCTCCTTGCTCTGCCCCCATTGTCAGGCATCGGTCCCACACCTCCCATTGGCCAGCGTTCCACATTCCTGGCCAATGGGAGCTGCAGGGCGGTGCCTACAGGCAAGGGCAGCATGTGGAGTTCCCCGCCCCCAGGGTCCGCGGGAACGTTCCAGACACTTTCAGGAGTGGGGTGGGGCCGGGCAGGGGATGTCTGCCTTAGCCCCACTGCACTGCCAGATCCCCCAATTGGCTGCAGGAGCCCCCAGGAGATGGAGCCCGATTCCAGGGGACTCCCAGCTAGTGTTCCACTCGTGGGCGGAAACAATTAGAGGGAATGAATGTTGTTTTGTGCCCCAGCCTAGAGGGTCTGTGCAGATGTGCACCGCCAGGAGAGACCAACCCGAGATCTAACAGAGTGGGTTAGAAGATGACCAAAGGGAGACTTACCCCTGCCCGGCCAGGCTTGGCATTCTAGAACTCGCTACGCAGGGAATTCAATTTAAGCCTGAGAGAGAAATGAAAAGTCCGAAATGTACAGCCCAGTCAAACCCCTAAAACCTCACCCTTTGAAAGAAGGAAAAGAAGCAACGGCGACACCACAAGTGTGTGTTGGGTCAGGAGATGAGTGTGACAGTGTATGTGCGTGTGTGTGTGTGTGAGTGGCAGTCAGGTTGCCCCTTTATGTTTGAATGTGCTCAGCATACGTGGGAGCAGCTGCCAGCAAGCGCCCTCCATCCCAAGCCCTGTCGTGTCCCTCTCTTTGTGGAGATGGGGTTAAAGGGAGGGGTCACCCTGACATCAGCACCCACCACCTCTGCCTCCCCCACCCTGCACAGCAAGCAGGAGGCTCCCGAGAGGTAGCTCCAAGGCACAGGACAGGAGCAGCACAGCAGTGGGGGGAATGGGCAGCTGACGTGCCTGGTCTTGATAATTTCCTGGCCACACCTGTGGGGAATCATCCCAAGATCAGAGTGCGAGATCTCCCATTAGAGCCCTGTCTACTGGCTGGTGACTGCTGGTGTAGTGCAGGGCTGGTGAAAAAAGGGGTGATTTGTACATTTCAAGGTATTGCCTTTGTGTATTTTGACACGTGATGTTGACCATTTTGTTAATGGTTCCTAGAGCTTTAACTCGTCGAATCTCAGTGTTTACTGCCCTTAAATAATTGTCTGACTTCTCCCAGCCCCCATCATTTCATACCACTTTGAACATTTAAATTGATAACCCCCCACTGCTTGCACATAAACATTGGTGTTTTCCATCCAGGTGATGCAAATGAATTCTGCCAAACATCCCTCCCACGTGCTGCTGATGCCCAGTGAAATGTGGAGGGCAGAGACACCCCCGGGGTTCCACTCCACGTAGCATCCCCATTGTTCAAAGATGATGGATCAGACAGCCATGAGGCTGACTTAGAGACTGTGATTTTAGAAAACACTGGGGGCTCTTTTTCTGTGCCCTCTGGTTTGGAGGTGCACACGTCACGTTTTCATGCTTTTCTCTGCAACCAGCAGGGACAGGAATGTAGTTTTTAAAAAGGGAACTCTGAGATGTTCATGCAGTCACTTGACTCCAGGACCCGGGGCTTCTGGAAAACCATTGGTTACTGTGAGGCTTGTAATAGGGATGTTTTAACTGTTACCTGGTAAGCCTCTCCCTTAACGGGTGAGGCTTACCGGTTATGGTTAACTGATGGGGACTGGAGCAATCCCCCACCCGCCGCAGGTCAGCCTCGGCATGGTGTAGGCAGGGGTGCTCTAGCCTGGCCAGCCCAGCCCTGGTTAGCAGGAGGAGGGCTTGCTCCAGGCTTCCCTCCCCACCCCCGCTTGCTCCTATTTAATTGGTTAATTGGTTAAACTTAATGTTTAACCAGTTATGTGATTAAACAGGATTTTACATCCCTAGCTTCTCCCTTGCCTCTGGGCTGCAGCCCCTCTGTCAGGGTTCACCTTTGGCAACTTTACTAGGTTTATATTAGAGCTGTCAGGAATTATTCTCGTCAGAAAGTGCCAGTAAAAAAAAACTTTTTTCCCCCTCTTTCATTCATAGGAAGATTTCTCTTCCAGGGTGGAATTTCAGATTGGAACAAGGTCCCTGTACCCCCCACCAAAGGCTCTCTCCTCCTCTCTCCTTTTTCTTCTCACCTTTTTTATTTTACACTTTGCTCTGTTCGGAGCTGCCCAGATCAGTTACTGCTAATATAAAACCCCGGGAATTAAATTAACCTTATTGGGGACCAAACCTCAGCCAGTGTTAATCTGTGCCACTTCATTGGAGTAAAGGGAAGTGCGCCCATTTATACCAGCTGAGGATCTGGCCCGCATGTGTTTTTTAAAGAAACAAAACAGGCCACTGAGCCCCGTTGAATGTGAAGATGTTGCTGGTGCATCAGGGAAGCAAGCTTTGCCAAGGGGTACCTGGCGTGTTCACCTGCTGTGGCGGGCAGCACAGAGGGCTAGCTTTAATGAGGTGTGCCTGGAGTACCTAGCAGGCCTGTGGCTGAGTGCCACCTGACCGCCCTTTGAGCGTTCAACCACACAGAATGTGTATGCCCTCCCCCCATGCCTGGAACATGTTGTGGAACAGCAGGTGGCTTCTGCCTGGACCTGTCTGTGGCATGAGGCTGCAGTCCAAGGTCCTACATAGGAAAGGGTCTAAGGAACAGTGTGAACTTTCTCTCCTTGGAACAGGGTAGCTCTGTTGGGCCATTGTGTAAACCAGGGGTCTCAAACTCAATTTACTGTAGGGCCAGAGCCAGTCCTCAGAAGCAGGCCAACAATGTCACTGAAGATGGTGTTCGGAAAAAACAAACACACTTGTATTTTTTATTTTGAATTTCTTAGAAATAAAAATCCTGTCGTACAACTTGATACAATCCCTCGCCTGGCAGAGTGCGCCGGTGTTTGCCAGACACCTGGCAACGCTTCAGTTCTGTCAGCTCACTGATGTTTGGCCTCAGGGACTGAGCAGCTGAAACCTTTGGGACTACAGCATGGTGGGCATCAGATCGCTGGGTTCGGTATTTTGACTTATTTAGGTTCATTGTGAAAAGTGTGTGTGTGGAGAGTGAGAATTTGTGTGTGTGTGTGTGTGTGTGTGTGTGTGTGTGTGTGTGTGTAGAGATTTCTGTGTGTACGTAGATGGTGGTTAAAATCCCCTTTCTGAGGGCAGGACTTTGAACTGCAAATGCTCTGAGCTGTTCCATTAATCATTCCTGGAGCTCCAAAATATCGCACTAATAATACTGGTCACCCCAGGAGTGATCAGCGGCTTCCAAATGGCCCTGCCCCACACGCCCGTCTACTCCAATTGCCACTTCGACCTCAGCCCTTTCGCTTTTTCGCTTTGCTGGTGCCTGCCTCACACTCACAGCGCCAAACTGTGTCGACTTGCTTGTGTCTCAGGAAAATCCCAGAGAAATCTCCCGCTTGGTCCAGCCCAGTCTCTGCCCCAGGGGGTCTAGTCACTGCACCATAAACCCTCTCCTGCACCCCGGTAACATACAGGCCCCCACACTGGGATCCCCCCACTAACATCCATGTCCTCACGCAGAGATCGCCTGCTCCCACCCTCTGTAACTGAAAGCAAAATTCACTGGGCCCCCTGCCCACAGAAGCTTGTCAGCTCAGGCGGCTCCCTGGCCAACACGATTTGCGTTATGGCAGAAGAAGCCAGTGTGGCCCGAGCAGCCCCTTCTGTGGCTGGCAGTATGTGGGTACTGGGAGGCTGGGGAGTGCTGCTGGGAGCTGTGTGTGGGTGAGTCCCCATGTGTGGGCCCTCCCCCAATCCCCTGCCAGCAGCCGGGTGGGCCTGATTGAAAAACTTTTTCAAAAGTTTTTGCAGGCTGGATGAAGGATTCTCTCAGGCAGGAGGCATAAGGGATCTGTCGAAAAAGGCTTTCTTTCTCCACCGATCCCCCTCTAGACTGGCGCTTTTTGCGGACAAAGTGCTAAGTCGGCAAAACGTGGCGGCCATTTTTATGCAAATTAGGTGCCGGATATTTAAATCCCTGCCTCATTTGCAATGTCGACCTGCCTAATCTGCATCCCTCTGCCGACAGAGAGATGCAGTCTAGACATACCCTGAGATTCTCCTGCAGCACAAATTGGAGGTCTGGTGCAAAACCGGGTCAGAAGGCTCTGTTGCCTTCCCGGTGAATGACACCCAGCAGGTTGACATTGAGAGGGTGTCACGTTACTGGATTTTAAGGAGAGCAGCCAGAGCACTGCTGCACCCATGGGGGGGGGGGGGTATTTGCCCTAACATGTATTCAAAGGGGCCATGTGAGGTGTCACATAAAAGCTTATGTTCTACTGATGCTATACATGCTATTCATGTACTTGTCTAATATCTGTATGTGGAGTTATAAATAGGGACTCTGTGCTGATGCTGGAAAATTCTCTGTCTGAGGCAGAGAAATGTGCCAAGAATGTTTGCTCAATGGCTGTGCTGATGAGCGAGGGTCCAGGGACAATGAATCTCTAGGGGCCAATACACATCTCAGGAATGTGACTGATACCTAAGGGCTGCCAGCATGGAACACAGGGATAGGCCACTGACCAGGTGACCTGCTGCAGCCAAGAAGATGCCAGGAGAGGTATATAAGTGCCATGTGGCCTCTCCATCGGGTCTTCAGCTCAGCTCAGCTCTTGATCCTAGAGGCAGCCTTGCAGGGAACCACGAGCTGGAAAAAACTGTGGACCATTCTGACATAGGATGTACACCAGAGACTTTTAAGCTAGCAGTGTATAACATCTCTGCTACGAGCCTGTATCGAGAACTGGGTGATTCGATGCATGTAATGTATTTTCTTTAACAACCTTACTCTCCTGCTTTTCTTTCTTTTAATAGTAAACCTTTGGATTTTAGATTCTAAAGGATTGGCTCAGTGTGATCTTGTGGGTAAGATCCAGGGTGTAAATTGACCTGGGAACTGTGGCTGGTTCTTGGGACTGGAAGTACCTGTTCGGGGTAGGTGAGATTGGGTTCTAAAACCCCTCACAAGTGTGTTAGGCCCGGGGCTGATTGGGGCACAGGAAGAGCTGGGGTGTCAGAGGAGTTTTGCTCGTGAAGCTTCTGGCTGGGCAGGCAGGCAGCTGAAGCGCTCTGTGTGACTGGTTTGTGGCCTATTTGGGAAGGGCCTCCAGTCAGGGGCTGTAAGGAGCCCCGAGTTTGAGCAATTTGCCCTGAGAGGACGCCCTCAGCGGTGTCCCGACCCAGCCTGGTCCATCACAGGGGAGGTCTGAGGCAAGATCGTTATTTTGTCACTTCTCAGTGGACCCTGAAATCATCATGTGTCCTCGGCCGAAAATCCCTCATCTGGTAAATGTAGCCACAATGGATCACAAGAGGGCAGAAGACCATGTGCTGGATTAACCAAGTTTTCAGTTAACACCAGATGTGTCATAGCATGCAATTTCATCACAAGTTTTGCTCCACTTCCCTCTCTGTGCACACTGGGTGGAGTAATATTGCAGAGAACCGGTAACCACGGGAGGGGAGTAGATTTAAGAGTGCCTGAAATAATATGCAGCGTGTATAGTGATCATCTTTGTGTGGGACAAGAGAGCACAATGCTTCACCACTGAATAACAGAGAAGAAACATGAAAGGGCAAATTCCCACCACATAGAACAAAGTTCCTAGCTTGTGAGCCAAAGTATTTTGTAACTGGGAACGCTGGCGTCCACTCTCCGCACAGCAGTTCTCCGAGGCTGCTCAGGGTTGTATGTCCTGTCTGCCGCACTTTATATGTTTCAAATTTGTTCTGATTTTTTTCCAGGAGACGAGGAGAAACATCACCTCTTGTCTCCTAGGGATGAGTCTAGCGGTGCACTGCGTCACCAGCAGCTTAATTTAACATTTCTGTGCATGGGATCAAAGCACAGTGATAAGGAGAGATGGAGGACGTAATTCTGATGGTTCATCAAACGGGTAGGCAGCATATCTGGCATTGAGCTGAAGGTCAGAGGAAGAGGAGCACGTCTGTTCCCAAGGAGCAAGCATGAAATGCGGCAGAGGAGAACGCAGCAGCTGGGCATCTGCAGAGGAAATGAAACCCCTGGGGAAGCCTGGAGGCACCAACCTGTGGGAGATGTTACGACAATTCTCCACCTGCCACTCAGGAGGTGGCACCAAGCAGCCAGGCCAGTGGGAGACGATTCAAAAAGTCAAAGCGTTGCAGTGAAGCGTGAGAGAATCTAGGAGTCTTATATAAGCCCTTGTTCCTGTGCCAGCCAGCCCATTGAACAGCTGGACTCTGTTTGCACGTGGCTGCAGACAGGCTGGGACCGAGAGCAGCGCCGGTGTGCTGTCCTTTGGACTCCTCATTGCTTGTGGAGTCCGATTTTAAAGGCACAGAGGTGCTCAGAAACCTCAGGACAAAGGCTGTTTTTTCACAGGCCCCCAGCTTTCCCTCACATGGTTGCCAAAAGCTGGCAGGAAATAGGCCTGAGAGGTCCCGGTGAGCATTGGCACTGATTATAGAGGGAGCTGTTCCCGTTCTTTATAAAGTCTCTGCTGCTTAGACTTTGTGAGGCATGTCAATGGCAGAGTATGAGCTGGCACATAACATCCTATGTTCCTATTGCTCCTTTCACACCACACTCTGCCGCCTTCCTGCCGACCCTTCCACTGAAATGCAGCCACCTCTGGGGGGCGGGTCACAACCAGCCTAAGCATACTGCATAGCACTAGCGGGAGGGGGACATTTTGTCTTAGGGCAAATCCATGTTCTTTAACATCCCTGAGGAGCAGCGGGGAGCCTGGTCATTAAAAGTCTAAGGGGAAAAGCCCCTATCACAAGTAGTATTATGAATATTATTGAGGCCCCAGAGGCCCTGAGTTCAGGGCCCCATTGTGCTGGCCGCTGCGCATATGCAAATGTAATAACAGACAAGGAATGGGAGGAGAAATAGAGATGTAGGGACGTGTCCAAGTTCACTCAGTAGGTCTGTGCCACGCTGCCCAGGCAGAAACTCCCTGGTATTCAGTGGAGCTGCCTCGCGAATACAAAGGCCTGAATTGACCCTGGATAGGACGATACTTGGGCCTGAACTGAATCCTAGGTGAAGTCAGGACATTGTCGCACACAGGTGGGGTTTAAATCAAGAACCCATCTTTCCTATGCCATGTAGAGTGGATCCACAAACGAGAACTGACATACCTGGTTAGGGCTTTTCAGGACAGTTAATGCTAAGGATGTTAAATATCGATTCATTTACTAGTCACGTAGTCGATGGAATTTCCATTGACTACTCCACTAGTCGTTAGGCACTTCCGCATTCCTCCTTTGAAATGTACAAGAGCCCCAGGGGGGACTCTTGTGCATTTCAAAGCAGAAGCGCCCGCGTGGAGCCTGGGGTCAATGGGAGACAGAGTCCCCTGCTGAGCCCGGGCTCCATGCGGCACTGCCGCTTTGAAATGTCGCGCGGAGCCAGAGTTAGCTGACCTGGGCTCCATGCAGCATTTCTGCGGAACCCAGGTTGGAGCCCAGGGTCAGCCTGGGAGTCCCCAGCTGACCCTGAGCTCCATGTGATGCTGCTGATTTGAAGTACCCCCTCTCCCCACTTTGCTGCTTCTGTCTGATAGAGTCATCAAGGGAAGCGGGGTGTTAAGCAACCAGTCGACTAGTCCTTGACATCCTCACTTAATGCTTCAGCTGGTGAAATGAAACAAAGTCCCTTGTCTGCTTACAGGAGTGAAGCAGCTGCCACCAGGACCTACGTGATACACAAACTCACTCCCCTTGTCTGCCTACTGAAGGGTTTACTCTCACGCTTACTGCCATAATAGCAAGTGCTACCAGCCAGAACCTTGACCGGTAGCTGAGAAAGCAAAACGAGGCAGTGGGGCGACCCAGGAGGCACAAGAAATAATTCTGGTGGATTTGTTGATGGATGTATTTATACATGCTGTTCGGGGAGCATTTTACACCTACGCTCTCCCAGGGGGCTGACTACCCAAGGTATATGGCAGTAGAGAATCAGGCTCCAACAATGGGCTGTAAATATTACACATGAAATCTTAAAGTTAGAGGACACCTTTCATCCAGAAGCATCTGAATGCTCTTGCAAAGAGGGGAGTCACTTCACGGGCCAGCGGTCACAGGAAAATCAAGCCACCTCTGGGGAGGAACTCAGCTTTGCAGGGCAGGACAGGATCAAGGAATAGCACATCCAGTGGAAGCTGTAGGGTAGATTGGAGGACGTGGATGTTAGTCGGAGGGGAGATGGGATCCCAGTCTAAAGGTTATGGTGCAGTGACTAGACTCCCTGGGGCAGGGACTGGACTGGACCAAGCGGGAGATTTCTCTGGGATTTTCCTGAGACAAGCGAGTCGACACAGTTTGGCGCTGTGGGTGTGAGGCAGGCACCAGCAGAGCGAAAAAGTGAAAGGGCTGAGGTCCAAGTGGCAATCGGAGTAGACGGACGTGTGGGGCAGGGCCGTTTGGATACCTGTCATGGCAGGTATCATTAGTGTGATATTTTGGACACACATACACAGAAATCTCTCTCTCTCTCTCACACACACAGAAATCTCTCTCTCTCTCTCTCTCTCTCTCTCTCTCTCACACACACACACACACACACACACACACACACACACACAGAAATCTCTCTCTCTCTCTCACACACACACCCCTGTCTCTCTCTCACACATTTTCCACAGTGAATACAAACAAGTCAACACACCGAACCCAGCGATCTGATGCCCACCTTGCTGCAATCCTGAAGGTTTCAACTGCTCAGTCCCCTGAGGCCAAACATCACTGAGCTGACAGAACTGAAGTGTTGCCAGGTGTCTGGCAAACACCGGCGCGCTCTGGCAGGTGAGGGATTGTATCAAGTTGTACAACAGGATTTCAAAGACATTTGAAATCAGAACCACCATCTTCAGTGACATTATGGGCCCGTTGGGAGGATATGAGGACTGGCCCTGGCCCTATGGTAAATAGGATTTGAGACCCCTGCCTTAGCTGGATTCTGATGCCCTTACTTGTGGTGAGTAAAATCTGGCTCCGTTTAGACTCTCTGACTGCAGTGGAACTACACCTAGACCATGACAAAAGTCATCAGACGCCGCCTGTGTGTGATTAATGGCTGCGTGTTGAGGCCCTTGGACGTCAAATCTTTACCAAACAAGCTCTGCCTCTTGGGATTACTGGCAGTGCTGATCTGGCTGGGAGAACTCCTGTAGCCTTCAGTTCCCTGTGGAATTTGGAGCTTTGCATCCCCCGGGAGAGATGAAGAAAACGGACAAACGCCGATCAAACTGAACAGAACACCAGGAGACCTCCAGTGTGGTTTGGTTCAGCGTCCTGCTTCTCTTGGATCCTAGCCAGCTCCGCTGCCATTGAAAATGTTCCTCCCATCCCCATCCTTACAAACAGAAAAAGTCCTACGGAGGGGATGCAAAATGCCCCCCCTCAAAGCCACACTGCTCTACCACTCCAGAACACGGCTGGCAGGTGTGCATTAGGGAAGATCACACTTACTGTGTATGGTGTGTTTCTGGCATGTCAGAAACTCCCAGCCATTTCTTCCCCCGTCCACTGATGAAGGTCAGTGTGTGCTGCTTATTTTAGCCGGCCAATGTATTCGGCTCTAGCATGGTGCTCCAAGGCTGTCTGCTGCCAGGGAGTGTGCTGGAAGCACTGAGCAAGGACAGAGCAAGGCAAAAACATCGATGGCTCTGATTTGC
Source organism: Pelodiscus sinensis (assembly GCF_052426305.1). Taxonomy (NCBI): domain Eukaryota; kingdom Metazoa; phylum Chordata; order Testudines; family Trionychidae; genus Pelodiscus; species Pelodiscus sinensis. The sequence continues at coordinate 9,914,072 of NC_143062.1, forward strand.
TTAGCCGCTGGAGTCACACAAGGCAAGTCACACCTAATAAATCCACTGTCCCAAGAAAGTGCTTTTGAGCAAGTAACAATCAATGCACAATATGTGTGGTCTTCCCTAATACACACCTGACAGCTGTGTGCTAAGTGGTAGTAATGGTGCAGACTGGAGGGGTAGGATTTTGCACCCCCCCCAGAATTCTGTCGGACTCTTTTTGGCTACGTCTACACTGGCCCCTCTTCCGGAAGGGGCATGTAAATTTCAGCAGTCGTCGTAGGGAAATCCGCGGGGGATTTAAATATCCCCCGCGGCATTTAAATAAAAATGTCCGCCGCTTTTTTCCGGCTTTTAAAAAAGCCGGAAAAGAGCGTCTAGACTGACCCCGATCCTCCGGAAAAAGTGCCCTTTTCCGGAGGCTCTTATTCTTACTTCAAAGTAGGAATAAGAGCCTCCGGAAAAGGGCACTTTTTCCGGAGGATCGGGGCCAGTCTAGACGCTCTTTTCCGGCTTTTTTAAAAGCCGGAAAAAAGCGGCGGACATTTTTATTTAAATGCCGCGGGGGATATTTAAATCCCCCGCGGATTTCCCTACGACGACTAGTGAAATTTACATGCCCCTTCCGGAAAAGGGGCCAGTGTAGACGTAGCCCTGGTGTATGGAGTGGGAGGGAATGGGATAAATATCTTCAATGGAAAAGGGGCTGTCTAGGCTCTCAGAGAAATAGGCCGCTTGCGAGTGGGGCTGGTTTGCAATAGAAAGAGGATGATGAACAGAGGGCCAGCATCAGACTGCAGAGGGAGGCCAACAGAGAAGATCGTCGGTGTTCTGGAGGAAGGAACAGGCCGTGCAGCTACTGAATGAGGCAATGATTAAACATTTGGGGAGGGAAGAAAAGGTGACTGGAGGGCAAGGAAATTACGTATGACTTGGATCATTTCAGAAGCTGACCTGACAGGTGGGTTTTGGCTGAGATGTAAGCAGACGCAGAGGCATAGACAGCTTTGCCAAAAGGAGCCCTGCTTACAGAAACGTCACCTGTGTGATCTTCTCTTCCATACAGCTTCTTTCCCGCTCCTCTTACTGTTGTATCTGACCACCCTCCGGTAGTGCCACCAGTCCGTACGGAGAATAAAAGGGTTGTGTGATTTTGGGGTGTGGGGTCTCTGGGTTGGGGAGGGGAGTACAGAAGGCAGATGAGACACAAAGTATGCTGAGGGAAGAAAGCCTAAGGAACAGAGTAGGGAGCTGGCGCCATAGTGCAGCTGTGGAACTCAGCATAGCAAGACAAAGTGACACGCCCAAGGTCATCCAGTAACTCTGTTGTCAGAGCATGGAAATGAGACTAGTTATGATCCTAATCCCTGGAGCCAGAACCCCTCAGTTGCTGACTTACTGAAGCCAAGGGGCCTGATTCTTGTCTCATTTATTCCTGTGTAAATCTGGAGTGATTCCATTAAAGTCAATGGAATTACTCCATGATCGAACCAGTGTGAGTGGAGAATCAGGCTCCGCCTCTTGCGTAATCTTCTGATCAATAAATTAGGCAAATACAACTTAGATGGGGCTACTATAAGGTGGGTTCATAATTGGCTGGATAACCATTCTCAGAGAGTAATTATTAAAGGTTCACAATTATGCTGGAAGGGCATAAGAAGTGGGGTTCCGCAGGGGTCTGTTTTGGGACTGGTTCTCTTCAATATCTTCATCAATGATTTAGATGATGGCATAGAGAGTGTGCTTATTAAGTTTGCAGATGATACCAAGCTGGGAGGAGTTGCAACTGCTTTGGAGGATAAGGTCAAAATTCAAAATGATCTGGACAAACTGGAGAAATGGTCTGAGAAATAGGATGAAGTTTAATAAGGACAAATGCAAAGTGCTCCACTTAGGAAGGAACAATCTGTTCCACACATACAGAACAGGAAGTGACTGTCTAGGAAGGAATGCTGCAGAAAGGGATCTGGGGGTTAAAGTGGACTGCAAGCTAAATATGAGTCAGCAGTGTGACGCGATTGCAAAAAAAGCAAACATGATTCTGGGATGCACTAACAGGAGTGTTGTGAGCAAGACACAAGAAGTTATTCTTCCACTCTACTCTGCGCTGGTTAGGCCTCAGCTGGAGTACTGTGTCCAGTTCTGGATACCACATTTCAAAAAAGATGCAGAGAAATTGGAGAAGGTCCAGAGAAGAACAACAAGAATGATGAAAGGACTATAGAACATGACCTATGAAGGAAGACTGAAAGAATCGGGCTTGTTTAGTTTGGAAAGGAGAAGACTGAGAGGGGACATAATAGTGGTTTCCATGTATCTAAAAGGGTATGGCAAGGAGGAGGGAGAAAAATTGTTCTCCTTGGCCTCTGAGGACAGGACAAGAAGCAATGGGCTTAAACTGCAGCAAGGGAGGTTTAGGGTGGACATTAGGAACATTTTTCTACCTGTCAGGGTGGTTAAGCACTGGAATAAATTTCCTAGGGAGGTTGTGAAGTTTCCATCTCTGGAGATATTTAAGAGTAGGTTAGATAGACATCTATCAGAGATGGTCTAGTTCAGGGGTGGCCAATTCGTTACAGGCAAAGAACCAAAATAGTGGAGGATATAGCACAAAGAGCCTAGGGAAAAAGGTTGTCAACCAAAAAAAAAAAAAAAAAAGGGGGGGACGCTGCCCCTTTAAATGAAAACTCCAGTGTGGCTTTTTGGCCACATCAGGCTCCCATCGTCCGGCATCATTTTGCTTCACTGTGCCGGATGGCTCCCCTGCACCCAGTGAGCACAGGGAACCAGGGGCCCTTTGTAGAGGTGCAGGGGCAGCATCGCGAGCTGCGCTTTCTGCAGTGAAGAGCTGTATGTGGCTCACGAGCGTGGGTTGGCCACCCCAGGTCTAGACAGTACTGAGTGCTGCCATGAGGGCAGGGGACTGGACTCGATGACCCTGTGCTGTCAGAAAGGACAGCCAGAGAAACGACCCTGCCATGTAATTGGGTGTAGGGGCAAGCTCTTCTTTCTGTGTGCGGAGGGAGATTTCCAGGCCTATCTGTCTAGCTCATCTGCTAACACAATGTCCATTTGTGGCACAAGCCACAAAAGCCCCAGCTGCTGAAACTGGCCCTGTTCGTCTTACCTGCATGTTGACTGTAAATTATGATATTAAGGCCAAGGACATTGCAATCATAAGAACACTGAAATCAAAATGGAGTCTTGGATTCCACACACAAATCAAAAAGGAACCCAAAGGACTGAAAGATGTTTTTGCCACCAAAACCATCGTCTGCACATAGCACATGGCTGTGCACACAGCACTGTTGCTCTGCACACGGCATTAAAGTCTGCACCAGGAATGCTAATTTGCACCCAACACCACACCTTGTGCACTAGAGATGCTCCTGCTGTTTTCCCGCCTTGGGATTTTGATAAGCTCAGGCCCCTGAAGAGATTGGGTTCGTTCGTTCCTTCGGTTTGTTGGTTCCTGTTCGTCAGCAGCTTGCTGTTCCCAAGGACCGTGGTGAAGGCTGGGACCTACTCCGGGACAGACCACCATCCCAGCTGCTTACAGTGTATTTCAGTTCACCACTGTGGCAATTGCCCAGTGTTGTGGGCTCCAGCTACTTGCACCACTGAACCAAGCATACTGCCTAGTTCCACTCTGATTATTGTGGCAAAAGCCCTTAACCCCGGAGCCAAGAACTATCATTTCCATCGTGTGTGTGTGTGTGTGTGTGCTACTCACGTGCTGTCACACCATCGACAGAGCAACATCAATTGGACTCCTCAGTGTTCCTGCCGAGGCTGCCTAAGCCAACGGGTTGAAGGTCCTGAGCCTCAGCTGTCATCTACCATCAACCTCTAGAACAGACTGGTTACGTCTAGACTGGCATGATTTTCCGCAAATGCTTTTAACGGAAAAGTTTTCCATTAAAAGCATTTGCGGAAAAGTGCGTCTAGATTGGCACGGACGCTTTTCCACAAAAGCACTTTTTGCGGAAAAGCGTCTGTGCCAATCTAGACGCGCTTTTGCGCAAAACAAATCTGAGCTGTCTACACTGGCCCTTTTGCGCAAAAGGACTTTTGCCTGAACGGGAGCAGCATAGTATTTCCGCAAGAAGCACCGATTTCTTACCTGAGATCGTCAGTGTTCTGGCGGAAATTCAAGCGGCCAGTGTAGACAGTTGGCAAGTTTTTCCGCGAAAGCAGCTGCTTTTGCAGAAAAACTTGCCAGTCTAGACACAGCCACTGAGTATAGTGTTCCTCCTTTATACTGTGCTATCTTCTATCACTTCTGGGATGAGGGGTTGTTTTATGCAGTGTTGCATTCTTGGGTTATTCTTTGTGTTATCTGTTGTATTCAATATATCTTTTAAATTTGACATTCGTGTCTGTGTTTATTTTGGACTGGAGAAATCTGCCGGTGATAGATACAGTGGTTTTCAGATTGGACCACCTTCTGGGACAAAGGCATTTTCCATCTGTTTGGCCCCACACTAAATTTAGTTTACTAGTGCGCCTTTGCTGGTAACAAATTACCAGCACCCACAAGCTTATGCTGCTTAATCATTCATCCAGCACAAACAATTGGGAAACCTCTTGTTGGCATGACCTCCGGGTAACTAGGCTTGAATTTGGTCGTTAGAATGCTTCACCTGTAACAAAATGCAGGACAATGTAGCACTTTAAACATTGTCCTGCATTTTGCTTCAGCTACCCCAGACTAACACGGCTACATCTCTATCACTATTTCACCTGTAACACACTTTGTGGATGTGTCTGGCACATTCATCTTCACCTTGTTCTCCTTCCAGGCTCCGGCTCAGATCTCAGTTGAATGGGGGTAAGTCGATGGATTGAAACTGGTTTAACAGAGACCAGACTCCACCATTCCTGGACTCCAATACTAGTGAGCAGGACCAGCTCGAGCCATTCCTGTGCCCCGGGCAGCGGGTGCACGACGCATGCGTGGCTCCACCCCCAGGCTCATGGCGCATGTGCGGCCCTGCCCCCCGGCAAGCTGCGCAGCTTATAGCACATCTGATAGCAGCTCTAAGGGGTGCCGTGCGGCCCCCGGCCTGGGCATGCGGCGCCTGATGGCAGCTGTAAGGGGTGCTGCCCAGCCCCCAATGCCGGGCGCGTGGCGCCCCTTACAGCTGCCATCAGGCGCCCCCCATAGGTTGGCGCCCTGAGCAGCTGCCTGGCTAGCCCCCCCTTTAATCCGGCCCTGCTAGTGAGCAAAGGTTTTAGAGTCTGGCCTTTAGACATCAGCAGAGTATAGAACAGTTGATGGCATTGGGGTAAGTTCCTGGGAGCCTTTTCCTGCCACTGAGAGGCACGTTGAGCGGCACCTACGCTTACTTGCAGTGTACGTTGTCCTTCTGGCTCTGCATAGATCCGGTGCACTCCTGAGAACTCCAGTGGCTTTCACCTGGCAGCGAGCTCTGTGTTCACCGTGGTTGTGTCAGCACGCTCATGAGTGCAGCGCAGGTTGTGAACTCCAATGGCCTTTTCGTGCAACCTCTGCAAGGCAGAGGAAAAAGGCTGGAAACTCCATGCAAAGTGCTTGTGGGCCCAGCCCAGCAAGGCCAGGACCTTGGACGGCAGCTCTGTGTTTACTTATCAGGCACGAATATTTTCAAAGATTAAACCCATTCAGAGCAAAAGTTGCAGGGGCTGGGCTGCACTATGAGGGAAAGATGCACGGAATGAGAGGTATGATCAGCCCGGAATAGTGTACAAGTGCCTACACCTCCCTCCCTTTGTAAACCTCCACTGCAACCTACAAACCAAGTTGTTCCATATTTTTAGGTCCTATCTACAGTGGGGAAAATTTTTGACTTGGTTTTAAAATTGGTTCAGTGGACACAGTTTTAAAACCAGTTAGAGCAGATTTAAGGAGTTTAAGGTAGGACATTGGATCCATTTCCCCTTAACCTAGTGTCGCTCACCCAGCGGTACGAGTACCTCTGGAGATACTGAGATGTAAAATTAGATATTTGACTAATTTTACAACAGGCTACATAAAAGGCTCTAGCGAAATCAGCACACAAGAACATTTCATTCAGAAAATGAACTTGTTTCTCCTGCTCCATATGCCATACGCTGAAATCTACATACAATATTTCTATTTCAACTGATTTATTTTATCATCTGATGGTACAAAGGAGAAAGTCAGCAATTTTGCAGTAGTAGTGCGCTGTGACACTTTGGTATGGCTGATTGTGTAAGCCAGTAGTTTTGAAGTGAGGTGTAACGTGGGGATATGCAAAACAAATCAGACTCCTGAAAGGGGTACAGTAATCTGGAAAGTTTGACTGGCACTTGCCTTCAAGATCTCAGGTTGCCTTAAGACACCAAGGGTTAGCATTAGGGTTCTAAGCAGTTTGAAAACTGGTGAGACAATTTCCCTGGTGTTGATAGGACCTTGGAGTCTCAGGGAATATTTACACAGCAGCGATATTCTAGAATAGCTGACGTTATTCCGAAACAACATAGTGTGCATTTACACTACAAGCCTCTATTTTGAAATAATGTCGAGCTGGAGGACTTCTTACTCCCACTCCTAGTAACCCTAATTTCACGAGGAGTAAGTGACATTGAAGGAAGTGTGCTCTTCCTTTGACTTCCTGCTATGTAGACAGCACCAGCAGCCGAATTAAGCTATTTCGACTTCAGCTATGCAACTGATGTAGCTAAACTTGCGTAGTTTAATTTGACTTTGGCCCTGCTGTGTTGACGTGCCCTCAGAGTAAAATTCTGGCCCCCACTGAAGTCAATGATCATCATAATTAAAGTGTTGCAGTTTTTGGGTGAGGACAAGTCCTTAAAGAGACTGGGCTACAATAAGTAGGAAACATCATGGCTTACACATGGCCAGATGTCTTGTCATTGTGACCAAGGCATTCCACGCTCTGCCTGGCGCTGCTCCACCTGCCCACACCTCGAGAACCTTTGCTTTCGAGAAGTAAAACACCACTGGTGGTGCGAAATGAGAAGGTTAATCTACTGTATATTTGAGACAGTCTGTCTGTTCAAGAACCCCTCCTAAACTGTAAGTGGTAGCATTACCAAATTCACTATGCAGCTCCTTCTTATCATAACTTAAAGCAAGGAAACGGTTTGGCTGTGCCAGGACAATGGGAGGTGCCTGGAATGGGATTGCTTTTCAGAAAATCATACAGAAAAGAAACAGAATCACCAGACAGGTGAAAGGGGCTGGCTGGGGGCACTCCCTTGCCCTGTCTAGGACTGCCCCAGTTCTAAGCCTCCCACCCCCATGTATCCTTTAGGAAGGGGAGGGGGGCCTTCCCTCCTCTCCAGTTCATTCAGAAACACTGCTGGCTGTTCTCTGTCGGAGTGAGGGGAAAGTGCACAGTTTGCTGCATTCCTCACTCTGGCTGGATTGCGCAGGGGGCAGACGAACCTGGACCTGCCCCAGCCGGGGGACATGGACCCCCTCCCCCGGCTGTGCCTGCTGGCGCTGCAGCAGCCATGGAAAGGTGCTTCTCACCTGGGGAGGGCCGAGGTAATCCCCTCTCCCCAGGGCCAGCCTGCATCCTGAACCCTCCTCCCCAGCCCCACCCCAGAGCAATCATTCAAACGAAGGAAAACAAAAACGAATTGAGTTAAGGACCTGAACAATGCCGGGGAAATCTTCCATTATCGTTATACATCTGAATGCTCTGCCGCACCTTTCTCTGGTCTGCACATTTGTTATCACAGAGCCCAGGGAATGGAGTCTATGACCTTTAGTCTATGACCCTGGTCTCTAAACTCGCATGACTTCTGTGCACAGTGACTGATTTCTGATAAACACCTGTATGCTTTTCTCTTCGTTCACACAGGGTCCATGGCCGAGCTCCTTACTCCATATTTACTCTGCAAACGCCCATTAAGGTCAACAGGAGTTTTGCCCAAGTAGGGGCTGAGTAAAGATCTTCGAGTGCAGACAGTGTTCAGTGTGCAGCCCCCAAGAACTGTAAATGAGCACAGACATGGGGGAAATCCCACCAACCACACGCAATGACTAATTCACACTGAGCTGCTGGAAGGACAAAGCAGGCTGTGTATGTAAAGAGAGAAGTGACAGGGACTCAAACCACACTCCGGTGCTGTACATCAGCATAGGTCCTTGGAAGCTAATGGCATGACACCAGTTTACGTCAGCTGGGGATCTGACCTGTGGGATCCTGTGGGCCAGCTTTTCCAGTGGACTGGGGCTGCTTTGCACCACGTGGGTGGTGTCGTGTGATCTTAAAGCTGGTTTAACCAGACCACAACTGTATCCAGGGGATTCTGCTGCGACGTATGGGCTCCGTTGACACTAATTCTACTTGCTGCTGGTGTACCAGGATCCTCTATGCTAAACCAAGCATCAGCTGTCGAGTTGGCCCTCGGAGGTGCTAGTAAACTGCCTGGACTGTTTATGTTCATAAGATAGCGTCCCAATGGGACTACGGTGGTTAATGCTGAGCTGGCTGGTTCATCCCACCATCTACTTTGAGTTGTTTTATCCCACCATCTGGAAAAGCCACTGGGTCGGTTTCTGCTCTCAGCCAGAAATATCTCCCCTGAACTCAGTGGGCTGGATTTTCCGGACTGCGGAGAAGCACCAGGCACAAGTTTGGGGCAGGAAGGAAAAGTTGGCAGCTTTTAAGTCACTCCCCTGCTCCAGGGAGACCTCAGAGAAGCACTTGGAGTGCTCCAGCTTGAGTTGGCTGCGAACGCCCGCGGAATCTTTGCGCGGCAGATGAGCCCAGAGGACTCAGCTTTCTGGCCTGTCTTGGAAATCAGAACCAGGCTCGTTACCGTGCTGTGGCCGAACTTTCTCCGGGGAGGAATTACCCATCATGGAGAGATGCCGTGGGGTGGGCTGTCCTTCGCAGACCACTCTGTGACTGGGAAACTGCAGCCCCTGCCTCAGCTCCCATTTTAAACTGGGTGACTCACAGGCTGGGGGACCATCGCCCCGGCCAGCTCCGCCCTCTTCCTGAAGACCGCCCCCTTGCTCCATCAGAGCTCCCCTCTTCCCGCAGCCACCAGCATCCTCTCGCTCCAGAGTGGGTGGGTCTGCAGAGCACAGTGCAGCCCCCGGAGTGGACAGTTCATAGCCCCTGAGTGCAGCATGTGACCCCTTCCCCGAGCATTTTGTGCCCCCTTCCCCGAGCACCTCCAGGCCTCCTGCCCCTAAGCACTGGGCAGCACTTGGAGACCCCCCGACTGCTAGGTGGCCCCAGCAGCTACCCCAAGTTCCAGCCGCTCTGTTCCCAGCACACTTCCCTGAAAAGGAGCAACCAACCTGCCTGGGCTGAGCCTGAGACCAAGGGAGAAGATCAAGCAGGAGGAGTTTTGGGGGAAAACGTGGGCAGGGCCATGATGGGCTATGTGGGGAGGCAGAGCCTTCCGCAGCCTGTGTGCCGTACGGCCCATGGGGCCATCACTGCACATAATGCGAAGAGATCACCAGCTCTGTGCTTAGTCTGACAATTCTACTGCTCTGCGGCGACCCGTAGGGTGGGGCCCTACAGCAGGGTACTTTGCTCGCTCAGCGGTTTCTCGGTGGCAGGGTAATCTTGGCCAGTTCTTAGTTCATTAGGAACTCCAGGATAAAAATACAAAGCCGGCAAAATGGATTCTTGAGGGTCAAACTTGGCTGGAAAATAGGAACACACCATTTATTAGCAAGGCAGGATGTCCTGGTGGTTAAAGCACGGGTGAAGATGCAGAAGATCTGGTTTTCATTCCCGTCTCTGCTGGAGATTTTGTGTGGGCCTTTCGGCGAGTCGCTTTCTCTCTCTGCACATCGGTGCCCCCGCTGCAAAGGGGGGACAATAATGCTCTATTTCTCCTGCCACTTGATCTCTTGTTTGTTTAGACCAGGGGTGGGCAAAAGGGCCTCCGTAGGTCAGATCCAGCCCGCTAAGTGGGTGGATCCAGCCCGCGGAGGCCCTGCTGCTCCCTCACCCCCCAGGCCTATTAGGGCCTGGAGGCAGGGGAGTGTGTGAAGCCTCCGCCCGTCCTGCCAGGAGCACGGGGCGGTTTGAAGCGCTGGGCGCTGCTTGCAGGGCGGGGGGAGAGCGGAGGAGGCTTCGTGTGTTCCCTCACCCCCAGGCTCTATTTGGACTAGGGGCAGGGGAGCACAAGAAGTCTCCTCCCATGCCATGGGCATGGGCACCTAGGAGGAATGTGGGGGGGGGGGGGCAAAGGCACTCCCTCACCCACAGACCAATCATTGTCTGGGGGTGGGGAATCTGGAAGTATCTTGGCCCTGCCCCTTCCGCTTGATGCCCCGCCCCTTCAAAAATTTCCGAGGTGGCCCCCAGCAAAAAATTATTGCCCCCTTCTGTTTAGACTATAAACTCTCCTGTCTCTTACTATGTGTCTGTACAGCACCTAACATGGAGCTGGCGTGGCCTTGTGTGCAGCCGTTAGGGGCCTCCCAGTTATATAAACATAATACAAAAAGTAAGAAATAGAAATACATAGTATAGTTGTGTGCGTGGAGGAGGGGGTTATTTTCAGCCTCTCTCGTGTTAGTGAAACCTTTCCGAACTGTGCTGTTCAATGCAATCGGAAGTGGATGATTTAGGAAATGATAAATTTAGATCCAATGGGCTGAGCAACAAATGTAGTCGTACAATTAATACCCAACTGCTTGCAGAATCAGGCCCTTTCTTTGAAGCCAAATGCTCAGTGTTCTTTCATGTACCATCTGTCTGAGCTGAATTCCATGGCAGGATGGCAGGATTGGCCATTCTGGAGGGGGCACAAAGCGGCCTGTTTGTTTTATCCGTGACCCTTTATTCACAAAAGGCAGGAATTATGGAGCTAGTTCATGTCTCTATGGTTACAGAATCACAGAGAGGCTCTCAGTGTGAATCCTTGGCAGCCTGGCAGGGGCTGGAAATGCTGAGAAAAGGTCTTTCTAGTTATAAATCAGGTTGCAGATAGGACAGCCTCCCTGTGACAGCTGGATCTCGGTTACATCCCAGTTATATAAACAGCCTATGTTGAAAGGGTCACTGGAAATTAGCTGCTAATTTTGCAGAACACAGGCACTGAATGCAAAGCTGGAAAGTGGACTTCAGAATGGTTGGGGGCTCAGGGGTGTAACCAGTCTGACAACTCACATGCATCAGTTACTCTTTTCAGGAATGGCCTCTGGGTCTGGCCCTTGGTTCTGGTATGTACTTGTACTGAGAAATGTCAAAGTGAAGTTATCAGTGATGGGAGAGTCTCACGAGGAGCTAAAAGGGAATTAAAAGTTTGCATGTTACTCTGAAGTAATAACACTTCACACTGGTGCTTCATACTTCACGACGCTTGGTCCTGCCATGAGGGCAGGGGACCGGACTTGATGACCTCTCGAGGTCCCTTCCCGTTCTAGCATTCCATGATTCTATGATTTGCAATCAGCCCAGCGAGGGGAACATTCAAGTCCACTTGCATGAGACATCTCGTATTCCAACTCCTTTCAATACACCATAGAATTCACTCCAACTCCCATTGAAATCAATGGGAAAATTCCCAGAGAGTCCAAAAAGTATTGGATCAAGAGGACCTACAGGTGACCTCAGTATTGAAGACATAACCCTAAAGTCACCAGAGGTGTCTAATGAAACAAACATACCTTGTGCTTACCACAGCTCAGGAGAAGCAGGGTAGAGTTCACCATAGAGTCTGGCTGGTGTAACTGTTTATTGAAAAGCGGAATTTTTGTTGCATGGGAAATTCCTACTTTCTCAAACTTCCTTTTATCCCCATTGGAATGAGAAGTTGAAGATTTGAAATCTCCCATAAAGCAAAATTTCAGACAAAAATTTGTTTTGGAAATATTGAAATGACCTTTACGAAACTGCCTATATCTCTGGGTCACTCCCGTCCTCCTGGCCCCCCTCCCTATGGAGGTAACACTTGGTGCATATGGTGAGGAGTCCTCCTCTTTGCCAACCCTTCCCCCCCAAGGTTCTTTCATTCATGGGTGGTGGGCAGGATCTGGCCCTTTGAGCAGCTAAGAGATGGCTAGATTAAAAGTCTCAGAGGGTGGGTGTGAGTCTATAACTTTAAAAAAATGAGTAGTCCTGTGGCACCACAGGCTATGTCTACACAGCGACATTATTAAAAATAACATAGTCTACACAGCCGGCAGTTATTTCGACATAATGTCGAAATACTGTCAAGATGGAGGACTTCTAACTCTGACTCCTGTAACCCTCATTTTATGAGGAGTAAGGGAATTCGGAGGAAGAGTGCTCTATTTGAAAATAAGTGCTGTGTAGACAGTACCAAAACTCAAAATAAACTATTTCGAAATAAGCAAAATCACATAGCTTGATTTGTGTAGCTTATTTTTAGTTAAATCTGCTGTGTAGAGGCGCCCTTAGAGACTAACAATATATATATGCGTGTGTGTGTGTGTACAGGCAGTCCCCGGGTTACGTACAAGATAGGGACTGTAGGTTTGTTCTTAAGTTGAATTTGTATGTAAGTTGGAACTGGTCCATATTGTAGGGGAAACTCTAGCCAAACATTTCTCCAGAGCTCAGTTTTATTCTCCCACACCTCACTTCCCTCAGTCCTTTATTCTCAAGCTGAGGTGTCTGCTGAGAAAAGCCGCTCTGCGTCTCCCTGGTCTGCTGGGGGAGGGGGGGAGGGGCTAGTTTCGCGTCTCCCTGGTCTGCTGGGGGGAAGCAGCTAGTGTGGGGTTGCCTCACCCCGTTTGTAAGTAGGGATCCGATGTAAGTCGGATCCATGTAACCCGGGGACTGCCTGTATATCTATATCATCATGCACTTTCATGGGCAAAACCCACTTTCATCTGAAGAAGTGGGTTTTTCCCACAAAAGCTCATGATACTATATCTATATCCAGGGCTTGACGAACAGCGGCAAAAACCGCTCGCCAGCCCCATACTGCGCATGCACAAGAGCAGCATTGCACATGCGTGTGCCGTGGATGAACGGGGTACGCGGCTGAAATCTACTCACCACGGGCGAGTAGATTATATTGTTTGTGGAGCCCTGTCTATAGCGATAGCTATAGCTAGTTAGTTTCTAAGGTGCCACAGGACTACTCATTTTTTTAAGGTGTCTAGAGACATCTAGTGGTGCGTAGTTCTTGCAAGAGGGATTAGTAACATGCCCAGTTGGGGATTTCCCTGACACCCCCTGAATTTCCCTAATACCCGTTCCCCAGTTGCAAGAAGATTTGCTAATTTAATCAGTTGGAAATCTGAATTGAAATGGAAATATTAATGCACACTTTAAAGGCATATATAGTATATAATAAAATACCAGTACCTGAGAAAACAGAATGTGTTTGAAAAGCATGAACACAGACTAGCTTTGTCAGACTGCTGTTCTTTATGGCAATGTTGGTGCATTTGTTTTGGCTACATTGGCCTAGCTAATCATTTTAAACGATGATTTGTAAGCAACATCTGAATGAGCTTTCCCCTGACAGCTAGGCTGTGTCCAGACTCAGGGGTTTTTTCGGGAAAAGTAGCCTTTTTCCGAAAAAACTTCCCCTGCGTCCAGACTCAAGCCGCATTCTTTCGAAATTAAATCGAAAGAACGCGGCTTTTCTTTCGATGGCGGTAAACCTCATTTCACGAGGAAGAACGCCTTCTTTCGAAAGTTCCTCTTTCGAAAGAATAGTGATAGAGATGTAGCCGTGTTAGTCTGGTGTAGCTGAAACAAAATACAGGACTATGTAGCACTTTAAAGACTAACAAGATGGTTTATTAGATGATGAGCTTTCGTGGGCCAGACCCACTTCCTCAGATCAAATAATGGAAGAAAATAGTCACAACCATAGATACCAAAGGATACAATTTAAAAAAAATGAACACACATGAAAAGGACAAATCACATTACAGAACAGAAGGGGGATGTGGGGGGGAGGGGGAAGGAAGGTGAATGCCAGTGAGTTAATGATATTAGAGGTGGGGAAGGGGAAATGTCTGTGAGTAAATAGTATTAGAGGTGATAATTGGGGAAGCTATCTTTGTAATGTGTAAGATAGTTGGGGTCTTTGTTAAGTCCAGTGCGGAGAGTGTCGAATTTTAGCATGAATGCCAGTTCAGAGGATTCCCTTTCAAGTGCAGATTTGAATGTCTTCTGAAGTAGGATGCAGGTGAGCAGGTCATTGAGACTGTGTTCTTTCTGGTTGAAATGACAAGCAACTGTTTTTTCTTTGTGATCCTGTCTAATGTCTGTTTTGTGGGCATTGATTCTTTGGCGAAGGGTCTGAGACGTTTGTCCAATGTACATAGCAGACGGACACTTTCGGCACATGATAGCATAGATTATATTTCTGGAGGCGCAGGAATATGTATTCTTGATCTTGTAACTCACTTGGTTAGGCCCAATAATGGTGTCAGCAGAGTGAATATGTGGACAAAGCTGGCAGTGGGGTTTGTTGCAAGGGAAAGTACCAGGGTTGGTATTAGTGTGGTATGTCCTGTGGTTGTTGGTAAGAATCATCTTGAGGTTAGGTAGTTAAAGAAGGCGTTCTTCAATGTAAATAGGGCTTCTTCGAAAGAGAGCATCCAGACTCACTGGATGCTTTCTTTCGAAAAAGCAAGCCGCTTTTTCGAAAGTTCAACGTGCAGTCTAGACGCTCTCTTTCGAAAGAGGCTTGCAGTCTAGACATAGCCCTAGTGATCAGCCCATAGTGGGAGGAAAAGCTTCAGGAACAGTCTGTATTCTCATGAACTCACCTACTCTACCCGGTATCCAGCAGAAAGAGCTGATTTTGGCTGATGTTGGGTTACAAATCACTGTATTATTAACCTGCGGGTCATGAAATGTTGTTAAACTTATTGTATGAGGCAAGGGCAACAGAAATGTACTTAAGCACTGAGGGAGACCCCCCTCACTCAGGCAGGCTAATTTGGGCCAGGGCTTGCCAATGCTTAGCCTGAGCACCTCTAGGCCTGGCAGTTCATAGCCCCGGGACCGCTGAGCTTCCTACATTAGCCATGAAAGTAACAAGCTTGCTTGAGCTCCGTCAGCTCTTTCATTACAAATTCAGCTCGTTTACTCATCTCTGTCAGGTCTGTGTATCTGCCTATCGTCTCTGGCTCACTCCCATCCTCCTGTGAACTGCTCTGCCAAAGCAGGAGCTTTGGAAGCCAAATCCTAGTGAAGAGACAGAGAGAGAGGGTGTGTGTGGGGGCGGAGGGGCGGGACAGGTGCTTTGCTAAGAGTGGTAGGCCCTATTTGACCCGCCTTTCCCTCCTGTTTAGAGATAGAGCTAATTAGGTGCCTTAATCTTTTGGCTTAAGTGACCACTAGCACTGAAATGACTGATAATCAGGTCTAAGTGCTGTGGGACAGTAGGTCTGTTGAAGAGACAGCCCAGCCTGCACTAGTCGCGAGGTTCAAAATCTCCGAGAGCTGGGTGGAACCTCTAGAGCCCGAATTGCAGAGATATTAGTGGCAGGGGGCAGCAGAAGGTGGCAGTGCAGGGCTAGTGGGAACTGCACAGGTGTGACAGGGAAGACAAGACCCTGGGCCAGAAAGGGCCATAGACAAGTCCTCCAAGAGGCTAGAGAGAGGCTTTAGAGGAACTGGCCAATCAGGGGCCAGGGAGGCCTACAAAAGGAGCTGCAAAGCTCAGCAGCAATCCGTGTGGGGAGGAGCTCAAGGTGAGCAGACTGCCAGGCTGGCTGAGGAAGTTGCCTTCAGGAAAGAAAGTCCTGGAGATGTCACTCTCAGGCTATGTCTAGACTGCAGGCTTCTTTCGAAAGAGGCTCTTTCGAAAGCATCTTTCGAAAAAGCCTCTTTCGAAAGATGGCGTCTAGACTGCAGGCGGATCTTTCGATAGAGGAAATCCGCTTTTTCGAAAGAGAGCACCCAGCGAGTCTGGATGCTCTCTTTCGAAGATGGCCTCTTTACATTGTAGAACGCCTTCTTTCGAAAGAGGAACTTTCGAAAGAAGGCGTTCTTCCTCGTGAAACGAGGTTTACCACCATCGAAAGAAAAGCCGCGTTCTTTTGAAATAATTTCAAAAGAACGCGGCTTGAGTCTGGACGCAGGGGAAGTTTTTTCGGGAAAAGGCTACTTTTCCCGAAAAAACCCCTGAGTCTGGACACGGCCTCAGTGAGGAAAAGAGATTGAGGTGAAATTGAGAAACAGACATGGAGACACCAGCAGAGGGCAACAGAATGCTGTGTACCCCAGGAGTGTGACTCAGCCGGAGTGCTGAGTAGCCAAAGGCTTTTAAAGAGGCACTGCAGGCAAACGCACTCAACCAGATGAGGGGTACTCATAGGAGGTGAGTGCCAACCTGTTACAGTGGGACAGTGAACAGTGGCACAACAAACAACAGCGCACAGATCCTGCGTTTGCTGGACTATGTTTTGGTGACATCTAGAATGCTAGATTTGTGACTGGGAAATGTATATAAATATAAGATAATGGAGCAAGAAATTAAAGAATTCATTTGCAAATATCTGGATGCTAACAAGGTGATAGGTAATAGCCGGCATGGATTTGTAAAGAACCAATCATATCAAACCAATCTTTCTTTGATAGGATAACAAGTCTTGTGGATAAGGGAGAAATGGTGGACGTGGTATTCCTAGACTTTAGTAAAGGCATTTGATATGGACTTACATGATCTTCTTATCAATTAGGCAAAAAAAATGTTCTCCTTTGCCTCTGAGGATAGGACAAGAAGCAATGGGCTTAAACTGCAGCAAGGGAGGTTTAGGTTGGACATTAGGAAAAAGTTCCTAACTTTCAGGGTGGTTAAACACTGGAATAAATTGCCTAGGGAGGTTGTGGAATCCCCATCTCTGGAGATATTTAAAAGCAGGTTAGATAGACAACTATCAGAGATAATCTAGATGGTGCTTGGTCCTGCCTTGAGGGCAGGGGACTAGACTTGATGACCTTTTGAGGTCCCTTCCAGTTCTAATGTTCTATGATTTGCCAAAGTCGTTACATTACATCATCACTATCTTGAAAGATCAATATCTTAGGCTTTCCATATTAACTTTTTTATCATTATAATTTTTTTTATGTAAGACTGGCCATATTGGGGCAATCCAATGGTCCATCTACCCCAGTATCCTGTCTTCCAACAGTGGCTATTCTAGGTGCTTCAGAGGGAATGAGCAGAACAAGGTATCATCTAGTGATCCATCCGCTGTCATCCACTCTCAGCTTCTGGCACACGGAGGCTAGGGACACTCAGAGGACGACGTTGCATTCCTGCCCAGCCTGGCTAAGAGCCATTGCTGGACCTGTCTTCTATGAACTTGTCTACTTCTTTTTCGAGCCCTGTTATAATTTTGGCCTTCACAGCATCTCTGGTAAAAAGTTCCATGGGGGCGTTGTATGAAGAAATGCTTCCTTTTGTTTGTTTGAAACTCACTGCCTCTTCATTTCTTTGGATGATCCCTGGTTCTTGTGTTAAACGAAGGGCTAACACTTCCTTATTCATTTTCTCCACACCAGTCAAGATTTTATTGGCCTTTATCATCTCCCCTCTTGGTCATCTCTTTTCCAAGCTGAAAAGTTCCAGTCTTATTAATTTCACCACATATGGAATCTGTTCCAGGCTCCTGATCATTTTTGTTACTCTTCTCTGTATCTTTTCCAAATCCAATGTCTTTTTGGAGATGGGGAGACCAGAAATACACACAGTATTCAAGGTGTGGGCATATCCAGTGGTGCAAGTAAACAAACAGTTTTGCTGGTATTGGAGGCATAGGGCACGCCAACTGAGAGGGAAACCATGTGACACCCCCTCATGATTCCATCCCATCCTCGGCTGGGACAATTCCCTCTTCATCCCACAATACCTGGAGAGTGCGGCAGCTCGGGACGGTCTGGCAGCCAGAGGGGAAAGGAAACCGGGGAGGGCGGAGAAAGCACACAACCCCCAGCCTCTGCATGGTGCTGCCATGTCTGTGTACAGGGCTGACGGCAGAGTTCTGCCCCTTTCCTCACTGAGAGGGGCAGCAGAAAAACTCCCAGCCATTACCCCCAGCCTCTCCCTGTTGGGAGGGGCAATGGGGAAAGAAGCAGAACCCCCAGCCCAGAGGGTCAGGTTAGCTGCTCTAATGGTTCCTCCGGGCCCCAAAGTCTCCTAATTGATAACAAATGGAGTGTAGCACGGGGAGCAGCCTCTGGTGTTTTACTTGTAGCCTGAAGGATCCCCAGAATCAACAGCCATTGAATGGGGTGATCCATAGGGAGCAGCTCAAACATCCAAAGGGGCTGGCAAGAGGCAGGACATTAGCCCTGCAGGTGGTGGGTCACACAGTGACATCACACAGGCCTTTGGTAGGACCTCAGCCCATTGGACAAAGATTATGGGGAGGTGGTGACCTCACAAGAGACCATGACATCAGCCAGGCAGGACAGGATACAGGGCCAGGACAACCTCAGAGACCCCTGTGGCTTTGCTTCAGCAAGTCTCCTTGTGTAGGTCTCTCCTTGAGGAATGAGCATTCTGGCCCATGTACGTGACCAGCAGGAGGAACCACTGAGTTTTCTCCTTTCCTTTGCCTGATTGGGCTAGAAAACAGATATCCCTGTTGAGAGGGCAAGAGGCTTTGAAGGGTTTGGATCCTGTTCAGTCTGATCCACCTGGTGCCGGTTGAATTCCAGGCATGAAAAACCCTCTATTGAGGTGGCAGAATTTTATTTCCCACCCAGGATTTTGTGTCTTAGGGTCACTGGGGCCTTGGGGGAAGAGGGGGGAGTTCACCCTTTGTTCTTCCCTTTTCTAGCATACCTTCTTTTCTTTTCTTTTCTTTTCTTTTCTTTTTGCTGCTCCCCTCCCCAGGAGCTATGTGTGTGGCGGGAGAGAGGGAGGGGCAGGGGTTGATTTCTCACTGTGGTAGGCCCTCACAAAGAGGTGAGCTGGGCCATTCTTGGGTCTATTTGATGAGAACGCTCAGCTTCCTGTCTCTCAAAGTTTTTGCTCTGATTGGCTGAGTAAGGAACTTTTGACAGTGGGGAGCTCAGATCCTTGTTCTTTTTTAAGACCAAGCAAGGCCGTCACCCCAATGAGCTATTGGACAAATGTGGATGCATCTCTCCATTCATTGTCTCTGAGCAGTTCATGATTCTCTCAGCACAGTTCTCCTAAAATACTCGCTGAATAATTGCTGTGAACAATGGCAGGTCTGGAGCTCATCTGAGAGCACTTTCTTCTGATCATTCCGGGTATCGTAGAATCAGAGAACACTAGAACTGGAAGGGAGCTAGAGTGGTCATTGAGTCCAGTCCCCTGCCCTCACGGCAGGACCAAGCTCCATCTAGATCAGGGCTTTTCAAACTTTTTTTTCATGACCCAGTTGAAGAAAATTGTTGATGCCCACGACCCAACATAATTTGACTATAGTGGGAGCTCCGGGGTGCCGCTGAGGATGAGAGGTTTGGGATATTGACGGGGGCTCTGGCTGGGGGCAGGAGGGGCTTACCTTGAGCAGCTCCTGGTCAGTGGTGCAGAGGTGGGGGGGAGTTGGGGCACTGAGGCAGAAGCAGCTTACTGCCTCTCCTGGCACTGTGGACCACGCTACACCCCAGAAGCAGCCAGCAGCAGGTTCCCAGTCAATGGGAATGCAGAGCTACTGCTCAGGGCAGGGGCAGTTTGTGGAGCCCTGTGTGCTCCCCTTCCACACACATACCTAGGAGCTGGTTCCGCTGCCAGCCACTTCTCAGATGCAGCACAGTCTGTGGTGCCAGGCCAAGCAGGTAGTTGCCTTAGCACCCCCACTGGTCAAATGAGCCACCTGCAGCAACGATACCCAGTACCCAACATTCCACCACCCAGTACTAGGTTGCGACCTGTAGTTTGAAAACCACCGCACTAGATCATCCCTGACAGGTGTCTATCCAACCTGGCCTTAAATATCTCCAGGAATGGAGATTCCACAACCTCCCTCGGCAATTTATTCCAGTGTTTAACCGTCCTAACAGTTAGGAAGTGTTTCCTAATGTCCAGCCTAAACCTCCCTTGCTGCAATTGAAGCCCATTGCTTCTTGTTCTATCCTCAGAGGATAAGGAGAACAATTTTTCTGCCTCTTCCTTGTAGCACCCTTCTAGGTATTTGAAAGCTTCTATCATGTTCCTCACAGTCTTCTCTTTTCCAAACTAAACAAGCCCAGTTCTTTCAGCCTTTCTAGCAGGTCATGTTCTCTAGACCTTTCATCATTTTTGTTGCTCTTCTCTGGACCGTCTCCAGTTTCTCTGCATCTTTCTTGAAATGTGTTGGGGGGCAGGGCGGGAGGAGATTTTGCGCGCTTCCCTCCACTCCCAGGCCCTGGGGGCGGGGGGAGCGGCAGGGCCTCTGTGGGCCAGATCAATTCGCTTGGCAGGCCTGTGGAGGCCCTTTTGCCCACCCCTGGACTAAGAGCTTGTGTAGGGATGTTTGCACTGGTCTGTAATGGAGGCTGCTTCCCTCCCAGCAAGCCTAGTTCCTGCACTTATGCAGCTTCATCTCCATTGCCAGCTTGTACGTCCCAATTGAAGCTGCTGTCCTCAGTGTGTCTATGCCCTTGATTGGCATTAGGCTTGACTCCTTCTCTCGTCTCTCCTACCCTATGTCTGCAGACAGGCATGTCACAGTCTCCACAGTCCAAGTAAACCACTGCTGTGACTCCACCCTTCGTTGAAACTGTCCTTCCCCCGGCCTTTGTCTTCTCCTGACTGCACCACTGCAATTTCTGTCCCTGAATGGCCTTGACAAGTCCTAGCTATCACTACTCCCTCTTGAGCAATCAGATCACATCATGTTAGTTCTCAGAGCTAGACTGTCTCCCCCATTCCAGCTCAAAACTGTCCTCCTCATACAATGCCTTCCTGAGATTTGCTCTCACTTGGCTTGGGGGAATTCTCTCTCTTTTACGCTTCCTTCAATTCTTGTTTTGTTCTGGCTTCCTCTCTGGCCTCTGCAGTCTCACCTCTGATCAGAGAGCCTTCTTCTCCGCAGCCTCTGCTGGATGGCATCTTGCGTCTATCGGCCTGTTGGACTCTCCATCCCTTTTCAAAATCTCCTCTGCAAAGCTCCTTTCTCCCTTGTCTCTGCTTCTAAATTTTCCCTTCCTCTGCTTTCATTTTGTGCACTTTTATAGACTTTTTTTTTAAATGATGAAAAACACATTGGGACACAGATTATGGAGAAGACAGGATAGAAAAGAAACTTCTGCAGAACTTTTAAAGAGGCTACATGAATAGATGTTGCCCGCCCCCTGGTGCTGTATTGTAGAACTACTTCAATTAATACAGCAGCTGGTGGGCCTCATTTTACCCTCCACTCCAATAACATACAGGGCTAAATCTATAAAAGGTGTGCATCAAAATGCACAGCTCTCAAGCAGACAAGCCCTAAAGGCTAGACAAAGAGGGCAAACATGATCTTGGACTCAGAACGCCACAGATTCAGTGGGTGCCTATGGACCTCAGTCTCTGAGATTACTCCCTTTTAGGCATATCTGTTTGGCTTGCAAGTTCTTTAGAGAAGGAACTGTCTGTTATTGTGTATCTGTACGACACCTACCACAATGGGCCCTGGTCTCGGTTGGGTTTCCAAAATGAAATACACAAAAAGGCAAATTAAAATGTAGGATGAGGGAGAATTTCTTTTCACTATGGCTGTGTCTAGACTACATGGCTCCATCGATGGAGCCATGTAGATTAGGGTTGTAGGCAAAGGCAAATGAAGCCGCGATTTAAATGATCGCGGCTTCATTTAAATTTACATGGCTGCTGCGCTGAGCCGACAAACAGCTGATCAGCTGTTTGTCCGCTCAGCGCGCTAGTCTGGACGTTCCCCTGCCGACATCAAAGCCCTTTGTCGGCAGCCCCGTTATTCCTCGTGGGATGAGGTTTACTGGTGCTGCCGACAAAGGGCTTTGATGTCGGCAGGGGAGCGTCCAGACTAGCACGCTGAGCGGACAAACAGCTGATCAGCTGTTTGTCGGCTTAGCGCGGCAGCCATGTAAATTTAAATGAAGCTGCGATCATTTAAATCGTGGCTTCATTTGCCTTTGCCAAAAAAACAAATCTACATGGCTCCGTTGACGGAGCCATGTAGTCTAGACATACCCTTTAGGACAAGTTTTCCTTAACCTCAATCGGGGCAGGATTTCTGAGGCAAATAATAATTACGGAGCATATAAATATACCTCACATTTCACATGCAGAAGACATGAGAGAGAAATGCTCCTGTTTAATTTTTTTGTTTGTTGTTCCACATTGGTAACACGTACCTCAAAAATTTTACTTTCACTGCTTCTTTAAGTTGGGCTGAGCATTGTTCTAGCCGATGATTAGGCATATCTGAGGCTTCCGGAATATTCTTGTTTCCTCGGAATCTACAGAAGTATATACCAGTAACTAATGCACACTGAATTCCATGAATGAGCAGGAGAAAGAGAAAGTGAGGTTGTAAAGTTTCAAATGTCTGTAACCTTAATACTATCACTAGATGGCATCACAGGGGAAAAAAAGAGTGATGGATTCTCTTTGGGAGTGCAGAATCTTTTAGATGAGTTGTACCATTCCTATTTCAGTCCCTCCAAAACACAGCTGCTAAAATTACCTCCTTTCTACATCAAGCTGTTCTCTGCTTGAATCCTACAACTAGCACCACATCACCAAGTGAATTGTATTTAAATTTCCTGTCCTTGCCACTAAGGCTCTACATAGCTCTACATGTTTTTCATTTTGGTTGCATGCATTCCTGGAGGTTCATCGTATGACATAAGCTTTAATTAAACAGTAATCTTTAATTCCTGGAGACTGCAGGACAGTCCAGGAGACTCTGATCCAGCTTAGACTCTTATTACATGGCGTCCTGTCCCACCCACTCTGCTTGGGTATGTCTACACTTGCCCCCTAGTTCGGACTAAGGAGGCAAATGAAGCATACTGAAGTTGCTAATGAAGCATGGGATTTAAATATCCCAGACTTGATTAGCATATTCGCAGCTGGTCACCATATTAAAATGCCGGTTGCCCGATTTAACTTGCAGCGTGTAGACACGGTAGTCCGATCCAAAATCCTTCCCTCGAATTAACTGTTACTCCTCATTGCATGAGGAGTAACAGTTAATTCGAGGGAAGGATTTTGGATCGGACTACCGCGTCTACACGCTGCAAGTTAAATTGGGCGACTGGCCGCGAATATGATAATCAAGCGTGGAATATTTAAATCCTGCGCTTCATTAGCAACTTCAGTATGCTTCGTTTGCCTTCCTAGTCCGAACTAGGGGGCAAGTGTAGACATACCCTCAGTGACAGGAGCCTCTGATGGTACATTCATTTCCTTCAACCCATTTCAGTTCCATGACCATAATTCAGACTCTCACAATGTCTGGCCACTACAAAGGCCAGATGCTGCACAGTGCTGAATTCCTCACAGGAGGTGCTGAGCATCCTGTACTACTGGTGGCTTCAGTGGGAATTGAGGGTGCTGGCATCTTGGAAGGTATGATACAAAGTTGGCTGGAAAAAAGAGCTTCCAAGAGGCAGCAGAAAGTGTGTGGGAGAACATCAAGCCTACTCTCTGCTCCACAGCCCACCATCAGGGGAGGGAACCAGCCTGAAGGTGGATCTAGGTAGGTTTTCCAGGAGATTGTGATCCAGGATGCTGTGACTTACAAGGCCACAGTACAAGAAAGATTGTGACTGGTTTAGACCCAGGGTATATACTACAGCAGGTTGGGGATTTTCCAGCAACATGTCTGTTCATAGGAAAATGGTTTGAGGGAAATAGTCTGTTTTGCTGACTTCCCCAATTTGAAAATGTTTTGGAGAAAAAAGTTTTTTTTTAAATAGTCTAAATGGAGTCTTTTGGCATTTTTCCAAATGAAAATTTAGTTGTCTGGCTTGAAGAAATGACTTTTTCTTTTAAAATGTAATGTATTCAGACTTTTTTTTAAACAAAGCTCAGAACTGAAAGAAAATGTTTTGAGATGATCAGAACAAAATGAACTAATTTTGTAAAAAAAATCAGATTGACAACTGAAAATTATTAAGATTTTTTTACTAAAAATGGGGATATGACATTGCACCTTATATTCTTTATGGAAATATGCTTATGAATAGGGATATGACATAATTCAAATACGGAATTATGGAAAATAATTTATGTAACATACAATTTAAAAAGTTATAATCTGCTGAATGTGCATATTCTATTTGTGTGCATGAATAATTGCTATATTTGAAGTTAGAGTTATGAAGTATAAACCTGTTTACTTGTCTAGATGTGCCAAGTGAGGGCCACTAGTAGTAATCAAGGAACTTAATGGCCCAGTATTTGGAACAATGATCTGTGAATAGACTTGCTTTTTCTGAGAGCCTGGACTATGGATGGTCCTGCCAAAACATGATTCTGGAACCCATTCTGGATGCCCTACTTTTCCATTGGAAGTGTCAAATTTTTTAAACTGAACACATAGGATTTCTGGCTTTGGCAACAGAAATATAAAGGTGGGAAAACAAACAATAGGATCAGATGCCTGTTTACCACCTAAGCTTTCCAGCTTGCGAGAAAAGATTATTACAATTATTGTCAAGGTAAGACACTGCATGTAACAAGTTTCTTTGAGCACTAGGCTTAACTGGTGTGGTTTGTTTTATTTTGCTTAGTAACTTACTTTGATCTGTCTGTTATTAGTATTGCAACCACCTAAATCCTACTTTTTATACTTAATAAAATCACTTTTATAAACAAACCCAGTGTAAATGTTACTGGGGAGGGTTTTGATAATAGCTATGCATCTCGCTCTCATTGATAAAGGGCTTTACACAGAGTAAGACGGATTTATCGGGGGTTCTGGTCCCACTGGGGCTGTGCTCCTGGGTGCTTTGTCAAGTCCCTTTGACCGAACCTTCCCGAACTGAGCTGTTCTCAGTGTCTGTGTTGCTCTGCTGTGGGCTGTGACCCCAACTCTGTGCCATTGCTGGAGTTGACCGGAGGGTCTGGCTCAGCAGCTTAGGAAGGTGGGGCACCCCAAAGGGCAGGTAGGTGGGCTCGTGGGATTTCAACACATCAGGTGACAGTCTCCAGGGGATGTCTTTGACGGAATTCTTCACAGCGGAGATATTTCAAAAGCTCTCATGGTATAAGAAACCAATTTCCTGCCTGCTCTAATGTACTCTTTGAAAGGCTAGGGCCCACCCTATGCACAAAAAGCCCCCTCCTCTCCCATACCTGGGCAATCTTATTTACTTAGGGGCCAACTCACATCAAGTAGTTTAACAATTGATGTTATATATTGATTATATATATTTCTTATTTCTTTTACTAGCTTTTTTTATCATTCTTTGTTACTCTGGATATTTTAGTGGGTTGTTTGAAGTTGGATTTTCCTTCAGTTTGGAGTATTTCAAAATAAAAGGCAAATATCGTAAGGTGAGTTTAAAACAGTCAACATTAGTATTTGTAATAGAATGTGAAACTGTATTATAATGGTTAGCCAGCAGGAGAAGCTATGCATAACATACCTGCAGGCTGCAGGGACATGCTGGCCACAGCTTCCCGCAGCTCCCATTGGCTGGGAATGGTGAACTGCGGCCACTGGGAGTGGGCCTAGAGATGGCCAACGTAAACAAAAGGTCTCACGGTCCAACAGTGGATTACCCCTCAGGTGCTGAAGGTTGCTGACTTCTGACCTATATGTTATTGTTACAGCTGCATTGGTGGCTAAAAAGAGGACAAATGAGTTGTCCTCCAACTATGAGAAGCCTTTCAAATTAGTGATGAATCATGACTAAGGGAAGCTTGCAATGCTGCTGTTCTATACAGAGTGAGCATCAATTTTCTGGGCTGCCCCTCCACCAAGCAACCTTATTATTTTGGGGGACTTAGGGGTAGGCCACAGCATGGCATACAGGCAAGGGAATTAGGAGGTAGTGACAACATGGGGCACAATTAGAGGGAAGCACCAGCTACAGTGGCCCTTGTGGGTACGTGCAGGTATGCAAGCAAATATGAATAGACATTTTTCATCACATTTGTGTACACGTGTGAATTGTGTGTGCAAATAGTGCATGTGTGAAAATGTATAAACACGACTTGCATGTGTAGGAGCGCATGCATGTGAATTTTGTACACGTGAGTTGTGAACGGGTGTGCATGTGAATTGTGTCTAAAATGAGGGTGGACGTGTGACACAGCCATGGCCGTTGCACTGTGTGTGTGACTGAGCGCCCGTGAAGTGCAAGTGTGCGAACGTGTGTGCGCGTGAACTGACTGTGAGAGCGCGCGCGCGCGGAGCTAGCGCGGCTGTCAGAACGCCGCCGCGGGCGCTCGAGGAGGCCGGGCACCGCGCGCTCCCGCGGACCGGGCCCTCCCGCGCCATGGCCCCGCCCCGGCCCGACGGCCCGCGAGGCCTGGGCCGCTTTTCCCGTCGGAGGCGAAGCGCCAGCCGGCCTCCCCTTTAAGGGCCGGACGCCGTTGCCAAGGCGGCCGGGGAGGCGCGGAAACCGAACCGAGGCCGCCAGAACGACCGGCCCCGCCGCGCGCGCCATGGCCGCCGCCGGCCTGGTAAGGGCCGGGCAGCCCGTCGCGCCGCGCCCTGGGACCGGCCATTGCGCGGCGCGCGCCTTGCGGGGCCCCAGCCGCCCCCCCCCCCCCCCGCTCGCGCCTCGCCTCGCCCCGCCCCTTGGCGCCGCGCGGGCCCCGCAGCTCGGGCCCTGCCCCCGCGGGAGCCCCCGTCGCAGTACGCGCAGCGCGGCCCGCCGCTGTTCCGCCCCTCCTGCCCCCCCCCCCCCGGGTGCGCCTCTGTCCCCTTGCACACGCCAGGCCTGTCCGTGTCCCCCGGCGCGGGGCCTGCCCCCCCGGAAACCTGGCCTGGGTGGGTGGGGGTGTGTGTGTGTGTGTGTGTGTGTGGGGGGGGTATTTGTATTGTGCAGCGGTCACCGGTAACGCTTGCCCGTGCTCTTGCCATTCAGGAGGATCCCTCTCTGGAGAGACACTTTAAAGGCCACCGAGATGCCGTCACTAGCGTGGATTTCAGTCTCAATAAGAAGCAACTGGGTAAATTATATTTTTGTGCTCGGAGAGTCCCCCGATAAGTTTCTTCTTTTTGCAGTGTAATTAAAAAAGCCACCGAGTACAAAACAGAAAGAATCACTTGCAGATCACTGAAGAATAACTTCTAGAAATGACACTTTTAAGGGGGTGTGTGTCTATTCCTGACACACACTGAGCACTGAGTGTTGCACTGTCTCACATATTTGTGTGCCTCCCTTTACTCTGAGACCATTGTATGGTAAAGCTTCACTCTTACTTCCTGTGACTAAACTGAGGCTTGTTTTCCATCCACTGCTCATCATGGCTGTGCCCAGAAAGCGCATGATACCTTTGTTAGTCTTTAAAGTGCTACCAGACTATTCTTTTTTTTTTTTTAAGTTTATTGCACTGGAATTAGTTTTCTTTCCTGAGAACCACATAGAAATTGACAAGATGTCCAGTAAGGCCAACTGTCCTTTTTAGCGCAGCAGAGAATTGCTATGTCTGTTGCAGAGGTGGTGAACAAAGAAATAATATGGTAGAGATGCTCGGTAGATACATACAAATACAGCAAGGACTAGCATCTTGAAATTCGTAACATGCTTAAGGAAAGGTATTGCTGTCAAAAAGTCATTGAATGGAAATGTATGATTTTTTTCCCCTTTAAAGAAATATGAATAATGGAACGTTCTGTCTGAAATGAGACTACATTAATCCTAAGTCTTTTCCAAGAAACAGAACTGCTTTTTTTATTATTATTATTATTATTTGAAATGACTGTGAAATAAAAGGATACTTCCAGCAAAAGCTATTTGGTATTTTGCCACAATTGACATTAACTAAAAGCTTGTGATTATGACCCTAGCATTTAAACCTAGTATTAAAAAACAATGTTTTATTTTCTAGGCATCTGTTTTACATATCCCACTTGCTGCTCTGACAAGGAAATAATGTTAGGGTTTTGTATGTTTTCATTCTAAAATTTGTATACAACCGTTGTATACCACTGTTTTTAAGCAAACAAATACAAACTAGACAATTGTTGTCTTTTATTTGCTTAAGAAAACCTGCAAATTTAACTTCTCCCTGAAGCTTCTGCAGTTTAAATATAGGGTTAGTTTGAAAAGAGATTTTAATTGTCACCATTTTAGAAGTTTGTTCTTCAATATTTTTCTGTAAGTTGCCATTGAGTATCTCTTCCATTACACATCACAGTAAGTGTCCACTGTGCTACGAACATATAAAATACAGCATGTTGCAGGGCAGCGATGGGCAACCTAGGCTAGTGAGTGGACCACATAAGTGGCCACGATGAGTGTCGTAACCAAGATGGTCTCCTGGGGTAGGCTAGTTTTGCTAACTGCACTGGATTTTATGGGATGTGGCAATTGATAGAGCCCTGTGTGGGATGCAAAATTTGTATCCTCATCCTCATCTGTATGCACAAAAATCCACTGATATCTGCATTGACGCTTGCAGCTGTGCATACTTGCGGGTATTTGCAGGGTTCCAGGTACAAAACTTGTATCCGCATCAATATCAGCAAAAATGAGCTGCTAATATCCCTGTCCACAGATATCTGCTTAATATCTGTGGATTTGCAGAACTCTGCCGACTGAACTGTAGCTGTGTTTTGATTGAATGCAGGAGCAGCACACAGCTCTTAGAATCAGTGTTGTGTGCAATCACTTCAAATGCCTTTGCTTTACGTGTGTGTCATTGTATTAATACCAATAGGAAAAAAACTTACATGTACAGAAACCAACGGGATCCGGCAACCCTGCGTGTAGGCAATGGTAAACAAAATGTCTTGTGGGCCACACATTGAACTGCTATGGTCACACGTTGCTTGCAGGCCACCAGTTGCCCACCACTGCTATAGGGAAAGATGGATAGCTTCATTTTCATCAGGGTCAGTAGCCCAGAGAAAGCTGAGAACATTCATCTGAAACCCTGCCCAAGAAAGACATCTAGGTAATCGTAGAAAAGCTGGTATCGTGGGGCACAAAACACTGTCACGAGTGTGGTTTTTTTCTATATGTTGCTAATTTACACAAATCAGATAAGTCCAGCATCTCCTTGGTTAATTATCCAAATGTAAGTGGGTGACTGCTGTTTGCTCTACAAAAAGAAAAAAAATCTTCTGGATGAGACACTGAGCCTCAAAATTTTGGACCCTCTGTACATGTGTGTGTTGCATATTATTGAAGTATCTCTCACAATGTTTGTATTTTATTGTCTTCAGCAATAACAGGCTTACCTGATCTAACTCTTATCTTGGGTTGCCATGCCTACTTTCAGTTAAAAAGCAATTCTAGATGCTTGGTTTGAATTGTTAATGAAATGTACAGTATGTAGTGGTACTTAAGGGTTAACAAAGGTCTTAATTCAGTGAAGGGAACTATTGTTGGCGCGGGCTGAAATCTGTGCACATCGCTTTAGTGTATGTGATTGTTCCAGTGTACCCGGGGAAGATACTAACGTGAGTCTTTTTCCTCTAAATTTAGCAAGTGGTTCTATGGATTCATGCTTGATGATCTGGAGTATGAGACCCCAGATGAGAGCCTATCGTTTTGTGGGTCACAAAGATGCAGTGATGTGTGTTCAATTTTCACCTTCAGGCCATCTGGTGGCCTCAGGCTCTAGAGATAAAACTGTCCGTTTGTGGGTTCCAAGTGTGTAAGTATATCCTGCTTCCTAACTCTTATGCTAAGTTGGGGTGTACAGTTTCCACTAGCAAGAGTGCTCTATTGTGTGGGTCGAGAATCTGTTGTTTGCTAAAGGAAAGATTATTGGGTGATGCAACAGCCATTTTGCATAGGACTCTTGCATAAAATTAATTTAATCCCGAATAAGATGTGATCTTATTAGTCCTAGCGACTGAAATCCTTTGTCCGCAGAAGTACAGCACAGATAATATCAGGGTAAGCTTCCTGACACAGCTCTAGTACTGTACTTAAATAGTGACCTACTGGTGTCCCTCCCAGTTCACATTCCATGGCTGATTAAGCGGCGAGGAGTCCTGTGGCACCTTATAGACTAACTGAAGTGTAGGAGCATAAGCTTATGCTCCTACATTTCAGTTAGTCTATAAGGTGCCACAGGACTCCTCGCCGCTTTTGCAGATTCAGACTAACACGGCTACCCCTCTGATACATGGCTGATTAGTCCTCTTTGTTAGTGCCAGAGCAAAACATTATAGACAGCCGTTCTAGAAGTTAGATTTCTGACTTTCTGTAGTTGTACCAAACAATAGGTGTCTTTTTTTTCCCCACGGCATCTAGTTTTTAAATTTTAATTGCTGATCTAAAGGTTAATAGTAAACTCCTGTTCCATTAATACAGAGGTGGCAAAGTATGGCCCGTGTGCCAGATCTGGCCTGCCAAGCCTTTGGCTATGATGTACTGCCTGCTGGGACTTTCAGGCAGGTTTCCTGCCTGCTGCAGCCCCAGGCTGTTCAAAGTGGGCAGCTGCTGGGAGCATGTCCCTTGTGGGGGGAGACTTCATGCGCTGCCCCCACCCCAGCACAATAGTTGCAGCTCCCATTGGCCCCCTCCTGCACCCCAACTCTCTGTCCCAGTTCACCACCCCTACCTTCTCTACATCCTCCTTCTCTACATCCTCTTGCCCACCTGCCCCAGGTTGCAACTTCTTGCCCCAGGCAGAATCCTCTCCTGCACACACACCCCCTCTCTGACCCTGCACCACAATCCCCTACCCCGGATCACAACTCCCTCTCAGACCCCACATCCTCTCCTGTACCCCAGTCTCCTACCCCAAGCTCCCTTCTAACCCAACCTCCATCTAACCGGCACCCCCTCCATAGAAAAGTGGCTCTTGACCACTTAACAAAATCTTATGCCCCCCCTCCAAATTATTGCCCACCCCTGCATTAATAGCAGAGTGATTGATATATGGTTAAAACAAAGGCCTTGAAGCTGGGAGAGCTGAATTCCATTTTTAATGCTGTCCTAGATTTGCATGGGACCTTATACTTTCTGTGCCTCAATTTTCGTCACTTCTAAAATTGTGATAATGCCCTGCTTAACTGGAAGATTGGAAGACTTAGTTTTCTGTTTGTAACATGCTTTGAGACCCTTATCTGGAAGCTGCTGAGCATTTTTACCATTTGTCTAAACAATCCTGTCTCTGTACTGGTGGGTTCACAGTGATCCAAGTATATTGGCTCTGAGCAGGCCCATCTACTAGTTATCCAACTAAAATACACTGTAAGTGGCAGAGGCCTGCATGCAATATGGATTCGCATCCTACTTCTGTATGCACCTTTACTTTTTCTACAACTAGTATCTGTTGGACTTCTGTGTGGAGCTGAGAGCGCCTCCCTCATTTTGCCAGACTCCAATGTTAAACTGGAGAAATGATATTTCCCCTCCATGTGGCAGCCAGCGTGAGGATTCCAGCGCAGATAGCTGTGAAAGAGTGGCTCTCTGGGAAGGGCTGTTAAAAGACTAAAGAAACAGGGGGTTTGGGCCCTGAGAAGGAAACAGGCTTGTGGTGGGTCTCTTCAGCAGTCTAAACTAAACACAGGGCCCCAGGAAGCAGGGAAGACATTCTAAAATTAATCGTTTCTTTTTGTTGGAATGTCTAATAGCTATGAGTAATTGTATTTTTGTTTAACACAGCCTAAATTAGACTGTCCTAGTTCTTGCTACAATCTAGAAGTGAGTCAGATTTAAAAAAAATCCCAGAATCTATTTGCTGGGGAATACAAAAAAAGATTAGACATTCCAAAAAAAAATCTCAAGGGACCCACTTTTTTTTTTTTTTTTTTTTTTTTAAAGCCTCTTATTTATAAACTATAGGCTGTCTTGTAAATTTTTGTTCTGTACACAGAGTAAGTTATACATGTAGGGAGCATAAACTTGTTATATAGAAATAGTGTAACCCTTGCTTTTAATTCAAATCTCAATTTATGCTTTAATATGGAGATACTATTATGTCTTCATAATGATAATGTGACTGTACAATAGAGCTAATTGACAGTGAAATTGGATAAAGTTAAACTACGCTTACCGTAAAGCAGGATGAAAATATGCAGATTGCAATGTCAGTTATCTTAATTTCCACTTAGTGGAACTTCCCTGGAAGAAATGACACACTTACATATAAAAACATGTATATTTAAAGACTCTAGATAAATTACACTAGATGGATGAACATTGAGGCTAAATCTTAATCTAGACTGAAAAAAGAGAGTGACAGTTTCTTCTACTTCCAGAACCTGACTGCTAATATATGTAATCCTGAAAACATAGTCTACAAAAAAAAAAAACCACTTATAGGAGTTCTTGGAAGTGAAAAAGTAAATTTTGTGGAAAAACTGAATGTAAATGAATGCCAGATGATATCACCTCAATACCGTTGAAGACATTAGTTCAGTGATTGAAGCTGTGTGTGTGGTTGCCATCTCAGGGTAGGTCTACACAGCAACATTATTTCAAAATAATTAGCGTTATTTTGAAATAACTTAGTTTCTACACTGCAGGCAATTATTTTGAAATACTGTCAAGCTGGAGGACTTTTTACTCTGATTCCTGTAACCCTCATTGTATGAGGAGTAAGCGAAGTCAGAGGAAGTGTGCTCTATTTCAAAATAAGTTCTGTGTAGATGCTCCCAATTTCAAAATAGCTTATTTTGAAATAAGCTTATTTTGAGTGAAGCCCTGTTGTATAGATGCACCCTCAGAAGTGCGCTAGAGTGGAAAAGGAATTATT
This sequence comes from Pelodiscus sinensis, assembly GCF_052426305.1. Lineage (NCBI taxonomy): Eukaryota > Metazoa > Chordata > Testudines > Trionychidae > Pelodiscus > Pelodiscus sinensis. The sequence goes on from NC_143062.1 coordinate 9,946,766, forward strand.
ATACTTGTGGCTGTTTTGAAGCAGCTCATTATGTACTATTGGATTGTGTAGCTCTTATCAGTGCTGATCTTCTATAACTATGCTCAGTCTTGATGTTTTTGGTTAAGTCTTTTTAGTGTGTTAAATTCACAGCTTGATTAAATGTAGTCAAGTAGATGCAATACAATCTCTTACTAAGGGGAGAACTTAAAAAGCAGTAATGGTAGTCTTGAGAGTAACTTGCTACACAAGTCAGTAGCATTGCTGTTAACAGTATGCTGTGTGAGGTCTTGATAACATAAAAATTTACAATACCAAGTTAACGTTTGTATATCTTGCTCTAAAAATAGGGATTTTATCCATTTTGAGATTCATTTCTTCTTTCTTTCTCATCAGATCTTCCTTGATCCCGCTTATCCTGTTCTCTAATGCATGGGTTTTGAAAATAAATTCATAAAATAAAGACTTTAAACTCAATGACAGACTTTTAGTACCCTTATAATGAGAGTTTACAATGATTATTGTGACATTGTCTGGAGATCCAACCTAATTATCGATTAAGCATGGCAAGATCAGGGAATTAATGGGCTTATCAAGAAGGGCTGGCTACTGACTGCCCTGGACGTTCTCAGGTGTGAACCAATGAGCTCTTGTAATCAGCTCCATCATGTCAAGTTCTAAAGAAGCAGAAATCTGCACTAGATGGAGAAAGGAGCTCCTGGTAAAATACTTGGGGCCCCTGCAAACTAGTTACTGTGCACCTGTGTCACAAGGGGGCGCTATGATCCGGTTGATCAAGCCGGATCTCACTACTCATTTGGTTCAGCATTTACAGAACGAAAGAGTCTTAAACAGTATCTTAAACATACTTTTAACAAGTTTTATTGCAGGCAATTCAGGAGCAATTTTAAAAGCACTGTATGTGTATATATATTTAGTACTAAGCAATTAAAATAACATTAAAAGACATTAAAGGCATTAAAAGCAATATTTAAATGGAATAATTAACAATCTACATCTAAGCTTTAACCCAATTTAGCAGCCTAATTCTTAATTCAATTGAATACACTCACACTCACCCTCCGGGGCTGGCCAGACCCCAGGTAATGTTGGTTAATTTGTTTGAGGTGCAAGTCCGACATGCACATCACCCCAATATGCCGAATCAATGGACTCCAACTTGTGGGGGAAAATGTTGTGGTATGTATCCTCTTGGCAGGGCCCAGTCTGGTGAAATGCCATCCACTGGTTACACGCGGTCCAGATGGGGTGATGTACATTAGTGACACCCCCTTCTTCTTACTGGTGTGTCCATGACCGATCCAGAAATATCTGGTTTTTGCACCACTTGCCTCACCACGAGTGTGAAACAATGATCTGTCCTTGGTTAGATTCTTCTCTAGTTACTTTTTCTTATCTGGCAATGCTGGGAATGCTGCCTCAGCACGCATATACATTTCTTTTATTTCACAGTCCTTTTTCTTAAAGTTGTAAACAAGTCCATAATCCTCTGGGGCTCTTGCCTGGACCTCAGCATAACCTCTCTTCAGCTCATTTACTGTAGATTCACTCATGCACTCGTACTAACCATTCACGCTACCCATGATTCATGACACCTGCTAAAAATCTTAGAGGTTACATGGATTGTGAGCTCTGCAATAAGCTTTATACTGCAGAGCCTGCAGTGAAACTGCCTCCTTGGGAGCAAGGCAGCAGGGGCTGCACTGTGGACTCTGCAGCCGGCTTCTCGGGAGCCCCAGCATGTGACTTGCAGGGGTGGGAGGCCAGAGCAACTCCTGCCTGCTGTGGGCCTTGTGAAGCAGCTGTATGCCCGGGATGTGTGAGCAGCTGCTCCAGCCCCTACCACTTAACTGGGTGAGGCTTACTGGTTAACCTTTTACATCCCTATGCAAACTTTTCTCAGCAGGTCAACTCCATTTGAGTTAACTGGGGCTGCATATGGCTGCTGAGTTTGTCTACAGGGAATAGATTACAGGATCAGGACCTTAGATTTGTTGAACCATGTTTACAAATGTTGCCAGTTCACATGGCTAATTTAAATGCCAGGTAAAGCTCTCTCAGTTGGCAGAAGGAATAGTTAGTTACCTATAGGCTTTTTAAAACTAGAGGATAGTCTATGTTGCATTTAGATCCAGAACTCCCTTTTCCTTGTCAACCTTTCAGACTTAAGGTCACCAGTTGTAGCCACCAGTCTTCTGATAGGTTAGGACTGGGTGGGATTTATTTTGGAGCCTGTCAGATTGTTGTTTGTTGTTGAAACAAAGGAGAATTCTGTCTCTTCCCAGAGCCTGAATGCATTCCCTCTGCAGGATCCCTTGTCTCTTAAAAACCAGGGGTTCAGGAATCTGGTAACAGAACCCAGCTTTCTGATACCAGTAACAGGGAGCTGATCCGTTGTTAGCTGTAACTAGGAAACCCCACCACCACTCATTCAGCTCTTGGCTTGAGCTCTTTGATTGTTCAGCTTTGTGCTATTGCTAGTCCACCCTATACTAGAGAGTAAGCCTACCATGCACCTACTGAATCTTTGAAATACTTGGCATTCCTTCCTGCGGTCTTCTGTCTGCCAGAAACATACCTTCCATACTACTTTGAAAATGCGGGTGAGAGGAAGATCTAATGGAACGTAATAATAAATTCTGTAGCTACTTAATGTTTTTAAATTATTCTTACTTAGGTACTTTTAATCAGAAATACCAGAAGTGTGACAATCGTGTATTTTTCAAATGCTGGGTGGGAAACATGCAGCTGAACTGTCTGCTGTTGTATTGTTATGTGATCTATCCTAGACACATTCCTGTTTGGTAGCAGTAATAGTTTATCTAACTGTAATTGAAACTCTCCTTTGTATACCTTGTCCTCATTGGTATGACAGTTAAGACCTGATGTTGGTCCAGAATTTTTATTGTTCTTGTCTTTATATACTGATTGATATAAACAGTCCCCTTTTAGCAGGATCTTTGATTTTCGCTAATTAAAAATGTCTCTTTTCTTACCTCTGTATAGAAAACACCAATGTAAATTGTCTCAAGATAAGATGGGCTAGACTAGCAAGCTAAAATTAAAAAAAAAAAAAAAAAAGATCTGTTTGAAGTGCTATATTTTGTATCCTTCCTAAACACTTGTCTGCTTAGTCTAGGTCAACAACTTCCTTCTAACATAAATGTATACAGTGCCCATAGAAACAGTGGTTAGAAACACCGTCTAGTATACACAAGCTTCAGGCTGTTTAGAACATAGTATCTTCGCTTCTTGTGCAGCTTAAAAAAAATCCATTACTTTTTCTACCTAGCAAAGGAGAATCTACTGTGTTCAAGGCTCATACGGCAACAGTAAGAAGTGTTCACTTTTCCAGTGATGGACAGTCCTTGGTTACAGCCTCTGATGACAAAACAGTCAAAGTATGGACAGTTCACAGACAGAAATTTCTTTTCTCCTTGAGCCAGCACATAAACTGGGTTCGCTGTGCCAAGTAAGTACGTGCTGCTGGCAAAAAACAGTGCTGGTGATGTATGTCTTAGAACAAAGAGAGCATTTAGCCTGTGGCTTTGGTGTAACAACATTGCCTTATGCTTCAAATAAATCCTCAGCTGAAGTAACTTTGAACAGGTATACAGATGCATATAGCCCTTGTTCTCCAACACTCAGGTAAATGCCACATCTCAATTTTTTCCTTTTTAACAGTTGGATTTGTGATGACTGGGAGAACCGCATGGGGAACTGCTTGATGGGTGCAAAGGTTGCAGATCTCTTGATATACTTAGACAGATTTGTGCACAGTGTTGGGGAGGAACCAGTAGTCACGGCATATGTAGTACCAGTGATATAGGGAAAGATAGGAGAGAAGTCTTGGTGCTCAAATTTAGGGTGGGTAGCTAAGATTTTATTTTTAAGTCCTCCATGGTGGTAGTCTCTGAAATGCTTCCAGTTCTATCTACAGGGCCAGTTTGATAGTCTGCATTGAGACCCTGTTGTTATGCCTAAGGTAATGGTGTTGAGAGGAGGGATTGGGTTCATTAGAGAATAGAGAGAACTTTTGGGAAAGGAGGAGCCTATGAAGGAAGGACGAGCTCCATTAAACCAATATGGAATGAGATTTCTGGCATGTAAAATTAAAAAGCCTGGAGAAAAGCTTTTAATTTAAAGTCTCTGGCAAAGCCAGCAGGTGCAAAGGTGCACACAGTTTGGACAGACACATCGTTGAAGGGGAGGATTTATTAAAGTGGACACTATAAAGCCCTGGTGTCCAACACTAGCCACATGTTGCTGTTTGGCTGGTTGTATGTGGCTAGTTGAAATACAATAGACTCTCTACGAATGGACATTCCATGCTCAAATAAGAAGAGTATTACATTAGGAATAGCTGCTGACAACTTTACCAAAATGGGAAGGATGTTTGTGAAATGCTTAGGCAGATTAGAGAGGCAACAAAAACAGAAAACCCAATAATAATGGGGACTTTCATGTACAGGCAGTCCCCGACTTACGCGGATCCGACTTATGTCGGATCCGCACTTACGAACGGGACTTTTCTCGCCCCGGAGCTCATGGGCGGCGGGTCGCCACCCGTGTCCTCCAGGGCGAGAAAAGCTTCTCCCGGTCTCCCTGGTCTGCTGGGGGGGGGGGGGGGGGGCAGCAAAGCCGCTGGACTCCCCCAGCAGACCAGTGACACCCGAGCAAAGCCGCTGCCTGGGCGGCTTTGCTCGTTTGCCCGGAAGCAAAGCTGCCCAGGCAGCGGGACCCCGCCGCCTGGGCGGCTTTGCTCCTGTCCCCCTGGTGTGCTGGGGGGGTCCAGCAAAGCCGCTGGACCCCCCCAGCAGACCAGGGACACCCGAGCAAAGCCGCCGCCTGGCTAGCTGTTGTATGTAACCTATTGCCTAAATAAGCCTTGGTACAGTCGAATGGAGGATAGCTAATGTAGCACCCATGTTTTCAAAACCCTCCAGAGGTGACCTTGGCATTTACAGGCTGGTAAGCCTAATCTCAGTACCTAAGCAAACTGTCTGAAAGTATAGTAAAGAACAGAATTATCAGACACCGAAAGGAATGCAATTTAGTGGGAAAGTGTCAACATGGCTTTTGTGAAGGGAAATCATTTCTCGCCAATCTATTAGAATTCTGTGAGGGAATCAGCAAATTTGCAGACATGGATGATCTAGTGACTATAGGGTACTCGGACTTTCAGAAAGCATTTGACTAGGTCTCTCACCAAATGCTTTTAAGCAAAGTAAACAGTCCTGGGATAAGAGGGAAGGTCCTCTCAAGCATCAGTAAGTGGCTAAAGGATAGTGAAGAGGTGGGAGTAAATAGTTTTCAGAATGGCCAGAGGAGCAGAGTGCCTCAAGAATCTGCATTGGGTTCAGTGCGCCACATTCATAAATGATCTGGAAGAAGGAATTAACAGAGAGATGGCATTGTTTGCAGAGAAGATAAATCCAAAGTAGATTGACAAATTACCCAGGAATCTTAAAAAAACCCCAAACCAACATAAAAGCAAAACTGGATGATTGGCAACAAAACGATGATAAATACTAAGTAATGCACACTAGAAAACAGTCCTAAGTATGCATACAGAATGATGGGTTCTACACAGGATGCTGTAACTCCAAGATCTTTAAGTCATCCTGGATAGTTTTCAACAACAAAAAAAATCAGTGTGCAGCTGTAGTAAAAAAAAAAAAAGTTAACAATGTTGGGGATCATTACGAAAGGGATAGGAAAAAAAGATGGAAAATATAGTACCCTGTATATAAATCCATGGCACTCCAACACCTTGTGCCCTGTGTGTAGTTCTGTTTTTCCCCATCTCAAGAGATATATTATAATTGGAAAAGATACAGAAAAGGACAACAAAAATGACTTAAGTATGGAACAGCTTTCATATATGGAAAGATTAAAAAAACTGGGACTTTTCAGGTTGGAAAAGAGATGACCTAAGATGGGATGTGGAGAAAGTGAATAAGGAAATGTTGATATTTACTCCTTCACATAACAGAAGAACCAGGGCTCAATGAATTTTTTAGGGAATAAGTTGAAAACAAAAGTTCCTTTTCTATAATATACAGCCAACCCGTGGAACTTATCAGAGGATGTTGTGAAGGCCATAAGTATAACTAGATTAAAAAATAATTAGATTCTCATGCAGGGATTACTCAATAAATTTTCCTGTTTTGTTTATTCCCTCTGAAGCATCTGGCCCTGGTTGTTGTTGGAAGACAGGCTACTGGGCTAGATGGACTGTTGGTCTGACCCAATATGCCTGTTTTTATGTTTCTTTTTCTGTCCAGTTACTTCAGCCCTGTTCATTTCTTCTTATCTTGTATAGGATGTGTGTTAAATTGAAGAACCCCTAAAATGTATGTAAGGTAAGGTTGCTTGTTCATCTAAACATAAGAAACATTAGAATTGCCATAAAGGGTCAGACCAAAGGTCCATCTAGTGGTCTAATATCCCATCTTCCAACAGTGGCCAATGCTAGGCCCTCCAGAGGGAATGAACAGAACAGGGAATCATTAAGTGATCCATCCCAGCCTTGACGAAACAGAAGCTAGAAACATCATCCCTTCCCATTGATGGGCCTGTCCTCCATGAATGTATCTAGTTATCTGGGTGTTCTAGTGAAATTTAATCTCTAATATTGATACCATTCTCTGGTGTAGGGGCTATACATGATGTGATATCAGAAGTAGTGTATGCACATTATACTATAGGTATGGCTGTAATCTTTCCTTGCATCCTAAAGCCTTGATCCTGTAAAGATTTATGCATGTGAGTAGATGTGTTGAGCACGGTGGAACTACTTGCACATGTGAAATTCTTGGAGAGGGTGGCTTAAGGTTGCACTTGTTTTCAACACCCATTTTGAGCTTCTCCAAAGAGCCTTAATCAGAAATACAGGCATTTTGGGGACAAATTAATTATCCTTCCTACTGACAGTGAATCTAGAAATTGTATGAAGCAGGGCCTAGAAATGAAGAACTTGAAACAGGCTTAAATGAAAACATGCAGGATAGATGATATGAGATCAGTTTAGCCATTTTTTTCTGAAGTCATTTAATCTGCATTCTGTTCAATAACTTCAGTCTCTTTGAGGCTGTTTTTCTCAGTAATTGCAGAAATCAGCGTTGCAGATTTAGCTCTGCATTCTGCTTACCCTTACTCTTTCTAAGGCTTCTTGAGGAGTAAGTACCTGAGTACATGAACATTTAATTTGCAGCAAGCTGGGGTATAAATCTATTGCATGCCAAGTGTCTGGACGTGCTACCACACGCTAACCATTCCCTAGTGCAGTTTGATCTATCCTGCTTTGAAATACGAGTAGATCAAAGTGCACTAGGGAGCAGTTAATGCAAGGCAGCAGGAACCACATAGACACTTTGTTCATGGCAGGCTAGTGCAGGGTAGACTTGTATCCCAGCATACTGGGAACTAAATGTTTGTGTAGACTGGCTTTAAGATACAACCCAGCATAAGGTACCTAGCTTAGTTCAGACTGTCTGACACCTGCCCCCTTGTTAGTTCTGAACTTAGTTATAACTCCTGTTTTTGTTTTAGATTTTCTCCTGATGGAAGACTAATAGCTTCTGCCAGCGATGATAAAACTATTAAACTATGGGATAAAACCAGCAGAGAATGTATACATTCTTTTTGTGAGCATGGTGGGTAAGTATAAGTAGAATGCACCGGGGAAAACACACAAGACTGTCTGTCTTGTGCCTTCCACATGTCTTTGACTGTTTTGTATAGTCACATAGATCCTAGCTATGCAGAAATGACTTTTTGTCACCAATCATTCCATCCAGGATCCCTGCAGCTGGGCTTGAAAGTGACAAAGATGCTAGTGTAAATGGAGACAAATGTGTTTTAATCTCCATCTAGTGGCCTAGATATGAGCTGTTTCTTATAAATCATTTTAGTCACATTATGCCTTGTCCAAATGTGAAACTTCTCACACTTCCCCTCCCAGCATGATCTTTCTCTAGCTCCAGAGAATTTGAGGTTTGAGTCTAATTTTCCTACACTAGGTTTGCCAAAACTTCATTAATTCAGAGCACTATAAAAATAAAGTTCAAGGACTAAAAGGTGTTTACAATAATGCTTTCATTCCTGGTTCTCTAAATCATAACGTTAAGCAACCTTGTATGTGTCTGTGACATAGGGAAGTGTTGTACCATTTTATAGCTGAAACTGAACCACTGCAAGATTAAAGAGCTTGTCCAACGTTACAGAGCAAGTCCGTGATGGAACTGAGACTAGACTCCATGGTTTCCATTCCATGGTGTCATTTGACGTATTCTTCCTTTATAGACCTGTAACTATACATTTTTGTTTGTTTGTTTTCCCTTTTATATAATTCTCTTGTTTTCAAGATAATGTCTGAATTTATCATTTAATACTGTGGTACAGTCTTGTTTTTCATAAGCCTTTTTACTATACCTGGTTCTTCCACACAACAGAACTAAGAATTTGAAAAGCCTTGGATAAGTGGTTGATGGTATCCTTAATATGGTGCAATGTAAGGATGTTAGTAGGGCAGTTAGTTTTTCTTGTATCTGATCTGCTACTTATTTCAGTGGAGCAAGATTTGCAAAGCACCTTATAAAAGATCTTTAAAATAAGGCTATGTCTACACTGCAAGTTTTTGTGGTAGAAAATATGCTAATGAGGAACTCATTAGCATGAGTTGCGATGTCATTAGCATATTTTCTGCCGATTCTTTTTGCGCAAGGGGTTTCTGCACAGAAAGCAGCAGTGTAGCCTGCTTCCGTTTTGCCTAAAAAAACCCTTTTGAGCAAGATCTTTATGCCTCGAGCATAAGGATCCTGCGCAAAAGTGGTTTTTTTAAATGCAGAACGGAAGCGGCTACACTGCTACTTTTTGCCTAAAAATCCCCTTGCAAAAAAAAAAAAATCAGCAGAAAATATGCTCATGACATTGCGACTCATGCTAATGAGTCCCTCATTAGCATATTTTCTGCCGCAGAAACTTGCAGTGTAGACAAAGCCTGAGTGTGTTACAATATGCAGCCATGCCCTTTGATCTCATAAGTACTAGTGCAGAACTACTGGACCTTAGTAAGAAAAACATCTTCTATTTACATATAAACTTCTAAAAATTAATGTTAAATCATCTAAATCTATAAATTATCTAAATCTACAAAATTCCAGAAGCAAACCTGCTGGAACTCATTTAATTGTATTAAAGAATTTGAGGACAAACACATGTGTGTGGTGTTTGTGGGTGGGTGGGTGCTTTTGAGAGCACAGCGCTCGATCCTGCCTCAAGAATGTGAAAGAAATACTGTCAGCTGTCCTTCTGCCCCTGTAATATTATACTATCGTACGGTGGTGCTCCTTTGTGGAAGGGATCTCTTCAAGTTTAAACTGTTGGATTTTTCTTTACAGGTTTGTGAATCATGTGGATTTTCATCCCAGTGGTACATGCATTGCTGCAGCTAGTACAGATAACACAGTGAAGGTGTGGGATGTTAGGATGAATAGACTCCTCCAGCATTATCAGGGTAAGTTACAGCCCTAGGTGAGTAACTTAATAACTGGATCCCCAGGAGGCTAGACCCCCCCCCCCCGAGGGGGGGGGGGAAAGCTTGCAATGAAATCTTCCTTACTTTAACAAAAAACAGGACTGTGTAGCACTTTAAGACTAATAAGATGGTTTAATAGGTGGTGAGCTTTCGTGGGCCAGACCCACTTCCTCAGTCTGGCCCACGAAAGCTCATCACCTATTAAACCATCTTGTTAGTCTTTAAAGTGCTACACAGTCCTGTTTTTTGTTTCAGCTGCACCAGACTAACACAGCTACATTTCTACCACTTCCTTACTTTACAAGTTGAAAATAAAACTTGCCAGTTCTAAATTCAACTATTAGCACCTCTGTGGCTTTAGCACCTCTGTGATATCTCCCTACCCAACAGTGTTTTTGACTTTATGGGTCTGTTTACTTAAGGCAGACTTGGAGAACTAAATACTCTCTAGCTTCTCTATGTTAACAAATAGCGAATGTACATATAGCTGAAAGGTGTGGAAAACTGCAACAATGCCAGAATAGCAGAATTATCTTAGCACTTCTCCTGAGTAGCCAGCTCCTCCTTCACACCTACCTTTAAAAGCATATATTTACACTCTTGTTATGGATGAGTGCTTTGAAAGGAATATGTTCAATAGTAAAACGGGAAATTGTGCGAAGAGGCCACCAACATTGCAGAGTCTTTAGTACCAGAAGGATGCTAGTGAGCAGCAGCACTGTAAAAAGAACTTCTTTCCTCTTTTCTTTGAGTGTTTCTGAAATTCAGAGCTATGGGAGGTTCTCCTTGTACTCGTGTGATGAGCCCTGGTCCCATAAAGTTTGTTTACAACCACCAGTCCTGGCTCTTGGTGTTCTGTGCTGTTATTTAGCTTTAATTTACACCTAAATGTCTTCTAAGAGCTTAGAAGCGGTAGAAGTGTTGGTAATGCTGCCTGACAATATTGACCTCCTGTGATCCAGCAGATTCTCTGGTTCGGTACCAATCAGGTCCCGAGGGTGCTGGACTAAAGAGGTTCAATCTGTACTTGTTAAGAAAAAAAAAAGTAGAAGGTACTTCATCACAATTAAGTGAAACAGAACTCCTTGAGTCTTTCACTGTAGGGCTTGTTTTCCAGTCATTTAATTGTTCTTGGGTTTATCAGTGAGCCTTTTCCAATGAATCAGCATAAGCTAAAGAAAACAGACATTTCGGAAGAGGTCATTGCAGAATGCTTGTGGATGGTGCATGAGTGTCACTATATTACTGGTTATACTGTAGTTGTAACCGTGAATTTCAACACCGAGGTAAAGGGGATACATCCTTCCTATTGGCCATAACTCCACTAGCAAAGTTATCTGTATATTGAGAGAAGTGCCTACTATAAATTGTGTATGTATTAATGAAACTTGCAAATAAGTATAAAAGCTCTTCTGTTAAAACAGGCAGAACTTCTTAAACTAGGGTAAAGGGCAACCTGAAACTGCTGATCAGCTTTTATGCAGTGGCAGGATACACGGCATGTGTTTCAACCACATCATTACTTGGCTTTACGGTGATTTCTTCCTACATATGATGTAGAGCTATTAAATTGTCTGGGTCTAATGCGTCCTACTTGCAATATGACTGTCAGGATTATTTTTCTCTTGGAATTTTAACTTTTTCCTAAGTGGCATTTTATTGTTATACTGTAGTTATTGAAATGTTGTAAAACTAGCTACTGCATAAATCCTAATTAGGCACCAAACTTTCAGTTTGAAATAATACATTAAAATTAATAACTTGCAGTGGTTATGTTGCTCAGTGAATTCCTGCCAGTTGCTTTGCAGATATAAATGGGTATCTTTCATTTGCCTAAGGATTTATATGCCTAACTCATTTGATTTAGATGGAAGTGACAGATGTTGCACAGGTGAAAACAAAATTATAGTTTTAGAAGTCAGAGAACCATCAAATCACTAAATTCCACTAGAGGGCATCTTTTCCCTTCAATATATAATATTGAGAAACTGACATGCTTGTTTGAGGGTTTTTTGTTTTAAGGGAATCCATTTTAAGAGTCAGATTGGATTGATTAGAGAGTTGAAATTGATAAGAAGTTCCCCCACCATAGAGATGTGAGTAACACTTTGGTTGTTATCTAAACAACTGATTAGTCTTTGTTGTTGTTGCAGAGGCTTGTTCCAGTTGCAGCATTTGTAAAAAACTAACGGTTTTACAATTTTTTTTCTGCTTTTGTCGTCTCAGTAAATTAACTTATAAATCATCTGCTTAATAAGCAAATGAATGAACTGTTTATTTCCTGCATTGATACAAAAACTCTTTTGTATAGCAAATTAACCAAAAAAGTCTGTATTATATGTTACTGGTATTAAGTTCAGGAATATGTTAAGACGTGTTGTCTAGAGCAAATCTGATGACATCCTGCAGAATAAGGAAACTAGCATCCCCTTGATATGACTTGACCTGCACCTCCTGGATAATGAGGAGTTGAAGGTTAAATAGTGGACTCTTAATGACTGTCTAAATTTACTGAAATATATAATTTATTAGTGTGACACTGTTGTGTATTAGGCACAATGCACTATTCCTGTACGTAGCAGGATAAAGTTATTGTGGTGATCTTTTACCAGTCCAGTTACAGCAATCACTATATAGCAATTAAACATGGCCTAATGGAGAACATCTTCAATATCTGCCATCTGTTTTCTGGTAGGTTACTTTGCATTAGTCTGAGTTGTCACTAGAGATGTCTTTGGGGGTTTTAACTAGTAACAGAATCATTTAGGAGATTGGACTATGCAATATAAGCCACTTGGAGATGGTGGGACATCTTGTTCTGTGTTCATTTGTATTTAGCATGATGGCATCTGGCCCGTGGCTGGGGCTCCTTGGTGGTACAGCAATACAAATTAGTAATAAAGGTTGAAAGTAATTTATTCCACTTATACTTATTCCATATGGAATAAATTACTGTATCATAGTATTTTTTTGCATTTTAGGTCCTAAAAAACAGAGCAATGGAGTTGAATACCATGGGCAGTCATCTTGATTACGCTGTGCATTACCAAAATTTTTTGTTTGCCACATTTGTATTCTGTTTTTAGATTTGGGATGGTAAGGGTGGTAGAAGGAGGAATCATTTGCAACAGGAGAGAACAGAGATTTTCATTAGTAGTTTGGATTTCCTTCAATTTTATCCATTATTTCTCTTTATTAAAAACAAAAACCTGCCGTCCAGAATCATTGATCTGGGAGTAAGACCGTTAGACCTTTAAGAGCTAACCTGCTGGCTTCGCAGTGTGTGAAGCTTGGCAGTTCACAGTGGGCTGACGTTAGTCTACTGAAATAACTGTACCCTTTTTTTATTTTGTAACATGACTATATTGTTTATTAGAACTGTTGATAAAGAAAAAATAAATGATGAAAAATGTAGAATAATACACATGCAATGGAAATCACCTTAAAGGTGGTGGTGTTTCGGCCATCTTAATTTCTATTCTAGTCAATGGCTGCTAAAATGGCATTAGCTAATCTCTGGCACTTGGTGGACTGACCCATTGTCACAGCTCATGATTTAAATTTTGTTCACAGTACTTAAGTTCACTCTACAGACCACCGGATCTCTATTTCAGTGGATAAGTGTGAAAAAGAAAGGTGTTACCTTAGTACTAGGCTAATTCTAACTGACTGTTAATAATGACTGTATACCATGTAACTGTAGCCACATTGGTCCCAGGATATTGGCGAGAGACTTTGTTTCTCTAATATTGGCCATACACACTTCTAAGCCTTGAATGGCAAATGCACAAGTCAGTGGCAGGGGCTGCTTCTTTCCCCTGCTGCCTCAACCATTCATTGGTCACAGCATGAAATAGATGTGGATCACAGTATTTGCTGGCAAACTCAGTGTGAATGGGTGTCGGGAGGAGGAGGAAGAGATGGTGGGTGGTGGTTTACAGTATCGCCTGAAGGAAGAGCAGCAGTTGAGCTATTGGTCACCTCCTACTGTCCATGATGCGGCCTCTGTGACCCACTTGTTAGCCTCTCCATGCTACTTCATGAGCTTGGGAGGCATTCCCAATTACTTTCTGCAGAGCTACTTTATCATCCACCTTTAAATCCTCCCTCAAAATTCGTTAGCTATGAAGCCTATGAGATTTGACAATGATTACACTGCTAGCTTGCTGAGGCCACTGCTTATCATGCTGACTACTGTTGCCTTATTGTTTGTACTCCTCCCTCTGTCTATAGCAGGAGTCTTAAATTTCAGGTCCATGGGTCAGTACCTGCCAGAGTGATTGTGCAATCCGGCCCAGGACTCCCGGTGGGCTGGGGCGGAGAGAGGGGGGCTGACAGTTACCAGCCCCCAAGCCCTGTCCTTTCCCACCCTCTCCCCCGTGACACTCTGTCCCCCAGTACACGGCTTTGGGGATCACTGGGGTGGGGTCTGGTGCTGCGTGGCGGCAGTGTTCATGTTGCCTCACACTTCCTACCATGGCAGGAGCCACAGGGGAAGCAAAGTGTGCTCGCCAAATGTGCTCCTAAATAAGAACATAAAAACGGCTGTACTGGGTCAGACCAAAGGTTCATCTAGCCCAGTATCCTGTCTGCCGACAGTGGCCAACACCAGGTGCCCCGGAGAGGGTGGACCAAAGACAATGATCAAGCGATTTGTCTCCTGCCATCTCTCTCCAGCCTCTGACAAATAGAGGCCAAGGACACCATTTTATCCCCTGGCTAATAGCCTTTTATGGACCTAACCTCCATGAAATTATCTAGCTTCTCTTTAAACTCTATTATAGTCCTAGCCTTCACAGCCTCCTCTGGCAAGGAGTTCTACAGGTTGACTACACGCTGTGTGAAGAACTTTCTTTTATTAGTTTTAAACATGCTCCCCATTAATTTCATTTGGTGTCCTCTAGTTCTTCTATTTAGGGAACGAATAAATAACTTTTCTTTATCGGCCCTCTCCACTCCACTTATGATCTTATATACCTCTATCATATCCCCCCTCAGTCTCCTCTTTTCTAAACTGAAAAGTCCCAGTCGCTTTAACCTCTCCTCATATGGGACCCATTCCAAACCCCTAATCATTTTAGTTGCCCTTTTCTGAACCCTTTCCAAGGCCAAAATATCTTTTTTGAGATGGAGACCACATCTGTACACAGTATTCAAGATGTGGGCATACCATAGTTTTATACAGGGGCAGTAAGATATTCTAGGTCTTATTTTCTATCCGTTTCCTAATAATTCCCAGCATCCTGTTCGCCTTTTTGACCGCCGCTGCACACTGCGTGGAAGTTTTCAGAGAACTAGCCACGATAACTCCAATATCTCTTTCCTGATTTGTCGTAGCCAAATTAGCCCCCATCATACTGTACGTATAGTTGGGGTTATTTTTCCCAATGTGCATTACTTTACACTTATCCACATTAAATTTCATTTGCCATTTTGTTGCCCAATCACTCAGTTTGGTGAGATCTTCTTGGAGTCCCTCACAGTCTGCTTCTGTCTTGCCTATCCTAAACAGTTTTGTATCATCTGCAAACTTTACTACCTCACTGCTTACCCCTTTCTCCAGATCATTTATGAATAAGTTGAAAAGGATTGGTCCCAGTACTGACCCTTGGGGTATACCACTAGTTACCCCTCTCCAATCTGAAAATTTACCATTTATTCCTACCCTTTGTTTCCTGTCTTTTAACCAGTTCTCAATCCATGAAAGGACCTTCCCTCTTATCCCATGGCCATGTAATTTACACAAGAGCCTTTGGTGAGGGACATTGTCAAAGGCTTTCTGAAAATCCAAGTATGCTATATCTACTGGATCCCCCTTGTCCGCATGTTTGTTAACCCCTTCAAAGAACTCTAACAGATTAGTAAGACAGGATTTCCCTTTACAGAAACCATGTTGACTTTTGTCCAACAAATTATGTTCTTCTACATGCTTCACAATGTTATTCTTTACTATTGTTTCGACTAATTTGCCCAGTACTGAAGTTAGACTTACCGGTCTGTAATTGCCAGGATTGCCTTTACAGCCCTTTTTAAATATTGGTGTCACGTTGGCTACCTTCCAGTCATTAGGTACGGAAGCCGATTTAAAGGATAGCTTACAAACCACAGATAATAGCTCAGCAATTTCCCATTTTAGTTCTTTTAGAACCCTTGGATGAATGCCATCCGGTCCCGGAGATTTGTTAACATTAAGTTTTTCTATTTGTTCCAAAACCTCCTCTAATGACACTTCAATCCGGGACAGTTCCTCAGATTCATCACCCACAAAGGACGGTGCAGATTCGGGAATCTCCCCAACGTCCTCAGCCGTGAAGACTGAAGCAAAGAAATCATTTAGTTTCTCCGCAATGGCTTTATCGTCCTTGATTGCTCCTTTTATAGCTCGATCATCTAGGGGACCCACAGGTTTTTTAGCAGGCTTCCTGCTTCTAATGCACTTAAAAAACATTTTATTTCTTTTTGAGTTTTTGGCTAGCTGTTCCTCAATCTTTTTTTGCTTTTCTTATTACATTTTTACACTTGAGTTGACAGTGTTTATGTTCTTTTCTATTTATCTCACTAGGATTGGACTTCCACTTCTTAAAAGATACCTTTTTGTCCCTCGCTGCTGCTTTTACATGGTGGTTAAGCCATGTTAAGTGTCCAACCGAAACCTCCTTTGCTGCAATTTAAGCCCATTGCTTCTTGTCCTATCCTCAGAGATAAAGGCGAATAATTTTTCCCTCTCCTCCTTTTAACACCCTTTTAGATATTTGAAAGCTGTTATCCTGTCGCTTCTCAATCTTCTCTTTTTCTAAACTAAACAAACCCAATTCTTTCAATCTTCCCTTATATTTTCTAGAGCTTCAGTCATTTTTGTAGTTCTCTGGACCTTCTCCAATTTCTCGACACCTCTCCTGAAATGAAAATACTCCAGTTGATGCCTAATCAGCGTAGATTAGAGGGAAAAATTTACTTCTCCTCATGTTTTGTGTGACCCTTGCAGGGGGGTGAGAGACTTTGTGTATTCCCAGGACCCAGTTGTCCTGGAGGCAGGGGAGCATGTGTGAAGTTTCTTGCCCCCCAGGGATGCGCAGCGCTGAGCAGCACATGGAGGGAACCCATGTGGCTGGGGCTGCTGCAGGAAGGAGCCTGACTCAGGGACCTTGTTGGACTACTGGCTGGGAGCCACCTAAGCGAAGTGACTCCCAGCCAGAGCCTGCCTCTTGCACCCTATCCCCTCCTAGTTCCTAACTCCCTGATCCAGGTCATCACCCCCTATGTCACCACCCAAATCCTCTGCATACCGCCCCAGATCACAATTCCCTCCCAGACCCTGCAACCTCTCATACAGCCCTCCACCAGGTCAAAATTCACTCCTGCATCCTTACTCCTTTTTGGACCTAGCACCCTAACCCCCTACTTCACCTAAACTCCTCAGACTCCACATCCTCTCCTGCACCCCAATCCTCTACTCCTAGCTCCCTTCTGCACCCGACCTCTGTCCCAAATCCTGCGCTCCTCCATAGAGAGGCGCGGCCTTTGACCACTTTCCAAAATCTTGGAATGGCCCCCGATCAAAAATTATTGCCCACCCGTGCTCTAGATGGATCCACAGACCCTTTTTTCCAGTTTGCCCATATCATTTTGAATTTTAACCCTATTCTTCAAAGCGCTTGTCACCCCTCCACAAACTTTATAAGCGTACTTTATATGCCATTATCTAAATCACTGATGAAGATATTGATCAGAGCTGGTCCCAAAACTGATCCTTATGGAACCAAACCTGTAATGTCCTTCTAGCATGACTGTGAACTTTTGATAACTACTCTTTGAGAAGTGTTATCTAGACAGCTATGCACCCACTTTATAGTAGCCCCATCTATGTTGTATTTCCCTAGTTTATTGGTAAGAAGGTCATGTGAGACTGTATCAGATGCTTTACTACCATCTAGCTATCCCATGTCATCCTAGGTTCCTGTACTAACATCCCTATTCTTGTGACATATGAACAAAAATAAAATATCTGTAGTAAAAATTGGGGATGTTAAAAGGTGATTAATTGGGTAGACTTTTAACTGCTGAAAATCTCAGCTGGCTCTCTGCAGCCCTACTCCAAGGAGTCGGCTGCTGCCCCACACTGTTGTGTCAGTATCAAAAGCAGCAGCGTGGGGACAGCAGCCAGCGGCCCAGGAGTGGGGTGGGAGCCTGCGTGTAACCATGAACCATTAAGCCCAGGCTTATTGGTTAATGATTTACATGGTTGAACAGGTTTTTACTAGGGATGTGAAAGTATACGTTTTGATCTATGGATCAATTTCTCTCCTTCAGAAATTATTAGGATTTTTATCACGTGCCCCCCCTGTAGGCATTGAGATTTTCAGTTACATCCGAAGGTTAAAAGTGTCTTACCTGAGGCAACTTAAAAAAATATCGAACAGTCTTGCACCTTAGAGACTGACAAAAAATGTAGATGGCATCATGAGCTTTCGTGGGCACAACCCACTTCAGATGAACGGAGTTGAGGAGTCTAGTTTCCAAATAACCTGGAAATGATACTATTTATCTGGATAGGATTAAGAATCTACTTTTGTATAGTTGGGCCTCTCCTTTAAAATACGCTTTAATCGTTGATGTGAGAATTGTTAGTAATGTTGAAGGGGGAGAAATATCTACATTCTGTTACAAGTTGGTAAGATTATTTCAGATTTCGCGAGCTAATGATAATGCAGGGTATTAGTCTTACTACAACTCAGAGAATTCTCTGCAAGTTTAAATGTGCAACTTGATTGAAATGTAATCTAAGAATTTTGTTTTTGTCTCTATAATCAAGCATATATGTAAGACACAAGAATATTTTGGAGTCAGATAATGTAACTAAGACAAATTAGGCTTCATATTCAAAACACCTCTTAGTGTGGTTACTCTTTAATATCATGAGCAGTTGTACATTATGTGAAAAACTGTATGTTTCCACAGATAAATACTCTTGATCATATTTATGCTATAATATTTAAATATAAGGGTCATATTGTTGCAGGAGGTTTGAAAAAGCCGCTATTCAGACTTTTTTCCTGGAGATTTTTTTAAACTCTTCCAATTAATGCTCTTAGGCTTTGTCCACATGTAAAGCTTGTATCACTTGGACACTCATTTTAAAATACTACTTACTGTTTCAACATACTTTAAATGTCCTGGTGAGTTTTATTGAAACCATAAAAGACCTCTCAGGCTAGACCTTCAAATAGGGGTATTATCAAACATATGTTTTCAGTCTGGTAGGTACTTCTATTATGAAGGGTCTTAAACCAAAACTGCAGATTTTGGAGGAAGATGAAATTTTGACACGCATGGCAAGTCAAAACAAAATCACTTTCCATAATTAGACTTTTACAAAAGTGCTAGCATTCTACTTATGACTGCTGGCTTTTGGGTTTTGCCTTCATTTTAAGATGGCCTAGAATTTCCTCAGTGGAAGCAATTTTTAATATTGAATTTTGACTAACAACATCACTTCTCTTTGGTAAGAGAGGCTCTTACTGTACAGTTCAAACTTCTGGTTTAAGCCTAAAATGCATAGGGCCAAAGTGGGCTGTGGAGTAACTGGCAAAACTTACTTTTCACCACCCCTGAATATGACCCTTATTGTAGCATGCCTTGAAAATATTTCCTGCAGAATGGGAGAATTATGGTCAGAAAACACATTAAACATTGTATAACAGTGTACTGGAAAGTGCTTGAACACTTTTTTGGAGGGTAACTCATTGTGTAAATTGGTTTCAGACATTTCTTTGTGTGTGTATTTTATATATAAATATATATTTTTTTCTCCTATAGTGCATAGTGCTGTGGTAAACTGTCTTTCCTTCCACCCCTCTGGAAACTACCTCATTACAGCCTCCAATGATTCAACCCTTAAAATTCTGGATTTACTAGAAGGAAGACTGCTGTATACTCTTCATGGTCATCAGGTAAGGAGAATCTTCATGATTACTTTAATAAAGTAATGGATATAGTATTCTCAACAGACAGAGAAATGCTAGTGAGTTCAGTGTTAAGCTGCAGATTCTCAGCCTATAACTGTTAAGGTTCCTTAGTCAGTGGATGGAGATTAGGAAATGTAGAGGAAAATATGACAAGAAACAGAAGTTCTTCTTCGAGGATGTCCCCGCGGGTGCTCCACTGTGGGTGGACACCATCTCGAAGAATGACCAGTTACTGCACCAAGGTGAGCAACTTCGCTTTATTGATCTGATGTACTGCTTTCATAAGGGAGGGAGTATACACCTCAGATCTAGATTTGGCTTTTAATTTGTGAGAACTAAATTTAACACTTTCCTGCAGAGTCAGATATAGAAATAAAAAGTGCTAATATGTAGGGATCAGCATTGGAAAATGTCTTTATATGCAGACTAGTTACTGGGCTTGATGGGACCTCTGAAAAGGAGGGAGGGTATGTTCCTGGGCATGATTTGGGTTGAGAGCTTTTCTGGATTCTTTCAATTTTGTTAGCTGGCTAAGTTAAATTGACAACTCTGCCAATCTGGAATATTAAGTAAATGTATTTGTATCCTAGTATTAATGCTGTTGGGTGTCTTGTTGTGGTAAGTCTGATTATGTTGACATGCACAGATGTCTTGTGTTTTTCAGATGTTAAATATAAATAGTCTAATGTCACTGTCCAAGCCGAGTGAAACAGCAAAGGCATTGCTAGTGAAAAGCAAACAATTCTAGATGGTTTTTTTGCACGATGGTGATGATAGTGACATCTTAAATTTTAACCCAAGACCTGTCATTGGCTGAGGGCTGGGACTTCCAAAATCAAAGGGCATTGGGTTTTTGTATCCCAACTTGGAAGGCCTACCTCTTGCAGACCTATTTAAAAAAATCCCAGCTTGAAGTTGTATAGTGGGTTGAGTTACATGAAATACAAAAACCAAGAATATCCACTAAATACATGACATATTGTAGGTATAAAATTGTTTAATAACTTGCTTTCTTTCATATTTAAAGTCCTTGTTCCCCTAAATTATTTCTGTTCAGACTTTTTTTTTTTCTGGCCGCTCTACCCGGATGATTGCATAAAGAAGAAAATATGACCTTGACCTAGAGTAGTTTCCAGACCTGAAAAAGTAGTGAATAGCTGTGAGGTCATTAAACTTTGCATTGTGTAATGCTACAGGAGATTTCATTTGTAGACTTATGAGTGTTGATATTATATATATATATATTTAAAAAAAGACTAGATTCCTGAATAAGAAAGTCAGATGTGGGACTAACCACAGATATACAAATAAATCGTTGTAGAGACTGGTCAAGGTCAACAAGACATGACTCTCACCTGCTGGATTCCAGCAATCCTTATTACATTATTAACAACAGCTGGAAACCCTTCTGCAGCAAGGCACTGCTACAGACAGTCTGTGTTGCAACACGCTAGACCCTCCAATTAGGGAGCAATGAAGCATTTTTTGCAAAAATCAGACGTTCAGTCTTAGTAGCATAGGGCCTGGTTCAACAGGCCTGTTTAGGGAGATCAATCTAGGCCTTAACCTTATAAAATCTAATATGTTGATTTGGAGGTTGACTTTTACCATAACTTAGTTTTCCACATACACTCCCCTTTCCAAGTGTGTGTGTGATGTATTGTCTTTACTGCTTCCCTTCTAAACTTAACACAGCTGTTTGTACTGCCTCTGAGTTCCCACCTACCTATGGTAGCAATTAGGGATGTGAAAGACTAGTCATCTAGTTGCTTCCTCCATCCTCCTTGCTGCCTCTATCAGAAAGAGGCAGCAAGGAGTGGGAAACAGCAGAGGGTACTCCAAAGTGGCATTGGCGCTTGGGGCCAGACCCCGGGCTCCTTGCGGCGTTGTTGGTTTGAAATGCCTTGTGTAGCCCGGGGCTAGCTAGGGTGTCCCCTGGCTGCATGCGGCATTTCAAAGCTGCAGCACCGTGTGGAGTCCAGGATCAGTTGGGGACTTCCCTGCTGACCCCAGGCTCCATGCGGTGCTGCTGCTTTTAAATGCCCGGGGGAGCCTGACGTCAGGGTTCCCCACGGTATTTCAAAGCAGCAGTGCTGCACAGAGCCCGGGGTCAACGGGGGAGTCCCCCTGCTGACCCTGGGCTCCACGTAGTGCTTTCGCCTTTGAAATGTAGCAACAGCCCCTATGTATCCCTAGGAGCTGTTGCTACACTTCAAAGGCAGAAGTGCTCTATCAACTTTTGAATACCTGTTTGATTGGTCATTTAGTCGGTATTTAACATCCTTAGTAGCAATGAAGCCCTGGCAGCTGGCTATTCAACTCCGGGCTTCTGGGTATGGCCTCAGACATCTAGCCCATGCTACTGTCTACCTCTATTGTGACTTCTTCACTTTAGGTACCAGCTGTAGCTAGATCAAAGCTAGCTCATTGTTGTCTGTATGTGCTGTTAGGGCGGTGTAGACATCTCCAGACTCAGTGCCCATAGCTGTTGGTGATGAAAACAAAGTGTTAAAGACACACACACTTTTTCTTTTAAATGAGCAAGATCATAGAAATATTAGTCACCCAGATGAACAGCTTGTTCTGAAGACATTCTTGACTTGTGAGTTTGTGTGGGAGAAGATGCCTGATTCAGCTTTGGTGCTGGTTCTGACAGCTAACTGCTGTTCTGGGACAGTTTGTTGTAAGTGAAAATTTCAAGAAGACTGAGTTCCTTCAAACATACTTTGACGCAACTGTTGGAGTGCCAGGAATTTGTGTTACCAGTTGATTAGCTCTAGTTTACATAGGGAGAATTGCCAAGTTTACATTGCTGCATTTAATTATAATAGAGCTGGCCTCTCAAGGATCATTAGACTGGAGTTTGTAGCTCTGAGCTGACATCTTGCAGCTGCAGAATATCATGCTGTAGCTGCACATTTTTATTCTTAAGTGCTTCAAGTTGTGAAATACTTTCACTGCCTCGCTCTCATACAAATGAGACTTGGTATGCAGACCCACCATTGATATTTGTTCATCATACAGGAGCAGAATGTTACAGGACCTTTAGAAGTCATTCTTGGGTAGTCATTAGAAAACTGTAAATACTTACACTGTGTACGTACCCTTCTAGACAACTTCATTAACAAAGTAGACGTTGTAAGCAAATAGCAAAACATTATTATGATTGCATTTTTGGCCTTCTGCTTATAAATATAGTTAGGATTCTGCAAGGAACCTTAACTTTGGCCATATAACCCTCACCTTCTGTCCACTTCGCTGACTAAAACTGTATGGCACTTTAAACAAATGTAATGTATCAGCCAGTGGGTGTGCTACATAGCTATATGCTCTCAAGGTATGTGGAGAAGACTGTATCAGATTTGCATGTGTTTCCAGGCCTTTGAGGTGTGACAGCAGCAGCGTGGGATGGGATGGGAGGAAGGTGTTTGAGGTAGATGCACATGTGTCTGTATAAGTAGGGAATTTTTTAGATACCATTTGAAATATGGTATGTGGAGGCTTTTATTTTTCCATTTTAACCTTTTTTTGAAAAAAATAAATAAATTATGGTGATAAAGCCAGTGAAGTCTCTTGTAAGTATTTATATCTTTGTTTTTACTATCATACATGCTCCTTTTTACTAATTGTGATATGTCATCCAAATGTTTTTTCCTGTGACAAAGTAATTTATTTATATAATTGCTGCTTTATATTTTTTGAAGGAACCGATTGTCTTTTGCCAATACAACTCCTCCCCAGACAGAAGGTATTAAATATCATGGCATCATGTGCTCACCATCATTAGAATGGATTTCTGCCACTCCATCTTCCTTATCCATTACTCAACTGGTTCTCTGTGCATAAATGGGTAGAAAATGACTTTGTTGTTGAGACGTGATAGTCTGCAGTTACCTCTGTGGAAAGGATAGTGGCATTGGCTCAAGGACTATGGATCATTGTGTCTTTTGGTAGCATCCCCAGAGATGTCACTGAATTGAAGATTAGGAAGTGTGAGATCTTTTTTTTTTTTGTGGTGGGGCGTATATAGATACTCTGTCAGTAGTAGGATCTCTACTGGGCAGCTCTGGTGACTGAGGATGGTGCGGGAGGTCCATGAATAATTGAATGACTTTTAGGGAAAGGTTACCTTGGTGAACTGCCAGCCATAGTAACTGGTGTTCCTTTTCAACGTTGTATCTCTAACAAAACGAGCTAGATGCTGTCTCGTTAACGAAAGTGTAAACACAGGAGTTCATAACCTCTGTCAGACTTAATAGTTTTGAAAAAAATTTTTTTTTTAACCTTGAGTGTCTTTCTTCCAAATCGACTACACATCTATTCAAAAAATACTTGGACACTAATTCTCATTACAGGAAACTGAGCAAAACTTCAGATTTCCAGTTGAAGTCATTTTTTGACCCAACACCATAAATTAATCTTTACTGAGATGAAGACCTCCCACTTGCCAGATTTACCTTGTCTAATTATTCTCAAGTTTGGGGTGACTGGCTAGTGGGGAATCTCATTGGACCTGAAGACAATGGGAGGAGGTTTGGGAGGATTTAAAAAATGAAATTTATAATGGAAAGTTTGTTTTAGCTTTGACAGGGGAGTAACTATCAGGTCTTCATGATGGCATCTGTATAGAAAGTTATAGGGCTGCCTTTGTTAGGTTTGTATAGTGCTTTATTGCTACACTGTGCAATCCCCAGCTTTTATAGGACTTCATGACCCAGCCTGTAGGTGAGATTTTATTTTTGTTTTTGAGGAATGTGTTTAGTAACAAGGAGTTTAGTAATCTGATCATATTTTCCAGCGCAGTCCCTCACTCGCAGTGTGGTTGGTCTGGCAAGGCTGGAGTGGGCCCCCTGCCAGCTCCTCACTAGCTAACTGGTTACTGTGGTAAGTATGCCGGTAAGGTGCATGCTTACTGGGTAATTGGTTAATAGGTTAACCCTTTGCATCCCTAGAACCTACCAGTTGTATTTACCATAGAGTACTATTTAACCTTTTAATAGTAAGATGATTAGTGAAAGATAATGTGTTTAAAACAATTGCCAACCCTTTTGACTTTTTTTTTTTGAAAGCTTGTATATTACTCCTCTTGTGGAAGATATTACTGTTTGCTAAGCTGCTTTCTATCAAAGAAATGGCATAATCGATTTCCCCACAAATTCAGTAATTAAAAAATAAATAATATTAATGGTAGAGATTTACCTTGATTTCCTCTTCAGTGTCATGAATTAAACCATATTTTATGTGTTGATATAGACCTATTCATAAGCATGTATAACAAAGGAGAAGATTTATCAGACGTTGCTTCGGTCCTTAAGAAAAACAAAACTTTATCTGAGTTCATTTAAATCATTGCTCCGGGATGGGTCTGGGGATGAGGGGTTCAGTCTGCAGGCTGTACTGTGGAGAGAGGACTATCCCAGCCCTCTCGCACTGCAGCAGCTTGGGACCAGGTGAGAAGCTGGTGGCTGCACAAAGGAATGTGAGTGCAAGTAATAGTAGTTGTCTGCCTGACCACAAACAGATGAGCTTACTGGTTTACAGTGGAAACGTATCTGGTATATGTGTATTCCTTGTTCAGCATTTTAAAGTTCAGTGTATGTTTTCTAAGCCTGTGTTTCTCAAGTGTGGCCACAAAGGGGTTTCGTTGCTGCCAGGATAGCTTCTGGGGCAGCGATGGCTTGTCCCTCTCCATCCATGGTGCTCCTGGATGTGCAGCTCTGCATGTGTCTAGAGGCTGGCAGGGCACAAGGCTGAAGGAGCAAGTTGAGTACTTGGAGGGGAGAGGGAAAGGAGGCTAAGTGGGACTTGCAACCTGGGATGGTTGGGCAACAGAAACTTAGGGAGCTTGGCTGTAATCGAGGGATGTTAAATTTAGATGAATTGGCTAATTGAATAGTCGGTACAACTTGCATCAACTATTCGATTAGTTGATAAGGGCGCCTCTGCCTTTGAAGTGTAGCAACAGTCCCAGGGCTGATGCTATACTTCAAAGGCAAAAGCTCTGCAGGGAGCATGGGGCCAGCATCCCCGGGCTCTATGCGGTGCTGCTGCTTTGAAGCACCCCCTCTACTTCTCCCTCTCCCCTCCCTTGCTGCCTCTTTCTGATAGAGGCAACAGATGGGGGGAGCGACCAGTCGTTTGCATCGCTACTCCAGGCATGGGGCTTTGGGCCTCAACCCCCAGCTGTGGCCATGCAGCCCTGATCTTCACCTATAGGGCTTCAGATTCCAACCCCTGGCTGTGCAATGGCGAGCTCAGATTCCCAGCTTTGGCTGCATAGAGCCAACTCCCAATCCTGGTGGCAGCACCAAGTGCTGACCACTGTCTGTGCTCCAGTCTGGCTGCTGGCTCTAGTGCAGATCCAGCAATGGCCTTGGGCTCCAGCAGGCGTTGGCTCTGGATGCCAACCCCTGGCTGTGCGGCAGTAGGTGCAGACCTCAAGCACTGGCTCCCAACCCCGGTGTCCACCAATCCCTGGCCATGCACTTCAACCACCAGCCCTGGCTACTCACTCTGGGCACGCTCCTGGATGTTGACCTTGGGTTCTGGCAGGTGCTGGTCCTCAAGACTGGCTTCTAGTTCCTCTGTTGGGTCCTAGCCCAGGACCCTGACTCCTAGCCCTGGCTGTGCAGCAGCAGGTGCAGACCCAAAGCACTGACCCTGGGTTCCTGTCTCGGTAACACAGCAGCAGATGCTGGCTCTGGGTGCCGACCCCTGGCTACATGGCAGTGGATGCTGATCCCAAGTGTGGGCGCTAATCCCTGGCCATGCAAGCAGTGGTGCTGATTCTGTGTTTCAATGGGTGTTGGCCCGGAGCACCAACCCTCAGCTTTAGACCCTTACCCTGACCACACGGTGGGTACCCCATCCATCACCTCTGCTTTCTGCCCCCCCCCCCCCGCCATCCTCCATGGCTGTACTTTTATTGAGAGTGCAACCCCCCTCACATACATGGTCCGGTTGCATATATGGGCATGGTTATTTGTTTTTCCTCATGTTGAGTAAGTATTTTAGGGAAAAATGTCATTGCGGCCACCAGCAAGTAACATTTTTATTGAGAACCCCTGTAAAGCACATCAGAGAAAGAAGGGGACTGGGTAAAGTAGCGTGATGGGGTGGGTGGGTGTGTTGGTCTTTTTTTTTAAGATGGGGAAATAAGTGCAATGCTATTAATGTAGCACATTCCCTTAACTTGATTAAGGGCAAATTAAGAGTAATTAATGAAAAGCTGCTTGTCTGCCTGTTTGGGTACAGTGTGACCTGAAGTAACATCGCAGGATTGACTGAAGTACAGTTTAAGTATACATTTTGTGTTCTACAAGTGCGTTTTTACTTTCCCAAAAGCCTTAGTCATCAGCAGTCTCTAGAAATCTGATCCAGACTTAAACAGAAGCTCAGCCATATATATTCATTGAAGCAGGCTGCGAAGTAATTGTTTAGTGTCTGTCATAATATTTCATTCTTGGTATTCTCCACTATTTATTCCAATAGAACAGTTTGTCTATTGCATCTGTACTTAGATAAGTATTTCCTAACTCTGCTTTATTGCATATAAGTGTCTGCCCAATCCTTTTGGGACTGCGTGCTTCTTAAATACTTGAAACCAGAGGTTTAAACATGTGAATTGTATTGCACTTTTGTTCAACCACTACTTCAGTTGAAGTCTAGTTAAGACTATTTAAAGTTTTTTTTTTTTTAAAAGACTCATTCCTAATGTGATAGTGATATGTTATCCATACCTTACCACAATACAGAGCCACTAAAGCAAGGGTGGGGAGCCTCTTTTGTGTCTGGGTCACTGACCCACAGAAAAACCATTTGGGGGCCGCACACAAGCGATAAGCAAAAAAACAAACAAGCCCTCACTGACATGGCCCCCAATTGAGAAGGAGAGACACGCTCCCCACATTCCCCTCCCACCCCAGAGCCTGGGGGGCCCCAGCCTAGTTGATTTTATGTGCTTCAGCCCTCCTGGTGCGGCAGCGGGGGTGGAGGGCTGGCGCGCCAGTGTGGGCTCCCCAGTGCTGGGTTGGGGGGCTCTGAGCCTCGGGGGCTGAATCCAGGCAAGCAAGGGGCTTGAGGTTCCCCACCCCTGCTTTAACCTGTAAATAACTAATTACGTTTTTTCTAGTTGTTAACCTTTTAGTTAGCTTAGTACAGAATTGTCTAAGCATTGTCTTTGGTATGAGATCTTAAGTTACAAATTGAGCTGAGGTAACTGACTGGTCTCTTGGGACTCCCTACTGGGAGTAGCCTTCATATTTTGTGATCTTTGGTGACCATTTATTATGTAGCCCAGTCTTCCTAGGTGGCAAGATAGAGTCCACCTGGATTATTGTAGTATTTTGGAAGTTCACACTTGTAACTTGGATTAGTGAAATCTAGTTCTAGAACACACAATCCATTTGGGGGCATCTACCCTGCTTTTTGATAGTCTGCACTAAGCTTGGAAATTTCTGTTGTGAGCCACGCCAGGCAGTGACACAGCATTGATATGTTACCATTTTCCACTATTCTGGCCCTCATCTCATCATGGAAGGACCAAATGACAGAAATGAACTAGGCAGGGCATCCAAAGATGAACAAAAGTTACCAGAGTCCCTCGTGATTTACAGAATCAAAAGCCTTAGGAAGTTGACAACCACCATGAAAAGATCATGACTTTGCTCCAACTGAATGGAATGTTTTAGTTTACTTGTCATTCATGCTATCAGCATTAACAAGGAATCAAGTAATGCTCTTCCACAGTGCCCATTAAAAGTAATTTTTGCTTGTCTCCCACTTGTATGTGATTAAAAGCTAGACTCTTCTGAGCCCAAATTTCTGTAAATCTGAATTCTGAAATCACTTAAATGTTATTTTGAATGAGTATAGAGAGGAACAAAGGGTGGATTACTCCTTAAACAACGAGGAATGATGTTTTTAAAGAGCCCAGAAATCAGATGTTGGGCACGTTTAAGTGTCTGAAGATGCAGATAAGTGCCTAGTGGAATTTTTCCAGAAGCAGTCTCTTTGGGTACCTAAATACCCTTTTGAAAATTTGGTTCAAGTTGATTTAAGTACTTTTAGAGGGAAGCAGTTAATGACGATAGGTGAAATTTTCAAAAGACCTAGTGGTGTTCTTTTTATAGCTGGCAATTTGGTATTGAGGAGCTGGGTATCTTAAGTTTAAAAAGTAAAGAACTTACATGTTGGTTTTAGAGAAACTTCTAGTACCCTCTTAAGTAACACCTGTCAATCTGTATTAAGAAATAAGTGTTTGATTATATTAATTTCTTGTCTGAGGGCCTATCTTGAACCTCAGCGTTGTAGCTCTCACATCTATAAATGGTTTTTTTTTTTTTTTTTTTTTTTTTTTTTTACAGGGGCCAGCTACTTGTGTTGCCTTCTCAAGAACTGGGAACTTCTTTGCTTCTGGAGGGTCAGATGAACAGGTGTGTGCTGTATCTGTTCCCTAGATTCTTGATGTAGTTGAGTGCATGGAAAATGTGTCTCTAATTATGATGCAGAAAAATCAAGGGTTTGTGGAACTTGCGAAAGAGACAATACATTAGCTTTACCATGAGCCACCTTTGAAAACTCTATAAATTGAGAAAGTTGCATGCCTAAGATGAGGGAATGAAATATAGATGGAACTGATGTAGGTTTAGAAGTTAAAATAAAAAAAGAACAAGTTAAAAATTATTTAGAAATGTTAGATGTCTTCAAGTCACCAGGGCCTGATGAAATGCATCCTACAATACTCAGGGAGCTGATAGAGGAGGTATCTGAGCCTTTAGCTATCATCTTTGAAAAAAACATGGAAGTCAGGACAGATTCCAGAAGACTGGAAAAGGGGCAAATATAGTGCCCATCTATAAAAAGGGAAATATTTTTCTTGTTAGCCTTTAAACAGGATCTTTTGAAGCACTAGTCAGATTACTTTTCCCCTTTTGCCTTGCATTGTTAAATGAGACAATTCATTAAGGTTTTACTTGCAGTTTTACTTTTGAAATAATTGCCTGATTCTGTGTTTATAAAGAGATTAAAAGAAATAGCAAGTTGGCTGTGGTGTGGCTTTTCTGCTAATACTGACTTTTTTTCTGAAGAAACTGAGGTGTTGAAAGCTGTATTTACGATGTACTTCAAAAATAGTTACAGTATGAGAAGATTATATAATTATTTAAAAGTTCATAATTTTTAAGATTCATGTGACTTTTTTAAACTGATCTCAATTTCCAATTTAAAGTACTATGAAGAAAGGGAACAGTATTAACTATAATTTCTCTATTACATAACTTCTGTGGCAACCTGCGTACATGGATGTTCCCCCCCCCCCCTCTTTAATTTTAAGTTGCAGAGACTTCTTGGATTCCTTTATTTTGGTTTTGAATTTCCCTCATATGAAAAAACAAAAAACAGTCTCTGCTATATCCAGCAGTCCTTATTTTTTCTAACTGATGACATTTCTCATGTTTAGAAATTTCTCTTGCTGCTGGTAATCTGGAAGCTGAATTGTAGCTCTTGACCTTTTTCTTTATTCCAAAAAGTCCTATTCATCTAGTTTTTCTGTTAGCAGGTTCCATTATAAGGTTGTTTATACCATTTTTTAAAGCCTCTCCTTTTGGCCGTAATTTTCTTTACTTAACATCAGCACAAAAGTGTGTGTGTGTGTGTGTGTGTGTGTGTACACGTACACACACACACTATAATGCCAAGGGGAGGAAAACTGTGACTCTATTTCAAGTCTTCTGCCATGACTGTGTTCCGTAAAAGTTTCATTTAAGGTTAGAATTAAAATCCCATTTATGGAAGTTTAAATACATGTTGCCTATAGCCTGATCATGCAATGTTTTATACACACGTTTGATGCTTCATGCACAGAGTTGTCCTGGATGTAAATCTTTTTTGAGGGCTTCAAGTTATACTGAAAGGTGTCTTTTTTTTTATTTTGATTACTGTTTTCAAAATTGCACCATCAGTTTCTGTAACTAGAGATGTCTAATGTGAAGTATGATTAGTTCTATGTTTTAAAAATATCAATGTCAACAGTTTTTTTACATCAAACACTTTTTAAAATTAGTAGCTAAAATAAACCCCACAAATATTAAATCCTACAAATATTTAAATTACTTTTATTTGTACAGCTTAATATATCTCAAACTACTTATCAACTTAGGTAGGAATTCACTGTCTTAAAGGACTCCCCTTCAGTCCTTCCAGTTCATTTTCATATGTTCAAGTGGTCACTTCATGAAGAGAAGCCAGATTTTTTTTGTCACTCTCCAAAAGTGCTTATGGTGGAATTCATTAGGGAGAGAAGTTGCTTGATACTGAGGTTCATCGTCATTTGTTTCCATTGGTTTTCCTTTGCCATATAAGTACGCTTTTCCTGAGTGATAATCCATAGGTTAAAAAAGGAAGTGCTGGTAGTTTAATAAAATATAACTTCGGTGGATTTTCTGATGGTGGTCAAACATTTTGGAATTACCTACGCTCCAGGGCATACTTGACCCGGAGAACTCTTGCTACATTTCAAAGGCAGAGGCACAGTAGTCAGGACCTGGCACAAGCAGTGACTGCTTGAGTCCCCGCTCGTGCTGTTTCCCCACTGTGCCTCTGTCCTCTTCTCCTCTCTCCCCCTCCCATCTGCGGAGACTGTGTTGGGGGAAACTGGCTTTTTAGCCAGCTCCCCACAGTGTTGTCTCCTGCTCTTCCCCATCCTTGCTGCCTGTGATACAGAGGCAGCAAGCGGGGGAGAAGTGACTAGTCAAGTGGTGACTCGACTACCCGATAAGCCTGTGCCTGTCAGGTAGTCGACTAGTTGCTTACATCCCTAATGTGGACCTTGTTAATACCTACTTATGTGCTTCAATCGATCCCATTTCAGAGAGGAGTAGATGAAAGCACATTAACATACTGTTAAAGCATGTCAGGTCCACATAGACAGCCTAGTACATGTCAGACTATTTGTGGGCTAGATTTGTGCCCTAGCTTGCAGCAAACTAAATGTTTGTGTAGACAAGCTCCATGTAGTTTTCCCCCCTCGGAATCCTTGGTGTGCTGGCATTTTTCCAGACTGCCAGCAAAATGAATGTGTATATATATGTACATTAAGGTTTTTTTTTTTTTTAAAGATTTTAGCCAGCTGGTTTTTATTCTGCAGGTGATGGTATGGAAAACTAACTTTGATGCTGCTGACTATGGAGATGTATTGAAAACTCAGAAGTATGCCACTAATGTAACAGGATCTCTTCACAATCCGGTAGGTCAGACCACCTTACATTTAATACTGTTAATTATTGTTGATGTTTTGACTTCCCTAGTTTATCTACCTATGTAACACATTTGCAAGGAGACACTAGTTTTTCTTTAAAGCTTTGTAGGGAGAGCTATCTTCCTCTTTCCTCCCAGCTCACTTACGCAGTTCATTATCAAGTGACCTTAAATTCTAATCAAGTGCCTGACAGTAGCTCTCCAGAAGACACTCTAGAAATCTGTGTGAGCAGTGCTCACTGATTCTTTCTAACTTTTTTAGCTTTTGCATAGATTGTGAGGCAGCTCTTTTTCTTTTTACTGAGAGAACTACGAGGATATTTAATGAGCATTATCTATACCTTCGAGGTGTCTGGTTATATTTCACGCTACAGAGTCATCTAGTTCTCCAGTTGCAGAATGTCTGTTTTATTGATGAGGCTGGTGTTGTTTCCGGTTATCCCATAAAAAGTGCAATTCAAGAACTGGATGAATAATATGGCCTTAGAGAAAGGGAAATATGTAAGCAATAACTTCAATAGAAGAGTGCTTAATGATATAGCTATAATCAGGATAATTAATTTAAAAGAAAACAAAACATTAGCAACAACTGAACTCTAGCCTTATAAAATATGAATAAATCCATTAGGCTTGTGTCAGAGTTCCTAAAATAGATTTTGTAATAAAAACTTATAGGCCATACTGGGTCAGAACAATGGCCCATGGAGTCCAGTAGCCTGACTTCTCATACTGGCTGGTGCCAAATGCTTCAGAGGGAGTGAAGAAAACGGGTCAGTTTATCAAGTGGTCCATCCTTTGTCATCCAGTCCTAGCTTCTCCCAATCAGACTTAGGGACCCCAAGAGCACAGGTCTATGACCATATTGGCTAATATCTACTAATGGACCTATTCCCCATGCACTTATCTAATTTTTTTTTAACCCAGTTATGTTTTTAGCTGTTGTGACCTCTCCTGGCATGGAGTTCCACAGGTTGACTAAGCATTGTGTGAACAAGTAATTTTTGTGTTAAACCCCCTGGAGTTTGTGTTATGTGAAGCAGTAAATAACACTTTTTTTTTCTCTCTCACTGTTCATAATGTTAGAGACCTCTATCATATCCCCGCCTTAACTGTCACTTTACTAAAAATAAACAGTCCCGGTTTGTTTAATCTTTCTTCATAGGGAATCTGTTCAGACAAGTATTTTTCCAAGCTAGCTGCAAATCATGATCTAACAAATGAAACTTTGCAGATGTTAAGTGCTGAATACGAGCTAAGTAGTGTATTAGGTTAAAACACTATTTCTAAGGGCTGGTCTACATTTGGGAACTTTTATCAGCATAATTATGTCTCTTAAAGGGGTGAAAAATCCACACTCATAAGGTCTGGTCTACACTGGGAGTTCAGGTCAATTTTTCTGAACAATGATTGCACACCACCAAGTCCCTTCCATCGACTTGAAGAGTTGTTAAACTTGATGAGAGGTGCCACTATTCTGACTTTGTCCTTAGTGTAGACAGCGGTAGGCTGACAGAAGAATTCTTCTGTTGACCTTTATTATCACCTCTTGGGGAGGAGGATTGCCAGCATTCCTGGAAGAACCCTACCTCTCAGTGTAGTTCGCTGCACTTCACTATAGACATTATGCTGCTGTAGTGCTTTAAGTGTAAATGCAGTATACCCTAAATTTCTGAAGACTCAGGTTCAAATTTTTTCCTTGGGTTATGAGTAATATAAATGTTTTGATTTGATGCTCTTAATGAAATCTAATGAGAATGTGGCTATTACAAGTGTAACCTATTAAGGCTACCAAATATAGTGGATATAAATGTATTCTGTCTAATGTGATAAATTTGGTAAATAAA
Source organism: Pelodiscus sinensis (assembly GCF_052426305.1). Classification (NCBI taxonomy): domain Eukaryota; kingdom Metazoa; phylum Chordata; order Testudines; family Trionychidae; genus Pelodiscus; species Pelodiscus sinensis. Next base: position 9,980,371 of record NC_143062.1, read on the forward strand.
AGTCTTTTGTGGATATTGCTTATAAGCATTTTTAGCCTCCCATGTCCAGTAGCATTCAGTAGTGCTGCTCTGCTTATGGTATTTAGATATAAATGCTTTCTAGTGAGTTAATTTTTGGATCATGAAAAGTATGATACACATTTTTAAAAGATGGACTTCCTGATTTATAAAGTTGGCAGAAAGTGTTTTGCCAAAGTAATGAAATTGTGACTCTAATAGCGGTGCTTACAATGCAGTAAGAATGGTAGCATTTTGTAATACATGCCAGGTAGCTGTTCCAGTTGATTTATTTTCTAGATCTGATGCCCTAGGAATGCTGAATGTTCTGTTAAAAAAAGGTTGGACTAAACAAAACTGTTAGAACAAGGAGGTGCTAGATGGAATGAGCAAGATGCTCCAAAAGGTTAGAAAGCAAGAATCCCTTAACTGCTGTTGGATAAAATAAAAACTTGTTTTTTCCCTTTATATGATGAAAATGTAAAACTCTGCCAGTCACACACTCGTAAAGTGTGTCAGCCCCTGAACTAGATGATTTTAGACTACTAATATCTTCCTAATTTCAGATGTCCTGGTTTCCCCAATCTTGCTGCCCTTTAATGCAGTAAAAGCAGTGTGTCACTGCAAAAGGAGCAGGTGTACCAGGCAGAAACTACTCTCCCTTTACTCTGCACCCTTGTTCCCTCCCGCCCCCTCCTGGCCACTGGAATGACAGTGGCTTTTGGTTCTGCTGGCTTTTGTGTGCATAGTTCCTTTTGGAAAGAGACTCCTTGCAAAGAGTAGTTGCAGTCAGCTCAGTTCCTTTCTTTCTCATGAGACAGTGGAGACTACTTTGCTCAGCCTGGACAGAGGAGCACCCTAAGTAACATGTCCCAGAAAAGCAGCAAAACACCTGTTAATCACTGAATTTCAAAAGTAGTCGCTCAGTGGAATTTGCATGTACTGGAGTGAAACAGAACTAGAGGAGGAGGAAGTTTTAGTATGAGGCCTAGTGACAAGGAATCTTTTAAGAAATGTTGCACAATTGCACTATGTGGGAAGAACTGTGGGAGCACTCGCATGATGTTTAGCCATCATGTCTTCAGATTAACTGTTACTGTCTTAGTTTAAAAACACTCAGGGCCTTTCCATGCTAGTGTTACTGCTTGTCAAGCTGCACGGGGGTTAGTAAGAGTGGAAATTAAAATGCTAGCTGATGCTGTCTGAGAAACAATTCAGGGCTAACACGCCACATCACTCACTTCCCAACCACAGTGTAATTTCTGTTGTATCCTAGGAATTGGTTAAAATATGTTCTAGTGTTGCCATGTGGATGATCCTCAGCAGAAGAGTGGACCTGGGGATGAAATGTTGGCCCCATTGAAATCAGAAATAAAACTCCCTTGACTACTCTGGTTACAGGATCACACTCCCGGTATCTTTTGGGTTGTCGCTGTTCTTCCCATGCACATATAACAATTTTACTGTGAACAGATGAATTGTAACACGGTTTTAAATATAGTGAAAGCCGAACCTATATAACTGCTTTCCCAATGGATTTGCTACACACAATCAAAATTGTGGTCCTGTAGTTTTTTTTTTTTTCAAAATAACAATGCTCAACAGTCTCAGTTTTCCGTATTCTGGTATACACTGGGTGACACAGACTATTTCTTTTTAAAAATCCATAGTTTTCCTATTGTAGGTGGGTTTATAAGAGGATGAGATGGTGTTGAGCATGTTTTTCCTTGAGAAGAGCCCAAGCACAAATTTAAATTCCATAAGTTGTCTAGCTTTAAAAGGGTTGTGAAATAGTCTGTGAAGCATAGCAGGTGTGGCTGTTGAAAAGATTCTGGAGGTGGTTTGATTTTATTATTTAAGTGGTGTAAATAGCTTGAACACTGAGCCCTAGTTTCCATAACCTTTCACTTGCACATCAGATGATGTGTTACTTTAAATGCTATTTTCAGACATTGCTATTTCAGACAATGCTATTTTCTTTAAAGGTAAAGTCGGGGTTTTTTTAAAGCATTTTCTTATAACTCCGTTTTAACTTGCAACTTGTTCAGTTTTCTTTATGTGTAAGGGCTGTGTTTTGTCTTGGGCAAGCTAAAGTGCTTTAAAAACAAGATATTTCTGCAGATAAGTTTTTGCTATAATTTTGAGAGGTTAGTTTCCTTTCTCCCCTCATCTTTGTGCTGACCAACCTCTTAAATTACGAAATCAAACTTTAAAGCTGCAGAATAGTGATAGAAATGTAGCCGTGTTAGTCTGGGGTAGCTGAAGCAAAATGCAGGACAATGTAGCACTTTAAAGACTAACAAGGTGGTTTATTAGATGATGAGCTTTCGTGGGCCAGACCCACTTCCTCAGTCTCACAAGTGGCGTTTGATTTCCTGATTAAGAATTGCCCATTAAAAAGGGAAGCTGCTTACTCTTTTCCTGCCCCACAACTGTATTAGGAACTTGCTATTTTAAAAAAGGTCGTCTGCAGAATAGGGATGTAAGTGACTAGTTGGCTATCCGATAAACAAAAGCTTATTGGTTAGTCAAGTAGTTCCTTGACTGGTCGCTTCCCCCCACCTTGTTGCCTCTATCTGCAGGCACTTGAGACCAGAATGCTTCAAGAGCAGAGTCCAGGGGTCCATACCTGCACCTTACACTTCCTTACAGAAGCAGCAAGGGGAGGGGGAGGAGCAGACAGTCTTTTAATACATTTAAAAGGCTAAAGCGCAGCAGGGGGGGACCCAGCGAGAGTCGGGAATCAGCTGTCCTGGCTTGCCCTGGGTCCCTACTGCTGTGCTTTAGGCTTTTAAATGTATTAAGAGCCTACCGGCTCTTAACGTATTTAAAAGGCAGAGCCACGGTGGGAAATCCATCCACAACTCGATTAGTTGATTAAACTAAATTTAACATCCCTACTGCAGAATTGTTTAACCTTGTTATTAAGTTATCCCTTCAAAGGCTATTGTCCATTATTCCTTACCAATACTGTGGATACGCTTAGGCACTTACACTGTTAAAAAAATTCTTTTCATTCCCTCTGAAACATCTGTCATCGGCCACTGTCGGGGACAGGCTGCTGAACTTGATGTATCGTTGTCTGACCCAGTACAGCCATTCTTGTATTCTTAAGGTTTGGGTATCCTGGCTTATTTCAGAAGTAGAATTCTTGTCCATTGCAGGGCCTTGTCCTACTTCAAGCTAGTACGTCTGGAACAGAAGGTCACAATGCGGGGGTTCTGAAACGTCATAGCATTGTGATTTCCCCTTCTGACAACAACAAATTACAACATGGGGAGGGGAGGGGCTGGGAGTGGGGAGAAGCCTGAGCCTGCCTGAGTCCCACCATCCTGGGGAGGGAGAATCAAAGTTGAAGCCTAAGGCCTTCAGTCCCAGCCAAGGGACCTGAAGTCTGACAACCAGGGCTGAAGGCCTTGGACTTCAGCTTGTGTCCCAAGTGGTGGAACTCGGGCTTTGGCCCCAGGCCACATCAAGTCTAAACCAGCTCTGGCAATCCCATTAAAATGGACCCTTGACCCACTTTGCTGAACTACAATAAAAACCCTGCTAGGCAAAGGAGAGACCTTGTGAGTGCGTGCGTGCGCTCCCAAGACATAATGAAGTGTGTGTGTAACTTGGGTTTGGAAGCTGAATGTGTTCCTTTAAATGATCACACACAGGCTTCACTCAGGTCAGGGAGGGTATGTCTACACTACCCCCCAGTTCGAACTAGGGGGGTTAATGTAGTCATACGGAGTTGCAAATGAAGCCCGGGATTTGAATTTCCCGGGCTTCATTTGCATGATCCCGGCCGGCGCCATTTTTAAATGCCGGCTAGTTCGGACTGCGTGCCGCGCGGCTACACGCAGCACAGACTAGCTAGTTCGGATTAGGAAGCCTAATCCGAACTAGCTAGTCTGTGCTGTGTGTAGCCGCGCGGCACGCGGCACGCAGTCCGAACTAGCCGGCATTTAAAAATGGCGCCGGCCGGGATCATGCAAATGAAGCCCGGGAAATTCAAATCCCGGGCTTCATTTGCAACTCCGTATGACTACATTAACCCCCCCTAGTTCGAACTAGGGGGGTAGTGTAGACATACCCGGAGGTAATATCTTATTGGATCATTATCTATTTGGTGAGAGGGACAAGCTTTTGAGCTTACACAAAGGTCTTCTTCAGATTTGGGGAAGCTTGTGTCTACCTGAAGTAAGTCCAATAAAAGACTTTACCTCATCCACTTTGTAGTCTCCTGTGACCAGTCAGTCATAGGTTCTGTATGTAAACTTGAAAGCTAAGGTTGCCAAATTAAAAAACAAAGCCTTCGTGTGTGAATTATAGTTTTTCCAAATATCCAACCTACACCTCTCCCACTGTAACTTGAGACCATTGCTGCTTGTACTGCTATCTGTCACTACTGAGAACAGCCTCTCTCCATCCTCTTTGGCAGCCCCCCTTCTTGTAGCTAATGGCTGCTATCAAATCCCCCATCACTCTTCTGCAGACTGACTAAGCCTTGTTTCTTCAGCCTCTGCTCATAAATTATGTGGCCCAGCCCTCTCATAATTTTTGTTGATCTCCACCATAGGGATATAAGCGACTAGTTGACTACCCAATAAGCATATGCCTCTATCAGAGAGAGGCAGCGGGGATAGGAGGGAGCAGGAGCCGGTGGTGCTGGGGAGAGCGGGCTTAAAAGCTGGTTCTCCCCACCACTGTCTCCGGCAGGACAAAAGAGGCAGAGAAGCAGCAAGGGGAACTGGGAGCGAGCTGGGAATCAGCTGTCTGGGATTGAATCTGATCCCCCAGCTACACCTCTGCTACTAGGATCTTAATACATTTAAAAAGCAGAACTGCAGCAAGGTTAGCTCCTGGGCCAGGAACTAACCCCGCTGTGGCTCTGCAGTTTCCCCCTGATCGAATAGTTGATGGAATTCAATCGACTATTCAATTAGCTGATTACCCACAATTTAACATCCCTACTCCGCTGGATTCTCTCCAGTTTGTCCACATTCTTTCTGTAGAGTGTGTGTGTGTGTGTCGGAGGAGTGGGGGGAAAGAGTGGTAATTGGGCACAATACTCCAGATTTGGCCTCATCAGTGCCGAATATAGGGGAATAATCACCTCTCTAGGAGGAGCACTGCCAGCCGATCTAATCAGGGGTGGCCCGTGAGCCTAGGCAAACTAGGCAGTGCCTAGGGTGCTGCCAGTTGGGGCGCCCTGTGGTTATGTCACAGCCATTGATGGGGGCACCGAGCACGCCTTCCGCCTGGGGCGCCAGCTGCCGCAGCTAGCCTTGGGCCGCTCCTGCTCCTAATGCATCCTAATAGGTCCTTAGCCTTCTTGGCTGCAAGGGCACACTGTTGACTCATATCCAGCTTCTCACCCACTGTAAACCCCCAGGTCCTTTTCTGCCAAACTGCTGCTTAGCCAGTCGGTCTCCAGCCTCTAACACTGCTTAGGATTTTTCCCTCCCAAGTGCAGGACTCTGAATTTGTCCTTGTTAAACCTAATCAGATTTTTTTGTTTTGGTCCCAATCCTCCAATTTGTGTAGGTCATCTGGATGATATCCTACCCTCCAGCATATCTACCTAGCCCCCAGCTTAATGTCATTTGCAAACATGCTGAGGGTACAATCCATCCAGTCATCTAAATCATTGATGAAGAAGTTGAACAAAACTGGCCCCAGAACTATCCCTGGGGCACTTTGCTTGATACTGTCTGCTAACTAGACATTTAGCCGTTGATCACTGGTCCTGATGATCTAGCAATTACTGGATGGGGGTCTGAAGAAAGTATTTAGAATCAAAGGCCTGGATCCTGCAAATGACTCAAACTAAATAGATACTTATGCCATGCAGTGGAGCTCACTGGGCAGAGGAATCTGTGCATATGACAGGATGAGACCCATAGAATGTATTTCTATTTTCTTGGAATATGTGATCTGAAATCTTTAATTGGATAAATTATTCTTCAGAGAGAGTTGATCACACTGTAGTCATATTTTCTTGTCAGTACAAAGAATGCCTATTGACGGGGAGGTATTTCCCTTACATTATATAATGAAATTCATATGCTAGTTAAATCATATCAGTGATAACTATGTATTTGCTGGCTTTAGTTGCCAGATTCTAGGAAGACTATGTATGGTAAATTTTTTTTGAAGAGCAAATGCTGAGCAATTGATATCACATTGACATTTAGAAACTGCTTAGATATTTATCTGTTTTTGTGCACTAAAAAGGATGGTGGTGGCGGACAAAGATTGTGGTTTGTGAGCTTAGCTTGTAAATATAGCTTTTAGTATACATGGAAAAAAAGGGAAATCCATTATCTTCAAGACTTTTTTCGTAAACTTAAATATTGGCCCTTTTTAGGGATGTTAGTGTTTGAATTTTCAAGTATGAGATATTACTGCACTCGAATAGCTGTAAGGCTGAGGTGGAATTTAGTATGTAAACCTGTATTTTCTGCTGGTTTTTGTACTCTTTGAAAACGCTGCTTTTTGTCTCATGCTTGCCAACCTTGTTTCTAGGCCCTTCTGTGATACTTTGTACTGTGGTGAAAAGTTATACCTATGGGAAAGGGAGAGACATGGTCTTAAGTGAGGGATTTTTAAAAATGTGAGCATGTCAGAGTATGATGGGCATGGGGGAGAAAAAAAAGGTAAGTTTGTCACTGATGGCAGAGGAAGTATGCTTTATCTTGTCAGATGGGAGTTTTGCAACTGTATGTGTCAAATACAGGCAGTCCCCGGGTTACGTACAAGATAGGGACTGTAGGTTTGTTCTTAAGTTGAATCTGTATGTAAGTCGGAACTGGCATCCAGATTCAGCCGCTGCTGAAACTGATCAGTTTCAACAGCGGCTGAATCTGGACACCAGTTCCACTTACATATAGATTCAACTTAAGAACCCCAGGCGTCCCCAAGTCAGCTGCTGCTGAAACTGATCAGCAGCTGATTCCAGGAAGCCCAGGGCAGAGCAACTCTGCCTCGGGCTTCCTGTAGTCAGCCGCTGGTCAGTTTCAGCAGCAGCTGACTTGGGGACACCTGGGGCAGAGCAGCTCGGGTGCTGCTGGGTTGGTCCAGTAGCGCGGCCGCTCCTTGGCGCTACTGGACCAACCCAGCAGCACCCCAGCTGCTCTGCCCCAGGCGTCCTGATTCAGCCGCTGCTGGTCAGTTTCAGCAGCGGCTGAATCAGGACTCCTGGGGCAGAGCAGCTGGGGTGCTGCCGGGTTGGTCCAGTAGCGCCAAGGAGTGGTGCTGCGGGACCAACCGGCAGCGCCCCACCTGCTCTACCACAGGCCCCGGCTTTGCTCCACATCTCCCTGGTCTGCTGGGGGGCACTAGCTGCGTCCCCCTCCCCCAGCAGACCAGGGAGATGTGGAGCAAAGCGGCGGAGGACCCGGGCCAGACCCGCGGCCGCTTCCAGCTGATCTGGAAGTGGCCGCGGGTCTGGCCGGGTCCTCCGCGGCTTTGCTCAGCGTCTCCCTGGTCTGCAGACTAGGGAGACGCTGAGCAAAGCGGCGGAGGACCCGGGGCCGGACCCGCGGCCGCTTCCAGATCAGCTGGAAGCGGCCGCGGGTCCGGCCCTGGCTCCTCCGCCGCTTTGCTCCCCGTCTCCCTGGTCTGCTGGCTCCCCCAGCAGACCAGGGAGACGGGGAGCAGCTTTTCTCGCCCCAGAGGAGGCGGGCGGCGGGACCAGGCGTCCCGTCGCTCCAGTCCTCCGGGGCAAGAAATCCCCATTTGTAACTGCGGATCCGACATAAGTCGGATCCGCGTAACTCGGGGACTGCCTGTAGTTAAAAAAAACAAACAAACAAACGTGGCATATATTCCAGAATGAGGCCTATTGCCTTTCATCTGTCCACAGAATTTTGGTTTTTGAAATAAGTAGTCTTGGTAGAATTCAGGTTTTTTATATAGAATTACAACAGCTAATACTGATGCTTATTTTTTAGCCTTTTTCTGTAATTTATTTAAATTTTCAAAGTTGGGTCAAATTACCAAGGGGGTCACATAATTGTTTAAATAACTGTAGATGTTTAGATTCAAGAAGTTTAAAACTTTATGATCATTAAAACAAACTGTCAACATCACATGTCAAAATACACAAAGTAAGTATCCTTAAACTTTAGATTCTTAAGCAAAGTTCTACCTTCATGTATCTAAATTTTGGTTATTGGTGAAATATTTTTCTTTGGAGTGTGTACACAATGAAATCCACACTTGCCAATAAACATCTAATCCAGCCAATCCTGGAAATGTTATGGATGTGTTTAAATGGGACAGCCAGCAAGTGTATTAAATAAGTTGTCCTAACTTAGAACAACACATCTGGTTATGACTGAATGATTCAGGTCTTACTGTTTGGAAGACCGACCTTATGCATTCAGATATGCAAAAATTGTCTGAAGGCTTCATTCTTCCAATGTAACGAATAGTCCTCTTAGCCTTCTTCAGTTATAACTTGTGTGGATGTAGATGTGAAAAGGTGTGTATCTATGTTGCCTCTAAATTTTTTTCATCCATGTGTGGGAATAAATTATGTGCATCAAAGCATGTGCAGATCTGCACCACCAATAGAAACACTTGCTGGCTCCTGTGGGTGCTCTGTTAATCAGCTGGGCAGCATTGGGATCTCTCCTGGGTGGCTGCCCAAGTGCTCAGCTTACAAGGAACACTGGTGTGTATAGCCACACACCATCTATACAGCTTAAGTCTTAAGGGGAACACCCAGTATCACATTTTCCTATAGCTTTAGAGGGGTAGCCGTGATGGTCTGTAACCAGAAAACTCAAACAACTAATAGTCTAGCAGCACCATAAAGACTTTAAAAAAAAAAAGTCAATCGTATCATGAGCGTTCGTGGGAACAACCCACTTCTTCGGATGAATGGAATTATTAAAAATCCAGTTCCAGAGTAAAAAGGGGATGGGGGAGAGGGGATCATCTTCATGTAACATAAACACTCTAATTCATTATTTTTCCCTTTTCTTCCCCTCCCATCCCCTATTTATTTTGGAACTGGACTTTTAATAACTCCATTCATCTGAAGAAGTGGGTTGTACCCACGAAAGCTCATAATACCGTTGACATGTTTGGTTAGTCTTTAAAGTGCTGCTAGACTATTCGTTGTTTTTTAAGCTTTTACATTTTCCTATAGTAATCTTAATTTTCAGCTTGTGTTTAACAGGTTTTTTGTGAAATTTGGAAGCTAATGGTATAGGATAGTGTTTCTCAACTCTTTTTTTTAAATAAAGTACCCCTTTAAAAAAAATTCAGTACCTACAGCTTTCAGACACTATTTTTTTTTCTACCATTGAAACGCATTTGTTTAAACAACTTAATCCTAGCCAGGCAGGCGATTAAATTTTTGGGTGCAAAAAGTACAAAAATAATACAGCGCTGTAAAACTTAAATTCAGTTTTCTTCAAATTTCAGTTGTGTTGATGTACCCCCCCCTCCCCCCACATACTTCTCTCGAGTACCCCTAAGGATACTCATATTACTGATCGAGAAACACTCGTATAGGAAACTTATGAAAAATAACATTATAGCTGCAGTACATTCTAATGAAAGGGACAGTAGCCAGTTCTGTTCCTAAACAGATGCTTTTCTGGTCTGAGCGTACTTGACCTGGACTTATCCTGTTGGAAAAGCTAAGTAGGTTTGGAACTCTTCCCACACCAGTGGATTTAATGCTTCCTTCATTGGTCACTTACACAATGAATGTCTTGGTTCCTCAGCATCTGTAAAAGGGGCTGGGACATGTTTCTATAGAAGACTTAATGTTGATTCTTAGTGACTTCAGAAAAAATGACTGTCTGGTAAGTTGGACAAAATTCTTTCCGAACAACCAAGAAACAGAATAATTTTTAAGAGCTCTAGTTAAACATTCTTCTGATACACACTAGCTTTACCTTTTTACCTCTTCTGCGTGCTTCCCAGTTATCTTTGCTATCTGAGTGCATGCACTTTCATATGTTTAACTGTGATGTCTTTCGTGTTGTCTCTTGTCTCTTTCAAAACTGTTAAATGCAATAAATGCCAAGGCATCCAAACAATTAGTTTAATTACCAGCTATTTATTATGAAGATTTTATAGTAGTAAAGCATATAGTTCACCAAGATCTGTGACTGACAGGTGGGGTAACAAAAATACAATTATGTGCACAATTTAACAAACAAGGGAAGAGGGGATTGGGTTGACTGGGACAAGTAGGGAAAAAAGTGAGAAGTCAGGTGGAATGGAATCTTGAAATTATTTGAGCATCTCACATTTGGATAAGGAATGCTATCGAGATGGGGGTCCACACTTTTTTTTAAGTCCTATTATTGCTCTCTACGTAGATAAACTATCCTTTCTTTGGCTGCTACTCAGACAGATCTGAATACTTCTGTTCTGGGCATCAGTCTACTCCTCCATTTTTGTAAAATCATGTGCCTAGTAATCATTGCTGCTCTCAAGAACCGACATCTTTGCCCCCCACCCATGCAAAACACACTGTCCCTGCCTGCCGCCTCTGGGCAATTAAAAACCTGCTGGGGGCCTCTGCCGCTGCCACTGGCAGGGCCGCATGGCTAGATTGTTTTCTGGCTGCTAGTTCCATGCCACTGGCACATTGCTATGTCTCAGGGGAGGTGTATGCAGAGTTGTCCTGTCCGTAGGTATAAGCTGTGAAACTGACTAAATATCAGCAATACCAATTCTCCTGATTTGATCACAAGCCTCCTGATAATTGGGGCTTTTTGTTGTTGTTGGAAAGCTCCTGCCACATCCTCACGTTGGGATCCTGTGCCTCTGCCTGGGGGTAATGAAAGCGAAACCTGCCAGCCTCACCCTGCTGGCCGCAAAAGCATGTCAGCATGGCTTCATGGACCACGCTGTGCTGTCTGTGACTGCGACTACATGGGTTCTGGGAGCTGTCTCCCCTGGGCCAGCAGCAGCACAGGCCTAATTTAAATAACTTTTCCAAAATATTTCACAAGCAGGATTGGGGAAGAACGTGGGCTGTAAGTGCCTCGCAGGCTAGGGGCTTGAGTCCCCTGTACTAAGACATCTGGACCAGATGGATGCTTTCAGTTGTTTTAGTTGCAAGTACTGCCATTCCACTGAGATTGGCAGGTTGTATAGTTACTTGATCACCTTTCCAGACGACTGTATCCCTTTCTGGGAGTCTGATTTGTCCTGTGTGCCCCAAGTTTCGTCTCCCTTTAAAAATTTGCAAAATCTGACACATACGAAAGTGTCACAGCATACTACTACTGAGAAATTGCTGACTTGCTCATATTTACCATATAATTATAAAATAAATCAACTGGAATATAAGTATTGCACTTACATTTCAGTGTATAGTGTTTCATATAGTGGCTTGTTTATACTGCTGTATAAATTTTAGTTTGCCCTGACTTCTCTAGTGCTTTTTGTGTAAACTGTTATAAAACTAGGCCAATATCTAGATAATTGTACCCATGGGAGACATCTGCGTACCTCTGGTTAAGAACCTCTAGCTTAACTGTTAGTCATGGATGACAGCCATGAGTCTTTTCTAACTGGGCAATTCATATGATGCCTGCTCAGTCAGGTCTTCCAAACTGTTGTCACCCCCCCCCCCCAATTTGCAAGGCTGAGTTACCTCAGATAGATGCTCTTGCATAATGGTGAGGATGAAATTGATACCCATTAGGTAGGATAGCCCAAACCCTTCATGCTGCCAACACAGTAGACATCTTATTTTTCTCCACTGGACAAAAGATGAATGAAGCAGTCTCCAAAGGGAACTAGATGGATCAATATCCATTCAGTTTCCACCCATGCAAGTACACTAGGGTTAGCATTCTGGAACCAGTTTAGTATCAAATGTGTAAAAGCATAATAGTTACTTTGCAAGTCTGGGAGTCCAGATCCATCCAGACTAAAGGGAGCTGGCGTGTTTTTAAATGGTAGTCACGGGCATTGACCTGGACCCTATGGAATCTCTCATGATGTTGTTAAATTGTCTAGAATAAGATGGAAGTATATTTACAGATAGGCCATTTAACATACAGAGAAGCCTAGGCAGAACATTAATTTTGATTGTATTAACCCGTCCCCACAGGCTCAGGGAGAGAGGATGCCTCCTATTTGTATCAAAAGGGATGAGAGAAAACAGGATTTAAATTTATCTGCTCTAGTTCATTAGTGTTTCTTGGTATCTTTATACATAGGCAAACTGGTGCAATCAAGTTCCTGTGGAAATTCCATTGAGGAAAAAGCCTCTCTACTTGATAATTTCAATGTTTCCCATTTAATCAGTATTAGATACTGTTCTGAATCTTTGAAGTAGTGATAGAAGAGCTGGAATAGTGGTTTCTGGTTTGAACATGTACAAAAGCATTTACATGAATTTTATATTCTGTGGAACCAGTTGTATGCCTCAGATGAGCCCATATAGCTGGTGCCTGGGGCTCAAAAGCCAAATCAAATGATACTTTGCTGAGTATCATAGAGGATAAGCTGTGTGATTGATTTTTTTTTTTTTATAGACTTCCTAAACCCCAGTCTACCTGTCGCATTTTAGTCCCTGCTAAATGCGTGCAGGGTTTTGTACCATTTTCTCCTTTTTCCACATTTTCCCTGTGGTCTGTCACATTGCTCTCATTGCTGAGTGCAACATTCATTCCGTTATCCAGTCATTCTTTATGTAAGTAAATTCTTCCTGAATTACTCATATGTCAGATGTTTTTTCTATTCTGACCTCTTGGTTTTCAATTTAGTAACGATCTCTAATTTTGACTTCAGCTCATACTTCCCTTTTAGCCGCCCCCCCCCCCTGCTTCTAGTCGCATCTTTTCTTGGCATGCATTTTCATCTAGCTACATGGATTTAGAACTCCCATTAACAGATAGAGCCCTGCATAATCAGCTGTGAATAAAAACAAAACCTCAAACTCAACCCTCTTGTATTCTACATTGAATAGGAGTGATGGTGCAATGTTTGATTACTATAGAATGGTGCCGTGGGTGTCTTATTTCCTTCCTATAGTTGCTCCACTTAGTGGATGACAGTCTGCTACTGCTACCATTTGCTTTGTTAGCTCCATGCAATGGATCTAAAGGTTCCAACCCTGCTGATGACGTGTGATGCCACATGATGGAATTTCTGTTTCTTCTTTGAGTACATATTTACCTAACCTTATGCTCTGAAGTGGTGAAAATATTCAAAAAATTCAGCCTGAATCGAGAAGACACTATGAAAAATTTCAACATACATGCTTAAAATTTGACAATGTTGATTATAAGCAGCTGAGAACAGGAGTCTGATCATGGAAAGTGTCAGGCAATTGTAACTGTAGATACCACTTTCTGTGTCACTGGTACTAGGAGGGGTATTATGTTTTCAAATTAGATTAAATCTCAGCAGCTTTATCTCTATTAAAAAAAATTAGAAGACTTACCCAGTGTTGCTCAGGTCCTTCCGGGCAGGAGACTGAGAAGGTGGAGGGATGCAGGGGCTCGGAGCTGTGGGGGGCTCAGAGCGGGAGGCTGGGGGTGTGGGTGTGCTGGAGTCAGGGTTTGGGAATAGGGATGTAAGTGATTAGTCAACAATCTCATAAGCAAAAGCTTATTGGATAGTCGGCTAGTCACATCCCTCCCCCTTCCTGCCTCTATCCGAGGCAGCAAGGGCTGGGGGGAGCCCATCTTGGTGTTACAAAGGCAGGCTTGTGCATACAGAATTGATACAGTGTCTTGAAACATCATTTTAATCTTTTTTGTGCACTTTTAGCCCTGCAGCACAGGGTGCTGCTCCATCCCCCACTGATTAACTGGAACTGGTAAGCATCACCTGTTAACCTTCCGCATCCCTAATGGGCTGCATCAACTTTTGTTTTTGAAGAATCCATTGAACATTCCTTTACTCACAATGAAGATTAATAGATATTAACAGCCAAGTCTGAAATGGTTGTTTTGCTGAAGAGCAAGTATTCTGCTTTGACAAGAATTTTCTGCAGAACTAAAAATGAGAACGATCCAAGTTTTATTTTCCTCTCATAGCAGCGAATAGATTTGTTCTTCAGCTAACATCTGGCACTTATTGAGTGTTCAGCCTGTTGGACGATAAAGCAAGTCTATGACAAAGCATTATTGGAGAGATGAAAATTACCTTTATTTCAGGAGTGCCATTTCAGGCTAATTAATGTAAATTTGCCCACTTGTGCTGCTGCTTTATGTGGCTTATTTAAATACTTCAGGCATAATCCAAAGAGAGAAGCAAAATTTGTTCCTTCCCCGTGATTTATTTTATGTCTGTTTTAGAGAGTGAGTCAGTCCTTAGCTAATTAAAAAACCTTACTTCATGTTTATTTGCACTAATAGTTTAGAGAGTGAAATAATAAATGTAAACATTACTGTTGTGATTTCTTATTTGACTACAAAGGAATTAATGACACCAGTAAACAAAATGAGACACTAAATGTAAGTCATCGCAGCATCTGCTGTACTGTTTTATTGAATGGGTCATTAATGTGTATTTTGCTTTTTCTTTATTGGGCTTATGTCTTTAAAAAAAAGCACCCAGTTACACATACCTCAAAGAACACGTTTTAAGTATGTAAAATATTTGGTATGTCGAGAACCATTCCCTCACATGCTTTCCTTGAATTATCTTGAGTTGTTTAAGACAGTAATCTTTTGGTGGTCCAAAAGGATTTCTAACTCGCCTGTTCAAATTACTCTCTCGGGCCCAATACAGAATTCATGTCAGGGTGTCTTTAGGTACAGAAACTGTTCTGAATTTGTATTGGCATTTTATCCAGCTGAAGTCGTATGGTATGTTGATCTGCCAGAGATCACTTGTATACATCCAAAACTCATAGTGCTTTGGATATTTAGACACTGAAGTGGTTGATGTCTCTTGCCAAAAATTCTTAGGCTGTATTGTGGTTTGAAGTTATGCTGACCAAAGAGCATTGGCGAAAGTGAAACTGGAATTACCTTTTCTGACCAAAGACCAGAACTGCCTCTTGGGTTCAGGAAGTGGCAGGAGCAAGAAGGAAAGAACAAATCACCTGACTTTAGAGAGAGCAGGAAGGAGTGAGTCATAATTCTGTTATCTTAGGTAGAGAGAATGTGTGATGTGGATCCTGCAACTAACTTCTCTTTACTATTAATATACTCTTTTCTTTAGGAGCACCTGATAATACTTGAAATTCTACCTACCCAAATAATTATTCTTCTAAGGGGGTACCAAATACAGTCTCTCTGTAATTGCACACCTGGTCAATATCTTTGCTAGCTACAAAATGTTATGTGCATAAAGTCATAAATCAAAGAATCCTAGTGTTAGAAGGGACAAGGGTCAGTCTGTCTCCTGGAAAGATGCAGGATTCATTGCATGTAAGTCATCCAAGACAGATGGTTAGCGAACCTCCTTTTGAAAGCCTCCAGTGAAAGCTTCCACAACCTCCTCACGTAGTCTTCTTACATATTCACACAGTATGTAGCGGGTTCTTTGATCACTGTGGTGATTAGGTAGTTCACATTGTCACTGGAGTGGACAAGGACCTGGACACTTTGGGCACTATTTCACCAAAAAATTTCCTATCATTTAACTTTCTACAGCAAAACTGTGGAATTACTTCTTCTATTGTTTGCTTTTATTCTCCTGTCACTTGAGCCTCTCAACCTGCCTTAGACACTGGCTCCAAAACATCGGTGTTCAGGAGGTACAAGCTCTCTAGTCTTTTTATAAATTGAGGTGTAAAGTTTTTCTTGCCAAAAATCCTGTGGAGTCTTCGATGACCACAGGACTGAGAATCAACTACTAGGTATACTTTTCTACCTTGAAAATAGTACAGACTGCTACTTTCTTCCAGCTCTAGCATGGAAAGAAGGCAGATATGGCCCAGAAAACGTGAGCATAACTGTTGCATGGATACCATGGAATTTTGGCACAAAATACAAACCAAATGGAATGCTTGGATGCCGTGGAAATTGGTTACTCTGAAAAGACATTGTAGGAATTCAATTGTTTTTCTTAATGCTTCTGGATTTTCCCTTTAAACATTTACTAGTATCAGTTCTCTTAGTCAGCAAAGTGACATTTGCTAAAGGTAAAGCACAGCTGAGTAGAACAAAGCGATACAGAGAATGTTAAGAAGTGAAAGGTGAACAGTAGTAAAGGAGTGGGGGGGGGGGGAGAGAAGAGAAGCTTGTGATAGGAATGCCCATCTGTAGAAAAGAGGAATTTCTTGTTTTATTTGGGGAGGAAAAAAAGGCAAAAAGGTGCTGCGGGAGAGGGAACATCCACTCAAATGTCTTGTATGGAAATCTAAATTTTCTCCGCTAACATTTTCCTCCCTTTGCTTCATGAGCTCTTTGTTTTATGTTTGCTAGTGAAACACTCATGGTAATACTCTGATAGGACCGCTAACGGCCACCATATCAGCATTTTATTTTGTTCCTTATTTAGCAAAGCTAGATGGTGACGCCTTTTGACTGGAAGTATCCCAAATTTGTTAGTGCCTCATCTGATCACTGTAGGAAGGTGTATCAGTCAGCTAGGCAATGGTGCCTTTTGAGTTTAAAGTTACTTGATTTATTGAAATTCAACTGTTCATCTTCCCATGTAATCTTGGACTAATAAACGGAATACTTCATGGTTTACAGAAAAAAACAAGGGTGTTAATGTAGATGAGCCATGTATTAATGTCATAACTAGGCATTCTCGGTGCCAGCAAAAGGAAAAAAAGCTTCAGTTCAAAATATTTGTGGATAAAGATGCTAGATGCAGATAGGGACCATCGGATCCGTCCTGCATTTCAGCATTGTGTGAAAGTATACCTCAAACAAAAATGTGCATGGTGTTCCGAGGATATGCCAGGACCTCCTCGAGAGCAGGAAACCCTCTCCCCATCAGAGCTACATGGCTAAATGGATACGGTTCTCATGCTGAGCAGCTGGTTGCTGCATCTCCCCATTGGATGCTCTGATTCAGTTGTTCCTGGATTCTCTGCTCCACTGAAGAACCAGGGCCTTGTTCAAGGTACATCTGGTGGCTGTTTCTAGCTTTCATCCCTCATTCCAGGGTCATACAATCTTCTCCCACAAGGCCAGCAAATTCCTCAGGGGCCTGGAGCAGCTTTTTCCCCTCAGTTCAGGCCTCCAGTTCTCCAGTGGGACCTGAGCTTCATCCTGGCCAGGCTCACAGGGTCTTCCTTTGAGACATGAGTCACATGCATCTGGCCCCATCTGTCCTGGAAAGTCACCTTCCCTGTAGCAGTAACATCAGGCAGACGAATCTCTGCGCTGCGATCCTTGACCTCCGAATTTCCAGTTTCACTCTCACTCAACCTTTGTTCCCAACGTGTCCACTTTCCACCTCTTCCTTCAGTCCTCTGTCCCAAGCCCCACTCATCAATGAGGAGAGACGCCTCCATACATTAAATGTGAGATGGGTCCTGTCTTTTAAACTGAACTAGGCTGTTACACAAACCGGGTAGAATTCTGGCTGTGGCAGGGCAGATGAGGAGCCAGTTGATCTTCACCCAGGGAATTTCAAATGGCATCGCTTTGTGCATCAGCACCTGCTATGACTTAGCTGGCATCCTCCACTGCTGATCATGAGAGCCCATTCAAACAGTGCAGGCCTCTTCCACAGCGTTCATACTCCCGTCCCGATCCGGGACATCTGTCTGACAGGTTGTCGGTGCACACTTTCACTATGCCACCATCTCCCAACCTAGAGATGACACTGGGTTCAGCAGAGCTGTACTGCAACCTTCTCGTCCTCGAATGCCTACCCACCTCTGAGTGGATACTGCTTGAGAGTCCCCAATTGTGGAATGGACATGAGGAAGAACTCAAGGAAAAGAAAGTTACCTGTTCTTAACTGGTAGTGTTTGAGATGTGTTGCCATGCTACATCCCATCTTCCTTCCCCGATACTGGAGTTTCTGGTAAGAATGAGCTAAGGGTTGGGGGAGCTATGGAGGCGCCATTTCCGGGGTTGCTAGCGGTGTCTGTGTCCCCTCACGGGTACTGCTAAGGGAAAAAACTTCCGGTACCGGTGCACATGGCGATGCACATACCTATTTGTGGAATGGGGATGAGGAACAGATAACGGTCGTGGGTATTTTTTTTTTTTAAATGCATGGGTGGGATACTTTTTTCCAATATGCCTTACTTTAACACTTATCATATGAAATTCAACACTTTATTATGTTTCCATTCACCCAGTTAGGTGAGATCCTTCTAACCCTCAGTCTGCTTTTTGAATGGGTTGACACATTTAGAATCCTGTTGTATTCGTTCAAATAATGGTATTTTGCATCAGTAAGCAGGGGGAACTAGAAAACCTGAGGATGAAGGGTGCCCAGGAACTGGTATTGTGTAGTACCCATGACCTTCTTGACTAGTTTATCTTGAAGCTAAGGAGAATTTCCACTGGATGTCACTGTTTACTTTCCATAGATACAGTTAAAATAACATCTTACCTGTAGTGAAAATGACTCTGGAAGTGATTTAAATATCTTTTGTTTGACTTGCATAATGAAGTCTCAGATAAGACAACCTATACTACCCAGTTTCTTTCAGTTAGTTCCTGCTTTATTCCAACTCCCAAGCCCTTGAACAGTCTAATCTTTGTATATCAGACTATCCATAGTTTGAACGTTGTCAACTGTTTTCTTTCTAACTTAACTTTATTTTTAATAATCTAGAGTTTTCTAAAAAACCTTTTAAGTGGTGCCTGCTGACTTCTTGTGAATTCCTGTTCTTGTTTTTAAGAGGGTTTTTAGCTCCCCTTTTAGCTTCTTGAGAGTCTGTCAAACAAGGGAGAAATAGTGAAACTGATTAGAGGCAAAGTGTTAGCAATTAGATAAAATAGACTACCAAAAAAAACCCAACCCCCCCCCCACTTTTTGCTCCTACTTTCTGCTATATAAAGCTTTGGGTGTTAATTGTAACAGTCAATATAAGGGTTTGAGATAGAAATGTGACTAAGCTGTTAGCACCCCCTTTTTCATCTCAGAAGCGACCTGTAATTTTATATAATTCCTTATTAATTTGTATCTTCCATGGGCTTATGTTCCAAAATTGACTTGTCTAAGACCTAGCAGGATGGTAGCTGCATAGAATACTATCTAGTTACAACAATTATCATAAGTTTCAATGTGAAGGATTTTGGAATGAAGGCTGATTTATTTCCACTGTCTCCATGGGCCCCCAAATAGTTGAAGTGTGCCTTTTCAAACATCCCACTCTCCCCACCTCTAATATCATCAATTCACAGACACTTACCTTCCTTCCTTCCCCTCCCCCCCCCCCGCATCCCCCTCCTGTTCTGAAATGTGATTTGTCCTTTTCATATGTGTTCACTTTTTTTTTTTTAATTGTATCCTTTGGTATATATGGCTGTGACTATTTTCTTCCACTATTTGATCTGAGGAAGTGGGTCTGGCCCACGAAAGCTCATCATCTAATAAACCATCTTGTTAGTCTTGAAAGTGCTACATTCTCCTGCATTTTTTTTTTCAAGTGGGTGCTCTAAAGAAATCATTTGTTTTTCCCTTTGTCGCTAAGTGCTATATTTTGTTCAGAAACTGCATATCCATTCTTTTTTAATGTTCAGCTGCTTCTTGCTATATTTCCAATGCCTAATAAGCAGATGTAGTAATAAGATACTTACTTAATGACATGTACATTTGTTCAGTTATGCTGAATAAACTGTTGGCTTGAACTATGACTAAAATAGATTAAACCTCCACAGCACTGTCGTTGTCCTTAGTGTCCTTCCCCCAGAATTCATCTGGCAAGTTACCTTACAATTTAGTAGTAAGGGAGTGCAGGAATCTTTGTGTAATAGTGACACTTGACAGTGCTGAAACAATTGTGATACATAGCTGGTACCTGTGTCAGGCTTTTGATAGCATGGATTATTTTTGTAGCATTTTCTCTTTTTTTCATTTGCTTGAAGAATGCGCATGAACTTCCTTCCAGTCCCATTGTAGTCATCAGCTTACCACATGCCCTGTAAGTTTATTAAAAACAAGATGGCTGCTACTTGTTTTCAAATGCACTGTAACAGAAACAAAAATAGCCCTATGACAAAAATGGGAAAACAATGTATTCTTACTTTTCTTCAGTTGGGTGCAAAATTCCAGTAGGCCATATTGCTACTTCCAGTATTCCAGACACAGATTAAGGGTGGTTGTTACAGAAAAGTTTGCAAGCACGTGAACTTCTCAGGGCATGACACAGGTCTCTCCTGAGACCCCACAGTGATATTTGTCACTGTAATCTGGGGAACCTAGTAACAAGTTAATGATGGGATGTTTTCCAGTAATGCAGCAGCAACCTCTGTCATTGTTGTACTTGCACTGTGCCAAAAGGGGTGGCAGTGGCTTTGGGAAGAACTGCCACTCAATCTGACATACAGTTATGTAGCACAGGCTTTTTCCCAAAGAGAACTTCCTTCATTTAAAAAAAATAGTAATATGTCTACTTTTCTGCCCTTAGTCGTTTTGTCGGGGCTCAATTCCTGACTCTGGCACTCCAAGGCTGTGTCTACATTGGCACCCTTTTCTGGAAAAGGGATGCTAATGAGACACTTCGGAATTGCAAATGCCCCAGGGATTTAAATTTTCCCCACGGCATTTGCATGAACATGGCTGCCGCTTTTTTCCGGCTCGGGGCTTTGCCGGAGAAAAGTGCCAGTCTAGACAGGTATCTTTCGGAAAATAAAGCCTTTTCCGGAAGATCCCTTATTCCTGATTTTAAGTAGGAATAAGGGATCTTCCGGAAAAGGCTTTATTTTCCGAAAGATACCTGTCTAGACTGGCGCTTTTCTCAGCAAAGCCCCGAGCCGGAAAAAAGTGGCAGCCATGTTCATGCAAATGCCGCGGGGAAAATTTAAATCCCCAGGGCATTTGCAATTCTGACTGGTCTCATTAGCATCCCTTTTCTGGAAAAGGGTGCCAATGTAGACTCAGCCCAAGTGCAGAAGATGGGGCCCCACAAAGACTTTAAATATACCTTGCCACTACAGGCACTGGTTACAAAAACTTCCCCAGAGTCACAGATACACTTGCTCTGAGAAATAACCAAAAAAGCTGCCACTACCAAGTGAAACAACCTCCTTCCGTCTTGAACCTAGGAAGAAAGTACTTGGACTTCCCTTCCTCAGAGGTACCCCAAGCTCCTCTGCTACAAGAGAGCTTGAAAAAATAGAGGAAAAACAAGCTGCGGTCTTTGTTAGCTGACCCCTCAGTCTGAGAGATGCAGACACACACAGACAGACAGACCTCTTGTACTTTCCTGGACACAAGAATGAAATGATCACCTTCATGTTACATAGCAACTAATGAAAACAAAACAAAACAGAGATGATTTCTGGGAACAATGCTTAGATGGTAAATGGGAAGGGGAGGTATAGATTCACACAGAGCAGTTCAAACTATACCACAAAATTAAAGAAAAATACCCTGATCATGACTAGATTCACTTTCCCTCCCCCTTTTATTTACTCTCAAACTCCTTTTTATTCACTCCGCTTCCATGCCCCGAATTCCTTGGAGGCATGGTAGTCCTGTCTGGGTTTAAATCATTCTGTGTCTCAACTCCTGGTTTCTCTCCCACACAAAGAAACAGGCAAGGTATCTATGTCAAATTCAAATTTCAGCTGTCTATTTCGATTGGTTCTCCTGGTCCCTGGGCCAACAGCCTTGCTAGCTACCAGAGTTTGACCCCTTAGTCGCCAGATGCTGGTCAGCACCCCTCCTATCCATTACAGGTGCACAAAAGAAATCCCAGAGGCCTCATTCAGATTCGGTGTATTTAGAATCTGTTAATTACTGTACCTACCCTTTGCCCTACAAAGTCCTGGTTCTGTTTCTTATAGAGGCAAAACTGACTTCAGTTTTAGGATATTTTGGGTAATGATGTCGTTAACAGGCTTCTGAGCCTCATCTGTCCCATTTTAACCAAATCCATATTTTAAAGTCAACGGTCCTGTCAGAATCTGATCAAGATGGAAGTATGGGTGAAAATGCGCTGTTACCCCAGAAAAGGAAAAGTGATGTTTTTTGTTGGGGAGAAAGATCATCACATAAGAGGAATGATGGTGCTACCTACGTGTTGAGACCATGAGCTCTTAAACCTCTCTTTCTTGACCTGTCTCTAAATGTGATGTACAAAAGAGAGTAACATTTATAAATATTTTTCTAGGATTATTATAACTTGAACCATTTTTTTTAAAGCTTTCTGTTTCTTGCTTTGTTTACAGGTAGAGGGATAACAGTTTCAGTACAATTATTTTTCTGCTTGAGCAAGTCAGCTTCTAATGGGTTCTGACATCAAAGACCATAAACACTTGACGTGAAGATTTTGTATAATGTTAGTTGTGCTTGAAGCTCAGATACACAGGGATGGTGTGGAATAACTATAGACCAGTCAATCAAAATATAAATATATTTGAATATTCTGTGTTTGAATATCCTTTGGGGGAGAGGTTATGCCGATCACCAAATGGGCATGTAGTATTTTTTCAGGTTTATCAGGTTTCCTTTGGCATTAATTAGCTTGTGTTAGAGCAGGGGCAGACCAGATACAGGCTGGATCTGGCAGCTTCCATACTGGGACTGTCAGGCACAGAGCAGCCCCATACCGCTTTAAGCTTCTGACTGCTCCCTGTGGCTCTCTGCTCCAGGCGTGGGGAGTGGGAGGCTTCATGCACTGCCCCTACTCCCAGCAATATCGCTTAGCTCCTGTTGATTGAAAACTAGCCAATAGGAGCTGAGATTTTGCTGGGAGGTACCTGGAACAGAGAGCCACAGGGAGCAGCCAGCCATTTTGAGCAGCCTTGGGATACGGATCCTGCCTTGGGATCCTGCAGGGCTGCTGGCCAGGAGCCACCTAGGTAAGAACCTCTTAGCCAGAGCCTGCTTCTGGTACCCCAGCCCCTCCCTCTCCCCCCACCCTCGTGACCTGGAGGAGGGGGCAGGGAGGTGAAAACTCCCTCCCAAGCCTTGCATCTCCTCCTACACCCCTTCCTCAAGCCATAATCCTTCCTTGCACCCATACTCCCTCCTTGACCCTGCACCTCAATCACCTGCCCCAGGTCACAATTCCCTCCTTCACCAGAACTTCCTCTTAGACCCCACATTCTCTCCTGTACCGTAGTCCCCAGACCCCAAGCTCCCTTCTGCACCTAAACTCCATCCCAGACACCACACTCCCTCCATAGAGAAGTGCATCCCTTGATCACTTTCCAAATCTTGGAGTGGCACCCCCCATCAAAAATTATTGCACACCCCTTTGCTAGACCAAACTTGTATTGGTGAAGTGTCACTGGACTGCACTCTTTAGGGGTTAAACATTTCTGGAATAGATCTAATATACAAATGGTGGACATTCTTTGTAGGGCTAGGGTTCCCACTCTTCCCAACAATCTCTTTGCATTACACCGGTAGGGTCCTCCAGGGCGGGATCAGGGCCTTACTTTACATTAGACAGCAACTGGAAGGAATGGAGGGCACCAAGCAATGCTTAATATGTAAATAAATGTTTTATAATTATGTTCTTCCAACTTCTCAAAAGCTAGGTAATCTAGAACTCCTGTGGATTGTTAGGAGGCAGGGCTGTTGATTTTAAATATCTTTCTATTTCAGATAGGGCAACAAAACTGTCCTAGCCTTAAAATTACAGCATTGTTGTATAATGTATTCAAATGACTCACATCAAGTAGGGCTGTGACAAAATAAACAGCGTTACTCAGAGAAACAGACTATTAATACTGAGCCCATGAGTGAAGAAGGCAAGGAGTCATTAGCCACATTGTAACGAAAGAGGGGCCGAGTAACATGACTTGGATTACGAGTTCTAGCACTCAAGTCTTGAGCACCTGCTTTTCTGGCTTGCACATTTTCGAGTCCTTTAACTAGTCCCAAGCAGATGTAATATTCTAAAGTGGTATCAATGACTCTGCAAGGTAATGGAGGACCAGATTCTGGATTTTAGATTCAAATTCAGTCGAATTCTGTTGCTTGTATAAAGTAGTAAGTATTTGAACATTCAGCATCATTCATTCTGATAGTTAGTTTTTACATTATAAAAACAGCTTTCAGTTTTTAGTTGACACCAGTTCACTTCTATTCAAAAGTCAGATACAATTATGGGGCTTGTCTCCTATAAAAGATCACCTTTTAAGGAGGAAAGGAGGTAGATTTGGCAAAAAAAAATTGGTGGAATTTTGAAGTTTTCATGATAAAAATAGCTGAGATTGAAACTTTAAAGTTGGCTTGTTTTTGCAGCCTAAGTGAAGAGGGAGAGTTGAAGATCTAAAAAAAATTAAAAAGACCGAACTGAAATTATGAGCATTTAACTTGTATGTGCACAGGAATATGTTTGCTTAATTTTACATGCTTTTGGTGTAGAAGTCAACTTTAATGTAGCCATCAGATCTGAAAAGTAAGCCTGTTGTTGCCTACATTGTTGCTATAAACCTCTCTGCTTCCAACAGTGTTGGGCTAAACCTGTAAGAGATGTTCATCACCATGGTAACTTGTACATTCTCACTTGTAAGGATTTATTTATAATGTTTGCGTGTGTGCAAAAGTATATAAATTGTCTCCCTCATCTCTCTCTTCAGGTACACTTTGTGCTTCTGTAGCACTACCACCAAGTAGCCAATAGGTGTTCACAAATTTTAATAACTTGAATCATGCATTATTTCTGAGGCACATATGTTATCCCTACACTCCAGAGTTTACTTTCCCCAAGTTGCCCAAGTGTATGGCAGTTCTCCTGATTTCTGGCTGTGTGCTGTTGCCTTAATACCATTGTTCCCTTTTCATAGAAGATTCAGTTCCCCAGGACAGATCATACTGAGGCAGAAATACTTCTATTGTTTGCATTATACTAACACATGGCATCTCTTTGTTTTCCTAGACATCAGAAATGGATTGTGGTGATCCTCCTAAGCAAAACAAAATGCAAGAATCTGCCAGGAATCAGCAAGAGGAGGAGACAAGTCTTGCAGACACCTTAGAGCATATTGTTGGGCAGTTAGATGTTCTTACTCAGGTATGAAGTGCTTTATAGGCTCATGGTAATAGCCATGTCATCAAATGAAATACAGACTTTAAATTATGGATCCTTTAAAGCAGTGGTCACCAACCAGTAGATTTGAAATCTACTGGTAGATCTTGGAGCCTCTGGCAGGTGATCTGATGGGTTTGGCTGGGAAGCTATTAAGCGCTGGCACTTCAATTCTCCCTCCACCCACTGCCATGCTGCTCCTGCCCTCTGCCTTGGAACTTCTCCCCTACCCTGGGAGCCTCCTGCTTGCAGAGCAGGGTGGGAGGGAGAAGGGGGGGCATTGATGTCAGGGTGTCGCTTATCCCCCCATTTCTGTACCCTCTCTCCAGACAGAGAGAAGGGGATGGAGGGAGCTTGGCAATGCAAATCTTGGTCACTCTCACACTTTGTGTGTCTGTCATTCTCACAAACACACACTGTCCTTCACTCATCTCCCGGTCCCACACATACGTGGGGGGTTGTTGTTACTACTTTTACTGCTTGCAAAGTGTTTTATTTTTGGTTTTTGACTGTTCTGTGCATTTCATAATTTTCATTTCTCTCTTATGATTAAATTGAATTCTTTGAGTAGTGAGTTCTAAAATGCCTAACCTGTCATGGCTGGAGTCATTATCTCTGTGGTAATTACTGCCTCTGGAAGTGGCTGGCATGTCCCTGCAGCTCCTGAGATGGGCAGGGGGTCTCCACACGCTGTCTTTGCCTGAAGATACTGCTCCTGTAGCTCCCATTGATCTGTAATGGGGACCAATTGCCAGTTAGAAGCTGTGGGCTCGGTGCCTGTAGATGAAGGGCAGCACATGGCACCATGGAGCCATTGCTGTCCATGTCAGCTGCTTTCAGGAGTGGTGCAGGGCCAGGGCAGAGGTAAGCCTGCTTTAACCCCACTGCTCCATTACCTGGAAGCAGTCTCAGTTAAATGCTGCCCAGCCAGAGCCTGCTTCCCGAACCCCTGTCCCAGCCCTGAACCTCCTCCTGCCTCAGACATGAGTCCCCCTGCACACAAACTCTTTCCCAGAGCTTGCACCCTGTAACCCCTCCTGGACCCCAACTCCCTGCTTTGGGGTAAGCCTGGAGACCCCCCCCCCCCACACACACACACACTTCAAACCCATTGGCTCAAGACTAGAGCCTGTACCCCAACCCCTACTCCAGCTTGGTGAAAGTGAGAATGGGGGAGGATGTAGTAAGCAGGATGAGGCCTTGGAGAAGGGGTAGAGCAGGGACAGGGCCTCAAAGAAGGGGCAAGAAGGAAATGGGGCAATGGTATTTGGGTTTGAGGTAGATCTTACATTGCACTTAAATACAAAAATGATCTTGTTAAAAAGGTTGGAGACCACTTTTTAAATTAAAAATGTAAATAGTCTCAAACTTATCTTTTTTTTCAGAAGCTTATTGGTAAATCACGTTAGAACGACGGAAAATGTCAGATTTCTGGATAATCTAAAAAATTGTCACAATATCCTTAAAATGCTATTTTTGATAAGTATTGGACATAAGTTTACAGTCCACAACACCTGTCACTTAAATACAATCCCATCTCATCTACTAACTATTATCTTGCTTCAGAGTGAAACACGCACTGCTGCTGCTATCAGCATTTACAGCAGTGTTTCTTAAACTTTTTAAGATGGAGGAACACCAAACAATACTTTTTTTTAATGAGCAACACCAAGGACTTTTTGTTGAGCAAAAAAAAAAAAATGGGGGGAGGAGGAAAAGTCGCCTGTCCCTTTAAAGGTGGCCATTTTGAACTGTGGTGTTCTCCGTGGCACACCGGTGTACCACAGAACACAGTTTAAGAAACATTGATTTACGGTCTATGTATTGTGCCACATCCCACTGACAGAGCAAAGTTAGGCCAATGCTGATGGTTTTTCAAAATCCCACCTTTATTTTTTTTTTAATCCTCTTTCTGAAGCTAGCGTTACTTTTCTTGGGAGTTATTGAAGCTCACAGAGAATAATATAGGGGGTACCGTAACAGATCTAGATGATTCTATTAAAATGTCTGCCAGCAGTAGCCTTTTGCAGCAATCAATTCTTGGTCCTTTATATAAGTGCTTTACTTTCAAAGCCCTACACAATGTAAATTTGCAATGGTTACAAATCAGATACTAAAATTTCTATGAATTCACAGAATTAAATGTCTTCGTGTCCGTTAAGCTGTCCTCCACAAGTGTGTGAGCCTGCATGGATCATCATAGGGATCTAACAACTGTTTTTATTAGCCTACTGTTGTCTAGTAATAAGGAACTGTGTGCATTCAATTCATATTTAAAAAAATGGTCTGAGATTCTACATATAATGTTCTGCAGTTTAGGGAGTGCATCACTATCTTTTATTAAGAGAATGAATAACTTTATCTTTCTAGATCCTCGGCCTGTGAAATCTCTGCTGTTCCGTTGTCTCCTCCCCTACTCAAATCCTACTTTTTCCTGACTTTCCTTCAAATTCTGCCATGTTCACCAACAGCTGTCCTGTTTCTCCTCACCAGACATCTCCCAAGCTCACGTCTGTGTCCCACCATAGCCCTTTCTTCTCTTCTTGTTTTTTTATTTAAAATATTTTGTCATAAACACATCTCATCCACAGCATGACTCCTGCCTCTAGTAATTCAACACACTTCTTTAATTCAAATCACAATGCTTAACCGTTGAAAACAGGTTTACACACCACTCTTATTTATCGTTTCATTTAAATAAAACTACTTGAAAGATTATAGATACCAGCTTCCTAAAATGGTAAACAATTTACACACAGTCCCAGCCATGAATACACAATATGCATAAATCCAGCTCAGAACAATAAAACATAACCAGCAAGTAAAAATCAACACCATCTTCAACAAAATACCAATTCATCAGTGCAGTTAAAAAATTATAATTTCCATGTGGTCTGGTAAGATTAAACACTGTATGTGGTGGTGCAGAGACAAGGCATGTACTTTAGGGCGGTAGATGTTGATGGCATAATACAAAAAAGACCAATTTGTAGTTGGGATTTGGAAAAGCTGAATGAGAAGATTTTAACAAGTAGCTTTGTGGTGATAATTAATGATTATATTTGTGGTATGATTATTCAAGTGCACATACCTGTTCTTTAATTTAAAGATTTTTTTCTTTTTTTTCTTGTATGAGGGAGAATGTATAATCATTTGTATAAATGGAATTGATTGGTCTCCCTCATTTTCTCATATTTTATAAAAATTCCTTCCCTTTTCATAGAATGAAGAAGAATCTGAATGTATCCTATCACAAACACTAATTCTCATTCCAACTCAGTCTTCTACTCGTGAGGAACAGATTGAACGTTATTGAAAAGTGTGGAGGTTGGGGTGGATCGCTCAGAATAGTGCTAGTTTTATATAAATGTGTTGAATCTTGGACTGTTTCATCTTTAGTAGAAACAGTGAGGTGAACCGAACCCCTCCCCCCTCCCCCAAAAAAATTTCAAAATAACTCTAATGCTAGTCAGTAAAAACACAACAGAGTGCTTTTAAATCCTACCACTGATCTGTTTCAAACAGTTCTGGTTAGCATCTCAGATTTTGTACACAAACCACTGGCCTCCATTTTATTGATACAATATTTATGTCCATCACCAGTAGGATTTAAATTCATTCCTTACCTTTCATTATGTAATTCTGATCCACAATTCTCATTGTTGTGTAATGGGCTACATTTCTACTCAACAGATGTTTTATAGGAGGAAAAACACTGCAGTAAACAGTATATATGCAGGGTCTTAAAATAGATATATGCAGTACAACCATACCTTTTTCAGAGATTCAGTACCTTTAGAAATTCCAAATGTTATTTTAGACTTAGCAAAGAGAGAGAGAGGAGTGGAGGAGGAATAAATTAGAATATTATAGGATAAAGATGGAAATGAAGTCTGAAAAGATGGCAAAAATAGCAGCATTTAGGGGAAAGCTTTTTCCTAGCTGTATCTAAACCAGAATAACACTAAAATAATTCAGTTATTCAGTTTTAATTTTTTAATCCTTTAACATTGTGTCCTTGGGTGCACCTAGTTTAGTTATGAGAGGATAAATATGTGCACACCTGTATTAAGCAATTCCACAATGCTGTAAGCACTGTGGTGGTATTGTACCCTTTGGATTATGAGACTTTGGCTGAGTCGGAGAGACAACATGCAGCTAGGACTTCAGAATGCTGCAGGGTGGGAGGACCAGTAGAAACCATGCTTTTGTTAGTGTTAACGGAGCCATGTGTAGAGAACAGGAGACTGGAGGGGGTCAGAAGGGACTGAATTTGTGCTTCTTTGGCATGCCTGGCTCCACAGGATTGTGAACCATTGTCCTTGCAGCTCTGGAGGGCATAACTAGCCATGTTGTGAGGTTAAATTTACTGAGGCTTGGGTCCTAGATCATCACTAGCCTTCTGTATCTGTGCCAGGGTGTAATGTGTGTCACCTCTCTCATACAAGCTACATGGGGAAGGAGGCTCTGCCAAGCCACTGCTGCTGCTTTCACACTGGTGGCTGGGGACTAGAGGAGGCTGGGTGGCCAGGTGGAGACTAATGATAAATACAGTCCTGAGACAATGCCCTCTCCCCCGTTCAAGAAGAAACTGAGAACCAGACTGTGACTGAGTGAGTTTTCTTCCTGAGCTGCTCCATCTGTTTGCTGCCCATTGGCCAGTGAAGTGCTTGTTTACCCCTTAACTGGTGTTGCATGTTTGAATTCAGATTCTAGAAATAAGAGTGCCTCTCTCTAAAACACATACATGAAATGCAGACACAAGTAGTTCTTAGTCTGGTGTTTCCATAAAAGAAAGGTGTACAAAAGGTCTATTTGGAAAAAGAACAGGAGTGTATTAGCTTTCTCTTACTGGTATCTTTTCAATGACCCATTTAATTAATATTCCTCAATAGCACCAATTAGGAAAGCTGTACTTGTAAGCAGAATCATACCGTTAAAAAAACGAGTCAGATTTCCACGTGCTGTATATTTGTACATCTGTCTTACTGTTCCCAGGCATTTTAATTGCTTAGCATTGAGGTATGTTAGTACATTTCTAATGTATTATCTTGAGGAGGTTGAAATAAAACTGTGATCATGATGTTCTTTTGTTCTCATTGAAGTTACTCAGCTCTAACCTTTTAATTAGCATAATGTGGAGAACACATTGTGGTTGTGATAAACTTCTTTGGGAAATTATGCAAACTTCACACTGATCTCCTATTAATTTCCTAGTGTCTCTTTTTACTTAACCCATCGCTTAAGTGGTTTAGAATGTTAAACCCTAAATAGTACTTTTAAGGAAGGAGAAAAGATGATTTTTCGCAACTTTGCAATGCTGAGAGATCATTAGTACCAGGGAATCTGTGTGCTGAAAGTTGAGAACTGTACTGCTGCCAATGCACAGTTCTTTGTTCCACGTTGCAAATTTGTGAAGTTAGATTCTTTGCTCGCCACTTGTCAGTATCTTCCTGACACTGAGTGCAGCTATAAAGTGGAGTGCTGTCTGCTTATGAGACAGCAGGACTGTTTTGATTCCACTGAGAGGCCTATTTCTGCCAGATGCCAGGTGGAAGTAGAGGTGATGAAGCTGTAGAGGCGCTATGGCATGTCCAGCTGGACATACTGATGCTTCTTCAGTGAAGCAAGTCAGCTCACTATAGAAAGCTGCATCAGAAGGGACTAGTAGCTATGACACAATGGGTAAATTTGATGTAGGTATTGTCATGATGACAGTTGGTGTTATGCCTGGTAGCAGCATGTCTTACTCTTGGTTTGTGCAAATGGTTTTCACCAGTGTTATATTTTTCTACTTGAGAGTAAAAGTTACTCATTTTCCTTTGTTTACTTTGTAAATTCAGGGGTCTTAATGTGACATGTAAACCATATTAACTAGAAATCACTTTTCATTTTGATTTACTTTGCAAATATTTTATTTTGCAAACACCTTAAATCTGAACATTAGCATAGATTTGACTTGCAAAGATAATAAGTTAAAAGCTCAAAGTTTCATTTTCCTGAGGAGCAGCATGAAATTCATCTCTGTGCTAGTCTAAGAAATGGGCTAACGGTAAGGAAGCAGCAGTTCATTCAATGAGTATGTAGATGCTGCATTTCATAGAATCATAGAACACTAGAACTGGAAGGGACCTCGAGAGATCATCGAGTCCAGTCCCCTGCCCTTAAGGCAGGACCCAGTACTGTCTAGACCATCGCTGATAGACATCTGTCTAACCAGCTCTTAAATATCTCTAGAGATGGAGATTCAACAACCTCCCTACGCAACTTATTCCAGTGTTTCACCACCCTGACAGCTAGGAAGTTAGGTGACCAGGGACTGTCATGAACAGGGATAGCTAACAGGGAGTTTCGAGAGGGAGCTTTCTAGGGGAGTTGGAAGGGAGAGGTACACTTGCCATTCTATTAAACTTTTAAACTAAACTAAAAATCAAACTTCCTGATTTAAATAAGAACTCTCTCAATAACGTTGGTAGCTGTAGGAGAGACTGAGAGTGGGGAATTCGATCATTAGAAACGAAGGGTATGTCTACACTACCCTCCTAGTTCGAACTAGGAGGGTAATGTATGCATACCGCACTTGCTAATGAAGCCCGGGATTTGAATTTCCCGGGCTTCATTAGCATAAGCGGGAAGCCGCCATTTTTAAATCCCCGCTGCTTCGAACCCCGTGCAGCGCGGCTACACTGGGCTCGAACTAGGTAGTTCGGACTAGGGTGCCTATTCCGAACTACCGGTACACTAGCGGGGTAGTGTAGACATACCCATAGAGAGCTGGCTTTGTGATGACTGGGAGAACCATATGGTGACTTGCCTGTCTGGTGTGAAAGTTGCGGATCTCTCGAGACTTCTAGATAGACTTATGTGTAGTGCTGGGGAGGAGCCAGTGGTCGTGGTACATGTTGGTACCAATGACATAGGGAAAGGTAGGACAGAGGTTCTGGAGGTCAAATTTAGGCTGCTAGGAAAGAGATTGAAATCCAGGACCTCTATGGTAGTGTTCTCTGAAATGCTTCCAGTTCCATGCGCAGGGTCGGGAAGGCAGGCAGAACTTCAGAATCTCAATGCGTGGATGAGACAATGGTGTAGAGAGGAGGGGTTTAGATTTATTAGGATCTGGGGAAACTTTGGGAATAGGGGGAGCCTATACAGGACGGATGGGCTCCACCTAAGCCAAAATGGAACCAGATTGCTGGCGCTTAACATGAAAAAGGTTGTAGAGGAGCTTTTCAACTAAGGGGTGGGGAAAGCCGACAGGTGTGCAGGAGCACATGGATCGCACAGAGCCAGCTCTTACGGGAGGTTCATTAATAGAGATGCTCTATGTTCTAGTCAGGAGGAGAGGACGGAAGTATGGGTGGGATCAGATGAGACAATCAAATGAGAGTCTAATACATCAAGAAATGGCAGACCGATAAATAGTGACAAATTACTGAAGTGCTTATACACAAATACTAGAAGGCTAAATAGTAAAATGGGTGAACTTGAGTGCCTAGTTTTAAAGGAGGAAATTGATATAATAGACATCACAGAAACTTGGTGGAATGAGGACAATCAATGGTACTGTCAAAGCTGTTCCCCACTCTGGCACAATAAATGCAGAAGTGGGGACCCGCAAAAGCACCCCAAAACCTGATCTCTGCAGTCTTTGGTACAAAAATTCCTCCCCCCCCCCCAATCCTAATACAGGCAGTCCCCGGGTTAAATGGATCCGACTTACATCAGATCCCTACTTACAAATGGGGTGAGGCAACCCCGCACTAGCTGCTTCCCCCCAGCAGACCAGGGAGACGTGAAGCTAGTGCCCCCTGCAGCAGACCAGGGAGACGCGGAGCGGCTTTTCTCAGCAGACACCTCAGCTTGAGAATAAAGGACTGAGGGAAGTGAGGTGTGGGAGAATAAAACTGAGCTCTGGAGAAATGTTTGGGTAGAGTTTTCCCTACAATATGTACCAGTTCCGACTTGCATACAAATTCAACTTAAGAACAAACCTACAGTCCCTATCTTGTACGTAACCCGGGGACTGCCTGTACCCAGATTTTGGGGAATATCCGGTGACACCACCGAAGTATTCCAAGAAAACCAGGGAAGAGATCACTTGGGAAACCTCCTCCCTAAAATCTCAGGGGTACCTCAAGCTCTTTTTCCCCCAAAAAAGCTTGAAAAAGAAAAGAGAAAATAAGCTGCAGTCTGTTGTAGCTGTCCCCTCGTCAGAGGCATGCATATACCCACAGCTAGATTTTCCAGGACATAGAGATGAGCCAAAACCAGGTTAATAAAAAAAAGCAAACGTTTATTATCAAAACCAAATTATAGTTGCCAGCATTGTGACTAGATGGAAAAGAGCCATCAATTAATCTAGATACTCAGGGGAATCCCCTGGGCTCAGGACTTTAAGTACAAAAGGAAAACACTTTTAAAAGGAAAAAAATTACATTTTGAACAGCTGAGACATCAATTCCACATTCCCAAACCAGAAAACAATAAAACCTGATGGGTAATCTAGACTTTGCCCTATTTACACATATAAGAAGTCGATTCTTGGGAGAGAGACAGGCCTTCCCATTTCCCTGTTACATGGAAGAAACCGCTCTGACTCAGACAAGGTGGGAAAAGTTTAAAAATTCCCTTGTCCCAGTTTGAAAGCCGTACCTACATTACAATTGGCTGACCAGATACCTGGTTTGAGCCAGGAGCCATAGTTAACCCCTTAATTCCCAGATGCTAGCCATCTCTCATGGTTATGACAGGGACACAGTCATACCAGGATACAAAATATGTCAGAAGGACAGAACAGGTTGTGCTGGTGGGGGAGTGGCACTGTACGTGAAAGAAAATGTAGAATCAAATGAAGGAAAAATCTCAAATGAGCCAAAATGTTCCATAGAATCTCTATGGATAGTAATTCTGTGCTCCAATAATAAGAATATAGCAGTAGGGATATATTATCGACCAGCTGATCAGGACAGTGATAGTGACTAAGAAATGCTAAGGGAGATTAGAGAAGCTATCAAATTAAAAAACTTGATAATAGTGGGGGATTTCAGCTATTCCCATATAGACTGGGTACACATCACCTCAGGATGGGATGCAGAGATAAAATTTCTTGATACCTTAAATGACTGCTTCTTGGAGAAGCTGGTTCTGGAACCCACAAGGGGAGAGGCTATTCTTAATTTAGTTGTAAGTGGAGCACAGGATCTGGTTCAAGAGGTAAATATAACTGGACCGCTTGGAAATAATGACCATAATATAATAAAATTTAACATCCCTGTACTGGGGGGAAAAAACACCTCAGCAGCCCAGCACTGTGGCATTTAATTTCAGAAAGGGGAACTACACAAAAATAATGAAGTTAATTAAACAGAAATTAAAAGGTACAATAACAAAAGTAAAATCTCTGTAAGCTGCATGGAAACTTTTCAAAGACACCATAATAGAGGCCCATCTTAAATGCATACCCCAAATTAAAAAACACAGTAAGAGAACCAAAAAAGTGCCACTTTGGCATAACAACCAAGTAAGAGAAGCAGTAAAAAGGCATATTTTAAAGAGTGGAAGTCAAATCCTAGTGGGAAAAATAGAAAGGACCATAAACAAGTCACCAGGACCAGATGGCATTCACCCAAGAGTTCTGAAAGAACTCAAATGGGAAAATGAAGAACTATTAACTGTGGTTTGTAACTGATCCTTTAAATTGGCTTCCATGCCTAATGATTGGAATATAGCTAATGTGATGCCAATATTTAAAAAGAGGTCTAGAGGTGATCCTGGCAATTAGACGGGTAAATCTAACGTCAGTAGCGGGCAAATTAGTTGAAACTATAGTAAACAACAAAATTGTCAGACATATGGATTAATATAATTTGAGGGAAAGTCAACATGGTTTCTGTAAAGGGAAATCATGCCTTACTAATCTGCTAGATTACGTCTAGACTGCAAGCCTCTTTCGACAAGGAACGTCTTGACTAAAACCAGTACTTTCGAAAAAGCAAGCCGCTTTTTCGAAAGTGAGCACCCAGGCAGTCTGGATGTTCTCTTTCGAAAAAACACAGTTTGCATTACATAGCGCCTTTTTTCGAAAGAGCATTTTCAAAAAAAGGCGTTCTTCCTCATAAAATGAGATTTTCTGCAGTTGAAAAATTTGCCGTGTTCTTTAGATTTACTTTCGAAAGAATGCGGCAGCAGTCTAGATGCAGGGGAAGTTTTTTTTCGAAAAAAGGCCACTTTTTTCCGAAAAAAACTCTGTAGTCTAGACACACCGGTAGAGTTCTTTGAGGGGGTCAACAAACATGTGGACAAGGAGAGATCTAGTGGATATAGTATACTTAGATTTTCAGAAAGACTTTGACAAGGTCCCTCATCAAAGGCTCTTAAATAAAGTAAGTTGTCATGGGATAAGAAAGAATGTCCTTTCGTGGATTGATAAATGCTTAAAAGACAAGAAACAAAGGGTAGGAATAAATAGTCAGTTTTCTGAGTGGAGAGAAGTAACTATTGGGGTTCTCCAAGGGTCTGTCCTGGGACGCATCCTATTCAACTTATTTATAAATGATCTAGAGAAAGAGGTAAACAGTGAGGTGGCAAAATTTGCAGATGATACCGGATTGCTCAAGATAGTTAAGACCAAAGCAGACTGTGAGGAGCTTCAGAAAGATCTCACCAAACTAAGTGATTGGGCAACAAAATGGCAAATGAAATTTAATATTGATAAATGTAAATTAATGCACATTGGAAAAATTAATCCAAACTATAAATACAATATGATGGGGGTCTAATTTAAATACAACTACTCAAAAGAAAGATCTTGGAGTCATTGTGGATAGTTCTCTGAAAACATCCACGCAGTGTGCTGTGGTAGTCAAAAAAGCAAATACAATGTTAGGAGCCATTAAAAAGGGGATAGAGAATAAGACAGAGAATATCTTCTTGCCTCTATATAAAGTTATGGTACGCCCACATCTTGAGTACTGCATACAAATGTGGTCGCCTCATCTCAAAAAAGATATATTGGCATTGGAAAAGGTTCAGAAAAGGGCAACAAAAATAATTAGGGGCTTAGAGCAGGTACCATAGGAAGAGCATATAAAAAGACTTGGACTTTTCATCTTAAATACGAGGAGACTAAGGGGGGAGATGATAGAGGTCTATACAATCATGACTGGTATGGAAAAAGTGAATAAGGAAAAGTTATTTACTTATTCCCACAATATAAGAACTAGGGGTCACCAAATGAAATTAATAGGCAACAGGTTTAAAACAAACAAAAGGAAGTTTTTCTTCACTCAGCGCACAGTCAGTCTGTGGAACTCCTTGCCAGAGGATTCGGTGAAGGCTAGAACTTTAACAGGGTTCAGAAAAGAGCTAGATTGATTCATGGAGATTAAGTGGCTATTAACCAGGATGGGTAGGAATGGTATCCCTAGCCTCTGTTTCTCTGGAGGTGGGTGACGGGAGGGATCACGAGAGGATTATCTATTGTGATTCCTCAATCTGGGGCATCTGATATTGGCCAGTGTCGGCAGACCGGATACTGGGCTAGATGGACCTTTGGTCTGACCTATGGCCGTTCTTATGTTCTTGATTTCCAGTCTACACCTCCCTTGCTGCAGTTTAGGCCCATTGATTCTTGTCCAATTCTCAGAGGCCAAGGAGAACAATTTTTCTCCCTGCTCCTTGTGACACCTTTTTAGATACCTGAAAACTGCTATCATGCCCCCTCGCAGTCTTCTTTCCAAACTAAACAAGCCCAATTCTTTCAGTCTTCCTTCATAGGTCATATTCTCTAGACGTTTAATCATTCTTGTTGCCCTTCTCTGGACCTTCTCCAATTTTGCCACATCTTTCTTGAAAAGTGGTGCCCAGAACTGGATGCAGTACTCCAACTGAGGCCTAATCAGCACAGAGTAGAGCGGAAGAATGACTTCTCATGTCTTACTCACAACACTCCTGTTAGTGCATCCAAGAATCATGTTTGCTTTTTTTGTGACAGCATCACACTGTCACCTCATATTTAGCTTGTGGTCCACTATGATCCCCAGATCCCTTTCTGCAGCATTCCTTCCTAGACAGTTGCTTCCCATTCTGTATGTGTGACACGGATTGGTCCTTCCTAAGTGGAGCACTTTGCATTTGTCCTTATTAAACTTCATCCTATTTACCAGTTTGTCCAGATCATTTTGAATTATGACCCTATCCTACAAAACACTTGCAACCCCTCCCAGCTTGGTATCATCTGCAAACTTAATAAGTGTACTCTCTATGCCAGTGGTCCCCAACCTTTTTGTGGCCAATAGCACATTCATTTTTTCAGACGCCAACAGAAAAAGGCGTCAAATGTGAAATTGAAAGCTATTTTCATATTCAATGTGAATTGGGTAAATTTGATAGAAACTTAATTTAGTTGGATAATTTTTATTTTAATTATATCATAATTCATTCTTAAACAAAATTCTGCATTAATAAAAAGGGGAGGATGTCCAAATGTTGAGCAAAAAAAAGCACCCCCCCCCCCAAAAAAAAATCATGGCACCTTTAAATTTCACACTCCCTTCCACATGGCAGGGGAAGAATGTCCCAAGTGGCTTTCCAGCTGAGAAACTGAAAATACCAGACATTTTACTGGGGGGGAGGGGGGGGTGTCAGGCCAGGGGTTTGGATTATGCCTCAGGGCAGGGGATTGGGGTGCAGGGTCTGGGAGGAGAGTTCTGTGGGTGAAGATATCGGAGTGGGAGTAGCTGGGGGGCTGGACACTTACCAGCAGATGCGCTGCTCTCCTGTTTCTCCCACAGGACCTGCCTGGCCATATGCTTGCGGATTGGTAGGTTCCCACAGCTGCCATTGTCCAGGTCCGGCCAATGGGCTTGTGCGGGGGGAGCAGAAGTGACCATGAGGGACCCTCCCCTGCTGGCTCGCAGCTCTTGCACCACAAAGGGCCCCGCCACGCTGTTTTGCGTGGGGGGCGGGGCTGTTGCTGCATCGCAGCCGGACCCGACTAGCGTAGGGTTTGCTACTAAAGCGCCTGCGTGTGCTGCCTGCTGCAGTGGGGGCGGGGCTCAAGCCTCCAAAGCTCCGCGTCGAGCTCCCTTGCGGGCCCCAGGCTTCCGACCCTGCTCTAAGCAGGGCTGAATGTGAGTAGTTTTGAAATGCCGGCGCAGACGCACATAAATGCCCCCGCGGGCGCCATGGCGCCTGCGGGCACTGTGCTGGGGACCACGGCTCTATGCCAATATCTAAATCGTTGATGAAAATACTGAACAGAACTGGTCCCGAAACAGGCCCCTGTGAAACTCCACTCTTTACGCCCTTCCAGCAGGATTGTGAACTATTAATAACTATTCTGAGAATCGTTATCCAGCCAGTTATGCACCCACCTTATAGTAGCCCCATGTAAGTTGTATTTGCCTAGTTTATTGATAAGAAGATGATGCGAGACTGTGTCAAATGCCTTACTAAAGTCTAGGTATATCACGTCCCACAGTTGGCCTGTGTCAGTTGGGCTTGAGGGGCTTAGGCTATGAGTCTGTTTAATTGCTGTGGAAATGGTTAAACTTGGGTTCGAGCATGGGCTATAGGACCTAGGGTCCCAAGCCTGGCCACCATCAAGCATCAACATACTGCAATTAAACAGCTCCATTGTCCAAGCCTTGCAGGCACAAATCAGCTGATATGGGCCAGCCCCAGCTATTGGACTACAGCTAGCCATACCAAATGTATCCAGATAAGGAGTTGGAATGGATATTCTCGAAACTTTTTTGTGGGGAAACAAAGATGTTTTCTTTCGTATTGCTTTTTCATTAAAACCCATTCCCTCTAGAGTATGTGTGGTGTATCTAGAGGAGACCTGGAATTCAAATGTGTCAGTATGCTATCTCACTCTCTTTCTTAGCTGCATTTAAGGTTCAAATATTCCTCTGAAAGAGCAGAAGGTCAGTGAATTAATATATCACTGCAATGGAAAACTTAACTTGGAATGATTGGTGTGCAAGGTTAATATACTTCGCCATCATCACAAACACCAACAGTTGCCATTACCAGTAGAACAAATATATGTAACACTAGAATACAGTGGGCACTTGCTGAGGGAAATAGCTTCTGTTTTGTGTGGGAAGAAAGATGTCTGTTCCAAATGAAAACAGTGTTCAGAATCAGGTTATCATGAAAATTCATAAATTGCTGAGATAATCCACCCACAGGAAACAGTTTCATATACACTCAAAACTAACCCTGCATTGAAGCCAGGGGAAAATCAACACCATGAAATGTAAAGTTCGTCAATCCCTGGGATCATCCACATCAGGACCTAAGGACAGTCTAGGTTATGTGAGGTTAAAGGATCATTTCACTTACTCCCAAAGAGGTTGTGGTGGTGGGAAGTTTTTAAATGAGATTCATGAGTATAAAAATATTTTTTTGCCTTCAAATTCTGAGCTTAATTCAAATTGAAACTAGTTTTCACAAAATCAAGTATATATTGTCTAACATAAGTAAAACCAAATCATGATTGTGTTTACGTTCAGAAATATTAGTCAGAACATATAATGCAAAGGACTGAAATGGTCCTTCCCTTCTTTGAGATGCATTAAGTATAGAACAAGCGGAAGGGTTTGTAAAATTCACAAATAACTTCAGATAGGTGCAGCTCAGCTGGGTAAAGTACCAAAATTTTGGCTCTTATCCACTGTTGTATTTGTGTACAACAGAGGCCCACTAGAGATCAGAAGAGAGACTTGTGGAAAATATGAAATCCATCAATTTTTTTATTCTAGTGCTGTGTTCCTTATTTGATCTCTTTAAGAAACATTTCTATCTGAAAAACCTCTGAAATATTGGAGGAGTTGTTGCTTTTTGAAATCTGGAGGACCTAGGTGCTATTTTTCATAATTCCCAATCCTCCCGTTTGAAGATACAGTAGCTTTAAGGCTTGCTCAGGATATTTTGCGTCTTTGCAGGATGTTGACAGTGCTCTGCGTTTATATTCTCGTAGCTACTTTTTGCTGAAAGCAACTCTCTGAAACATGCTTGTTTTCATTCCTTTATAGTCCTGAAATGTGGAAAGTTTTTTCCTCTCTAAACCTGCACCCCATGTGTCACTGTAGGCTACAGAACAAAGATCTGCTCCAGAAAAGTGCTGAGCACCTTCACTGAGCTCTGTGGACCTTCAGCTTCTATTGTCCTTCAATGAGAAGGAGCACTCTGCACCTCTCTGAAATGGCCTGAAGCAATTCCCCACTGCAGTCAATGGGAATCTTCCCATTGACTTGAGTGGGCTTTGGATTCAGCCCAAGGTGCAGAGTGCCTTGCGGGACTGGGACTTCGGCTTCTAGAAGCTATTACTCTAAACCTGGGCTGTTGCCCATGTCCTCTCAAAGACTAAATCTGTTAGACTAAATGGCTACGTCTACACTGGCCCCTCTTCCGGAAGGGGCATGTAAATTTCAGCAGTCGTCGTAGGGAAAACCGCGGGGGATTTAAATATCCCCCGCGGCATTTAAATAAAAATGTCCGCCGCTTTTTTCCGGCTTTTAAAAAAGCCGGAAAAGAGCGTCTAGACTGGCCCCGATCCTCCGGAAAAAGTGCCCTTTTCCGGAGGCTCTTATTCTTACTTCAAAGTAAGCGGCGGACATTTTTATTTAAATGCCGCGGGGGATATTTAAATCCCCCGCGGATTTCCCTACGACGACTGCTGAAATTTACATGCCCCTTCCGGAAGAGGGGCCAGTGTAGACGTAGCCAATATGTTTAAAGTGGCGTGAATGCCTTTAAAGTGACTAATTCTGCAGAGCTATAGTGAAAGGATCAATGTTTAGGTCACTTTGAACTAGAAGTAGCAATGTATATTCAGTACACATTAGTGGCTAAACAAAAGCAGATAGTTTTGAAATATGTTGTGTATATAATCCTTTACGTACTATAGAACTTAAATGTCTGAAAGTTCACCAAAGTACGCAAGGGGGGGGAACCAAAAATCAAAGTTACCTGCCTCTGTCCTTAAATATCTTCAGACAGTGTCCTTAAATAAAACTCCAAAGTAATAGTAAGGTAAAATCAGACAAGTGACCCATTCTAAAAATTCCCCAAACTCTCCCATTTCCCCAAACTCTCTGCCCCAAGGGATGCGGCCTCTGGGATTACTGGGGGGCAGAGACTGGCTAGGGCAGCAGCAGGGTCAGGCCTCCTGTACTCACTGTGGCAGAGAGAGCTGTGGGGAAGTGGAGTGAGATGTCAGGGCCGTCTTAAAGAGGGGTGGAAGGCTTGGGACATCCTGCCATGCACCCCCAAGTCCTGTCCTAGCTCCACCTCTTCCCAGCCCTGCTCCACCCACTTTCCCAAGCAACATGACCCCAGGGATTTGTGGGGGGCCCTGTACCAGCAGCAGGGTCCGGGCTCGCACTCACCAGAAGTGGCAGGAAGTGGAGTATCTCAGCCCCAGCCTGCTTCACTCAGCTCCCAGCCACGTTGCTCCGCTTCTCGCCACCAGCAGTGAATGTGGGGGCAGGCCTGACCTCTGTTGCCTGCTAGTCCCTTGCATCGGGTTCCCAGCAGTTGAACCCTTTAAAAGGGTGCTGCCAACTGGAGAGAGCAAGTTGGCTGTGTGCAGTCCTGGTTCTTACCAGAGCTGTGCCCTGGCCGACTTGTGGGTAGTAAGGAAAATGAATTCCAACAGCATCCACCTGCACTTGTTTTAGTGGGGTTGGGCTTGCCCCTGGCATTCAGTCTTTGTTCCATATTTTTATCTTATTTCACCCTCAAACCCAGGCCAAACAATATTTGCTGAACTGACCAGTCGTCATCCCAGTTCTTAACTCTCCAGGGGGATGTGTGTTGCTTCTCTCTTGTATCTAGATCTGTTGCTGTGTTTGAGGAGTCTGAAACTGATAGAATTACTAATTTTAGAAATCGCATCCCCACCCTCCCTAGTCTGCATCACTGCTCTGTTTAGAAGAATCCCTGCAAAAAGATGTTTTTCCTGTGTTCCAGTTTCATGTGTGAGAGGAGTGTTTTATTGGTGTTTATAACAAAGCGTCTCCTTTTTGGTTTTCACTAATAACGTAAAAATATTCATACATATGAAATTGTTTAAGTGATTAAATCTTGATTTATTATCCTTAATGGTTTCTGTATCCAATATTTCAATGTTATCAGCTTGCTCTAGTGCCCTTGAAATGCACTTTTATGTTGCTGACTATCTTTGATTACTTCAAAGTAATCAATAAATGACTTCCAGCAGAAAAGTGTCTCCTTGTTATTCAAATATGCTCACAGACATGCAAAGTATGCAGGATCTAGATTTTAGAGCTCCGATAAAGAGCTAGTGATATTTATAAGGCATTAATCACAGTCTGTTAGAGGGCACAAATGCAGTGTTCAGCTAACCATGTCGAAGAATATTTACCATTGTTTTTGTAATTGTCTACTCTAGACTCCTTGTCTGTCAGTTAATTTCTGGTCTGTCTGTTTGTCATAAGTCAGCAGCCCAAGTGGCACAGCAGCCAGGAAAGGAGAAAAGAATTGGAACTGAGAGATGAAATGCAAGACAACAGGTCCAAAAAGAGAGAAACTATTGAAAACATCTGTATGCCAGGGGCTTAGTGAGCACCTCTTAAATGAGCTCTCTGGTATTTGGCCCAAATTGTCTAGGTACAAAAGGACATCACACTCTCCCCAAAGAAGGGAGGGAGTGAAGAGGAAGTCTGGGCCCATTCTGTGAGGCCGCTCAGCGCCCATAACTAAGGCCAGGTTTTCAGATGAGCTCAGCAAGCTCCCATTATCCTCAACAGAGGTTGCTGAGCATCGAGCCCTTTGGAAGCCCTGATTGTGGAGCACAGAGCTGCAAGAGCTTGTGATCCATTGTGTTTGGCAGCTGTACTAACAGCAAGCGCACAGCGTGCGGCTTATCTTCATGTATCGTTCAGCAGCTCTCTGCGTTTTCCTGTTTCACTGTGCAGACCGTTTCCATTCTGGAGCAGAGACTGACGCTGACCGAGGACAAGCTTAAGGAATGTCTTGAGAACCAGCAGAAGCTCATGCACAGCAAAGGGAATTGATTCTACAAGGGGCTGACCAAGCCGGAGTGGTCTGGAGGCCTGGGGGTTTGTTTGTGTGTTTCTAATCATTTTTAACAGCTGGAATTACTTACTGTATTGAAATAAAATGTATAGCCAATAGGGTCTGTAAATACACATTTTGTTACTGTAATAATAAAATTATTTCACTAAACACGACTAACAGCTTGTGATCCTTTGAGTGACCTCCCTGTTGAGCAGAGGCATTGCTAGGCCATTGGAGGCCCCAAGCAAGAATATTTTTTTGCCTTATGATACATCAGTGAATGGGGTTTCTTTGAGCTGCTTGGGGCCCTAGGCACTTATTTGGGGCTAGTGTACACTAGAATTGCTACAGCAGCAGAGGTGTAACTCTGCTAGTGTAGATGCTCTGCTGACAGGGGAGATCTCTCCCATTGGCATAATTCCTCCACCTCCCTGAGTAGCAGTAGCTATGTCAGTGCTTAGGTCAGTGGTGTAATCTACTTCACTTGGGGGGTGGCTTATTCAGCCCCCTGAGTGGCAGGAGTTATACTGAGTCTACTTATGCCTAGTGCTGGCTCTAGTCAGAGCGCAAGTGTGGAGTGCAGACCCTAGCTTTTCAGAGCTGTTGCTGCTGAGTTAAATGGATGAATCTGAGCATGTGGGGAATGTGGAGCATCTTGCATGTGCTGTACCAGAGTTGCTGCTCTGTTGTGGCTATGTGCGCTGGGGGGCGCATTTGCTCACAGGCAAAGAGTGCCCCAGTAGCGGATGCACACCTCTGTTCTGAAACAGTAGCAAGCCTCAAATGGGGAATGTGACTCCTGCTTTTAGAAGGTTCTGCCTCCCCCAAGTCCCAGATGGCTGCTAGACAATTGGATGAAAATCTCTTTAAAATCTGAATGAATGTCCTTTGCACCATGACTATTCTAGTGTATGGGATCTACGCCTCTCTTACACATGTGTAGAGAATGAAAATAGCAGGGCCCAAGGGCAAGATGAGAGGCACCAGCAATGAGAGACCATACGGTCCCAAGAAACTTTCTTCTTGATATATTTCATTCATTTCTAAGGGAGTTGTGTAGAGGCAGATAAATAGCAGAACTGTAGTGCAGCATTTTGCTTTGAGCTGAAGGAGTCCCAGCCTCACCTGGCTACTGACACACTTCTAGCTGCTGCATTTCTGACCCATTCAATGACACTTGTGTTGACTCCTGGTCTCGTTCCTCTCCCACATCGTTCCCAAATCCTGCCATCTCCAGACGTGCTCTGTGCAATATGGGAGTGTGCCAGAGGCCTGGTTGGCATGTAAAACTAGCCCGTTTCCTGGCACCTGATTCCAAGTAAGGCTCTGTCCACCTGAATTCTATCAAAGTCTTGTTAATTCTGACAGGACTGCTTATTTCCACTTTTTGACAAATCTTGTTTCACTTTCACTCTCAGCACCATTTTGGTTTACAAGCACTTAGTAGCTTTGCTTTGTTTCCAAGCATCTTTGGATGATGAATTTGAATTTTTCTGCAGAACCACAGACTAAGAATACTTGTTTTCTCCATTTCCAAGCTCTGAATCTGAGAAATCACTATTTTCACTCAAATGAATCTTCTGGAATCAATCCAGTGATATTTTTTCCCTTAACCATATTTTTATACGCTTTCTAGAA
This sequence comes from Pelodiscus sinensis, assembly GCF_052426305.1. Lineage (NCBI taxonomy): Eukaryota > Metazoa > Chordata > Testudines > Trionychidae > Pelodiscus > Pelodiscus sinensis. The sequence continues at coordinate 10,025,114 of NC_143062.1, forward strand.
GCTTTCAGTGGCCTTCTGCTGTGGATCCATTACATCATTTTCACTGATGGAGAAAGGAAATAAAGAAAAGGAAAATCTGCTTTTAAAGAAGAATTATTCCTAACCTGATCTAATTTGATTGGTAGAAATTATTAGAATGGAAAGTGGTTTCATGCATTGAGAACTTGTAATTGGATCTTATCAGTTGAATTGAAATGTCTTGAACATTCTTTTATTTAAGTTAGGTTTCAATTTTCTTCAGTTTCTTGACTTTTAAGTGCTTTTTCCCTTCAAACTTTATGAAATGTAGTTTTGTATTGCTCTTAATGGTGTAAATATATTAATGTCTTGGAGACCTACGCATTTTGTATAATATTTTTATGGAAGCTTTCAATAAAATCAATATGAATATAATGTTTTATGTAGACTCTTTTCCTTTTAGTTTTTAAGATGAACTAATTTCCAAGGGTATATGTGTACACAACTTGCATTATAACTGATTTAGAAGAATAATGATGTTGTAGACATGTCTAATATATGTTCTGAGGTGGCTTCTTTCTATTGAGCTTTCAGCTAAAAATGCTCTGGATCAATAAATTTCAAATTTTTCTCCTGAGCATTAGAGGCTGTATTCGCAAAAGCACCTGCCTAAGTTAGAAACAGGAGTGCCATGGGTTTTCAGTGAGACCTGTCCTCTTAACTCGTTTAAACTGTTTTGGAAATTCCACACTTCAAGTTACCAGTGTAGCTCCAAGTTTCTGTGATCTCAAAGGCTGACAAAGCCTCTTAACAGAACATTAGAACAAAATATCTTCCTGAGTGATTTACATCGACCTGCACTTTTAAATTTAGCATTTTCATGGCATTGGAAAATCTATAATGACCACTTTGCAAAACTCTTATTTCAGGAAGCAGTTGAGTAGATGAGTGAGTGAGGGGGGAGTGGGTTGTAATTTTATTCCAAAATATACAACTATACAGTGTGAGAAGGGCTTGTTTTGCCGATTTTGCTCTGAGTGACTCATGGTAGGACAGCCAAGGGTTAAGGATTTTGTTTTGGATCTCCAAGGCAAACCCGAAGCCAAGTTCTTAAAAAAGTAGTTTAATTTGTTGCCATTATATTTGCCAGACATATGACCTCACTAAACTTTTAGCAACAGTTCTTTGTGCCGAGATTGGTCTCTAGGGGAGTACATATGCCTGGAGGCTGCAGCAAATGGATTTTTGGCTGATCTGGGTATGGAGCATGTTAAACATAAGCATGATCTGTGAAAACGCAAGAATCTTCATGCACTGCCCACTTTCCTTCCTGTCTGGGAGCTGGAGTTGGAGAGAGACCACAGTTTAGCTCATAACCCAGTAGGTAAAAGCAATGAGCACTATGATGCTGATTGTTCTGGGTTAGAGGCTGGATGCCCAGCAGAAATTACCTCTAGCCACAGTGTCATAACCAGACATCCGTCAGCAAACTAAAAAATAGGATTAAACTCGATGAAGAAGCTGTACTTGTCCTCACCAACCTGGCAGTACAAATCACGCATTTTCTTGGTCTCTTAATTTTAGTGTAGATGTAATTTTTTAAAAATAAACTGGCTCTTCAAAGCACAAGCAACTTGAAGTAACTGCTTTGTGATGCTAAAACAGAAGAGGTGCAATTTTTCTCCAGCTTTTAAAAAAGGTCCCTTGTGTCAGGTGAATTTCCAACAGGATGACTTATTGGATTGTTTCCCACACTGCACTGGTTTGAAGTGGAGATCATGGATGGCTCACGTGAAACCAGGGGAAAACAGAACCCAACCAACAGCTGGCTTGCCTGGAGCCAATCTTTTGCTGTCAATAACATGCTGGACTGCGCGCCATGATGTCTAGTTTCTGTTCCCATCTCTGAAATGGAACAGCAGGGAGGTCTCCTGTTATCTCTAACTCTGTTTCCCAGCCTCTAAAATAGGGATGGCACAACTTTGTAATGTGCTTTGGGCTCTACAGGAGGGCGAATGATGGATCTGAATACAATGGTATTTTGTAAAGGGGGAGAGAACTAATATTTGGAGTCAATTCTTTTTAAGCATTCGTTGGTTCATCTTTCTAATGGCAGCAAGTTAAGCCATTGTTGTGTTACAGATTTCCCACCTCTCCATTCGCTTGCTTTCAGCGGGAATGACTGACTCTAAGGCTTTCAGACTGAAATGTTTGGGAGATTGTTGCCTTTCCCAGTGAACACTCCAAACTACTTTATGCTCAGTGCATCACTTAAGACACACACTCCTTCCTCTCCAGTAGCACAGCATGTGCGGGGAATCCCCTGTATTCTTCATTAACACCCAAACCGCACAATGCCCAGCATCCTATCACTCTGTTCCCCTTGGTAATTACTACTCCTTGCAGGCATTTTTCACACGCCCAGTAATGCACTTCCAAGTTGTTACTGCCTCTTCAGTCCAAGAGCACAGTGACTCTTGGTACGGCTAAACTGTGAGCAGGCCACCCCTATCAGTATGTGTTCCTGAAAATGGCGACTAAGCAGTAGGTCTAAATCATTTTGCAAGCTTGCGACACAGTGGAGGAGCAGCATCTTTTGGGAAGTGTGCTGGTTTGCCTGCTGGAAGGGTTAATTTCCTACTTTGCAGAATAGCTGCCTGGATGGGATTTAGCGTTGCTTCACTTCCCTTTTACACTCCCTCGGCGAGTATTTTCCTAACAGCTGTCTGGGAGTTGTTCCATTCAGACTTCCCCCAGCGTGGGCCTATACAAACACGTCGGCTGCTGCTCTCAGGAAAGTTTCCATTGTCACACTTGCATACGCTTTACTGGAAAGAGGAAAAACGGACCTTCGTGCACGCTCCTGCAATTTACCATGGACCGTGACTTTCCTGATGCGCTTTTTTTTGTTTTGTTTTTATTTAATGGAGGGGAAACCGTCATCACTGCTGAAACAGAGGCATTGTCTACACTACACAGCTTTTAGCAACATGGCCGTGCGGACACAGCAGTGTTGCTAAAAGTCTGGCAGTGTGAACGCTGTTGGTTGGCACTATTGCTGACAAAGTACTTTTTGCCCCCTCCGAGCAGGATTCATGTCAACAGGAGAGCTGTCACAAGGAGCTGCTGCAGCAAAACTTTTGTCTGGGGGCGGAGGGGCCTTTTTAAGCGCCTGTGAATGCCAACAGTTTTGTTGTTCACTTGGCAGTTTAGATAAAGCCAGAACAAGTGAGAAGGGTCTCTGGATTTCTTTAATTGTTTCACCACCTTGCTGTGTAGATTCAATGAATGGGATCCACAGGAAACCCCAGTTTCAGGGAAAGGTCATTGCTTCCTACCCTTCTGCGAAGTCACCCCCTGGATGCAGTAATAGAGGAACATGATGCCCAGGGGGTACATTATCCATGTGGCCAGCCACCACATGCTAACTGCAGACACACCAGGCTGGCTGTCGCTCCTGAATTGCTTCCCCACTGCTCAAGAAGCAAGGTTGTACTGTATAGCTATACCACAAGGTTGGGCTTGGCTCAGAAGACTCAAAGCTTTGCCTTGGGGGGAGAGAGAGAGAGAGAGAGAGAGAGAGATGTGTTACTTCTAACAGATACCAAATGATTAAAAAAAAAAAAAGGTTGGTAAAGGCAGCAGTAAATGTTGGGGGAGAAGGTGGAGGACAAGAATTGATCCAAGCTGTTACCTGGCTGCAAGCAGCAGGCTCAAATGAGTGCTTTAGGACAAATGAGTGCTTGGTGCCAGGCGTTGGCCGTGTAACAATCTCAGGACTGCCAGTCCCAGGACAGAGTCAAAGGATTAAATCCTGGCTATAGCTTTTGAACTGGCCTGTTACTGCTTCTGTTCGTATGCAGCTGGTGAAACTGGTAGCTTTCTTCACTGGATCAGCACTAGTGGGTGTGATCGCTGTGTAAACTGCCAGGCCGTCTAAAACCGTGGTGTCCAACAAGCTAGCCGCCAGTGGCTATTTGACCAGTTGAGTGAGGCTAGTTTGCTATAGCAGTAGCCACTAACGTGGTTGGACACCTTGGGTCTGAAGAGTCTGGGGGGAGTTTTTGAGCTGCCTAGAGCCCGTGTGTTTGACTTTGCCCTTTGGGCCTTTGTCCAGGGGTTTTGCTCCTTGAGGCTTGTATGTGTCCTGAGATCCAAGGAGAATGGCTGGGCATGTAAAGTCCAGCCCTTCCCTGCTATCTCGGCGCTCTTCCTCCAGTAGCACAGCTTCCTTTTGGACCCTTGCTTACCTGTCTCCTCGCCGGAGCCTGCGAAGTTCGTCCCCACGTGCAGTGACAGCATGGAATGGGAATCGTCAGGACTGATGCTGACGAGTGAGGAGCCAGCTCCTACAGGAAAGCCCCAGTGGGTCTGCGGGCCAGTGAGGCTGTATTGAGGGGCTCTCCGTTGGTCATGTTACCTCCCTGCCTTACCGTGGATTCTCCAGCCTTCTCCAACCCCTGCTCTTTTGGCATTCCCAGTGGGGTTGTGTGGCGGGGGGGCAGAGTGGAAAGTCACAGGGACCCTAAATAGCATCTTTCCTCCCCCTGGCAGCCTGGTGGCCATTTGAGTGAGCTCCCCTTTGACTCTTGCTGTGACAATCTAAATCAAAGGGGAAGCTGTGTCCTGTAACCTGCTTTTCAAGGCAGCCTCAGGGGTGGGGCAGCGCTCCCTCCAGGGGGACAGGTGAGGACACCACACTGTTCGTCTGCCATGGCAGAGTAATGGCCTGTTCCTTGGGCGGCTTGCTTGGCCCGTGTTGGGGCACGTTGGGAGGGGATCTTCTTCCTGGAAAGCTGCTTGGGTAGAAATTCAGTTGTAGCTGGTCCCGAAAATGTCTGGCCCTGCATTGTAGGCCTAGAGAGCCATCCAACTTCCAGGGAGAAGTTTGGGATAGCAAAGGAGTGTCTGCATGGACCCAGCCCCCTTCAGTTCACCAGTGCCCCTTGAAAAGGGCAGAATTGCTGGGGGGCAGCCAGCTGCCCCGTTTAAGATTGCAGCCTAGCTGTGCTGGGTGCCGTACCTGCGCGCAGTCCGACCGCCCGTGCCCCTTACAGCGTAAACAGACGGGGAATGGAGAAAAGGCACGGCGAAGGGACGTGACCTGCTCACGGTCACCTAGGAGGCCATTGGCAGAGGAGGTCTCCTGGCTCCCCTTCAGTCACGTCCACTAACCCACACTGCTTCCCCATACCAAAAGGAAATCTGCATTCCCGGTCCAGGCTGCTTCCGGCTCGCTGAGTACTGACAACTAGATGTCTGACCCTTTAGACTGGCTGGGCGGAATGTGATCCCTGCGCTAAAGGGCTCGGTTGATAGGGAAAGCGGCCAAGAGGAGACAGATGCAAGGCCTAAAGGGAGCTGAGGTCCAGCAGATCAGGTGCCAGGAGGCTGCGAAAGTGGGAGTGTGATATTTAGTGCTGGCCAGAGGGGTTTGCCTTCAGCGGGAAGGCGGGATCAAGCCCCGGTGCTCAAGCTGCAATGTCTGGTCTTGAGTTGTGAGAAATGTGGCAGTTAAGTATAGGGGATTCATCGACCAAGGAGCCAAGATGTCCTTGTCCAAATATTGCATCAAACCATGGCCGGGCTGAGGAAGCAGCCAGTTACGGGAAGAGCTGTAATGCCGTTTCAGCTTTTGCTGAAAGATCAATTCCCCACCACCGCCAAGCTTTTTTAAGATCTTGTTTAATGTTGCCTGAGGGGGACTGACGTGCATGTGGTCTGTTATTTATAAGATCACTGGCTCTCACAAGGGACTGATCGGTGGAGTGTTGCCCCACAAACACACACTTGATGTGAAGTTAACCAGACAGGACTGGTGGTACGGGGAAGGCAAAAGGGGAATTGTCCTGGGGCCCAGTGATTCCAAAGGGCCCAGGACTCCTGGCTGCTACTGTGGGAGTGTCTGGAGCCCTGGACCCTTAACTTGCCATTGGAGTGCTATGGGGTGCACTCCAGGCAGCTCTGAGGGTTGGGGAGGATCACACCACAGTTCAAGTGGCACAGAGAGCTGGCTGCTTTGAGTTTGCATTTGTTCTCGTTTCTTAATCCCCATGTGTGGGGCCAGGTGAAGTGCCCTTGATTTCCGTGGAGTTATTCTAATAGCAGAGCGTCGTCCCATGCAGATAAAGGTACCCAAGCTTAGCCACTGGTGGACTGGGCTCTTCCCCTCTTTCTTTTGGGCCATGAGCATCCCTGAGCTCCCTGCCTCCAAGGCCGCCCCCTCCTGCTATAAAAAGTTGAGAGTCTATTGCCGTTTGACAGCGTGTTTAGGAGGTTACATTCTCTGCTGCAATTACAGCTTGCCTTTGCTTCTCATTACTGCACTTCCTTTGTTGCCAGGTCCCAGAAGGGAAGCAAAGATTAAAGGGAGCAGAGATGATTATATTTAATAGCACTGGAAATTGGCAAAATGATTTGGGGGCCATTTGCCGTTTTCTGCCGCCTATTAAAGCGACGAAGCTCCTTTGAAGTCATGCACTATGTTTTTTCCGCTAGACATTGAGCGCCTACATTCAAACGAAGGCCCCTTGCTGTGTCTCCACATCTTAAAGTTAAAAGCCAGGGATGGATTTTCCATCGAGGGTTTGCGTTATCAGAGCGGTTCAGGTGCCATATTGGACTCAGCGCTGCTTAAATTAGCAGTAAACTCTGCACACCAGTCTGAAAGTGAATGCCCTGGCATGGACTCCATACTATGGCATCCCTCAATGAATGGGGCAGGAGAGCCCGTCTGGCTGGAGAAGCCAGGGCTTCCTTTTAGATGCTGGAAATGGGTATCTTGCTCACTTGCAGGCACACGGGGGCTTGGGGCATTTTCTGTCTCCAACACATTAGGTCCTGAGAGAGTTGACGCCGCAGGACTACAAACCTTTGTTTGAACAATTGTCTCCAGTTATTACTTGTATTATCCTGCTAATGCGTAGAAGGCCTAGCTGAGATTGTAGCACCATTGTAGTAGATGCCACAAAAGCATAGTGAGACAGTTGGCAACCTGAAGAATCCCATTTAAATTCCCGGGAATAATACAACAAGCAGGTGTTGACCTTGAGTTGGTTGGGCCAAACCAAAGCAAGGAGTTGGTCCTGGAGATGAAGAAATGGCAATCTGCCTGCAGCCAGCCAGTCTTCACAAGTGCGTGAGCAGCTGCGTGATGGACTGAGGGTGTTTTCCAGCCCTCGGAGAAGGTGCTAGGTTTTCAGCCTAGCTATCTCGTTTGTTTGCAGATACAATCGAGACAGCAACAGAGGAAGCATCGCCCATCCCATGAGGGTGCTCGTTAAATCCTTGCTTTTGGCCCATGCCCAGAGTATGAGATTTGTCTGTTTCTCGGATTTACCCGGTAATGGGAGCTTTTACATGCAAATGTTAGCTCTTTTATCAAAGCAAACTGAATCCTTGAGTACGGTTTGGTGGGTCACCTTTTCCAATGCAAACATTGCAGTGCACAAAAACATAAAAATGGCCAGAGCAAAGATCCATCTAGCTCAGTATCCTACCCTCCAACCGTGGCCAATACCAGGTGCCCCAGAGGGAGGGAACCATCAAATGATCCCTCCTCTGTCGCCCATTCCCAGCTTATGGCAAACAGAGGCCAGGGACACCATCCCTGTATCACCTCTCCCTTTTTCAAATGAGCAAGTTACACAGCTCAGGAGACCCTGATTGTCACTTTCACTTTGCCGCTGTTTAAATCACTTTGGCTGCATAAAGGTCCATTTACACCCATCAAAAGGCCCTGTCATTCAACCAGACTGGTTTAGAGTCTTGTTGCCTTGTATGTTGATCAATCCACAGTGATTTCATTAACCTAGATTTGTAAACTAGTTTAAACTTGTACATACTCCTGGGTGGAAACAGGTTTTAAAATGGCCATTATTGATTTAGCTTCCTTGCTGCTTGGCTGACCCCCAGGGGTCTACAGCAGTTGAACTAAATCAGTTTAAAGCCATGAACAAGTGAACAAGTGAACAAGGTTATATGTAGACCAGGCCCAAGTATGAGTGAGAATCAGGCCCTGACAGGGAATAAATGGAAGCACATTTTGAGGGGATGTGTCTATTCACCTACCCCCAAGGTCCACACGATCTGTGCCGCTAGATCTCTGCTCGTTGCAGGGTGCGTTTGCAGAGAGCAGAGATGTATTTGGCCATGGTGCAGAGCCTTTTGAGCTCCAGGCTGGGCCCACTGATTCGAGAGGCCCCTTCCAAGGTTATTCTCCAGGATCAGGGGTTTGAATGTAAAGCACATGCTCCTGGAAAGGCAGCAGAGAGATTCCCTCTGAGTTAAGAGCAGGTGGCTTGCCTTGCTGGATGTGCTTTTAACCCTGCTCCTGCTCTGACCCACTCCACAGAGTCCCTTTCCTGAGTCTTAATTTCTAGAGCGTACAGTAGATTGGGGGAGGGGGACAGAGCTGCCCGTTTTCCCCGAAAGTCACACTAGTCATTGTCACTGAAGTGTTGTCTCCATGGATACTGTTCAGGTTTGGGAGGGAGCGGTCACGCTACACAGGTGTCCTGTCTCCACTGGGCTGCTGATGTTCCACAGCCAGTTTTACAAATATGAGAAAAGAGGCTAGAATTTTGGCAACCAAAATCAGTTGAATCCTGAGCAGGAATTCAGTTCCAGATCTATCGCCCTTAAAGATCTCAAAGCACTTGGAAGATGCAGATTATCACACCCCTCGGGAATTATTCAGGCACTGCTGGATTGTGCTACGCGGCATGGTACAAAACAGTGGAAGGATAGACGACAGTGTTTGGCTCTTACGAGCTGGATTCCCCCCAGGAAGCCTCTCCTTTATCCATGCACCATTGCAGAGGCATTTTGCAGGTGCAAAGACTTACCCGTTCGCTGCCAATGTCCCAACTGGAGCTGTCAAACGAAACCTGCTGATTCATCCATATTGAAACCGGCCACGGGAATGTGTTGCTGTGAATGACATTTTCATGGCAATGAAGCAAGTTCCGGCCAGCTTGCCTGACTACTTGGCCGCCTGGCTCCCGGGGAGTCTATTTTATTTTGGAAACAACAAAACGCTTCTACAGTGAGAAGGTTTTGAGGTTTTCTACATTAATTATTAAGGACTTCCACTTTGCAGGTAAAAATATTGAGGTTTTGGGTTTGTGTCCCATTTTGGAATGAATATTCCCCCCCCCCCTCAAAAAAATCATTGTTTTTTTTCCCCTGGAACTGGGACTCCATTTTCTGATCAGCTCTAATGTTAACGTTGCGCATGAAGAATTGTACCCTCAAAACAGCTAATGGCATTCCCTGTTGGAAATTCTAGTGTTAGGCTGTTCAAGGTGGGTGAAATCCACGCTCCCACAGCGAGCAAGCATGGGGCTGACATGGCACATAAATGGTGCCTTGGGCTGGGTCACTGTGCACTCCGGTCTTGGCACTTGTACAGTGCATCGTCCTGTGTCTGACATGCAGAATGTACAGTTACATGCATGTGCAAAATAGCATGTATGCTTCTGTGGCTCAGGCTTTGAGTGTACACCTTAAATCCATGTAGAGCAGAAGGCACTGGATATTTTTAGCCCTGATTTTGCCATCAGAAGTGCTGATGGGCTGGAATTTGCAGAAGCACTGTGAATTTCAGCTCTGTTTCAGAGGCCACTCTACCCAACACCATAGCTACAAACAATAGCTCTTTGTTGCTCCTAGGTATAGCTATGTAAGAACATAAGAACGGTTATATTGGGTCAGACTAAGGGTCCACCTAGCCCAGTATCTTGTCTTCTACAGTTGCTAATGCCAGATGCCCCAGACAGAGTGAACAGAACAGGTAATCATCAAGTGATCACTCTCCTGTCATCCATTTCCAGCCTCTGACTGACACAGGCTAGGGGCACGATTCCTATGCATCTTGGCTAATAAGTATTGATGGACCTAAGCTCCATGAATTTATCTAGTTCTTTTTTGAACCCTGTTAAAGTCCCAGTCTTCACAATATCCTCTGGAAAGGAGTTCCACAGATTGACTCTGTGCTGCATGAAGAAAAACTTCCTTTTGTTTGTTTTAAATCTGCTACCTATTAATTTCATTTGGTGACTCCTAGTTCTTACATTCTAGGAACAGGTGAATAACCTTTCCTTTTCACTTTCTCCATACCTGTATGATTTTATAGACCTCTATCATATCCTCTTTGGTCTCCTCTTTTCTAAGATGAAAAGTCCCAGTCTTTTTAATCTCTCTTCATATGGCACCTGTTCCAAACTCCCATCATTTTTGTTGCCCTTTTCTGAACCTTTTCCAATGCCAATCTATCTTTTTTGAGATGAGGCAACTACATCTGTATGCAGTATTCAAGATGTGGGCGTCCCATGGATTTATAGAGGCAATAAGTTATTCTCTTTCTTATTTTCTATCTCTTTTTTTAATGGTTCCTAATATTGTTTGCTTTTTTGACTGCTGCTGCACATCAAGTGAATGTTTTCTTTAGAGATGCTTCATTTAGAGCTTATATTTTGTTTTCTTCCCTTTTCCAAACACACAGACAGCTGACACTTTATTCTTTCTCAATTCTCTTTGTCCATAACATTCATGTGGTTCCATTACCTAGTATCCTGAGGGCTTCACAGTGTTTTATATACCTCTGGCAGAGGCTGAGTGTGATAGGAAGATGCGGCCCCAAAGCTGGACTAAACTCTGGGAGCAGTATGGTTGTGCTATTTACAAGTGCTGTTTAAGTTTATTGTGCCTTTCTCGGGTAAGTTACCAACACTGGGTGCTTGGTGTCTGCCTTGGGGGAGGGGAGGGGGTTATTTCACTTTAGAAGTGGACACAAAGCAGAAGCTGTTAATGAGCACTGTAGCCGGTCATGCAAGATCGGCTGTATAAAACAAGACAACATGGATTATTTTTGAGTACTCCTGTCCATTCCATGTTGGCATGTGTGTTCGCCACAGGAACTGTTGTTGGACATTTGTCCCTCAGCAATAGGCATAGGGGGCTGGCTGTGGCGCCCCCTGCAGTAGCACCTTATATGGTGTGGTATAAGAGGCACTGCTGGCCCCCCAATACCCTCAGTTCCTTGCCACCAGTGACGGCGCAGCAGACACTCCTTTGCTCTACAAAATTTTTTCCTTTAGGAGTTTGTACAAACTTTCTTGTATATAATTGTCAGATTCCAGTTTTTCCCTTCCCTTATCTACTTATGGACTTGGCGCTGACCAGACCAGTCACACTCGGGCTCAGCACACAGCACCTTGTGATGTTGGCTTGAGTCCTCCAAGGCCTCAAAAGGGTGTTCCCAGCTGTAAAGGATTCTGTTCCTTATTGGGAACTCTGGGTGCTTGCTCCTTGGCCCCCCCTTTTGGTGCAAGGAGTTCAGCCATATGTGTGTTGAAACTTAAAGCACTGATCTCGGAACCTCCCTACGTGATCTTTTATAAAGACCAGGTACAATTATGGCCTCACCTGGCTTTTCTTCCAAAGGTGGCTCTGTGCATTAATCAGGGCACCTTCCTGCTGGTGTTCCATCTCTGTCAGAGCTTTCTTCCAAAAGACAAAGTCCTAAAAGTACCTAATTCCCACTGAAATTAATGGGACTTGGGTGTCTGAATACAAGAGAGGGTCTTGGCATAAACCCTTCCCGTCGCTATTGTTCCTCACGCCCACTGCCGTTTCCAGCAGCAGGCAGATTATGCAAGAAAACCACCTACAAGCTATTTTTTGAATCAGAGAAAGTGGGGACAAAATAAAAGGAACGATATAATAGGCTCAGTCATGAACATTCTAAAGAGCAGGTTTTGTTAAACCTGGTGTGATGAGCCAAGAGTTGCTCAGAGCAGAAAAACATTGGTGCCAGCATTACTGCAAAACTGTGATTCGAGAGTGGAAAGCTGGCACCGAGTGTCTGAACGATGAGGGAGTTCTCCCTTGGTTGAGTCTGCGGAGCCGGAAGAGGTCAGGTTTGCTGCTGATTGTTGGAACTGAGCGCCTGCTAAGTTCCCAGGCCTGGCTCTCCACTGCACCAGGCCTGGCGTTGTCAGGTCCACGTGTGCAGAGCTGATCTTCTGCATGGAAAGGAAATGTACGTTGTTTCTCAAAGCAGAGGAGAACCAGGCCTGTTGCTTGGGGTAGCATATGCCTAGTCTTGTAGGATAATACAGGGAGCAATGGATCTCAGATCCCAGCCAACCCTCAGGGATGTTCTTGCATCTCTTGTGAGAGGCCAGGGTTTCATTGGGGCCATCTGCCTTCTACAGCCTGCTATGTGAGCAGGCCAGGGATCTCAGTCACTCCTGAGATGGCATTTCTCCCTCGCAGGTTCTCTGAGGTAACGGGCTGTCCAGGCCAGGAGCTGAGTTATTCCTTGAGCTCCTCAGAGGTCTCGTGGCTACTCCGTGAAAGGGCTTCAAGGAGTCCTCAGGACTGCAGCAAAGAGCCACCTCACATGCCTGGGTGGTGGCTTTGGCTCCTGCTGGTGAATCTAGATTGTCGCGTTATCCTCAGAGATACTAATTGTGACCCCCACCCATACAGCTGCGGAGTTTCCACTGACACCCATAGCAGCCTCCCTGCCTGTCAATTTCTCTCCCTTCCTTGTTGGTGACCCTCCTTACCACATCTGGGCATGTTGTGGGAGCAAAGTGTTATGCAGATTTGATCACCTGTGAGGACAAGCACAGGCTAATCTGGAGGCTCGGGGGGCTGAGCTGACTCACTCAAGACACCCAGCAAGTTCATGGAGGAGTCAGGATTAATGCTCAGAAGGTGCTTGGATCCCGTGGCGACGAAATCTGTGTAAGTACCTAGCTGGCCAGAACAAATGCATGCTCTGGCTGGTGGTGTCCATTAGTGTTGCATTGCTGTTTCCCAGCTGTGGATTATCTATGTTGCGCCCCATTAGGCCTGATGCAGAGAAGAGACAAGGCCATCTGGCTTCACTTTCGGGTTTAGCCCCTTCCAGAGGATCCCAGCATGAAAATTGTCCAGAGAGGGAAAAACATTCACAACCGTCCTCCACTTAGAGACTCCGTGAGGGCATGAGGCAGAGGGCCCCAGTACAGGTTTGCTCCGTCTCCCGTGACGTCTCTCATTTGTTAGAGAACTTACACGGGGAGGCCAAGTTAGAACACAGCTCGCCTGGGCTCCAGGCCAGCTCCAAAGCTGCACTCACTCGTTCATTTCCTGTTCACCTCATTGCTGCTAGCACATGGCTGATCTCAATAGAGTTAAGAACCTTCCTGTATTTCCACAGCCAACCTCTTCCCCCTCTCTGGGCTGGTTTCTTCCGCTCAAGTTTTCCTGCCTGTTAACCATCTCCATTGACTGCTGGATTCTAGATGATTTTGAGTCTACATCTGACTCTCCCTTTCTCCTGCCCAGGAGAATTGCTTCCTTCACCACAGCTGCCGCGCCTCTCAAAGCAACAGGAGTGGCTTTCTCAGACATGCCCCTCCCTAGGTTAGGACTGATCTGCAATCTCCCTTCCCTTCAGTTGTCATTTTGGCTCTGAACCTTTGTGATCACCCTTTCCTTGTTTTTTTTCTGGAGTGCTGCTCTGTTCAGTTTAACATACAGACCATTTCTGCCTGCCAGTGAGGTCGGAATGAATCTCCCCCACCATCCCGGATAGAGGCGTCAAGCCTTTCTCCCAAGTTTCTCTCTATGATGTGCCTCAGAGCGGGCAACTTTTTTTTTATCTGAAACTATTTTTTGCTGCAAGTTGACAATTCGGGTTGGCTGAAATATTTGGAGAACTTGCTGAACTGTCTTCACTGGAGGGGGAGGAGGGGAAGCCCAATTCTTTTTTGAATTAAAATGTTTCATTTCAACATTTTTAAATGAAACGTGTTTGATTTTTTTTTTTGTATTCAAAATTTACTTCCAATGCAGGTAGTGTTGTGTTTTTTTTTTTAACTATAAAACACTTCACAACTGACGCCTGTCATTCAACCTGGCAGGACATTTTGTGTTTATTTTTTTGGTTCACAAAAAATGCAACAGAAATTTGGTTTTGCTTTGACCTGCAATTTTCCCACTTTTTTTGGCCAAGGAACCAAAAAAACCTATTTGTGCAGCTCTGATATGTACATCCATCTGCCCTGTACCATAGACCTTTTAAATAAGAATCCCTGCTCATTGACTGCAGTCAGGTCTGTGGTGTGAGCAGGAGTATAACTTGCATTCCTAGTGCCCCCCGCCCCCATCTCTCGCCTCCCCCCTTTCACTCATGCACAGGGACCATGTTAAAGCAGCACTTGCAGCTGTAGGCTTTTTTGTAAATCCCAACCTTATGAAATATCCCGTCCCCCATCTCGCACTGCTCACCCACATGTCCTCAAGTCTCTCAGATGCTGGCTGACCCTTGCATATCATACACCCCCTCCCCCTGTCTTGCATGTGGAACTCATTACCCAGACCGCCTGTTGTAACTCTAGCCCACCCGATGTGTGTGTTTGGCTGAGGCCTGGGGAGGTGAAGCAGCCCTGGGCTTTGTGCGTGATACGAAGAGCAGCGGTGATCTCACACAAGTGACTGTAGGAGAGCATGATGGGAACTTTCCAGTTTGATTGTGGGTACACCCACATCTTGAAACTGCATGCAGGTGTAGTTGCCCCAACTCAGAAAAGATATATTGGAATTGGAAAAGGTACAGAAAAGGGCAACCAAAGTAATTACGGGTATGGAATGGTTGCTATGTGAGGACAAAATTTTTCAGCTTGCAGAAGAGATGACTAAAGGGGGATATGATTGAGGTCTAAAAATCATGATTGGTGTGGGGAAAGTAAATGAGAGAGTGTTATTTACTCCTTCTCATACACAAGAACTAGGGGTCACCAAATGAAATTAATAGGCCATGGGTTTAAAACAAACAAAAGGGAGTAGTTCTTCACACAATGCACAGTCAACCTGTGGAACTCCTTGCCAGAGGATGTTGTGAAGGCCAGGACTTTAACAAGGTTCAAAAAAGTACTAGATAAATTCTTGGACGATAGCTCCATCAGCGGCTATTAGCCAGGATGGGTAGGAATGGTGTCCCTAGCCACTGTTTGTCAGAAGCTGGGAATGGGTGACAGGGGAAGGATCACTTGATGATTCCCTGTTCTGTTCATTCCTTCTGGGGCATTGGCCACTGTCAGAGGACAGGACACTGGCTAGATGGACTTTTGGTCTGACCCAGTCTGGCCGTTCTTATGCCTGCTTACGACCTTCTTGAATGGGCTGTCATGCCATATCCGAGAATGTCCCAGAGGATAATCCAGAACTACTGCTTAGGCAGAAGGATTCTGTTATGCAGGGGGGGCATCTCTTGCTTTCCATAGGGTGGCCTTGTGGGCTTGGTTTAAAATATCTTTGAAGACTGAAGCCCCCGGAGTGAGTCTGGTATCATGATCCTGATCCGGTGCGGCTCAAGTTGCCTGCAAGAGCCCAAGGTAAAAACTGATGTGCAGCTGAGGGAGCCTGGCCTGCCATAAATCACTATGGTCAGCGAGTTGCTTTCTGCCCTCTAACAGGGATGCGGCCTAAGAGGAGAAGGTGGAGCTTTAAGATGCCTCCTGACATACCAGCGAGGGAAGAGTTCATTTTTCTTTCTGGGCTCCCATCGTATTGTATGGAATGTGGGCAGAATGGAGACACTGCAGCGATGTGTCAGCAGGAGGAGGGTCGCTTTTAGGGCCATATCTCCATGGTGCGCTTGCCCTACCTACATGCCCATGAGTAGTGGAGCAGGAGCACTGACGTTTGTTACCTATTTGTTCAATGCCAATTAATACAATGAGGGCGTCCCCCTGCTCCTGGACATGTCCACCTTCCACTCTCACGTTTCCTCAACACGACCCGGCATGGGGATGTGTAGGCTCAAGATTAATATACGCCTATAGGGAACGAAGCCATACTGGAATGAGAGGGTTTCTGTTACGCACCCATGTGTGGGCCAACTCCCGAGACCTCTCTCCTAGTCACAGTTCCTGCATTTTCTGAAATGGAGTGGGTCTATGCAGAGCTCTCTGACATCTGGCCTAGTTCAGAAATGCTTTGTGTGGTTTCCAGTTGGGTTGCTTCTATGGGTTGCGACGTCTTATAGGATGCTTGTTATCAGCTGTCGCTTGGTTCAAAGAGGCTAGCTGAATAGCAGCCATTAGCTCAAACAGGATTTTGAGGGTGACTGCAGGGAGAACTGTAAAATCAGATCCTCCCTGCTGTGAACTGCTGCAGCTTCAATGGAGATCTACACAAGCTAAGGACCAGGCCTGTTGTGTGTAATTGCTTGTGAATGGTTGGACTGTCACCTGGCCAGTTGGATATGGTGCAATAGCATTAATGGATCTAATGGTAACCAAGTGCTATACAGCCATGTGGCTCCACAGATCTCCCCAGGCTGTGTTGGAATTACATGGTTTCATGTTGCTTGTACCTATGAGGAAAATAGTGTAATAAAAACATGAGGCCAAATGTATCCCTAGTGTAACTCTGCCAAAGTAAAGTAGATTCCAGTTAGTTTAGTTTGCTGTTTCTCTTGTCATGATTCTGGGCACTAGCACAGCTTCATGGGGCTTGTTCATGACAAACTAGTGTTACAGGGAGATGTCCAAGGCTGGAGTGTAAACCATGAGGATAACCTCTCCAGTTTTCTTTGTTTTGAAGGGATCAGTGTAAATCACCAGATTGCCCACTGGGAAGCCAGGAGATGGCGGAGCAGGTAGGATGCAATTTAAAATGAACAAAGCGATAGCAAACCTGAGCTGATTGGAAGTCTGTGTGCTGTAGTGGTATGTTTATGTGCATTATTTTATTTGGTCACTAGAGGTCTCTCTGTGCTGTATAGAATTCGTGACAGTTCCTGGTAAATAAAGATGACAAAGCAGGAACACAAGTTGTGTGGAAGACTTGTAATTGTCATGGTTTATTTTAACAAAGATCTCGTGTTTAAGGTGAAACTATGACCAAGTCTCCACTGACAGGTGTAAGGTGCTAGTAGTTACAATGCTGCTCACAGAAAGCTGTGGAGATTTCCACTTCTTCAGATGAACGGAGTATTAAAAGTCCAGTTCCAAAATAAATAGGGGATGGGAGGGTGGGGGGAGAAGAAAGGGGGAAAATAGTGAATTAGAGTGCTCATATTACATGAAGCTGATAGAGAAGGTGCAAATTGTTCTTAGGGAACCATTGTTTGGTTTTTTAAGTCATTAGGATGTGGTAGGTAATGTGCTAGCCAGGTAATGCCTTTATTCATATCTTTGTGATGGGTCCGAAACCAGTAAATGAAGTTAAGTTCCAACGCTTCCCTGTGTATTTGGCTTGCGGAATTGGCCTGAAACAACACGTTGACATTGAGATCCATTAATGAGTGCCCAGGCAGATTAAAGTGTGCTCCAACAGATTTCTGTGTGTTGCCTTTTTGGATATCTGATTCATGTCCATTAATTCTTTCCTGTAAGACTGTCCAGTTTAGGCAATATACACGGCAGAGGGGCATTGCTGGTATTTGATGGCATAGATCACACTAGTGAATGTGCAGTTAAATGAGCTTTTGATGTGGTTGGGTCCAGTGATGAAATTGCTTGTGTAGATTGTGTGGACAGAGTTGGCACCGGGGCTGATTGCAGGAGCTGGTTCCTGGATGATTATGATGGAGGTGTGCTGTAAGTGAGGATTGGCTTGTCCCCCAAGGCTGTGAGAGTGAGGGGTCATTTTCCAGGATAGGTTGTAGATTGTTGATAATGAGTTGGAGGGGTTTAAGTTGTGAGCTGTAGGTGATGACAAGTGGAATTCTGTTTTCTCTTTTTGGCCAGTCTTGAAGTAGCTTATGTCTGGCTACTCTTCTGGCTCTGTCGATCTGTTTTTTCACTTCTCCGGGTGGGTATTTTGGTTTTAAGAATGCTCTATATAGATCCTGTAGGTGTTTCTCTGTGGGATTGGAGCAAATTTGGTTGTATTTTAGGGCTTGGCTGTAAACTATAGATTGAGAAGTGTGTCTTGGATGGAAGCTAGAAGCATGAAGATCAGTAGGTTTCTGGTATAAGGTGGTGGAAATGTGTCTGTCATGTAATTGTACTATAGTGTCAAGAAAGTGGAACTCTCATGTGGACTAATCCAGGCTGAGGTTGATGGTGGCGTGGAAGTTGTTGAAATCCCCGTGAAATTCTTCAAGAGTCTCTTTCCTGTGGGTCCATACAATGAAGATGTCAACTATGTAGTACAAGTAGAGTAAGAGAGCTAGAGGGTGAGAGCTGAGGAAATGTTCAAGGTTAGCCATAAAGACATTGGCATATTGTGGGGCCATGCAGGTGCCAATGGCTGTGCTGCTGACTTGAAAATACAAATTGTCCTCACCTACAACTACTTGCAATTGAGACAAAGTTGCAGAGTTCTGTAACCAGATACGCAGTGGTGTCATCGGGGATGGTGTTCCCGATAGCCTGTAATCTGTCTTCATGTGGAATGTTGGTGTAAAGAGCTTCTGTGTCCATGGTGGCCAGGATGGTGTTTTCAGGAAGATTATTGATGTCCTGTAGTTTCCTCAGGAAGTTGGTGGTGTCTTGAAAATCGCTAGGTGTGCTGGCAGCATAGGGTCTGAGCAGAGTCAATATAACCAGATAATCCTGTTGCCAATGCTTGAGATGATGGGTCATCCGGGATTTTTAGGTTTGTGTATCTTGGGTAGCAGATAGAAAACTCCTGGTTGGGGTTTCGGGGCGGGGGGTGTTTGTGTAAATTTGGTCCTTCATCTGAAGAAGTGGGTTGTACCCACGAAAGCTCATGATACCATCAACATGTTTTGTTAGTCTTACGGTGCTGCTAGACTATTAGTTGGTTTAAGTCTTTCCAGTTATAGACCACTCGGCTACCCCCTGAAGCTTTTGTGCCTGCATTGTGCTAGGGGATAGGGCACTCGCCTGGGAGAGCACAGGGTCATGGGTTCGTGTCCTGTCTCCCTCTGGTTGGGATGACCAAGTGCCGGGAAGCCCTGGGACAGTCAATATAAGAGGCCTCCCCGCGGTAAGGTGGTGGGGTGGGGTGGGGTGGGTTCCTGCATGGCCTGGGGATAGGGTGCTCGCTGGGGGAGGGCAGGGTCGTGGGCTCTAGTCTCGCCTCCTTTGGGTTGGGTCGGGACGGAACAACCAAGTGCCAGGCAGCCCCAGGCCAGGCAGGATAAGGGGCCTCCCTGCGGTAAGGTGGTGGGGCAGGTCATTGAGAGCAGTGCATTATGGGCAGGGTTCGACAAATAATGCAGTCTACTCACCTGTGGCGAGTAGATTGCAACCCGGAAGAGCCAGGTTTGGGCGATCTGCACCACGGTTCGGCGAGCCCTGATTATGGGAGTTATCCCACTGTTATCCCACTGTGTACCTGGCCGCAGGGTACCTTTGGGAAGGGTTTGTAATGCCGCATGGGCAGTCAGCATCACCCAGACCCATTGCTCCATGGTCATCCTGCTACACTGACAGCTGCTTTTCAACAGATGTGGGGAAAGAGGGGAGAGTATGACAAGGAATGTGTCAGTGTGTATGCGGGGCAGTGGCTATCTCTCAGCATGCTGTCTGTAAGTTCGGACAGTGGCAGGAAACAACCCCTCTTGAGGCAGTGGAAGGGGGAAATCCTAAAATCTCTGACCCACTCTCTCCCTCCTCCCCCCACCTCTTTGCCCAGCCTCTCTCTCATGCTCCCCACCTCTTTTCCCAGCCCCTCTCTCATGCTCACACAAACAGATCCCTGCCTCTGTGTTCAACAGCATGAGCATTTCATCTGGCTGGCTTGCTCTGTGTCCCGGAGCAAATCAGCACAGCCCGCAGGGTGTCCCAAACGGAGCTCTGCTGAGGGATATGCACCGACCTGCATGGCAGACAGCCAAGTTCCACAAACACAGAGCAGAAGGGATTTGAGGGATTATGGGCCATTTCTGGAGCCCAGTCAGGACACAACAATCAGTTCGTCTCCCCACTGGCTCCCTAGTTCTGTATCCAGAGCACAGCAAACTCGTTGAGGTGATTTACTTAGAGCACAGTAACCGTTGAGTTACTGCATGTTAAATGCTTTGCTAGTGTGGACATCTTGTCAGTCACGGTGCTGGGGGCTGATTTACCTCACAGTCGCTTGCCGGTGTGGACTTGGCCTGTGTTTCTGCAAATAGTGACAGATGCATCCTGCCCCTGCAGGAATTAAGAGGAGTTTTCAATTAGAACTTAGATCATGGAGATCGACTGGATGATAAACAATTATCCAATCGTCTCTGCTGGTGAGATGATTAAGGGCAGTTCCCTTCATTACAATGCCTGGTGCTGTGAACAAAATTCCCAGTAGAAAAAGCTTTATCCACCTACTTAAAAAACAAAACAGAACTAACTCCTATTTTTCAAACTTTAGTGCGTTACCGGGCCTCCGCCCAGCGTGTTGCCTGATGATGTGTGGCAGTAAATTATCTTGCGATGCCGGCAACACTTATCTTACAATGATCAGATAAATAAATAATTTACGAGGCTCTGCCCTGATTGGCATTGTGCAACTGAGGCCAGAGGCACAAAATTGGTTGCTAAGCCTATGTTTCCTTCTCTGATATGGGTAGGCAGAATGGAGTCAGCTGTAACCAAGTCGTAATCTTCGGTACAAGGACTGGGAAACTTCCTTTATTGTCACTTTTTGATACCCTCACCAACCTTTTTAGGACTTTTCTTCTGTTCCCTGTCTGTTCAGCCTCACATCTCCCTCTAGCCTCAAATCACCTCCTCCGTTTACTAGTCTGGTGGGGAAAATAACAGTTGCCAGTTTGTCACTAGACATTGGCCAATTGAAGACTGAGATGATTGTCCAAGCTGAAACCTAGCTTTGAGTGGTACTTGGTGGACCAGTACAGGGCCTGATACCAGTTCAGATTCTCAGGGCCTGATCCTACGAAGGGATCTACCAAGGTGGGCCCTAGCACAGCTGTGTAGAGACCTGCTGGCCCCAGACAGGTGGGTTCCTTTGTACTACTGGGGCCTGAGTTAGAGTTTGTGGCCTTGTTCGAATGTGTTGTGGTTGCAGTGTGCTGGAGAGTGCGGGGTTATTTATTCCTGAATAGTCATTTACAGCCTAGAAGTTCAATGTGTTCCTACGCTTGGTGTGACTAAGATGGAGGCTGGGTCGACATGGTCCAGGGAGTGAGCCTGGGGCTGATGCTCTGGAGTCTGATTGCATCTCTGCCACTAACTCGCTGTGTGACTGTGGACAAGTCCCTTGGGGCCCAGTCCTCGCTGGGGCTGAGATACCTGCTTGTGGACGGTAAGTGGCTTGATGGAGGGGCTCCGTGGTTTGTAAGAATTTCCTGCTGTTCCCTGTCTGTGTGAAGGGGGCGTAACACTTCTGAGGGTGCTGAATGAAGCAGCTATCTCCATTGACATGTGGCCCTGGGAAGCCACTGTTTGTGTTCATGGTCCCGGAGGCTGGTGCTATCACTGTCTGTATGTGGGGCAGGGGATGTTTGTCTGTTTTTCTCACCACACACCTCCCCTTTGGTGCATTCCGCCAAACTCTGCCCTGAATGCCAGCCAGCTTGGCAGAGAACCATGGAACTGGGAGATGCAGATCACCAATAAGGCTCTATTGCATCCACTCCTGCAAGTCCCTTCCTTGCTGGGGCTGCCCATGTGAGTAAGGGCCCTGATTGCACCATGGAGTGGGCTCAGAGGACTGCAGTACCTCATCTTACATCTACGTGATCGCTAGCTTGCCTCTTCTGCCGGGGAAGGGTTGTAACCAAGGCTTCAGATTTCATGTATAAACCAGAGTTTCCCAGCAAGATCGAGTGACTATTAACTGCAGTTGGAGCTGGGGAGCAAAGCCTGGAAACATTGTAACTCCACTCCTGACTTTCAGAAGAGCCGCAGAACTCTTGCCTCGGTTTGGAGTCATGGGAGTTCCTCGCCTCTGAATGTCGGACATGTAACTTCTAGGGCCCCCACTCTGGTGTCAGGCCCCCTCCTCATCCGTTCCGTGCCAGGGACAAGGTGAACACCAGGAAGAAAAGAGTCCTCTTAGCTTGGCATTGGGCTTCCAGCAAATCTCCCTGGAAAACAGGAAGCCCTGTATCAGAGTATGTGAAACGCGGCCCCACCTGGTTTAAGTTACCGGCTCAGTGAGCCTGGCTTTACTGAAATAAGCACGTTCCCTTTGGCTTGCTTGATCCAGCACAGATGTCTGGTGTGTCCAGAGCCTGCACAATGTTTTTTACAAAAACATTGTTTGGGTAGAATGTTAGTCTTTGTGGTTCCTGCTATTAAATAGTCTGAGCCGGCTGGCCAAGGGAGTCGATTTTTGAATCCCCTGCTTTTCTTCTCAACTGTGGCAAAATTCTTCCTTTCTTTCTCCTCTTCGCATTCCCAAACCCAGCAAAACACAAACCATGTGCCATTGGCACGGAGGCTGAAATGCTGCCTGGTGCAAGGGGAATGGCAGGTCGGGGGCTCAGGACAATAACATCTTCCTATTTTCCGAGGAAAAGTTTCATGCTGACGTGACAAGGCCTTTGCTTTGCTTTCTTCTGCTTTATTCATCCCAGAGGACATTGCAGTCGATGGAAACGGAAACCTAATATTCCTGCTATAAACATTTCCATGCATATTTACCAGCACCACACAGAGCTGGTAACCAGAAATCTCCCCCTCCCCCCCTCCCCCCGGCCTTCATTTGTTTGTTTCTTCACCTGTTCCCCTTTGCCCATGAAGTGTGGGAAGAAGAGGGCTCCTGAATTCACGCTGCTCACACACTGAGGCTGGTGCTGGAGAGTTCTGTGTGCCGGGGGAGAGGTGGCGCCCACTCTGGTTGAGCTGTTGAGGCGAGAGTTCATTCCTGACAGCTGCAGGAAGAAGAGGCAAGGGAGCTGATGACGTAAGGGAATTTTGGCATCTGATCACTGCACCATCCTCTTGTTTGGACCATGGTCTCTGGTGGCTGAGAGCGAGCTGAGGCAGGGGTGTTCACTGCACTACTGAGATTGGAGGAGGGCATGGAGTCAGCCTGTACCGTTAAGTGCTCTTTTACCTGAGAGCCTTCAAGGGAGATGGAGCCGTGGCCCAGCAGAGCGTATTTAAATGTTACCTTCCTGACTCTGTGCATCTGAAGAACAGCAAGAGGAGGAAAGTTGGAGTCTCGTTACAAAAATGTAGCCCCTTGAGTGCACTGTGGTAACACCAAGTCTGTGTTTATGGTCATCGTTTGTGGTGCCGGCTAGGAGCCCCTGATCCCGAAGTAGGATCCCATTGTGCTTGGTGCTGTACAAACCAAACAGAATGTCACTGCCTCATTGCCGCCTACTGGTCCTGGGTGTTGTAGGCAAAGTTATTCTGCTGTTAGATAGCACAGCCCTTGGAAAGGAGATGTCCAATTTCAGGTTAAGTGCGTGACCGTGACTCTTCCCCTTTGCATGTGCAGGGTTCTGGACCGCCTGTGATTGCCCGCTACAGTTGGTCAAAGGAAAGGCAAATGGTTCTGCGCTAATATTGACAAAGCTTTTCTATGGTGTTCTGGCCCAGTGCCAGAGGTCTAAAATTCGAACCATTCCAACCAGCTCTAGAGCTGGTGGAGAAACAAGAGCGACTTTTTGTTCTTTGCAAAAATCTAGTTCATGCCTCCCGCCCATTTCACAACTTTTGATGAAATGTAAAAAAAACCCACCCTCTCTCTCACAAATGAGCTGTCAAACGCAATGTAACCCATAATCTGTGTTGTTTTTTTGAAAATGGTGTGCTAAATGGTCTTTCTCAAGGCCTGCTCTGCCCTGTTCTCTTACAACTACATCTTCATGTAGTCAGAGATGCGTAATGAAGTGGTAACATTTTTTGTACATGTTCAAATCATCATGGGCCTCTCTGGCTTTAGGATCTATAAATCTATAGACACACACATTGTTTGAAAAACTCTGCCCTGAACAAGTTCTGTGATGCATGTTTCAGTCTAGTTTAGAGTTCTGTTCATGGGAGTCTGGGGGAGAGCTATTTCTGCTGGGGAGAAAATTCATATTTGTGATTGCTCCTCTACTTAATCGACTGTACATTTGAGAGAGTTTGTCTGGGGCACCTGACACGGGCTACTGTTGGGCTAGATGGACCTTTGATCTGACCTAGTCTGGCCTTTCTTATATGTTGCCCTGGGACTGTGTGTCTTTTCTGAGATCCAGCTATAGGGGATTAGTTTGGGAATGGGAAGGGAAAGGACAGAAAATGTTTCCAATCCCGTTGATTTATCTTCCACTTCCTCCGAACTGCATTCTTGACACCTACTACGTTTCTTCCTGGGCATCCCAAACAAGGCCCAGAGGTGCCTTTATCTTGGGATCTCTGGAAATGATGGAAGAATGAGTTGGACTGATTTTCATGCTCCCTAGCTAATAGCGGGGCTGGGCATGGACTTGTTGTTTTACTACGCTAGGAACGTCTTGGCCTGTGCTGAGCTTCCTGCTTTTCAACAGCAGAGTGAAGGGTTCCTGGAAAACTGGGCTGCATGCAGGTTAGCCTGGTGGAGAAGCTCCTAATGAGGCACTTGTGGCTGCCAGCTGGCAGCAAGTAGCCGACTCGTTTGCCAGAGGCATCTTATCGGGAACATCAGCACCGCTCCCTTGAGGATTTCCAACATCTGAGAGAGGGGAGCGAGTGGCGAACCCAAGAGATTAAGAAGTTTCAGGCTGCGGCTTGAACAGATTTATCTTCAAAAAAGAGCCAGATAGAATAGGTCCTTTGATGGCTATTAGCCAGGCTGGGCAGGGAGGGTGTCCCAAGCCTGTTTGTCAGAAGCTGGGAATGGGTGATGGGGGGGAGGGTAATGGGGATCACTTGATGATTCCCTGTTCTGTTCAGTCCCTTTGGGACACCTGTTGGAGGACAGGTTACTGAGCTAGCTGGACCATTGGTTTGACCCAGTCTGGCTATTCGTTCTTATATCTCTTTCTTGTTGGCGACCGCTCCCAAAGCTAGTGAATACTGAGAGAGTCACTTCTCTGGACTGCGCTGCAAGGGAAGTTGGACAAAATACATTAACTAATCCGCTGTTTAGGGTATGTGTCAAGGCTGTTCCCTACTCCTGCACTCCGAGTGCAGGAGGTGGGGGCCTGCAAGCTATTTTAAAAACAGCCTGCCACTAAAGGCTTGACACAGCTCCCCATGGTCACAGATTCCCTGGCCTTGGATTGATATTGCTGCTACCATTGAAATGCAAAACCCCCATTGAGCACCCAAGAAGGTGCATTTGGGATTTTTTTTTCCTGTGGGGTACCCTTAGGCTCTTTAAACCTCCCTCCTAGTAGTACGGCTTGCAGTCATAGGCATGTGCACACAGAATCTCCTGCCTTCTAAGACACAGGAATCAGAGCATGGCCTTAAAAGGGTGATTTATTAACAGAACAAAGAAAATATGGTTGGTTGAAATATTGCCTGGTTGCTAAGTGTTACAGAGCAACTGGGGGAGGGGGGTATTAAAACGTAGTTTTACTCACCCAGCTGTAGTTCCAAGATTGAGTCCTTCCCTAGGCATGGATGTCGCTGGATTCTCCATTCCTGGCTCCCTAGCTTAATTCATATCTCCCAGGCTCTGCTCTGGTCACACAAAAATAGAAACAGGAAGGCCACTGCTTCCAATTCAAATCCCCACACTGTTTCCGTTGGCTCTCCTGGTTTCCTGCCAACTCACTTCCTGCTTCCCTCGCCTTAGTGTGGAGGTCAGAGGTTCTGAAGCCATTGCCAATGTACTCAGTGCACTTGACAACTCCAATCAGAGCCTGCCGCCTGTCCAGGCGGGCTGCCCTTCAAACACCCAGTGGATAACTGGAATACATTGGAAGGCGCATTCCATGATGCAATACATCATGGAAAGGATCTGGGTGTTAGTGGATTACAAACTAAATATGGGTGAATATGCACCATACTGGGA
This sequence comes from Pelodiscus sinensis, assembly GCF_052426305.1. Classification (NCBI taxonomy): domain Eukaryota; kingdom Metazoa; phylum Chordata; order Testudines; family Trionychidae; genus Pelodiscus; species Pelodiscus sinensis. The sequence continues at coordinate 10,050,929 of NC_143062.1, forward strand.
TGTATTAACACCATTCTGGGAGTGTTGTAAGCAAGATGCAAGTAGTAATTCTTATCAGCGCTGAGAAAAGCAGAACAACGTCCAGCCCTGAGCCCCGCACATCCGGAAAGATGTGGAGAAATTGGAGAAGGCCCAGAGGAGAGCAACAAAAATAACTGAGAATCTAGAAGACACAACCTATATGGAGAGAGTGAAATAATTGTGTGTGTGTCTGGATGGAAGAAGAGAGGCCTGAGGAGACACACATATGTCTTAAAGTACATGAAAGGTTGTTATAAAGAGGAGGGGGATAATCTGACCTCCTTAACTGATGAGGAGACAAGAAGCAATGGACTTAAATTGCAGCCAAAGAGGTTGACGTTGGACATTAGGAAAAACTTCCTCTCAGAGTGGTTAAACATTGGCATAAATTGCCTAGGGACGTTGCAGAATCTCCATAATTTCAAGAAAGATGTGGAGAAATTGGGGAGGGTCCAGAGAAGACCAACAAAAGTAATTACAGGTCTAGAAAACATGACCTTTGAGGAAAGACTGAAAGGATTGGGCTTGTTTAGTTTAGAAAAGCGAAGACTGAGGAGGGACATGATAGCAGCTTTCAAGTACCTAAAAGGGTGTTAGGAGGAGGAGGGAGAAATATAGTTCTCCTTGACCTCTGAGTGTAGGACAAGAAGCAATGGGCTTAAACTGCAGCAAGGGAGGTTTAGTTTGGACATTAGGAAAAACTTCCTACTTGTCAGGGTTGTTAGCACTGGAATACATTGTCCTGCATTTTGCTTCAACTACCCCAGACTAACACGGCTACATTTCTATCACTATTGCCTAAGGAGGTTGTGGAATCCCCATCTGTGGAGATTTTTAAGAGCAGGTTAGACAAATGCCTTTCAGGGATGGTCTAAGTAATATTTAATCTTGCCTTAGTGCAGGGGACTGGACTAGATAACCTCTCGAGTTACCAGCCCTATGGTGCGGGGATTCTACGTCTAGATCTAGGAACACAGACTGCAGGTCATTCTTATGCAAATCTATCTTGGGAAGCAGCGATGCTGAAAAAGTTTCTGCCCCTCGAGCGCCAGAAAGGGCTTTGGTTTCACAGCTTCCCTGTCAGCAGGCAGCACCTCCCTGCTGTGGTACTGGGAACAGTCCATAGGAACACTTATAGCTGCCTGAGGGTGGGAAATGGTTCTGGGGGTTAAAGCAAAGGCTTGGTAGCAAAGGGCTCTGGGTTCTGTTCCCAGCCCTGCTGCAGACTTCCCTGCGTCTGTCCCTGAAGTTAGTTATTTATAAACTGTTCAGCTGCAATTCCCTACAGATGCCCTACAGTCCAAGGCTGCTGGTGTATACTCGGAGACCCCCCCCCCCCCCCGACTTCATTGGAGTTACTCTGGATTTACAAGGGCTTGCACGAAATTGGAACCTGTGCCTCTGTCAGTTCTATTGTAGACTGGCATCATGCACCCGCCAGAGAGCTGGAGCCCTGGGGGCTTGAAACGTGTTTTAACGGTACGCCGTGGGCAGGGGATGTAGTGGACAGAGCTTTAACTCATATGAGTTTGGCCCCCAGTGCTGGACTACTCTGTATAGAATAAATGCTGCATGGACGTGTCTAAGCCCTGTGCTTGGCTACACTCCGTTTCCAGCAAAGCTAGTGTTGCCTTCCAGAAAGGGAGCCTGTGGGCTGCTGGTGTTTACATCCAAGATCCAGTTCCACCATTGAGAGCAATGGGCCTACGCAGCAGCTTTCAGATCTGGACTGAAACTCTCCCGGACTCCAGAAAATTCCAATGCCAGGTTTTGCTGGAGGCCCATCTCTCTGCAATTCTGGATAAGGGCGGAGGGTGGGGATGATAAGCACGTCACACTGGCTCAGACCTTGCGTGAAACCAACATTGTGTGCAGCCCTGCCAGTGGAACCCCACTGCCACGGTGATCCTGCTGTAAGTCACCTGCCATGTTCCAGGCTTTGGACACCACCCAACAGTCAGTAGCTGTAAAACAGAGACCAAAAAGCTTGTTCTCTGTGTTCTAACATCCCGGTGTGCTCTGTCCAATGGGACTGACAGTCTTGCTGGACCCCGGAAGGGGCGTGGCCTCAGCCAGAAGGGGTGGAGCCTGGGGCTACGCTCCCCCAGGAGTGCTCTGTGCCAGGCTCTGGTGGCCCTTTTGAATCACCAGGTCCCGGCACAGTTTTGTACTTTGCTCCTTCCCCCAGCAGTGGGCCTGGCCCCATCTTTTTGGTACTGCTCTTCGGAGTTTTCGATCTTTGGGGCAGGAGCTGTCTTTACGCTGAGTTTTCCTGAGCACCGAGCAGATGATAATGAATGAGGTGGTTTCACAACTGCAGTCGGCCTTTCTCAGCATGGAGTGATGTGCAATATGCTTTTCTCAACCCCCAAACTCCCTCTCCCCCAGTGATTCTACTTGGACACGCTAAGCAGGGCAGGTCCACTCGTGCCTGCAGTGACTCAGAGATGGGCAGGCCCTGAAGACAGTGGAGGTGGCAGACCATCACTTGGCTGCAGGGTAAGCAGGTTTTGTCAGCCCCACTTCTTGTTTTAGAAATGTGCATGTGGGAAGTAGAACAGCTAGGTCCTCCCTGCTCCCTGAGGGTAAATCGACACCTTGGGAAACCCCAGCCATCAGCAAGGGCTTGGGATGTGTAAAAGGGGTGTGCTTCTGAGCAGGAAGCTTGGATCCCCGGATCCCTGGCTGGCAGCATGTCTCATGCACTTCCCGAGGGGCTGTGTTCCTTGCCTGGTGAACGCTAGTGAGCAATTGGTGGTGTAAGCCGGGTGAAAGCTCCCTAGGCCAGGCCGAGAGAGGGCTCGTCGTGTCCCGGTCAGCACACGGCTGTAGATTGGCTTTGAGATTTTCTCTATTGCCTCAGGGCAGGAGTCCAGCCTCAGCTGATTGGCAATTATTCCAGCAGGCTGGAAAAATCAAACACATGTTGTGTAATAGCTTGAGCACCTTGTCATATTTTTTTCTTCCTACAGAAAAGGAACCATTTTGTTAAAAAAAAATTATAAAAAATGATTGTTTTGGAGGAAAAAATTGCCTGGGCTGGGTTTTCCCCCAAATTTTTTTCTTCTGCTGTTTCCCCTATTTTTTTTCTTCCCCCTTTTTTTCCCTTTCTCTATTTTGCCACTGAAAAGAGAAAAATGGGAAAAAACACAAGTTTTCAGTGTGTAACATCCTCCCAGATTAGATACGTTAATTACTGTTTAAAACAATCAGTTAAACTGCTCTGGCTGGGTTAACCAATTACCCAGTAAACATGCTGGTAAGGCTCATGCTTACCAGGTGACCAGGTAACTGTTTACATCCCTACCGCAGATATTAAAAAAGCCATTTTCTACCCTCAAAAATCTTGTTTGAAAAATGTCAACCAGCTCCAGCTATCGCTTTGCAAAGCAGTCTGCTCTCCGCGGACTCGCCAGACGAGCAGCATATCTACTCTGTGGTAAATCTGGCATCGCCAGTCTTAACAGCCTTTCCTGCTGCATGGGAGCCCAGGGGCCATAGGAGCCCTTATCCCTGGAAGAAATGTAATTAGGAGTGGAGCAATCAGTCCATGTGACCATGGGACTCAAAATTAATCAAGAGGGCATCAACGCAGCATGTGCTTCGCCGTAGAAGCTGAGAATATAGGATTCAATAGGTTGTTCTTCACCGTCTCCATCCAGAAGTTCAAACATAAGCCTGAATCTAGCTCTAGTTAATTTTCTGAGGGAGCCATGTGGAAAGTTCCCCTGCACAGCTGGAGAGAGAAACCACAGCTACTTTCCTACTGGCTGTGCTGTGGTGCTTGCCGCAAGCAAAAGTCTGCTAGTTCATGGCTGTGCAGCGCTTCGCCACTTGGAGCATTCGTGCCTCTGGGCTTTGCAGTGGGAGAAATTTCAGTTCTCCTCACAGAAATGACTGTAGCGTAGTTGTGCTGGATGGGAATGTCTCCGTATGTGACATTTTGGTAGCCTGCTGTAGCTCCTTCTGCTTTTGAGGGGCTCGTTTTCCAGCCATTGAAACTCGAGAGGACTGGCTTGGCCTTTGGAAGATGCTGAAGTCAGACCTTCACATTCTGTCCACGTGTATCTTCCATGGCAACCACATCTTCAAAGTGGCTCTTGTCTCTATGCCTCCATCTCTCTTTACTGCAGCTTCTTGCAAACCCTCATGGCTTTATCCTGAGGCTGTCCTTGTCGGGTGGGGTGGCATCATTCCCATTGCACAGATGGGCAACAGAGTCGCAGAGATACTGATGCAATCATCTAGATTTGGAGGGCACGTGGAGCCATTATGACGCTCTAGTTTGAGCTGCATCACAGGCTCCTAGAACCCCGCTCAGTGATTCTTGTGGCAAGCCCAGAACCTCTGGCTGAGCTAGAGAGTCTCTTTTAGAGACCAGTCCAACCCTGAGGTCCAGAATTCAGGTGAGACAGACTCCACCACACACTTAGGTAAATTAGCCCAGCAGCAAATGAATTTCACTGCTAAAAATTGGGCTTTTTTCCAGTGCAGCTTCAGCTACTAGTTGAGAAATGTGGCCAAAGTCCCCTGCAAAACAGTGGCTTCAAGTCTGAGAAGGTGAGGGCCGTTAACCGATCGCTTTGGTTTGCTGACTTTCCAAACCCAGACTTTCCAAAAATTTAATGGAAAAGTTGTTTTTCCAAAAGGTTAGTTGGCAGTTGAATACAACATTTTTTTTTTTTATTTCAAGCATTTTTAAACTTGTTTAAGTTTTAAAAAAGAAGGAATTTTCCAACGGAAAAGTCTTTTTGAATGGAAAAAGGGGAATGCTTCCTTTTTGAAAATGCTGGATGCTCCCCCCCCCCCCCCCATCTGTAACAAATTTCACAAAATGAACAAAGATGCAACATAAATCAGCCTGAAAAACCCCCAGAGTTGGTTTGGGGACCTTCACTCCAGAGGTACCCGAAGGCTAATCCACAAGGCCCTGATACAATCCGTTACAGAAGGTGCTTTGACAAGGGCAGTACGAGGAGATACCGTACCAATGTGACGCTCTTCCTGTACTTGAGGCCATTGGTGTTTGGGAGACGCTCGGTTTGACCGTAAAATCAGGCACCTCCGATCCTGTTTGCTTCTGTTTGTTCTTTAGTGTCTTCTCCATATTGCCCTGGCTGAAATCTCTCTCTTCCAGCAAGGCTTTTCCTAAGCTTGAATTCATTCCCATTCCTTGCCTGGCTGTGCGGCAGAGCCCTTCCTCTGCAGCATCACAGTCATTTCTATAGCAACTGCACGTGCGGCGGTGTAATAATGTCAGATTAGGGCCACTTCATTGTACATGACAAAAGGAAGAGATTCCCCAGCTGTCGGGGTGAAAATGATTTGCACACAGGCTGGTTAGCTGAGGGCGAGCCAGCCTTTTGAGATGCAGGGGATGATGTTTATTCAGTGCGGTAGATGCTTATTAATGATCATTATTTGATTAAGCGTCCTAGCCATGATTTGCTGGTGCTGGGGAGAGGTGATTTCTCACACATGTATCCTGTGAACTGGGAAACAAAGCCCCCAAGTAGAGAGAGTTTGTTGTCCTAGAGAGAGCCTGAACCATTATCACAGATCCAAATTTGGACTGGCCTCTGCAGCTCACCCCTCTGTTCATCATGGGACTAGGGCGGGGTGGGCAAGGTAGAAATGAGGCCCCCTTCTGCTCTGCCACCAGTGTAAATCCAGAGCTCACCAGTCCTCTGATGCCAAAGCCTTTTTCAGCAGCAGGAGCTTCTTTCACGCCATCCTCCGCACCCAACGGTGTCTAGGGATGAGAGGGCAGTTCAGTCTCCGAGCTCCAAACAGCCTTTGGTTGCTCGGCTGGGGGGCCTGCCCACCATGGGTCAGGACTGAACCAGAACCTTGGGCACTGAAAACACAAGCGTCTATGACCTGAGTAATGGACTACAAATTCCCTAACCCAGCGGTGGGACTCTGTGGGCCTGCAGGCCACTTGGGCCCATTGGGGTTCCACGTGTGGCCCATGCACAGGGTTGCCAGATTCCACTGCTTTCCGTCTGTGTCGTTTTTCTCCTACCAGTATGACCCAAGTGACATGCATGTGAAGTGAGGTGCATGCTGACTGCACACAGCATTGACTGTGAGAGCCGGGCGCTCCCCCTGCAGCCAATCAGAGTGCTGCTACACCAGGGGTGGGAAAAGGGCCTCCGCAGGCCAGATCCAGCCCACCAAGCAGGTTGATCTGGCCCACGGAGGCCCTGCCGCTCCCCCCGCCCCTAGACCAATCAAGGTCTAGAGACTGGGGAGCGTGAGGTGCTTAGAGTCAAAGGCAGGGAGCGAGAGATTTGTGCTCTCCCACCCCCAGGCTAATCAGGGTTTGGGGGTGGGAGGAGTGTGCAAAGTGTCCTCCCGCCCTGCAAGGAGTGTGGCACTTCTAAGTGCCCTGTGCTCCTTGCAGGATGGGGGCAGGGTGGGAAAAAACGTCATGTGCTCCCTCCCGACCCTCAAGCCCTGATTGGGCAGGGGGGAAGGAGGGAGCATGTGCAGTCTCCTCCCACTGCCAGGGACACAGGAACCTAGAGGGAACCTAGGTGGTTCTCGCTGCGGGGGAGGGAGCAAAGATTTCACACGCTTCCCCACCCACAGACCAATCAGTGTCTGTGGGCGGGGAAACATGGAAGTGTTCTGCCCCCACCCTTTCCACCTGAGCAATTTCTCAAGTGGCCCCCGGTCAAAAATTATTGCCCACCCCTGTTCACAGTGAGCAGCAGTGCCCTGACTCAGGAGACCATGTTGGTTATGACAATCTTGTGGTCATTCATATGGCCCACTCACTTGCTCACAACTACCTAACCCCCCGGACAGCAGACTTAACCTCTGAGGACAACCAGTCATGAGAGGGAGCCAAAGTCCTATGCTCTGGTTACTGGCGTTAGACTACTATGGGGAGGGCACTGTTGTTGATGCTGACACCACTGGGCTCCACCACCTAATCTGGAGGCTGCTTCTTGAAGCATGAATGCTTGTAGCTTGATTCGTACCTCCGGAGGCCTTGTCCAAGTTAGGCGGTGGTGCTCCTACTTCAGTTGCTTTTACTCGGGGTGGTGGTTAGTGATAGAGCATAACTAGAATTTCCCCTGACTTCATGTCTATCAAAGAGATCAATCCTCAGAGACTAATATGATTGCCTGAGCATTATTTTGGATAATTAGTTGTCACATTTAATGTAATTGAATTAGCAATAAATGCAGAAGCAATTAAAAATGCCCAGCTGAAGTACACTTTTCCATAGGAATGAACTGTTCCTAGGGGCTAGTTTGGAAGGGCCATGAGGAATGGGGTTGGATCCAGAGAGTCTCTTAAAGATGCAAAATCCAAAGAGGTCAGATTTAAGACCTGAGTTAAGCAAGTTTGACAATAGTGATTTCTGGGGATTTGTTCCATTGACCATCTGAACTGGTCGGTGGGGTGGGCTTAGTGAAATATGGCGTGTTTTGTGCTGGGGAATGTTTTCAGTTGTGAGATCATGGTGGAAGAAGACAAATATGATCAGGAACTCTAGATGCTCCATAAATGCATGGCTGTTTGGCTCTACGTGTGGAAAGTCTGGTTCGTACCTGAGCACAGCAAAGCCCAGACACACTGCTTGCTTTTTTCCAATACTGGGCCACCCACGTCTTCACTCTAGGAAATGTAGTGGAAAGCATTTCTCACTGGCTTGTCATTCGTCCGTTAGTCTACTCTTTAGAATAGCATGAGTGTTCACAGTGGACGTGTTCATACCGCCTCTTCAATGCTTTGAGAGTTATCCAGTCAAAGAGCAGAGACAATACCATGTAACCGTGCGGACCACTCAGAAAGCTGGCATAGCAAATTGTGAACAGCAGTTATTAGACGGAATAGTCTTGGACTAATTTACATGGAAGCCATAAGGTGAAATGCAGACATAAACCGTTCATGAGTATGTTCCAAGTAACACACAAATCCACAGACATAAAAGCCAGTTCATGGAAAATTCTTGAATGGGATAAATTCACTGAATTACCTGCTGTAAATAATCAGTTCAATTCTGAACATACAGGTGAGTGTTTTATTGCTTGAAAAACTAGTGGCAGGTGCAAAATCAAAATACTTTTTCATCAGTAAGAGGCCCTCTTATGGATCTACACCTGTTGTTAGTAGAGAGACCTGATTAAAACAGATTGGACAGCCAATTTCAGCCCTTGGAGATGCGCGTGTAGTGCCCCTGGATTTCAGTGGGAGTTGAACAAGGCTTTTGTGAGGGAGCAAAATAAAGTAAAGGTTTATATGTGTGTCTCTTTCACAATAAGTCAAACAGCCTGGTTTGTAGAAGCCATTTGTCTAGGTCAGTGGTCACCAACCAGTAGCTCAGGATCTACTGGTAGATCCTGGAGCCTCTGAGCTGATCCGGATTGGTTTGGCTGGGAGGCTATCAAGTGTCCCTCCAACCACTGCCATTGTTTTCTTGCCCCTGCCTTGGAGCTGCCCCCCAGGAGCCTTCTGCTTGCTCTGCCGGGGGAGGGGAGTGGGAGGGATGACAAAGGATGGAGTACTGATGTCAGGGTGTCCCCTTCCCACCACCTACACAGCATGAAGAGGGGCCGGACCTCAGAGAAGGGGCCGGGAAGGAGGCGGGACAAGGGTATTTGGGTCTGAGGTAGATCCTGGATTGACTTACATTCAAAAGTGACCTTGTGCTTAAAAAGGTTGGAGACCACTGGTCTAGCTGTATGTGTCAGGGCACATTGATGGCCCTCACTCATAGCCATTAATTTGGCAGCTATTAATTAGAGAGAATTATGGCCGGGCTGTGATTACAGGGAGCCATGACAACGTAGGGGAATTCTTATTACTACAGTCACCACTGAAGTGATGCACAAGGTGGTTTTTTCTGACCTAGGCCAGGTCTACATTAGACCTGGAAGGTCAGGTTAAGGAACGCAACTCTAGTTATGTAAAATACATAGCTGGAGTCAGCTTACTTTGAGCTGAGCTTGGTGCTGTCTTCACAGAGGGAGGCTGACAGGAGCAAACGCTCCTTTCGGCTTCCCTTACTCTTCACGAAGAGTATGAGTACCTGCATTGACCGGGGGTGCCCTCAGCATTTGATTTAGCGGGTCCTTACTAGACCTACTAAATCAAACTTCAGAAGATTGATCTCCAGCACAGCAAGTGAAGATGTGGCCCTACTAACCATGAGCCATAATTGAGTGGGGTCCAGGGTAAAGAGGCAAAACAAAGATGGCTTCCAAACAGAGAATTTGACAGTCCAGGGGAGCTAATATTGTTTGTATGATGATGTGTGACTCAGTTTACCTATTTGGTATCTTGTGCATAGCATTAAACCAGAGGGAGGTTTTAGTAAGGAAACAGACAGGATCCAAAGCAATGAGAGAGGAGGCTTTTTAAAGGGAGCTATTAACTGGGGAATGCCCTATCTGGGTCCATCCAGGCTGACAAGGTTTATTCTTCCCTCGGATCAAAGGGGATATTCATGCTACAGAGATTCTCGCATGATTGAATGGGTTATAAGCAGTACCTGGCTTTTGGGGGAGATGCAGACACTGAGGGAGAGGGAGACTAACAAGATTTTTGCCAGAGACATGGGTTACAGGGCAGTGGGGAACTGACTAAAATTTGCAAGAGAAGATTGTGATGAAGGTACAAGCCAAGCCCCCTTTTTTTTATTGGATCCCTTTGCTGCTGTTGCTATTTATTTATGGTAGTTCCTAAGAGCCAGCCAAGAACGGGACTGGCGATGTGGAAGCACAGGAATCGCTGGTCTCTGCCCCCGGACAGCTTCCAATCTCCATAGACAACCCAGACGTGGGTCGAACACCCCAGCAGAGCGAACAGTGGGATTACGACAAACACTCTGTTAGTTCTGGGATTTGTCGATTGATTTGTTCAGGGTGGGGTTATTAAAGTGGGGTTCAATGAAATGACAATAGAAGGAAAGGGGGTTGTGGGAGAAGAGGTAAGGGGCAGCATAGAATGGGGAATCACTTTAAACAGCCATGGGTTGCGGGCTCCTGGAGGAAAAGAATATTCGCTGGGCCTGAACAAGAGCAGTTGTGGTAGGGCCAGACAGCTGCACCCAGAGATTCAAAAAGGGTGCCCATGTCAAGGTCTAAAGGGAGCTAAAGTCCAGCTTGATGTATAACTGAGTCAGCCTGGAACAAAAGTACCCGGAATATTGGGTTGTAATGTAGACTGGCACCCTCCACTTCCAACCGCCACATTGCTTGCTTTCTACTCTGCCGCAGCCATTTGTGTGTGTGTTTTGACACATCACCTGGGTAACACACTGACTCATGGCATGATAGAAGCACCCTCAGCACTGGCATTACTCAACCTCTGTCCCTTTCGATGGTTTCAAACCCATCTTGTGGGTTCTCTTTCCCTAGGAAATGACTCAGCAGGCTTTTGCCCAGGCACTAAACTCTTCCTCTGGCACCGACATGTTAACAGCGGAGCCACAAACGAGAACCTGTGTGCGTGTGATTGCCCCTGGCATTTGTCCGTGTGCTGGTTTTAGGTGCATTTGAGTCATGAGCTTGGAGGAACAATGCCTACGTTAGACACGGTTAACTCTTGCTCCAGAAAATGGCAGCTGTCTTGACAAGCTTATGTCTCTGTAGGTTCATTTGAACCTCTGCATCCCTGTGTGGGCACATCCTTCATGTTGTGTGGTTTTCCTTCCTGTAGGTCAAAGGCCTTGGAGAGGTTGGCTGGTGTCCTAGTGCCCTTATGTCAGTTCTGCACAATGGAGCTGTGGGAATAATTCAAAGCAAAGAAACTTTGTTGAATGTGTCCTCTCTCTACACTGGCAGAATGTCCAGGTTAGCTCAGATTGATTAATGATTCAGAATTATTCAGTGAACTCTTTCTCTAGTTGCAGTAAATTCATGGAGGCTAGGTCCATCAATGGCTATTAGGCAGGACGGGCAGGGAGGGTGTCCCTAGCCTCGGTTTGTCAGAGGCTGGCAATGGGCGACAGAGGAGAGATCACTTGATGATTCCCTGTTCTATTCACTCCCTCTGGAGCATCTAGTATTGGCCACTGTTGGCAGACAGGACACTGGGCTAGGTGGACCTTTGGTCTGACCCAGTCTGGCCGTTCTTATGTTCTAATGACTAAACTGCAAAATTCCAGTTATGTAGCTTAGCTGGGGAGTGATCACATGACAGCCTTGCTGTTCCCAGCTTGCAGGCATATAAATTACTCTTTAATACTCAGTTTCGGGAAGTGGGGGTTATTTTGTATAGAAAAATGAATCTGAAACTCCGTTTCCAATAATATTTGAGGATAAGCTGAAAACCGGAGAGGGGGGAAATGTCAGAAATGGAAAGTAATGTTTTTCCCCGTGTTTAGAAAAGAAGCGATGGTTCAGATTGAATGTTTTGCACATCAGTGTACACTGAGGTTTGTTTTAGACTAGTTCAGGACCAGCCCGGACAAGGGAAAAACCATCACAAGTTTATTATCAAAAGTTCAGATTTAAGAAATTGTGAGTGAGGATAATGAAAGCAGGTGACATATAAAACAAAAATAGAACATGCTTTCCAGAGACTAAATTTAGCAGGATAATCACTAGTCTAAATACACCTTAAATGTTTTCTGTGGCATTTCAACCAGGGCTGGTTGTGATCCTGTTTCCGTTAATGTAATTGCTCAAGTACTTCCCTAGGGGTGTTTGTCTTTTTTGCCTTTTTATATCACCCCAAAATTCCTCATCTGCCCCAGACAGGACAACATCATTCAGTCTCTTGTCTCTGTTGACCTCACAACCCGCTGTGAATGGGTCTTCCACAGGATAGGATTACTACGCTTAATTTGCAAGGCAGACCAAGCAAGACAGGCGCGTTTACATCCTTTCTTTGGCAGGAACGTGTTGCCAACCTAGCCTTGATACTGACTTGGAGAGCATATTTTCATTGTGTACATAACTCCTTGCATCGTATCTGGACATTCTTTTCACTTAGTTATTAATGACTCGCCTGACCCTGGCTTTCATTTAAAATCAGACCTGGCATTCTTTGGTGAACCAGAATGCATGGATTGGGATCAGGGTTCTTTTGTTACTCCCTTGCCAGCGGGCAACGTCTGAGCAGTTCATAGAATCACAGAACCCTAGGGCTGGAAGAGATCTCAGGAGGTCATCGAGTCCAGCCCCCTGCTAAACAAAGGGCCAGTTCCAACTCAACCAAAGTTCTAGGTGTAGCTGAGTGGCTTGGCATGTAAGAAATTGAAGAATCCACAATGACAGTCAAATTCTTGGCCTCCTTCCCTAGGAAAGCATTTCCTGGGATGTCCTTCCCGACACCGGTATTTCTCCAGCCTGGTTCCACCCTATTTTGTCATATCCACTGAATCTCACTTTTCTGAAACTTGATGGATGTGTCCGACCAAATCCTCTGCTGATATAGACATGTGAGAAATGCCATAGAAATGTCCCCTCCACAGCTGCAATGAATGTGACTCCTGGTGGTAATTCCACCTTTTTCTTTTGCTTATCACTTCCTCTACCAGAGCCATTCAGCCCCAAGTCTTCACTAGGGTGAGCCACGTTGAGATCAGTGAGTCTCCATTGGTGGCAGTGAGCTGTGGCGCTCAAGCCACGTTCTCCTACAGAAAGTGCCCGGCATACTTCAGCTCGCCCAGGTAATGCTCATCTGCTCGTGCCTCTTCTAACCCCAGCTGTCAGGTGCTGGTGGTTGTTTCTGGTGTGTCGTACCCAGTACCTGGCTGTCTGCAGTTCGCCAATGGCTGCAGCTCTGCTGAAGCTTGTGGAGATGGGCCAGGTGACATCGGCAGGGAATTTAGCTCTTTGGGAGCAAATTGTCTGATTTCTTTGGCAGGGCTGGTTGGAAGCGTGTGAGAGATGCAGCCAACAAGTCCCTTCCTTGCAGGTCATCAGATACTCAGTCATTGGTGGCTACTCCTCAGCTGTTGTTTCTCAAGAGCTCTCCTCTGCCATGCTATTCCCCCAAACCCCGGGGCAGCCAGATATTCGGCCTCTTTTGGCTCCCAACCAATAGCTTTTTCCTTACTCCAGAGTGAAGGGCGCCAGCAGCCTTTGCCATGCGTTCCCCCACAGCATGGCCTAGTCATCCCTAGCAGCCTCGAGTAGGATGTGCAGTTTGGTGACTAGGGGCAGGCTGGGAGCCAGCCCTGTCTGTGCCGCCTCTCTGGGGCCAGGGGTGGAGAGGTGTCGCTCGCTGGCACCTTAGGCAGCGAATCCTGCAGCAGACTATGGCTGTTGTGTTTATTTTGCACAGTTGTTGCTGGGGGAGGGGAAAGGGAACCAGGAGAGAATTATGTCACAAAACCACCGGGTGCATCGATTTCCTGCTCCCCCCTCCCGCCCCCCACTGAACAGAGCGTTCTGGCCGGAAGGCCAGCCAAAGCGCTGTCAGCGGCTTCATCTTTGAGCCCCTTCGCAGGCCGTGTTTACCAACGCTCCCGTGCACCACAGCTTGGCTCTGCTCTGATACAGCGTCAGCTCCCACGGCGCCTGCTGAGCCAGGGAGAACTTCCAGCCGCCTCTCTCGTGTTGGGTCCCAGCGATTGTCCTTGGGGGAGGAAAAGGCAAGACACAGCTCTGAGGAGAAATAAAATGGCGGTTGGCTGCTGCATTGGCTGCTCAGGCGAAGCGACAGGTGGCTGGAGCTGCTGTTTTTTCTTTCCTTTCATTCTCCCCCCGAGGGTCAAGGTTTTTATTTAAATAAACCCCACCATGCTACATAGCTCCTCTTCCACCCCCTCCCCAGCAGGACCTGCCCTGCCCCCGGTCAGGTGAGCGTTAGCTGGAAGGAAATCGGGCAGCGGGGACCCCGCAGGTCAAACTTTCCAAGAAGCGCCCTCGTGCTTTCTCCGGGCTGCCTCTCAGGCTTTCCGTCCTCCTCACAAGGTCACCGCCACAGCCTTCAGACCCTTCCCTGCTGGGCAGAGAGAAAACCCAGCTGGTCTGCTCCGCCTGCCACTAAGCCCCAGTCTCACCCCTGCCTCGTGCTTTCCTCAAGCTGCTCCTTGGCTCTTGCCTGATGCACAGCCCCTGGGAGGGGATTCCCAGCTGGATAAAACGAGCAGCGTGGGTAGCTGCTCGGGCTAGTCACCTAAATATGTGCCCCAGGGTCAGGTGGGACTGCACCCCTAGCAACTGCAGCCGTACTGCTAGTATTAGCACGCTCCCCTTTCTACAGCGGGTCTGGGGATCCCCCTCCGGCTACCGCATGGAGATGCCTTTAACTCGTAAGTGCCTTAGAGCTCACGCCCTCTCTTTGGCACGCACTGGTGCTGCACCTGGCACGGCGGAGCCCCAATACACCTCTAACCATTCTGCTGAGAGGTATTGTCGGGAGGGATCCCGACTGCCGCTCTGGGACGCAGGCCACTAGGACATGCCCTGGGATCATGCTGCTGATTTGAAATAAATAATCCCTGCAGCACTTAGCATGCTGCTGGGCGTCCCTGCCAACGGGGCAGGACCAGCCTCGCTTGTCTCTTGTTCTAGATCAACCCAAATGCATAAAGAACTAGACGATTTACCCACCTATTCCCACTGGGAAAAGCTAGAAGTGATTTGCAGAGCAAACTGCAGCTACTGTTTTTACCTCTTCACAGGATGTTGTAGAAGCTATTTCATATTTAGCTAGAAGCCATTCTGTATAACAAAAAGCCATTTCAGTTTCTTGTGTCTGCACGAGGGAGTGAACTGGCCTTCACCGAGGTGGGGAGAGACCAGAGGGATGCGCTGTTGGAATGTGTTAATGAACTATTTTGAGCTGAAGCTCGAACTCCCTTTTAACCTGTTTCTTTCTATGCTGATAATAATTCCTCTTTGAAGTTCTCTTTGATTTCTTGCCCTGACGTCAGACTTGTTTGGTTAAGGGTATAAAATACTAGGATTGATTGTATTAAGCAGCCTTACTGGACCCAGCTTTGCTGGGACCACGTTTGGCTCACTTTGCTTTTATTGGCCAATAAAACTGTCTGTTTAGCCGCGTAAACTGAGTGAGGCGTTTGCTTCGACAATGTGCTACGGGACACAGGCTGGTAGCACAGAGCGGGAGACACATTCCTTTTTAAAACCATGTTTAGTTGGAATGTAGAAATAATGATCTGCCTGAAGTTAGTTGGGGTTTTTTAACTCTACATACACGAGTGCCTCAAGTGAAAGGCTAAGAAGTCAGGACGTTGGTGCTCCATTCCCAACTTTGCCACTGATTCACTGCACAGTCTTCGCCTCTGTCTTCTCTACAGTAGGGGGTAACGATGTTGCCTGCATCATGTGGCTGCATGAGGCTCCGTTCATCGAATGGAAGATGCTATCACAGTGGTGGGGGTGTTCGGCCGGATCATGGGACACCTGGTGCAAAGCAAGGGGAATTGGCCTGTTTCTCCTCACCTTGGCTTTGAGGAGAAACTGAGGGGTTGGGTGGAACTCAGCTGATCATTCCACTGGGGAGCTGTCGGCCGCTAGATAATCTGAACCCCAGTGATTAAAATGACAACCCTGTATTGAAGAGCCACTGAGCGTTGGCTTTACTTTTAAACAGCGCGGATGGCGGCGACGAGGAGAGATCCTGGTTTCAAGTTTGTGAACATGCACTGTGATCCAGAATTGTTCTGCTGTTTCACGTGGGATGCCTGATGGACCAGGTGAGTCTCGTTGGCTCTGAGCCGGAGTAGAAAAGGGCTGTAGTGCCGTGTAAGGGAGAAGGGGAGCCACCTGAGGTTTATGGCTCAGGAGTGCTTGGGAGTCATCATTAAGATGAAGCCTTGTCTATACTTACCCGGATGCTTTGGAGATTGATCTTCTGGGGCTTGATTTAGCAGGTCTAGTAAGGACCTGATAAATCACATGCTGATGATGCCTCCATTAACCACAGTACTCCACAGGGTAATGAGGAGTAAGGGAATCAACAGGAGAGTTTCTCTAATTTGGGCCACCATGGAAATTCGATTTTAAGGTTTGTCAACTCCAGCTCCGTGGTTCTCCTAGCTGGAATTGCATATTTTGAATCAAATTTCTCCCCCAGTGTAGACCTGGCCTAAGAATGAAGACAAGGTGCAAGGAGTGAGTTTTAGACACTAAACCTTCGTGTGTGTGTGTTGTATTCATTGTCCGGGAAGTCCTGCGGTGACTCCCCTTCTCCACAGTCTCACTGCTGCTTTGTTCAAAGGTTCACAAGTGCTTTGGAAAGGGTGTTTGGGTGACAATGTTTGTCTCCTTCCCCATGCCGCTGAGTCACTTGACCTCTTCTGCCTTCTGCTGTTCCTTCCCTGTTCTCTATTTTGAAGGGAGGTTGGTGGGCAAGGCAGAGGAAATGCTTCCTTCCCTTGGAGAGGATGTGCCTGAGGAGTTTCTGTTCTGCTTTCTGTGGTGAGTACAGCACCGTACTCTCCCCTCCCCCCGCCCCCTGCTTTAGGTAACCACTGGACTATAGTGGCTTTGTCAGCCCAATCCCATCGCATTGCAAGAGTAGCCCTTGCGGTGATTTGGCCATGAGCAGTCCCCTGTGTGGGTTTCTCTTCCCAAAATAGCCATCAACCCCTCACCTCTGGCAGTGAGTTGTAATGTGTGGGGCCTGATCCCGCCCCAGCTCTGCCCAAGAAATTCCTGATGAGACACCCTTAGGTTGGGCAGTGACGCCTGCCACTCTGCGGGGCTAGGATCCACCGGGGTCAAGGAGAAACCACACACGGGGCCTGGGGGGTTTGTCTCCCCTCCGGGATTCAGGCCTTTCTGTGTGAATTGTAAATCAAGCCCAGCTGTAGCCCATGGCATGTTCGTATCTTCAATGCCCTCACCTAGCTGCCAGATAGTTGTGCTGAAATTGCCCAGATTGGCTCCTCTCTCCTGCTTGTACTGGGTTCGCCGGCCCCTTTCCCATGGTGGTCTGTCAGGACTCCGATGGGTAGCCGGTGGAGTGAGCAGACGGGTGTGACGTGCTTTCTTGCTCAAAAGCCAGGCAGCTGCTTCTTGGCCAGAGACGCTGTATCCATGGGCCGGTCCAAGCCCAGGTGGCAGGCATGCCGCCCAGAGTCGTCCTCTCGCTTTTGGTGCAGAGCTGAGTTCTTGCCTCCGTGTGGGCGGGCGAGTGGAACTGCAGGAAGGGGCTTGGGTTTTAGGGGGGATTTAGATGGGTGAGGAAGCAGGGCCTCGGGAATGCCAGCCTAGTGCTGGTAGCCCCACATGTTGATGCCTCAGCCCTGCCAGCTTCCAGCGTTGCTCTTTGCTAATGAAACCTTTAGCAATCAGACCTACCACACTCACTGGGCTGAGGCTAATTCTGTCTGATCTGTATTTTGGGCCGGTAACCACTGCACCCAATCAGAGGGCTGTCGCTGTTGTGGCTGGAATCTGAATGCAATCACAGAACCTTGACCAAGCAGCAAAGGGATCCCCTGTCCCTCCTTGCCACAGAATAGGCCATCAGCAGCTGATCATTCCTCAGTGGTTAGTGTGTAAGTGTTTAATGGATTTCACCACCTCTCTCTTCTGTGAGTAGCAGTGATGATCAAACAGCGTGTGTGCTAGAGGGGGTGGGAGGGAAGGTGGTTTAACAGACCAAAGCACAACAAAAGGAGCAAGCATTCTGGCACAAACGACCAGCTTTCGGCGTACAAATAAACAACGTGTTTTCCTCCGCCCCAACTGTCTTCCCCACGGCAGTGGTGATGAGTAAGAGCGAGATTGTATCGAGCATTCTAGACGCTGAGCTGATCATGGATCCTGCCAGTGGCGCGGGGTTAGAGATTATAGTCGCTTTGTGCGGTGGTTTAGTGGTCGTGTCACTGTGTCAACGCAGGCGTGTGTGGAATGGGGGTTTCTTACGCAGACCTGGACCTTTCTGGACAGAGGCCAAGTTGGCTGAATCTCTGTGTCCTGGTCTTCTGGTCTCAGGCTCAGACCCTCGCAAGTATTGAAGGGCCTGATTCAAAGAGTTTATTGAATGCAGCAATCATTCTTAAATAATGCCCCACGTTCTCCTTAGTCCAAATACTAATGACTTAGCCCCAGCACTTGTCCCTTCAGAGCAGGGAGCCACTTAAGCAATTGCTACTCCTTGCTCCCAGTGTAACCCCAGTTCAAAAGAGATTCGTGGGCCCTGAGTCAGCATAATGTATAAGCAGATGTCTTGCTAATCACATGATTAGCTCCATTGGCTGCAGTTATGGTCCCATCTTAAGCAGCTTGCTGGGCCCAGAGCCTAAATCAGAATGTTGGAACATGAGAACAGCCACCCCGGGTCAGACCAAAGGTCCAGCTAGCCTAGAGTCCTCTCTTCTGACAGCAGCCAATACCAGGTAATCTAGAGGGAATGAACAGAAAAGGCAATCATCAAGAGATTCCACCCGTTGCCTATTCCCAGCTTCTGACAAACAGAGGCTAAGGACACCATTCCTACCCATTGATGGGCATAGTCTCCATGAATTTCTCATTCTTTTTTGAACCCTATTAAAGTCCTGGTCTTCACAACATCCTCTGGCAAGGAGTTCCACAGGTAGATTGGGCATTGTGTGAAGAAAAAGCTATTTGTGCCATTCATTCTGCCTTTGCGGACTGACCGTTTATTGTCTGTGGTTGGGAATGGATCACTGAAATAGATGTGAATCTATCTGATGGTCAGGCAGAGCAAATACTCGGAAGCAGGGAACAGGTCTGACTGAAGAAAGAAAAAAGTGTCATTTTGCAGGAAACATTTCACTAGTTTATGCTGGGCCCCGTGGGAGCTCAGAATGACTCTGGATGAAGCATCCCTGCCAGAAAACGCAGAGGACAAGAGCTGCACGAGTACAGTGCAAGCAGACAAACCCTCAACTTCCTCATCGCAGATCTTGTTCCTAACACAGTGTAATCAACACAGCTGGCAGGTGGTGCGTATTGCGGGTGCGTACGACTTTCTGTACGCAACAGGCACTTGCTGGATTGTGACTGTTGCCAGGGACCAGGTATCTGTAAATAAAAAATAATAATTTAGCAACTGTAGTGGAAACATTCAACGTTGTAGGAAAATCTCTGCACTGGAAAAACTGCTTGGATCCTTTCCCCTGATGGTACCTGTTCGTAAGCCCCACCGGGGTCTGCAGTGGGCTGTTTGCTTCAACAGTATTGCTCCTCCTGCACTTCTTGGTCTGTATGTCAGCCTCTATCGGCCCCCGTTCTCTGCTGCTCAAAAACCATCGCTGGGTGGAGAGAAGCCGCCTTGTTGGCGTGCTCAACTCTCCCAGCTGCTCTGCAGAAACAGCCAGCCAGAGGGAGATTTCACTCCTCCAACCTCCCGGCTTCCCGACATAGCATCTTCATCTGGTGAGTAGGTAAGAGGAGCAGATGCCCGCCTCGGGAAGCCTTCCAGTTCCGTTGTGCTTGGAAAGCCAAGGCGCTCCATCCTGGCAGCGCTAACTCAGGATCCCTCGCTCCGTCACGAAGCTGCCACCAGCACAGCTGCTGCTCCGTGGGGTCCACACTGTGGTGCTGAGCAACCCGTGGGCAGGGCACAACCGAGAAGAGCCCGGGAGCTCTGCACTTGGAATGCGAGCCTTTCATGGCCATTCAGACGTTGCTTGGGCGGCAAGGGCCTTGGCACCTCCCAAGAGCCATTGAACCATTCATGAATGCCAGTTGGGTCATTTGCTCTCCTCAGAAGCAAGCGTGGGACACAGTTAGGGCGGAATCAAGGCCTGAGTCCCTGACACTGCGGTGAAGGGGCTTGCCCCTGCAGCCCCCTGGAATCATGGACTCGGAACTGAAGGGACCTTGAGAGGTCTAGTCCAGTCCCCTCACCTCACAGATGCTTGAGCTTGTATCCACCTTCTTCAGGTCCCTATTGGCAGCTGGGGGATGGGGAGGTGCAAGACTGTTCTGGCCCCAGGTATGCGCCCTTGGGAGACTAGTGGCTTTGGAGTCGTCATGGGATGTGACGCGGACAATCTAGCAGCTGCTGCTGTTCTCTATTTGCAGTATGACAGTATCCAGAGGCTGCGGTAAGGTTCAGCATTTCACTAAGCCAGATGTGGGTAAACCCATAGAAAGACATGGCCTGGAGTTCCAAGATACCTAGGTTCCTAACTTCCATGGATTTCAACAGTGCGTAAGTAGCTTTGTGGACCTTGGTGACGGTCCCTCCTCTGAAACACTTACAATTAACAAAAGACCAGACACAAGTATCAGATATACAGTGTGTGTGTGCGCGCATATCCTCTAGCTCTCTACCTAGGTAAGTGTACTGGAACGTGCACACAGCTATGGACACAATGATATCTCGTCTACTCTACTAACCTGATCTTAGTTTTATTCCTGCAGCATCATTTGCTGTGGTATCTGGAGATTTAAACAAAATTACCGTACAGAAATTCCCCCCCTCCCCAAATTGATGCTTCTGTGCAATCTGCCATTTTGTCCTTGTGACCATAAAACTCTGCGTCTTTTCAAACACACCTGGTGGTGTAATTCTACGGTTCTGTGGTCCCGTTGGCCTGAGTCGCATTTTTTAAAAAAAGTGTCATTGGGGAAAAATCCTTTGTAGCTACATACAAACGTCCTGGAGTTTGCGCTAAATAGTGAGGGGGCAAACTGCGCTTGTGCCTTGCCAGGGTCCCAGCTGGATAGCCCACTTGTACTGTGTAGGTGATGTCTCGGAGTTAGCTCCTTGGCTTGTGGGAACAGATTTAGGTGCTACCTCCACTCCGTAAGAAAGTGCGGAGAAGTATGCATGAGACAACTTGAGAGGCCAGACAGATTTGCCTGTGGGGGACAAGGCTGTGTCTTCACTCTGTGGAAGATGGATGCTGCTGCAATCGATGTTCTGGAGCTCAGTTTAGCATGTCTAGTTAAGACCTGCTAAATCAAATGAAGAAGGTGCCCTGGCCAGCGTCTGGTATTCCTGCTCTTGTGAGGGGTAAGGGAAGCTGATGGGACTGTTTGCTCCCATTGTGGGAATACTGCCAAGCCCAGCTTAAGGTAAGTAATTCCAGCTACGTATTCTATGTAGCTGGAGACGCATACCTTGCACTGAGCTGCCGGGTCTAGTGTAGACCTGGGTGAAGACAATGGACTGACGCCAGGTCTATACTAGACCTGGGAGGTCGGCTTGAGGCACATCACTCCAGCTACGTTAATAATGAAGCTGGAGTTGACATACCTTAAGCTGAGCTTGACACCATTTTCACAGTGAGAAGCCGATTGGAGCAAGTGCTCTCATCCACTTCCCTTACCCCTTGAGGCTGCCAGGAACACTGGCACTGACCAGGGGCACCCTCAGCATTTGATTTACTGGGTCTTTACTAGACCCACTAAATCAAATGGCAGAAGATGGTCTCCAGTGTGGCAAGAGGCGACGTGGCCTGAGAGTCAAGGGATGTGAGGACAGACCCTTAGCTGGTGGATCTGCCCCCTGAGTTCTTTTCCTAGCTCTGCTGCTAATCTGCGATTCAACCCTGGACATGTTATTTAAGCTCTCTGGTTCCCCATCTGTAAAACCCAGCGATAATGATGGTTTCAGAGCCCAGAGGGGAAGGTAGTGGGGGCTGCCGCTGTTGCTCTTTTTCTGCACTTGCTAATAAGACACTCGGTGGGATGCCATCGTCCTGGGAATGCTCAGAGAAAACTCTTGGCGCGAGCATGACAGAGGTGGGGAGCAAGAGAGCAGCATTTGGTGGACTCGTTCTTAGGGAGTAGGATGAGTTGGCCCTGGCTAATCCGAGCCTGCCTCTTCCCTAAAAGAAAAACAAAGAACCGGCCTCTGCATTTTTTTTCTGAAATGTTACTTACGTTTATTTATAGGGCTGACAATGTAAAGGGAGGCCTGAGGCATCTGCACATGTTACCAGAGAGAACTGACAATGTACTTCCTCTTTGCCACCACTTATGCACTAGGAGCTGCCGCTCTATTTTCAGGTTTCCTGTTCCACCCTGTAAGTGTCCGTTTGCATTACGTTGTCAGTGTGGGTCTGGCAGTAACCGTGTCCGAGGCTGCCAACGTGAGGAAATGCAGGTAGTTCCCCACAGAACTGTGACTGAAACCGTCCTCTGTACAAGATGGCGGCTGGGTCAGTGAACTCGCTTCTGAGCCAGGTTTGCCCCAGACTGTCCCGGTGGCGCAGCCTCTGAGGATGGGGACCGTTCTGAAGAGCTGCCGGTCGGAATGGTTCCTCCCGGAGCGTCCCCCTCGGGAGCACGAGCGTTGGTCAGTGTGCACGCAGGCAGCCTATGTTTAGAAACTGTCTCTACTCCGGTCAGTCAGGAGCCGGGGCATGGCTGCATTTGGGGCATCTCACTCTAGCTCCCATCTGTGCTGTTGGCTGTGGAATCCCCTTCCTCTGTACTCGCGTCTCTCCCCTTCCCCTCCACTCATGCACCCAAGCGCGTGGCCAGGGAGGAAACGGCAAAATGCTTCTGGGTTGGTCTGTAGGCAGCTCACAGGTACCACCATCGCCTTCCTCATGCGCAGGCTTGGAGAGGTTTGCTCTCTTGGGCCTTCTCTCTGCTATTCTTCTGGCTGCTTGTTCCTTGAGATTCTGGGATAGCTACCGCATGACTCCCTCAGCACTGCTCTTCCGTTCCTTCCCCGTCGGGTACCCCATGGTGGCACTGTGCCGCATGGGCGCCTGCTCCCCTCCTCCCCACAGATGCTGGGGCTGTGACTGCCAATGGCCTTTCCCCTTGGCTGTGGGCCAGGGGCAGCGCCCGCTCCCCTTTGCTGCTCCACTCCGTTAAGGTGACACGTGTGGTTTCTGGAATTCTTCAAGAACCAATTCATCGGCATCTTTGTGTGCGCCCCCAACTCTCCAGTACTCTGAGCACAATATTTCGCTCTGTGACCATCTACGGAGCTAGTGAAGTTTTCATTTCGGTTGCCATTGCAATGTCCCCAGGGTGATGTTCTGAGGGCTCTCTTGGTGAGCTGTATCTGCTTCGACCTGCACTTCATGGGAGAGATGACGGGGGCAAGTAGCAAGGTGTTTCGGTATATGGCTAGTAGCCGCCTTTCCGGTCCCTGCTAGTCTGTGAGCCCAGGCAAGCCCACAGAACTCTCAGCTTGCCTTGGATTTAGAGATTCACCCCGGGGAAAGTTGCCTTCATTCAGCCCAACTCCTCCTGGTTCACAGGCTTTGGCTCCAGGGCCAGCCCACAACATTTTGGCACCTGAGGCGGGGAGCTCAAATGACGCCCCCATAGCCCCTTGCTTGGGCCAAAACTTTGAAAGGTCTCAATTCTCTGGTTCCTAGTGGTGCCTCCCACAGTTTGGCACCTGAGGCGGCTGCCTCAGTTGGCCTCATGGTAAGGCCAGCCCTATTTGGTGCTCACATTTGACATGGGAGCGGGCTGGTGAATGGGACAGAAGGTTTTTCAACTCCAGTTCTCCCCTGGCGTCTGAGCCACATCTGCCTTAGAATCAGTGTGTGCTCTGGCTGTTGCGTGTTTGTCCCAGTATTTGCACCTGTTGCCTCCCCCAGAATAACCCGGGCGTCTTCCAAGACATGCCAGGAAATACTCTTCCTTGGGATTGCAGGTGATCTAGGCCCTAGTTCAGCAAAGCACATAAGCACAAGTGTCGAGTTTGTCACGTGCCAACAGCCCTATGACTTCTCAGCTGAGTGGAGCAGTCTCAGAGCTTGACTAAACTGCTCTACGAGAAGCTTGCAAACTCCACCCCTTATGAAAGCTGAGGGCATCGAGTTCTGCTGGCATCAGCCTACATCCAGTGTGCAGTTTGTGGTACATGGGGAGACCTCTCACATCCAGATTATATTGGTCGCTAATCCCGCCTGGCACCTCCCTCCAGGATTTCAGTGGTCACATGAATGACTCTCCCCAACTTGTTCTCAGCATCCCTGTTCCAACCAGCCATTGGAGTTGGTTGGCTCGGGTTTCTGCCTGCCCTGACTTCCTCTTTGACTTGCATGTTTCACTTCGGAGCCAAATCTCTGCCATCACCCTGTCACCGTGCATAACGTTCTGAAAAACACTAGGAGCAGTCTGGGACTCTTGAAACCCCACCTTGCCTCCTTGCGGGGGGCTCGTCTGCATTGCAGCCAGGATTCCTGTTGGGCAGTGCAGAGTTCCGACGAGAACAGTTCATAGAATGAATAGCCCATCCCTTTCCTTCCTGTAAGACAGGAGGAATTTTGAGGTCACCTTGCTAATTGCATTACTGAGGTACCTGGATGGCCCCCGTCACTGGGAAACGGCAGCACCTTGCAGTCTTCAGTGCATTTATCCTCACAGGACCCCCTGCAGCAGGGTGGTGCTGTTGTCCCCATTGTTGAGTTGGGGCCCAACTCTCTAGAGGCATTCAGGGGCCTAAATCTCTTTGAAACCAATGGGAATTAGGTGCCTTTGAGGCTTGGAGTGTAACTTGCTTGGGATGGCTGTGGGGAAGCAAAAATGGAGCCCATGTTGCCCAGGGACCAAACTAGCTCTGTCCTTCCCTCTTCCACACTTCTGTTTCTCTCAGCACCCTGGTGAGGGAGGATGGGCATTATTAATATGCCCATTTCACAGATGAGAAAACTGAAGCACAATGGTGCTTCAAGTGACTTGACCAAGGTCACACAGGCATTCAGTGGCAGAGACAGGATCAGAATGAAAGTCCTGGCTCCTTAGCCTTCCTTTAATCAACCAGCAACATCCGCTTTCTTCTTGCTCCTCCACAAATACTTCATAGTGACCAGAACCATCTCCTTTCTATGCAGAATTTAGTGCTGTCAATGCTGTTAAACAACAGCCCCAAGAAGCCAGCAGATGGGGCAAATATTGGCTCTTTCTGGCACTCTGAAAAGAGACACGATGGTTTTTCTGGAGAGTTTCTCCATGAAGTCAAACTCTGAGGAGCCTGTGTTAAATTTCAGCCCCCACCTTGTTGGAAATGGCCTTTGAATGCTATACTCACTTTCCTCTGGCAGAGAGGGCGCGGAGCAGGTAAGACCCTGCCTGAAACAGACCGAAACACACCAAAGCCAGGCAAGTGGATGGGTTTTGGCTTCTCCTGTGGCATCACTTTAAATCCAAACCCTGTTTGGCCTTTGGGTCCGATTTAAGGGCATGACTTAATATTTGCCCATGGGGAAGCCTCGTTTCACTGAGGCGGAAAACACAAGAGCTGGATAAAGCGTTATTGTCTTCTCATAGAAATTCTTCTGTCCTAGAGAGCACAGCTGTGAGAGACAAACATGCCTTTCTTTTGTGGTGTGGGTTTTAAAATCATGGTTCGCACAAGGAGGGACCCTAGCGCTCTGCTGCTCACTTTGAATCTGGAGCAACTCCTAATCCTGAGCAGCTCCATTGACACCTAGGGATTTAGTTCCAATTTAGCCAAATGGGAGTTTGGTCACTGACTTGAGAGCACTCCGGACATAGAATCATAGAACCACAGAGCTGGAAGAGACCTCAGGAGGTCATCAAGTCCAGCGCCCTGCCCAAGGCAGGACCAATCCCAATTAAATCAACCCAGCCAGGGTTTTGACATGGCCCAGATGCCAGAGTGACTGGGAAGAGACTTCAGTTTTCTGTAAATAATCCCCCCCTGCAACCAACTTAAGCATGTTGCCTAACTAAAGTTCCACCAACTTCAGTTGGGTTACACTCATGCTCAAAATTAAGCACATGCTTCAAGTGCATTGCTGAATTGGGACCACAATCTGTCAGGCCCGTCTTGCGGTTCATAGGCAGGCAAAATTCCTGCACAACAAAGGTAAGGCCAGGCCCACGGAGTGTGTCACGAGGCCTCCCTCTGTAGGAAATGTGTTCCAGGAAACCACCTTCCTTTGCGCTCTAACCCAGCAGGGTTCCCATGGAACTGAAAAGCAAAGAACAAAACAGCCAGGAGAGGTCTAGCTGCTTTGCGAAGATGTGGGACATGAATGCAGCTGTTACTCCCCAGCAACGAGGAACTCCTTGGGTGATGTCTTGGCCTGTCTACTGGCTCTCTACTATCACCACCAGAGTAAATACTTAATAAGCCAGCTCCTATGCAATCTCCCCTCTAATTTTTTCCATCGGTGTGTGGAAAACCGATCCTTGGGGCACTCCACTTGAAACCGACTGCCAACCAGACATTCAACTGATGATCGCTACCCGTTGGGCCCAACAATCTAGCCAGCTTTCTATCCATCTTACAGTCCATTTATCCAATCCATACTGCCTTAACTTGCTGGCAAGAATCCTGTGGGAGACTATATCAAAAGCTTTGCTAAAGCCAAGATATGCAAACATGACTCTCTTTTGTGGTGTGGGTTTTAAAATCATGGCTCGCACAAGGAAGGACCCTAGCGCTCTGCTGCTCACCTTGAATCTGGAGCAACTCCTAATCCTGAGCAACTCCACTGACACCTAAGGATTTCAATATCTAGGGTACGTCTACACTACATGGCTCAGTCGACAGAGCCATGTAGATTTGTTTATTGGGCAAAGGGAAATGAAGCGGCGATTTAAATAATCGCAGCTTCATTTAAATTTACATGGCTTCCGTGCTGAGCCGACAGACAGCTGATCAGCTGTTTTTCAGCCCAGCACGCTAGTCTGGACGCTCCCCTGCCGACATCAAAGCCCTTTGTCGGCAGCCCCGGTAAACCTCATCCTACGAGGAATAACGGGGCTGCCGACAAAGGGCTTTGATGTCGGCAGGGGAGCGTCCAGACTAGCGTGCTGAGCCGACACAGCTGATCAGCTGTTTGTTGGGTCAGAGCGGCAGCCATGTAAATTTAAATGAAGCGGCGATTATTTAAATCGCCGCTTCATTTCCCTTTGCCTACAACCCTAATATACATGGCTCCGTCAATGGAGCCATGTAGTCTAGACACAGCCCTAGGGACTGGCTTCCCCATGTCCACAAAGCCAGTCACCTCATCATAGAAGCTAATCAGGTTGGTCAGGCACGACTTGCCCTTAGTGAATCCATGTTGACTATTCCTGGTGACTTTCCCCTCTCCAAGTGCGTCAAAATGGATTCCTTGAGGATCCCCTCCATGATTTTTCTGAGGACTGAGGTGATGCTGACTAGTATGTAGGTCCCTGGATTGTCCTCCTCCCCTTTTTAAAGATGGGCATTGCATTTGCCTTTTTCCAATCATCTGGGACCTCTCCCGATCTCCATTTTTCAAAGATAATGGCCAAATGCTCTGCAATGACATTTACCAACTCCCTCAATACGCTTGGATGCATTAAATCCAGACCCACAGATTTGTGTATGTCTAACTTTTCTAAATAGTTCTTAACCTGTTCTTTCTCCACCAAGCGCTGCCCACCTCCTTCCCATACTGCGTTGCCTAGTGCAGTAGTCTGGGAGCTGACATTGTCTGTGAAAACAGAGGCAAAAAATGCATTGAGTACTTCAGCTTTTCCCACATCATCTGTCACTAGGTTACCTCCCTCATCCAGTAAGGGCCCCGCTCCCTCTCTGATCACCCTCTTATTGCTAACATGCCTTGTAGAAACCTTTCTTGTTCTCATCCCTTGCTAGCTGCAATTCCAATTGCTCTTTCACCTTCCTGATAACTCCCCTGCATTCTCGAGCAATAGATTTAAACTCCTCCCTAGCATCTGTCCAAGTTTCCTTTCCACGTCTTGTAAGCTTCCTTTTTGTGTTTTGTGGTCGCCTACCATATTTGCTTTTCTTACTGCGCATCGGGATGGTTTCTTCCTGTGCCTTCAATAAAGCTTCTTTAAAATACTGCCAGCTGTCCTGGACTTCTTTCCCCTTCATGTTAGCATCCCAGGAGATCCTGCCCATCTCTTTCTTCCATAATATTTAAACATACATATCATGAATATGGTATGCTAGTAGCTGGCGGGCGCCGCAGGGGCACTCACCCGAACAAGCGCACATGACCTCAATATTGGTGCACAAGACAAAACTCACTTCACTCACGGATGGAAAATCTTAGAGGGAACGCTGTTCCCAGGCCTGCCGATGGAGCCCAGTAAAATTAAGGGGCTCCTGCGGTTCCCTTTCAACAGCACTACTGTAGCAGTGTGGCAGCAGGAGATGCATTTGGGAGGGAATGAACGTGGTGGCTTTGTACGGGAAGGGTGATTTCACTCAATACCATGAAACTGCAGTTCTCCCTTCTCAGAGAAAAAGTGGAAGGTGTTTGAGTCCCAATTCAGCAGAGGATCCCCGTTCTGAAAGGGAGCTTGAAGTACTTACGTGTTTGCCTGAATCAGGGCCTTAAATTTGTAGAGTGGTTTATAATGGCCAGATCCGGCCTGTATTGAAATCCATAGGGGCTTTGCCACTGATTTCAAAGGCAGCAGAACAGGAATAACCCTTGAACATACGAACGGCCAGACTGGGTCAGAGCAAAGGTCCGTCTAGCCCAGTGTCCTGTCTGCCAACATTGGCCAATGCCAGATGCCCCGGAGGGAGGGAACACAACAGTTAATCCTCACATGATCCCTCCCCTATCACCCATCACCAGAGAAACCAAGTCTAGGGACACTTAGTAGAAATTAGCCAAGGTTGACTGATGTTTGCAGCTACATCAGAGCAATATTTGCTCAAGACAACATAAGAAATCTCTACCTTTTTTTTTTTTTTAAAAAAAGGAAGTTCCAAAAAGTGCCTTGTCTGAGTGTGAGGGGGCTGGAGCAAGCTAACGATTGCCTCCAATGTTCCGTGCTAATTGCCTTTTTCCACAGTTGGGTCTCTTCCTCCCCTCTTGAGATCTTGCACCTGTTTGAATTGTCATCCCCTTTCTGGGCAGCAGCTGTCTGAGTGACGTGCATACTTCTGTTCAGTAATGTCATGGCCCCGAGCTTCCCAGGTGTTTCCAAAAAGAATAAAAACACCAGAGAAAGTTGTAGTTTTGCAAAATCCCAAATAGCTCCAAAGAGTTTCTGAGCTATAGTCCAAACAGCATCTGGACAAATTCCTTTTCAAGACCTTGCAGCATCCCCCAGCCAATATTGACCGAGTGGGTCTTTGCTCATGAGAACTTATGGCCAATGAATTCTGTTAGGGGCCACCGGACTCCTCATTTTTAGCAGTCGCAGAATAACACCGCTCCCGCTCTGATGCCAGCCATACTCACACGCCAAGCCTGGTGAGAAATCACTCCGTTTGGGTCAGGAAAACAAAAGAAACGTACAATTTTTAGTAGGAAGGTTTCTCGACTGGGTGAAAGGTACACCTGGGGCAACAATTCTGAGGTGTTGCAATGAGGTTTACAATGGTAAATACCTGACCATTGTGTGAGGTGCGTGGATACTAGAGTAATGGGAGGGGGGCAAACAGTTACCATGGATGGAGCAACTCTCCCTGTTACACGAGTGTAACTTAGGGCAGAATGAAGTAATCTCTTCAGACAGAAAACCACCGATTTTCCTATCCCCACCGCTTGCACAAAAGCAGTGCTGCAGATTTGGGACGCCCTTTCTCCACAGGCAGAGGCGGAACAGGTAGAAGGGGTTATTTTATATTCTCGCTAAGAAGAGCACGTCCCACTTGAAACCAATGTGGAGGACTACACCCAAGAGCGAACCTTCGGATGCACGCCCGAAGCAGCCACCCACGGAAGGAGAAACCCTCACGGAGGAAGCGGATGCGGGGGGACTGCTCTCCGATGAGTCACTCCCGGGTGTTGGGCAAGACGGCAGCACCACAGCTGCTGTGTTTAGGGAAGGATGGTAATGAGCCGCATTGCCCAAGCCCCGCTTGTTGTGACACAGGGAGGATCTTTCGCAACAGTCGAGGCGTTCATCATGAGCCCCTCTCTTGACAGAAGTGCCAACACATGTAACTCTAAGTGACAGAAGGGTTGTGAAATGTATTAGCAACCAGAGGGTTTATTTTTAAACTAAACCCATTTGACAAACTTGGTTTTTTCTCCCTTATAAGTACAGCGTTTGAGGTCCCTTTGCAGTGCGCAGGGGAACGTTGCGGCTGGTCGCCTGTGCCGGCCTGGGGTGGGAGGAACACACTCACTCCCCGGCAACACATGCCACCCACAGCAGAGAGTAAACTCTTGGTCTAGCCTCTCTCCTTGTCTCTCCCCTCTGGAGGGATTTGGCCCTGCAGTGACTGAGTGGGAGGGCCACACCGTTTGGCCCTGTGTTCTTCCGGGTGAAAATCACCCAAGCAGCAGTTTGAGCTAAATCCCTAAGATATTGAGATCACGAGCACTAGCCAGGTTAGTTACTCCAGTCTCAGGGAGAGGGGGCATAGACAGAACCAAAGGAACAGCTGATTGTCCCATCCACAGCCAGCCTTGCCAGAACCTAATTAGATGAATCCTAGGAAACCCTCTGGCCTGTTGTCGATTGCTCGCCCGCTGGCAAAGCAAGCCAAAGAACTCTTCACTCAGTGGGGGCCCGGACCACTCAGGAGCTGGCCCCTAGGGCTCAGCTGTTGGGGTACAGGGTTGCAAGAATGGCTACGGAGAGGCAACCTCCTCTAATAATCCCAGTTTCCCCACCATGCAGGTGAGGTTAGGGAAGTCATGTTTGGTGGTTCCCTCCATGTTTTAAAACTTCAGGATCCCTTCCCCCCTCCACTTCTCTTTCTAATTTACCCACCCCACCAGGGAGGCATCTGGCACTGCGTTAATTACCCAGAAAGGCCGGGGTGAAGCAATGATTTCTTTTTGCCTGCTCTCGCCCCCTGTGGCCTGCTCCAGGCTTGTGCGGGAGGGACCGTTTTTGAGCAGCAGTGTGGCAGGCTGTTGATATCAACACCCTACTGGTGTTCTCTTGTGGCCTGTTCTATATAATGATCCCTGCTACTGCTTCACCTGCCACCCACAGGGCTACCCATGGGGCTACCCCTGGAGAGCCCTCCCTTGAGGCGCTGTGTCTTGCCACGGTGCTGGACTGTACGTTCTCTGGCACAACAGGCAAATGGCCACCCAGGAGCTGATGTGGAAGTTCAATGAAAGGTCCCCAGGGCAGGGATGTGTGGGAGGACAAGCAGCCCCAGCTGCCTCTGGCCCCATGGAACCACCAGGCCTGTCTGCAGCAAGAAAAAAGCTTTGCCTGGGAGGAAAAATCCTGCACCCAGGCTGCAGCTGGCACTGCCCAGATACCACAGTGACTTGCCCAGGGGATGATCCAGAAGGTGCCCCTCTCCCTTTGCTTCCTGGCTCTAAGTGTCTCGTCGCTTTCCAGGGAATGCATTACCTCCTCCTCCCCCCCCCCCATCTCTCTGTGACTTGCTTTGTCAGGTGTTAAATGGATTGTGACATGGGGCTGACCTCCGAGGCCCCGATCCATCACCCCCGGCGAAATGGAACGTGTCCTGAGATCCTCTTCTCCAGACTTCCCTAGGTGATGGGCTAGCTGGGTGCTCGGCTTGCAGACACACCTACCATGCCCCCATAGCTGACACTGGAGTCTTATGGGAGTCGGTCCATGTATGTGCGGCATGGCCTGGTTTCACGATGTGATAGATGCCCCAAGCAATCAGCAGGGAGGCGGCTCTGTGATCCTGGGGATGAACATGCTGGCCTGGGAGGCGAGAGATCCGACGTCTAATCTTGGCTCTGTCCCTGGCTTCTATAAGACCTTGGAAAAGTCCCTGATTTCCCTTCTCTGTGGAGATGGAGACTTGTGCCTGGCTGTGAAACACACGGGCAGCTACCGCTGGGCAGCAGCTTCTGCTTTTCACTTGTCTCGGCGTCTTAAAAAATCGCATGTGGGTTTTTTACACTGAATTTCAGAGAACAGTTTTGGGGAAAGCAAACCAAGGTGACGCCCTGGAGAACAGTTGGTCAAATGTGTAATAGATGGATTCTGATCTAAATATGGATCAGCTGCGCTCGCAGGGAGCAGGAGCGGCGGCTTGTGCGTTTCAGCGCTGGGCCTGCTACATGCTCTGAGAGTGGTCGTCAAGTTCCCATTGTTCTTATTCATAATAAACACTATGAAAGGCCCATCTGATGTATTGAAAGGGGTGAAAACTGTCCAAGGCACATCCTCCGCTGATGTCCAATGTCATGGCTCCATTCATACACCAGCAGAAGAGCCGCCCCTTTTGAGAGTGGCAGCTCCAGAATTGTGTTTAATTCCATTTGGAACAGCAGGAGGCAACAAAATGGGGCTTTGGCCAAGATGACCTTCAGTGCCTAGTGATTTTTGGGGACCTCGCTTCAAGGAACCCAGCAGGACTGATTAAGAACGTAAAAATGGCCAGACTGGGTCAGGTGAAAGGTCCATTAGCCCAGAATCCTGTCTGCCGACAGTGGCTAAGACCAGGTGCCCCAGAGGGAGCGAACAGAACAGGGAATCAAGTGATCCTTCCCCTGTCATACATTTCCAGCTTCTGACAAACAGAGGCTGGGGACGCCATTCCTACGTGTTCTGCTAACAAGTATTGATGGACCTAACCTCCATGAATAGATCTAGTTCTTTTTTTGAACCCTGTTAAAGTCCTGGTCGTCTGGCGAGGAGTTTCACAAGGTGACTGAAGAAAAAGGAACGGTCTCAGCACGGTCACTCCAAATCTCTAGGCACTGGCGGGTTCACGAGTTGCACAAATGATTTGTAACGAGTTATAGAATCTTAGGATTGGAAGGGACCTGGAGGAGTCTTCTAGCCCAGTCCCCTGCACTCAAGGCAGGACTCAGGATTTCCTAGCTAAGCTCTGAGAGGTGTCTGTCTAACCTGCTCTTAAATATCTCCAGTGATGGAGACTCCACAACCTCCCTGGGCACTTTATTCCAGTGCTGAACCACCTGTACAGTTAGGAAATGTTTTCTGATGGCCAATCTCTTCTCTGATCTCTTCCCCGTCTCTCAGCATGGCTGTGAGCAGATGATTTCCTTGAATTTATTCGCAATTGGATTTTATTTAGTAATTCCCTGTAATTGTTGGGTTGACCCGTGGCTTGCTATCCAAATTGTAAACCTCCCCCCTCTCGCCGGCAGCTGTTGCTTTCTTGTGACTGAGCATAAGTAACATGATAGTGTTTGTTTCCTGAGTGTGTGAGCAGATACGTTTTGCTTTTCGTTAATTCTCTTCTCTGGGCTGGGGTGTAAGGATGGCGGTGAGGTATAGGAGAGAAAGGTCGGTACTGGGAGCTGCAAGACAGTGTGGGGTTGCACCCCCAACTGGCCTATTTGACCTGGCCATTGATTTCCAGTCCAGAATCAGCGAAGGGGTGGATGGCAGGAAAAGGTAATTCCGGGGCAGCCTCCCTTGAGTGTGGTGGTGGCACGTTCTCCATCCACGCTAGTATGGTCCTGTTAACTCATCAATGTCTTGCCCAGACGGGCCTTGTGTGCGTGAACGGGAGGTTGAGTGAAGGGACATGAGCGAAGTGGAAACCTGCGTTCTATTTCCCGTTACGCTCTGGCCTGTTGTGACACATCAGCACTGCTTGCCTCAGTTTCCCCATGGGAAATGGGTCTTGTGCTGCCAGAAGGGCCCAGACTGAGCGCCTTGTCCCAGGCTGCTCTCAGACCCATGGCAGAATGCTCAGGGGCCAGGCAGGGTTCCCCATGCTGCCCCGCCATCCTGCCCCAGACTGGGCCTTGCTGAGCTGGGCCAGGGGACAAAGACAGCCGCTAAACCCAGGGGGTTGCTAGGCTCTAATGGAAGCCAGGGAAGGAGCAGCTCCCTCCTGCTCTGCCTCTTACCTGCTCTCCACACCTCCCTGTCCCAGACGGACAGACCCTCAGCTCACCCCTCTTCCCCTCCTGCTGCGGTTCTGAGCTGGGGGAAGGGTGGCAGCCTCCCAAGTCAACCAGGCCCCCCTCATGGCGGAAAACCCGTCTCTCCCCTGAGCCCCACGAGCGCCATCCGACCCCGGGGGATCCTGCAGCCCCAGCCTAGCCACTGTTTGCGAAAGCACAGTAGCAGCGCGCACCTCTCCAGTCCCCGGCCTGCCCACCGGCCAGTTCCCGCCAGGCTCCTAATCCCACAGTCCTTTGCAGACACACCGGATTGTGGGAGCCAGAGGGGGCCGGGGAAGAAACTAGAGATGGATTTCTGGTCCTGGGTGGAAAAGGGGGAGAACCCCGGCTCTGGGGAGGGCACCTCTGAGGTGAGAAGGGCCTCGCGCTCTCTGCTCTGTGAGGTTGGGTGGCTTTGCAGATGGATGTTTGTGGAGACCCATCTCTGTCTCGTTTCACATGGCCCAAGAATCGGCCATCAGCCTTCCAGCTTGTGCCTTGCCGCGGTTGGGAGGTTACTCCCGGATCTCCTGGCCCAGGCTGTTTGTGTGGCGAACTTTCCCCTTTTACATTGATTGCTTTTGCCTGAGTCTCACATAGCAACGCTCCCATGATTCATTCCACAGAGGTCAGCTCTGCTGCCGCCTTCCACTTCGCAGCGCGCTTACAAATCCATCGTCTTGCGTTCCGCTTCCCCGTACGCTGGTAAATCAGTGCCGTCCTGGAGGCCTGACGCCAATGGCCTTGTTCCAGCATCTCTAGCCGCCTCCTGCCCACGGAGCTTTGGTGGCACCCATCACACTAGGCTTTGGGTTACACATGAGTAGGCAGCTCCGAGAAAAGATTTATGTGAGGTTATCTACGTCAAGCATCCTCACCCAATGGTTTCCCCTGACTTGAAATGGGGACTTCAGGTGCTTTGATAAATAGAAGAATAAAATCTTAGGATGGGAGGGAAGTTTTTCGTAATGTCCAACCTATACCTCCCTTGCTGCCATGTAAGCCCATTGCTCCTTGTCCTGTCCTCCGACGTGAAGGAGAATAATTTCTCTCCCTCCTCCTTTTAACCACCTTTTACATACTTGAAAGCTATTCTCATGTCCCCTCTCAGGCTACGGTTACACTGCTGATCTTTTGCAGAAGAAGATATGCAAATTGCGCTCACATTTGTATATCTTCTTCCAGTTCTGTTTGTGGAAGAGGTTTTGCTGCTATTTGGCCCTGTGTAGATTGGGCCAAATGTCGCAAAAAAACCCTCTTTGGTAAGACCCTGTAAACCTTGATTTACGAGGAGTACTGGGTCTTGCAAAAGAGGGTTTTTTGTGACATTTGGCCCTGTGTACATGGGGTCAAATAGTGGCAAAACCTCTTCCGCCAAAAGAATCGGAAGAAGATATGCAAATCGTGCTCACATTTGCACAAAAAAAGGCAGTGTAGCCATAGCTTCAGTCTTCTCTTTTCCAGACTAAACAAACCCAGTTTTCAGCCTTCCCTCCTAGATCCATGTCTTCTAGACCTTTAATCATTTTTGTTGTTCTTCTCTGGACCTTCATCACTTTGTCCAAATCTTTCCTGGCATGTGCTGCCACTTTACTGCACCACAACTTTCTTGCTCGGAGATGTGAAAAATATGCCGCCCCGAGCACAGCAAGTTACAACGCTGAACTCACCAGGGTGCACAGGCTCCTGGTGCTAGGAGCTGTGCCCTTCGTTTGGACAGCCACGTTTTCACTTTAAAGCCCTGCCGCTGTAGACTTAGCCTGAGGTTCTTCAGCAAATATCATGAGACTTGTAATGAAATCGTGAGTGTTGGCAATCCCAAGGGCTGTTGAAATCTGACGTCTGGCCTCGGAGTCTCTGTTGTTTAGAGGAGAATAGCCACGCCAGGCTCATGGGGGCGGGGTTCTCTGCTCCTGGAAGGGGCAAGGCCTCAGGTGGAAGGGGCGGGGCCAGGCAGCAAGTGTCACACACCAGTTGCCCTTAGCCATATGGGGCATGCCCCATCAGCCCTTCAAGTCTCTTGAATTGCCAGGCCGTGGGGCTCCCAGCCCCCTTATCCCTGGGCCTGCAGTTGTTCCTTTGTAAACGGAGAGGACGGGCCTCTTTAACTGTAACGTTAACATCCAGCTTGGCTAAAGAGCCAAAAGACTACACACGTCTATAGCGAAGGTCATTAAAAAACCAAGATTGGGCAAGCCGGAGATCTGTTCCTAATTAACACCAGTTCCCATCCCAGAAATCATCCCATTCAGCAAAAGTTAATCATCTTTGCTCATACACCAAACTCACTCCAAGAGGGAATGAGTCACTCCCCTTGAAATGTCTGATGTTACGAAATCCAGTGTGACTGATGCAACAGATCCAGTCGAGGAATTCAAACTGGCTAGGAGCACAAAGGGCGAAATGCAGCCCTGGTGTAAGTGAAAGCAGCCCGTGGTGGCTGTCCCTGGAGTTGTGCAGGGTTGCACCAGGACAAATTTGGCCTCTCTGTTACTAACCCAGCTCCGAATGAATGGCTCAAGAAAGAATGGGGCGGATTTGTGAATGGAAAAGGCTGGAAAGGTGCAGTAGGGAGAGAAGAATGGAGGAAAAGTTTAAGTAAACAAAACAAAATTGCTAAGCCCAAGGTCTTCTCGGGTTCCTGGAACTGATTAAGTTTTCCTGGCCAGATGGGGGAAGGGCAGATCTAGTGCAGGAACAAAGTGATGTGCAAGGTACCTTAAAGCAAAGTGATCTAGTGTAAACTGCTTCCCTGAGCCATTAACAAATCACAGGCGTTGGGCAGATTCTGCTTGGCCCTGTGAACAGACGGGCAGCCTACAGCCGGCAGATGGATCACAGGAGGGTGACTAGCCCCTGTCCTGCCCAGCTGGAATAGAGCACAGACACATCCACCAGGCTGTCTGAGCCAGAGCTCCAGCGAGGCCTTATGGGATGGGGCTTGTGGTCAGACCGTATGATCTACATCGTCACCTGCTGGAGATTTGAACCACGGCTTCTCTGCAGCACTCCCCCTGTCTCCCTCCGCAGGTTAGTCTTACCTGTCCTTTGGGAAGGAGCAGACTGTCCGATGGGCAGCTAGGCACACAGCTGGCCCCGGCCTGAACAGGAGCACACAGTATGGATTTCTGCACTGGAAGGTTCAGACTTGGGCGTGAGTCGCAACGGTGCCAACATGAAGCCCATGGCCATCCACAGAACTATGCCGTGTTTGTACTGGTGTAACACAGAATCTGCCCTCTTCTCGGCTTTGCTAGTAGCTGAAAGTCCATGCTGTCTCATGGATGTGGCAGTTGGACCACGCACACTATCCGCTCCACCTTCTCTCTCCTGTGGGCAATGGAACTGACGCATGCACATTAGCTGTGCAGCCAGGAGTGGTGATTACTTGAGTTACTTATGTTTGGTGGGAGGTCAGAAGAACAGAAGCATGTCCGTGCTGGGTCAGACCAAAAAGTCATCTAGCCCCAGGTTGACTATGCATTGCATGGAGTAGTAATTCCTTTTGTTTTAAACTTGCTGCCTATTAACATAATTTGGTGACCTCTAGTTTTTATTCACTTGTTCCCATAACCTACGTTTTCCTTATTCACTTTCTCCACATTAGTCATGATTTTATAGATACATAAATTTCTATACATACCCAGCTATACATAGAAAATGATGGGGTTTATACAAGCTGAGCCCATCAAGAAAGCAATCTTGGAGTCATTGTGGTTAGTTGTCTGAAAATATCTGCTTCATGTCTAGTGCCAATAAAAAAACCCTAAGAGTGGGTTTTATTAGGAAAGGGATAAATAAGATGGATAATACCATATTGCTGCTATATAAATCCATGCTACCCCGCCCATATTGAATACTGTATGCAGATTGGATCATCCCATTTAAAAAAAATCTATTGGATTTGGGAAAGGTACAGAGAAGGGCAACAGAAATTATTAGGAGTCCTGAACACATTCCATCGGAGGAGATACTAAAAAGATTGGGACTTTTCAATTTGAAAAACAGATGATTAAGGGGGAACTATGACAGGTCTACAAAATCATGAATGATATGGAAAAATTGCATAAGGAAGTGTTATTTATTCCTTCAAATAGCACAAGAACTAGGAGTCACTCAATGAAATTACTAGGCAGCAATTTTAAAACAAACAAAAGAAAATATTTCTTCATGGTCAGCCTGTGGAACTCTTTGCTGGAGGATGTTGCAAAGGTAAAAACTATAGCAGCTGTGACAGACCCAGGGCAGCTGACTAGAATAGTTTGGTGGCAGGCAGACATAGCGGGAGCTGGGTGAATGGCTGAATAAATTGCCAGAGACTTCAGCCACGTAATTGAGGCAGGAAGGCACCTAAGTTTAATAGCTTGCCTGAAGCAGCAGGCTAATCAGGCACCTGCAGCCAATTAAGCCTGCGGGACTACTTTAAAAGGTTTCCCCTCAGGTAATGGTAGGAGAAGAGGAAAGGACTGAGAGGAGGAAGTGTGTTGGAGAGCTGGGGCTTGCAAAAGGAAAGAGTCACTCAGGTAGCAGGATTATGGGGGGGCTTTGCCCTAATCCTTTGATTTTGCCAGGATGAGGATGGCTCAGTAAGCTGTGACCCTGGCCTCTAGAAAAGGTACAAGGCAGTGTGGAGGGTCACAGCGAGCCTCTGAAGTACAAGAGAGACGGAGCTTTGCCACGCAGGATTTAAAAAAAAAAAACCTAGAGAAGTTTATGGAAAATAGGTCCCTCTAAAATGGTGCCCCTGCCCACACTGGATTTCAAGAAGGAAAAAAAACCCAAACGCACGCACGGGCCCCCTTTATTACATTCCCATTCTCTGACTCCCAGGCCTAGAACACTGAGACGTTATCTCACATAGACAAAATGTTCTTCTGAGTGCATGGGCTCAGCCATGTTACCTGGGTCATAGAAGTTTGGCTCTTCCTCAAAACCCCACGCTGCCAGCCCATCCTTTAGCATCTCACCTAAAGGTTTATTATCAAGTACTAGTGAGTTTGCTGGCTTGAAAGTCCCTCTGGGCCCCAGCCCCACCTTGGATGGGTCATTCGGGCTTTTGTTCAGAGCGTCAGATTGTAGAAATGTTACTCCAGAGACAAGAGCCACGAAGCAGGATTGAAAACAACATGCAGACAAGGCAGCTGCCTTTTGTATTCCCTTTGCCCCAAACACATCCTGTGCAGCACATGGTATGGAAAACCCTTAGAATTCAGTCCATAGGCATGGCCCCCCCCCCCAGTGCCGCCCTTGTGCCTTTCCATTGTACAGCTTCTGGGCCATGAAGCAGGTCTCAACCTGATGCCAATCTGACTGGGGATGTCACCAGATACACTGCACAGCTTGGGCAAGTCATCTGTGCCCTGTGTATCTCTAACTCACTATGCAGCGGTGAGAGAAACATAGAAACAAGATGCTCACAGCAGGGAAAGGATCACATTTTCACAGATGCCTTACACAGCACATCCGGCATCACTCCCGATAGCTCAGAGTGTCCCCCCGATTCCAAACTGCATCACACCCTCCACCTGAAATGGATGCCGAAAGGGGTGTCCCTAGGAATCGCAATGTAGGGTCCTGTTGTCATTACAGCTTTCAGTTTAATGTCACAAGTATTAATGTACATTTTATCAACTCACGTCTGACTACATCAAGCTCTTTATTAAGGCTTCCTTCATGTTCTGAACCTATTTTCCCTCTGATCTCACGCTAATAAGACACTAAGGGTGCGTCTAGACTGGCAAGAACTTGCCAGTTGTCTACACTGGTTGCTTGAATTTGCAAAGAGCACTGACTATGTAATGTACGGAATCAGTGCTGCTTGCGCAAATACTTTCACGCTCCCGCTGAGGGATAAGCCCTCTTGTGCAAGAATACTCGTGCAAGAGGGCCAGTGTAGACAGGCACCTTAATTTTTTGCGCAAGAAAGCTAGATGGCTAAAATGGCCATCGGAGCATTCTTGCGCAAAAGCGCGTCTAGATTGGCACAGATGCTTTTGTGCAAAAGCATCCTTGCCAATCTAGACGCTCTTTTGCGGAAATACTTTTAACGGAAAAACGTTTCCGTTAAAAGTATTTCCGCAAAATCATGCCAGTCTAGACGCACCCTAAAGCTTCCAAGGATGTAATAACCTTGGCAGTTAGCCATGACAGCAATGCGGTAGTGTGCCTCAGTTTCCTTTCTATCCACAGACTAGATTTGTAGATGTATCCCTGCTGTGCCAAGTTCCAAAGTCGCTTACCAGTGTCAATTTTAGTATTTCAGTATCCTAGGGCTCTGGAGAGAGCGTGTATTTTTTCAGTGTTATTTCCAATATGTGTACAGGAGTTTTACTCATGTCAGGCACATTTGACCTTGTGACCAGAGTTGACATCAAAATTAAACCCATGCGAGGACTTAACCGTAATGGCTACCCTGCCTCTGTGCCAGGCGGGTGATTAAGTATTTCGTTTGTGCTGTGTCTCCTGATTCACGGCCAGCTGTGCCCTCTGTGCTGCCAGTGGGGGGCAAGTACTCCTCCCTCCCCTCCAGTGGGAGCCAGGCTGATTGTATCTACTCAGACACCAGCCTGAAAATTCAAAGGGGTCTGGCTCTGAGGGCTGGCAGGAGGGAGTGTGCTGCGGTCTGGGCAGCAGGAAGGCCTGAGGCCCCGCCCCTGCTGGGGCATGGAGCTGGCTCCTCCGCACCTTATCCCGGGACCCTCCGTGGCTGTTGGCCCTGCTGGCAGACACTGCTCTGGGGGCGAGGCAGTTCTCCCTACAGTGGAAGCGACATGTCCAGGGGTGGTTTAGGGGAAGGCCTGGTGTTCCAGGATTAAAAATAAGGCCCCACAGGGAAAGGCACGCCTTTGGTTTGGTTGCGGAGTTCTTAGGCCTGCCCCCGGCTACATCACTAAGTGAGCTCTGCGGCTGACATGCTGCTTCCTCCCCACATCCGGCCTGAGGAAAGCGCAGCGCAAACCCCGGCCCTCGGGCCTCACCGCGTCCGGCCTGGCTCTGACGTGAGATGACAGGCGCCAAGGAGGAAGCGCCGGTCCCTTAATCCAGGGCCCAGTTTCCCATTGAAGCTGACCCACCGGCATCTCCCTCGCTCACTGGGCCAGGTGACAGCCGGGGCCCTGTCCCTTGCCCGGCTGCTTCCATTCTCATTTCCCAGGAACTTTCTTTGATTCCCACACTCCCCTCTTCCCGTGGGCCCAGGGCAAGCAGGCCTTGCACACAGTGCTGGGTCACCTAATTAAACTGCCTGATTGCACAGCAAGGGCCCTTCCCCATTTTCAGTTTCCTTTCCTGTGTTGTGCTACATGCTGCCTTTAACATAAGCTGCTATGGGGTCAGTGGACTAGAGAGACCATTAACTGCGCTGTGCTGGGGATATTTCCTACCCGTGCATTGAAGTCCCTGTTCAAACCACCTCGGGCCCCAGTGGAGACGCAGTGTTGGGGCGGGAAGCCAACGCGGTGCCCGCAGGGGAAGCCCGCGTGAACGGGAGGCTGCCTCATACCTCCAGCGGGTTGTCAGCCTGGTTAGAGAATCTGCCCCGCAGCCCGGCCGGTTCTCCGCGCTGGCACAGCAGCGCCGAGCCACTCAGCCCCCTCCCGCAAGGAAACGTCCCCGAGCGCACTGCAGACACACACCGGCTAACCGCTCTGCCGGCAGCCTCCACCCGGTACCACCGGCCGTGCCGCACACAGGCCCTGAGCACTAACCCGCCGGCACCTCTTGCTGGGCATTGGCCCGCCGCCCTGCTTCCCCGGGCTCGTTACTGGCACTAGGGAGCTTTTCTGCCATTGCTACAAGCGCAGTGAGCTTGCTGCTCAGCACAAGGCTGCGTGTCACCTGGCGCTAAGGCAGCCTGGGCACCTGCTGCTTCCCCAGCAAGAGCAAGCAGGTGGCTGAAGGGGAGGGGGAAAGCAGGCTTAAGTGCGGACAAAGCCTGGGGGAAGCGAGAGGGCGACCCGCGCTGAGGCGGAGCTCCCGGCAGACGGAGAGTGAGGGAAGCAATCCAGGCCCGGAGGGAACTGGGAGCCCCAGAGAGTAACTTGGGAAGAGGGGTAGGAGGTGGTCTAGGGAGCGGCACAGCACAGGGCGAGGAGCAGACCTTTCATTGGCTGCCCTTTTGCGAAATAAAATATCCTGCCTTTCAAAATCAATTTCTCTGCATAAAAATATGGTCCCTCTTCGGGGTTTCCCATTAAAAAATGACAAACACGTGGTCCCGTGGCACCTGAGAGACCCCCCCCAAAAGAGCGAGAGTAGCGTGAGCTTTCACGGGCAAACCCACGCAAGCGCTTAATGGACTGTATCGATTTTCGTGCGTCTCTGCGATGCCGCGGGCCTGCCGGCTGGTTTTAAAGTTACAGGCTAATACGGCCACCCCTCTGAGACTAGTACAAGGTGTTATCTACACACATTTCAGAACTAAAAAAAAAAAACCCTTTAAAAAGTGTTTCTAATTCACACGCCGCACCCTGGGGAAAATAGTGGCGTGTGCAGAGGCGTTCACACGAGTGGGTTTTCATTTTGAGACCTGCTTTCAGTGGCTGGCCAGGGGGCAGTTGAGAAGTAAAAAGGATGTGGGGGACCATCAGGCAGCCAGGGCTAATTAGGGAGCTCGGGCTAACCTGCTCAGCACAAGGGGCTTTTCACCTGAGTGAAAAGGGTCAGCACACAGGAGCCCAGCTGATCTGCTGGCGTCCATGCAGCCCAGCTGAAATCAATGGGGCTGCACTTTGCGAGGGCACAACAGAGCAGAATCTAGCGTGGCAGAGTCGGACTCCTTCCTCCAGAAGGGAGGCATTAAAGGGGCCAGGAAGGAAAGTGGGTTTAAGGTGCCGTTTAATGCATCTGGCTCTTACGGCCTCCTCTCTCCAAAGCTTCTCGTGTGCTTTGGGAAAAGGAAGCTAAAACTTTTGGGGCTATTTTTTCTCTGCCTGTCCTTCTCGGAACGGAAATGCAAAGCAGCTGCATGGAGAAAAGGTGCCTCTTTGCTCCTCCAGCCAACCCAGATTACGGTCGCAGTCTGCGTCCCACTGTCTGCTCCTCTGTCGCAGCTCCACGTACTTCCTGGAGGCTAGCAGCTCCATTGCTCTGCTACTTGCAGGCAGTGGTGAATGTCTGGTCAATTTCCCCTTGACAAGTTATGCACACTGACCATGTTCCTTTTTCCTGTTCCTCTCGCCCCACTAACGTCCGTGACCTTGGCTTGGGTGTTGGCTTGTCTACACACGCAGCTATTCGGCTGCTCCTCAGTAACTCTGCCTTGCTCCCGTTAAGCTGAATGAGAGGATGGAGAATGGCGCCGAGAGACTAGTTCATTTTTGTGTTGGGTGGCCAAAACAAAGCACCAACGTCTAGTTGTTTGAGGATGAAATGAAACGTATCCCCGAGAGTGAGTGGTTTTTATGCTTGGTTTCGTTTTCAGGTGTGTGAAAGGGTAAACTTTGGGGCTTTTTAAAGAACCGTCGCTCAGTTCTAAACAAATCGTCGAAAGTGCCAAAGATTTCAACATTTTCGAGGGGGGGAATCTTCTATCTCCCACCTCAAACTACTTGCTGTGTTCACCCGAATCTGGGAATGGCTTCAGCTGACACACAGCTGCCTTTTTAGGCTTTCCTTGCAAAAAAACCCAGCTCCCAAAACTGCTGCTCTGAAAATGTGGCTTTCCGCTACTAGCAAGTGGAATTGGATCCACAAGCCCTTGCAAAGGAGGCTGGAGAAAGTACAGACTCTTGCTTCCCAGGGACAGGAAACACAGTTGGAAGTGCAGGTTGCTGAGCTTAGTGTCTCTGTAACATAGAGAGGAGAGAATGCAGATTCTGTAGTAAGAGATGGGGCAGAAACCTATATGGAAAAGCGAGGGAGTGAGCCATGTTCTCCGATGGATGCTTGGGTTGAACGTGCACACGAGGTAGGTGTGCCGAAATTCTGACGGGCATGCTGCTTTCATCAGGCGGACACGCATGCATTGTTGTTGGCTCACAAAGCATTGCACAGAATGGGGCAAAGAGGTGGGAAGCCCCCAGTTCCAGACGGAAACCTACTTAGGCTGCCTCTTTGCTGCTGCCCTTTCTTTAGTACACTCTGGTCTCCATGCGTGGGGGTAATGTAGGCAAGGGAAGGCATTGCCTTCCCCAAACTGTCCACGCTCTCCCTCGACCACCTGGGAGGGCTGGAGCCGTAATGCCCCAGGTGCTCTGACACTTGCTGAAGCTGGAGGCAGTAACCTGGGGTGGGAGCCAGGCTAGACTCCACAGGGGGAGGAAGTTGCAGAAGGGGCGGGGCCTCAAGTGGGAGGGGTGGGGCCTTGGGCTTGCTTTCCCCAGCTGGGTCTTCACCCACCACCCATGCTGGTCTCCCCTGGTGTGTTTCTGCCCACTCAGCTCCTACCTTCAGGCTCCCAGCAAGCAGCTATCGTGCACATCAGGTGGGGGGAAACGTGGCCCCCATCTCCTCCCTGATAGCAGGCACTTGAAAGCACTCCTGGTCTGCAGCAGAATTGCTAGGCTAGGTGGCGAGGCAGAGGCTGGGCCTTGGCAATGGAGGTAGATGGGCATCGTCAAGTCCCTGAGTCTGATT
The DNA here is from genome assembly GCF_052426305.1 of Pelodiscus sinensis. Lineage (NCBI taxonomy): Eukaryota > Metazoa > Chordata > Testudines > Trionychidae > Pelodiscus > Pelodiscus sinensis. The sequence continues at coordinate 10,095,108 of NC_143062.1, forward strand.
GGGAGCCCATGCCACTGTCAGCCCCAAACCACGATGCTGAGGTGCATAGAATTACCTTGGGTGTGCAGCAGCATGGCTGAGATGGGCCTCTGCTCCTTCAGCTCGTTGGCGCGCCAGGGATGGGCAGCCCATCTCCAGGGCTCCGGTCTGATGGGCACAGCAGGCCTCTAGGCTCCTCAAGGGACCAAGCTCTCTAGCAAGGTCTCCAGCTACTGCCCAGCGTGGACGGGACAGGAACTAGCTTTGCTGGGTGTTCAGTGGATCTGCCCGAGTCCTGTGACTTGAGAGAGATTTACGGAGTCCGTTGCCAACGACCAGGAGTCGGCAGCCATCGGCTCTTGGCCTGCCAGGGTAACTCGCGGGCGGGCCCTGAGAAGTTTTGCTGGCGTTAACCATCCATTGGCTGGGAACGGTGGACTGCAGTCACTGGGAGCAGCGAGGGGCAGTGGTTGCAGATGGCCAACGAAATAGAACGTCACGACCCTGACTGGCCAAAAGCCAAAGATTCCCGACCCCTGCCCAGGACAAACGGCCCCCTTTCTACTCCCTTTGCTAATCCATCCCTCTCTTCCGGCCTTCCTAGCTCTTTTCCTCCCTCTCACCCCACAAGGGCCTTGTCTAGCACTCCCCCAGGCAGCCAGCTCTCTTCCCCTGCTGGCTGCCTTCCATGGACAATCGCTCAGAGCTCAGGTTTTCTGGCTGCCTGCTGCTCAGTCCAGCCTGGCCAGCCCTCCCCCAAGCCAGAGCCCCAAGCATGCATGATGCAGGATGCTCTTACAGCTGGCAGGACCTTGGCAGAGCTAGGAGGTGTGGGAGTCCCAGAACTTCCAAGTGGGGAAATCGCTCACTTCTAATCTTCCCATCCACGTGGACGGTCCCCCTCTGGCTGCCGAATGTCCCTGTCCCTCAGCCTCCTCGGTAGGTTGAGTGGTGAGGCCAAAGGACCTGAGGTTCTGGCTTGGGGCAGGAGCGGGCTTTGGGTGTGGCATGACGATAAACACCAGAAATGTCACTTACAGCTGTCGGTCAGCTCAGTGGGATAGTCTCTGACCGCCCTCCTCTCAGTAACGTCACTTGAGAGGGCCGGATCTGGCCACTCTTCCTCACGCTGAGGAGCGGCGTAGTATCGGACCAGTCCCTTTGAATGCAAGGGGGTAGCAAGACAGGTGTGGGGCTACCCAACATATCGGAGCGTCAGATTCTGCTTCCGGGGATTGACTCTGGGCAGCAGGGCTGCGGGCAGGGTTTCCGTCTGCCACCTGGGAAGAGGAAACATCGGTGTCTCTTTAGCCTGGCAGGGAAGACAGCAGCTTCCAGGCGGACTTTCCATCTCTGTTCTCAGCACAGAGCTCCCAGGGAGGTCGTCAGAGGCCTCACGCGGGTGCGGCTCCATGGCGTGGGTTTACAATCCTGTTTTACACCCTTCTAGACGAGCAGTTATGGGAAAGTTGGTGCCCAAGGGCTGCCTGGGAGGCCATGTGACTTGCTGTTGGCTGGACGTCTGTGGTGGCTAAAGGAAGAGTCTTGGTGTAACCCTTTGCCCAGCCTGTTCCCAAGCTGAGCTAGCCTGGAGCCAGAGTTGGGCAGAGAGCTGTTCGCTGCCAGGGAGAGCTGGCCAGGCTGTTTTCCTCTCAGGATCCTCTTGTATTTCCTAAGCCAGGGGCGTTGGGCCCAGTCCTGTAGCCTTCGCTCTGCCAGAGCTCCCAGGGACCTCCCGCTGGCCGACCGTTTCTATAGGAACTGGTTTTCGACCCACAACGATTTTGTCTGCGTTCGGTGGCCGTGCTGGGGTGTCGCGTCGCTGGGAGCGCGGCTGTTCGGTGGTAAAGCCACGTGTTGGATTTGTGGGGTGGGCCCTCTCACACCTGCTGTGGCTGCCCCATCCGGTCCCACAGGGAGCGAGTCTGTGAGGGGCCTACCGCCACCCTCCGCCTCCTCCTGACCCTCTCCGGTTACTCAACTATTCAATGAACCGATATTTAACATCCCTGCTCTCGGTTGTGGGTCCCCTGAGAATTGTCCCACCTGCAGCTAGTCCAGGCAGCAAGCACCGGCTGTCTCTATGCCATGGCCGCCCACTTTTGTTTTGATGGGGCCAGCCGTCACAAGCCCCTTCCTCGGGCAACGTGTTCCCAGCCTGCTGCGCCTGACAGCGAATGTCCGACCTGTTCCATAGCTTTAAAATTGCTTCCCGGACAAACATCCTGCAAAAACTACAGCACTCAGCTGGTTCTTCGGTTTTGGCAAAGAACGGTGCACAGCTGCCTCTGGTAAAAGTGAAGATGTCCGGACGCATCCTAGGTGAAGCCAGTGTTTTTCCCAATTTTTTCCTCTTGGCAGGAGATTGGGACTTGGGAGTTTCCCACTCTGCAGTCAGGAGAACAAAGATCAGAGGTGAATGCTGGGGTTTACCGGAAACTATCGCCACTCCTGAGACATGCAAGGGGACGGCAGAGGGGTTCGGGCGTGGGAAACTTGGTCTCCAGAGAGGAACATGGGTGTGAGCTTTCTTAGCAAAGTTGGCCTGCTTAGTGGAGTGACCAGACATGGAAGAAAGAAACGGCCTACATAGGAGAAGCCATGTGCAGGAAGGGAGGTCCAGGGCTCCATTTGAAGCCCAGAGATGTTCAAGAGAAGCGAGGAAGTAGAGGCAGAGAAGTGGGTGTAGACGTTCATGATTTCCTTCGGGAACTGTACACTGCTTGTTCTCACGAAGGCAAAGAGTGATCTGTTTGGAAAGCCCTAGAAAGCCTGAGTCTGTTGGCTTTGAACGGTCATGTGTCCCCGAAGAGGAGACACAAGACCCCCAAAGAGGTCCCCAGATTGCCCAGGGCTATAACCTTGTGAGCAAAGGGGTATTTAAGCTACTTTGGGGGTCAGCACGGGCTCCAGAGGGCCATGAGGTCCCATTTCTGTGAAGGGAGAAAAGAGAGGCCATGCCCAGGCAGGAAAGACCCAGTGCTGGAGACCGCACAGTCGAAGGATGTTTAAGAGCACATGGACCCAGGGTGTCCAATAGAGACTGTTACTGCAGAGCGAGAAAATTCAAGGTCCAGGCGAAGCAGAAAAGAGACAATGTCAGAGGAGAGGTGAATGGAAATGGAGAGGAGAACCAATGGGAAGAGGAGAGATACGGGCAGGACTGTGCTAGTGACTACTTAGTGAGTATCAAGCTCTTCTCTAGCAATCTTCTGCCATTAATCTCAAAGCCCTGGCCAGCTACTAGATTACGAGGCCTCATAAGAAGCTGGGGATGTAGCCTGCTTATTAGCCCACATGCCACATCATTGCTACCCAGGTGAGCTTGTATGGGTAAAGCTACCCATGCTCAAATCACACCATCCCTTCAACATCAACCCAAGAGGACCCGAGTGGAATGGTGCATTCACCTGATTGCTGCAGTTCTGCGCTGCTATTAATAGCGGCCTTGTAACGCCGCCAGGCAGAACCGAACCTGCGGCCTCTGGAGTTTAGCGCAGGAGCCGCTACAGCATCAGCTAACCGCCAGCTGGCTCTCAGCTTAGGCTGTGGAGCAAACTCATTATGTTCTCTCTTCACGCGGTCTAGGTGGGACAGTGCACCACCGCCAGCACGACTGTCATCTGAAGAAGTGGGCTGTGCCCACAAAAGCTCATGATACCATCTACATGTTTTGTTCGTCTGTAACGTGCTGCTAGACCAGGGGTCACCAACCAGTCGATCGGGATCTGCTGGTGGATCTTGGAGCCTCTGACAGGGGATCCGGACTGGTTTGGCCAAGAGGCTATTATCGAGTGCCAGCACTTCAGCTGCCCCTCCCCCCACTGCTGCGCATCTCCTGCCATTTGCCTTGGAGCTGTTCCTCCACGTCCCCGGGGAGTGTCCTGCTTCCTGTGCAGAGCAGGGAAGGGAGAGGAGGGTGCTGATGTCAAGGTGCCCCCTCCCACTCTGCATTCCATCTCCACAGGCCAGAGACTTGGGATGGAGGGACTTTGCTGACTGCCGTTGGGAGTGGAGCAGGGCCAGGGCAGGGGTGAGCCTGCCTTAGCCCCCTGCACCACCACCCAGGAGCCACCAGAAATAAGTGGTGCCCAGCTGGAACCCACATCCCAAACTCCTACTGCAGTCATGAACCCCTCCTGCATCCCAAGCCCCTACCCTAGTCCCAAGCACCCCAGCATCCAAACGCCCTCCCAGACCCTGCACCTAGAACCCCCAGGCTCAGCTCAGAGCCCCTCTCACACTGCAAATCCCTGAATCCAAGACCAGAGCCTGCACCCCAACCCTCTGCCCCAGCCTGGTGAAAGTGAGGGAGGTTGGGGGAGGGAGGATGGAGTGAGCAGGGGCAGAGCCTCGGGGAAGGGGCACAAATGAGGCGGGGCGAGGGTATCTGGGTTTGAGGTAGATCTCGGATTGCACTTAAATTCAAAAAGTGATCTTGTGTTGAAAAAGGTTGGAGACCCCTGGACTAGACTATTCGTTGATTTTTAAGTTTTTCCAGTTACAGACTAACTCAGCTCCCCCTCTGAAGCTTTTCATCAGCACGACTGTTCCCGAAAGGGCTGTTGGTTTTTGCTGCTTTTTTCCTCCCCAGACCAGAGCTGGTTGCTTGAGCCCGTTAAGCTGTGCTTCTGCAGGAGCCTGGCTCACCGGGCCGCCACCATCTGACATTTCCTCGGGGGGCGGGTGGAGCTCGTGAGTCAGGCTAGGGGCTGCAGCGCAAGTTTTCTGCTGAATACATAGGAGGGTAAATGTGAATTCTAAACTTGCCAGGGAGTATTTTTACCATAGCTCCACATTAACATTGATAAAAATAGTCACAAATTAGTGCCGGGGTGGAAAGCAAAGGCAGACGTTTCTCTAGCGAGTTAACCTCTTGCGCTCACCAGTAGAAGACAGTGTAAACCATCCAACCTCTGCTGCAATACCTCCCCTATCCCAGCAGACGCCCTCTTCACTCAGTGAAATCATTACTGCGTAAATCCACAGCAAATTGAGGGCAACTATTCTGAAGCTTGTAGGAATGCAATGCTGCAAGGAGGCAGCAGCGTCAAAGGTGTCAGCTGGATAGAGCTCTGCACATAGTGTCCTTTAACGTGAACCTGTCAGTGTGAGTGCCGAGGTGGGTAAGATTCATGATTGCTGTTCTGTAAATGGGGACACTGAGGCACGGCGTGTCACTTTTGCTCGAGGTCCCATAGCGATCAGACTCAGTTCTCTGTCTCAATTGTGCCTCTCCTATGAAATGCCTCCGACAGTCTGCCAGTTCCTGAAGGGAGTCAGGAAGGAATGATACATTTTATGTTCAGCAAATCAGGGCTTAAATTCAGCAGGAGCCATCTGGAGCAGAGCGCTGGCAAATTTTTTTCAAACCTGCAGGAGGCACCAGGGCCCCTGGGTGGAAGACTCAAGCCCCAAGTCCCACTGCCCTGCAGCTGAATCCCAAAATTCAAAATGGAGGGAAGGGCCTGGGAGGCTCTGGAAAATATTGTGTGTTTTTAAACCCTAATCGGGTAGGGACTTTTCCACCTTCCTCTGCAACAATAATTAGTATCTCGTGTTAGAGGCAGCTTATTAGATTAGATGGGCCAGTGGGTCCACATTATGTTCCTAATATTGGAAGCACTCTCGGTCATTATAAAGTGCGCTGCTTAAAAAGTGGGAAGGGAAAAAATCTGTTTTAAAAATGTTGTTCTTCCAACAATTCTGTAAACAACAGACACACATTTTGGGCTGAAATTTTGATTTTTATAGGAGACTCCCCCTGTTCTAAGCCCTTTCCCCTCCACCTCCAATTTTGCCACTGAAAAAACAAAAATCGAGAATCAACCCCCAAAATATTTGGCTCTCACAGGAAAAAAGTCTAGAAAGAATTACAGAAAGAGACTTCTGAACAACAAATCATTTACAAATTTGATACTGTTGCCTTGGATTTGAATAAAGACATTAACCGGTTAACACACTACAAAATCAATTTCCTCTGCCTTTAACATCTGCATTTTCACAGCAAAAACTATGAATGGGACACATCTAGTCCACTTCATTAGATGTATAAAATCATGAGTGGTATAGAAAAAGTGAATAAGGAAAAGTTATTTATTTATTCCCACAATATAAGAACTAGGGGGTCTCTAAATGAAATTAAGAGGTGGAAAGTTTAAAACAAACAAAAGGAAGTTTTTCTTCACACATCACACAGCCAACCTGTGGAACTCCTTGCCAGAGGATGTGGTGAGGACTAGGACTTTAACAGGGTTAAAACAAAAAAGCTAGATAGATTCATGGAGGTTAGATCCATCAATGGCTATTAGCGAGGATGGGTAGTAATGGTGTCCCTAGCCTCGGTTTGTCTGGAAATGGGTGACAGGAAAGGGATCACGTGAGGATTACCTGTTGTGATCCCTCCCTCTGGGGCCTCTGGTATCGTCCACTGTCAGCAGACAGGATACTGGACTAGCTGGACCTTTGGTCTGACCCAGTATGGCCATTCTTATGTTCATTAACACAGGTCCTACAATTGACAGGTAACTGCTTTTGCTATTATATATATCTTGGATTCTGTTATTTCCACTCCAACTCATCTGATGAAGTGGGTTTTACCCACAAAAGCTCATGATCCTATGTATCCTTGTTAGTCTCTAAGATGCCACAGGACTGTTTGTTATTTTTAAAGTTACAGACTAACAAGGTTACTCCTCTGAGGCTTTTTGAAAAAAACTTGGAAACTTTTGAAAAACTTCTTTTAATGAGAGAGATCCATTTTTGATGGCAGTTGAAAGGGAAATATTTTTATTTTAAAAGTATTGACTAGCTCTAATTAGAAACTTCTTGACTGTAGGAGTCATTAGAGATGCTGAAGTGATAAGCTGTCTCTGAGTACAGAGAGATTCTGCAGGATTTCAATAACGCTACTTTGGGAAAGTACATCTACCCATCAATTTTATTGTCTTTACTGGCTTGTTTTTTCCTGCAGGCATTGATCTGAGACCAGTAGACAGCAACATTCCTCTTTACTAAGATTTCAATTATTCTCTCTGCTTGATCTTGTGATCAGAACTTACTCTGGGAGCAGTAACCGGGATGAGATCAGTGCAGGTAGGTGTTTGCTAACAATACTATTACCTCATATGGTGTCATAATGTAAGTGTATGGTGTTAATTTCTAACCTCGTGAGACAATGACCCAAATGCAGGAAGACATTAAAACACAGCAGAGGGGAAAGTATTAACCAATGTGGAGTTGACGTCTTTATTTTGTAAATTGCTAAATCCATTGATGTCCTCAGGAGATCTGATGGTAGAGGAAGGAGGGATGGGTAAAGGTGATAAAGCCTGAGACCATGGGAAGGAAGAAGAGAATGAATGGCATGGAAGAGAAAGCAAAGGATATTAGCTATTCTGCAAATGAAGAAATCGATATTTGAATTTGCCACTTGTGAGGCAAACCCTATAGAAGAGTGTTTCTTAAACTTTTTAAGACGGAGGAACACAGTTTAAGAAACACGGAGGTTGCCTGCCCCTTTAACTGTGCTGAGGAACACAGTTTAAGAAATACTGCTAGAGAATATCTTTCCAGATCTTCTAGTGGCTATGGAATAAAGACACACATGCTGTCGTTTCTCAAGACACCAGACAGTTTGTGCACTATAAGAACAAGACTAGTTTCTCCATACTTAGGAGAACTTGATGTGTGAGAGAGTCTCAAAGGGGTGGTGGTGTTAGTCTGTAACTGTAAAAACAAAGAGTAGTCCTGTGGCACCACAGAGACTACCAAAAATATAGATCGTATCATGAGCTTGCATGAGCAAAACCTACTTCTTCAGATGGGCTGATGTTGAGTGGTCTCCAGACTAACACAGCTCGATCTCCACTCAAGATCGTCTCATCTGAGGAGGTGGGTTTTGCCCATGCAAGCTCATGATACGACTACATATTTGTTAGTCTCTCAGGTGCCACAGGACTATTTGTTTTTGATGGGTGAGACGCAACAGAACGTGTGATGAGTAAGATGTGACAAACAGCAGGAAACAAGGTGGTTGAAGGTAGCTGGTAGAACAGCACTGGAAATGTCAACAAAAGGGACTGGGTTGGAAGGGTGGCAAAATAGTTATTGAAGAGCAAGCCAGGCTGGAATGTTGTGGCATCGAAGTGCTTGAGCAAGCAAACGTCCTCATTTTTAGGGAATGCAACCATGGAGCCAAATATCCAGATAGAATCTAAGAGTAGGCGAGATGCTAAATAAACTCGCACTCCCCTCCCCCAGCTCAGTGGGAAAGGACCCTTTTGGAGGAGGTGATTATCTACAAGACAGATGCGGATGATCCTGGTTTTAGTGCATTTTCAAATGTATGACTCGTGGGGGCAGCATTCAGACAGACTTGTCCAAAGCTGCCTCCTCGCAGTCCTGGCCAGAGAGAGGCGGTGACTCATTATGAGCCAGCCACCGGGATAGGAAGCTGAGCAAAATGGGGCCCTTGGAAGGAAGAAAAGAATGCTCATGCTTCCTCAGTAACCTCCACGCTTTCTGACTGACTCTGCACTCAGCAAGAGCCTTTTTAATTGGGCTCCAGCGTGGCTTAGTAATTCCAATACAGAGAAGGGACCAAAAATATCAAGCACCATCTGGAAGTGAGCTTTGGCTAAAGTCAGTAGCGCAGATCCCTCACTGACCTGCACCCTGTGTAGTTTACTGATATCAATGCAAAGTGGTTGGAGTTTGCACGGTGTGGACCGGATTCTCCGTTAGTTGGGTCAGTCATTTTTTTCTTTTTTGGCTTACCAAATGGTCCCAATAGTACAGATGTGGTTTCTCTGCGTGACATGTTGCTGTTTCATTTACGAATTGAATGGACTCAAAGGTCAGCTAGTTTACAAATGAGTTTCACTGTGGCTGGTTCAGTACTAAAACATCCTTTGCTGTAACACCAATATTTGTAACTTCTTACAGCAATGCTCCTTACTGAATCACTAGGGTTTCCCACAGTAACCAACAGTCAAAATACACAGGGCAAGGGAAGTAGATTACTGTATTTTCTTCCTCTTTCTTAGGCCTTTAACTCACTGATACCTGCTGAGCAGGCACTGGGCATAAGAAGAGCAAGCAATTGCTTAGGACGCCAAATAGGAAAATATAAGGCTGTGTCTACATTGGCACCCTTTTCCGGAAATGCTTAAAACGGAACAGTTTTCCATTATAAGTATTTCCGGAAAAAGTGCGTCTACGTTGGCAGGATGCTTTTCTGGAAAAGCACTTTTTCCGGAAAAGCGTCAGTGGCCAATGTAGACGCGCTTTTCCAGAAAAAAGCCCCGATCGTCATTTTCGCGATCGGGGCTTTTTTGCAGAAAAGACTACTGTGCTGTCTACACTGGCCCTTTTCCGGAATAGTTTTTCCGGAAAAGGACTTTTGCCCGAATGGGAGCAGCATAGTTTTTCCGGAAAAGCACTGACAATTTTACAGTAGATCGTCATTGCTTTTCCGGAAAAGCAAGCGGCCAGTGTAGACAGTTTTCAAGTTATTCCGGAAAAGCGGCTGCTTTTCTGGAATAAGTGGCCCAGTGTAGACACAGCCTAAGTGTATGGGGAGGAGAAGGCTAGTCACTTACTATTTCCATAAGAATCTGCCTGTTTTAGCATGTGAGGGAGGAGAAATATTGCTGCTTAGGGTCCCCCGAAAGGGCTGGCATTGCTATTGCTGAAAATAATAGATTGTACGTATAGCTCCTATTCCCACTTAATTCAGTGGGTTTTGCAATGGGACTGTTTACATGCTTAAAGTGTTTGGCTGGCTCAAGATCCGAATGAAGACTTACACTCTTAAAGATCAGACTAGAAGAAAGATAATTTGATAGGTAATTTTTTTTTTTAAATGTACATCAAAAATATTGTTGCTTAGGCTTTTAAAATCCTCTTTAAAAGCCAACCCAAATGCATGTCATGAACAAAGTATCAATGACAAATAGGCGCCTCTGAAAACTGTAAATCTTCAGCATATGTAAGGAACTACTACAAAGGCACTAATTAAACTGAAGTTCCTGTTACAAGCCCCAGCTTTGGGAAATCCTGCTCTGAAGTGTTTTCAAGACCCTATTAGAGACAGCATGGTGTTTGCTGACAGTCTGAATAAAAGAATTTTTAAAATGTATTTAAAAAAAGAATCAATATAAACATTGATAAAGAGTGACGTCCGGTATTCTAAAATTACATTTTTTGTATAATGTATTGGCTTGGCAGAATTTGATTTTTTTTTTTAATTCTTTTGATACTTATTGTGTTTAAGCTTTTAAGATTTTTGTTCTCAATGTAAAAGTTCACACTTGGGGAGGTCAAACAATTATTTGACAACAGACATTGAAAGTCAAAAACTTAAAATTGTATAACCATTAAAACACAAACTGTCAACATCACATGCCAACGTCTACAAAGTAAATATCCTTAAATCTAACTTCAGTACATCCTCAAGTAGCATTTTTCTTACTTTGCCTATCTGTTCATTTCCATGATCAGCACTGGGAAATATTTTTGTCACTTTGTAAGTACAGTGAGATCTGCATTTTCTGAAGAAGGCCTAGTCTACACTATGCCCCTCCGTCGATTAAAGTTATGCAATTTCAACTACACGAATAGCATAGCTGAAGTCGATGTACTTAGACCTACTTATTGTGGTGTTTTCCAAGTGGTAGGGTTGGCAGATGATGCTTTCCTGTTGACTCTTCTCATCCTGGTGGAGTACTGGAGTCGATGGGAGAGTGCTTGGAAGTCAATTTATTGTGTCTAAGTAGACTTTATAAATTGATGGCCGGTGGATTGGTTGCTGCAGTGTCGATTCACCATGTAGTGGAGACGAGCCCTAAACATCTAATCCCTCCAAACCTGCACTCTCCTCTGTATAGATGAGTCTCCTGTGGGTACTCATTGACTCAGATAGGACACTGCCTGATTGCAAGATCAGAGTCTCTAGCATTATTTGCTAGAAAAATATAAAACACCCATTGTTGAGCGGGCAAAGTCATTTTGCTTAGATTACACTTACAGGAAAGTTCAGTATATTAAATATATGCAATAGAATTTTGTATTAATGTGCTTGGCAAAAAGGAAGTAAAAGAGCAGTTTTGAATTGCAGGATTTTGACTTCTAACATTACTCATTTTATCGAATTATTACCATAGACTAGGTTAAATTTGAATCACAAATATGTAAAGCTTCCATTACTCTTTCCATAACTAATTTGAATTATTTTGTGAGTTTGTGTCAGCAAAAATGTTCTTTGAGCGAAAATGACAGTTGAATAGGTGACTCAATTTTAATTTTGTTAGCAAATATTTTTATGAGTTCTAATCAAATAGTCGTGACTTCTTTCCAATGAAAAACAAAAATAATTATTTAAGCCTTTCACCCAGCATGTTTCAGTGCAAAAAAAGTAGGGCATTCAGGTAATTTAAGTGGCAGGATTGTTTATGCAAACTTTGGTTTCTGTAGGTGATCGTGAAGTATGACTTTATTTGTGCAAAATAAACACACTCTTCAGAATATGTAATACAATCAGGGCTGACTTATCCATTAGGCACAGTAGGCACAGTGCCTAGGGCCCACGATACTTTTAGGGGCCCACGAAAATGTTTTAATTTCTTTTAAAATCAGAAGAAAAAAAATGAACATTTAGGGTCAAAGAAAGTGTTTAAATTTTTTTCTCACATCAGAAAAAAATGAAACTTTTAGGGCCCATGAAACTCTTTTAAATTTTGCCTAAAAGAGAAAAAAAATGTTGAAGTATTTAAAGTTATATCAAAAATAATTTTTTATATATATTTTTTTTATGGCGGAAGGGGCCCATGAAGGCAAAAGTGCCTAGGGCCCACGAAAGTCATAATGTGGCCCTGAATACAATAGGTTGTTGACAACAGATTATGTCCACTCCAGATTTAGAGGGTCCATCCTATTGCCAGTGAAGTTAATGGGAATTTGGAAATTGACTATGAGAGAAGAACTGGTCTGTATGGGCATGTCTACACAGCAGGGTACAAAGCTGAAGTTGCATAGATGAATTCCACACATCAATTGCATTCAACTGCCCTTCTTACTCATGAAATGAGGGTTACAGAAGTCTGAGTAAGAAGTCCTCCAGCTCACCATTACTTTGAAATAATGGCTTGCTGTGTAGCCACTCTAGTTATTTCAGAATAACATCAGCTATTCCAAAATAAGGCAGCTGTGTAGACATAGCCTATGAAAACAGAACAAATGTGTGTAAAAATATACAGCATGTCTGATCTGTAAGTGGAAGACTTTATACCAAAAATTGAAAGAAAACAGGATCATTCCTCCCATTATTTTTACATTTTGTAAAGTTGATATCCCTGCTGGTGGGTGCTGAGAAGCAAGACACCAGACTCGTCTGGCAAGAGACATGGATTCAAATATAAAAATGTTCTCTCTCAAACTTTACCCTGAAAATGAATTTTTTTGTTCACTCACAAGCACTGTGGCCTGGGTTTAGAAAAGGGTGAGAGGGAGGAGAGGTTTGGGGCAGGATCGGTTTTTTCTCTTGTGGCAGGGGCGGCGTGGAGTCAGACACAGGGCGTCGCACCATGGAATGACAATGACTGTGCCCAGCCAGCAGTAGCTGCAGTGCCTGTGTCTCTCCAACAACCCCCCTCTCCCCCCGGTGTGTGCTCGCTCTTCAGCTTGAGCAAGACGAGAATGAAACCCTGAGCAGCGGGGCTCACAATGAAGGCAAATGACAGGCGGCGCGGCTCCTGCTGCTGCTTTGATCAATTGCAAGGCAGCCCCGGCCCTTGCGCATGCGGCTCATGACATTCAAGTTTCAGCTCTACCTGCGGCTCCATTCACCTCCTCTGAGCCTGCCCCCTTCCCGCGCTTTGCGATTAGCAATCAGATACACCACGTTCCAAACGCCCCGCCCCTCTCCCACCGGATAGGGCCTGTCGCGTTCCATCGCCGCCTACTGGAGCGTCTCATTGACTCAGCGAACCAACGAGGAGGGAGAGGGGAGAGACTTTTTTTTTCTTCAAGCGAAAAAGTCACGTGGTGGCAGCGAGCTTGTCAATCAGGGGCTTAGCTTGTGAAGCTGTTTAAAGGGCTCATTGCCCGGGACGTGGTGTTGTGTGGGCTCAGCGCTGGTGTTGAACTGTGGGTTTAATTTTTGAATCCAGCTACCAATAATGTCCGAGGTTCCTGCCTCCGCCCCCTCGGGGCATTGCAATGCTTCCTCCCTGCCAAGATCAGCGGAATCGGCCAGTGGCAGGGCAGCCAGTCCCTTCATTTGTGCAGGATGTAACCGAGCATGGGTGCTGCTGGTACCTTTAGGACGGCCAGGCTCACATACCGCCCGGCTTCAATAGTAGCCCGATTCAATAGTAGCCTGGGCCCGATTTTCCACTCGCTAGTGTTAATCAGGAGTGACCCCGCACCACTTTAGTTAGACGGGTGTAAACCTAATTTCTAGCGAGCGGTAAATCAGTCGCGCTCTGTCCTGCAGTGGCATAGCGATTGCTGCCCTCGGTCCATCACTTCGGGGTGCTGTAGCACTCCTCTTGCGGCTTCTTAGCTCGGGGGAGGTTTGGAGCCGCGCAGGCTCTGGGATGCGTTGGAGAGAACAAGGGGGCTGAGTTTTGGTTAGAGCGTGCGCAAGGCAAGGGGCAAGGCTGATTATGGCGGTAGAAAGAGGGGACGGCTTCAGGGCATGTCCCAAGAGCCCGAACAACGGGCGAGGTGCAGCAGCCGCCCCGCGAATGACCAGCGATCCCACTACTCTGCCGCGGAGGGGGCTGCGGGCTGTGAGCGCTAGAGTCACCCGAGTAACCGGGCGAGGTGCCCGTTCATCCCTCCCGCCCTTTGGTGGAGCAGCCAGTTTATTTTCCTGTCCGCGCTTAAGGCTGAAAATCTCCTCTTAGGCTCCAGGGGGTCCCCTACTGCCGATCCGCCGCCTCCCGGAGCCCGGCGCCTTCCCCATGCGGGGGAGAGAGCGGGTGGAACAAGCTCGAGGCTCGCTCCTGGGCCAGGCACTCGCTCGCAGCGGGCTGGAAACGCCTCGCCTCCCCTCCAGGCTCCCCCGCGCTGCAGCTATTCTGGAGCCGCGTGGTTGCCGCGGAGGGCGGGGGACCCCGGGGGGTGTTTTCCACAAGGCGGAGACACCCGGGCTGGGGGCAGCCGCGCCGCAGCCGGGCAGCGGGAGAGCCCCGCGGCCCCTTTAAGGCCTCTGGGCTGCTCCCTCTCCCTCCCCGGCCCCGCCTCCCGCAGCGTGACACGCCGCTCGGCTGGCGAAGCCCCTTTTTAATTGAGGCTGTCAGGCGGCGCAGCCAGCCCGCCAGGGGAGAACGCGAGCCGGCAGCAGCAGCAGCGCCTTGCGGGCTGGAGCGGGAGCGGCCACGCTGCCAGGGGGAGCGTCCACCCGGGCTGGGAGCTGGAGCCAAGTGATCCCCACTCCCGCCAGTAGCAGCAGCAGTCGGAGAGCGGGTCTGGCCGCGCTGGGATCGCTCTCGCCTCGCCGGCCGGCGCCCGCTGCCCGCGGCTCGGGGCTGCCCCGGGAGCGGCCCGGCAGCGGGAAGGGGGCCTTGCCCCGGCAGCAGCCCGCCAGCGCCCCTGCCCGGACCCGCTGGGCGCCCCCCGTCCTCCGGGCCTGATGAAAAATCACCTGTGGGGCAGCTCCCCCCGGGCTCCCATGGCGGCGGCGGTGCCGTGGAAGAGCGTGGAGTGGCTGCAGGAGGAGCTGGAGTCCGGCGGGGGCAGCTCGCTGCTGCTGCTCGACTGCCGCCCCCACGAGCTCTTCGAGTCCTCGCACATCGAGACGGCCATCAACCTGGCCATCCCGGGCCTCATGCTGCGCCGCCTGAAGAAGGGCAACCTGCCCATCCGCTCCATCATCCCCAACCACGAGGACAAGGAGCGCTTCGCCAAGCGCTGCAAGGCGGACACCGTGCTGCTCTACGACGAGGCCACGGCCGAGTGGCAGCAGGACAACGGCGCCCCCAGCTCCGTCCTGGGGCTGCTGCTGCAGAAGCTGCGGGACGACGGGTGCAAGGCGTATTACCTAAAAGGTACGGGCTTGGGGGGGAGATCGGCCCGTCTGCCTCCCCCAGCCGCCAGCTCCATCCCTGCCCCAAGCGCCTCCTCTCCCCTCCCCAGGGATGGGTTTCCGTGGCCCCCCAACTCTGCCCAGCCCGTAGGCGCTTTGCAGCCCGCACCCCGCAGATCCTCTGCCTTCTCTTCCCCCCCCATGCCCTGGATTCCTCCCCGCCGTGAAATCAAGACTTTTGGGGGGAGAAGGGAGACCGCCCCACCCGGGCTCGGGGTATTTTCTGTCTCGTTGGGGTGAGGAGGGGGAGCCGAGCTAGCTGCAGTTTCAGAGCGAGCCTGGATGAGCTTCTCCCCTGTTAAGCTGCTTATAAAATGGTTCCATGTGCTGGGGGAGCGCAGCGACCAGCTCGCCCTGACTTTTGCAGTTGTGTTTTGTGGCAGGGTCCCCCCCCTTCCCAACTCATGGGGGAAGCAGCCTCCCCCACTTCATTCAAAGGCGCCGGGAGAACCGAGGGATCTCTCCTTCCAGACACCAGGGCAGGATGGCAGATTCCTCCCCCCCCGCCCAAGGGTTTCCCCCTCCTCTGTTTCTATTAGTCCAGCCTCTCCCCCTCTAATCCCTGCGGGAGGGAGAGATGCGTCTTCCTCCTTTCCCCTCTCAAAGGAAAATTCAGCTCGGGCACCGCTCATGCGCAGTCCCCTCTGTCCTGAACTGACCTGCAGTGCTAGAGCAGCCCCCCCAAACCTGGCACGCCGAGGCCGGCCCTTGCAGTGGGGAGGAGAAGAGGCGGCAGGGTCCCCTGTGGCGTGAAAACCCCCCTCGTCCACCAGAGCAACCATCTGGACCCCACGGGGACTGGTTTGCCCCCAGAGCATTTTGGAAAGGCCTGTCTCCGGGGGTGTGGCGCGGCTGGGCCGCCTTCTTGACGCTTCCCTCGAAGATCCGGCTCCCTTCCCCCAGACCACAGCTTAGCTTTGTGTCGCTTATAAAGCAAAGTTTGAGGGGCCGCAGCTTCATTTCCCATTAAACCAGCTCTTGGCTCCCCCTCTCCATCTTGAAATGCCTCCTTCCCGTCAGCTGTGTGGAAGAGGGGCTGCTCCTGGTACTGATCCCGGCCCCTCTTGCCTCGGACACAGGCTCCACTGGGGAACACATTGGGGTGCCTGAGCGCATTCCCCCCCCCGGCGGCGTGACATGCACCTCCGCTCCTTGTAGCGCCCTACTTAGACCTTGATTTATATTCCACGAAGTTGGTTATTTTCTTCCCCCCTCTCAATATCTCACAAGGCGTCCCCCAAACACTGGCCTGATCAGCTCCTCTCTGATCTCAAAGCACCCACTGTGGTCGCTGGGCGGCAGGCTTGAGGCACAAATAGCAGGCGAAAGCGCCACTGGCACTTTCAACCATTTAAACCCACTTTTTTTTCTCCCTGGCGGGAGCCCAGTACTATGTAGGGGAGGGAGATAATCAGGCTCTTTGGCTGGCATGGCGGGGCGGGGCTGGGGCTATGGATTATCTGGGGATAGAGCATTTCCTCCTTTCTAGCATTTAGGGCCATTAATAACTGAAAGAAAGGGACAGACCTGCCAGACAGGGAGGGATATGTTCCAGCCCTGGCTCTAGATCTGATTGTGGCTTTGCTCTGCCCCTTCCCTCTTCTGTTTGTCTTAGTGATGAATCCCCTGCTCCCCCTCCCTCCACCCCTCTTTAGCGTTATCTGATTAGTCCTGTCATTTGCTTTTTTAACTGATCTCTCCCATAAGCAGGAAGGAAGGGCTTTGAAGTTACTTTTAAGCCCTCTTTAATGGGAAGGGGAGGAGTTAGATCTCTCTCCCTCTCCTTTTTATTTTTTTTCCTGAGGCCTTGGTGGGGAATGTTTTCAATTAAAATTCCAAGATGGCTTCTCTGTGTTGTCTTTCTCTTTGGGGGGAGGAAAAGAGAGAGGAGGAGGGGAGGAAAGAGCCCTGTTTTCATGAATGGATGTAGCAGGAGCTCTCTGTCCTCCTCAATGACCCACCCACAACCACCAAACCCACTAACAAAGTTTCCAGGAGGCTTTTCTACTGACACCCTTTGTCAGATTTGGCTAATGATGGCTTAAAGCCTGCTAATCTATATTAGAAAGAAGGTACATTTCACACATACCCCTCTTCTGTCCATTCCTTAGCCTGCTAAGCCCAGGCACTGAACAGGAAATGTTGAGAAATAGACATGAACCGTCTCTTGAGTGTATTCTGATATGAAATGTTTCTCCGTTTTAAAAATTCTGTAACACGTAATCCACCCCAAAGTGTGTCTGTCAGAGAGTGGACTTGAGTGACCCTGCAAAACCCATGCCATCTTAACTGGTTTTAAATTGAAATATTTTATAGACGGTGGTTGAATTGTTTGGTAGTGTCACACTTTTTGTAGCACAGTAGCTCTTGTTGAAGCCATCTCAAAAGGAAAAAAAGACGTAGGCTTACAGATCTGAGAACCTAAAGCTATTAAATGATTAAGCAGCTAAAATGTACTAGCTTTGACTCCGGTGAAAGACGGCTCTCCTTCAGTGCTTCTCTTGTCGGAAGACTCAGAGGGGTAGCCGTGTTAGTCCGTAACTTTAAAAACGAGTAGTTCTGTGGCACTTTAGAGACGCACAAAAATACATAGATTGTATGAGCTTTCATGGGCAAAACCCACTTTCTCAGATGAGCTGGGGAGTGGGTTTTGCCCATGAAAGCTCATACAATCTACGTATTTTTGTGCTTCTCTAAGGTGCCACAGGACTAATGTCTTGTTGTTGATTAAGTGGGAAGCAGATTGGCTCCTTCCTTGGTAATTCTGTTCTGTGCTCTCATGCTAAGCAGGGCTGTGCTACACCAGTACTTCAGTGGAACTGGTTGCAGAGTGAAGGGTGACGCTTTGGGAGTGTAGCACAATCAGCCCTTTGATAATCTTCATCTCGGCATCTGAATTGATGCTGCCTTTTTGCTAGGGAGAAACAAGCAAAGTAAATGGTTTTTCGCAGAGTAACCCACTAACTTATGCACAAATCTCTCCTTTTAATTAGTAAAATGCATTTTTCCCCCCCAGGCGGCTTCAACAAATTTCAGACTGAATATTCTGAGCATTGTGAGACCAACCTTGACAGCTCCTCACCCAGCAACTCTCCGCCTGCATCTGTCCTCGGCCTTGGAGGACTAAGGATCAGCTCCGATTGCTCCGATGGCGAGTCTGACAGGGAGCCAAGCAGCGCCACGGAGTCTGACGGGAGCCCAATCCCTAACAACCAGCCTGCCTTCCCTGTCCAGATCCTACCCTACTTGTATCTGGGTTGTGCCAAAGATTCTACCAACTTAGATGTCTTGGGCAAATACGGCATCAAGTACATCCTGAATGTGACTCCCAACCTGCCAAACATGTTCGAGCACAATGGAGAGTTTAAATACAAGCAGATTCCCATCTCTGATCACTGGAGTCAGAATCTCTCGCAGTTCTTTCCTGAGGCCATTGCTTTCATCGGTAGGTGTTGGATTGCTGCCGTTAGCCATCGCAGCTTGAGACTGCAGGGAGCTGTGTTCTGTAGGGGCTGCTGCTGGTCTGAACGTGGACCTAAAAATTGTACGCAGCTCAGATCAGATATTAAACATGTGCTAAGGCACCCAAAATCAATTGTTTTCCAGTGTCCAAGCTGAGGTCCTCTCTGCAGTGCTGGGGTTATTGTACCAGTGTAACTCGCTGTGTTCTACTGGGATAGCAGCTGAGCAAATCGGTCCCTTTTAGGGCATCTTAAATTGGGTTTCCCACACTAGATTTCTTTAAACAAGCTCCGCTATGGGGCCTGCTTCTCCACCGCTTCCCGCCGTACAGAGGGATTTAAATCTGTAATACGATGCTGTGGAGAATCAGGCGTGTGGTACTGTCTGAGTTTTGGAAATGGAGACTACTAAGAGGCTCTGGTGTGACTGATGTTTGCTTGTGTGTGTTCTTTGTACCTGTAGGGAGATTCTTATAGAGGTGAAAATCCAAGGACTTCTCTACTTGGGGAAACTTATGGGTGTAATTATACTGGGGTAACTGTCCATGTAGAGTCTCCTGTCCAGTATAACACAGGAAATTCTCCTGCTACCAGCTGTTCAACCCTACTGATCAAGTCATGCTGGTAAATGTCCCTGGGCAGACAAGCCCTAAGACACTTTTAACAGGGCCTTGCAGGACAGAGCTTTTCCCGGGATCGCTTTTAACTTCCAGAGCAGCTTTTTGTCCTTGTGGTCAGTATTGGTTGGGCTGAATAAAAAGCATGCCTCCCAGTGAGGCTGTCAGCCCTTCCATGGCCATAGTTGCTGGCCTGACATTTGCCAGCAAGTAGTTGTCATGCGAACCATGAAAAAGATGAGCGTGTTTGATCGGTGTGAAATCACGCTGGTATCTGTGGGAAGGGAATTGATTCCCTCGCCTTTTTGAGGGGGAGTTGACTGTGAGGCCTTCACTGGAACGATGTAATGTTAGGTCCGTGGCTGCAAGGAACTAGTTGCCAGCTGGTATATTTTTCTCCCAGTCGCTGATGGTGAAAAGCCCCCTGGGTCAGCAGGGTGTGTGGATGCTGTTTCACCTTCCTGGAGGATGCATCGGGCTCCTGTTGAGCTGTGGCATTTGGGGTCTGTTTGCTCCAGGCAGCCCATGTTTCAGCGAGCGCCACACGTGTGCGTTGCCTTTAATGACAGGAAGTGGAGGATTACCTCACTCGCTTTCTATAAAACCAGAGCGATAGAAATGGGGCCGCAGATACTTCTGCATTTTCAGAACTCCTCTGGAGCAGCAGTGCAATCGGACGAGTTAGTGGCCTTTCTCTGGGAGTTCCTCACGCAGGGATGGGGCTAGGATGTCACGTCTGGAGCTGGGTTTTAATTCCCCCTGTTGTATCCTCCTCTCTGCCCGTCCCTGATTTTTTTTTTTTTTTTTGGCTTTGAATAGAGTCGGGCTGGAGGCTTCCTTTCACCCAATTGTCTTATCGTTCACTGCCAAGCTCTGTGGAAATGACGGGTTTGAAACCCTGTTCTGCCCAGAAGTACACATTGCCATATCTTTTGGTTCTTGATAGATTCTCTAGCACAGAAACCATGCTACAGGGAAGTCTGTTCCCTGCACCCCGCCCCTAAAGAATGTCACCATAAGTAAAGTTCCTCTATTTCAGAGTTCACTTGAATGCAAAAAATGCACATTTAAAAAAACTCAAACCAACCCAACCCTCTCAGTTTCATTGTGTGTTGCAGTGGTGTCGGATCACACAACTGGTTAGCTTTCACAACCCCATCTTAGCCCTGGCTGACTAATTTGAACTGTGAGGGATGTGGAACAGGTCAGGGTGCCAGGAATTCTGGAGTTGTAATTCCAGCCCTGACACTGCCTCTCTCTGGCCTTGGACAAGTCACTTAACCACTCGAGTTTCTCCCTTTATTAAATAGAAAGTCCTAAAATTAATCTCTCAGAGGTGGTGTAAGCTTTAATTAATGAATCGTCATTAAGCATGGGGAAGCTGAAGTGCTAAATAGGACGGACAGTATAGCTGGGTGCCTGTTTTTTGAGGAGGAAAATTAGTGCTGTTGAGTTCCATAGTATCTCTCAACTGTTGAAGTGCATTTGTGCTACAGAGGTCTAACTGTATCCTTTTCTCCCCTCGTTTCAGATGAGGCCCGTACCAAGAAATGTGGTATCCTGGTTCACTGCCTCGCTGGCATCAGCAGGTCTGTCACCGTCACGGTTGCCTACCTGATGCAAAAAATGAACTTGTCCCTGAATGACGCCTATGACTTTGTGAAGAGGAAAAAGTCAAATATTTCCCCAAACTTTAACTTCATGGGCCAGCTCCTGGACTTTGAGAGGACTCTGGGGCTGAACAGCCCATGTGACAACCGCTCCCCCAGCGAGCAGCTGTACTTCACCACCCCCACCAATCACAACCTGTTCCAGCTGAACACCTTGGAGTCCACATGAAGGGGGTTTCGTTCGGTGGGGAACGCGAGCCTTGAATAGCTTCTCTTGAGCATTTCAAATCTTAAAAATATGTATCTTGCCAGGCAGCCTTGAAAGAACTAGTTTCTCCAAGGAAGAGGTGCCTGATTGCTGCTTTAAAAAGGCGAAGGCCGTTTATTAGTATCCTGATGCTAATCAAAGTGGATCAAAGAGTAGTCTCTTTACAGGGGTTATTTAATAGGGGGGATCTCGTGGTGTTCAGAGCGCAGCTGTGATCGGCAATAACTGCTTTCCTGGGTGCGTTGAGACTGGCACGCTCACGTAAACACGCGCAAAGCTACCGTCGTGGTAGCGTGCTCTGGAAAGTAGAGAAGACTTACGCACTTGGCAACCTTCAACGAAAGGTGTTGGCCCAAGACTGTTTTAAAATCCACATGTACTTCTTTTTTAAGGTAACCTTACTCCGAGTCTTGGGCTGCCACTGGTTTTAAATATGTACGTTCCTGACTGTCTGTACAGACAAGGTTGCAAAACCAGTATTTTATTCTGTCCTTGTTTGATCTTTTTTTAAAAAAAAAAAAATCAAATGTTTATATTGACCAAATGCATTTTGCACACTTTGTGAAGCCTTGAGACATCCTGGCACGTGACTGGGTACACCGGAGAGAGGCGCCTGCTGCTGCACTTGCTAGCATCTGGTAGGAAGCTCTGTTGTCTGTAAAGGCCGGTTGGTCTGAACCTCTCTGCCACTTCCACACTCACAATCACAAACTGCACTGAATCAGCCAAGGTGACTACACTGCAAGCTTTTTTTTTTTTTTTTTTTTTTTTTAAATCCTCCCCCACCACCACCAAAAAACACTGTCTGTTGCCAGAGGTAAACCTGGTGTCATCTCCAGTGTTGGTAGAAGCATGTTCAAGGCTAGCTCTTGTTCTCTGCCGTAGGTTGAGCAATGATTCATGTCAGCCAGCTGGCTTAAAGTCATCCCAGCTTCCGAAGGAAGGCAAGTCCTTGTGATGTTGGCACTTACCTCACACACTTAATTTTTTGTGTGTGTGGGTGGGGTGGGGTGGGGATGGAGTGCTACTGGTACGCCAAAGGCCTGGAGCAGAACAGAGCTTTTCCGGCATGACGCTACGGCGGGGTCATGCGCAAACCGTGGAAATGTGTGAAATAAGGATGGGAGCGTTGAAAAAAACTGGCGAATGATGAGACTTTCGGAGCGCTGGACAAAGGTTCTGATGGGTTTCCTTTTTTTCCCAATAACTTTTTGCCGTGCCTTCTAGAGGGAGAAGACTTGTTGGTGTTTCTGGCTGATGTTTGGCGAAGGCCTCGCACGCTGAAGAAGTGGTACTAACGTCT
The DNA here is from genome assembly GCF_052426305.1 of Pelodiscus sinensis. Classification (NCBI taxonomy): domain Eukaryota; kingdom Metazoa; phylum Chordata; order Testudines; family Trionychidae; genus Pelodiscus; species Pelodiscus sinensis. The sequence goes on from NC_143062.1 coordinate 10,117,437, forward strand.
GGGAGGCAGGCAGAACGGATGTGGAGGTTTCTTTTATATTGGCTGCAATGTAGTCTTTCCCTCCTCCTCACCACCTCCTCCTCCACTAGAATGCTCAAGTAACTTTAAAAAAAAGAAAGAGAAAGCCACGGAATTTTTTCTAAATATCCAGGTTTTTGTACTTTTTTCAAAAAAAAAAAAAAAAAAAAATCCTCCATGTGGAGGAATGTTCAATGCTGTCACATCATGATTTCTTTTTTTTTGTTAAAGATCTTACCAGAATGTTGGAATGATTTTTTTTTGGGTTGGTTGTTTTTTGTTTGTTTTTTGTAACCATTTTGGGATCGTGGGTCATCAGGGAAGGGAGAATGGATGTAAGTGTGGCTATGAGTGAGCGAGCAAACTGAGAATATCCTAATTGCGTTTTACCTCATGGAGGAACTTTTTTTTTTTTTTTTTTTCTTTTCAGGGATCTTAGACAGTGCATCTGCATTGCATTACAGCTAAGCTGGCTTATAAAGGCTTCCTGTTCTGTAAGTGGTCTGTCTTCTTTAAAGGAAAAAAAAAAGACATCCTCTGATTAATAGAAACGAGAGCTTGTTAGTGAGGGATGGTTCTTTTGCTTTCTGAGCTATGAAGGTAAATTAATGACCCTATATATACTGAACCAATATTGGGACTTTTGTTTATATTGCAAATAAATATTATTTTTTCTTTAAAAACCATAGTTTTGTGTCCAGTGCTTGGCTACTCAGTGAATCGTGTGTCTGTATAAGGCCGGGCTGTTTATATCCCCCTGTGACTGTGAGCAGTGTTTTCTGGGCTGCATTCAAGTGAGGTATTTGGTTTCATGCACAGTGTAATTTTTGAGATCTTGCCATAAAGGGTGAGAGGTAGAGGGGAAGGGGGCTGAATACACTGGAGACCAAAGAACAGCAGGAGATGGGTCTGTTTTGACCCCCGGCACCGCCACTCCAGAAAGCGCCATGTTCATAAGGCGCTTGGGGAGATACCCGGCCCTTGCCAATGGCCTCTCCAGTGGATGTAAAGGAGTTACTTTCAGTGGACAGATAAGAACAGAAGGACGGCCAGACTGGGTCAGACTAAAGGTCCATGTAGCCCAGTATCCTGTCTGCCAACAGTGGCCAATACCAGATACCCCTAGAGGGAGGGAACACAACAGGTAATCCTCATGTGAGCCCCCTCCTGTCACCCATTTACAGACTAACAGAGGCTAGGGACACCATTCCAACCCATCCAGGCTAATAGCCACTGATGGACCTAACCTCCGTGAATGTATCTAGCTCTTTTAAACCCTGTTAAAGTCTGAGTCTTCACATCCTCTGGCAAGGAGTTCCACAGGTTGACTGTGCACTGAGTAAAGAAACTTCCTTTTATTTGTTTTAAGTCTGCTGCCTATTAATTTCCTTTAGTGACCCCCCCGAGTTCTTATATTGCGGGAATAACTTTTCCGTATTCACTTTTTCCACACCAGTCATGATTTTATAGACCTATCATATCCCTCCAAGTCTTTTTAATTTCTCTTCATATGGGACCCGATCCAAACCCCTGATTATTTGTGTTGCCCTTTTCTGAACCTTTTCCAATACCAATCTATCTTTTTTTGAGATGAGGCAACCACAGCTGTACGCAGTATTCAAGATGTGGGCATACCATGGTTTTATATAGAGGCAATAAGATATTCTCTGTTTTATTCTCTATCCCTTTTTTAATGGCATCTAACATTGTTTGCTTTTTTGACTGTCGCTGCACACTGAGTGGATGTTTTCAGAGAACTATCCACAATGAACTATCCCAAGATCTCTCTAAGTAGTTGTAGCTAAATTAGTCCCTGTCATATTGTATGTATATATTTATTTTTTTCTGATGTGCATTACTTGAAATTTAATGCTGATAAACGTAATTTGCCATTTTGTTGCCCAGTCACAAAAGTTTTGTGAGATCTCTTTGGAGCGCTTCAGCATGCTTTAGTCTTAACTATCTTGAGCAGTTTGGTATCATCTGCAAATGTTGCCACCTCACTGTTTACCCCTTTCTCTAGATCAGGGCTACTCAACTTTGGAAGCCCTGAGGGCCACAATGATACTCCCAGTACATGCCGAGGGCCACAACTTAAGTGTGGTTTTACACACACACACACACACACACACACACATAATGTGTGCAGATAGCTTCTTTCACACTGATGGGCATGAATACAAAGATTAAGGCAAGACTACACAACATGCAGGCCCCATTAAGTCAGTTCTGCTAATATTAATAAAATGCAATACTTATCTGCTTTCCACCCATATGACAGCACTTTTAATGAGCAGTGATGTCCAGGAATTTAACTACTAAAATGTGCATCCACAGAAGACCACTCTTTGGCTCCTACCTGCAGGCTGCATGTTGAGCCCCACATAATCCCCAATGGTGCCGTGGGCTGCAAACAGATGGACCGGCCCGCATGTTGAGTAGCTCTGCTCTAGATCATTTATAAATAAGTTGAAGAGGATTGGTCCTAGGACAGACCCTTGGGGGAGCCCACTAGTTACTCCTCTCCACTCTGAAAACTGACCATTTATTCCTACCCTTTGTTTCCTGTCTCTTAACCAGTTCTCAGTCCATGAAGGGCCTTCCCTCTTATCGTGCGATAGCTTACTTGGAGCCTTTCGTGAGGGACCTTTTCAAAGGCTTTCTGGAGGTGGATGTATACTATATCCACTGGCAGGCCCAGCCTTAGGGCAGGGCAAGCAAGGTGGTTGCCTTGGGCTCTGGACTTCAGGGCCCTACATTGCCCAGTGCCTACTCGCTCACTGCCCTGGCTGGGAGCCGCCCGGCCAAGTGGTGCATCCAACCACAACATGCCACCTTGGGCCCCGCAAACTCTTTGGCCAGGCTTGTCCTCTGCCTCCCCCTTGTCCACATGTTTGTTGACCCCCTCAAAGAACTCCAGTAGATTAGTAAGGCAGGATTTCCCTTTACAGAAACCATATTGACTTCCCCCAACAAATTATATTCATTTACGTGACTGACAGTTTTATTCTTTACTCTAGTTTCAATTAATTTGCATAGTACTGATGTTAGACTTATTGGTCTATAACTGCTAGGCTCACCTCTAAAGCCCTTTGTAAATATTGGTGTCACATTAGCTATCTTCCAGTCATTATGATAAAATTTCTGGGTGACACAAAGTTGGGAGCTATTGCCAATTCAGAAAAGGATCGGGATATCATACAGGAAGATCTGGATGATCTTGTAAATTGGAGTAATAGCAATAGGATGAAAATTAATAGTGAGACATGTAAGGTTATGTATTTAGGGATTAATAACAGGAATTTTAGTTATAAGCTGGGGACACATCAGTTGGAAGTAACGGGAGGAGGAGAAGGACCTCGGAGTCCTGGTTGATTATAGGATGACTATGAGCCGCCATTGTGACATGGCTGTGAAAAAGGCTAATATGGTCTTGGGATGCATTAGGCGAGGTATTTCCAGTAGGGATAAGGACGTGTTAGTGCCATTATACAAGGCATTGGTGAGATCTCATTTGGAATACTGTGTGCAGTTCTGGTCTCCCATGTTTAAGAAGGATGAATTCAAACTGGAACAGGTACAAAGAAGGGCCACTAGGATGATCTGAGGAATGGAAAACCTGTCTTATGAAAGGAGACTCAAGGAGCTTGGCTTGTTTACCTTAACCAAAAGAAGGCTGAGAGGGGACATGATTGCACTCTTTAAATATATTAGAGGGATAAATACCAGGGAGGGAGAGGAATTATTTAAGCTTAATACCAATGTGGACACAAGAACAAATGGATATAAGTTGGCTAGTAGGAAATTCAGACTCGAAATTAGATGAAGGTTTCTAACCATTAGAGGAGTGAAGTTCTGGAACAGCCTTCCAAGGGAAGTAGTGGGGGCAAAAGATCTATCTGGCTTCAAGATTAAGCTAGATGGGTTTATGAAGGGGATGGTTTGATGAGATAACATGATCTTGGTAGCTAATTGACCATTCATTATCAGTGGGAATAGGTCGATGGAGGGATGATAGGAGTTACTATAGAGAACTTTCTGGGTGTCTGGCTGGTGAGTCTTGCCCACATGCTCAGGGTTTAGCTGATCGCCATATTTGGGGTCAGGAAGGAATTTTCCTCCAGGGTAGATTGGTAGAGGCCCTGGAGGTTTTTCACTTTCCTCTGTAGCGTGGGGTACAGATCACAGCTGGAGGATTCTCTGCCTCTTGGGGTCTTTAAACTATTTGAAGGATTCAATATCTGAGATATAGGTGAGAGGATTATTCTAGGAGTGGGTGGGTGAGATTCTGTGGCCTGCACTGTGCAGGGGGTCAGACTAGATGATAATAATGGTCCCTTCTGACCTTAAAGTCTGAGTCTATGTACAGAAGTTGATTTAAAGGCTAGGTTACAAGCCACAGTTAATAGTTCTGCCATTTCCCATTTGAGTTCTTTCAGAACTCTTGGGTGAATGCCATCTGGTCCCGGTGACTTGTTACTGTTAAGTTTATCCATTTGTTCCAAAACCTCCTCTAATGACACCTCAATCTGGGGCAATTCCTCAGATTTTTCACCTAAAAAGAATGGCTCAGGTTTGGGAATCTCCCCAATATCCTCAGCCATGAAGACTGAAGCAAAGAATTCATTTAGCTTCTCTGCTATGACTTTATAATCTTTGAGTGCTCCTTTAGTGTCTCGCTCGTCCAAAGGCCCCGCTGGTTGTTTAGCCGGCTTCCTGCTTCTGAAGTGCTTAAAAACGTTTTGCTATTACTTTTGAGTTTTTGGCTAGCTGTTCTTCAGACTCCTTTTTTTTGGCTTTTCTTATATTTTACACTTAATTTGGCAGAGTTTATGCTCCTTTCTATTTTCCTCACTAGGATTTGACTTCCACTTTTTAAAAGAAACCTTTTTAGCGCTCACTGCATCTTCTACTTGATTGTTAAGCCACGGTGGCACTTGTTGGGTCCTCTTACTGTGTTTTTTAATTTGGGGCATACATTTAAGTTGGGCCTCTACAGGCTTGAACAAGAAATCAGTTGGCATTGTAGGTAGGGAGCATTTAAAAACATAAGAACGGCCAGACTGGGTCAGACCAACAGTCCATCTAGCCCAGTATCCTGTCTGCCACCACTGGCCAATACCAGATGCCCCAGAATGAGGAATCACAATAGGTAATCCTCACGTGATCCCTCCCCTGTCACCCACCTCCAGCGAAACAGAGGCTAGGGACACCATTCCTACCCATCCTGGCTAATAGCCATTGGTGGACCTAACCTCCATGATTATATCTAGCTCTTTTTGGAACCCTGTTAAAGTCCTAGCTTTCACCACATCCTCCAGCAAGGAGTTCCAGAGGTTGACTATGTCAGGATTAGGGCCAGGGTCTCCTTGCTTCTTCATTTGACACATTCAATGTTCCACAAAATCAGGAGTTGGGGGATTGTGCAGCTTGAACCCCCCCATGGACATGTCTTGTTACAGCCCAGCTTTGAAGGCAGAGTCCTGGCTCTGGTGCATAACCCCCTGTTCCGAGCACTATGACATGGAACCATTTCAAGGGTGACCTGTGGTTTGTGATTCAGATTTCTGACTTGGGCTATGCCCTATTGCAGGCTGTCTGGTATTTCAACAAGAAAGTGGTAGATGGATCTCCACAGTGACTCAGTGGCCTGATAGCAGCTGTATGCCAAGAGGAACAGAAAGACATCCCCAGACTTGATCTGTATTCCACATGAAGGCAAAATGCACAGCAAGGAGCCTATTTCTCATTTTAGATGCCTCTCCATTGAGTGCTTCAGACCTGGTCATTGCTGCTGTATTAGCAGACAGCTGGATTTCATTACAGACAGGTACCTATCTTGAACCCATTTTAAAAGTTTGGCTAGAAAGTAACTTTGCATGGAGCTACAGGAATCAACCTCTCAAAATCACCGAGTAAAAGGATTATCTCTCTTTATTTTTTTTTCTTTTTTCCTATCTCCTAGAACTGGAAGGGACCTTGAAAAGTCATCGAGTCCAGTCCCCTGCCTTCGCAGCAGGACCAAGTACCATCCCTGACAGATATTTTTAAATACCAAACTCCAGTTTTAAAAGAGGGGGCAAGAATCGTGTGCCCACTTAAATGGAATTGCAAAAAGTAGGTGAAATAAATGAGAAGTAATCACAATCTAGTACAGCCTGGGAATGGTTAAATCTGGGAACAGACGTTTTGAGACTGTTAAGATTACCCCTCTTTTTAGGCTGAAGGGCAGATTGTAGATGTTAAGCCCAATTCAACAACAAAATGAAGTTTCCATTGGGGCTTTTATTAGGTGAAAAGTTGAACATTTCCCCACAGAACAGCAAATCCAAGCAACACCAGTGTGAAAAGGGAAGTGAAACTTTTAGTTCCTTTGTCCCAGCTGAGAAAAAGGCCCACTTCTATTTTTTGTCACTGTTCTTTCAGTTTCAATCCAACTGGTGAATAACCAACTATTGGTTTTTAATCCTTTCTGTGGATCCCATTCCTGAAATAATCTTTTCCCCCTCCTTGTACCTGGTGTCGGAACAAAAGCCTTGCTTTTTATTCTGCAAAGAATCTCAGGTATAGGTGGGGCTAATATAGTCAAACGTCTGAAGCAGAAGAAGAGCGAACCTTTCTGTGTTTACCTTCCCATCACAGGAAGCCTACTGCATGTTGGAAATCCATATATTGATTTAGAGGCTTGATTGGGTTCAACAAATTAAATCCATAGTGTACGCAGGGAAAGATGTTTTTTCCTCCCTTAATTATATGGTGAAGCAGTTCTTGTAGAAGATGGGAAACCATGGAGAAGCATAAATTTGGCCCAGATGGGTGGGTGCAGAACAGCTCTGAAGGTACTAACATGGCTGTACTCTACTCTCCAGCCTGCTTTTTTCTCTTTCCTATACTCTACTCTCCAGCCTGCTTTTTTCTCTTTCCTATAACACTGCTGGAGAGAGATTCAGAGATTCAGTTTAATAATAGCAGTTTGCATCGGCCACGTGAGCTGGCTTTCACAGTAGCTTGAGTGTGGCTGTCTGGAACAGTGCAGATGCTATTTTAATCTCTTTAACTACAGGAATTTGTATTCGCTCAGTGGCTCTGTGAAACAAGCAGTATTGTTTCTGAGCGGCTTGTGCTCACAATGCCCCCCACAATAGTACGGATTTGGGTGACTGCAAGTGGTCCTAGCGTGCTGGGGGAGAAGGCCCTTTTGCCAAGGTGTGAAATAGTGGGCCCCTTGCAAAGCAACCCTGCTTCCTGAGTGTGGTATCTCCCAGTGGTCTCTAAAGGAGCTTCATCCCAGTTTCTCCGGCCTCTGTGCTAAGGGGTTCTGGTTCTGCTCCTTGTTGTGGAGGCTTTGCACTGAGACATGGGGCTGCTGAAGTCTTAAATATATACGGAGAGATACCTCTCTCACAGGGCCAGCTCGAGCCATTCCTGCACCCTGGGCACCGGGTGCATGATGCAAGCGTGGCCTTGCACCCCTGTGCACTGCACACCTTACAGCTGCCATCAGGCACCCCCCATAGGTTGGTGCCCTGGGCAGCTACCTGGCTAGCCCCCTGCCTTAATCCGACCCTGCTCTCTCATAGAGCTAGAAGGGATCTTGAGAGGTTACTGAATCCAGTCCCCTGCCCTCACGGCAGGACCAAGTACTATCCCTGACAGATTTGTCCCAGATCCCCTAATAGCCCCCTCAAGGTTTGAACTCACAACCCTGGGTCTAGCAGGCCAATGCTCAAACCACTGAGCTACCCCTCCCCCTTAGACTACAGCTAGACTGCAGGCTTCTTTCAGAAAACGTTTTTCCAGACACGCTCTTCTGGACAATCTTTCGAAAGAGAGCAAACGTGCAAGGGAAAAGCGATGTGCTATTTCGAAAGAGCGTCCACATTCATTGGCCGCTATCTCGCATTTCAGTTGTGATTACTGTGGACGGCATGGCCACCAGGGCACCTGTGCTTTTTCCTGGAGGCCTCTTCTTTTGAAAAAAACACTCTCTTCCACACCCACACACGCCTTTTTCGGAAAAAGGCTTCTTCCTGGTAGAATGAGGGTTACCGCCATCGGAAAAACCTCTCTGTTCTTTTGACAGAAAGTCGAAAGAACACAATAGCAGTGTGACGTACGTATTGTTTTTCTGGAAAAACTCTGCAGATATCTCTACCTTTAGAGATAATTCCGCGAGGAGAAAAGAGCTGAAAGCAGCCAGTGAACACGGCGATGCCCTAGGAGCGTCAGGGAAGTGTAGTCAGCCCAGGATCATAACAACTAGCAAAGGCTGATTCGATGGAGTCTATCTCTGTGCCCCTGGAGGTACATGTGCCCAGTGTTTCAGTGCAAGCAAATTCCTAGCCACGTCCAATAGAGGGGGAAGCACTGAAATGCGGGGAAAAGACTTTTTACCATTGACTTGAGTGGGACCAGGATTCGTGCCCAGGTCCCTCGTCTGGATGCTTTGCAATGGGCCCAGAGACTTGGAATTTGCCCCCGGCCTTGCGGCACACTGAGATGCGCACGCACAGCAAACTCTTAAAAGTACTAAACACCATTTGCCTGTGTAGATTTCCAAGGTAACAGGATCTCTGGGCACCCCCCCCCCCCGACCCAGTTATGAGCAAAAATAGGATGTGTATGGTCTTGAAAATGTGGAAGCATATAAATAGTTCAGCTAATCAACACATTTCGGTATGAATCGCCAACTGGCGTGTACTTCGAGAGTGGTCCGCTCGCCTGCTTGAAAAGTGCTTTTTTTCTTTATTAGGCGCTTAAATTTTTCGCTTTTCACTCTGTCCTGGGCATGAATTCTGCGCTGGGCACAGCGGGGTGGGTCACAGGAGGCTGACTGGAAAATGGCCACAGAACAGCTGCAGCGTGGCTCGCCAGCAACAGGGGCCATGTTTGGCTGAGACCCGTCCTACCCTGCTGTCTGTATCTTCTTGCTCCTTTCCCTGAATTTCTCCATCTGAACGCTGATCGTTCCCTCCTCCTGGGGTTCCTTCTCCAGCCAGAGTGTTGCTAAGTTCTCCCCTGATCGGATTTCCCCGTCTACAAAGGGCTGCTTAGCTAAGCCCCCGGCAACTCCCCTGCCCGTTCACTGTGGGCTTGCCTTATACATTCTCCTGCCCAGAGCTGTGGGTGGCCATGGAAACCTGCTCTGGAAGGTGCCTGGGGACAGAGCTGGGATGGGGGTAGCAATGCTTGGACGAAGAGGGGCTCAGACCCCCATCGGGGGGCCTCAATAGGGTCAGGGGAGACATTGATCGGAAGAGTTATCAGCAAAGATGAGCGCATGGCTGGGTTGGGGCTGGCGGACCCACCGTGGAGGCTGTAGTGAGAAGAGGGCCTGAAACGCAAGCCCAGAATCCTGGTGTGAGGCCGGTGTGAGGCCTAAGGCCTGGGCTAAAGTAGTCAAAACTGTGCTGCTGTGAAGCAAAGGGAAGCTGTGAGCAAGAGGCAGCCCCTGCTCACAGAACCTGGCGCAAACAGGGCAGAAACACGCGTGCCTCAGAGGTACAGGTCATGCACACAAGCACAGTCCGGGGGGGGGGGGCCTAGCCCACAGGAACATGCTGGCCCATCCTAAGGAAAAGGCCAGGCTGACAGCACGCTGGATCAAACAACAGGTGCATGGTAACCGGTGTCACATCTGATACATCAGGAGTGATGTGTAACTGGTTTGTATCGGTGTATAAAGGTGTCTCTCAGAAGGGCTGTCTTTGTCTGGCCTATGGGGCTGTGGAAAGGCCTGCCACTCACTGAGCTAGTCCACTGCGACGGGCACACGTTCTTACTGAGCCGTAGAGTCTGCGGGGGTGCTATTCACACTAAGCCTGGCTGGGCACCTTCCCACCTCATCTGATGTTGTGATCAGTGGGGTTCTCACCCAATGAAATTAACAGGTAGCAGGTTTAAAATGAACAAAATGAAGTTTTTCTTCACACAGCGCACAGTTAACCTGTGGAACTCCTTGCCAGAGGTTGTTGTGAAGACCAAGACTTTAACAGGGTTCAAAAAAGAACTAGATAAATTCATGGAGCTTAGGTTCATCAATGGCTATTAGCCAGGATGGGTGGGAATGGTGTCCCTTACCTCTGTTTGTCAGAGGCTGGAAATGGGTGACAGGAGAGGGATCACTTGATGATTACCTGTTCTGTTCCCTCCCTCAGGGGCAACTGGCATTGGCCACTGTCAGAAGACAGGATCCTGGGCTAGGTGGACCTATGGTCTGACCCAGTCTGGCTGTTCCTATGTTCTCTTGGAGACTGCTGCGCTGGCTATCTGCGTCGAGCCAGGGCAGCACACGGAGCACACGTGCCTGCAGCCAAACGGTTATCAGCATCCGACAGAGCAAACCATCTGCCAGAACACCACATCGGTGACATCTGATGACAGAGGTGGTGCACTGGGAAGGAACGTGGCGCTTTGCCTGGCAGAGACAAAGGGGCGGGGTAATTTCCGGGTGGGTGCATGGAGTGAGGCCAAGGCCACAGGGAAGGGGGTGGGCCAGGTGTCTGGGAAGATGCGTTCAGGGGATCGGGACAGACGATGGCTAGACAGCAGGAGGATGGAATTGCCTGGAGGTGGCAGCAAAAGGGGTAGCAGGATGTCAGTAACAGCAACAGTTTGGAACTGGCTCACCACCTTTCTAATGGCACCAAACTGAACAGGTATCCCAGCTGCTTCCTCAAGGCCCTGTCCCGCCCCTTCTGTAAGGCCCCGCCCCTTTCCCAAGGCCCTGCCCCCCCACTCATTGCATTCCCCCTCCCTCATTTGCTTTCACTGGGCTGGGGCAGTGGGAGTGAGTGCAGGAGAGGATGGGGGCTGCAACGGGGGGTGTGCAGGCTCTGGGGTGAGGCCAGAATGGAGGCGTTTGGGGTGCAGGAAAGGGCACTAGGCTGTGGGACAAAGGGATTTGGACTGCGGGAGGAGGCTGTGGGTTGAAGATAGGGGAGCTAGGGGTGCAGCAGGGGACTCTGGGTTTGAGCTGGGGCCAAGACCGGGAAAGGGGCTTACCCCTGCCGGCTCCCAGGCAGCAGTGCAGCAGGGTAGAGGTTGGCTCCCTTTCTGCCCTGGCACCACGTGCGCCAACAGGTCTGCCGCTTAGACTTGGGTGGGGGGGAAGGCTCCATGCACTGCTCTCACCCACAGGTACCGTCTCCTTAAGCTCCCATTGGCCAGGAACCAACCAATGGGCGTGAAGAGTCAGCGCTCTGGGCAGGGGCAGCTTGTGGAGTCCCATGCAGCTCACACCTAGGAGCCAGACCTGCTGGGCAGGTAGGGACTAGACTGCCCTAGCCCCGCAGACCTCACTTTTAATGGTCTGGGCAGCAGAGCTGACGAGAGCCACCAGGGTCCCGTTTCGACGGGAGAAATGCAAAGGGCTCCACTTAGGAAGGAAGAATCCGTGTCACACATACAGAACGGGAAGCGACTGTCTAGGAAGGATACGGCAGAAAGGGATCTGGGGGGCACCGTGGACCACAAGCTAAGTATGAGTCAACAGTGTGATACCGTTGCAAAAAAAGCCAACGTGGTTCTGGGATGGGTTAACAGTAGGGTTGTGAGCAAGACACGAGACGTGATTCTACTCTGCACTGATTAGGCCTCAGCTGGAGTATTGTGTCCAGTTCTGAACAACACCCCTTCAGGAAAGAGGTGGAGAAATTGGAGAGGGTCCAATGAAGAGCAACAGAAATGATGGAGGGTTTGGAGAACATGAGCGATGAGGGCAGCCTGACAGAACTGGGCTTGTTTTGTTTGGCAAAGAGAAGACTGAGAGGGGACATGATAGCGGTTTTCAAGAATCTAAAAGGGTGTTGAAAGGATGACAGAGACAAATTGTTCTTCTTAACGTCTGAGGATAGGACAAGAAGCAATGGACTTTAATTGAAGCAAGGGAGGTTTAGGCTGGACATTAGGAAAAACTTCCTAACCGTGTGGGCGGTTAAACACTGGAATAAATTGCCTAGGGAGGTTGTGGAATCTCCATCTCTGGAGATATTAAGAGCAGGTTGGTCAGACATCTAGCAGGGATGATCTAGAAGATGCTTGGTCCTGCACTGAGGGCAGGGGACCGGATCTGATGACTTCTCGGGGTCCCTTCCAGCTCTAGTGTTCTCTGAGTCTAGGGTTCTATTCTACAGCACACCCCAGGACTGCAGCCCCGCAAGGAGCTCCTAACCCCTGTGCCTCCCTCCCCAGCTACACTGGAGGCTTAGGACTGACCAGGGAGAATATCCCAGCCCCGAATTACCAGCCCCACTTCTGGCCACAGCTACCGGAAAGCAGCTGTTTCTTGGAGCCTTCTCCTCCACTTGCTGCCCTGGCCTGACAGTGGTTAGCCTGTGATAGCCACAGGTTCACGGTCGGAGCTCGTGTGGTGGAAGGCCAAGGCCCCATTTGAAAGGGGGCGGGTGAGAGATCTCATTCTGGGCGGACAGGAACAAGACTTTAGCGGGTGGATTTCTTGGATCAGTGAATTCCTCGCCTCTCCGCGGCAGCTGCTTCAAGTCCCAATTCTAATTAGTTGCCATGGCGCCTCGTAGGCAATTGAAAGCTGGATTCCGAGTCGGCTCCCTCTTCGCTGGCGTGGGTCTTCCTGCCGGGCCTCCCTCCACCTGCGCTGGCTTAGCTGAAGGACGGGCTCCTGTGAGAACCCTGCTGGGAACTTTACAGCGTATTGTGGTGCTTTCTCACCCACCTCAGGCCTTTCCCTTGTGTGCCTGCAGTGTGGGCCCAGCCCGCGGCCAACGGGGGCGAGGGGCAAAGCTTTTCTCTCCCTCCAGAGGGAAGCTCCTGAGGGGGGCACCTGGTGCGGGTGCCACGTGCTGCCGGCCTGCGGTGACTTGCATGTGCGGTGGTGTGGGCTCACTGAGCAGGAGGGCGCTCGGTGTGGCTGAGGCCCAGAAGAAACTCATCCCATCCAATAGCGCATTGCAGCCCCCCAGGCGCAGTGGGGGAGAAGCCGTAATGACTGACAATGGGCATAAGAAGGCCAGACTGGGTCAGACCAAAGGCCCATCTAGCCCAGTTTCCTGTCTGCCAACCAACTCCAGATGCCCCGGAGGAAGTGAAGAGAACACAAAGTCACCAAGTGATCCCTCTCCTGTCCTCCGTTTCCAGCTGCTGACAAACTGAGCCTAGAGACACCATTCCTACCCATCCTAACTCTATGGCAACTAAAATGACTAGGAGTTTGGAACGGGTCCCATATGAGGAGAGGTTAAAGCGACTGGGACTTTTCAGTTTAGAAAGGAGGAGACTGAGGGGGGATATGATAGAGGTCTATAAAATCATGATGGTGTGGAGAGGGTGGATAAAGAAAAGTTATTTATTAGTTCCCATAATAGAAGAACTAGAGGACACCAAATGAAATTAATGGGTAGGAAGGGAAGGAACTGCATGTGGCCTGGTTTTAGGTAGGAGGAGTGATTCTGGCTGGGGCAACAGACGACAGGGCCGTGTGTCGTGTCGGGCGAGATGCCTGAAACTTAGTCATTTCAGAAAGAGCAACCGTCCCTGGTTAAATCCCTGCCCTCTTAAACATTAGGGCTGAATCCGGCACCTCTGTGTCCTGCCAGGGGACTGCGGGGGGGGGGGGGGGGCGAGAGTTCAGCCACGTCTTGGCGCAGGTGGGGGTGTCCTGGACTATTTTTGCCAGGCATCAGAAGAAACTCACATGGCGGCATCCCTCTGAGCCCTGCATGGAAATGAAGGAGCTGTCTAAATGCGAGCAATACATAGTTTAGTGCTGTCCCCCAAGTGATGTTTTTTGGCAAGGCTGGCTTGAAATTTGCACTAAGCTATTAGCTGGAGAAGTGAGGGGAAATGGTCTAAGCACCGTGCCCTGAATATTTATGGCATTGAAAGGAAAGATTTCTTCCCCGACGTTTCTTCCGAGTGTAAATTAAACATCGAGCTCAGATATCCTGGGCAGGGAGGGGACGATGAGTGGGGGAATCCATCTCGTGAGCAGTCTGGCGCGGCTATTTATTTCTAACGAGCACAGTCTGCTCATAAGTCAAGGAGACGCTTGCGGGACAAAATAGTGGTACGGCCGAAAGTGGGACTAAGAGCCTGTTGTTCTTGTCTGGCATCTTTCCCCCCAAATATCCCCCCCCCAAGCTTAGCGCCTCTCCAGTACTCAGACAAGGGTCAGTTCACCAGCTGCTGAAATAATATATCCAGCTCTTAGACAAAAGCTGCAGAAACAGCAAACCTCGTGGCATGTCCAGAGGCAGTTGCCAGCTAGAGATCACGACTTACAGGTGCTTTCTTTCATGTTGTGCTGGTGGCAAGAGGCAGCAGCCTGGGGTCAGGCTAATCGTTACAGGATTAGCCATGGCTGGGACAACAGTTGAGTAGGTGACTTGCAGGGGAACACCAGGTGCTCCAGGGAGGGATCGGTGGGCGTCCAGGCAGATAGGATGCTGTCAGTTGGCATGAAACGCCACGCCGTGGCACTGCTGGAGGTCTCCCTGGGGGTATAAGAGGCCTGATCACTCGTTCTAATGACACGCTTTGAAAGATTCTGACCTCCCTGAATTCCTACTTGGACAGTGTGACGGCCTAGGTAATTTTATAGGGGATCTTCTGCCCTACAACTCTCGGCCAGTGTTGCCAAACCGCAGCGGTGCGCCAACCCAGAGGTGGTTGCATTGCATCGGGGGCAAAGTTGTGTCTTATGTGTCCCTCGTTCGCCCTGAGGCTCAGTGCGCACTGCGAGTGCCGCTATGAGGCAAAGCACCAGGGAAAGGCAAAGTAGCACAACTGGGAAGTGCCTTCGTTTCTGCTGATTAATTGCAGATACATTGATCTGCACTCAGCAGCGGGCGCTTGACTGGGACTAGGTCCCCAGCAGGGCCGATGATGCAGATAGAATCCATGGCGTGGACGGCACAAGCTATGTCAATCACAAAGCTATTGAGCTATGTCAATCACAGTCGGCTGCAGCTGGCTTCTGAGTTTCCAACACGGCCGAGGGTCTTCCCTGGCATCTGCACGATTCCCCCTGGCCTGCACTTAAAATGGGATGTTTAGCTTGGAGGTTTACCTGTGGGGGGGGGATCTATTATTGGGGAAAGAAGCAGGGTTCTCTCCTTTGGGAGGCCCCCCCATTCCTACACAGAGCGGTGATGGGATGCAGGGTGAAGTGGGGGAGGTTGCTGCAGCCGGAGGGCGGGGGGGAGGATGGGGGAGCGCGCTGAGTGCCCGCTGACACGATTAGGGAGGGGAAGGAGGTGCCCGTGTTCAGTCTTGGGTTACAGGGAGGCTCAAGACGAGGACTGGAACTGGACTTGGCGAGAGCAGGTTTACTGGTGCGGTCACCTCACAAGTTGTCCCTAGGAGACGTGGGCAGTTGCCACAGAGCTGAGGGGCTTTGGCAGAGCCTTGCTTGGATGGCAACTGCCATGGGAAAACCTGCGCTAGAGAGAGTCTCTGAGGGTTCCCAGGTTTGCGCTGCCTCTGTGCTTCCTGGAAGCCTGGCTGGGTTTGTGGCTAGGGGTGTGAACTGACCCTTTATGAAGAGAGCAGGAAATTGTGAATTCTGGGTCTGGAGTCAGAACCGAGTTGCCTCAGCACCTGGGCTTGGGGAGTTTGGTTCGGGCTTCTCTCTGCACCACACATGCTGCGGCTGCGGAGGGGGGGCTGTAGCGCAGCTCTGACAGTAAATCAGGTTTTGGTGGCGTCCGCCTGTTTCCACTTCCGGCGTGAAAATGTGACCTTGTGATGCCACTTCCTCCTCTGAAGACTCGGCTCTGGGTCCCACCCGGGCCACGTCTACACTGCGGGGAGCAGGCCGGCGTGGCTGTAATCTCAGCATAGGTTTAGCCTACCGGCGGGTTGTCAGAAGCATTCTTCCACCTGCCTCTAGGCTGAGGGCCAGGTTCACAAAGTCACCTCTATTTTAGGTGTCAGCCGGGCCCTACGCTCAAACAGCCCGATTTAGCATCCACTGACGACATCGCAAAGTCTCCCATTGACTTCAGTAGGTTTTGGATCAGGCCCTGTGAGCAAAGGCCAAATGCTTTAGGCCCATGTAAACTAGACATCACCGACCCTTTGTTTATGACTGTGCTCCCACCGACGCCAGAGGCACACCACCTGCACTCGGTGTTCTTTTCATCCAAGCAAAACAGGATGCAGGCTTCTGTCCTTGGTCAGTCTGCAGCCACCTTCTAATCACCCAGCGGGTGCTGTAGGTTAGAGCAAGTGCCGGGATGTACCCACCCTGCAGACAAACGTCTCCCTCGGCTCTCTGCCACATGGAAGCCCCCAGGTCAGGCTCGACAGTCGTTCATTCATTCATTTATTCATTCATCCCCAAACTGCTTTCTCTCTCGTTGGACGGCTTCTGGCCGCTGGGACAGTGCAAGCCTGTTCTGACAGGCCTCTTATCTGCCTCCAAGCTGTTGCTGCTTCCTCCGTTGCGAGCGTGGTGTGGGAGGTGTTGTGTCTTCCCTAGCTTGTGCTGACTGAGCCGGGGGCCGAGTTCTGCCCAAACACGCTCCGCTAGCGCAGCTCAGTGCAGAAATTCCCCCGCCATTATTTACATCTCGACGTGTTTGGGTTGCTAATAGGAGTCTCCCACAGGTTGGGAGGGGGGATTGTTACTGAGGTGAAGCCACAGCACTTTGCTAACTCAGTAACCTTCCGGCGACGACAGGCCCACTGACAGGGGGCGGGGAGCAAAGGGGGGGCGACTTCCTGGGGCCCAGAGAGTCCAAAGTGGCCTCGCCTGGAGCCCCAGGCCTGCTACATCGCTGTGGGTGCGCTGTGCTCAGGGCTGAGGAGGGCAAGTGGGTGCGCACCGTGGTCTGGGCAGTGCTGAGGGCTGGCCACCCAGGCCCCACCCCATCCACCCTAAGCTCTGCTTCTTGCCAGGGGCTGTCGGCTCTCCTGAGCTCCGGAGTCATGCAGCAAAAAGGCAACCAGGGCACTTGCGTTGGGGTACTCTCATTGATTCCAAGGCCAGAGGGAGCTGTATGATCATCCAGGCTGACCGCCTGCGTAGCCCAGGCCAGAAACCTGCCTGCAAGAATGCCTGGAGCAGAGCTTGTAGAAACACCGCCAATGTTGATGTAAAAATGGTTAGTGATGGAGAATCCACCGCAACCCCTCGTCATTTTTCCCAGGGGTTAATCGCTGGCACTGTTAAGACCCGATGCCTTCTTTCCAATCTGAATTTGTCTACAGGTTGAACCTCTCTAAGCCAGCTCCCTCGAAACCTGACCGGTTCCAAATCATGGGAGGTCAATATGGTCTAGCACGGGGATCCCAAGCTTTTTGGCATGACGCTCCCTTTTTGATTTTTGAAAAACCCTCATGCCTCCCACCCCCAACAGCAAAAAAGGAACTGTCCGGGGCAGCAAAACTGGATTGAGGGGGCTGGGTTGCCTCACACCCCACCCCCAGAATTTCTTCATGCCCCCCAGTTTGGGAACCCAAGTCTAGCAGCTTTATCAACACTCCCACTGCTTCCTGGGCTCTTAGAAGACATTTTGGGGTAAATTAGAGCTAAATAGCAGCACAGAACCCTCAGAGGTGACTGTCAACAAACTTTATGGGAGACTTGGCCACACCCATGCTAAGTGGACATCTGGCTAACTCAAATCATGCCGGACCATGGATGTTGCCAGACCAGAGTGCGCCGGTTCAGCCTGTAGTTTCAACTTCCAGCGACTAGATTGTGTGAGACCTTTTTCTGCTGGACTGAAGAGCCCACGATGAAAACTTTGTTCGCCACGTGGGTACTTCCAGAGGATGGTCTCGCCTCCCTTTACCCATCTCTCTGTGTCAAGCTAAACACTTCGGTGGAGCGGTAGATCACCTAGAATCTACCACTATAAGGCAGGGCCTTCTCCCCTTTATTAGCACCCTTCTTGAACTGCGGACCCCAGAACTGGACACGCTGTCCCAGGCGAGGTCCCATTGGTGCCGCGTTTGTAGCATAAGAGATGCTGGGGCCCAGGCAGTTGTTTTACTTTCCTAACTGATGCCACACGCCCCGGGGTGCTGGGGCTCTGAGCTGCCAAGCCCAAGGGTGCCCAGGGAGCTCAGCCTTGGCACAGATTATGCTGTGCCAAATGCAGAGTAACATAGCCTCTCTGCGTCCACCTGACCAGGACTGGCCCTAGACGAGCTGCTGGTAACTGGTGCCCTCGGCGAAACGCGTGATCGGCGCGCGATCGGCACCCCCGCCTCCAAAGCCCTCAACGGCCGTTTATCTTGGCGCACTAGGTAACCGTCTAGTTTGCCTGTATCGACGGGCCGCCACTGCACCTGAGGTTCCCTTGATTAGTCATCCAAGGATCACATTAGTTCTTGTGGCCCCAGCTTCGCACGGGGAGATCAGCTGGTTGCTTGCCCTAACCCCCAAACCACTTTCCCGGTCGCTGCGTCCCGGAGTCGAGGCCCGTGCCGTGTGAGTATGACTTGTGCTCTGTATTCCCAGCTCTGATGGACCCTACGCACGAGTGCAAAGTTTTAAACTCTGCAGCAAATATTTTTTTTCTGAAAACATCAGTGTACTAAGCTGCCTCTGGAGACCCTGGGCAATTTTTTTAGACTGTAAAAAACCTCCTTTGGTAAAGCAGGAAGCAGACTGAACGCTAGAGAATCTCAGCATTTTCTTTGCCCAGAGTACAAGAAAAATAAAGTCCGGTTGGATCTGCCTTCTCCCAGCATGCGGATGCAAAAGGATTTTGTGTCCCTTGGAGGCCTGGATTCTGTCTGTCCGTCTGGCTTCTCTAGGGCCGCAGTTGGCTGATAAACTGGCACTTCACTTCTTCTCCCCTCTCCAGCCAGAACCCCGGAATGGCTTGAGTTTCAGCAGGTGACTGTGCTCGGCTCCTGTCGCCAAACATCTTAGGCGCCTTGGAAGAGCTGGCCCTGCTGAGACAGGGAGATCAGGAATAGGCCGGTAAATACATGCTGCATTTGGAGGTGGCAAAAGGCCTTCCCTTCCTCCCCAGCTGTCAGAGGCTGTGGTGGATCCCGCGTAGGTCTGCTGGGTGGGGAGGGGGAAGGCTCGGAGGGGCCAACGCTGCCTGCAAACTTCAGCGCAGGGCTAGAGAGCCAGGATGGCCGCACCGCTCTGACGGTCTCCCCAGCTCTCCATGACCCTGCAGAGCAGCAGTGCAGGCGGTTATAGAAATTCAGCTGCAGGTCGCGGCAGGGTTCCAAGCAGCTCCAATCACACTCCTGCAGTGCTAGCAGCAAATGGGCTTTTGCACAGGGAAGGAAGAGGTCCTGCCGGACAGCCTGGCCACAGAGCAGTGAGCACATGGACAGCTGTTTATTCTTCCACGTCTCCGCCCTTCCAGAAACCTTCTCTCTCAGCCTGGGCTTGCTAAGTACAGTGCGAAAGGTGGCCCCTAATGCCGGTGGGTAGCAATAGGTTGTGGGTTTTACAGTGGATGTTTATTACTCTCGGTATGCAGCGGTTTAGCCAAGGGAGCCCGCCAAGAGGTAATCACTGTACCAGCAAGAGGCCAGCCCATAAAGGTTATTGCACGCCGGCTACCGAAGCGGGGCTGGGGACGCTTGCGAACTGCCAGGGCGATACGCATGCGCCGGGAGGAACAGGGACACATGTGCAGGGCACGCGGGGGGAAAGGTTCCTTGTGGCTAATGAAACCTGTGAATCCAACGTCCCTCCCCCGCCCGCTGCGCTGACGTCACTGGCTTCCTTGTGTGATGCGAGACGGGCAAAGCCCCGCTGAGCACCCAGATCCGGGCCCCTTGGGGCGAGCGGATGAGCTGGGGGCACTTGGTTTCGCTGGTGGGGAGGAGGAAGGGCGCACGGCCCTGCCCTTGTTCGCTCCCATGAGCGTCCCACGGAGGAGCGGCCGATGCTCAGAGCGCTCATCTGGTGCTGCAATGAAACGTCTCTCTCTTCCCGCCCGTTAAGGCAGGGCCGCCGTGTGCCCAGCCAAGGAGGAATGGACGGGCCGAGGGCTCTCGTGTCCATCCCGGGCAGTGCTCGGTTGGCTGGAAGGGCCAGATTGAAGCGATGTGATGACTCCATTCTTCCAACCCCTGAGCAGGCAGCCCAGGGCAAGCCCAGCCTGTGCCATCCTAGAGCAAGTGGCTGGGAAGCTGGGGATGCTAGATGCTTCCATAGGATGTTCGTGTTACGCCAGCGGCCCAGTCGTTCTGGGCCGATCTGCAGGGCCGATACGCCGTAATAACGACTCTATTCATCGACTCTGGATCCTTGGCCGGCTGCACACCCAGAAATCCCTTACCAATGGGAGGGGAGTGCCACACAATCGGATCCAGGAGCCTAAGGGGGCAGGAGGAATTTTTCCATCAGCGTGGTGATGTATGTGCCAATGGAAAGGAGGCTGCACAGGACATTTCAGAATGTATTTAGTGACCGGGGGAAAACCCCCGTAATTTTTCCTAGAGTAGATCGAATTGAGATTTCGGATCGTCCTGGGTCATCACACGGGTGAAGAATCAGTTTGGTCTTCTGCCGGGGACCCTTTTATTAAAGCTGGTGGAGTGGACGAGAGGCAGCGGAGTTGTGGGTTTTTTTTTAAATCCAACTAGAATCCTAGAATAGTGATTTTTCAAACCCCCACGCTTCTGGCGTTTTCTTATTTTCCCTTCCAATCTCAATTGCTCCCCAGTTTTTTAAAGCTAGCGTGCTGCTTTCTACCTGCTCACGTGCGCCAGACGCCACCGTCTGATCTCAACTTCCTTCTCCCCACCTCCCTCCCTGCGGGTGTAGAAATGAAGGTCTGCTTACGACTGGGTATTCTCCTCAGACCAGGCCTTTGTAGCCTCTGTAAGCCCCCAGAACGGGGCGCAGGACTGAACCCCACAGGTCTGTCCACGTTGCACGATCAACACATTCGCCCCGGTGTTCCTGTGGGTGAGCATGTCACACAGTTTCAGGCCAGAAGGGACCCCCAGATCATCTGGCCTGACCTGGCAGGTTACTAAACACCACCCAGCACCTGCCTGCCATGCCCAGCAATGTTAGATTAGTTTCCCAAATGGTGATCCGTGGAGTGAAAGTGAAGTGAAAAGAAGGGTTCCGCGAGAAAATTCCATTACTGTAACATTTTATGATTTAAAAAAATAATAATTAATATTTAAGCATTTATGAATTATATTGAAAACTATTTGTTTTTGTGTTTGCACTGCGTGCACAGTCAGTCAATGGTGTGATCGCCTGTTATTTATCACTGTAAATATGTGCAATTAAACTGAATGTTGATCTCATGACCTTGTTTAGCATTTGTTTATTATTATCCTTATTTATTTGTGGTCAGCTCCATATATAAGACTGTTATTAAGGGTGCCACAAAATTCTTTCAAGTTTAAAAGGGTCCCTGGCCAAATCAAATTGGGAAACACTGAGTTAGACCAAAGTATCACAGCCCTCCGGAGACTTCTGTGCCACAGGAGGGACTCAGGTTTCCAGATGGTGGCCTGTAGAGAAGGCCTGTTTCCCCCCCAGTCCCTACTACCCTGTCCCAGGAGAAGAATTCCTTCCTGGCCCTCAGGCTGGCCATCATGCGAAGGGGTGTATGAGTGTGAGTCTGTGTGGCCGTGTCTCTGAGCCTGGAGAAACTCTTCCCCACATCCACTTCCGAGCGGGTTCCTGGTTTACTAAAACCCAGCAGGGCATGTGGACGTATCACTCAGCTTTAGCGGCACGGCATGCCCGGCCTTGGAGAGAGTGTTGCAAGTTCCCAGAAAATGCCATCATGTCCTGGCAGGTTTGGACACGCTGATCCCGCACCATCCCTCCTGTTCGTAGCCCGGGAGCGCAAGCAGCACGTGGCTGATTTTGTTGGTACGATCCATTCCCCGGATTGGCTCCCTCTCTCCCCCAGTCACGTCATACCGAAGCTGTGACAGGCGAGAGCTACACAGAGGTGGAAGACAGGAGAAGCATCTAGATGTTCAACTTCTTCTTAGCAGCTGTCTGGTTCTCCTGAGCATCCAAAAAGCTGGCTGTGAATCTCACCAGAGCTGCCTTTGTCATGAGATTGCTGCGTCATGTTGGGCTATAGCACCTCCAGGTTAGCCACTTCTGAAGACTAAGGGCAAGACAATGGCTTTGCCCCTAGCCTAAGCCTTGATAGCACCGTCTTCAAATTTTTTTTTTTTTTGCTCTGCCACAGACTTTATGTGTGACCTTGGGTAAGTCATTTAGCCTCTCTTTGCCTCAATGGCCCATTTGTAAAATGGGGAGAATAGCAGTGCCCCGAGGCAAAATATGTTAAATATGGTGCAGTGCTCAAAAATTGGTGCTGAGGGACAGGTCAGAATCCTAGACACACTTCTGCTCTTGGCAAACAATAAAAAAAATTCCCCACATGGTTTTTCCTACAAGGTCAGTGTGAGCTGTGGCTAAACCCATTCTATTCCTGTTTCACCCCAATTTATTTCCCCCTTTCTGTTCTTAGCTGGTGGCATGGGACCCAGGTGAAACCCCCAGCTCTCAACGTAACAATGCCACATTTCCAATCTGGGCAGGTGATTATTTTGGTTGCCCGACTGGAAACACCTTAAAGAGCTCCGCTGGGTGGTTCACGTTGGGCAACTCAAAATTGCAGGCTGCGAAGCCAGTCACACCTTACGGTGATCCGTGAGGCAGAGTGAGGTTTGCAGAAATGGTTAATGTTGCTCTCAGCCCCGTAAGCAGCTGTACCCGGTGTGTGACGGGCTGGGAGCAGCCTTCTGGGACGTGGGAAGCCATAATTAGACAGAGATGCTATAAAAAGTGTGAATGAGGATTCCCCCAGGGCGCGGACTCATAGTGTTGCCACATTCTTGTTGGCTTCCCAGCGTGTGACTTCGTGGAATCCTGGGCAGAACCTTTAAACATGCCCTTTGCCACTGGGAGTGGACAGCGTGTTCTAGGAAGGCGGGTGTGGCAGAGGCCGCGCGTAAAACTCTCACTTCTGTGAATGACTGTCGCTGATCTCTGTGCCGCTCGCCGCCTGTCTCCTTGGAGGCATTATTCATTCATTAAACTTTCTGCCTGGAGACTCGGGGCAGCTTGGATTGAAGGAACCAATTTCCTGAAAGCGAGGGCCTTTCCTAAGGGAGCCTCCTGCTCCCAACACCGACAGAGATTTTATTTTTTAATAGAGCAACCGTGTGATCAAACGCTCCGGTAGTGGGGGATGCAGGGAGAGAGGGAATTTTGTACCAGGTTCGTTGCACATCATTTTGACGTGTTGTCCTTGACAACTGAACAAGATGAAGCACCAGGGGGAGTTTAGTTGGATGAGGTCAGATACTTAGATTGCAACCTCTCTTGGGCACGGACTGTCTTCTCATTACATAGGTGTACAATGCCTATCC
The DNA here is from genome assembly GCF_052426305.1 of Pelodiscus sinensis. NCBI lineage: Eukaryota > Metazoa > Chordata > Testudines > Trionychidae > Pelodiscus > Pelodiscus sinensis. Next base: position 10,140,777 of record NC_143062.1, read on the forward strand.
CAGCGGGGCCCTGATTGCAAACCGGGCCCGTTATGCGCTACCAAAATATTACCCCCCCAAAAGAGTGTGCATTAGATCAACCCACACCCAATGTATATGGCTGTTGTTTTTTTTAAAATCACAATGGACACAAAAAAAGGAAGCAGGAGAAACTGTCTGCTCTGCCTTGGCGTGGCTTTACAGACCGCGCACGATGCCTCTGGGCACTACTCCTAGTCCAAAGGCGCAGCTTGCAAACAGGAAGTTGCCCTGTATTCAGTGTTCTGTGTAAGGTGGTTAGCAAGGCAATCAGTAATACATGGGGATGGTTGGCTGCTTTCTGCTCTAGATCGGAGCGCTTGTATCTGTGTGAGCAAGCGGGCGAGTCTGTCTGTCCGTCTGTCCGGTTCGGCCAAAAACTCCCCCTAAACGGTCAGAGCTCGGCCTGCCGTTTCCTCTTCTCGGGACTTACAGCAAGGCCAGGGTTTGGTTGCGTGGGGCTGGGTGGGGGACGCATACGGAGACATGGAAACAGGCAGAAAAGAGACAGACTCACCTGGCAGGGGAAAGGGGCTGGCCGGGTGCATCCCTGTCCCCACCCCGAGCCTCCCATCCCCACGGGGGAGGCTGCAGCTCCTTCTCCACCATTTTTTAGGGTTGCCTGGTATCTGGTATTCACCCGGACAGTCCGGTATTTTCGGCTCCTGTCCGGTAAAAAAATTCAGAGAATACCAGACACCTGACATGTTAGTTATTTTCTGAATTTTTCCCCAGCCAGGAGGCGAAAATGCCGGGCACCTGGCAACTCTACAAACACTCAGTGCCCGGCCTCCCCCCCACCCCACCCCGAGCCCCCTCAGCCCCCAATACCTCCAGGCCCTGCTTACCTGGTTCCCCAAGGCTGCCGGCACAAAATGTTTGCTGGCCAAAAGACCTAGGGTCTTAGTGCTCAACCGCTCCCCTGTTCCTATCCCTGCACTTAGTTTTAAAGGGGACATGCTGTTTTAATGCTCTTTTATTTTAATTTTTAATTTTTTGGCTTAATAAGTCCTTGGAGTTCTTTTTATTTTTTTGCTCAACAACTTTGGTCTCTCCCCCTTTTTTCCCCTTTCAACAGAATTGTTTCCCAGTTTTTTTGGGGGGAGGGGGTGTTCGGTATTTTTGTTCCAACCATCTGGCAACCCAACCCTTCCAGCTGTGCTTCCCGCTCCTCCTTCCTCCCGGCTGGCCCCCAACCGCCAGAGCAATGATTTAAATGAAGAAAAACAAAAAATCAATTGAGCAAAGGACCTAAGCAGCAGCGGGGGAATCTTCTAGGGGATTTATAATTTTATTCTTTTTAATCCTCCTCGCATTTCCCAAGAGCACCAAGAAGCAGCACATTGCATGTGTTAGTCCTTCACTTGTGAACGGAAACTGTTTCTTGCTTTCAAAGAAACCCGAGTAGCCAGGCAAACGAAGGGTCAGCAGGAAAATATGTGAATAACGTTGTGTTGCTTCACTTCCAGGCTGCAAACTCCTTGGCATCTGCGACAGGAGGGCCTCCGATCTGCCTTTTTGGACATGTATCCGCGCAGCTCTGAGGAGGAAGTAGGAACGATCAAATATCAGTATGTATTACACAACAGAAACGGAAGTGATCTGCAATGCTTGTTTGTCTAGAGGAGTTCTTGCTGGAGGTTGCAAAAGGCTCGGAAAGGATTCAAATCGAAACCACAGTTATGCTTCCAGAGGTATTCCTGGCCGCCTTTCGGAGCTTTCTGGGACTGTTTGTCTGAGGGAGATTTTTGTTTGAGGCTGCGGAATGCGGGTTTGTTTACGTGACCTTCTTCACAATCCCTGCTCTAGATTTTCAGTAGTGACAGGTGGTTTGGCGAGCTTCAGTTTTAGGATATTCATCTGGAGGTGCCTTTGAAGTAGGAACAGAGAAGCGGCCCCCGGCTTGCCTGGATCCAGCCCCCGAATTTCCCCCCCTCCCCCCACAGCACTGGTAGGTCTGGAGCGCACACAATCTACTAGCCTGGCCCTCTCAGGCTCTGGTGTGTGAGGGGAATGTGGGGAGTGTCTTTCTCCTCAGTCGGGGGCCACCTCAGCGAGGGATTTTTGTTTTGTTTTGCTTCTCACTTGTGTGCGGCCCTCCACTGATTTTTCTGTGGGTCAGCAGCCCTCAACCCTAAAAAGGTTCCCCACCCTTGCTTGAAAGGGTCTGATTTTTCAGGAACCGCCAAGCACTTGCCCGCTGAAACCCCAGCCTCTCTGAGAGGCTGCAAACGGGGCACCCACACTCAGTAGTCATTTTGGAAAAGTCTGGGTCTCTGTGTTGATCTGGAAGTCGGCCAATGAGCAAGCAGAAACAATGCCACATGATACAGCTTGCCGGTTGCATTATGCAGCTGGTTGATAGCAAATCATCGAAGGGACAGGCCGTGAATTAACCATCAGCTGAAATATGCGCTCATAAACCTTTCCCTGAATAATGAAGCGTAATGAACAAATTAATCCACACTCACGGCTGGTCGTGGTTAATTTGGGAACATAAAAAAGGAGCCAAATCCTTTCATAAGTGGCTGATTACGGATCGTTCATCGTTGCTAGCAGCAAAAAGAGCAGGCTGCTTAGAATTAAGGAGATCCCATCTGGTTATTTATTATTGATGTCGTGGGGATTTTTCTTTGACTGTCTTCAAAAGATCAGCTCGGGGTGTTTGACGGCGCTTCGCAGCAGTGATGTGGAAACGCTTTTAATAGTGGGGTGCTGACATTCACCTCCCTTGGCCTTGTCTGCCCACCCCTCGCCCCCTTGAGCTGGGGAGCGGGCAGGGGTGTCTAGCAGCTGGGGCCCTGGCTAAAACCTGAGGGTGCTGCCTCCCTTCTAGTTCCTGCGCCTATGCCTGGCAGGGTAGGTCAAGACTCTCCTTGGCTCGGTGAGTTACGGGCAGATGTGTGCTGTGCACGTCCCCCACTTCGGCTGTTAGGATGCCAAGTGATTCCTGCCTTGCCACTCAGCCCCTTCCAATTCTGTAACTTAAAGTTTCCAGCTAGCATTTAAAGTGACTTGGGGGGAGAGATAGCTCAGTGGTTTCAGCATTGGCCTGGGCTGTGAGTTCAATCCTCCCTCTTTGGGGCAAAAATTTGTCAGGGATAGTACTTGGTCCTGCTGCAAAGGCAGGGGACTAGACTTGATGACCTTTCAAGGTCCTTTCCAGCTCTAGGAGATAGGCAACCTCCATTAATTATCTACCTTGCAGATCAGTGCCACAGCCTGGCCAAGTCCATGGAGGCAACCAAGCTCCAGGGTGGTTGGTAGGCAGGATTTGCACAGGAGGCTCTGGCTGCTGAAGGCCAACAGGAGAGCTCAGCTTCTGATGGGGAATTCTTCATACGCAGGATTTAGGTTTTTGTGTCCCGTGACAAACAGTCTCAAAACACTGACTTCTCGGGGCCTTCTCGGGGCCTCATCCTGACGTCCCTGGGAGTGTTTCCTATGCTATCCATGGGGCTTTCCATTTGGTTAAGTCCTCAGGCCTGCTGTAGAACATCCCTGTGACTGGTTTGGTGCCACCGACTAATGGCTGCAAAGTTGTTAGTCAGGCTCATTACTGATGACTGCGTTGGAGCTAAACTGTTCTCTACCCTGCTGAATTGGCGCGCTAATTGCTTTGCAGTCCAGTGTGCAGCAACAGCAAGGCTAATCGGATCATGTAAATCCACCTAATTAATCCTCTGCGACGGCTCATCTCTGACTTGGGCTGGACAGAGTCCGCTGGAGGGAGTATACTGCTCCTCTGGATTAGTAAGCACATTGCGCATTGCCTGAGAAGGGCAGATCTGGGTCTCCACTCCAGCCCCAAGCACAACCTCCTCATTCTTATTGTTTAAGGTGAACTCTTTGGATCGAGAGCTTGGCTCCTTTTGCTTCTAGCTGGCTGGTTCAGACAGAACTCAAGCTGGATGGGACCAAAACCCTTTGCTCCTGATGGCTTGTTACACGCCTACAAATACATCGGTTCTGCCAGTGTCATTCCTAGTGGACGTATCCGTAGCACAATCCTCCCACCTTGAAATGGGACAAAAAGTCAATTTCTCAGACATGTTTGCCACCCAGAAACCCCCCACCAGTTTGTACCATGCCAACTGAAAGGTGTGTTGACCTTTTGAAAAAAAGCATCCCCTTCTTTTTCTAAACTCTACATGAACTTACATTTTGAAATGAATTTGTAGGCACAACCCCAAACCAGAACTTTTAAATCTATGATGGGGGCTTACCTCACACAGCCCCGTGTTAACCCTTTCCCAGCATCAGGTATAGGTTGAAACTTTCTAGTCCAGAACTCCGTCATCCAGCATGATTTTAGTTGGCCGGATGTCCATTTTTCATGGGTGTGGCCAAGTTCCCAGTGGTCCCATACAAGTTTGTTTACAGCCCCCAGTCCTGGCTCTGTGTTCTGTGCTGTTATTTAGCTCTAATTTAAATGTCCTCTAACTGCCCAGCAAGCCGTAGAAGTGTTGGCAATGCTGCTAGACAAGATTGATCTCCCATGGTATGGAACACTCTCTGGTTCAGAACCTGTCAGGTCCCGAGGGTGCCAGACTAGAGAGGTCCAACCTTTGTATCTACACTGTGATCAAAGACCAGGGGCAGGAGCAGGGCAGCTATGGGACTATAAAATTACCACGTATGTATCGGTGCACTAAGACACACTCTGGCCCACAGCATTTTGGACCACGACTACAGAATATCGTATTAGGTTATCGGGAGGTTTAATTAATGCTTGTCCCGTTCCCGAGGTGCTAGGATCGGAGACGCTACATAAGATCAGCGTGGTGGAGCAGGCAGACGAATGACAGTCAAATGAGGCGAGAGGGACGGCAGCTGTATTTATTTCATGTTGGCTACAGACTGCAGGCCGGTTCTTTAATCTTGAAGGCCCGTCCTTAGAAGCTGTTATTTTTTATCTCTGCCTGAAAGGTTGGACAACATTAGGAAAGAGGAAGAAAAACCAAACCCAGCAACCTGCTCTTTCATGATAAGGCAGGAAAGCAAAAAAGCAGCCGTGCCAAAGGGTTTATACTGGCTTCCTGGCCATTAAAAGTTGCGGTATCATCTCTGTGGCTGCTCCCAGCTGACTCTGGACATCAAAATTACCCAGAAAGAGCCCGTCGGTTGAAAGCCGACAGGAGAAAAAAGCCAGTGTCCTTTAATTGGATTTTTATAGCTAGGTAACTGTCACAGAGCCCAGACCCCCATGTGTTTGTTTTCTTCTAAAAGTCCAGACGGGGATGTTCAATGCACGTTCCTGTCGATCACACGCATGGAGCGTTCCCCTGGTGCGCCAGGTGGGTTTGCTGAGCCGGCCGGGGCGGGAATGAACAGGATTCTGGCCTGTCCGATCTCCCCACTATCGCAGGAGCAGAGGGGGACAAGGAGCTGAAAGGAGCTCAGCGTGGCGACAGGAAGCTCTCGTCTCCCCCAGAGCTCTGCTGCCGTAATGTGAAAAATGGGCTTTCTCTGTGCACGCAGCTGCCTGGGTGACGGACTTCAGCACTTGGGCTGATTTGGCTCGTGGGGCCGCCCCCAAGCTGACAGGCACCCACTAACTGCGTGTGCTTCTGCAGACCCCCCGGGTGGCTGTCGGCTGATCTCCCCACGGCAGGCACTGGAATTGTCATGTTCTTTCAGCCTTCACCCCAGAGGGCCCTGGAGAACAGGGAGGGCGTCGCTTGTGGTCTCAAGAGGAAAGGCAGGGCTCTGTGATTTGCTTATATTGCGCTGAGTTTTGTTTTATTTATTGCTGTGCTCTCAAGAGTTAGGAAGGTCTCTAAGCCCTGCATTTGTCAGCCTCCTGGAAGGGGTGGGGGGATCAGGATCCCCATCTTCCCACGTCTCTGCTTAAAGGGTGGCAGTGGTTGCTTGTTTTAGTAGGAGGAGGTAAAACAGCTTTGATCCCTCGAGGACACATGCTTTCCCATGTTCCCTGTAAGCTGAGCGCTTGGGTGGTCCCCCAAGAGAGATACAGAGGCTGCCCAGCTGATTAGCAGAGCCCAATGCATATGTTTCTCTTGGTGGTGCACATCTACACATATCTCGGTGCACGGAGCAAAATTTATTCTGCACGTGAGTGGAAAAAATTAGAGGGAATACTGGTGCTGAGCTTGGAAGAGACCCTCCTCTACAGGCATGAAGGAACTGATGGTTCGCCAGACCAGCGAGCTGTGCATCAGGAGACGCAAGTTTTATTCCTGGTGCCACCATTTGCTTGGTGAGTGACCTTGATCAATGTGCTGTTCTTCACTAGCAATACATGATGCAACAGGCTGGTGGGGTTGTTGGAAAGATCTTCACTGGTCTAGGTGTCATTCTCCAGTTGGATTGGCAGCAGTGTGTCCCCTAGCCTGTGCCCCACGTGCCGTCCGCAACCTATTTTCCAGTTCCACGCTGGGCCAACATCACGGCTGATCTCAATGGGAGTTGGATCCATCTAGCAGAGAGCCGATTTGGACTCTCAGCTGCATCTGTTTCCCTGGGCCAAACCCTGACTTCCCTGCAGTCACTGGGACTTTTTCCACAGTCCGTGGCGGGACAGGAGTTTCGTAACAGCACCCTGCTCCATCTGTGATCTTTATCCATCCCGGAGGGGTATTGGGAGGCTTGCGGGGGGTGTAAAATGCACTAGGATACCTGGATGAAAGCTTAGAGTGTTATTTATTTGTTGACCACATCCCCCTGCTACAGATTTCAGGCTGCTCCAGGAGCAAACGGCACCGTAACACAGAACAAATATTTACTATAGAAGAGGCCAACCTAGGTAAGCAGGTGTGAGCCGTCTGAACTTGCCTTCTCTTCGCCACTCCCTCTTGTTGTTCCCCTTTGGAAAGGAAGAGCCGTTGTAGACCACTCAGTGGGTTGCGCGCTCGCAGAATAAGCTGGGACCGAGTGGCCTCTTTGCTCTGAGTACAGGAAATCCCCAGCCTACGCAGCCCCCCCCAGGAATAATTGCATCAGCAGGAAAATGCTCTAGCCGTGTGGGGTGTGCCCCATTTCAGATTAGCATAATTAAGGACAAACTTGGATAGACAAACCAACGTATAAAGCGAACCTCAGCTAATGATGCAAACGATCCTCCGTAAATACTTGTTTGGCTTTCTCAGAGCAAATTCACTTGGGCCTCATTTTGCCCCGGTTTTCTGCAGTGTTTCAAGTGGTCAAGAATCCCTGAAAATGTTTGTGGGAAAATGAAATCCAAATGTGCATTCACAGGGTCAGAATGTCTGGGTCCGTGCATCCCTCCCAAATTGCCTGAGCTATGTATCAGCCCTAGCAAACGAGCTGCTCGCCTGCCCTGTGTCATCACAGCACTAGGGAGAAAAATGTGAACCCCCCCCCCCAAATATTTTACTAACCCATCTTTTTGCAAGGCAGAGCAAGTCATGCATGTTAAAAAAAAAACCCACACCCTTCTGAGTAATACAAACAATTCCAGGTATGTGGTATCTGTTGTCAGCCATGCACCACTGGTGCAATAACACAGCAAGGCACACAATTGTCCTGGAAAACAGCAGTTTACAGGGCAAGTTATGTGGATATAGATCGGAGCCATGCAAGGACAAACGTACCAGGGACAGACAGACACACCCATGGCTTGCAATAGCACATAACCCAGCATATGGCCAGATCAGACGCCATTCAGCTCTGGGTACAATAGGAAGGCCAAGAAAATAACCAGCATAAGCAGGCAGGACGTTTGCTATACTCATGGAGATCATCATTTGTCAAATCCTTGTGGAATACATGGATTGGCTGGTAGCTCTGCGCGGCATTTTTGGGCAGTTCCTTCATTGACGTAACACCACTGAAATCACTGGACACCAGCTGGGGAGGTGTCTGCTTAGGTCTCGAGTGACCCGTCTAAATTCACTGGCTAAACCCTTGGTTAATTCTGTAACTCTTCTTTGGAGACACAGAAACCCGAGCCCAGCTCACTAAGGCAGACAGTTGGCAAAGCATTATTAGTATTTTTAAAACTCTCTTGCTTGTGCGGAACCTCCTTCGGGATTCTGCTCCCGGTCCTTGGCACTGTTAGCTCAGGGGCTCTGGCTGGATGCCCGAGTACGAGTCTCTTTTATCTAACGCGTGGGGAGTGAGGCGGTTGGCGTGACCTGGAGAGGAGGAAGAAATGAATCGGGCGAGAGTTCAGGCAGGGAGGCAGCGAGGGAAAAGTCCCCAAGAATGCACAAAAACAGCTTCGCTAGACAAAACACCAGCCGTGTATTTCATTCCTGGCTCTGCGGCGTTATTGTGGCTGTGTCCCTCTGCTGCCGGCCGGACCAATCGCATTCGGAGCGAGGGAGGAAACGAGAGCCATGACAGTCGCCTTTTCAGCAACGAACTCAGCAGCTCACCCAAATGTCTCAAGAGCTACTTGCTGTGAAAAAGGGCCTCTCCTGTCAGTTGCCCATTTTCCTGAGCCTCAGCAAGCCAGCTTAGCCGGAAAGGTGGGGAGTTGATGGGGAAACTCTGTAGCACAAAAATCTATCTCTCTGGCACACAAGCCAGCTGTAGCTGGCCTAACCTTTTGGGGCCCTCTCGCTCAGGCCAGTTTTATACCCACCTACTTGGCCTGTGTGCCATCCAAACCGCCTGGGTTCTTGTGCCAGAAAAGTTGACTCATGAAACTGACATTAAAGTGGGGAATTTGCAAAGCTGCCCAGAGGGTTTGTCTGTCCTGTTTTACAATGAGAAATGGGCATTCATCTTCCCCTCAAAGAAAAGCTCATGCTAGGCTCTCTGTCCGCTGCTGCGATTTCACAATCGCGTTTGTTCCTTGGCAGGCTGAGGGCTCTGTGTGTACAAAATATGCCAGCAGAATGCTGATGACGTTTTTATCCCTGGAATGAAATTAATTCAAAAATCTGCAGGGTTGGCTGAGAATATTTCTGCAAAGAACTTTGAATGAGGTTGTGATGGGCTCCTACTACCAACTGATTACTACTTGCCACAGATACCTTTGAAGCTCTGCGTCCAGAGGCGGGTGAGACATGAAGGATCTCTACCCACGGGAACATTGCCTTTCATAAAGACAACTCCAGCCATGTTCCAACCTGGGACAAATCACCTTTACTCTGCCCACAATACACACCTGATCGAAGGATGGTGGAAATGGAGACTTGGCCCTTTCCTTGGACTCCACATCTGAGAGAGACAATTAACCTTCATGCGCCTCGTGAATAGCAGCAAAAGAAGTGCATCTGGAGTGTGCCTTGTTCAGGGTTCAAGATGAATGGGCATGGATTGAGGGTGTGCTCTCTCATTTCCAGTGGTAATAGTAAAATGCCTGAATGCCCCAGCTGAGATCAGGACCCCGTTTTGCTGGGTGCTGTACCAACACCTCGTGTTTACCCTCATGCATCCAACGCAACCCACAATACTGTTCAGGCAGCAGTGGAAGTGAGGAGGCTGAATATCTCTGTGGATCTAGGCTTTGTAGACTAAAAGGCAAGGCACACAAGGGGGGGGGGCAGAAGAAGTGACGTGCCTTATATCACACTAGGGGTCAGCGGCACAGCTGAGGCTAGAACCCAGCTCACTCGACCCCGCCTAGCGCTTGGCTTTTTCCCGCTGGGGGTGTCATTTGCAGGGCTGAGGCCCAGCAGCTGCCTGGGTTGCTGTAGAAAGCTTGGCTGAAGGCCGAACAGAAGGAGCCTCTTTACTCCCAGGAGGGTCAAGAGGTTGGCCAGGTGACCATGTGCCTGCCTGTGCCACGGATCCTCCCCTCTGCCAAATGTGGCTGCACAAAGCTTTCTGAATTGCTCTGCCCCACGGCGCTGTCCACGTGAGCCTCACCGGCAGGGGCTTTCTAGGCTGCTGCATTGATGCCCTGTTTCCATTGCAGTGAATGGGTACCTGAGTGTCCAAATCACCTGGGCACGTCAGCCCGGATTTTCCCAGCAGGCCTAGCATCCTGGGTTTGCCGTTTGCCTGTCGCTTGGCAGGGGAGTCGCGCTGCAAGCACTTAGTTGGGAGGGGACTGAGAGATTTCACGGGCATCAAGAGGGTCTTGTTCATGGTGCAGGTTCAAGTTTGGGCCCATTGGCTTTGATTATGTCTCCTTAACTACGTCCAGATACATCCTAGTGTGACCGTTTTCTAGAACCAGAAAAATGTGGGACGGGGGAGGGATGGGGGTTATTTTGCCCCACAAAACCTACTCTGAGGTGGAAAGAGCTTATGAAGTTGAGAACAACGAAGTCTGGTGTGTTCACATCGTTTTATTTCCAAGCCTCGGGCGGTGCTGGAAACGCAAACAAGACAGCGTTATGTTAGGCTGTGAGAAACAGCGGGAACTGACAGACAAGCCCCATTGTGCAGGACGCGGCACATGCCCATAAGAGGCGATCGATGTCTTGAAGAGCTCCCCTTCCATGTAAACAAGACCGTCTATCGGGAAAACAGGGGCACAGAGACCCTTCCTCTCTCTCAGTAGCCAAGCTCAGACTAGATCCCAGGGGTCCTGATGCGTCCTATCCACTGGATGCCTCCTCCGTCGGTTTAAATGCTCTTTCGTGCTCTGAGATGCAGTGAAACGAGAATGGAATTTACCCATCTCTTTGGGTCCAGCAGTTGTAGCATGGGTGAAATGGGGAAGCAGTTTTAAATACGATTTTTACCCTAGCCCTCCCTGGTACGGAGGGCTCACGCCCAGCCTCGATCCCATATGTCCAGTGCAGCCTATCGACTCATTGATTTGATGAGTGTAGGACATTCAGTGGTGTCATTACCTCCATGGATTTGCAAAATTCCTCCTCACCAGGGCAGGCAAGGTCACACGTGAGTCTTGAATTGCTCCTGGCCCATATGAAATTACTGGTGTCAGGCAACTGCAGAGCAGTTTCCTGTCCTGTCCGCCTTTTTATGGCCCTGTGGAGAGGTCTGCTGATAAGCTGGGTGTGGAGGATGGGGCAAAATGGAATTAACCATCAGACTCCTTGGAAGGTACAAACTGCGGCTCTCTCCTTTCCGAACGCCCTTTGCCATTTCCCCTGTCACACTGGTCTCGTTCCCTCCTTGATTTGGGAAACGGCTCCAAATTCTGCTCTTCTGTTTCTTTCCCGTCCATTTGCATTGAATCCTTCCCTGCTTTCCCGGGGTTCTCGCTGTGATCACGAATTCCGTTTCCCACTCCGTTCCTTCATGGCCTCGCTACCGACCTCTGTCCCTTGGAGCTTATCTGGATTGGCTCGACACGGACGGTTCCTACTCACACCTGAACCCTACCTCCACCGTCAGCCACTGCTGAGGGCATGAAGGAGGCTCTGCCCCCTTTGCATGCCGATTGCTGGAACGGCTGCTTTGAGGTGTTTCCTTAGCGTAGTAGGTTGGTGGCCTGTTGCTTAATTCCGCCAGGAGAGCCAGAGCACTGCCTTCGGCCTGCTCCTGCCATGAAGAGTCATAGAGTTTTAGGCCAGAAGGGGCCTCTTATATATCACAGGTCATCTCGTCTGACCTCCCACATATCACAGGGCACCCGCACCCAGATGCTAAACCGCGCAGCCAAAGGGAGTCCGACTCTGAGCCTCAGGCAGAGCACTGGGGGAGGAGGGCAGGTGCACCAATGGCAGGAAAATGATTAAGTGAGAGATAATCCTGGCAAGTGACCCGCACTCCCATGCTGCAGAGGAAGGGGCCCCTCACCCCAAGGTCACTGCCATTTTGACCTGAGGTAAAAATTCCTTCCTGAGCAGTGATCCGTCAGGCCCTGAGCATGTGAGCCAGTCACTGCCTGTTTCTGTCTGTCCCCGCTCTCTCCTCAGCCTCATAGGCGATCGCTAGATTCCCCTTAGGCCCAGGCTTGGGTTTCTTTTTCATTTTGATTTACTGGAAAGGCAAATCGTGCATCCAAGAGGGCGGTGCCAGTTTTGGTGGGTTTGGCCCAACCTCGTACTGGGCAAGCCCTGGGGGTCAGAGTGTGCAAAACCGCATCAGCCGGGTTTTTTGCCTTGCTTCAGTTCCAGGTTCTGTTTCCTCCGAACCCCACCGGTATGGGGGTGGGGGAAGGGCTGCTTGGCTAAAAGCAGCTGTGGCCCACCTCTCCCTGACTGTTGTGACAATCGCAGGGCTGGTGAGCTCTAGGAAAGGGGCTGGCGACAGGCATTCAGATTCCTAGGCTGAGGACTGAACGGCTGTGGAGTCTACCTTGTAGCTCCTCCATCTTGCCCGGGATTGGGGCAGCCTGCCTGGGAGGTGCAGAGGCAGTGAGCCTTCTCTTTGGGCTTCTCCCGTGGTGAGAAGATAGCCCCAAATGGACTCTAAAGTCGGGCCACCCCACTGCTGAAACGGACTGTTCTGAGAAGGCATGGGCGGCTGGCTGGAGGAGCGGTGCTGGAGATCCAGCAGATCCAGAGAAGTGATTATTCCCCTTCATTGGGCTCTGGTGAGGCCACATCTGGAGTATTGTGTCCAGTTCTGGGCACCCCACTACAGAAAGGATGTGGACGCATTGGAGAGGGTCCAGCGGAGGGCAACCAAAATGCTGAGGGGGCTGGAGCACATGACCTATGAGGAGAGGCTGAGGGAGTTGGGTCTGTTTAGTCTGCAGAAGAGAAGAGTGAGGGGGGATTTGATAGCAGCCTTCAACTTCCTGAAGGGAGGTTCCAAAGAGGCTGGAGAGAGGCTGTTCACAGTGGTGGCAGATGGCAGAACAAGGAGCAATGGTCTCAAGTTGCAGTGGGGGAGGTCTAGGTTGGAGATGAGGAAAAACTATTTCCTTAGGAGAGTGGTGAAACACTGGAATGGGTTACCTAGGGAAGCAGTGGAGTCTCCATCCCTAGAGGTGTTTAAGTCTCGGCTTGACAAAGCCCTGGCCGGGTTGATTTAATTGGGATCGGTCCTGCCTTGGGCAGGGGGCTGGACTGGATGAGCCTCTGAGGTCTCTTCCAGCTCTATGGTTCTGTGATTCTATGTCTTAGCTATGAGGGTAAACGTGAGCCTGGCCGCACGCTGGTCAGAGGGCTCGTCCAGCTCCCCTGCGAGGGGGACTGAAGACAACGGACCCTGCAGAGCCGTTGGGCTCAGAAATGCCCAGTGACTCTTGGTGCCCCTTTGTGGCTATTCAGTTAGCGACCGCAAGCCCACGGCAAAAATCTGCTGGTTTCGGATGGTCTGTCAGACTTGACTGCTGCAAAGGCCTGAGGGGGACCGTTGGCTCAGTGGTCCTTCGTTCTGCTGTGTGCCCCTTCTTCACACGCTTTGAAGCTGGCTCAGCTATTCCCGCCTGATTGTGCCTGGGTGACGCTTTCAGCCGGTGCTCTTCCAGATGCTCTGTTCCTTTCCCGTACAGCGCTCCAACAAGTAATAAGCACGGACGCGTTCTGTGCGTGAAGCGACAAGGATCCCCCGATGGTAAAGCTTTCCCTGCAGTAGCATGCCTGCTGTGGATCTGGTAGTTTTTCAGGGATCTGTATACCTCACATTGCCTCTTGATCTTCTATTTGAAAGGTATGGTGATTGAATTGCATTCAGTCCCCTCCACTTCCCCTTTGGTTCTTTCATCAGCTGTAAAGGGGTCCAGGATTTTAACTGAAAAGAGCCCAAGCAAAGCGCTAAAGCCAAACCTTCCCACCTCCCACCCCATTCTTGGACTGGATGCATTGAAGCCACGTCCACACTACTGGGTTTTGCCAGCAGAGAGTATGCTAATGAAGCACTCATTAGCATTTGTCACGCTGTCATTAGCATATTCTCCGCCTGAGGCTTTTTGCGCAAAACCAAGCAGTGTAGACGGACGTGTTTTGCGCAGAAACTCCCTTTTGCGCAAGATCTGTATACCTCCTTTTTTGAGGCAGAAGGATCTTGCGCAAAAGGGAGTTTTTGCACAAAACAGATCGGTCTACACAGCTTGGTTTTGCGCAAAAACCTCTCGCGCAAAAAGCCTTGGGCAGAGACTATGCTAATGACAGCATGACACATGCTAATGAGCACTTCATTAGCATACTCCCTACCGGCAAAACCAGTAGCATGGACATAGTCTGAGAGTTCTAGCTGGAGCGAAAGTGTGGCATTCCGATTGCTTGGCGAACACCCTTGTTTGTGACTATACGAAGCGGCTGGGTGAAATGCTTCGCCTCCGTTCAGCCACATGCACGACTTGGAGATGGGCCACCCTGAAAGAACTCCAAGGAAAGTTCCAGGCGAAGGAGGCCCCAAAGAAAGCGAATACCAGACCTGACCCACTCACAATGACCTCACGCATAACAACAAGGGTTAACAGTTCCGCCGGAGCAGTGGTTTGTCTGTGAGACACCGAGTGGCTTCTTCTAGTGCCAGGCGTGACATGCGTGCTGTGGTGGGGATGTGCACACACACAGCAAGAAGGAGACTTCCTGTGTGTTGAACGGGCCAGACTCCAAGCCTACTGATGCTGCTGGAAATTGACGTGGGTGCAGAATGCCAGAATGGGGTCTGATACACTGAAATAGGGCCCTGGCTGCATGTGCATCACGCTCTCCCGCGCCTGAAGCAGTTTGCCATCTGGGTTTCATGTGTGCCGGCTGAACACAGAGAGCATCTGATGAACTTTGGCTCCAGTTGTACTATTGCCCACGTCGCGTGAGAAAGCTCCCCCGATACATTTCCCTGCTGGGGATCTGGGTTGGAGTGTTGGCCTCAGGCCTATGCTGAAGTCTTTTTAGAGCAGTGGTTTCCCAAGGACGGGGCGTGACCCAGGACTGAGGGGTGGAATGTGGGGCGCTGGGTCTCGTTGCTGCAGAGGGATCAGGTGAGCAGTGGGGGGGGGGGGGGGGGTAAGGCAGCTCCCTGCCTGTCCTGTAACCACAGACTGCACTGCGCCCTAGAAGCGGCCGGCAACAGGCCTGGATTCCATGTGTGTGTGTGGGGGGGAGCGCACAGGGCTCTGTGTACCCCCCCTGCCCCAACCACTAGCTCTGCACTCCCATTAGTGGAGAACTGGCTGCTTCTGGGGTGCAGCATGGTCTGCAGTGCCAGACGAGTCAGGAAGCTGTCTTACCACCCCCGCTGATCAGGAGCCCCTCCTGTCCCCGCCCTGCCCCCCCCCAATGGCAGAGCCCTGCACCCCAAAGCTCTCCTCCTCAGCCCCCCCTAGAGCCCCCAAGCCAGTCCAATTATGCTGGGTCGTGGGTATCCACAATTTTCTTCTACTGGGCCATGAGAAAAGAAGTTTGACAGCGCTCTGTTAGAGTCAAGTTCTCTTCGGTTCAGTGGCCTTAAGCAGGGTGAAGATACTGACTCACGAGTACAATAAAAGGGGACATGTTGGCCTAAGGGAGCCCGAGCTGCATGAAGCAAACTAGTGGCAGGGGCACCAGCGAGGTGCAATCGAATGGGGCCTAGTCACATCTGGCCACATCCTCCAAACCAGCTGGCGTCAATGACGTGGCACCGACCGGGACCAGCTGGCATCCTGGCACCTGGGGACTGGGAGGGAAGCCACGTGCATGGCATTGGCCCGCTCCTGGGTGGTGCTGGCTGAGCTGCGGGTGCCCAGCCCTGCCTCGGAGATGCTTGATCCAGGCTCTGCGGAGAGCTGGCGGGGTGGGTCTGGCGGCAGGCCGGCTGGTTTACGGAGAAGGGGGCTCCCCTTGTGCCACCCCCGAGCTTCAATGCTTTGGCTGCACTTTTCACGAGCCACTCGGGATGAGTGTAGATAGCGGCCCCACCTTCAGCTTGCGGTTAGGGTTTCCTCCGCTGTCTTCAAAGCCTTCCTTGTAACTTCCTCTCTCTCTCTCTCTCTCTCTCTCTCTCTCTCTCTCAGATCTGTGGTTTTCTCTCCGAAAGGCAGTGTCATATGATAGCCCAGCCTCTATTCCGATCTCTTACCGAGTCCCACTTCCTTCCTGAGCCTGATACACAGTCAAAGAAACTATTTGTGCATGTGTTGGGGTTATTTTTTTGGTAGATTCTTACCAGCTCTGGTTGCTGTAGTAACCATTTAATCTCCAGCAATCTGTTGCTTCTCTCACTCCCCAGTGGCTCAGGCAGTAGTTAGGGGTTGCGGGAGGGGCGTCCCAGACCCTAGTTCCGAGGGGTAGCGACCGGTTTTTGGGGCTCTTTGTGCAGCAGCTATCAGAGTGAGGTGCTGGTCCAGGAATGGGGAGCCGGGCCCTACCGCACGACACATAATTAGTAGTAGTATTAACAAAGCTGCCCCGACGCCCTTCAGTTTCTCTGGCCTTATGCTCACATTCTCTTCACTGGCTACTTCCCCCGAGCCCTAGGTTGCACCAGAGACAGCACTGAGTGCTGAACACGGAGCTGACATGGAGGGGGATGGTGCCTTTGCAGCAGGAAGGAGGAGCTGCGTTCTTTCCGTTGCTCTGCATGGCTGAGGTGCGTGGTCCATGAAGTGTCCACAGATGGGACCAATCACCTGGGCAAAGTCCCAACCCTGCTGGAAGGCCAGAGACTGGGGTACAAATACTAGATGGGATTTTCCAGAGCCTCTATGGAAGTTAAGTGCCCACACATTATCAATAAACTACAGCCTATACAGTACTGGAACGAGATACTAAACTCCAAGAGGCTCTGGGAGACAGACCCATAGTCTCCTATAGACAACCACCTAACCTCAAGATGATTCTTACCAGCAACCACAGGACATACCAACCCTGGTACCTTCCCTTGCAACAAACCCCGTTGCCAGCTTTGTCCACATATTCACTCTGCTGATTCCATCATTGGACCTAACCAAGTGAGTTATAAGATCAAGAACACATATTCCTGCGCATCCAGAAATATAATCTATGCTATCATGTGCCAAACGTGTCCGTCTGCTATGTACATTGGACAAACGTCTCAGACACTTTGCCAAAGGATCAATGCCCACAAAACAGACTTTAGACAGGATCACAAAGAAAAAACAGTTTCTTGCCATTTCAGCCAGAAAGGACATTGTCTCAATGACCTGCATCCTGCTTCAAAAGCCTTTTAAGACTTCACTTGAAAGAGAATCCTCTGAACTGTTATTCATGCTTAAATTTGACACTTTACACCTGAGTCTGAATAAACAATCTAATTATCTTACCCATTACAAAGATAGCGTCCCCAATTATCACCTCTAATACCAATAGCTCATAGACACTTACATCCCCCCCCCATCCCCTTTCTGTTCTGAAATGTGATTTGTCCTTTTCATATGTGTTCACTTTTTTTTAATTGTATCCTTTGGTATATATGGTTGTGACTATTTTCTTCCACTATTTGATCTGAGGAAGTGGGTCTGGCCCACGAAAGCTCATCATCTAATAAACCATCTTGGTAGTCTTTAAAGTGCTACATAGTCCTGTATTTTATTCCCTCCCATTGGTAGCCAATGAGACTTGGGTGCCTCCTTCCATTTTAAAATTATTTTGTGGTAGATCCCCGTTGGCGTGCACAATAGCTGGGCTTGTGGGGTCCAGGGGATGTCTCTGTCTTCCCTGCTTAGTTCTTTCTCTTGTAAGAGTTGCCTCTTCCTCAAACGCTGCTGCATATACTTGGAAGAGTCTTTCTGCTCCTAGGAGGGAGAGAAAGATGCAGGGGCCGGGGAGAGATTTTACGCTCGCTCCTCAGGGCTGAATAAGTTGTGGAGAATGAGTGAGACTGAATTCTCACCTCCTTACTGGGTTTTAAACCACGAACTTTAAGTTCCTGTCTCTCCTCTCCAACCCCTCCCCTGACACTCTGGCAAATTGCCTGGCCTGATTGACTGCATTTCAATGCCTCTTGATATTTAATCTCTTCCCTGCAGAACGATGGGCTGGGGAGATGCCACTGCCCAGGGGGTGTGGCGAAAGAGCCGGAGAGTTATTTCATTCAGTCGGAGCAGCCCTCGGACTGCACAGAGGATGCCTTGTGCTGAGCTGAAAGGCGGCTTTCAGAGATCATGTCATCTGCCCCCACTTGGCCTCTCCTTATCTCTGGCTGCAGGACAGGAATCCAAATGCCATCGCAGACTGAGGCAGAGCTAGGCCGGGTTCCTTCACCCAGTCCCATGGCCTCTCTTCCCTTCCCGGTACCTCAGCCTTCCCTGAAGTGGCCCTCGGTGAGAATATTCAGGAAAACCTGACGGGGGACTCCAGGCAGAGCCTTCTCCGCCACGTCACCGGTGATCGGAGTCCGGCATGAGAGGCAGAGATGCTGACAGAGCAATAACAATGAGTGTCTGGCTTTCTCACGGCAGGGCCCGGTGGGGTTCGGTGCCTGGGTGCAGGGGTCCCCAAGGGAGCATGCTGCTGCCTGATGCAGACAAAGGGCTGGTCTACACTGCAGGTTATGACTTATGTCGCTCAAGGCCGTGGCTAAGCCACATAAACTGACATAGCTAGAGCCT
Organism: Pelodiscus sinensis; assembly: GCF_052426305.1. NCBI lineage: Eukaryota > Metazoa > Chordata > Testudines > Trionychidae > Pelodiscus > Pelodiscus sinensis. Next base: position 10,159,096 of record NC_143062.1, read on the forward strand.
CTTGCAGAGGTGGCTTCATTATGCCAATAGACAGGCCCACCAACAACCAACAGCTGCCCAGGGACTCAAAGGGCCTGTGGTGGTGGCACCCGGAGCCCTGGGCCCTTTAAATCACCACTGGAGCACCAGGGAGCTCGCTCCAGGCAGCACTGAGGACTGGCTTCCTGGCCCCTCCCCTTTTTCTGAGGCCCCGCCCCTTCTTAGAGTGCAGAGCTGGCCTCTCCCTCTTTGCCCAGGCACCCGGCAAGGCTGTCGGCTCCCTTGCCAACTGGAGAGCTCTCTCTCCTCCGAACAGGCTGTCGTCACCAGATGCACTGCTGTAGCATGTCTAGTGCAGATTAGCCCTAAGAAATGGCTCTCTATTGTAAGGCTAGACTCAGGGACCTCCCTGCCACTCTGGTGACACGTGTGGGCTCGTCCCCATGTCACCTGGAGGGATTGGAATATGGATGGGGAGCACTTGCAGGAGAGTATCATTCCGACCCCTTCAGAGGCCTTGCAGAGGGCTGACAGCCTGGGTCATGGACACACCCGTTAGCTGGCAGGTACTGCTGCGTACGTCTCTGTGTTGCTGCTAAGCTCTTGCCTGGCAGAAAGGAAGCCGGAAGAAGACTTAGATCCAGATTTCCCCCCCAGCAGTGCCTACATGACTGTGTTTTGTGATTCTGATATCGCGTCGCTGTATAGTTCTCTGAGCCCTGCTGCCAGGCAGACTTTGCATGCTGGGTAAAGATAGATCTCAGGGCCGTGAGAAGCACGACTTGCCTTCTGAGGCATTGGTTATTAAAGGGCAGTGTTCTGACAGCCCAGCAGGGCAGCGGCTGCGCCGGTGAGAAACAAGCCAAGCTCCGTCACAGTGACCCAACGAATGTGCTGTTCCTAGCGCCTCTCGGTCAGGCGGGAAACAGTCACCGTCAGTGGCTCCGGGGGAGTTGTGAGGTCTTGCTCACACCACAAACCAGCCCGTCCAAAGCACAGGGGCCACTGGGCAGCAGCCATCCCGTGCCAAACGGTGCTCACGTGCGCTCGTGTGACAAGCCACGCCCTCGGGCCTGGCCACGGCTTGCAGGGAAAAGCCAAGAGGCAATAGGAGACAGGGGGTGCTGTCCTCTGCGAGGGACACTGAGCATGTGCACAAGGATGTCTACTTGGCCAGGTGCTCCACGGTGCCCAAGGTGATCCAGCTGTTACAAGGCACCCGGCATAAGGGACTTGCTTGTCACAAGCTGCCCACCCCTGCCAGTCCTTGGCAGGACTCAGCTGGCTGCCAGAAGGTCCGTCAGTAGGTTACCACCACTTTCCCAAACTAGCCTTTAATATTGTCTTGCCCTGACCCGTGTTGCTACCTGTGCTAGGCAGCTGGCAAGTATTATTAGCCCCACTGTGCAGCTGCACTAACCAAGGGGGGGTGGGAGGTGGCTCCCAAAGATTGACAGTGGCAGTGCTGAACTGCTCCTCTCCCCGCTGCTAAGGCCACTGGACGATAGTGCCTCCTAAGCAAACCATTGGCTCCTCAGGGCCTGGTGCGGAACCTGACCCGGGGCAGGGACCGAGGCATGAGCAGTCATGCCTAATGGCTGGGGTCAGGTGCTTGGAGCCAGAGCCCGGGTTGGAGTCAGGCCCATAAGAGCAGGGACCTGGAGCGATGTTGGAAAGCAGGGACTGAGAGTAGCAAAGGGTCCAGGGTGAGGAGGGTGGGAATAGACTGGGGGCAGGGCTCAGGCGAGCAGGTAGAGCAGCCAGCCAGCTCTTCCTGTAGCTGTTCAGACAGCTGCCTATCAGTGGGGCTGGGCACTTTGTGAGTGGGGCCCTTGGTGAGTGAGAGCTTCCCTCGCCTCCTTCTTGGAGGGCTCGGGCGGGTTGCTGAGCGGTGGCCAGGCTGAGCACGGCCTGGGGCCTTGGGGGCCGGCTGAGGACAGGCAGAGATCCTCTGTGCAGCGTCCACTGACTTTGCAGACACCTGAGGAGAAGTGTTCTCTGCCGGGTGTCCTCCTGCTTCCTCGTTTTAACCTTTGGCCGTATTCGGGTTCCTTGTCCCAGTGTTGAGCTGCGGCCTGGGCTTGGTGGTTCCTTGGCTAAGGGAGCAGGCCTTTAAAAATGAGAGGCCAACGCACCTTCTGTAACCCAGACCCACGTCCTGTGGCTGGAGCCTCAAAATAAAACCCGTCTCTCCCCAGGGTGCCAGACTCTCATCCCAGGGGAGTGGGCGGGGTGACGTGTAAGCAGGGCCCTTTTGCGTCTGGGCTTTACCAGCTGTCTCTGCAAACCCCCCAGGGAAAGCTAGTCTTCCATGCAAATGCTGTTGGCAATTTAGGACCCAGCTCCCCTCTCAGAGTCCCCATTGGATTTCAGCATGGCCCTCTCTGTGAGGAGGGCACTGGAACCCACAGCCGAGACCCACCACTGCTGCCGCAACATCCCCACGGGAGAGGACGGCTTCTTCAGTTGCTAACTGGGGTTCCCTTCTCCTGTCTCCCCCTTGTCCCTGGGCACTCTGCCCTCCACCCCCAACTGCCAGGTCCTCCCCTCGCCCCCATCCACTGCTCTTCCTTTCAGTTCATACTGATTTTCACCTGGGGTGTGTCTAGACTACATGCCTCCTTCGACGGAGGCATGTAGATTAGCCAGATCGGAAGAGGGAAATGAAGCCGCGATTAAAATAATCGCGGCTTCATTTAAATTTAAATGGCTGCCCCGATCTGCCGATCAGCTGTTTGTCGGCAGATCGGGGGAGTCTGGACGCGATGCCCCGACAAAGAAGCCTTTCTTCATCGACACAGGTAAGCCTCGTGAAACCAGGCTTACCTGTGTCGATGAAGAAAGGCTTCTTTGTCGGGGCATCGCGTCCAGACTCCCCCGATCTGCCGACAAACAGCTGATCGGCAGATCGGGGCAGCCATTTAAATTTAAATGAAGCCGCGATTATTTTAATCGCGGCTTCATTTCCCTCTTCCGATCTGGCTAATCTACATGCCTCCGTCGAAGGAGGCATGTAGTCTAGACACACCCCTGTTTCTTCCAAATGCGAAAAACCGCTGACACTCTCAGGGAATGGGAAAGAACCTGAAGAGGAAGGACCGTAAGCACCTGTGTGCTGGATGTACTAGCGCTTGAGAGCCTCCCATAGCAACTGAGGCCTGGCCCTGGTGTTGGCCAGAGAACGCCTGTCAACAGCTTGCTAGCCCCAGTCCCGTCTCAGAACAGCCCTGGCTCATACAGTCGCGGCTCGGTTACAGCTGCATTGTTAGGGGAGCTACCCTCCTGTGCAGCAGCAAGCACCACTAGCTAGCTACCCTCGCGTGGCCGCGCACTCCTCGTTCCTGTCCCATTTTTGTAGTTATCCTTCTGCCCTGTGCTCTGCGTGTCTGACTGACCTGCCCTACCCGGTGCCATCTCTTCTTTGCATCCCGGCAGCTGTTCCTGGCTCCGATCAGCAGTTCTGGCCGGGCCCTTTCCCGAATCGCCTCAGCCTAACCTCGACTGGCGCCTCCATGACACTGGGATGAGACCCCCCCAGGTTTACCGGCACAGGCGGACGTGTGGTGCATGAGGGGGGAGGGAAAGCATGGATGTCGGGGTCACTCCATGGTGGGCTCCTTCATCTTGCTTGGGAGCTCATGGCCTCCACCCGCCTTGGCAGAGCCCGAAGGCCCAGTCCCTGGCGTGTCATTCAAATTCCAGAAGGGCCTTTCCAGTCAGTGACATCCATTTAACCCCAACCCTGGAATTCTCTGCATCCCCGCAGACTGTTGCTGTGCGAGTTGCATTGATCTGCTCTGCAGTGATATAAACCACCGCTTTGTGAGGCGGCCAGAGAGGGAGGGTCTGCAAAGGCCAGCGGGAGACAATCCCCTCTTTCTTCTTGTGGGGGGAGAACAGGACCCCCGGCCCTCAGAAAAAAGGCGGGAAAGGTCAGCCCGTCCCCTCCGCAGCTCAAATGCAGTCAGTGTCTGCGCCTCACCCCGGGTGCGGACAGCTTTTCAGACTGATTATGGTGGCAGCGTGTTACTCTCCGCAGCCTGGCTGGCAGGCAAAGAGGAACTCTGCTGAGGGACCGCTGGAGTAGCGGCACGTGCAGCAAAGCAGAGCCGTGCGGCCTGCCCGCCAGAGACTAGCACAGAAGGTGCATCTGCCCTTCCCTCCATGAGTTACAGACTCCATCTGTGTGCATCCCAGCTCAGAAACGCACCCTCTCCTCACCTCTTCATGGCGACCTGCACTTGGCCGTGGAGAGGCAGGTTTTTGTGGGCCCCCTGCTTTGGCAAAGGGCTGTGTTTCCTGGATTGGCAGACAAGCTATTGTAGCCTGTGTCAGGAGCGGCCAGCACGTGCTGTGTGCTGGAGCAGACGACAGCAGTGTAGCCCACAACACAGCTGCTGGGGATGGGCTAAGCTCCCAAGGCGCAGGGAGATTCTGCCTGTTGGGGTCACACAAGCAGCCGCTTGGATGGCTGGTCATGGAGTTACGGCTCCAGCGTAGGACTTGGATTCAGGTCTCAGAGCTGCCACAGGCTTCCCGTGCGACCTTTGTCAAGGCACCTCTAACCTGTGCCCTCAGTCGTCAGACTTCTCTTGTCTCATAGACTCACAGACTTTAAGGTCAGAAGGGACCATTATGATCATCTAGTCTGACCCCCTGCACAGTGCAGGCCACAGAATCTCACCCACCCCTCCTAGAATAATCCTCTCACCTAGATCTCAGATATTGAAGCCTTCAACTACTTTGAAGACCCCAAGATGCAGAGAATCCTCCAGCTGTGATCTGTGCCCCATGCTACAGAGGAAGGCGAAAAACCTCCAGGGTCTCTGCCAATCTACCCTGGAGGAAAATTCCTTCCTGACCCCAAATATGGCGATCAGCTAAACCCTGAGCATGTGGGCAAGACTCACCAGCCAGACACCCAGAAAGTTCTCTATAGTAACTCCTATCATCCCTCCATTGACCTATTCCCACTGATAATGAAAGGTCAATTAGTTACCAAGATCATGTTATCTCATCAAACCTGGAGCCTAGTGTAACAGGGATCGGCCTCCCATACTAGTACTACTAGTAAATAATAGCTCACAGCCTTCACGGTAACCCAGGCCTGGTCTAGATTTGGCCCCTGACTTTGCATTGCAGGGAAATGGGGATTTGGCTGGAAAGGGAGGATTTGTATTAAGAGTTTTGCCAGCCCAGTGAGGCCCAGAGCTCCCTTGCCTCTGCCAGCCTCCTCCAGTGGAAATGGCAGCCCTCTTTTTCATCTGCCTTAACTAAATAACCGCTCTGACGCCTCGCGGCGCTGCCAGTCCCTTTTGCCTGGCGCCTGTTTGCAGGCGGCTGGCGTGCGACATGGACAGCCCTTCTAGCGCCCGCCAGGAGCTCGTGGCCATGCGCTTGGAGACGGGAGGAGGGCTCCAGGGGAAAACAGAAGGCACTCACATTCTCGGCTAGCAGTGGCAGCAATGCCCATGCGGCGCAGTCTGAGCGTGGGCCAATCCCAAAGGAACAGGCCGGCAGCTAATGCATTACTAAATCCAGCCATAATAGCGCTTCTCAAGGGCCTTTCATCCGCACACAGGCCTGCCTCAGAACTGCCCCTTTGAAGTACGTGAGCGGAGCTAGAGACATTAACCTGTGCCTTGCCAAGGCCATGGAGCCAGGGGTTGCCTGGCTGGGAACAGAATCAAGGGGAACAGTCTCCAGGCATCCCATCTAACCGCTAGACACTACTGCCTCTTGCAGGGCCAGGAAGACACAAATGCTTTAAAAATGCCCCCTCCATTTCCCCCTTTTCGCCCCTTGCTGTGCTGGGGGTGTTAGAAACAGGGCAGCCGGCCTGGCTGGAAAGCGTTGACATGTGAGAGCCATCGAGGGGGCGGCAAAGGGGCTAGCAGTAGTGCCCCGCGGCTGGGGAAATCTCTGGAAAGCATCTTTCCAAAGCTGCTCTCCCAGGGGTGACTAAGGTGGTCGTGTCTGAGTGTGGATGGATGGAGGGAGAGTGGGTGCTCAGGGGTGGGGGAGAGCAGCGTGCCTTGGCTCTCGGCTCTCCAGAGAGGGAAAGAGTATTTAGAATAATTAATATGAAAAAAAAGGCTTTGAAGAGGTATCAACCTTCCCACTGCAGGAATAGCCCGCTCCTCACTCCTGGGGCTGGAGGAAAATTTCCCCTGGGGGCTGCTATTCTGTGACTGCCCACTGCAGGGTTTCTTCCTCTGGAATAGCCACAACCGGCCCCTGTCAGAGATGGGATATTGGCCAGTGATCCCTGGGTTCCTAGATCTGCCGCTGGTGCACGGTTTTTAATTTCCTTTGAAGCCAGTGTACCGCAGCCGGGGCTTTGGCTCAGAGCGTGTATGGTAAATCAGGCTTCACGCCGCTTTGGCAGGTTGGTTTCTAGGAAGCCAGTTAATTAAATTGGCTGGCTGAGATTCGCGCCCTACCACTAGGCTGCCATGCAGAGGCGCTGGCCCTGAGGAGAGCTGGTGTGGCAGGAAGAGACCCAGAGTGACGATCCCTGCAGCCTTCTGAGTCTAGTGGGATCCTGGGTGCAGGGTGCCCTGAGTCAGACTGATTGGGGTGTGGACAAAAGGGAGGCGTGGGCTCAAACCTGAGTCAACCTGGGCGTAGTGTGCAGTGTAGACATACTCTTGGCTGCTTGTAAAAATTAAGGAGGTCTGATGGAGGACCATAAAATCATGAATGGTGTGAAGGAAGTGACGAAGGAAGTGATATTTAATCCTTCACATCCCACAAGAAGCTGGGGTCACCCAGTGAAATAGGCAGCAAGTTTAAAACAAACAGGAGGATAACTACCAGAAGCTGAGACTGGAGGACAAAAGATGGATCAGCTGGTAACTGCTCTTTTCTGTTCATTCTCTCTGGGGCCCCCGGCATTGGCCACTGTCAGCAGAGAGGATACTGGGCTAAATGAACCATTGGTCTGACCCAGTCTGGCCGTGCTAATGTTCTTGTAATAAAGAGCTATTCAAACATTTGTGTTTAAAAGACCTGTGCCTTATGTGTTACATAACAATAGTAAAGTTTTAGAGCGCGCGTGAGCTGTGATTTCAACGTAGTCCTATTGTTCCTTGCACAGATATGGGTGGGAGACTTTGTCAGTGAAATTATACATTCTTTCAAACTATTTTCTTAAATAAACTAAGGCCCTAGTCTGGCAACCCACTTAAGCACGTGCTTATATTCCATGAACATCAGTGAAACCTAAACGCATGCTTAGAATTAAGCATGTGCCTAAAGATAAGATTTTCAAAAACACCTACATGATTTGGGTGCCCCATATCCATTGACCGTTAGTGGGAACGAGGCATCAAACTGCCTCGGGTGCTTTGGAAAATCTCACCCTAAATACTTTGCTGGATCAAGGCCTAAAAGACTAAAAATCAGCCTGGTGAAATAACGATTGAGCCACAACAAATGCCCGGAAATGGCTTTATTTGTGCCTGCAGAGAGATCAATGAGCAGCCGCATCGTTGCTTAAAAGTGAATTTGAAAGCTGAGAACCATTTTTGGGAGGGAAGGGGAAACCACACCACTCCAGCAAAGAGTGTGGCGTGTTCCAAAGCGGACTGGCTGCCTTGGATGCCACACCCTTACCCGTGCTGCTGAATGTGCTGTCCTGGTGCGCTCCGGTCTTCCACGTACTACAGACCGAGCAGAGTGAGCAACAGTGTTTCCCAGGCTAGACAGTAAAGTCCCACTTGTCCCCACTTCAGCTCGTGTTTACACACGTGTCCACTTGGGAAAGACACAATGGTGGAAAATGCTGTAACATTTCCACAATGGTGGAAAAGAACCTTACTATTTGTTCCCCACCTCAGTCCCGTTTAGGGTTAACACACACTTCCTGCCCAGAGCTAAACTGACTGTAGGCTGATCAAGGGTCAGGGGATGTGACTTTTATGGCCAGCATAAAGCCTCTCCCTCCTTTTGAGCTCTGAGCCATTGCTGGCCTTTAATTCTGCCTAGAATACAGGGAGTAACCAGCCCATTATCTGAACTAGCTTTTGCTTCTCTCGGGCTGACTCACCTTTTCGTTGGCCCTTGGCAGTTGTTTACGTGATACCGAATCCATCAAGGCCCATGTTTCACATGCACAGCAAACACGTTCTCAGAGAGCTGACCTTTAGCTTTAAATGCTTACCCACCAGGAGAGAAACAGTAGGTAACATGATGTAGAGTCGGTGAGCCTAAAAACACTGGCTGTCAGAGAATTATTCGTCCAAACCTAGCAGAGCATTGACTGTGCAACCATAAGAATGTAGGAGTAGCCTTGCTGGGTGAGATCAAAGGTCCATCAAGCCCAGTGTCTTGTCTTCTGACAGTGGCCAATGCCAAGGAACCCAGAGGGAATGAACAGAACAGGGAATTATCACGTGATCCCATCCCTTTTGCCCAACCCCTGCTTCTGACAAACAGGCGACTTATCCTCCATGAACGTATCTAGCTCTTTTTTGAACCTTGTTAAAGTTCTTCACCACATCCTCTGGCAAGGAGTTCCCCAGGTTGACTATGTGGTATGTGAAAAAAATACTTCTTTTTGTTTGTTTGAAACCTGCTGCCTATTAATTTCATTTGGTGACCTCTAGTTCTTGTGTTGGGGGGAAAAGTAAATAACTTTCCCTTGTTCACTTTCTCCATGCCAGTCATGATTTTATAGACCTCTGTCATATCTGCCCTTAGTCTCCCGTTTTCTAAGATAAAAAATCTCAGTCTTCTTAATCTCTCTTCATATGGCAGCTGTTCCAAACTCTTAACCATTTTAGTTTCCCTTTTCTGAACTTTTTCCATTGCCAAGATATCTTTTTTGAGATGAGGTGACCATCTGTAGGCTCCCTGTGATGGTAGGAGATGTGGGGGGAAAGGGAGAGAATGATGGCAGGACTTGGGAGCCGGTAATAGACAAGCCCTGGGAGTCCTAGGCAAGATTGCACAATCGTTTGGGCTGTGACTGGCCCAGAGGCTGGGAGTTTGAGATCCCTGTGTAGCGTATCCTTCATTTACCCACGGTTTCAGATATTGGCCTCTGACATACAAGACTGCTAAATATTAAATATGCTGGTCTGCTTGTAAGCCTGTAGATTCAATGCCTTAAAAGTGCAGCCAGTTGGAATGGCTGTATCAGATCCAGCTTATTTTTACCCCTTTTTAAATAAGCTGAATAATGCCCTACTTTATACTTAATATAACATTAACAAAAAACCTGGATGTCATTGTAGCACTGACAAAACATGTAGATGGTATCATGAGCTTTCGTGGGCACAGCTCTTTGTGTAGATTCCTGTGTTAGTACCACCCCTCCCCATTGACTTTGATTCTTATCTGCTTTGTTTTAACTGGCCAATCTTCAGGTGCTTACTGATGACCCTTCTGCCTTCCGGTTTTTCCCTTTATTTTTTCATAACCTCTGCTCCTTGTGTCCCGCCCCCTCCTTTTTTTCTTTCCCCTTCTCCCATCTCCCCTGTTTATTTTGGGTCTGCTCATCCTAAACTCAAAACTCTGGTCATCTGAAGAAGTGGGCTGTGCCCACAAAAACTCATGATACCATCTACATGTTTTGTTAGTCTATAAAGTGCTACCAGCCCCGTTTTTGTTTTTTAAGTTTATCCTGTAGGGTAAGTCTACACTACAAAGTTAGTTCGAACTAACAGACGTTAGTTCGAACTAACTTTCATAGGCGCTACACTAGCGCTCCGTTAGTTCGAATTTAATTCGAACTAGCGGAGCGCTTAGTTTGAACTAGGTAATCCTCATTCCACGAGGATTAAGCCTAGTTCGAACTAGCTAGTTCGAATTAAGGGGTGTGTAGCCCCTTAATTCGAACTAGTGGGAGGCTAGCCCTCCCCAGCTTTCCCTGGTGGCCACTCTGGCCAACACCAGGGAAACTCTACTGCCCCCCTCCCGGCCCCAGACCCCTTAAAGGGGCACGGGCTGGCTACGGTGCCCGTGCCAGGTGCAAGCCTGCCAGCACCCAGCCAGCAGACTCTGCACCTGGCACGGATCGAGCCACCCACCCGATGCCCCCCAGCCCTCCCCCTCTTCCCGGGACCAGGCTGGCGGCTCCCGGGAGCTTGCCCTGGACCGCAAGAGGCGGGCACCTGCCTGGGCTAGTGCGGACATCGTGGACCTCGTCCACGATCTCCGCACTAGGCACAGGAAAGTGGCCGGCTTGGGCAGGATAGCTGCCAGCCTGGCCACCCAGGAGCAGGTGTGCAAGAGAATCAAGGGGGTCCACTGAGACCCCCGACCCTGAGCCCTGAGCTTACAACGGCCGTCCTGGGTCAGATCAAAGGTCCATCTAGCCCAGTAGCCTGTCTGCCGACAGCGGCCAACCCTAGGTACCCTGGAGGGGATGGACCAAAGACAGTGACCAAGCCATTTGTCTCGTGCCATCCCTCTCCAAACTTCCACAAACCTTGGGCAGGGACACCACTCCTACCCCATGGCTAATACCACTCCATGGACCCAACCTCCATGACTTGAACTCACTTCCCTTTAAACTCTGTTCCAGTTCTAGCCTTCACAGCCTCCTGCAGCAAGGAGTTCCACAGGTTGACTCTTTGCTTTGTGAAGAAGAACTTTCTGTTACTAGTTTGAAGCCTGCTACCCATTCCTTTCCTTTGGTGTCCTCTAGTCCTTCTTTATGGGAACTAATGAAGAACTTTTCTGTATGCACCGTCTCCACCCAACTCCTGCTTTTAGAGACCTCTATCCTGTCCCCCCTCCGTCTCCTCTCTTCTAAGCTGAAAAGTCCCAGTCTCTTTAGCCTCTCTTCATATGGGACCTGTTCCCAACCCCTGACCATTTTAGTTGCCCTCCCCTCTCCCAGCCTCTCTCTTCCCCTCTCCCACCTCCTTTTCCCAGTCTCCCCCAGTTTTGTTCAATAAAGACAGATTCCATTTTGGAAGACACGTTATCTTTATTTTGTACATCAAGAAGAGGGGCTAGGGAAGGGTTAGTGGAAGGAGGTGAGGGAGGAATGGGGCACGAGCCCCCGATGGGGAGGACTGGGCTGGCTCTGCGGGCTTCAAGGGGTGGAAGCTCTCCTGCAGCCCCCCAATTGCCCCCTCTCCCCAGATGGCAGCCTGCGGCAAGTGCAGCCGGTCTGATGGCCGAGTGCTGTGATGTGCCCAGTGTGGGTACTCCGGGCACTCCAAGCCAGGACTGCTTTGCAAGCGGGGCACCCCTGAGAACTGTCTGCCCGGGGTGGGGGTCGGGACCCTTTAAGCACAGCCCTCAGCTAGCCTGAGACAGCATCTCCACGCTCTAAGTCCTCCTCCGATGCCCTGCCGGCACTGCTTCCGGCCATCCTTAACCCCGCTTCAGGGTCCACTTAATGTGGACGCACTAGTTCGAATTAGCAAAACGCTAATTCGAACTAGTTTTTAGTTCTAGATGCGTTAGTTCGAATTAGCGCTGTAGTGTAGACATACCCGTACAGACTAACTCGGCTCCCCCCAGGAGCCATTGTAGCACTGATGAGAGCTACTGTATTAACAACCCTCAGCTGGAGTATTCTGTCCAGTTCTGGGCAAAACATTTCAAGAAAGAAACTGGAGAGGGTCCAGAGAAGAGCAATGAAAATGATTAAAGGTCTAAAAGACATGAGCTATGAGAGAAGGCTGGAAGAATTGGGTTGGTTTAGTTTGGAAAGGAGAAGACTGAGAGGGGACAGGATAATGGTTTTTAAGGACCTAAAAGGGTGTAACACTTTTAGGAGGAGGGAGAAAAATTGTTCTCCTTGGCCTTTGAGAATAGAACGAGAAGCAATGGCCTTAAATTGCAGCAAGGGAGGTTTAGGTTGGACATTAGGAAAGCTTCCTAAATGTCAGGGTGGTTAAACCAGGGGTGGGCAAAAGGGCCTCCGCGGGCCGGATCCAGCCCGCTAAGCAAGTTGATCCAGCCTGCGGAGGCCCTGCCACTTCTCCCCCCCAGCCAATCAGGGCCTCGGGTGGGAGGAGCGCGCCAAATCTCCTCCCACCCTGACCCCGTCCTGCAGGGAGCGTGTGGTGCTTAGAAGCGCTGCACCCCTTGCAGGGTGGGAGGAAACTTCTCATGCTCCACCCCACCCCCGGGCCAATCAGGGTTTGGGGGCGGGGGGAGCATGTGAAGTCTCCTCCCACCCTGCAAGGGGCTCAGCACTTAAAGTCAGCCACCAGCTGGTGCTCAGCTGGCGATTGACTCTAAGTGCAGCACTCTCTTGCAGGGCGGGGGCAGGGACAGGGAGCGAGAGCCTTCACATGCTCCTCCTCCCCAGGCCCTGATTGACCTGGGAGCAGCAGGGGGGAGCACGCAAAGTCTCCTCCCACTGCCAGGGGCATGGATACCTAGAGGGAACCACCAGCTGTTCAGAACAGCTGGCAGTTCTCTCGGAGGAAGTGGGGGGGGCAAAGACTTTACGTGCTCCCCCACCGCCAGACCAATCAGGGTCTGTGGGTGGAGAAGCATGGAAATGTCCTGACCCTGCCCCTTCCACCAGAGGCCCCGCCCCTTCCAGGGCAGCCTGGGGCCACTTCAAAAATTTCTGAAGTGTCCCACCATCAAAAATTATTGCCCACCCCTGGGTTAAACACTGGAATAAATTACCTAGGGGTGTGTGTGTGTGAAATCTCCATCACTGGAGATACGTAAGAGCAGGGTGGATGGACACCTGTCAGGGATGGTCTAGATGGTGTTTGGTCCTGCCGTGAGGGCGGGGGACTGGACGTGATGGCCTTGCGAGTTCCCTTTCTGTTCTATGGTTCTATGATTCAAGGGATAGGGCCTCACATCTATTGAGGTGCCTCCTCACCTTTGAGAATCTAAGTGGCTTTGATGGAGCTACTCACGTGCATAAGGGACTGCAGGAAGAAGCTCCACATCACAGCTGGCCAGTGAGTATGGGTAAAACACCCCACTGCCCACTCCCACTTCCCTGAGCCACCTCGGCCATGGAATATTTGTGCAATTCATTGCATGTGAGCAGCTAAAGTCTCACTGTTGCCCCATTTCCCCCATGAATCCCTGTCCATGAGGGGTCAGATTCTTTATTTCCTTGAACCCTGTGTCACTATTTTGCACACCAGTGCAAAACAGTGGTAAAATGCAGCCACGACGGCACAACATGCAGGGCGATAGCAAATCAGACCCAGGATCCGCATAATCGGTGCAATTTTTTCCCCTCCCCTGTGGACAAGAGTAATGGATCTGTGAAAGAATTATTTTGTGCATAATGCCCATATTTAAAGAAACCCTTTTTCCCTGCAAAGAAGGCTATCAATTATCTCTGGCTTCCTAGAGGAGATTGCCCCGTCTTTAGCGCCTGGGTGATCAGAACGCATTGTGCAGTAAATTATGCCAATATAAAAGTTAATGTACTCTGCCTTAACAGAGAGATTTTATAGTTATTGTCATGATTGGAATTGACATCCATCAAGGGTGTGCGCACACGCACAAAACGGCTGGAGCGATCATGTTTAATAGCCCCAATTATGGAGCTCTTCTAATGCCTTTTTTATAACCATTGTTGAGCTCCAAGTTACTGCCCATTAATGTGACATCTCTCCTGTCTATTAATTTCTCAGGAGCTTCTCTTTCCTTCCCGTTTCCCTAATGGCTATTTATTACCCCCACGCTCCCCATAAAAAGGGGCTTCAGGTGATGTGAAGAAAATTCAGAGTGACCCTGAGGAACACAGAGCGTTTTATTTATTTATTTTTGGCTCAGCAATACGGTGCTTGTTAGGGTGTCAGGGAGGGATCGTTAAAAGATCCAGCTTCCGCTGCCAACCTGTGCTAAAAATACAGCCTCATTTGGAAGCCCTGAATGCTGCTTAATCAGCAAAGGAGCCCGTTAGGAAACTGCCAAGGGATGGAGTGGGCATGAGCCGGAGTTGCAGGTACAAGAAGTAGACATGAGGAGACCCTGTGTTCATTTTCCCATCAGTGGCTCATTCTGATCTTGTTGCAATAGGGTGCTCTGAGCAGCAACACGTTTCTTCGGCATTTCCCTGCTTCACCCTAATTCTTCCCTCTTCTGGCAAAAATTTATTTTACAGTGATGATTTACCCTTGTGGTCTTTTCTCTTCTGGGTCTTCTGCTGCACTCATCACTTCAGTATCCTATGGTGATTTCAATCAAGGCCTTCTACTTCCTTAACGAATGTTAAGTATAAGAATTAAACACGTGTGATGTGCTGTAGGTAATTAACAGCGGTCCCATTTTGCAGGTGGATAAACTGAGGCAGAGCCATTTGGGTCAATCCTTTGCTGGCGTGAGCGGTCTTAGTTCCTTTGTAGCCCTTTCTGAGGTGAAGCGTGAGGGTAATAAATGGTCATTATGGAAATGGGAAACTAGTGAAATTAAGACCATTTGCAGCTTCTGAGGATCTGCCCCATATATAGTGCCGTTCTGTGAAGCGTGAATCCTTAAAAATGGCTCTGTGCGGTTCTGTGCTTTTCTCTCACTTATTCCCAGTCCCACCTGCTCAATATTTCAAGTGAAAGTCGTAATTTCTGTACGAGGGCCCTGACAACCAAGCTGTGTTTTTTCTTTCTCCTGCACTGGCATCCTGGATCTATGGCGTCTGCTGGGGGACTGCAGGGCAAGCCTAGAGGTGTAGCTCGTGGACCCTGGAACTGGCATTGGATGAATCGTTCTGCTGACGACAGACAAGCAGGAATGGAATCCAGCTTTCTTTGTCCTGGGTCATAACAGGATTTCCCCCCATTGCATTCTGGGAGGGGTTTTGGGATTTCCTCCTCCCGAAGCATCCGGGATACAGCTGGAGGTGGGACACTGGGCAGGGAAGGTCATTTATTCATTCTGGGGTGGCAATGAGCAGTGTGATGTCAAGGGGCTTGGCTGACCGGCTCTAGGTCTGATCGCCATGTGCGGGATTGGGACGGAATTTCCCCTCCTTCGCAACGGGGGTGGGTGTGATTTGCCTTGCCCTGCAGCACTTGCCAGATGATCTGGGTACCTTGCCATTCACTTCCCTGATGTTTTGGGGGCACTGGTGCCCCTCGCCCCCCCCACTTCCCCCCAATTTTCTGCCTGGAGTGCAGGATGGTCTAGTCTCCTGTGGGCTCTGGTCTCGTTTGGGTTGGTGCGTTGAGAGAGTGAGTGCCGGGTGGGGCTGCTGGCCGGGGCTAGAGAGGAGATCAGATTAGATGATCTGTTGGTCCTTCTGGACTTACATTTTATGACTCTAACTTCAGGTTGGGAGTCACAAAGATCCGTGGGTGCCTACAACCCTGCTCTGGGCTCCCTGCAAGCCACAGAAGGGCTAAACACTGCAGGTGCCTACATGTTTGGGGTAAAAGTTCCCTGGGTGCTTACATTATTTCTGCCCCTGGTTGTGATGACTGCTGCCTCCCAGGGAAAGGCAGATGTTTGGCTGGCTAAGTCGTGGGGGAGGCTGGATCCAGTTAGCGTACTCAGAGGCTGCCCACCAGTCAAAGCCGTCCTGCCTGATCTCCTTATCACCCATTTGCGGCAGAGAGGGGGAATTGAACCTGGGCGTGTCACATGCCAAATGTGATCCTACCACAGGCTAAAAGGTGGGAGGTGGCAGCTCCACTGGCCACCTTATGTTGTCTGCAGCAGGGGCCTAACTTGTTCCTGTCAGAAATGACACGCTCCTAAACCTGACTCCAGCGTGGCTGGTGCCCACCGGTAGATCACTACGCAGAGACAGATTCCTCCCCGCAGCCCAGACTTCGCTGTCTGTCTCTCAGAGAGCCATGGAGTTTCGCACCCAGCCTTCTTGTGAGCATCTCCCATTGGCTAGCCTAGCTCTCTCCGCATCTAGCACACAGGCTCTTCTTGGACTGCGTTCTGAGGCCCTGTCCCTCTCCATGGATTGTAGATGCCAGTGGTTCTCCTGGGCTCCAGGAGGGGCTGTGAGCTGGCTTCAGGGGCCCCACCAAAGTAAAATACAGAGCAGGGCCAGAGCGGGGCTCAGGGCAGAAGCCGAAACCCAAGTCCCATGGGGGGCTGAAGTCGAAGCCTGAGCAACAAAGCTTTGGGGAGCCCATTTGGTGTGGGGCCCTCAGAGGTTGCCTTGCTTGTTGTCCCCTAATGCCAGTCCTGGTTTCCAAGCTACCGGATATGCAGAAAACACTGGTGGCACAGGCGGGCCAAAGAATTTGTATAACCTGTTGGGGGTCCAGGAAGAAAAAGATTGAGAACCTCTGTGATAAGTAGCCAAGGTGCATAATGAGACTTTAAGGACTTTCTAGGCACCTAAAAGTCAAGCATGTGACATTCAGCATTATAACAGCAAAGTCCCGTTGTGAACCTAGGCCTCTTTCTCCATGTCCTCCACCGAGACATTCCTCTTCTCTCCTCTGTTCCAACGGCCAGGCAGAGAGGACGGCCCCTGTCTACAACCTCGGCGACGGTAGGAGGGGAATGGACTTCAACCATCTCTGAGGAGAGGACATTTGAGAAGCGGTGTCTAGCGTTCCTCGTTGAACAGATGGCGAAAAGTCACTTAGCAAATATCTGCTTTTGATTTGCTGTCAGGGAGGGAAATGCAACAGGATCTGAAGCTGCTAGTGCTGTAATTATCTCGACCATCCTTTCTGCCCGACTTCCTTAACAGGTTTGAACACTCCTAATTAGCCACAAAGCTTTTTTTTGTTGTTCGTGCACTCAAACCACACAGAGCAACCAAAATGTGTCTTAACACAGGCTGTATTGTGCTTTTTAATGGAACTTAGTTTTCCTCCAGCGGGCGCTAAGGAAATCAAATTGACGCAATCGTTGTAAAATCCGGAGGTGGTCTTTTATGTCCCTCTGCCTGTGGTAAAATCCACTTTGCTCGGTCAGACTGAGAGACGAGGCCGTGACAAGTGGTGCTTGGGCAAGTTAGCTGATGTGACAGAGTGTCTGCAAGCCACCAGCTGAGAGAGAGTTCGTGCTCCCAAGCCATGGTCTGTGTTAGTGCTGCTGGCTGTGTACAGACCCACAGTCGTGACAACTTATGAGTTTTCATGATGTAACAGACTCAATAGGCAGAGCCTTCCCAGGGAGGTCTAAAGCTTGAGGCCGAAGGCCATGTTATTTCATGCATTTCATACCCATCCATATGTAAAACTGCCAGGTGCTTGTAAGTTGAACCTCAGAGTTATAAACACCTCAGGAATAGGGTTGCCCGGTGTCCGGTGTCCTACTGGACAGTACGGTATTTGAGCCCTCTGCCCAGTAAAAAAAGTCAGACAATACCGGATACGTGTATTCTCTGATTTTTCCGGCTGGGCACCAGATGGAAGCCTGACGTGGGCAGCCCCGCCCCCACCAGGCTTCTGCCCAATCACAGGCTCCCAGCGGCGTTCGTGGTCCCGCCTCCCAGCTGGGACTCCCAGCTGGGAGGCGGGGTTGCAATCGCCGCTGGGTGCCTCTGGTTTCGTCAGAAGCCTGGCGGGGGCGGGGGGAGTGGCTGAGAGTCCCAGTCTGGGAGGCGGGGCTGCCATCAGCACTGGGAGCCTGTGATTGCGCAGAAGCCTAGCGGGGGCGGGGGGAGCGGCTGATGGTGGCTCCGCCTATACCGAGTTCCATTTTTTTTTGCTCGACCAAAAAAATCGGGTGTCCAGTATTTTTTGGGAGACCATCTGGCTACCCTACTCAGGAATGGAGGTTGTTCATAACTAGGAAATGTCCATAACTGCAAACATCTGAAGAAGTGAACTGTGCCCATGAAAGGTTATGGTATCATCTACCTGTTTTGTTAGTCTTTAAAGTGCTACCAGACTATTTGTTGTCTTTTAAGTTTATCCTGTACAGACTGACTTGGCTACCCCTCTGAAGCTTGCAGACAAAATCTTAGGGTTGTTGTTTCAAATGTTTACAACTGAATATTGGCCTAATAAAGCTTTGAAACTGTACCGTACAGAGGAAAAACCTGCTTTTAGGTTCTTAAACTGTTTCTGTGGGTTTTTCCTTTTATATTATTTACCTAATCATGTATTTTTTTAGTAGTTTGTGTTTAACTCTATGCACTTTTCTAGGGGGGGTGTCTTATTATATATGTTCCTGTTAGAAATGACACGAACATATATAATGAGGCTGAAAATTAGTCACGCCAATTTTCTTCCACAATTGGATCTGAGGAAGTGGGTCTGGCCCACGAAAGCTCATCACCTAATAAACCATCTTGTTAGTCTTTAAAGTGCTGCATAGGCCTGTCTTTTGTGTCAGAAAGACCAGACTAACACGGCTACATCTCTATTATTATTAGCTGCTGTCTGTGTACTTCTGGTTTCAAATGAGGCATGTGGTTGACTGCTCAGATTCTAACTCTGAGGTTCTACTGTATTTCTGAGGCATTATAAAGAAGAGAATGAGATTTCTGACAATCCATCAGAAACAGTCATTGATTAATTAATTCAGATCCAAATACCCCTAAAACCTGTAAATCCAAGTGGGCCCATGTCCGGAAAGGCCTGTTGTTTGTACCATTTCCCTTTCATAAATGTTAATACTTAACCATGATGGTGGTTGGGAAGGCCTGAGGGGGGAGGCGAAGTCCAAATGTAAACTTTCCAAGCCTAATCGTATCATTGCTCCCTAATCTGTAACAATGGAGGAAGGTTGAAGGGTCAGAGGTAGCCATTGTGCAACGGGCTGGGTTGTGTTTGTGCAGAGGGTGAAAGGACTTGTGGACAGCAGAGTAAGGTCGGGAAAGATTCAGGCTGTGGCAGTGGTATTGGAATGGCGCGGTGGCATAGGGAAAGAATTCTTCCTCCTCTATTCGAGTGAGCTGTAGCCCCGTCCCGAGTTCTGTTATCATCGATGTGGTGCCAAACCTGAGGGATCTAGGTAGAGGAATCCATGCTGATGAACCAGAATCAGCAGCAGGAGATGCTGGCACTGGCAGGTAACTCTCCTGTCTCCTACTCAGTGCAGTGGGCCACTTACTGCGGTGGAGGGTGTCCTGGGTGACCTCTGACAGCGCCACAGTCCTTGCCTCACAAACGGGAGGTTGGGTCGCGCTCCTTATGCCTCCAGCTGGGGTGCCGGAGGTTACTAGTTGAGGGAGGGATTTTCAAAGGCCCAAAGAACAGTTAAGAACCCAACTCCTCTTGAATGTCCCTGAGGGGTGGATACCCAACTGCCCCCTCGGCACTTAGGGGACATCCACACTGCAATGAGACATTGCGCCTCACAGCCTGTGTCAACTGACTCCATCTCACCGGGCTCGGCGCCCTTGATCTAGCTGATGTTGGCCGGACTAGGTGTGGTGGGGACGGGGCCTTTTTTCAGATTGTCCTGTCATAGGCGTCTAGTTAAAGGAAAGGTTTCTGCAGGCCTCGGATGAAGCGCTGTGTATCCACATCGTGTATTTTGACATGCACACTTCTGACTCACTTTAGGTTCCATTTTAGTGGCTCTGTACTCATGGATGTATTTATTCTTTGACAGGTTGGAGGGTACATTTTCAGAGCTGGTGCCAGATCCACTGGAATGTGAAGTCCGCAGCTTATCCGTGGAACAGCTACACTGCAAACGTTGTCATGTTGTCTCCACAACGCTCTGCAGCTCTGCTGTGCAGGGACAGTTTCCAGAGAGTTGTCTAACTTCCAAGATGGCTAGAAACAATGCTGGCTCTGATGATCATTGTGAACTGTGGACACCTGTATGTCAGTAGCTCTGCGGAGATCCACCATACCTATGCAGGGCAGACCCCAGACCACACCCAGGCAAGGAGTGTGCGTTTGTTTACTTATTTTAAGAACGAAAATGCTTTTGCACCATGATGGATCCCACTGGTGCTTAACAAGTCACAAAACACCACAGTATAGGCTACTGCCCGCATTCGAGCTGGTAACAATGACATTGAACCAACAGAGCAATTTGCTAAAGACATGGTGGATTTGCCATCACTTGAAGCCTGTAGAACAAGATGTGCTTTCTCTCTAAAAGAGAGGCTCTGTCTCTGCCGGGTGTCGGATAGGGGTGACAATATGACGTTCTCCAGTCGGTATCAGGAGGCTGGACTAGATTATCCTATTGGTCACTTCTGGCCTTGATATTTATGAGGTAAAAAGTTCCATAATCCCATTGTTTGCGCCCTCTGGCCCACTCCCTTCCTCTTTGACTTGCTCTGAAAACTCTCAATGTAGTGCTGCTGCTTGTACATGGGGCCACCAGGTCGGTTCCTCCATCAGTCTGTACCATTGTTAATGCTTCCTAGGTGTGAAAGTCTCCTCTTGTTTCCTGTCATGACCTTCTCACAAGAGGTGGATCCCTCAGGCCTTAGGTGCTATGGCTCATGATTGTATAAGATGTTTACCTCTGTTATAATTGCACAGGGTATGGCATAGCTCAGGCCTCAATGATGCTTCCTTTCAATCTCTGCTGCTTTCATGTACAGGCATGGGTGTGGGAATTATTCAGGAGGACTCAAGTCATGGCTTGATGTGCCTGGTCTCTGGGCAGAGCTGCTGTGTCTCAGAGCAAAGTTTCTTTGCCTCAGGTTCTGCTTGCCAGTGTCAGTTCATTAGACCATCCAAAGCGTACCCTGTTCTCTTTGCTCTTACTCTATGTATCCATATCCCCACTGAGCTGTGTTCTGGCTAGAGCTGGCTGGAACAGGCTCAGGATGGGGTAGTTGGTTGGTTTGGATGAAAAATGGCTTTTTTGGACCAAAAAACAAACTCGCAGAGACATTGTTTGTTTGGGTCAAAACTTTTCCACTTTCCATTGGGAGGCAGAGTGGAGAAATGGAAGCTTCACAATGTTTCAGTCAACTTTCAAGGGTAGGTTTTTTTCTGTGCGCTTTTTCAAACCCCCAAATCTTTATCCAAGATAGAAATTCTCACTTTTGCTTTTCACCAGTCAATCAATTAATACACCTTTTCCAGTCTACGCACAATAATTGGCATTTTTTGGATCAGGTCTTTTTCCAGCTTTGTGACCACAGTTGTACTTTACTTAGACTACATCTACACTACATGATTATTTCAGAATAAATTATTCCGGAAGAAATACTCCGAAATCGCTTATTTCGAAATAGCACGTCTACACGACAAGGAAGCCTGTAAATTAATCTGAAGCAGGCTCCCCTAATGTGGACGCACTACCTCGATTTAGTGCCCCAGGAAGCACTGGGGAGTAATTACTTTGAATTGCACTGGGAGAGGAGGTATTTCGAAAGAGCAGCAGTGAATTGTTCACACCACTGCTATTCCGAAATAGCTATTTCAGAAGAGGCTTTATTCCTCGTGGAATGAGGTTTACCAACACCAAAATAAGCCTCCCGTTATTTTGAAATAACAGGTGACCTGTGTAGACGCTCACATAGTTATTTTGGAATAATGGATGTTTCTGAAATAATGCTGCTGTGTAGATGTACCCCTAGTGAACTAATAGTTACTACTAAAGCTCCAATTATGTCATGGAAGTCACAGAATGCATGTGCACAAAAGTGCAGGCTCTGGTTTGAAGCACGGGATAGGGTACAGGAGGGGGTGCAGGCTCTGGAAGGGAGTTTGGGGACAGCAGGTGATGGAGGGGAGAGGATGGGGGTGCAGGAGGGGAGCAGGTTTGTGACACTTCTCTGGGGCTGCTCCTGTAACATGACCCATCCTCCTCTGGCAGCAGTTCCTAGGCAGAGGGGCTGAGGGATCTCCATGCACTGCTGCCCACAGGCACCACCATGCTGCAGCTCTCACTGGCCGCAGGGACGCTTGGGGTGGGGGGCGACAGTTGGGGACACCCCCCACATTCAGGGGCCCCAGGTACATGCTGGCAGCCACCTGCAGAGCAAGCAGGTAGGAAGCCACTTGAGCCCCACGGCACTGCTGAGGTTAGTGGGGGACTCCAGGACCCTTTTAAATTGTGCAGGGGTGGCAAGTGGGGCCAGAGGAGAGACCCGGCCCTGAACTTTGTTGGAGCTGAGCCCCCGGGCTCCACAGGCCCATATAACTCACCCCCCTGGCCTGCTAGGAACTGAACTGATTCAATCAAGCCAGTCCAAGGAGATCGTTCAACAGATACCAGCGCCTCTAGGCAGCTCCTGAGCCGCACTAGATGTGACCTGCTGACCTGGAGGTGACAAGTATGTTCTCTTAGTACAGATCAGTGGGGCCATCGGCAGCCCCTCCTCAGGGAACTCCCCCGTGTCCTGCAAGGCCACAGAGATGTTAAGATTAGACTCACAAAGAAGGCTCTGCAGCTCTCCATACTTTTTCCCTGGCCAGGAGGCGAAAATGCCGGGCACCTGGCAACCCTACAAACACTCAGCACCCGGCCTCGCCCCTCCCCCCTCCCAACACCCCCGGGCCCCTGATCCCATCCTTACCTGGTTCTGCAAGGCTGCCAGTACAAAATGGCTGCTGACCAAGTTCCCCTGGGTCTTAGTGCTCAACTTCTCCCCTGTTCCTTTTTTTTGGGGCGGGGGGCGGTGTTTGGTATTTTTGTTTCAACCATCCGGCAACCCCAGGCATGGTGGACTCCCGCAGCTTCCCCCGGCCACGAATGGTGAACCGTGGCCACTGAGAACAGGGAGCGGTCAGACAATCAGGTAAACAAACATCGGGCAGCCCATCAGGGGCTAACCCTGACAAACTGCATGCGCCCAGAGTGCTGGTGGTTCCTCACCCCGGTCTAGATAAGTGATTATCAATCTTTTTTTAATAAAGTACCCCTTTTTCAAAAAAAAAAAAATATCCCCAGTACCTACAGCAGGGGTTCCCAACCTGGGGTATGCGTACCCCCAGGGGGTACGAGAAATTTGTCAAGGGGATACGGGGAATATTTGGTAAATAACTAGATTATCCTAACTGAAATAGTCCAAAAGTAGTAGATTGAGTGGAAAACGTTGTGGATTCTAGAATCCAGAATTTATTTCCTTTCATATTGAATAGGGGGTACGGGAATGTTACTAAAAGCCAAGGGGATACGGGGACTGAAAAGGTTGGGAACCCCTGACCTACAGTTTTCAGACACACACAATTTTTTTCTACCATTGCAACACATTTGTTTAAACAGCTTAATCGTAGCCGGGCGGGTGTTGACATTTTTGGGTGTAGAAAGTACAAAAATAATAAAGTGCCGTGAAACTTAAAACAAAAATACAGTGTTCTCCAAATTTCAGTTGTGTTGACGTACCCCCCTGACGTCTCTCAAGTTCCCCTAAGGGTACTTGTACCCTGGTTGAGAAGCACTGGTCTAGATGATCCGAATGTTTCCTTCAGTGCTTGAAAATGACCAGTCTTTGCAGAAGTGCAAATGACAACCCAGGCATAAAGCTGAGCAGAATCAGGGCCCAAGCTTATGTCGTGTTGCGTTAGAAAGCCCTTTATCTGCCTCAGGTTGTAATGTCCTTCCATGTCCCCAGCTACCTGTTTGCAATTGACTGCCCAGCCTTCCACCGCCGCGTGTGTGAATTGTGCCGGACGTTTTTGTAACTGATTTCCTTCCTGCGCAACTGCCACCGTGGCTTGCACAACCAGTGTAATTACAGTGTGTGCAATGTTGTGGGAAAAACTGGGCCTGTTCTGCTGCTGTTACTCTGCACTCGGCAGCCTGGTCAGCCCGGCTTTGTGGTTCTCAAGGTTTTGCCCAACGCTGTGGTGTTTGCGTTCCGGGCCCTGAAAGAGGAAGCCTCCTAAAACACGAAAGAAACTCCTCTGTTCATAGCCTGCAGGTTGGGCCTGGTCTGCTTGACAAGGGCTCTGTTTTTATAGGCACGTTGGTAGCTGCAGCTCTCTTATCCCCACTGGTTAGGGGTGACATGGAAGGCACCGGCCATGTAATCCTCCCAGCCTGGGGAAGGTTGAAGACACCCATCCCCCACTCCAGGTCCCACCCCCTCCTCATCCTGCCCTGCCCTTGCTGTGTCCCACCCAGCCGCTTTTCTCGATGCAGCCCAGGGGGCTCATGCTAATAGCAGGGGTCTGGGCCCCACACTCCCTAGCAGCAGCGGGAGAAGTCGAGCAGCGTGAGTCCAGCTCGCTCTGCTTCCCCCTGCCACGTTGCTCCACTTTCCATCAGTGAGTGTGGGGTGGTCCTGCCTCCCTCCCCCAAATGATGCGCTGGGGGAGCAGAGTGAGCTGGGGCTGCCTTGCTCCGCTTCGTCCACTGCTGCTGGTGAGTACAGGGCTGCCATACCCCTGCTGCCGTTGCCAGGCCCCCCCGCTAGTCCTCCCAGACATCCAGGGACTCTGGCCCTGCTGGCTGGCCCCTGGCTCCTCCTGCCCATGTCATTGGGGGGATCCATGTTCCTTTGTGCCCCCATGCTATGTCCCTGGTTGCCAGCTTTGTAATAGCACAACACGGAAAAGCCTTGCCCCGTCCCCATCCCCCTTCTTTGAAGCCCCTTCTCTGCTCACTCCATCTGCCCTGCTTCTGTCACTTGCTGTCCCTGACCTTCATTCACTTTCACTGGGATGGGGTGCGGGAGGAGGGCTCTGTGGGGTGTAGGAGGGGGCTCCTGGGTAGTGCAGAGAGTTGGAGGTGTAGAGTCCCAGCGGCTCTTACTGTAGCTCCTAGGTACAAGGAGGCTCCGTCTGCACATTGCCCTCACACCCACAGGTGTTGACCCTGCAGCTCCCATTGGTCACGGTTCCTGGCCAACAGGAGCCACACGCTGCTCCTGCCACCAAGTGCCAGCTCCATAGCTCCCATTGCCTGGGAACTGCAACCAATGGGAGCTGCCGGGTCAGCACCTGGAGGCCCCTGCTGGGAAGTATGCAGAGCCCAGGAAAGTAGGGAGTCTGTCTTAGCACTGGGTCCCGTGCTATGCCACCAAGCAGAGATTATATGGCCCGGTCAGCAGTGCCGAGCAGAGCCACCAGGATCCCTTTTTGACCAGGTATGCCAGTTGAAAACCAGACACCTGAAACCTTAAATTGCAGGGAGTCGGGATGCTCTTTACCACTCAGTTTAGGCCATGATTTCTGAATCCAAAGGATAGACAAGTCCTTGGGTGTGCCTAGCCCATGATGCAATAACTGGTTCTGCTGTAGCATCTTGCTGTAGACACATACTTTGATGGAAGGGTTTTTTCTATCAATGGACTTAATCCAGCTCTCTTTGAAGCAATGGCTGGGTCAACAGTAGAATTCTTCTGCTGACCGATGTGTGTGTACACCGGGGGCAGGTCGACTTAACTATGCAGCACAGGAAGTGAAGTTTTTTTCACAGCCCTGAGTGATGTAGCTACTCCCGTCTAATTGATAAGTGTAGACCACAGTCTAAGTTATTTTAGCTCCTGCTGGGCCTCTCTCCCAGGTGAAATCTTGCGAATTTTATTTTTGGGCACTTTAACGCTTGGCAGGGAGGGGGAAGAGTGTGTAAAAGAGCAGCATCAAAACAAAACCCAACTATTTTGCACAATTTGTGGGGTGCTGAATGTCCTTTCCCACACAAACTCTACAGCCTCATCACTATGTTTCACATGGTTCTTCCCATCTGCCTGACAAGGCTTGGAAGATTAGATTTATAAATTGTCTATTCACAGTCCAAGTATAAAGTAAAATTAAAAAATAAATACAAGACGTGAGTGGGGGTTGGGCTCAAAGATCCAGGCTTTGTATTTAGAATTTATTAGCCTGATTTGTGAATCTATTTCCTGAAGCAGATGAAGCTTATAAATCATCTCGAAATCAAAGCTGTGTGGCTGAGATTTACGCACAGGCTTTTAGAAATAAAAGGCAAAATCTGGATATCTCCTTTGTGAAAGGCAATCTGATGAATCCTGCAGCTTGGACATCAACAGAGATGCATTGGCCTTTTCGTACGTGATACACATAGGCTTCTGGTTCCTTACCAAGTGGTGCACACACTCCCAAAGGTGCCGTATGGAATGGACAGGCATCGAAGAGTTTGAGGACAAGATCCAGAAAGCAAAACTGATCTCATGGACTCATAGACCCCAACACCAGAATCGTCCCCCTGATTAGCTAGTCTGACTTCCTGTATAATATGGCATAGAACGTCTCTAGAATAATCTCTAGAATCCACCATGTCCCTTGTAAGTAGTCCCAATGGTTAATTATCCTCACTGTCAAAATGCACACCCCTTTTACTGTCTGAATGTTTCTAGCTTCAGCTTCCAGCCATCGGACTGCGCTACACCTTGTTTACTAAATTAAAGAGCCGGTGATTAAATATTTGTTGCCCACGTAGATACTTATTGACTATAATCAAGTAACCCCTTGAACCTTCTTGTTGTTAGATTGTGCTCATGGAGGCTATCGCCGTAAAGCCTGTTTTCTTATCCTTTCATTATCCTCATGGGTCCTCTTGGACCGCGCTCCACGTTATCCGCATCCTTCGTGAACCGTGCACATTGGAACGGGACACCGCATTCCAGTCCCCAGATCCAGAGGTAAAACAACCTCTCGACTTCTACGCTAGACTCCCCTGTTTAGCCCCCCGGGATCACATCGGCTCTTTCCAATGGAAACTTATGTGCAGCTGATCAGCCACACAACCTCCAAATCCGTTCGAGTCCCTGCTTCCCGCATCCTTTGTTGCTAGATGTATACACACACATTTAGCTGTATGAAAACACACACTGTTTGCATGCATTCCATTTCCCTGGCAATACAGCTATAGAGCTGTTTCCACCAGCTCCGCAGCTTGCCCTAAAGTTGGTGAACTTTTGGAGCCCATTCATGAGTTTGGTCTTCAATGCAGAATAATTAGTCTCTAGTACTGGAAAATTAAAGAGCCGGGTTCTGGTGTGGCCTGGGGGATAGGGCGTTCACCTGGAGAGGGCAGAGGGGTGGGTTCTGCTGTGGGATAGGATGTTCACATGGGGAGGGCAGCGTGGTGGGTTCCAGTCCCACCCGTGCAGGGAGCGGTGGGATAGCCCTCCTAGGACGCTTACGAACAAATGCGCTGCTAGTCTTTGGGTGTTTGCTTTGAGCTTAGAAAGCTGTCTCTGATGAGTAGGATTGGCCCATTTTTGGTTTGTCCCCCTTGCTGGCTATCTCTGTGGCTGTAACAAGATTCCCCTCTGGCTCCGGAGTGTGGCTGCCTTTCCTTATCTTTAATTGCTGCTTGCATAAGCCAGAATGTCCCGTTTAGCCTTGGAGTAAAAGCCTGCCCTGATGACTGTAGTATTAGCTAGTCCCTGCACGCCAACCCTCTGACTCCCAATTCTTGGAGACGCTCCCAGGATTTTAAAATATAGATATATTCATCTCTCAGCCTCTTCTTTTCAACCCCGCCACTGGTGTTGCTGCTGCTGCCTTTCCCAATCCACGTAAAACGCAACTTCCCGTGTTGCAATCGGGAAGAGCATGATTCCACAGGACTCGCGCCGCGCGTTCAGTGTGGGAAGAGGCTGCCACCACCTGCTAATCACTTCCACTCGGGTTCATTGAGCAATGCTGCTGAGGCTTAGGGCAAGGATACAGCTGGCTGCCCACATGGCTTCCCATGGCTTGGTAATGATAGAGGCGTTGCATGGCTCCCTGTGCCTGTTGCAATGATGACATTGCTCAGACCTGGAATGGAAAAGCTTCCACCCACTTCAGCACAGAATTAGCGATGGCCTTGGGCCTGACCCTGAGGCAGCCTGAGCTCCCACTGAAACCAGACCAGCTGGGC
This sequence comes from Pelodiscus sinensis, assembly GCF_052426305.1. Lineage (NCBI taxonomy): Eukaryota > Metazoa > Chordata > Testudines > Trionychidae > Pelodiscus > Pelodiscus sinensis. Next base: position 10,186,642 of record NC_143062.1, read on the forward strand.
TCCATGGCGAGGCCAGGCCTAACTCAGACTTGGAGGAAGGGGAGGAAAGCAATGAGCGGGCTGCAGACTTGGATCCCAAAACGGTGACCGTCCCTGATTGTTTTTTCATTCATGTTGGCGGAGCACAATCTTGCTCAGCCCATGTGGGTTACTCTGGCTAACCAGAGGGGGAAGAGGCGGAGGAAATCTCTTTTAAAGGTATGAGCAGGCACCTGAACTCTGGCATGGCCCTCTGGAAATTACTCGATCATCAAGGAACAAATTTCGAAAGTCCTTTTCATCCCAGGATCCATTGCTGAATGTTCTATCAGCTGCAGGAACCTGGTCTCAAAGCCTGCTGGGAAGAGTGGATTTATGATGGTCCTGGCACACTCTTTTATAACTGATCAGGCTTTTACGGCTGCTCACATGCTGCTCTTTCTTCATTGACCAATGCCTCCACGCCTAATGTTCTGAATTAGTACCGCAGGAGAGAAGTGGTGCTATGGGTGATCTGTCAGGCTGTAACATCTGGCTGTCCTTTTCTGTGCTCAGCTCTGCTCCTTCCCGGATGTACACTAGGCTGTTGGCTGAGTGTGAGGAAACATTAAACTCCGCAACTGTCATCCCAGCCACCAGCTCCTTCCAGAAAGAAGAGACAAATTATCCAATGCGACTCCCTGCAAAGGATTTGATGCAATGATGCCTTGGTTCTTTTCCGGCCTTGAGTGCAAGCTACAATGGAGAGGCGTTTCCTTTACTCTTTTGGCATTGAAGAGTATCTTATTAAAACCACAGCCTCCACATGATTTTAATTTTAAACATGACTTGCCGAGATACTGCTGAGAGAAACCACAAGCCAGAGTCAGATTCTCAGCAGGTGTGACTTGGCATTGATCTTCAGTAGGGCTGCTTGGATGTTCCCCTACTGAGGGTCTGGCCCCTATGTTTAAAAGGAGAACCTGTTTCCTTACCTCTGTTCTGGATACATGAGGGCGGCTATTCATATGGAAAGCATTGAAACAATCGCCTTTACTTTCAGCCCTCACTTACAGTCTTCGCATTTACATTTGCCTCATTTTGTGCCTGGGCAACTTTCTAGTTGGAGTCGATTTCACCGTGAGGCCTTGTCTACACTACCAAGTTTTGTCGCCAAAAAACAGCGAGAGCGTATGCACCACAATGCGACTTTGTTAGGAAAAATGCCCAGTTTTGGCAACCAAAAAATTCCACCCCAGGAGAGATTTTTTTTACTTTTCCCCTCCCTTTATTGTCGACAAAGAGCTAGCGTACACACTGCTGTTTTGTCGCCAGAACTGGCTTCCTCCAGTGTCCCACAATGCCTGGCTTGATTGCTCTTCTCAGTGTTTTGATCTCTGCTGCTCTGCTCTCCTCTCTTTCAAAGCTCCAGGAAGCATCTAACAGCTGAGTGCGCTGTGCCTTTTGTGGAACAAGCAAAGAGCAAAATCGTTGGAGTGCTCCCGTTCTGCCCTGCACTGGGAACACAGCAGCAGGCAGACGGGTGCGGCAGGGAGCAGAGGGCAGGGGTCAGGCTGCTGTGCTGCTTTGACATTCTTCAGCACGGAGCGCTCACAGAGCTACTCATGATACCACTTCTCACAGCTGAGGCGGCTGTGGGAGAACTTAGAGGGTATCCCAAGATGTGATCAGCTTTGCCTTCCCACAACACTGCAGGGTGGGATACATACCCACGGTGCATTGCTCCCACTGTGGTGCCTCCAGGCTCATCAACAGGGGGCAAAAAGGGCAACTGCTTTGGGTGTCAGTGGTTCACATGGGCTCAGGGCTCACAGCAGCTGCTACTGTGGCAGTGGGAACAGATGGGCTACGTCTAGACTGGCATGATTTTCCGCAAATGCTTTTAACGGAAAAGTTTTCCGTTAAAAGCATTTGCGGAAAAGAGCGTCTAGATTGGCACGGATGCTTTTCTACAAAAGCACTTTTTGCAGAAAAGCGTCTGTGCCAATCTAGATGCGCTTTTCCGCAAAAAAGCCCCATTTTCACCATTTCGTGTGATCACCATTTTCACGATCGGGGCTTTTTTGCGCAAAACAAATCTGAGCTGTCTACACTGGCCCTTTTGCACAAAAGCTTTGCGCAAAAGGACTTTTGCCCGAACGGGAGCAGCATAGTATTTCCGCGAGAAGCACCGATTTCTTACATGAGATCGTCAGTGTTCTTGCGGAAATTCAAGCGGCCAGTGCAGACAGCTGGCAAGTTTAGACACAGCCATGGAGTCTGGGGCCCCTTATCTTGCCTCCAGAGCCCCATGTGATGTGCTCCAGGCAGCGTTGAGGGCTGCCTGAGGAGGCCAGTTCCCAGCCCTGCCCCAACCTGAGGCCTGCCCCTTTTGGGGGTGTGGAGCTAGCCTCCACTGCATTGCCCTGGTGCCTGATGAGTCTGTCGGCTCCCCAGAGTGCCTCCAAGGTGAGCTTGATCTGTCGATAGAGGGAGCAAATGTGAATGCCCTCCGGCCATTTTTGTTTTGTCGGCTTTTGGGTGTTGACATAAGTTTTGTCAACAAATTTTGGTAGTGTAGTCTTGGGTGCTACTACAAGTCTGCTTGGGGTTTTCTAACGCTCTGCTTACACAAAAAACTTTACAATGGCTCACCTACTATGGCAATGGGGCGGGTTCTGTGCCGTGGGAGTAGATTTACCTCCTGGGAGGTGGTGGCTAGAATTCTTCTCTTGATCTAGTGTCGGCTACACGAGATCTTAGGTTGGTCTAACTATGTCACTCAGCACTTTGCTTTGCAATGGTCTCAAGCTGCGAGTGGAGGGGGAGGTCTAGGTTGGATATTAGGAAAAGCAACGTCACTAAGGGGGTGGTAAAGCACTGGAATGGGTTCCCTAGGGAGGGGGTGGACTCTTTTTCCCTAGAGCTTTTTAAAGTCCTGGCTTGACAAAGCCCTGGCTGGGTTGATTGAGTTGGGATTGGTCCTGCTTTGGGCAGGGAGCTGGTCTTGATGATTTCTTGAGGTCTCTTCCAACCCTGGGATTCTATGATTTTTCTACCTCATGAATGTCATTGACTCTTCTATCTAATGTTTAAGTATAGACCAGCCTTAAGGTTTGGTCTACACCAAAAAGCTCCATTGGCCTAGCTTTTCAGAGCTGTGTAAAAATGACAGCGCTGACTGACTGCTCCCAATGTAGACAGAGCTGTGTTGCTGGAGGAGGGTTTCCACTGACATAGCAAAATGGTGTTCGGGGAGGTGGTTTTCCTACACCCACAAGCAAATTTCTGTCTACACAGGCTGTTTCTATCCTATGAGTCTGTGTAATGTAGAACTACCCTAGCACTGCAGCAGAATGCTTGAGAGGATGTTAGCTTCTTCTCCTTCTTCTTCTTCTTCTTCTTCTTCTTCTTCTTCTTCTTCTTCTTAAAAAAAAGCTTCATCTTGAATTGTTTGCCTCCTGTTACTAATCATCGTAACTGTAAACGGGAGTGATTAGATGCACACTTCGGTTTTCCATTCTTTGGCTGTGTCTACACTGGTGCGATCTCAAGCAAAAGCAGCCACTCTTGCGCAAAAACTTGCTGCCTGTCTACACTGGCCGCGTGTTCTTGTGCAAGTAAACTGACGTTCTAATGCATGAAATCAGGGCTTCTTGCGCCAGAACTCTGACGCTCCCGCTCAGGAATAAGTCCTTTTGCGCAACTGTTCTTGCACAAGAGGCCAGTGTAGACAGGCAACATGAATTTTTTGCACAAGAAAGCTTATGGTTAAAATGGCCATCAGAGCTTTCTTGCGCAAGAGAACGTCTACACTGGCATGGATGCTCTTGCACAAAAGCACATCTCTTGCGCAAAAGCACATGCCAGTGTAGACCCTCTCTTCTGGAAGAGTTTTTGCAGAAGAACTCCTCTGGAAAAGAGTTCTTGCATGAGAACGTGCCAGTGTAGAGGTAGCCTAGGTCTCTTTGCTGAATGTGTATCATGGGCTACATTGTGATACCCTTGAATGACATGAATGAGTAGTCTCTAGGGATAAGGTATGTTGGACTAGTCCTTCATGATTCATCACTAGGACTGGTTGAAAAATGTTGATCACAATGTTTTTTCAAAGGAAAATTGTTGTGTTTGGGGTTTTTTGACAAAATTAAATATTGTGTGAAATGTGTCTGCTTTCCATCGGAAATTTACATTTTTGTGGTTAAAATGATTTTACCAAAACCTGCACCTAGGGACTTCCCGATGCATCTCCTATCATGCCTCAGTGTCCTGAGAAGGGAGACCAAGGCATTATAAGGGTCGTGATCTATCCAGAGAGCCCTGGCCACAGAGGAGAATGGGGACGTGAGCAAACAGCTCCTCCCATAAGGCACTATGACGTCCATGTTAGGCCAAAATTTGGTGGGATTTTGAGTTTTCAATGAAAACATGAAAATTTCTGACAGGGGGTAGGCAAGAGAACCAGTCTGAGAATGACAGGAGTAGCCATTCTTAGACAAGCACCAGTAGTCACTATTTCCTTTAGAAAGCCAATGACTAAGGTTGTGACTTTGCATGGAGGACCCCTGCCCCTGCCCAGAGCCTTGTTGAAAACTGAAGCCTGAGTTGATTTCCTGAAAGCAAAGGGCAGAGAAAGCTCTACATTTAAAAAAAAAAAAAAAAGGGGGGGGGAGGAAAAAAAATGTGTAATTGGAAAACAACAAAAGTGAGCAGGAGCACTTGAGTCGAGTACTGGAAACCATTATGGGTAGTTCTACTGGACCTTTGGGCCCCCTGTTCCAGGTGCTGTACAGACAGAGTGTGAGAAACTGTAGTGTAGACACACCCCAGTGGAATGTTTGAGTCTACACTGCCCCAAAGAGCTTACAACTGAAATTGATACGACAAAGACTTGGGGAAGGGGAGAGGAGGGAAATAGAGGCAGAGAAAGAAGAAATAACTGGATATAAAAAACCCCCTCTCGTTTTGTTTTAAATTGATCCGTTTTGAAGATGTCTGTAGCCTTTTAATTTTCAAAACACAACACAAACACCCACCCACACACACATACACCAACGCGCGCGCGCACGCACGCACACATGCACGCACACACAATTTTAGAAAATCTCCAGGAGGACATAAAAAATGTGCATTGCTTCAGTTCCACACCAGCATACTCTTCAGGGGAGCTACAGCTCCCTATGCCCGAAGTAACACAATGGTGGGGCAGGTCCCTGATATACTACCATATTTTTATGGTTTTTGTGCTTCCGTCCCCATTTGTAGCAAAACCCACATTTGCGACCTAGGCCCTTAATTTTGCACCGCTGTAGCACCTTTTAAATGAGGGCTTTGCAGCGAGAGGCAGTGTGGTCTGATACCCAGCGTCTGGGCCTGCAAGCCAGGAGTCTTGGCTCCTGTTTCCTTTTTTGCCACCTTGGGGAAGTAATTTATCCTGTTTTCTGCCCTCTGGATTGTAAGGTCTTTGGGGCAGGGGCTGCATCTTGCATCTTGTGTTTGTACAGCACCTAGCACAATGGGCCCTAATGATGCAGTTACTGTAATATTAACATAAATATCTACTTCGTTAGGGCCTTCAGAGGATTTGTTTATGGATGGGTGACTAGAAGCCTGGAGAAAATCCAGTTAATCACCTCCTTTTTCCCTCTGCTTCCCCCATTTCCTTTAAAATCCGGCTTTATTAATATTCCTTTCCAAAGCAATTCCTTGTTCTGTGTCAATGGACATCAGCTTCTGTGGGGCAAATTCTACCCTTACCTATGCAAGCGGCTCATTGCCTGTTGGGATCAGTTGCACACGGAGCTCAGGGCAGAAGCTGGAGTTCTTAGTAAAAAGATTGGAAAATTCAGGCCAAACATATTACAAAAACAGTTGGTTTGGAGTTGAGATTTAACCAACCAACCAACCAACCAACCAACCAACCAACCAACCAACCAATCAAACCAATCAGGACACACTATAAGAGTGTGTCTAGACTACAGTTTTTTTCAAAAAAAGTGGCCTTTTTAAAAAAAAAATCCCCTTCGTCTAGACTGCTGTTGCGTTCTTTCGAAAATAAATTGAAAGAACGCGGCAGTTTTTTCGACAGCGGAAAACCTCGTTTTACGAGGAAGAACGCCTTTTTTCAAAAGTGCTCTTTCGAAAAAAGGCGTTATGTAATGCAAATTGTGCTTTTTCGAAATTACTGGTTGTAGTCTAGACACTTTTTTTCGAAAGAGGCTTGCAGTCTAGACATAGCCTAAGAGGGAGGCAGACATTTAAGCAGAGCCTGGGTCAATCGGGAACATAATTATTAAAAATGAGAAGTTTGTGACGATAAATCTCAAAGGGCAGTTATTTCCAAGATTGTGCAACCAGAGGATGTTACTCTTGATAGAGAGAGTGTCTAAAGTCAGGCTATTTGATATGGGTAGGAGAGCATTGGCTTTGGTGACTTATCACCCTTAGCATAAATGCAAGGAAGCTGCTAATGAGTCCATCACAGTGGTGGGTCACACGTTATGTATACAGGAAGCTTCTAAAACAAGAACTTGCACCTCCAATTTAAAATTACAAGGATGTTCTTCCGCATTGTCTGTATCTTCCTCAGCCAGGCAGATATTCTAACAGGATCGGCAGCTTGGCGTCCTAGCGAGGCCTCATGGAAGAGAAATGCAAAATTGGTCCCAAGGTCCAGTCTGAGCTTTCTCCCAACTTCCAAAACTGGACTTTATGTGTGTTGCTTTCACCCAGAGGAGGTCCCATGCTGTTGCAGACAAAAGAAAAATAAATCTCGAGGAACTTAGGTCTGTGGCAAGATAGTTAATGCATCTGTTCCTTGTTTCCGTCAAGTTAGTTTTTATGCTTCTTCCTACCATGTTACCTCTTCCCCACCCAACACTTGGGGACGGTGGCTTCCCGTGAGTGAGGATTGATAGACATTCTCTTAGCAGAAACTCATCTTTGCCTCACCTGCTTGTGTATGAAAAAACGTAAAAAACAATGAATGGTCCTGCAGCACCTTAGAGACTAACAAAACATGTAGAAGATATCATGAGGTTTTGTGGGCACAACCCACTTCTTCAGATAAATGGAACAAGGGGTCCAGGGTACAAATAAATAGCAGAGGAAGAGGGGGATGGGGAGAGAAAGAGATGGAAAACAAAATAGGAACAAACAATTGGTAAACCTCATTGTATGAAGAATAAGGGTTATTTCGAGAGAAGGGTTTTCTCTCAAAATCACTGCGTCTTAACAGCATCTGTTATTTCGAAATAGCGCTATTTCGAGATAGCACCATAACGCGAATATGCAAATGAAGCACGGGATATTTAAATCCGGCTTCATTTACAATTTTGAATGTCTGCATTTGAATCCTTCTATCGAAAGAGGGTGCAAGTGTAGACATACTCTTAGGGTGCGGTGCGTCTACACTGCACCATCACTCCACATAAGATACACAATTTGAACTATGCAAATTTCATATCTTATTTCGATGCTGTTTCAGAATAACTTATTTCGTCATTTGGGCTGTCTACACAGCACCAAATTTGGAAATAACCTGCTATTCTGAAACGTCCCTTACTCCTTGTGGAATGAGGTTTTCAGGGACATCAGAATAGCGAGCCTGAAGTAACGGGCTTGCTGTGAAGACGTGGGATAGCTACTTTGGGATACTCTGGTATCCTGAAATAGCGGTGCGGTGTAGATGTACCCTTAGTACCCTACCCTTGGGGTCCTTGAGTCCAACCCCCTGCCCAAAGCAGACCAGAAAGGGAACAGCTGAGTTAGAGCCTACTTTGGCTAGGAATTGAAACCAGAGCGACTGCTTGGAATGCAGCCATGCTAAGCACCACACCACCAACCCTCCCTCCATCTGTTTGGAGGGCCTGGGCTGGTCACTGCATGCTACTGCCTCTGCATTAGCCAGACAGAGAGATGCAGTGACCTGCATCCTCCCATCTGCTAAATGATTCCGAGTCACAGGAGGAAGAAGGTCTCAGTTCTCCATCTTACGGCCAGCTCTCTTTCTGGCCCCAGAGTCCGGTAACAGTCTCTTCCTCAGACACCACATGAGCAAAGCCCTTGAGCAAGGAGACCTGACATTTATTTTTGTCCCAAACATGTTTTTTCCCAGAGACGAGGAGGAAGAAAACCCAGCTAGTGCCTGCTGTGACTTGGTGACACGGGACAGGATTAAGGCTTCCAGGTCATTGCATACGGGCCAATAAACAGCCATCGGACGGTCACAACTCTCAGCTCTGGTCTACGCTACAAGAGTTTGTCGTATAATGACCCTGCTCAGGGGGCCGATGCCAATGGGAGAAGCTCTCCCCTCAACATAGGTTGCATCTTCCCTAAGTGCAGCAGTGGCGCAGCGTGAAGTGTAGATAAGCCTGTAGGTCAGGGGTGGGCAAAATACGGCCCTTGGGCCTGATCCGGCCTGCCGCCACCGGCCCTGTGGGAGCCTCAGGCAGGTTCCCTGGCTGCTGCACCCCTACAAGGTGCTTCATGCGGTTCACTGCAGGGGTCATGTGCTCTCTGCTTGCCATGTGCACTGGGGGGGGGGATCTTTGCACACTGCCTCTGCCCCAAGCATATTCTTGCAGCTCCCATTGGCTGGAAACTGGCCAATAGGAACTGCCTGGGGCATGTTTCAGGCTCAGGCAGTGCGTGAAGCCCCCTCCCCCAAAGCGTGCATGGAGCACAGACAGCAGTACATGGCCCCCACAGGCAGCCGTGTTGAGCAGCATACCTATCTGTGGGTCCCATTGACTGAGGGTCCCACTGGGCTGCTGGCCAGGAGCTGCCCTCCTGCCAGAGCCTGTCTCTGGCTCCCCACCTCCTCTCTTTCCCTGAATCCTCTGCACCCCTTCCTGCATCCCTGTCCCAGGTCACAACCCCTTCCTAGACTCTGCATCCCTCCTCCATCCCTCCTCCAGCTCAGAACCTCTCCTGCACCCATCCCTCGTCCTGGACCCTGCACCTCCAATCCTCAACCCCAACCTCCCTTCTGCACCCAGCCTCCATCCCCGCCCCTGCACGTCCTCCATTAATATCCTGGAAGAGTGCAGCCCTTGATCACTTACCGAATTCTTGGAGTGGCCCCAACACCACTGTAGAGAGCCGACACAGTCCTACTACAGCTGCCACAAAGCCACCATGATACAGAACCATTTAAAGCAAGCCGTGTCACGGTACACGCCACAACGCTGAGCGGTTCCGTGCCACACAATCACAGGCGGCACACGTATAAAAAAGCCGTCCACCAAATCCTAGGTTTTAGTCACATCAAATGAACTTCCCCAGGTGTCAAAGAGAGGAGCTGTGTCTTTTCCTCATCAGGAATTGTTGTGATTTCCTCTCCACCTCCTGGGAATCCTTTATCCTGCTTTTCTAATGGGGTAGCTGGTGGTGATGCTCCCAGGTGGACAGGACTTGACCTCATAACCCTGGTGTCCCTAGGGGTCCAATGCCCAAACCCACTTGAGAACCCTACTACAGTACATCCCTGCCATAGTTGCTGCTCTTGGGGACCATTCAAATCATTGGCCTTGAGGTGAAATCTCCATTCCTCTTCATGAATTTCTTGAGCCTCGTCCAGTCCCTGGTACTGAGATTGGCTGTGGCGCATACACTGCTTTTCTGGAACCAGGTTGGAGGTGTTCGGGCCCGGGGCGGCACCACATGCCAGCATGTCCTCTGTTTGTTCCATGCTCAATTGGATTGGCCTGGGAGTCTGAACTGCAATTGGGCTGCGCGTTTTGGCCTGACGGCTTTGTGCACATTCATCCTGGCCTCCTAACTGGCCTGTGGGGACGTGCTCGGAGAACAGGAAGCGAGTGGCGTGTCTTGCAGCGCGGGCCCGAGGAGCTGACCACCTGCCAATGCCACAAAAGCAGCTGTTTCAGCCTGAAGAGCTGTGGTAGGTGGAATTGTTTTCTTAGCACCTCACATCCCTCCTGCAGGAATTTGGGCAGCCAGACTGGTTTTCTGTTCTACTCGGCTCCTATTTAGATAAGGCCTGACGGTGTTCCTCAGTATGTGTTCCTCAGCGATGCCAGCGAAAGAGGGGAGAGGTGTGAGGCAGAGAGAAAAAAGATGGAGGCCTTGTTCCTGCGGCAGCTGAGAGAAACAGAAGCTGGGCTCTCTCCTATGTCACCTCTTCCAGGCTTCAACTACATCAGACTTGCTTTATCAGTTAAGTCCCCCTGGGCTACCAGCCGGACACAGCCAGGACCCTCGAGTTTCCCTTCAGACTGAGGAGAAATCCTCAAGGAGCAATGAGACGGGAGAAGAGGCAGCTGTAGCCTGGCTCGTGTTTCTCCTCCCACCGTTGGCATGGCCTGAGCATGCACCAAACTCTACCCAGGTGGGAGAGGGCCATCTACCAGGTCAGAGAGCGCTATAGCAGTAAACAAAACCTCACATTCAAGGGGATCCCTGCCGTCTGTCACAGAGAGGACTGAAGCTGAGTCCTAGATCTCGGTTGAAAAATAGTCAACAAAGCACCACTGTAGAGAGCTGACACAGTCCTACTACAGCCGCCACAAAGCCACCATGATACCGAACCATTTAAAGCAAGCTGTGTCACGATACACGCTACAACGCTGAGCGGTTCAGTGCCACACAATCACAGGCGGCACACGTATAAAAAAGCTGTAAAGATGCTTCATCTACCAAATCCTAGGTTTTAGTCACATCAAATGAACTTCCCCAGGTGTCAAAGAGAGGAGATGTGTCTTTTCCTCATCAGGAATTGTTGTGATTACCAGCCTGTTGTCGTAAAGAGATGTGAAACAGCATTTACATTTGGCTGAATACATGGGAAATAGCATTTATATTTTCAAATATTCCTCAATATATGTTTTCCCCAAAACTCCAAAATACATCCCAGCTTAAGCCCCTTTTTATTCAGCCTGTGTCTGTCTTGCTATTCTGTAATGAAAACTGTGCTTAGACAAGTAGAGCCCTGCGCGGATATGAAATTTGTATCTGCATCTGTATCTGCAAAAATGAGCCATGGATATCTACAGCTGCATCTGCCGATATGGATACCTGAAGATATAAAGCAGATTTGCAGGGCTCTAGTGATAAGAACTCAGACATTTCAGGTAGTTAGAAAGAATAAGGATGGGAAACCTTTGGACTGTAACAAGAATGGGGAATTTACTGGCACAGTTTTGGAGGCTCTGAAATGTTTCCAGATTGGGTCTACACTTCAAACACTTTCCAAGGAAACTCTACTAGTCCAAGCCTTCTCTGGTTTTGGAGCTTAACACCTCCTCCTGCCCGCTCTGTTTATCAGGAGCTAGATGTTTTTACTAGTATGCAGGGGGTACCTGAGCATTTCAAGGAACAATAAATAGATTTAGGCTAAGGGCAGCCCGGGAGATGAGGCATACACAGGACACAGGGCACTTTGCTGCTGGGGATGGTGGCAATGCAGCGGCAGGGGAGTTAATGTCAGTGCTGAGGGAGAGGCGTTCTTCAGGGAGAAGGGTGGAGTCGGTGTGATAGTGTGTGTGATAGTGGGATGGTTCTGAGGCGCTCGCTCCGTGCTGTCTGCTTTCAGGGAGGGGACTCCGTTGGTGCTGCGGGGCTAGCGGTAACCCTGGGGGGGTCTCTGAGTTGGAGTGTATAGAGCTGGCTGATCTTTCCTTACGCAGTTTGGGGACCTCGAGTGTGGGAGCCCAAACAGCAGCACACACAGGTAGCTAGGCCTGGTGTATTTGTACAGCGCTAATAAACATGGTTCTCTGGCCTCCGGCTGTGCCAGTGTGATTTCCCCACATCACAGGGAGAGCAAAGACCCAACCCTATTCTCTCCCAGGGTGCCTGGCTCTGGCTCTGGCCAGGCTGGTAGGAGGTGCCAAAGGGGGGGAAGCTGCTTGGTGGCCTGGAGGGAATGAGATGTTTTCTGAGGTAATCTCTCTCATGCAGGAGGTCCCTCTGTCCATCCCCTTACTGAAAAATCCACTGGACTTGAGTATTGGGGAACTCAGTTTGTTTCTGCAAATACGACTCCAAAGAGCCTGTGGAGCCGAATGCTGAATCGCCGCAGCCTTTTGGGAACAAGGTGCGGAATTGTGTAGCAGAGGAGATAATGTTTTCTAGGCAGGTCTCTGGTTTGCTTCAAAACCAAGGCCATGGACATGATATCGCAGTTTGATTGGGTGAATAGGAGTTTGCCATACAGGTATCCAGGGCTTTTCCATTCACACCTCAGGTACTCTGGCAAACCGTGCTAAAGATAAAGGACAGGATGGGAGTGTTTTCCCTAGAAGTCTAAGGTTGAGCTAGTGCAACCTGCTCGGGCTACTGCTCATAGTCCGGGCCAATTCCAGGGCCATGGTAGGTCCCAGCACAGTAACCTGACAATGCTACTGTACAATTACTGGGCACCCAGTCCTCCTCTCTGGTTCACCATTGTGCTTCCCTCCCTATGCTGCTGATCTGTAAGAGGGTCACACAGAAGAGATCAAACAGCTTATGAACACACACAGACACACACTCACACTCACAATGAGACACACACTCACACTCACAATGAGACACACACACACACACACACACACACACACACACACACACACACACACACACACACACAGAGTGGATAATGATCAGGGAAGAAATCCCGGAAGAAAATGGCTTCTTAGCTCCCTATCCTACCTGCCACAGATTGGCCAGCCTGGCATACAAGCGGCTACCCCAGCTCGCTGCTGGCCCTCCTTCCCCAGACTCAAGCTGTATTTTGGGCCCAAGGGCAGCTGAAAGACGGGGCGTGGTGGGCGTGTTGCTGCTGCCGGAAGGGCCTCTTGGAAGCCTTTGGAGCCACTTACGAGACTTGGAGAGCTCTGAAGATTCTTGAGGCTGCTTCACGTTGCTGCGCAGGAACAGACCGACGCCTGGCAGCGCAGCGAGCGGCCGGTCTAGCACCCCCTTCCCAGGGCTGTGCCTGGCACAGAGGAGCCAGGGGCTGGGATCTGGCTTAAGGAGTGAAATAAACTTCCTGTAGGTGAGCTCTGCCAGGCTTGTGTCTTCATCCCCTTAATCTCCAGCTCAGGAGGAATGTCAGAGCAGCTCCGCCAGGCCAGAGCCCTCACAGAGCCCCACAATCCACAGCCAGGCCCCTCTGCAGCTGGCGTTTTATCCCAAGGCAAAATCCCCTTTGGGTTCTTTGAGCAGAAATACGTCCAGTCCATGTGTGAGTTTGGGGGTAGGGGAGTGCCTGCCGTGTTTGAGCACAGAGAGGGGCTGCGGAAGAAGCAGAGGGGACCGTGAGGAGCAGGAGACGTTTCTGTGTGTTGCAGACTCCCTGCAGAGCGTGGCCAGGACGGAGGGTCCGGTCCGTGAGGTTTTAGGCTTTGACACGGGATGCTGTTAGCAGCAGCGGAGGGGTCTTTCCTGCCGGTGACCCATTTACCTCTTCGGTTTGTCAGCTAACTCTGAGCTGCTGCTGGTGTCTCTGCCTCCAGGACGCAATGTTATACAAGGTGAAGATGCAAACCCCTGGGCAAAGCATGTGGGGGGAGGAGGAGGAGGAGCTCTGTGGTCCCAAAAGGGACACCGCCTCAGGCAGAAAAAGTGGGAGTGGGGCAGTCAGCCCTCTGTCCCACCCAGAGCATGGTGCACCCCCCAAGACCTCCGCCCCGCCCGGAGCATGGTGCACCCCCCAAGACCTCCGCCCCGCCTGGAGCATGGTGCACCCCCCAAACCCTCCGCACCGCCCGGAGCACGGTGCACCCCCCAAGACCTCCGCCCCGCCTGGAGCATGGTGCACCCCCCAAACCCTCTGCACCGCCCGGAGCATGGTGCACCCCCCAAGACCTCCGCCCCGCCTGGAGCATGGTGCACCCCCCAAGGCCTCCGCCCCTCCTGGAGCATGGTGCACCCCCCAAACCCTCCGCACCGCCCGGAGCATGGTGCACCCCCCAAACCCTCCGCACCACCCGGAGCATGGTGCACCCCCCAAACCCTCCGCACTGCCCGGAACATGGTGCACCCCCCAAACCCTCCGCACCGCCCGGAGCATGGTGCATCCCCCAAGCCCTCCGCACCGCCCGGAGCATGGTGCACCCCCCAAGCCCTCGCCCCGCCCGGAGCATGGTGCACCCCCCAAACCCTCCGCACCGCCCGGAACATGGTGCACCCCCCAAACCCTCCGCACCGCCCGGAACATGGTGCACCCCCCAAACCCTCCGCGCCGCCCAGAGCATGGTGAACCCCCCAAGCCCTCCGCACCGCCCGGAGCATGGTGCACCCCCCAAGCCCTCCGCACCGCCCGGAGCATGGTGCACCCCCCAAGCCCTTCGCACCGCCCGGAGCATGGTGCACCCCCCAAGCCCTCTGCACCGCCCGGAGCATGGTGCACCCCCCAAGCCCTCCGCACCGCCCGGAGCATGGTGCACCCCCCAAGCCCTTCGCACCGCCCGGAGCATGGTGCACCCCCAAGCCCTCCGCACCGCCCGGAGCTTGGTGTGCCCTCCCAGCCTCAGAGACGCATGGAGTGCAGTGCACTGGGGCTCCGGAGGCATTTTAAAGGGCCGGGAGCCCTGGGCGCCTTAGAATTGCTGGGCTGCGGGGCAATTTGCCCCTTTGCTACCCCCCGTCGATGGGCCTGCCCATGGCCTTTGCCGACATGGTCCCTTTCCTTTGGATGCTATGTTGGATCCTGCGCTGTTGGTCACAAGAGACCACGAAAGGGGCGACTGGCTTGTTTGAGTAAGTGCCTTCTGCCTGCTCACCACATTTCCATGGGATGCAGGGATCTTCCTTTCCTGCCCTAAATGCTATTCTACAATTGTGTGCACCAGTCAACAGGAGTGGCTGCACGCAGACAGTGTCAGGTCAGATGGCTGGACGCCAAAGCCGGACGAATTCAGGCTAGAAATCAGGCGCACGTTTCGAAGCGTCACTGTTCTTGAGCATTGGGACAGGTTGCCAAGGGATATGGACGATACGCCTTCGCTTGGCACCTTCAGATCAGGCCGAAGGGGCTATCTGAAAGAGATGCTCTAATTCAACAACAAGACATGGGCCTGATGGAGAAATTCCTCCCGAAATCCTATCGCCTCTGTTTGTAAGAGGTCTCTGCTGCCTTTAAAATCCTGCACCTTTAAAACGTTGGCCTCCTCTGGAATGAAAAGTGGGCTTACAACATAGTAGTATTACAAACAACAAACCTAGGAACGTCAGGCATTCAAAAGTTAGACCCTTTAAAGATCCTGAACATACTCTGTAATTAAGTCCATGTAACTAAGTTGCCCGCATATTTTCAATTTTCACCGCAGACCTTACGTCTCACTTCTTCAGAGCAGACAGCTCTGTAATCCCTTGTCAGCCAGGTGCTGGCAGCAACAGGCTGAGGCTGTGAGAAGAGGAAGTGTTACCTCCGTGACTGAGTCATGTCCTTTGGTTTTGCTTTTCTAAGAAAGGACCCGTTTGCAGTTAGAAGAATTGTTCTGTTTTGTTTTCTCGGGGTGCTATCCAAAAACTCCCATTGACTCCAGCAGGACAACAAATGAGTCCAAAGCGAGGAATTTTTTGTAAATGTCTTGGGTGTTTTTCTTTCCCTCGCTGTAATTGCAAAGCGGGCATTGGGAAGGCTGGAGCCAAACTCATGGCTGGACTCAGCGGCAGTCAGTGGACTGGTGCGACCTTTGGTGCCAGCAATGAGTTTGGCCCAGGATCAGTGCATGGCCTGGCTGTTGTAGCAGCGACATGGGCGGGGATGAGTGTGCTAGCCCGGAAGCACTGACCGGCCCATGGTGCTCCAGGAGTTCTGAGCCAATTAAGATGGGAGATCTGGGACTAATTCCCAAACACCCAGGGGCTACATCTACACTGGCATGATTTTCCGGAAATGCTTTTCACGGAAAAGTTTTCCGTGAAAAGCATTTTCGGAAAAGCGCATCTAGATTGGCAGGACGCTTTTCTGCAAAAGCACTTTTTGCGGAAAAGCGTCCGTGGCCAATCTAGACACTCTTTTCCGCAAAAAAGCCCCGATCGCCATTTTCGCGATTGGGGCTTTTTTTGCAGAAAACAGTCCTGTGCTGTTTACACTGGCCCTCTTGCGCAAATGATTTGCGCAAGAGGGCTTTTGCCCGAATGGGAGCAGCACAGTATTTCCGCAAGAACACTGACAATCTTACATGAGATCATCAGTGTTCTTGCGGAAATTCAAGCGGCCAGTGTAGACAGCTGGCACGTTTTTCCGCAAAAGCAGATGATTTTGCAGAAAAACCTGGCAGTCTAGACACAGCCAGGCTGTGTCTAGACTGCATCCCTTTTCCGTAAAAGGGATGCAAATTAGACCCATCGCAATTGCAAATGAAGCGGGGATTTAAATCCCCCCGCTTCATTTGCATAAACATGGCTGCCGCTTTTTTCCGGCTTGGAGCTTTGCCGGAAAAAAACGCCAGTCTAGACACGGATCTTTCGGAAAATAAAGCCTTTTCCGAAAGATCCCTTATTCCTCTTAAAATAAGGAATAAGGGATCTTTTGGAAAAGGCTTTATTTTCCGAATGATCCCCGTCTAGACTGGCGCTTTTTTCCGGCAAAACTCCGGGCTGGAAAAAAGCGGCAGCCATGTTTATGCAAATGAAGCGGTGGGGGGGGGAGATTTAAATCCCTGCTTCATTTGCAATTGCGATGTGTCTAATTTGCATCCTTTTTACGGAAAAGGGATGCAGTCTAGACACAGCCCCAGTGTGGCCTGGGGCAAGTTCATTTATTTCTCTGTGCCACAGTTTTCCTGTCTGTAAAATGAGGATCTATAGTACAGACATGGTTTGAAGGGGGCTTTTTACTGTGCATAGTCGAGATCAGTAGGTCTGACCACAATACACATAGTAGACAATAATCCATGGGTTTGTATGGGAAAAATAATGAAATGCTACGGGAACTTGTTGGCAGATGTGCACACCCATTTCCAAAGCTGCGGAGGACACTGAGATTAACAATCCACCATTGCAAAACCTTCCATGAGCTCAGCACCTTGATTGTAGGTCTTATCGGAAAACGACATCACAGTTATCCTCCAGACCCCAGCCCAGAGCTTGGGACAGAGAGAAGACCATCCCCTACTGACTCGGCAGCCCCGCTTCCGGCAGCATTTGGATTTTCCCCTCGCCTTGTGCCCCCTTTGGAGATCTCCTGTCTATTTCAACAGATGAGCAATATTTAGCTCGGGAAAACCGAGCGAGCGGCGCCTGTGTATGAAGTGGTGATGAAGGAAAGGGTCTGGGTTTAAACACATGGGTGACTCGGCGGATGTGTCTTCTGTTCAGCCTGCAAATCTAGCAATCGCAGCCCTCACCTGCCAAGAGCAGTGATGCTGGCAACATTCCCCTGTCGCTAATGACAAGACACGTTCCCTCCTCCCGGCACATCCCCAGATCTGACTGGTACGGGATGCTTTAGAAGGCCGACTTTGCAATTGGCTCTTTCGGCAGGAAACGCATCTTCTCAGAATTAGGTTGTTGAGACCAATGATGGATGCCCTTTATGTATTTATGGTTCTGTGCGGCTAATTCCACTAATGCTGTCGCTGACAGGGCCTGGGTCTGTCTTTGCAATGAGCTCAGAGCCCTTTTGCTGGCAGTGCTGCATATTCTGGGAATTGGAGAGGAAGTGACATCAATTTAACCTTCTGGCTTTGCTGGAAGAACAAGCTAAGACAATCCAAATGGGACTTTTAGAGAGAGACTCACATGGCTGCAAAGCATGGCCCTTTTTCTGGCCCCACACTCTCAGAGTCCTGCTCTACTTTGCCTGCAAGTAAGAGGAGGGAGAGGAGGAAACCCCGGAAACTGGGACTGTTTAGAAAACTCCATCCACTTTCTTTGCTGGAAATACACTTGTGACTTTTTTTTTTTAAATCTATTTTGTTTCATTCCTGCTCTTCCCTGCCTCCGGCAGCAGGATGTCTGAGCATCGCTTGCCTTAAATCTTTCTGGATTCAGGCTCCCATGTCCTGCCGCAGGGTCAAAGGGTACCACGGCAGAGAGAAAGCACAGCAACAGAGTGGCAACCTTTGTCTGGCTTTCATTCTCCGACGTCGCCAGTGGTTGCCAAATGCATTCTTGGCCGGTATTTGAAGATCAAGTTAAACATCGCCCAGAAAAGAGCATTCCATGACGCTCGCGGGGCACTCTGCGGCCTCTTTCAAATGAGATGTAAGCAACTGTCCTCCTCTCCTGGAGGCTTTACACTTCTCCTGCCTTCTAATGCAGGGGGGTTGCCTCTGAGATCTTGCCAAACGCCAGCACGGTCAATTCCATCCCGACGCCCAGCCTGGTGGCTGTTGCCGCTTCCCTCCTCCAGCTACACTACCGATGTCGTGGTGCTTTTTCTGAAGGCAGTGAGCGATGAGACAAGCGCACAAATAGCCAGCCACTTACTCAGCACCGGGAAGTTTTGTTGGGAGTCAGACTCCCAGCTGAAGGGAACTGTCATTTCTGCTCTTATTCCGGAGGGAGTTCATGCCCACAGTTCCCTCCATGTAGACTTCTACTTACTTTAGCTCTTGCAGAGTTTGCAGCTAAGCTGGAAGAGCAGCAGAAAACTGATTAACCCATGGAGGCCCATACTTGGTGCTCACCCTGGGTCATGAGGGATACCTCAATGGTTTGCGCATTGGCCTACTAAATCCAGGGTTGTGAGTTCAATCCTTGAGGGTGCAGATCTGTCAGGGATAGTACTTGGTCTGGCTGTGAGAGCAGGGGACTGGACTTGATGACCTCGCAAGGTCCCTTCCAGTTCTCTGAGGTGGTATGTGGTGCCCTTTTATTTATGTACAGGTTGAACCTCTGTAATCCAGAACTCTCTGGTCTAGCTCCATCCATGGTCCGGCGTGGTTTCAGTTAGCTGGGTGCCCACTTACCATGGGGGTGGCCAAGTTTCCTGCAATCCTATGAAGTTTGTTTACAGCCACCAGGCCTGGCTCTCAGTGTTCTGTGCTGCTATTTAGTTCTAATTTACCCCTAAATGTCTTCTAAGAGCCTAGCAAGCCATGGACATGTTGGAAAGGCTGCTAGACAATATTGACCTCCCGTGGTCCAGCAAATTCTCTGGTTCGGCACCGGTCAGGTCCCGAGGGTGCCGGACAAGAGAGGTTCAACCTGTATTTGTTATTTGCATTCCTATAGCATCCAGAAGCCCATTGCGCTAGGCCCTGGGCAAGCACAGAACCAAAGGACAGTCCCAGTCCTGAGGGATTTACAATTTCATAGAGCGAGAGTTTGAATGATATGGGGAGGGTGGCCGTAAGACCTCTCTGTGATGCTGGCGCATGCTGCCTGTTCACGAAGGAAACAAGCCGACTCTCAACAATTGTCGCTATAATCCGCGAGGCAAAACGTCAGACTATTAATTATCTAGATGTGCTCTGAGGAACTCCTTAGTTTTAAAATTCAGTAGCCATTTACCAGTCAAATGCAAAGCACTTCCTAAACCCAGGTAGAATGAGGATTTTGTAGTGAACAATTAACTAGCCGCCAGCTAGCAATGCTGAGATCTCTGCTCAGGCCACAGACTTGTCGGCAATCTGCTTGGGCACTGGGGATGCAGCCGCTTAGAACAAGAAGGGAAACAAATGTGTAGACTTCTTCCTAAGCGGGATCCCTGAAGAGGCTGCGTATGACTCATTGCTGTTTGGAAGCGTGGATCATGACAGACGCAGTTACAGGAAAATGGAGAGAGTAGGATACAACAGACAAGCCGAAATGGGTCTTCTGGGAATGGGAAATGTTTTGGTTAGATAAGCACATTTTCTGAGAAGTGAGGGGAAGAAAACGCTGAGAAAACGGGGCGAGGGGAGGGGCAGGATGCAATGAATCAGAGAAAGCGCGCTGGTGAGGGAATCCAGCACGGGGAAGTAACGGCAAGACAAGGACTCTGGACCGATACAGTTGGAGTGCGACACAGGCCAGGCTCCTGTTTGGTTAATGCCGACCGGTCTCTCTCGCTCCGGGCCAGCTTCCACTGTGACCACGCTGCGCAGCTTGCCTTGGGCGTTCCAAAAGGGGCCGCAGGCAGCTCATCTCAGAGGCCTCTGTGGCAATGATGAACCCACTTCTAAAAAGGGCCCGCCTGGGACTTCACCAATGGAAAAATATCGTTCTCACCCGCCCCTTTCAAAATACCTTGATGTCTCTCCACGCGCTCTTAGCGTCTCTCCACAATATGGCTTCCTCTCTGGCTTCTTCCTGCTGCCCTTAAGGAACACTCAGGCTATGTCTACACTCGCGGCTTCTTGCGCGAGTAATATGCAAATGAGGCTAAGCGCGGAATATCGCCGAGCCTCATTTGCATACCTAACGAGCCACCATTTTTTTCAGAAGAGGCTCTTGCGCAAGAAGGAACGTCTACACTGCCCCTTCTTGGGCAAGAAAAACCCTCTTGCGCAATGCTGTTACACCTGTTACTTTTCAGGAAGAACGGCATGGCGCAAGAGGGTTTTTCTTGCGCAAGAAAGGGCAGTGTAGACGCTCCTTCTTGCGCAAGAGCCTCTTCTGAAAAAAATGGTGGCTCATTAAGTATGCAAACGAAGCTTGGCAATATTCCACGCTTAGCCTAATTTGCATATTACTCGTGCAAGAAGCCGTGAGTGTAGACATAGCCTCTGTGCTTACCAGGTCTGGTTGTGTCACTCTCTGCTAGGCCCCAGGCCTGCAACTCTCTTTTCCTGGAGCTCTGCCAGAGCACCATGTAGCATGTGAGATTGGAGTGCCACGTGAGCCACATCCACTCGCAAGGAAGCCGCTGCAGTGCACCTGTAACCACAGAAACGCGTTTCTACTTCTGGGTCCAAATGAACCTGGGAGGCTGTTCTTTGCCTTTCCAGCAACATGACAACAATTGCACTGTGAAGCCACATCCCGAAAGTACGCTGGTCGTGGGACCCGGAGATTTGGCCGTTGTTTGAACCCAGGCACTGAAAGCCAAGTTAGAGTTGCAGGAGCAACGTGGATCACAGCTAAATACTTAAATGCCCCCTTGTGAAAAGCAGCTTAAATGCCCCCTTGTGCTCGGCTGGTTACTGGTGTCACGTGGATGTTAGCATTTGTAAATTGGGCCTTCTTCTTTCACCTCCACTTGTCTCTACACGGCAATTCTGTTATTTTGAAATTATTTCGAAATTGGCTTCAGCCAATGAGTACAAGAGGAGAAGGAAAGAAGTAGCAGGGGCGGGGCTAAGGGAAGGTATGGAGAGGGGGTGGAGAAGAGGCAGGTTGGGGGCGGGGCCTGAGGTGGGACGGCCCTGATTGTTGGAACAATTCAGCAAGGGTCATGGTGGATTCTTTATTATAGACAATTCTTACACCAGGATTGGAGGGTTTTCTGAAAGACGTGCTGTCGGAAAGATGTTGGGGAAGGTCTGTCCTGTGCTATAAAAGGCATCAGAAGAGATGATCAGAGTGGTCCCTTCTGGTGTTAGGCATTGATGAAACAAGCTTGTGGAAAAGTCTGGGGCTGAGACTAGGCAGAAAATGGCTAATCCGTTTTGGTGAGTCGGACATTCCTGTGGCTATTGTGTTCAATACTAACAGCTTTTGGGTACAATCTCCTTATTAGAGTGTCAAGGAATAAATAGCATTTAACCTTCAACTTATCCGCCCATTGTCAACTAAAACACAGCAACCCGCTCAGCTAATTGATGGATGGCTCCAGTCCGAGCACGCCTCCCAAATGTACAATAACAGTCATCTCTGGAGCGCTGAACTAGAGAATTAACAGCAGGTTAGTGGCAGCCACCACCATTAATTTTGTTCCTTATCAGATCTTAAATGAGTTTTAATGCTATTAGCATTGTTGCCTGTCTGCAGAAAAGGACCTGGGGATTACAGTGGAGGAGAAGTTGGATAGGAGTCACCAGAGTGCCTTGGTAGCCAAGAAGGCTAAGGGCATATCGGGGTGCATTAGTAGGAGCTTTGCCAGCAGATCTAGGGAAGTGATTATTCCCCTCTATTTGGCACTGGTGAGGCCAATTCTGGACCCACCCACTGCAGAAAGGATGTGGACGCACTGGAGAGAGTCCAGCAGAAGGCAGCAAAATGATTAGGGGGCTGCAGCTCATAATGAAGAGGCTGAGGGATTTGGGTTTGTTTAGTCTGCAGAAGAGAAGAGTGAGGGGGGATTTGGTAGCAGCCTTCAACTTCCTGAAGGGAGGTTCCAAAGCGGATGGAGAGAGGCTGTTCTCAGTAGTCACAGATGGCAGAACAAGGAGCAATGGTCTCAAGTTGCAGTGGGGGAGGTCTAGGTTGGATATTAGGAAAAAAAATTTCCCTAGGAGGGTGGTGAAGTACTGGGATGGGTTGCCTACGATGGTGGAGGAATCTCCATCCCTAGAGGTTTTTAAGTCCCAGCTTAACAAAGCCCTGGCTGGGATGATTGAGTTGGGATTAGTCCTGCTTTGGGCAGGGGATTGAACTCAACGACCTTGTCAGAGCGGATCGCCACTCTGGTACTCCAAGTGCAGAAGGTGGGGGCCCACAAATACCTTAAATATCTTGCCTTTGTAGGCTCTGCTTACAAAAAAAACAACAAAAAAAAAACACCCTCCCCAGAGTCCCAGATGTACTGACTTTGGGGGGTAGCTGCCACCACCAAGTGAAACAAAAGAAAAAAAACCCTTTCTCCTTGAACCCAGGAAGAAACACTTGGACTTCCTCCAGAGGGGTAACCCCAAGCTCCTTTGCCACAAGAGAGTTTGAAAAAGAAAGAGAAAACAAAGTGCTGTCTCTGGTAGCTGACCACTCATCTTAGGCAGGCAGACACACACAGAGCCCCCGTTCCTTTCCAGGACACAAGAATCAAATCATCACCTTAAAAATGAGTTTTATTAACAAAACAAAAGATATAGTTGATAAAGCAGACCGGATTGCGAGGTGTCACGAAGCAACGAAGTAAAACAAATTAAACCACAGAGGAAATCTCTGGGAACAAATCCTAGACGGTGAATGGGGGAGGGGAGGCATAGATTCACACAGAGCAGTTCAAACCAAACCACAAAAATAAAGAAAACGACCCCAGTTGCGACTAAATACACATTTCCCTTTAGGTACTCACAATCTGTTCCTGGTTCAGTCCACTTCCATGCCTGCCCCGAATTCCTTGGAGGCATGGTAATCCTGCCTGGGTTTAAATCATTCTGGCTACGTCTACACTGGCATGATTTTCCAGAAATGCTTTTAACGGAAAAGTTTTCCGTTAAAAGCATTTTCGGAAAAGCGCGTCTAGATTGGCAGGACGCTTTTCCACAAAAGCACTTTGTTACGGTGTCCACGGGCCCACCCCGACCTGGGTATCCCCGCCATCCCGGTCGCCGTTCCGGACGATCCCAGTCTCCGTGACGCGGCGCCGGGTTGACCCTCCCGTCGGTTGCCCAGACGATCCCACGAGCGAGGAGGTGAGGGGGGTCCGGGCCCTCCCTCTCTCCAGACCCCAGCCCAGGGCCCTAATGCGGGGGAGATGCTCCTCTCTCCCCCAACCTGGCTGATGGGGCACGGAGCTGCAACACATCAACCCTCGGGCTCCAGTACACCCGCCCTGGGCTGCTTCCTCATGCCCTCGCTCATCCGCTCACCAGCCGGCCTGTCCTGCTGCCTCCTCGTGCCGCTCAGTCTCTCCCTCCAGCGTCCTCCTCCTCGTCCTCCCCTCTGCTTCTGCTTCTGCTGGCTTTATACCTGGGGAAGGTGCCGCCCCCGCCCCTCCAGAGCACCCACACCTGTGTTCACCCGCGGCTCCAGCTTCTCCTCCCCAGCTGTTTCCCCTCACCCCCAGCGTCCTCCCTGTCTCCCGCAGCTGTGGAGCATAGGGCTGGCTGGGGGCATCCGCGGGGCTGCCTGCCCCGAGGCTGGTGGGGTGACGTTCCTTCCCCGTTGTCTCTGCTGACCTTACCGCGGGGGGTCCTTCCCCCGCGATGTTCCGGACTGCGTCCGTGGAGCCGCCAGCCAGGCGGCGTGTCCCGGCTGCCCCGCTGCCTTCGTCCCCGGCGGCGGCGGGCCAAGCTGCGGCGCTCGTTTCTGCCCCGCTGGGGGGGGCACCCTTGGTGCGGGGTTGCCTCACCCCGTCACCACCCTCCCCCACGCTGCTCGGGGTCCCGCCAGCTCGACCGCCTGCCGAGCGGCGCGTCCCGGTTACCCCACCGGACGCGTCCTCGGCAGCGGCTAGACAAGCCGCGCCGCTTTTCCCAGCCTCGCTGGGGGGGGCCCCTTTAGTGCGGGGTTGCCTCACCCCGTCACACACTTGTTGCGGAAAAGTGTCCGTGGCCAATCTAGATGCTCTTTTCCACAAAAAAGCCCCAATCGTCATTTTCGTGATCGGGGCTTTTTTGTGGAAAACAAATCTCTGCTGTCTACACTGGCCCTTTTGCACAAAAGTTTTTCAGAAAAAGACTTTTGCCCGAACAGGAGCAGCATAGTATTTCTGCAAAAGCACTGACAATCTTACATGAGATCATCAGTGCTTTTGCAGAAATTCAAGTGGCCAGTGTAGACAGCTGGCAAGTTTTTCTGGAAAAGCGGCTGATTTTCTGGAAAAAGTGGCCAGTCTAGACACAGCCTCTGTGTGTCTCAACTCCTGGCTTAACTTCCCCACACAAAGAAAGCACGTGGGGTATCTTATACAACTCAGATCTCAGCACCGTATCCCCATTGGTTCTTCTGGCCCACTGCCAGCACCTTTGCTAGCTACCTGAGTTTAACCCCTTAGTCACCGGGTACTGGCCGCACTCCTCCGATCCATCACAGACCTCCTGAGGTCTCTTCCAGCCCCACAATTCTATGATTCTGTCCCTGGGATAATGTATTGCCCATAATTAGAGTAGTGGGAAGCAGGAAACTTGCTTTCTATTTCTGACTCGGCAGCCTTGGCAAATGGTTCTGGGCCTCAATTTCCTCTCTGTGGAAGACGCAACGTGCGGTAACACTCCCTTGGGAGCCTCAGTCAGCGGGGCTTACACCTGGCACCCTTGGGTGCAAAGTGCCAGCCCTCTACCACTTGACCTGAGGGATGCTGTCTGTTAATGAAGAGCCGCAACTGGCAGTGTGTCAGCCGCAGAGCGTAAGGCCAACACATCCTGCCAATGTGTCACAGCACTGTTTAGAAACATTGTAACCCGTTACTAGGACAGGGGCCCAGAAATAGGCCTGGCAAAGGAAAGGAAGTCGCACCTTTTAAAATAGAGATGGCAGCAAAGTCACTGGTTTCAATGCAGCACTTCCGAGTTGCCAGAGGGGAAGGTGGGTTGAGTCTGTAAGAAAAGTAAAAAGTATTCTGCTGATGGTGCGTGCAGATAACCCCGCGTTCATGTAGACGGTGCCCGGACAACATAGGGAATAATTGGGAAGGTGAGACTAGATTATCACAATGCTCCCTTCTGGCCTCTACATTTTCTGAATATGAAGCCTAGTTTAATCCACAGTAGGGATGTAAAATCCTGGTTAATCAATTAACTGGTGAAATGTTAGGATGACCTAACACGCCACGGACCAGGGGTTGCTCCGGAGAGGGCAGAGACAGACTCTGTGTATTTTGCAGCAGGAGAGAATCTCCTTCAGAATATGCCTGTGCAGGGGACATGCCATTAACTACAACTTGCCCAAGTTAGGGGTGACGGCTCTGCATGCTGGAAAGTATCATTCCCCTGGAAGCTGCCTGTCTCCAGAACTGTGATCCTCATTAGACCTGCACTCTCCTGAGAGGGACATTCATCCAGTGAATGAACCCAGCTGTCACTGCACCTCCAAAAAAGCAGACTGCGGCAACAGCTGAGCAGTGGTATCACCCTCCGCTGTCCTTATACTCTCAGTGCCTTTATCGTACGGGAGAGAAGAAAACACCTAAGCAAACAAAACTACAAGAGTGAATGGCGAGAAAGGAACAAGCCGTCTGCAGTCAACACGCAATGGTGTTAAGCCACATGAAGTGTGATGAATTAACATGGCTGGCCAACAAGATCAAGAGCGCTGACAATGCATCAGACTATGGCCAGGCTGTCGTCCCTGTCACTTGCCAATGGCTGGAAGATGATAGCTTGCCACTGCTGCTGTGAAAAGATGCTGGTTTTAACTAGAGGCCAGGGCCCAAGAAAAGCCACAGATGAGTTTTGTAGGAGAAGAGCTTGTTCCTACCATCCTGGTTTGTTTCTGCTCCCTGGTACAGCAGCTAGCTATAAACCACACAGAGTCACGTCTGATTCTTGGCAGCCACGCGGCTCGGGGAGGCAGACCGATCTCAGTCTGTTTACCCTTTTGGCTAGCCACCAATTGGCACAGGACTTCCCGGGTACTGCAGCAAAGGGCCTACAGAGAAGAGGGAGCAAAGGCTGAGGATAGAAAAACTGCCGTGTCCTAGCCACAAGCTAACTTGGTTTTCTCAAGCCCAGGGCATGGCCCTATAGTGACGAGGGACATAAAGAGGCTGAGCAGACAGGAGAAGTGCCACGGGTTCATGCCGATGCGTTGCTGCCTCTTGGGCCAACTTCTGATGCTCGTTTTTGTGTGCGTGTCGAATGGACGTAGCAACTAGGCTTTTCAAAACCCAGCATTGGCCTTCTCGCTCAGCTGTGCTGTGGGTTGGAACTTGCACAGAAGAGAATGGATGACGGGTTAGACCCATATGTGATGGGGTGGTTGCCCTGCACTGGTGTGAAAAGGGTTATGGGGCTTGGAGCCAATTGTGAGCGGGTTTGACGTAGCCAATCAGGGCCCAGCTAGGCCTTATAAAAAGGTGGCTGGCCAGCGGGAGCGCAGTCTCGCTCCAGCTTTGGAGGGAGGTGGATCAGCTAATAAGGGGTACCTTGGATAGCGGTCCCCATGAAAGGCAGAGGGACCTGACCCACCTCCAGGCTGGAGGCCTGATACAGGGGTCTGAGGAGATACTAGGGCTGCAGAGGGGCAGCCAGGCCAAGAATAGGTCCAGCCTCCCTGCCTCTTCTGCCCGAGGCCCTGCCCCTCTGGCTACTGGGAGGGCTGGGGCTGCTGTGCTGTGGCCCTGTCCCCAGTCCTCCCCAGTGGCTGGGGCGTGCAGGCAATTTTGGGAAGGAAGTGCCTTTCCTTGCCTACCTACAGCTGTCCATGATGCTCACTCCTTCCTTCCTTCCTTCCTTCCTTCCTTCCTTCCTTCCTTCCTTCCTTCCAGCCTGCTGTGGCTAATGAGGCAAGAGGCTCTTTTAGGGGAGCTCCGTGGAATGAGACTAAAGGCTATTACTGGGGTTTTGCAAGACAGTGGGAAGCAGGGGTCCACGGGCACCATGGTAGGGGGGCGCCAATTTAGTCCCCCTCTGCTCATCCCTCAGCTCGCCTGTTCATCTGCCCGCTGCCACCGGCTGGAGCCTCCTCCCCACCTCTCCGCCCCCGGCCCGGCCCCATGGGTCCACAGGCACCATGGAGGGGGCAGGAGAAGACGTACAAGCTCCCGCCCTTAGGTTGGGCTCAGCCATGCACCAGATTTGGGGCCGCGCTGCATGGTGGCAGTGGGGGGGGGGGGGGCGCAAATTTTGCCTTTGCCTCTGGGCACATAACACTCTCGCTACGCCTGTCTCAAGACCCCTCCATCTGCCAGTGTGGGGGGCTTCCTGTGGCTGTGGGAAATCAAGACTCTGATGCAGTTAGCCTAGAAGGCCTGACCTTTTAAAGGAGAATTTGGTGGACAAAGAAAATGACTAAAACCACTAGTTCAGACAGAGGACGGTTCATCTATCACGTAGCCATCAGGCCCCTGGCTCGGCGCTTTCAGCCCGGGGGCGATCAGGGGAATTGGCCTGCTTTTAATTTTAGTTCTTTGGCTTTGTTTAACTTGTTCAGCCGCCTTAGTTCAGTGATAAATGACTTGGCATTGGGAGAGTAGCTATGCGGCAGCAAACCTGGGAGGTTCAGCTCAGATATTCATCTTCCAGGTGCTTTTTGGAGGCTTAGGCTGTAGCCTGGGGTCCTGTCTCTTTAAGGCATCAACGCGTCAGCTCTTGCAACACGGAGCCAGGTTGGTACTTGAACAAAGGGTCGAGGCAAGAAAAGTGGCCATGGTGGGTTAGTAGGTGACACTCCTCGGGAGGGGGGGTGACAAACTCTGCTCTGGTAGGAGAGACTGGTAAACCAGAGACTTCCATCACTTCTAGTCACTAGTGATCCACTTGACATTTCTGCAAAGACTGTGATGCCTTAGCCAAACTCCACTTTCCAATATTAATAGACTCAATTGAATTTTTGTTCAGTTTTTTAAATGAATAATCATTATTATTATAAACATAAGAGAACATGGTATTTCTTATAATTTCCTTTCTTTAATCCTTCTCCTCTATTACTATATACAAAAAATCCATGGTGAAGATACTGAGTTTAGACACAAGAGAATCTCAGTTGAGTTTTCTGCTCTGCTACAGACTCCCTATGTGACCCTGGGCAAATCACTTAATCTATTTGTGCCTCGGATGCCTGACTGAGAAATGAGAGTCCGTTTCTCCCATCCTTTGTCTGCTAGCCAATTTATAGGGATAGGGACGGGCGTCTATCATGGGTATGTATACTGGGCACAACAGAGCCCTAATCTCAGTTCAGCTCTATGAGCACTTTGTAACATGCATTATATATCAGAGAGATAGTTGTGTTTGTCCGTATCCACAAAAACAGTCAGTCTTGTGGCACCTGAAAGACTCATAGATGTGATGGGTATAAGCTTTCCTGGGTGAAAACTCGTTGTGTCAGATGCATTTTGGTTTGGCCCATGAGAGCTTATGCCCAAATAAACTGGCTTTAAGGTGCCACAGGCTTGCTCGTTGTTTTTTTGGATACATTATATATATATATATAATACATACAATATTAAACAGCTGTTGTGTTCCATGCCAGCTATAACTGCATGTCAGTAGTGGGCAGATCGCATTGCCAATGCCATTCTGGGCCATATTTATACAGTATACATACACAAGTCACCCTTCCTGCCATCAATAACTTACAGGCACAAGGATAGGTATGAAAACAGAGGGACAGAGAGGGGAAGGGACTTGTTCAAGATTACCCCATCGAGCCAAGAATAGAGCAAGGAACCCTCAGGGTCGAATCCTTTGGCCCAGACCATCACCCATGGGATGTGCCAAGCATTCTCTGTAGCTCAAGAGTGCTTTGAAATTGTAGGATGAACAGCACTACAGACTTTCCAAAGATTGGTTCTGTTATTTCCATCTTCCTTCCTCTGTGCCTCAACTCCTTTTGCCACCACTCTGAGTCAGGCTGTGGAAGCCAGCTCTCCCAGAAACATATGCAAATCTCATTTAATTCTTGGCTGTTCTTTTTTTTTCCTTAGGAAAAGAAGTGCGATTCCCTTAGTGCCTGTACAGATTTTTCCACAGACTGAATATGTGGCCACTTAATCATAAAGTTTTCTTTGTGTTTCAAGAGGAAACTCTCCTACAACTCCTCAGCCATGCTGTAAAATAAAGGCCTATTTTATTTGCCTTAGCACAAATGGCTTAAAATGAGCACCAGCCATTTCTGTGAATGTGTTTTTAATTAAATTGACAGCTTAATTTGTTTTATTATCAGATCAGAGGCTTGTGTTTGAATCATGTCTACTAACGGGCTATTTAATGAATTTCTTATGATATTGAACAAATAACATCCGCGCTGGTTTTTTGTCCTCTTCATCTGTAGAAAGTTCGTTATTCCCCCTCCCCCCTTTGGTGTTTGCTTTGTTGAATAACAAATGATATCACTTAATTAGTTTCTTGCAACTTAATGCAGAATTGTGGGCACGGGGGTGAGTTTATTTCCTCGTGTATTTATTTTTGTGCCAATAATCAGGGCTCGACAAATCGGTGTCTCTATTCGCCCGTGGCGAGTAGATTTCAGCCGGTCGCCCCATTCACTGGCAGTGCGTGCATGTGCAATGAGGGTCTGGTGAGTGGATTTCGCTGTAATTTATAAACCCTGCCAATTATCTATTATCTCTTGGTCCTTAAGCACTATGCCGGGGGGGCAAGATGTGGGCGGAGCCTGGCTCCGTGCCCCAGAAGAGGTGGGGCCTCAGGCGCTGGGCCCCACCCCCTCCAGCCCTCAAAGCCATGTGGAGCGCCCGGCGCAGCGTGGAGCTCAGGCAGCAATTCAAAGGGGCCCGGGCTGCCATAGTAGCAGTAGTGGCCTTTGAAACACCAGAGCCTGGGGCAATTGTCCCCTTCTTCCCCCGCCCCCGTCGACGGGCCTGGCACTAGGTCAGGGCTCGGCAAAAGGGCCTCCGTGGGCCGGATCCGGCCAAGCAGGTTGATCCGGCCTGCGGAGGCCCTGCCGCTCCCCTGCCCCCAGGCCAATTAGGGCATGGGGCAGGGGGAAGCTCACGAAGTTGCCTCCACCTGCCAGTAGCACGCAGCGCTTAGAAGCCCCATGCACTCCTGCTAGGGCGAGAGGAGACTTCGCTGCTCCCCCACCCCCAAGTTTTGATTGGCCTGGGGGCAGAAGGGGGAGGAGCAAAGTCTCCTCCCACCGCCAGAGGCATGGGCGCCTAGGGGGAACTCAAAGGAACTCCCTCATCAGGGTCTGTGGGTGGGGAAGCCTGGAAGTATCCTGGCCCCGCCCTTTCCACTTGAGGCCCCGCCCCTTCCGGAGTGGCCCGGGGCCGCTTCAAAAATGCTGAAGTGGCCCCCTGCAAAAAGCTATTGCCCACCCCTGCACTAGGTGGTGAATTTGTGTTTTTCCCCTCCCTGCAGCATCTGTTCTCCCTTCCACAGCGAAGTGACGTCTCTTGTTCTCACAACAGGTCCTTCCGTGCCGCAGGCGCCGCGAAGGAGGGGGCTGGGGCTGCTTGCCGGAGGACATACCTTGGGGGCCTGGGCTGGTTTGGACTCAAAGGGCTAGCTCCTTCAGAGCTGTCTACCCCCACTGGAAACCATGCGCCCAGTGGCTGTGTAGATGGAGCCTGAGGAGAGAAAAACCTGGCAGCAGGAATGGAAAATCCCTTTTCTGGGGTCCTTAGAACGCGGGCTGAGAATTCCTTCCAGTTCAAAAGCAGAAATTCACCTTCCTTCCTCCTTTTTGTTAGGACACTTGGGGCCAACCCCTCAGCTCTGGTACATCGCCGGAGCTCCCTCGACGACGTTGACTTCTGCTAGCTCCTGATGTGGCCCTTTTTCCCGAAAGCGGGGGCTGCTTTTCCAGGGGCTTTGGGAAAACCCTTTGAAAAGATGCTCAGGCAGTCAAATCATTAATCTGTGGGGGAAATTCCAACTCAGGGCCCAAGCCAGCAAGGCCTTCAGCACCTCTCCTCCTGTTGATTTCACGCCTCGTCGTTCTGGGTACGAAGGTGCAGATGGAAACAAAACAGAGGTTATCTCGAGGGCCCTGTCCCTCACAGAGCAGATGGCGAAGGACCAACACCCTGCTCCCTGAGCGTCTTCCATCCAAGTCATGGGCACGCTGCAGATTTTCATGTAATGTGTCACCACAAAACCCCTGTGAAGTAAGGAAGTATCTCTGCTGGGAAACCGAGGCACGGGGGTTAAGTGCCTTGCCCGACGGAGAGCAGGAAATCTGTGGCACAGAAACAGAACTCCGATCTCCTTGGCCTATGTGTTAGCTTGAATTTGACACTTTACACTTAGGTTTAAACAAAGACATTAATTATCTTACCCATTACAAAGATAGCTTCCCCAATTATCACCTCTAATATCATTAGCTCACAGACATTTACCTTCCCCCCCCCCATCCCCTTTCTGTTCTGAAATTTGATTTGTCCTTTTCATATGTGTTCATTTTTTTTAATTGTATCCTTTGGTATATATGGTTGTGACAATTTTCTTCCACTATTTGATCTGAAGAAGTGGGTCTGGCCCATGAAAGCTCATCACCTAATAAACCATCTTGTTAGTCTTTAACATGCTACATAGTCCTGTTTTTTCTTCCCACAAGGTCTCCTTTGCCTTCCTGCTGTTGGAGTTTGTTTGTTTTTTCTCTTGCTGCTCCTCAGAAGCGGAACCTTTTATTCTTACAACTACCTGGCACTTACTCGTCTCTGCCATTTCTTTTTCTTGCTACCTCCGGGCACGAGGGGCCAGATTTTGAAAAGAGCTCAGTCCCCCACCCGCTGAGCTCTGAAAACCTGTCGCCATGCGGGGGTGCTGCTGAGCCTTTCTCACAGCCCCTGACATAAGGACAGCCCCTGACATAAGCCTCTCCCATGCAGCATGGTCACCTTGCAGTGAACCTTCTGCCGGATCTAACCTTGGACGCCGGTGTTATCAGCCCGGCCCCATGGCCAATCACTCACAGGTAGGGGCTATTCCATCATTCCCCCAGCTCTTGAGGCATGGCTGGGACACCCCCATCCACTCAGGTCTGGCGGGGAAAGGCCCGGGGGTGGATTAAAACTCTGCTATGATCAGCAGGGTCAGCCTGCTGCGTTGAGCTAGAGCAGTAGACAGAGCTGTGATGAGGAGACAGGGTATGAGTAGCTGGGGGGAGGGGAGATGAGGACCAGGCCAGGCCCCTGGGTAAGGTGAGAAGGGGCGGTGCTAGGATCCTGGAAGGGGCGGGGCCTTGTGTAGAAGGGGCGGGGCCTCTGCTGGAAGGGTGAAGCTGGGGCTGTCAGCTCTCAGTACATTCCTGAGCACACCGTGCCGCCTCCCTCCTGCCCCCCCCCCCCCAGAGCCACCCACCGTGGGCTGCCCAGCAGTAAAGGGCTGGGGGCACTGGGCCCTGCTGCTGCTGCAGCAGCCAGGAGTCGGGGGCCCTTTCTTTGCTGGGCTGCAGGGCAACGGCCCCTTTGCCCGTTGAGCAGAGTCAGTGCTGGAGCTGGGGGGGGCGGGGGGGGAGAGCGACTGCAGGGCCCACACAATATAACTGCAGGTGTCTCTGGTATAACGCCCGGGCGTGGCTGGAGCGGGAGAGCGAAAATGGGCGTCTGCGCGGTCAGCTCACCCGGCGGCGCCAGTCTCACCTCGCGGTGCGCGCCATCCCTCGGCTGTCTGAGGGGAGGGATTCCCGGGGGGGGGGGGGGAGGGCAGCGCCCATTAGCCTGAGCCCTCAGAGCCAGGTGGGGTGGCTCCAGCAGGCTAACTCTAGTGCCCTGGGCTTTGCCCTCCTAGTGGGGGGCTAGTCAGGTCTGGAGGCAGTGGGAGGGTGACAGAGGTAGCCGGGTGAGTCGGCTTCAGCAAAAGCAACAGGGAGGCCGGATGCATGAAGGGGAAGAAAAAGAAACAGACAGGAGGCGTGCGGAGATGGGAGGGTTATATCCCGGCTAATTCACGCTGGGGGGGGATGTGGACAAGAAGGCGAGAACACCTACAATGGAAAATGGCTTCTGGTAGCGAGCGAGCCATTCCCCGTCTCTAATCAGACCCATTCCAATGGTTTCTTCTTCGTGCAGAGGTGGGGGGGCCTTTTTTTGGGAGGGGGCTGAAAAATCAGTCGGGGGCTGCACACAAGTGAGAAGCACCAAACCCAACCAAACAAAACCCCCTCACTGAGGTGGCCCCTGACTGAGAAGGAGAAAGACCCTCCCCACATTCCCCTCGCACACCAGAGCCTGGGGGTGGGGGCAAATAGTGGAGTTTGTGTGCTCAGCCCCATGGTGGGGTGGCTGGGGGGGGGGCGAGTGGAGTGCCAACGCAGACTCCCCAGTGCTGGAGGGGCAGCCCTGAGCCTCAGGGGCCCAATCCAGGCAAGTGAGGGGCCACAGCTGGGGAGGTCCCCACCCCGCATGCCTCTGAGGAGGTGGGTTGCGGCTCACAAAAGCTCAGGCCATAACACTGTTCATCTTTCAAGTGCCACCGGACACGTTGTAGTTCAGGCAGAAGGCCGCCTGTCCGAGAGATGTGTGCAGATCAGGCTGGATGGAGGTGAAGTGGCAAACAGGCAGGAGTGAATCCTGAAGGCTGCAGTCCTGCCATTCACACTGGGCACATGGTGAGCAGCGCTGCTGGACGCAAACGTGAAACTGGTGGGTGGGAGATTTAGCCATTGCAGAGGGCTGCCTCTAGCTTTCAGCCGCTCTACCTTCGCCCACAGATCTGAAAGCCAGTACACAAGGAGGGGGCAGATGGCTGCCATGGGACATGTGCAGAGCACGGCTTTCCGCTGGGCACCATGCAGATCCTGGGAGGTGGCCTCCATTGCTTTCCGGGCTGGGGAGAAACAGCGATGTAAACCGGAGCCAGCCTAACTTGTGAAGTGGCCCAGACCTCAACGGCCAGGCACACATCCTTCAGAGGGAGCCCCGCCCTGGAGCCTTTCTGACCAGCCGACAGGGCAAGCAGATGGCAACAGTCAGCCAGGGAATTTTGCAGGCACGGGGGCATATTTTCTGACTCCCAAGAGGAACCCCCCCACCTTTGGGGAGTCCCTTATCCTGCCTTCCTAATGCAGGAGCCTGGTCCATCCTCAAGGCAGCCTGTGTTGGCTGTCTAGCTGTGCCTAGGACTTGAACCCACTACCCTGTGCTGTCCAGGTGAATGGGCTATCTTCTAGGCCACTTCCAGAGCTGGGCCCACCGCTCCGCTCTGCTCCCTTTGGTGGGTTCTGTATCCTGTGTTGGCTGTCTGGTTGCTCCCAGGGTGGGCAGGGCTTGGGCTGCAGGGTGGAGGCTCCAACCCATAACCCTGTTCTCCTTGGAAGCAAGAGGAAAGATAGCTCAGTGCTCAGGGACTTGGGAGCTCTGTATCCAATTCCCTGTTTGCCCCACACCCTTCCTGTGTGGTCTCGGGCCATTCTGTGCTGGTGGGGAGGGTAAACAGAGCGAGGATTTGGCTGTGGGCATTTCTGCCAATGGGGAGCAGGCAGTGACCCATGAAGAAATGCATGAGGAGGAGAATCGAGGGAGAGGGCAAAGATTAACATGGGGTGGGGGGTGGCATTGCAGAACAGAGGGGGGAATGCAGTGGCTTGCTTGTCCCCAACCTTCTTCACGTCTGGTCGCAGTGCTGTGTCACTCTGGAAGCCATACGGCTCCCATGCTGAATGTCATCGTCTGCTTTAGCACCGTGTTCCCGTCCAGCAGGGAGGATTTCCATTCCTGGAGCGTTTACACATTGTTCTAGCTTGCGCCGCATGCAGAAGCGTCAGGTTCCTCGGCGCGGCGCGCTGGAAAGCCTGCCAGGGAGTCTGGCATAGCCCTGCCTGCCACTGCAGGAACGTTGCCACGGCCCGCACCCTGCCAGCGAACGCCACACGGCTGGGGTCAGCCAGGGCAAACACCACCCCCTCCCTGTGTGCAGGAGGACAAAGGGTGACCTCAGGGGCGGCTTGCCTAAGCACGCACGCCCGTGCACATGACGTCGCTTGGTTGTTTTCTTATGAGGCGACTTTTCCATGCCACTCCTCGTGCCTTCCCACATGTCGCCTGTCGGGCTGCCCTGACCACCTTCAAACAATGCTTCTCCTTGCGCACGTCTCCAGCGACCGGCAGATCTCAGCGTGCTCTGCCAAGGAGGCGAGACCACAGCCCTGTGTCACAGACACTGAGGCACGAACGGTGACAGGCCAGGGCGGCCTGTGCCTATAGGCAAACTAGGCAGCCACCTAGGGTGCCAAGTTATATGGGGCGCCAAATTCCTGGACCCTGCCAGACTTCCATTTCCCCGTCCCCTTCCGGAAATGCCTTACCTGAGCTGAGGAGCACGGCTTCCCTGCGCTACAGGAGAGGGGGTCAGACCTGGGAGAGGGGCGTGCAGCGGGTTTCCCTGCACCTGGGGGGGGGCCTCAGCCCGGAGAAGCCACGCGCCAGCTTCCCTTGCTGCGGGAGGGGGGGATCAGCTCTGGAGAAGCCAAACACTGGCTGGCTTCCCCTGCCACGGGTGGGGGGCGGTCACCCCCGGAGGAGGCAAGCGCCGGCAGGCTTCCCCTGCCGCGCGGGGGAGAGAGGAGGGGAGTGCTGCCCATTTGCCTAGGGTGCCAGTTGCTGGCAGGTAGTCTAGGGCCGCCCCGGTAACAGGGACTAACCCACGGCCGCTCAGCAGCAGGGCCAGGCCCCTCAAGTCCCAGGGCAGGCCTCTAGCCACACATCTCAGCGTCCACACGCTTTCTCGTGCCCCGACCTAGACACAGATTGACCGAACTGTGTGACCCCTGGGCCGTGTCGGCTCTGTGTCTTCGTCCTGCTGTATCATTTCTCACTGGCTTGTCGAATCCATCACTTAGAGTCCAGGGCTGGGGAACTGGTTTTGGGTTGGGGGGCTGCTGACCCATAGAAAAATCAGTCAGGGGCTGCCTACAAGTGAGAAGCAAAAAAATAAAAAATAAACCCTCACTGACTGAGAAGGAGAAAGACACTCTCATATTCCGCTCGCACACCGGGGCCTTGGGGACCCCAGGAGAATATTATTTTGTGTGCTTCGGCCACGTGGGGTGGGGGGCGGCAAAGGGACTGGAGTGCCAGCACGGACTCCCCAATGTTGGTGGGGGGAGCCTCGAGCCTCGGGGGCCCCTGGGCTTTAGGTTCCCCACCCCTGATTTAGACTGTAAGCTTCTTGACGAGGATCCATCTTCTCTGAGTTTCCTTGCAGGTGCCTCACACACTTTCTGGTGTTGCTATGAAATAATAGCAAACTGAGGGAATGTTTTGCATATTTGGTGCAGCTGTGGGGGATGACTAACTTGTGTGTGTGTAACAAAATACAGGACTATGTAGCACTATAAAGACTAACAAGATGGTTTATATTTTGTTTCAGCTACACCAGACTAACACAGCTACATTTCTATTACTATTGTGTGTGTGTGTGTGTGTGTGTGTGTGTGTGTGTTTAAAAGGGTGAGTCCGCACATATATATATATATATATATATTTCATTTAAGAAGATTTGGTGTCGGTTGAGCAAGCTCTATCCCTTTACAGGGGTTTTTTAGGAGGCTTTCACTCAGTAAGTGCATTGTGGGGTGAGGGGAAAAGGAAGGCCTAGTTGGTACCCCTGTAGCAGCGTCGTGGGAACCTTAACTGATGGGGTTTCAAGAGTACTCAGTGTTTGGGGTAGCGCCCCATTGAAGTCAGTGGGAAATTTCCCAACTGCCTTCCAAGGGAACTGCGTTGGCATTTGGGAATCCCAGCCGATCATAAAGGCCTTTCTCCTTCTCTGCTGAAGTTGGTGGTAGGTAGGCAGTCTGACGAGGGGTGGGCAGTGTTCTTTCCCTCAAACAAGGGGAGACAGCCTCATGGCCGCACTAGTGGATGGGACAGCAGGAGAGCTGGGGTTTATTTGTGCCTCAGACAAGCTGGTTGATCTTCAGCAAGCCCCTGGTGCCTCATTTTTGTCCTCTGTAAAACAGGGTTGCTGCGGAGTTGACTCGCCTCCTTGGGACGATTGCAATGATACGTCTTGTCAATGTAGCAAAATCCTATATAGTCTTCAAAACCCTTTACACGTCTTTGGAGTCCGATGTATGAAACACAACGGTTCTGCCTGACTGCGGGGCTGTAGCGAACAGCGAGGCAGGCCAGGTTGGTTGCCTGGGACACTGCGTGTGGAATGGCTTTCCTGGGAAATTTCTAAGAGGAGGTGGATGGAAGTCCCTCCCCGTCTCTCCCTGTTTTGCAAAAACCCAGCCTTCTCAAACTGTGCCCGCTGTCAGCTGATGACCCGTCTGAAGGAAGGGAACTAACCAATGCCGTAGCTGCTGGTTCTGAATTCAAGCGGTTACAAACCATAGAAACCCCCCTTGGTGGGGCTGGAAGGCTTGATCTCCGGTAAACGAGTGTAGATTCTTTGATTGTTGTGATGGGTTTTTCTGCAATACTTTGTCCTTAGGAATAAAGGTGCTTACTCACAAGGGCTTTGTGGGTAATGACACCATTCCTGGCCTTCAGAGGGAATGAGCAACGTAGGGATGCTGGCCTGGTCAGGCAGTCTGGCTTGCTGGGGATGTCACATTATAGCCTGGGAAAGCCTCAGTCCAGAGGGAGAGACATGTGGGTCTTCGCCCAAGAAGGTGACTGGTGGGAACCGGGGTTCTACAAGAGGTGCCCTTGCTGGCAATGCAGGTGCAGTTGCCCTGAAATGCTGACCATTACCTTCCAGTTTGGCCATGGTGAGATGCAAGGGCCAATGGAAATGGTTGTTCTAGCGTGTTTTGTTTAGTTTGGGCACGAGGAGTGAAATGGGAGCATGACCTCAATGGGCTTGTGAAGCAATGAGCTTAAAAGCCATCCAGCCGGTGATGGCACATGCCCTGCCTCCTCACAGAAACAGCACGTACCCAGCTGGTGAAAGGCAGTCGTACCGTAGTAGTTGCTTTCTGTGTACACGTAATTGGCTGTGAAACAGGCCCTCAGAACTGGAAACAGGTTAATTGTTTTTGTTCTTATTTCCCTTCCCATCTCCTCGGGCCACCGCCGTGCCATCCACCCCTTTCATCATTTCACTACTTCCTACCGTGCTGTTTGGTTGTGTCACACAGGCAGGCGGGCGCTCCCAAAGTCAATACACGTTCCTGTGCCATGCCTGTGCCTTAACACTCTGCTTATCTGATTGGCTCACGCTCAACGAGTCTGCCCCAACTTGGCCTTAATCTCGGAGCATTCCACAACGGGGGCAACCTCTTCTATTCGTCTGACCGGGCAGAACTCAACTCCACAGGCCAAAACAGGCCGTGGATGGAAACGAGACGGTGTGCCAGCAAAGATTGCAACATGCTTCCCAGGGTGTGTCTCTCTTGATTCGAGATCCATTTCCTTCATCAGAAATGGGTGTAGCCTGAAATGCCAAAATACCCGTCGGGGAGATGACTCACCTTGAAAAAGCAGGTTCTCAGTGATGAAAGCACAGAAAATCATGCCTGGGAAAAATCCTGGCATTTGCCTTATGAGCCCCAAATCTGTGTCTCCCAAGTCTCTTGCATTTCCTGAAATGGTGGTGGGTTTTGCTTTGCGTCATTGTGCTTTGCGGTGTTTTAGGATCTGATGCAAAAAATGGATTGCTGGGAGTCAATCTGCATCGACTCCAATATTTTGCCTGTGAGAAGATTTCTCCATGGGATTAGCTGGATTGACTGGAAATATGGCCTTTTTGAAACCCTTCTCTGCCCAGCATTTTGCAGCTAGCTGTGGTGGTGACTGGGAATATATACAAGCCTCAGATACCATCTACATGTTTTGTAGGCCTATAAAGTGCTACCAGACCTTTTGTTGTTTTTTAAGTTTATCCTGTACAGACTAACTCGGCTCCCCCCTGTTAGAACTGCTTGAAGATGCCTCACTCGAAAAATGCCAGGGATGGAAAACTGAAGCTTGATTCACTTCTTTAAGTGTTGAGTCATCTACTGGTTTGTGTATCGGTGACCAGATGACGACCCTATTGCTTGTTAGGGGTCAGATTTACCGTCTGCATACACAATGGCTTCATGATGTGCTCTGTTTGCAAAGGCCTTTGGAAGAAGCCTTCAGGAGACAGAACAGAGAAGTTTAGGGCTAATTTACAACCTCAGATGTTGTTAATCTGGCATGGTTTGAATGAGCCCCTGAAAGTTTTGGGCCTTCAGTTTCCATTCAAGAGCTGAGGTACTTCTACACAGATCTTTTTTGCGTGTAAAAGCCGATGGGGGATTTTTTTGGGGGGTAAAGGGAAGCAGCGCTGGCTTTACCATGAGGCGAACTGAGCAGCAGTGCAGAGTAGGGATGTAAACTCCCATTTAATCTGTTAACTGGTTAAATGTTATGTGAGGCTGGAGCAGTAGAAAGTCAGTCAGGGTGCATCTACACTGCACCGTTATTTCGAGATAGCTAGCGTTATTTCGAAATAACAATTAGAGTGTCTACTCAGCCCTTCCGTTATTTCAAAATAATTTCAAAATCACGAACAGCTTATTCTGAAATCTGTAAACCCATTCTATGAGGAATACAGCCTCTTCCGAAATAGCTATTTTGAAATAAGGTGTGTGTAGATGCTCCTCTGCTGCTATTTTGAAATAGTCCCTCATCAGGGCCATCCTAAATTATTCCTCCCCAATGCCTCTAAATCGAGATAGCACGTCTGCATTAGTAAAGCCTGCCTAGGACTAATTTTGAGGCTTCCCTGCAATATAGACGTGCTATTTCAAAATAAGCGTGCAGTGTGGACGTACCTTCAGAGCCACTCAGTGGAAAGTCACTTACAACATCATGGCTGTGTCTACACTGGA
Organism: Pelodiscus sinensis; assembly: GCF_052426305.1. Lineage (NCBI taxonomy): Eukaryota > Metazoa > Chordata > Testudines > Trionychidae > Pelodiscus > Pelodiscus sinensis. Next base: position 10,226,677 of record NC_143062.1, read on the forward strand.
AGTTTTTCTGGAAAATCAGCCGCTTTTCCGGAAAAACTGGCCAGCTTTCTACACTGGCCGCTTGAATTTCCGGAAAAGCACTGATGATCTAATGTAAAATCATCAGTGCTTTTCCGGGAAAACTATGCTGCTCCCGTTCGGGCAAAAGTCTTTTTCCGAAAGACTTTTGCGCAAAAGGGCCAGTGTAGACAGCACAGTAGTGTTTTCTGCAAAAAAGCCCCGATCGCGAAAATGGCGATCGGGGCTTTGTTGCGGAAAAGCGTCCGTGGCCAATCTAGACGCACTTTTCCGAAAATGCTTTTAACGGAAAACTTTTCCGTTAAAAGCATTTCCGGAAAATCATGCCAGTGTAGACGTAGCCCATATGTATTGCAAGGGCCGTCTGAAGAAACACTCAGAAGACAGAAGAGCGCCTTCGCATTAATAGCGCAGGCAGGCGGAACAACGGCTTCGGCAGCAAGGTGGCTGGCATCTGAGCACAGCCAAAATAGAAACCAGCCCTGAAATGCACAGCTTGCTCTTGTTGCTCCTGCTGCCAAAGGTGGTAGAGACTGAGGGACCCAGCAGCATTCACAGGCGAGGTCCTGCATAGGATTCCAGACAGCCCAACCCTGCACTTACTGGTGGGTGGTAGTTTGAGGGAATGCAAGTAGAGAAATCCTGCAGTCCTCTCTGAGAATCTCCTGGCTATCCTCATCACATCCTTGTGAAGTAACTAGGACTGTTATAGCCGTATTACCAAATGGAGATGCTGAGGCCAGGTCTACACTAAAGGGGAAGGTTGAATGAGATACGTAACTCCAGCTACGTTAATTACATAACTGAAGTCGAGGTACTTTAATTTGATTTTCCCTGCAGTCCCCGCAGTGGGAGGCCAACAGGAGCAAAATGCTCCCATCAGCTTTCCTTACTCCTCACAGGAGCAGGAGTCCCAGCTGCTGATGGGGGTGCCCTCTAAATTCGATTTAGCAGGTCTTTACTAGACCCGCTAAATTGAACTCCGGAGGATTGATTGCGGTAGCATTGCTCTTCCCCAGAGTGAAGACATACCCTTGGGGGACAGATTTGCAAAGGAATGTAGGCACCTAAAAAAGCAGATTGGCCTTCAAAGCGTATCCAGCACCTTCACTCTCTTTTTTTAAAATTCCACTATGCGCCTACATACCTTTGCAAATCTGCCCCAGAATGACTCACCAAAGGCCAGAGAGTAAATCACTGAATTTCCTGGTTTGACATTTTTTTGGGGGAAAAAAAGAAGTTTTGAAATGTCCCATTTTGACATTTTCAACATGAAAACATATAATCTTTTTGTTCAAACTATTTGTTTTGACTTCTTAAGATTAAAAATAATCCAAGTCAAACAGAAAGAAAGTCTTTCAAAATTATTGAAGCAATAACAATCCACATTTTTTTAAAGAGCTTCACAAAAAGGTTAACATATCGACTTCCTGCTTTGGAATGGAGAACGCTGTCAGAATTCCCTGTGGAATGAGAAACATGTTTCCCATCAGCTCCACTATCCATCCTCTCCTTTGCAATTGCTGTCACTGTAGCTCTCCTAAATTGATATTCCCAGGTATTAAAGTGGGATTAAGATGTGCACAAGTGGGCACCGAGAGGAGACCCTCTTGAAGATTCAAAGATCTAGACGTGAAAGTGCTGTCTATGTTCTCTCCACTGAGCCCTTGTAAACCCTAGGAGTAGCAAACTTTTGCGCACGAACCCATCCGTGAATTTCTTAGCAGATCTGGCATCTCTCGGAGCCAAGCTAGAGCAAACGTGTAAGTGGCTTAATATGACATTTGCGCTCGCACCGTGGCTAGGCAACAAACACACCATGTTTGCTAAACTAACAAACTAGGGAAGCATGAACAGATCGTTATTAAATGTGCCACAGTAAATAGGAGCTGTTTGTTCGAATATGTCATCAGCTGACACTCACTTATTAACACGTGGAATAAAAAGTAAACAGGGCTGCACAGCTGGGGGGGGGGGGGGGCTTCTTAAAACCTAACTAAGCACAGAACCCTCCTGGGGCCAGAGACAAGAAGACATGGCTGTTTGTCGATGGTGGTTTTTTTTTTTTAATTAAATGTTTCTGGGTTGCTGTGACCCAGCAGCATGATTCTGTGGAGGCTGCCTTGCAAAGCAGGAGGGAAAACATTGCATCTAATTGAGATTTGCACCTCTCAGTTCTGAAGTTAGGCTGAAAAAAAAAACCAGGTGGGGGCTGGACAAGAACCAGCCTTCTCAGTTTCTTCGCTAAAGCCTTACAGCCCCACATCTGTTTGCCATAAGCTGCACAGCTGGTAGGAAGGCAAACTGTCTACTTGATGCAGGTAATCATTTGATCGCCTGTAGGCACATGAGCCTTGGAAGGCTTGCTGAGGTAGTGGTATTGAATATCGCATTAAGGGAGAGAGGTTATAAACCCTGTGTTCCCCTCCTATCTGTTGGTCTCTTAAGAAACTCAGGGTACATCTACACTAGCCCCCTAGATTGATCTAAGGAGGTTAATGAGGGTGACCGAAATTGCAAATCAAGCCCGGGATTTAAATATCCTGGGCTTGATTTGAATGTTCCCGGCCGGTCGCCATTTTAGAAATTGACTAGCCTGATGTAACGGCCCGCGTCTATACGCAGCAGTGAAACGGGATTCCGATTTAAAGCCCCTAAATCGAATTAGCTGGTAAACCTCATTGCAGGAGAAATACCAGCTAATTCGAGTTAGGGCTTTAAATTGGAATCCCGTTTCATTGCCGCGTGTAGACGCGGGCAGTTACTTCGGGCTAGTCAATTTCTAAAATGGTGACTATCCGGGAACATTCAAATCAAGCGTGGGATATTTAAATCCCGGGCTTGATTTGCAATTTCGGTTGCCCTCCTTAGCCTCCCTAGATCGATCTAGGGGACTAGTGTAGACATACCCTCAGATACAATTATCTGGGGCACAAGCGTCCTGAGCAAGAACCCCCTTGCAGCAGCTCTCTCCTGAATGGTACAGTTTCAAGCAGATTAGCTTTTTATTGGGAGGGATTCTGAAACGGGGGCTGTTGTCACTTTCCTTTGGTGACGAAGCCCACTGCCAAGCTCTTGGTTTGCAAGGAAAAGTGTCAATGTACCTTTCCCTTGTCCTGGATTTGGTACCTGGAACCTTGTTAGTATCAAGGCTGATGAGCAGTTACCTTTTAACTCAACATTTCCCAATCCTGAGCGTCTGTAAAGAGCAAAAGAAACAGGGCTGTCTCATTATCTGCTAATGCAGGATGGTTAGCCTATGTGGGACAGGCCAGCTCCTGCCATATCTACCCTGGGAGGGAAATCCTGGCTCTGTTGACTCCATGGGAGTTTTGCCATCCATTTGCAGTGGGGTCAGGACTCAACTCTCAAGCACGACTCCTATTCATTTAATTGGAATTTGACCGTAACAAGGACTAGAGGTGCTGGCCTTGTATTTTCCAAGGTGTTTCATGAGATGAGAGTGGAAATGTGGCCATTCAAGGGAGGTGTCCGATTCCGGAATGAATAATTATTATGACAACTTAAATAAAAGCTATGGGCTTTATTCTTTCCATATTATTAAACTGGTTGTGTGCTTAGCTAGAAACACAACAACACAAACCTTGCATTCTTTCTTCTTCTTCTTCGTCATCTGAAGATGTGGGCTGTGCCCATGCAAGCTCATGATACCATCTACATGTTTTGTTAGTCTAGAAAGTGCTACCAGACCATTTGTTGTGTTTTAAGTTTGTTAATTTGTCTGGGGATGATCTAGACGGTGGTTGGTCCTACCATGAGAGTAGGGCATTGGACTTGACGATCTCTCGAGGCCCCTTCCAGTTCTAGGAGTCTATGCTTCTGTGGTTCTAGTTGACTTGTAGAAACCCCTGGAGATCAGATCCAACCAAGATCATGGGCACATCCTGCTTGGGGCTGTATATAGTCAGTATGTTGCCCCTGCAAAGAAAAAACCATGGCACTAGTCTCAGAGCCCAGGTCAATGGATGTGGGTTGGTGGGGTTGAGACTAAAAATAGCAGCGTAGTCATTCTCTTTCTTGCTGGGATCCAAGCTCTGACACCCTGCCACATGTCCAGGCTTCAAAACCTGGGCTCCAGCCTGAAAAAGAATGTCTACACAGAGCCTTTTGAGCCTGAGCTAATTGACCCAGGCTCTGATACTTGGCACTGAGGGTCTATGATTGTAGTGTACACGTTTCCAGTGACTAGACCCAAAGAACTTGCAATCTAGACAGAATGTGCAAAAAGACAAAGTGTGGGAGGGAGGGATACAATATACAAGCAGAGTTTGGGCACTGAAGTGAAATGACGTTAAGAGAACATGTTGGAATAGCTCTTCTAGGATTGATGTTTCTCGGGGCTTTTCTACACTCCAGAGAAGATTGACTCTCTGGAGGTCGATCTTCTCATGTTGGATTTAGCGGGTCTAGTGTAGACCCCCTACATCAAATACCGAGGGCAGCTCCTGCAGGTGTTCTATACTCATGCTGCGAGGAGTAAGGGAAGCCGACAGAAGCATGTGCTCCCATTGGCCTCCTACAGTGTAGACGCTGCGGCGGCTCAGCTTAAGGTAAGAGGAATCCAGCTACGTATTTTGCATAGCTGAATGGTGTACCTTAAGCCAACCTGCCTGGTCCAGTGTAGATCAGGCCTAAGAGTTTTACCGCTGACTTCCATGAAAGTAGAAAAACAAATATGGAATGCTTTGGGCAAATCGCGTCTGGTGGCCCTGGCCCAGCAGCTGCTGAAAGCCACGCCAGGGCCTTCGACACAAACCCACTGGAGTCGATGAGTGTTTTAATTGTCCAGCCAAGCAATTGGCTCTGTGCAGGATGTTTAAAGAATAAAAGGACGCGAAGGCTCCCATGGACGTTAAAGCACTTTCTCAAGGATACCGGTGTGATGAAAAGAGAAAAGGAAATGGCTTGAGAAGAAAACATTCAGATTCTTGGTCACCTTGAAACTAACCCATCTCTGGTGAAATTCCAATGAAATCATTAGAATGACGCCAGTCACGAAGTCAGGCCATTAATTTTAATTTCACCGAAATGTGGGAAGCTGATCGTTTTGTATCTGCAGGGAACTGGCCTGTCTTGAAACGGCTTCGGCAGCTTGATGAATTCAGGGATATTGGGTTTGCCTTTTTTAAAATGCCTATCATTAGAATCCTCACTGAGGCACCTTGGTAATTTATGCCTTATTACCTAGTCTCTGTGCTTGAATTCTTCTTCTGCTGACGGGTGCGTGGAGCAGAACACAAGTAATACTGGTTTCTGCTCATGCCTTTTTATGTATGTCAAAGTAGCCCCAAGAGGGGGCTGATCCTAGAAATGTTACTTATGTGAGTAGCCCTTGCTGTCCTGAGCTGTCCTGTTTGAATGAATGGGATTGTCCCTGAATTTATTATCCATCTTCACTTATTTCATGTGGTTCCTTGTTCTTCTCTGCCTTTTAATTGTCTTTCACCCCACCTTGTGGGTTTTAATTTCATGGTTTTGGCGTGCTGCTCTGTGTGGCTACGGCTACACGGCTGGGTTTTTTTTCAGAAGAAGATATGCAAATCGCGCTTGTATTTGCATATCTCCTTCTGATTCTTTTCGCGGAAGAGGTTTTGCCGCTATTTGGCCCCGTGTAAATGGGGCCAAATGTCGGAAAAAAACCCTCTTTCGCAAGATCCTGTAAACCTCGATGTACGAGGAATAAGAGGTCTTGCGAAAGAGGGTTTTTTTTCCAGACATTTGGCCCTGTCTACACGGGGCCAAATAGCAGCAAAACCTCTTCTGCAAAAGAATTGGAAGAAGATATGCAAATGCGAGCGCTATTTGAATATTGTCTTCCAAAAAAACCCGGCAGTGTAGACGTTGCCTTTGTGGAGATATAAGGAGAGCGCCTTGTTAATTGTATGCAGGCCCACTGATGGGGCAGAGGCCAGCTGCCACGGGGCTAGAAGATTTAGTAGCAGCAGTGGCACCCAAAGCCCGTGACCCTTTAAATCACTGTGGGAGCGGGCAGCACTAAGGCTGGGGGGTGGGGGGGGGGTGCACTGTGCTCTGGGTGGGGCTGAGGGCTGGCTTCTAGGAGCATAGAGCCTGGGCCCCCTCCACCTTCCCTGGGGGCTGTCAGTGCCCCGGATTGTGTGGGGAGTTTGGGCCTGGAAAAAGGGGCCAGATTGTCTGCCTAGGAGAGAGCAGCCCCCTATTTATCCACAGTCCACGTACCAATCGTGCTGGCTTCCCTGCATCCTCCTCCCCGCCATGCCCCACAGTTCTGGCCTAGATGAGCCCCAGCTAGGCCCCATTGTCTCCATGCATGTTTTTCAGCCCCCACAGTATCTGCAGCCGCTGACATCAGGCCGTTTGCGATTGACGTGGATGAGAGCAGGTTCCAGGCCTGAGGGTAGACAGCCTCCAGGTGCTCTTCCCACTGTCAGCTTTCGCCGGATCACTGTCCGGTCTCAGCGGGGGAGCTGCTGGGGGGGGAGGGGGAGGGCAGGCCCTGTCAGTACTGGGTGTTCAGACGTGGCTGACACAGGTGAAACTGGCCCAGAGTTAGGAGCGGGGGAGAGGTTTGGAAGGCGAGACAGGGCCTTTGTTGGGGAGGATAGTTCGACCTCCATCCTTCTTTCAGCCATCGGCTTCCCTGCTGACACGGCTGACACACACGTGGGAATTGGCTCTTTGTGCTCTGAACACCAACCGGACAGGAAATGGCTGGAGGCTGCCGAATTATTTCACATCAGGGCTTCTCGGCAGGCAGCCGCCCGTGACTGCTTTTGGAGCGATGCAAAACCTGGGGGCTTTTGCTTACAAGAATCTCTGCAAACCAAGGTCTTAAAAAAATGTCATTCAATGTGGTTTCACAACCCCAGAGGTTTACATTTGAATTTTGGGTTCAAACAAACCCGTTAACTCAAAGCGAAACTCACGCAAAACCCACCCGTTTTCCCCAGGCTTTGCTTCAAAACCACATGTGTCTGCAGGTTTTGACACAAGACCATGAACTTCATTTGCGAACCCGTCGATCAAACTGGTCTGAGTTTTGAATTAATCCTAAAGCAAAGAGTTTTACTGCTTTGATTCAATAGGCCCAATACTGACTAGTGCAGTAGTTGAATTACCTAGTTCTGGGGCCTGCTTCTGACCCCTATTAGGCTGTATCACTGCACTTTGCCGCTGAGACTTATAAAGGTACAATCTGGATTATTGAACGGCTGTAGCACCCTGCCCTATAGCCTGCCCTTTCCAATGCATGGCTGCAGTAGCCTCCAGCTTGCCCTGCTTGCAAACAGCTTCCACCATGCAAGTCCCTCCTAGTTTGGCTGGTACATGAGGGCTGGTCCTAACCAATTGGCAGCCCCGGGAGACTGCCCGGCTTGTCCGTAGGGTTGCCAGATGGTTTCAGAAAAACCCAGGGATGCGGGAGGTCAAATTTCGGGAGGTCAGGCCTAAATGCAGTCGGCATAAAAGAGAGACTAGTCCCTCTGCAAAAGCAGAGAGAAAATTTTGGTGGGCTCAGCTTCCAACAATTTTCAAAACTCCACATTCACCATCCCACCTGCTGGGCGCTACAGGATCCGAAGCCAAGCTGCTGAACAGGAACTGAATTCACAGAAGAGTAAGTCAAAGCTCAGAAAGGGCCATTCTAGCCACGAAGAGCATCGTTAACGTACAGAATCACAGGCCCCAATGTTTGCATGAATTGCTTGAAATCACCTTCCTCAATGGCATTTCTAAGGGTCCTGCTACCTCGGCATCTACACGCTGACTGTAATTTACAAGCACTAAAAACCTAAGCGCCGTGGGCAATCAACCAGCTCTAATTTCTCCACCTTCCTGGGGCTCCGGAGAATGTGGTGTGTTCATTCGGCACTCTCTCTAAAGCCCACCCAGGTTGTATCACTGACCTTCAGGAGGCTTTTTTGGAAGGTGGAGCTTCCATTTCAGTCTACATTTAACAAAATTCGTGGTCAGGTGCGGTCCTGCTGTTCAGATTGTCGACCACGGCTCTAAAGCATTTTCTCCTGTGCCCGCTGACTCCAATCTCCCTGTCTCTGCTGCGGTTGAAATGGTCTCTGAGAGATCCAGATCCTAGCTCAGGCCAGGTCTACACTACACCTGGAAGGTTGGCTTTAAGGTACACAACTCGTAGCCGGAGTCGGCTTACCTGAAACTACGTTTAGCGCCATCCCTACAGTGGGCAGCCGCCGGGAGCACACACTCCCATTGGCTTCCCTTACACCTCATGACTGCGAGGAGGAGTACAGGCGCCAGCCGGAGCTGCCCTCAGCGTTCGATTTATGGGTCTTAACTAGACCCACTAAATGGAACGCCGGAACGTTGATCTCCATTGCAGCGAGTGAAGAGCGCATTGTCAATTGGAACCAGTTCCCCCAGAAATCGATGTGGAGTCTGTGGAGTTTGGCTTTAAATCACCCTCCAGATCCGAATCCAGAGCTGCCCGGAGTAGGTTAGAAGGCAAAACCAGAACCCCATGCAGAAAGGCAAGTCACAAAGGCCTGGATTCTGCAAGGCGTCAGGGGATCACCCAACCTCTTGTTATTTAAGAGCTGGCCCTCATCCTGGGGCTGGAATGGAGCTTTACCCATGGATTGCATTACAGGCAGTGCCAACTGGATGCTGCAGTTTGGGGCTGGAATGGAGACTGTCTGCAAGGCCATGGAAACAACCTTGTGTGATACATGAAACGGGACCGTGTGTTGTCCGATGGCAGCTCGGGGGGAGGGGGAGGTACTGGAGTTCTGAATTTGCCCAGATGATTCTGTTTGCTGCCACGCTGTGCAAATAGGGTGCTTTGTCAGTAGCCGGATTATGGACGGACAAACTGCACTAGATAAAATCATCTGCATAATCTCAGCAAGGAGTCCGGGGGCACTTTAAAGATTAACCAATTTATTAGGGCATTAGGGCATAAGCTTTCATGAGCTACAACTCACGTCATCAGATGCCGAAGAAGAAAAGAAAAAAAGGATACAGAGAAGGCAATGTGATCTCAGTACTAATTAAATAAGAGTGGATGTGGCTTCTCTCCAGCCGTACCTGATTGGGAAACTACCTATTGTAATGCGAGAACCATGCCATGGGTCTATTTCAACCTTGGCTTAAGGTGTCAGGTTTGCATCGGGATGCCGGATCAGCAGTTTCCTGGTGCAACTCAAATCTTTCCCGAGAAGATGCAAATTGTGTTCAGTGTTTCTAACATTTTTGCTCATCTCTGTTCTCTTTGTCTTTGGGACTCTAAACAGAAACACCAAGGTTGGGAAAAAATATTTTCCGTGAAAAATTTGGGGAAAAAAACCCAAATGTATGTTGGGTGGGGTTGTTTTTAATGTTCACAGAAATTTTCCACTTTATGGGCCTTACTTCATTCCTTTTTTCCTGTGAGATTGTTTTGCTCAGCTACTTACAAGGAAAATCTCCCAGGATGGAATAGTGCCTGTATTTTGGCCCCTCTTTGTGTTGTGGTGGGAAGCAAAAGGTAGACACAGGCCAGCACTCACCCAGCTCTTGGGAGAGCCCAAATCTTCAGCACGGCAGCGTGGTACCTACAGGAGTCGTTTCAATTAGAGGAATCAAGTATAAGTAAATACTCCAAGGGCTTCAGAATAGGCCTCTGCATTAGAACTTCACCGGGGGGTGGGACTAGATGAAATAGCATCACTGGAAGTCATGGTGTCACGAGAGTTCACGCTGGATTATTGGTTGCCACTGTCCATTTAATCGTTTTTGTTTTAAATTCACACCCAGGGTACATCTCAACTACGTTCTTTTTTCAAAAGGAGATATGCACATTTGGCACTAATTTGCATATCTTCTTCCGATCGCTTTTTCGAAAGCATTTTTTTTGAAAAAGAAAGCAGTTTAGACAATGTTCTTTTGAAAAAAAAAACTTTTTTTGAAAGACTTTGTCTTCCTCAAAAAATGAGGTGTGCAGGGCTCTTTCGAAAAAGGTTTTTTTTCCCCAAAAGAACCGCATCTAAACTGCTTTCTTTCTCAAAAAAAAAAAAAAAACACTTTTGAAAAAGCGATCCGAAGAAGATATGCAAATTTGCATACCTCCTTTCGAAAAAAGAACGTAGTCTAGATGTAACCCCAGAGAGAAATACTTTTTGTGTGAAAAGTAGGAGGTTTAAGTAAGGTCATTTTGCAAAGGTAAGGACACCTGGCCCTGGTCTACACTAGGGAGGTATTTCAAAATAACCCCCCCTTATTTTGAAATAATAAGCGGAGCGTCCACACTACCAAGCCCGTTATTTCAAAGTAATGGATTGGTCATTTCAAAATCTGTACTTCTGCTTTCCCCAGGGAATAATGCTTAGTTCGAAATAGCAGCAGTATGGATGCTCCGCTGCTGCTCTTTTGAAATTATTCCCCAGTGTCATTTAAATCAATTACTCCCCAGTGCTTTCTGGGGCTCTAAGTCGAGGTAGTGTATTCATAATAACAGAGCTTAATTCGGACTCATTTTGAGGCTTCCCTATAGTGGGGACACACTATGTCTATTTTGTTATTTCTGGAGTTATTACTTCAAATTGAGTTATTTCAAAATAGTTTCCTAGTGCAGACATGCTTTTAACTCTTATGGAATGGCAATGTATGAAATCTGCCTCCTAGCTGAACACCAATGAGGATAATTGCATTCAGACTTCCTAACATCCCCCTGACCCTCCCACTAATGCGCGGTCCTTCTTCACTTCCTGTCCTAAACTCTGGCACAGGGCTGGTGTCCTTTGTCAAACAGCTCTTGGCCTCTACCTGAAATCTGCTGCCTGTCCGTGGTCTGAAGGAATTTAATACCCCTGTCTATCAGTTGGAGATCTGGCCAGAATGAAGGCTCTTGCTGGGAAATGGCTGCATGACCTGCTGTGGGAGCAGGTAACGGGCACCTTTGGAAATGGACGTCAGGGCACCTGGCTTACCCATGGGCTGGAGAGCCTGGGTCTAAGCCCTAGCTGATGGCAAGGTGAGCCCGGCTGGAGGATCCGGGAGCTGTTGAAGGAGTTGTGATTGAACGTGTAGCAGGAGACCTGGCAGGGAAGTGAGGGAGAGGAGCCTGTGGCATGAACGATGCGCTTTTGGACCGGGGCGAGGGGGGATAATGAAACCCGACTCCAAGAAGGGCGGTGAGGGCGTGAGACTCTGTGGGGCTTGTTGGAAGCACCCCAAAGAAGAGGAAAGCAGAGGCAACACACCGCAAAGCGACCTTTGGCTGCAAAGGGCAGGGCTGGATTGAGAAAGAGGCATTAGCGGCTGCAACCCTGGGCCAGTGATCCCGGTGTGCGGAATAAATTGTTTCTGTGCACCGAGGCACGCGGGAGTGTGCACCACCAGAACCGAGCTGTGGGCTCTGCTAATCAGCTGGTGGCACCGGACTCTCCTGAGCGGCCCACACACGCAGCTGACTGGGAACGTTACTCTGGGATGCAGCCACTAAAGCCCCTGTGTTCAGGGCCAGCGCCAGTTCCCCGCTGCCGGCAAACAGGGGACAGCATAGGCTGCACGGAGCCCCCTGTTTGCCCCCCCCCCCACCAGATGGGAGCTGCCCCAGCTGAACCCCTTGCCACAGCCCCCTGCTGCACCCTAACTCCTACTCAGACCCCGCACCTCAACTCCCTGCCTCAGCTGAGCCTGCTCCTACACTCCAACCCCCTTGGCTCCGGCCTGCAGTCCCCTCCTGCAGCCTAAATGCCTCATCCCCAGAGCCAGCAGCCCCTCACTTGGGCCCCACCCTGAAGTCCAGGGGCCCCCACAAAATCTACTAGCCCTGAGCCCCCACAAGAGTTAATCCAGCCCCAGGGGGGGCGTGGGCAGGTTCAGGCCAAGCCTTGTTCCATGGCCAACAGAAGGAAAGAGGCCTTGGGGGCAGGGAGGGGGCAGGCCCCGCGTTTTCCCTACCCCGGCCCCGGCTGGTGCTTTGAGCTGTGCTCCTTGGGAATGAAGCCAAATGGAGTAGCGCCTCTGAGGGCTCAGAGCATTCCAGCCACTCGTCGCGTCCCCCGGCCTCTCGAGGGCTCTGGCGTGTTTCGAGGAGCCCCGTCAGCACTTGTCCTGTGCTCGCGGAGGGCTTTTGAAGTTCTCCGTGTGATCCGCGGCCAGCGGTGCTGCGGCCCCAGCACACAAGACCTTTTTGTGTTCTCCCCACCTGGTCTCCCGGTGAGAGATAAACCAGAGACGGCCGGTGAGTCTCCAACAAACCACAACTGGGGCCACCGCAGCCCTCCGCGACTGGCTGACGATGCGCCATGAGGTGATCTTTATGGCCCTTTGCTTTGATGGCTGGCCGGCCTGCTCTGATGCCTGATCCCTCCTCTTTCTGTAGTGCCTACAGGCCCCACCATGCTTGGCACCTGACCCACACAGTGAGGGAAACAGAGACACAGAAAGGTGAAATATTTTACCCAAGTTCATAAAATCAGTGGCAGAGCCTCGGATTCGAACCCTAACAGTGATCCCTGTAAGCTGAGTGCTTGGTGTCCTCCCAGGAGGGATACCGATGCCACCCAGCTGATTAGCAGGTGTTTCTACTTGTGGTTCACCTCCTTACATGTCTTGGTGCACAGAACAAAAGTTATTCCGCACAGGGATGGGAAAAATTAGCGGGAACATTGCCTCCCACTATTAAACACCTGTCCACTAGTGAGATCCTCCAGATAATCCTGGGTTGTCGTCTTTGCTGTAAGATACCACAGTCTAAATGCCCAGATACACAGAATTTCATTGTACTAACAGTTTATTTGGCCCCAAATTAAAGATCCATTGGAAGCAGATAAATTGAAAGAATCCAGGAGGAAAGGGGCATATTCAGGAAAGATTTGCAGCCAGACCCACCATCTCGCTGGTCCGTCTAAACCTAAAGCAATAGCTCCGCCGTGGAAACAGGCCAGGGAACTCTCACCCAGCCTCTAGATCTGCTGAAATGCCCCATTGCTTTCAAATTACTTCCGCCCTTTGGGAACAAGAAGGGATTTTCTTTGTCTTGAGCATTCAGTCACCGGTGGGACCGCGCGTTCCCGCTGTGTTGGGATGGGGCGAGCGTGTCGTTTGGACCCATTCTGGGCTAACCGGCTGAATTTCCGGCCTGCCTGTGCTGCAATCCGAGACATGACCCAATACGTTCGTGCTGCCAGAGGCAGAAGAAATGCTTAAGGACCCACGGGCTGCTTGGTGTGCGCTGAGAGCTCTCATTAAGCTTAATTTCTTCAGTGCTGCCCTAATGCACGAGGCAGAATGAACCTTCAGTGCCGTGGTTGTGAGTCCTGAGACTCCACCTGCTGCGAAAAATGCCATTGTAGTGCGTCTAGTCAGAGGGAAGAATGGGAGGGTGGCAGGGCCCTATAAATCCAGCCCTGGGAGAGGGCTGAGATGGTGGAGCCTGCAGTTGAGGTAGATACAGACAATTAGGGCCCATCTAGGGCTGTATAAATAAGGGCAACTGAAAGGAGAAGACTCATTCGCTCTTGCTCCAGTTGTGGAGCAGGAGGGACCTGGGTGCCAGGGAAACGGGAGACTTCCTGAGACAGAGCAGGGCTGGGGAAAGGCAGGCAGAGCTGGGGAGCTCTGGCCAGGCAAACTCCCAGGCTGCAGGGACTGAGGCAAGGCCGAGGGTACGAGGGCTGCGGGGAGACAGCCAGGGCAGGAAAAGGCAACATGTCCACACCCCTTGCCAATGCTGAGGGGCCATGTCAGGCTGCAATTTGCCCCTGAGGGAAGGGGCTAGATGACACCTGGCTGTGGGTCACGGAGGCAAAGTGGGCCTGGGGGTTGGGGTTTCCCTGAGGCGAATGACCCCATAATGTGGGGCACTGCTGTGGGGCAATACTTGAGGAGAGGGACATGGGTCCTAACGCAAGGTGGCAGAGCCATTAATAGGCAATAGCCAGTGCGACACTAGTCGGAAGAGGGCGCTCCATTGTTGAGCAGAGCCAATTCCCAGAGTGACCAGCAGGAGGCGCTGCAGTGGTGAGACACACGCCTTGTTACAGGGAGAAGGAAGCGTTTTTGCACCCTGGGTACTTAGCAACCCCAAGTGCTACCCGATGGCCCTACGACCTCAGCTTAAGCTGAATGTGGCCTTGACTTCACGGAAGTTTTGCTTGTCCCAGGACGCTTCAGAATATGCAGCCGGAGAGGGGTCCTCGCACGTCGCACGACAGAACTTGACAAAAGTGTGGGGTGGAGTGGGCGGGACTGATGTGGCTTGGCTGGCAGGAGACGCAAAAATGAATCAAAGGCTTCTTGTCCAGACAGACATCGCAGCTGAGATTGACGAGGCCGGCTCGGGGATCCAAGCACCTGTCTTCTAGTCGTGCCCGTGAAAGCAGCCTGCTGGTTGAGGCCCAGATCAGGCTGAATTCCAGAGTCTATCACTGGTTTCCTGACTGACCTGAGGGAAATTGCTTAATCTCTGGCGGCCTCAGTTCCCGGGCTGTAAAACAGAGATAATGGCTGGAGTTTTCTAAAGCTCAAAGAGAATCAGGAGATCGAGGTCCATTACAAGTCCATGGGACTTGCGCTGCTGCAGCCCTTAGGGTTTTTTGAGTTTTTATGGAAACCCTCCCCTGGTCTGTCCAGTCAGATTGCCAGCCCCGAAGGGCAGGGACTGGTCTAACGTGTATTTGTGCGGCCCATGACTCAGTGGGGCCCCAGCCTCAGAGGAACTCTCTTGCTCCTGCCCCATCACAAGAATAAATAAATCTCAGTCCAACAGGCCTCGTGGGCCAACTCCTGAGAGGTTTTGGGCATCTCCATCGCCCGTCAATTCACTGTGCCTAACGGAAGTTGAGCATGTCTGTCAGGGCATTGCTGACCTCCCGACACGGTCCTGGGCTCAGCCTACCTCTGACAGGCTCTGCAAAGGGGGAAGAGGCAAGTCAGGTCCACCTGGGATTAATTAACTTACTGAGCCACTGAGAGGCAGTTCTCATTGGATAGGGAAGCACCCAGACATGAGACAGGAAGCTCCTCGCAGTGTGGAGGGGCTAGAGAAGAGGTTCGTGGGGAGAGGAAGAATTCCTGGCACACTGATAGAGAGATCTTGTACGGCCAGGCCTTCCCTGAGGGACATAGGGAGAGGGCTCACCAGCAGTGTTCCCTCTAATTTTTCCAATCAGGTGAGGAATACATTTTGTTATGTGCACCAAGGCATGTGCCGATGTGCACCACTAGTAGAAACCCATGCTGCCGGCTGTTGGCGCTCTGTTAATCAGTTGGGTGGCATTAGAATCCCTGCTGGGTGGCCACCCAAGTACACAGCTTATAGGGAACACTGGATCCTGGAAAGGAAACCAAGGAAGTGTGTCCCCAGGAGCAATGAATGAAGCAACAGCTGGCCCCATTGAAGGACTCCATCCGGAAATGGGGGGTCATGGTTTGACCCTTATGGGGCCCTTCCCCAGCTGATGACAAGAGGTCCTGGCTCTAGAAGAGGGTTCCAGGCCAAGGGGCATTCTCGTAAGTGACCTGTACATAAGTGGGGTCAGGGCCGGCTCGAGCCATTCCTGCGCCCCGGGAAGTGGGCACGTGACGCATGCGCCCCTAGGTGCTGCGCCCCTTAGAGCTGCCATCAGGTGCCGAGCGCCCGGGGCTGCATGGTGCCCCTTACAGCTGCTATCAGGCGCCCCCCATAGGTTGGCGGCCTGGGCAGCTGCCCGGCTAGCCCCCCCCCCCCCTTAATCCGGCCCTGGTGGGGTTGATGGGCTATGGTCACCTCAGTGCCCTTGTTTGCCCCCTGCCATGTAGGGACTCTGGCATGGAAGCCTTTTTGTATCAGATTCTCTGTTTGGGTAAAATAAACTAGATCCTTAAGCAGCTCTCTCTCTCTCTCTCTCTCTGTATACACACACATACTTTCATTGGACATATTGGAGCCCATTAGGGGAAACTGAGGCAGAGACATACTTGGGATGCTGCGCCACGCTGCCCAGGGGCATTCTAGTCAGGAGGGCAGCACCACAGTGCCTTAGGTGGTGATCATAGGTATAGAAACCGAGCCCATAAAGGGGTGCAAGTCTGTGTCACTGTGTTGTTCCCAGGTGGCACCTGAGCTTCCCCAGGATGGAGGCCTGGCTAGAAGACACAAGGAAAATTGTTAATATTAAGCAGAAGGGGAGACAATCTGTCCTGATTCTTAATTTCTAGGTCTGAAGCCCCAGGTCCGCAGAAGGCAGACGGCAGAGGTGATGCTGCCCACTGCCAGGAATGCCCTTGGCAGCTGACCTCTCATAAAGCCCCTTCCACCCACTAGCCACGACGGCTCCGGTGCGACTCTCTTAATGGCCGGGGGGAACATCACTGAGTCTCCACCAGCATTGACTTAACCCCTCCCCCACTTTACAAGGGACTTGGCCTCGGCCCTACCCAGTTCTTTCCCAGACAAGCACAGTCCCGTTATCAGCCCCTCACTTTTAACGGTTGCATTCACTTTCTCTGCTGTAGAAGCCGCGGAGGTGCAGGCTGCCAAGTGCCTGTCAGCAGTCTCCCGGAGGCTAATCTTCCCTCACCGGCTCACACCCTGCGCACAACAGCTAGCCCCCAAAATCACATCGCCTCTTCAACCCGCCCCAGTTCTGCCGGGCTGGGCTCATGATGGCGATACGCAATCTAGCTGGCTTTGCGCTGCAAGGCGGGTAAGTGGTGGGTTGTACACGGGGATGCTGTGCCCGCCAGGATGGGAGGTGCGATTGGCAAAGAGGGGAAAGGCACTCGGAGGGTGGAAACTTGGCTTTTAACCCTAAAATGCCTTCTCCTGAGGCAATGACCAGGATGTTAATTTGCAGTCTCCATGGGGTGGGCGAGGAGGAAGTCACTGCGTGGCAGCAACGTGATGCTTGTGAAGACAGATTTGTCCTTGCTGCCCCGATCTCTGAGGGCCTTGCAAGCCCCCCAGTTTGCAGTCCGAGGTGGCTACGTGCCGGCCATTTTGTCAAAGACCGTACTGAGTGAATAGATGTGTTGTTGCTAAGCCAGACTGTGCCACCTCATGCCAAGTAGCCCTTTGCTCTGTCAGTGGTGCCATTGATTTCAGTAGGCCTAAAGGACAACACGACAGGAACAAGGCGAGCAGAACATGGCCTCGAGCTACATTTATAAACAGCCTGATTCGCCAACCGTCCTACATGCTGCGCACGGCCCGCTTCGGGAAGCAGCCCCGTTGACGTCAGCATGCTGCCGTGGCTAATTGGCGCCCAGCGGGAGGGTGGGCTGCAGACGGGGCTGAGAGGGGTGTATCCAAACAAGGGGTTGTGAAGCAGGCCGGAGGCCCAGAGACAGCAGAGGCAGGGGGTGGATGACTTGCGAGGGCTGAGGTGCCAGCTTTGACGGTCTCACCTACGTCGCTCCCACCTAAGGACATCAGCAGGAAGAACGGTGCGCTTTGCCATGGCTATTTAATCGGCCGTGAGGGCTGAGAACACTGCCCTTCACACACATCTGTGTGGAAAAGAGAAACCTTAATATCCCAGAGCCCTCTGTTGGTGATTCATGCTGCTAATAACCTGCTAGTGTTGCTAGTTGATACAGCTGTGGTGGACTTGGCCTGGCCCCGGGAGACCTAGCTCTGGGGGGCTAACCGCTCCTAGACAGCCTTTCATTTAAAGGACCCAGGACTCTGGCTGCTGCTGAGCTAGTGGCAATGGTGGCTGGGAGCCTGGGGCCCTTTTGAATTGGGGGGCGGATGCCCCTTTGCTCCCCGCCCCCATCGGTGGCCCTGCTTGGACACAGAACAGGAAAGCAAAAGGTCACTTCACAAAGCCTGGAGACTTAGGGATCCAAGAGCTGAGTCCCCAGCTAGGCAACTGTGTAAATAATAGCAGAGCTCAGATCCCAGTGATACAATCTCATGCTTCAGGGTCTCAAATGATCTCCGGAGAGGCCGGGAAGGAATGTTCCTCTGTCTACTGGATTGTGAGTTTAGCCGAGGGGGCCAGATTTCGATGCTCCCCCAGTGGGACGAGGTATGGGCTGGGAATCAGGTTGGTAACTTTATGAAACATATTTTTTTCCTGTCCTCCCAGATTCCTGGTATTTCCCAGTATCCACCTGGAGCAGTGGTCTAAGTAACCATCATGACAGTTTAGTCCTATGTCTTTAAGAACTTCTTAGAGGCATAGTACAGGTTAGACCTCCCTGGTCCGGCACCCTTGGGACCTTGCTGGCCCCAAAGGAGGGAGTGTTCTGGACCAGGGGAGGTCAGACCCTCTTCCAGGCTCCCCTACCCCGGGCCACCAGGCTCCCAGCTCCTCGACCAGCCCCCCAAGGCTACCAGACTCCGCTGCTCTGCAGACACCGGGGCTCTGCTCCTCCGGAGATGCTGGGGCTCTGCTGGTCTGGGGCTGACGGAGCTGCATGGCCAGCCATGGGCCCGTGTGTGTGGCTCTTCTTCCCTGGGCCACTGGAGCTCTGCAGCCAGCCCAAGGGCCGCTGGCACTCCACAGCCCCGAGGCTGCCCTGGGGCACCAGGACGCTGCTGCCCCGAGCTGGGGCTTTCTGGTCCAGGGGCTCGCCTGATGTCGCTTTGCTGGAGAACGGGATAATGTTCCTGGCTCTAACCGGGGCCTACTGGGTTACTTGGGCAGACACGCCATGGTTCCGTGCCTCGGTTTCTCCATCTGTGAAAAGAGACTTACCTCCTTTGTAACATGCTTTGAGATCTGCTGATGAAAAGAGCTGGATGGTAATATCGTTTCGTGGGACGACTAGAGGAAATAAGTATGGAAATACATGTTTCCAGAATCAGGGTCTTGGTTTGATCTGAACTGAGCCTAAAGATCCAGTCTGTCTGTCTGTCTGTTTCTCTATCCATTTAAAATGTCCAGCAGAGCTTTTTCAGCATCACACAGCTACGGATGGTTTGTCGTTCATTGAGCTGGCAGCTCTGCTGGCCTTCTGAACTATCATTTGGTTTCACACACTGCAAACTTCCGCTTGCATGGTTCCAAATGCAAGGTTGCCACGTACAACAGGCTGAAATGATGGGGACACGCACACAACGCAAAATCAACCCCCTGTAGAAGCAAGCGAGTTACACTGCTCTGGAATTTGTTCCTGCTAGGATAGCGGTTTCACGATTCTTTGCCGGGTGTATGATGACTTATTTCTGAGCCAAACAATGCTCAGCAGTAAAAATAAGGGGAAAGCAAATGAGTGAGGACTATGAGCAACACTGGGAATCCAGGCATGGATGAATCATGATAGGGGATCTAGCTGCAGGGAATCCATATGGCTCCTTTTGCCGGGTCGGGGCCTAATTTTGGTACAGCGCTCACCCCACCGTTCCTGAGCGTAGAGACGTTACAATAAAAGAAAACAAACTGTAGGCAGCCCAAGAAATGGGCAGAGACTGAGGGGCCAACTCAGCAAAGCAGGTAGGTGTGGTCATAACTTTAACTGTGTGCTTACGTCTCATTAATTGTAAGGGAACTTAATGACTTTTTTACTTCAGTGGTGCTTCATCGTATGACTCAACGTTTTCCTGGATTGAGGCCGAGGGGACTCAGAAAGGGACTAGTAAGAGGAAGCATGGACTGGCAAACTGATGGATAGTTTGTGGGTTACTGGCAGCATAGAGGAAGTGAGCTTTAAAAAAGGCATCTGAGGTGGCCTAAAAATGGGTGGCTAATACCCACGCTCGGCTGTGCGTGTGTGAAATGCCAAGGGTTAGGGTTAGAAATTCCAAGGCACTGGGGCTAGAATTGGCCTGCTCTTGTTGGCCAATGGCCAGAGGGGGTGAATGGAAGCTGGCCCTGAAATTCTTGAAGTCTTACCTTCATTGTGAAAAAAGCTGGGTTTTTTCACTTCAGGGAGCTACTGCTCGTGTGCTATCCTGAGGTAAAATATTGTGAAGACAAGAAGGTTTCATTTTACCGTGAAGTAAACTAGGCGAGGTCATAGAGGGGGCCTAGCGCTGATCTCGGTGACTAGGCCTCGGCTGAAAACTAATGGGTCTGGTCTTTGCTGGACTTCGAGCTCTGGGTTGCTCTTTTGTGGTAGTTTCCAAAAGGCGCAAACTGCATTCGTTTTAGATGTGAATACAAGGCCACAGGCAACACAGGGAGTGGGGAACTGCCCCTGGGCTCCATGTACTCATGCATTTTGCTTGTCCCTGTGCACCCAGCGTCTTATCACCAAACTCCTTATCGGCATTAACAACACCTTGACCGGGGTTAATGCATGCGATAAGGCGCGGCCGCTCTTCGCACTGCAGTACCATTTCCTTCTCCACACTAGATTATGCGGATCGAAACCCATCAGGGCAGTCACCTTGTACATCCTTCCTCTGCTGCCAAAAGTGCACATGACACAGGGTTTATTCTAGACGGTGCCTAAAAGGAAAATTCAGACCGTTGCACTTTCGCACAAATGTGCTGGGTATTTTTCACCCATTTTATTGTGTGGAATTTATTATTTTAATGAATCACCGAGATTACGCAGCTGCAATCTGTGTGATAATAAAGATAGAGTCATTGGCTGACTAATACCGATGCCTTGTTTAGATGCCGTGTTAGAGATACAGCCAAGCAGAGATACAGCCAAGTGCGAGATACAGCTTTAATGTCACTACCTCTTGCATAGAGGACCAAACTGGGTGGGGAACCTGGTGTGTTGCCCTGAAAACACCAAGGCTGTGTCTAGACTGGCCAGTTTTTCCGGAAAATCAGCCGCTTTTCCGGAAAAACTTGCCAGCTGTCTACACTGGTCGCTTGAATTTCCGGAAAAGCACTGACTTCCTACTGTAAGAAATCAGTGCTTTTTGCGGAAATACTATGCTGCTCCCGTTCGGGCAAAAGTCCCTTTTGCGCAAAAGTTTTGCGCAAAAGGGCCAGTGTAGACAGCTCAGATTTGTTTTCTGCAAAAAAGCCCCAATCGCGAAAATGGCGATCGGGGCTTTTTTGTGGAAAAGCGCGTCTAGATTGGCCACGGACACTTTTCCGCAAAAAGTGCTTTTGCAGAAAAGCGTCCGTGCCAATCTAGACGCTCTTTTCCGCAAATGCTTTTAACGGAAAACTTTTCCATTAAAAGCTTTTCTGGAAAATCATGCCAGTCTAGACACAGCGCAACTGCTGGAACGTTCATCCTAATGGCCTGTTTTTATGAGCAGGATTAATCTTTGTAGTATCCTCCCATCGTTTCATCTGGGTGACCTGCTCATGGGGAGATGTCCACCACATTCCTGTAGAGTCCAATACCATGGTAAATGGCCTGATTTCCATGGCTGTTTCTGCAAATCTGTAGATATTGGTGTGACATTTTTTCCATCCATGTGTGGGTTTCTTCCATCCATGCGCGGAATAATTTTTTATGTGCACCAGTAGAAACATAACCTACTTGAGGGCACTTGGCTAATCAGCTGGGAGACATAGGGATCTCTCCTGAGCAGCTTACCGGGCACGCTGAGCAGGTCCCTACCGAGCCAAGAGGAGCACAGTGAGAAAGGCTAGCGCTTCCATTTCAGAGATTAGCGCTTTCACACACACCCGTAGATTGCATGGGATTCTGGGCTGGATTGACCTACTGTGTTTATTTAAGAACACAGTTCTGTACCGGCACATTAGCTTGCCAAGGGCTCTCTGGCTTTTCAGTGACAGAGAGGTACAGAGCTCCCCAGTTATACCAGAACAAAGCTGGGGACAAAGGGAGAGAGAGAGCTATGAAATATGGGCAGGTTGGCAGGTTATGTAGGGGAGCCCAGAACTGGAGCAGTGGGAGGGCTATGGGGCCTGGTCAGAGCTCTGTGGGAAACCCCGGACTAGAACAGCCAAAAGTGAGGTGCGTTGGCAGGCATTTCATTGTTTCTTGATGGCCCCTTTTTGCCATTCGTGGCCTGTGACTTAGGAGACCTGGTTTCAGTTCTCAGATGTACCACAAATGTCTGCAGGCACGTCATTGAGTCTTCAGGAGAAAACGGGGCCTGTTCATGGGCGGTAGGTGAACAGAGGGCTGGGGTAGGCAAGCACCCAGCCCCGCCCCCCACAGGAGCCAAGGTCCCCCCCGCACCACGGGGCCAAGGCTCCAGCCCCCATGGGAGCCTTTCGGGCCCCAGAGCACTGAGGCGGACGACCAGCCCAGCCTTCCCACCCTGGAGCATGGAAGGGCGCAGCGCCCCAGCCTCAGTGCAGCTGAAGCCCAGGGGGCAGCAATTCTCTGCCCCCCAGAATGCCTGCTGCTTCAGCATGGCTCCCAGGATGCCTTCTGGGGGCGGAGTGTGGGCGGGGCCATGCCTTTCCAATATGCTATCCATATTCCTAAATGAATACAACGTAACCAGAGTGTGCTTGACGCAAAATGTTTCTTGTGGTGCAAGAAAAGCAATAATCCGCTGAGCGTGTTTATTCTGCTTGTGCACTTGTGTCGTTCCTGTATTTGAAATTAGAAATACGAAAAAAGCCTGCGTTATTAAAGCAGTCAAGGGAAGTGAGGGCCATTAAGGGCACTCTGGTATCTTGATGGCCCATTGACAAGAAAACAATGAATTGTTAATTGATTTGCTTTCCTGTAAGCCTGCCAGATAGGGGCTATGATTGGTCCTACCAAGTCACGTGGCTATGTCACCTGAGACTGGGACCCATCCTGGATGCTGCACTTTGCCATGAAAGTGAGAAAAAGTTTAAACTGAACACAAAGGATTCCCAACTCTGGCAGAATCTCTGTAAAGGTGGGAAGCCAAACACCCCTACCGAGGGCCCCAGAAGATGGCTGGGAACATCTAAGACTGATGGGGAGAAAGAGACTTTATCTATAATGAGAAGGGGAAGGTCTCAGAGGAGTAGCCATGTTAGTCTGTATCTCCAAAAACAACGAGGAGTCCTGTGGTTCCTTAGAGACAAACCGATTTATTGGGGCATGAGCGTTCATGGGGAAACCCCACTTCGGCAGATGCATTAAGATTGATTTATCTGGAGTTCCGATCCCACTGGGGTTGTGCATTTGGGTGCTGAGTCAAGTCCCTTTGGCTGAGCCTTCCCCGGGCTGAGCTGAGCTCAGCGTCTGTGTTCCACTGCGGAGGGCTGGGACCCCGACTCTCTGTCGGTGCTGGGGTAGGGGTCAGCAAGAGAGAGGAAAGGGGTGACCAGGAAGGCAGGATGGTCGGCTCAGTGATATTTCCACACATCACGCACCAGTCTCAAGGGGTTCTCGGGCTGAACCCATCACGGGGCCAATAATACTGCTGACCTCGAGGCAGTGTGGTGATACATACAGTAATAGCCACAGAGGCCAACCTTTTCAACCCGTCTCAAATAACAGGAAAAGAGCAGGTAACACACCTAGGGGCAGGGACGGCTCTAGGCACCAACAAATCCAGCATGTGCTTGGGGCGGCACATTTCCAGGTAAGCAGCCGTCACCGGCAATGCCCGGCCCCACCCCGCCAATTTTAAAGGGCCGCGGGAGCTCGGCCCTGGCTGCGTGTCCCCTGGAGATGGCTGCGGAGCGCGGCGGCCAGGCTCTGGCCACCCCGCTGGCTCCAATCCTGCCACGGCCCCAGCCCCCTTCGCCAGCGAGAGACCGCTTCCTGCCGGCCACCCGCCCCACTGTGCCTGCCCCGCCCCTCTCTGGCTCTGTTCCTCCCATTCCCCACTGTGAACCCTGCTCCCTGTTCCTCATTCCCCTCTGGCTCTGTGCTGTCCCTGCACCCTGCTTCCCCCGTGGGTTGGGAGTGAGGGGTGCTTGTCCATAGGGAGGGGCTGGACAGGGCAGGGAAAAGGCTGCTGTGACCCAGCAGTGAGTGAAAGGGGAGGGGAAGTTTACATGAAGTGCCTTTGCCTTTATGGAAAAAAAATCATTAAAATTATATTTGCTATTTATAGGGCTAAAATGCCATGACGAAAACGGAAAAAAAAAAACCCATTGCAAAGGGCAAATGTGTAAAAGCCAACAGAAAAGGGGGGGGAGCAGCCAACTTTTTTTTTGCTTGGGGTGGCAAAAAACCTAGAACCAGCCGTGTCTAGGGCAGGTCTACATGAAGAAATTATTTCTCAATAACATTTGAAATAATAACTCCCAAAATAACAACATCAAAATAGTGTGTCCCTGCTACCGGGCAGCCTCGAAATAGTGGGAGGCAGACTCCGTGAATGTGGACGCGCTACCTCGTTCCAGGAAGCACTGGGGAGTAACTTCAAACTCCTCTGGGGAGTAGGTATAGCAACAGCGGAGAATCACACTATCGCTATTTCGAAACAAGCGTTGTTCCCCGAGGAAAGCGGGAGTCCAGATTTCGAAATGACCAGCCCATTATTTCAGAACAACGTTATTTCAAAATAAGAGGCTTAGCAGTGTGGCCGCGCCGCTTATTATTTCGAAATAATAGCATAGATAAGGGCCTAACGTGGTATGACACATTGTGGGAAGTGTTTTCAAGTGGCCAAGTAGTTTGGATTCCAAAGTCCCATTCTCAAAACAGACTCAGGCATTTAGAAGCCGGGCGCTTGTGCAGCCACTCAGGAGAAATTCCAGAGCCGCCCAGCTGATTAGCAGAGCTCCCCACGGTTAGGTTTTGTGTTTCTATTGGCAAGGCTGGCCTTACCATGAGGCGAACTGAGGCGGCCGCCTCAGTTGCCAGACTGTGTGTGTCGGGGGGGTGCCACTAGGACCCAGAGTGTAGAAAACTGTCCGCTGCTGGTGCATATATATTCTCTCTGCTCTAGATGGTGGAGTGCTGAGCTGGAGGAAGGAGGGCACAAGAGATATAACAGGCAGGCAGCAGGAGAAAAGGAGGCATGGGGGCATCATTTGAGCTCCCTACTTCAGGTGCCAAAATGTTGTGGGCCGGCCCTGTCTATTGGCGGTGCACTTTTGTGCATTGGTGCACATTAAAAATATTCCTCACATTGATGGGAAAAAACTCCGCCTATGGATGGAAAAAACAACATGGAACATTGTTTAGGAGACTGACTTATTGAAAGGCAAGGGGGTTTAGGCACTAAGGTGCTTGTGCAAATCCCACTAGGTAACTAGCTGCATCTTTAGGTGCCTGAATAGCTTTGCAAACCTGGCCCTACATCACTTTTGAAAATGAGCCTGAGGCCCCTAAATCACTCTGCTTTTGAACATCGTAACCCAAACTTTCACAGGCAGATGTCACTCCGATAAGCTGCCTGGCATTTTCGTGATGTGAGCCATGGACTTGGCTGCAGCTGGGTAAATGGGACCGGAGATCTGAGACAGATTCTGCTCTGTGTGCTGCATGTTGTCCTGCCCGTGAATAGGTGCCGAACAATAGCCCTTTCATGTAACTCACAGTCGTAATGACTTTTGCCCACACAGTACACACAGGGACAAAAGAACATTTCATAATTGTTTCTCCAGATAAACAACGCTGAAGCCCGCAGCTATGAATTGGTTGTGATGTCTTAAACCAGCCGTTATCAGCAAAGGCGCTGCTCCTATGCGATTGGCAACTCGGGAAGTGTTTGTGCTTCTCCTTATCGCTGGAGTTTTGTTGATCTTCAGCTGTTAAAAATCAGAACGAGTTCCTGCCCCTCAATGGGGCTGCACCAGTATCCACGGGTGGGAATTCTCCTGCAGAAAGCTGGCAAAGGTCAGGAGATGGGTTGCTATCAATAGACGGGCGCCCTTAAACGATTAGCTGTGAATTGGGTGAACTCTTATGTCAGCGACTTCCCCGGAGTGGGAGGTGGAAAGCAAAACTTGGAGAGAAGAGCTATTCTCTGCAGATTGCGTGTCATGGTGAAGCACATGAAAGAGGTTAAGTGAAAGTCCCAGAGGCTACGTCTACACTGCGGCGTCTTTTGAGTGTGCCTGTTAATTCTGCCTCTGTAGGGGAGTTTATTCTCCCTGGGCTCACTTTCATATCAGAAGCATGTGGTGAATGACGTGATGTAAGAGACAGTACAATACCACCTCCTATAGTAGTACCTGTCATTAGTAGGTCTTCATGTCCTGCCCAGACATTATTATTCCCATTTTACAGATTGGGAAAAGCAAGGCACAGAGATGAAGTGCCTCAACTAAGGTCATCAAGATCATCACTAGCAATCCTGGGTCCAGAACCCAGATTTCTTGTATGAAGAGCCAGTACTTTAGCCATTGGACGACACTGCTGTGCCCCACTGTGTTTCTAGGAAGAATTCTGCAGAGGACACTGTTCCTGGCAAAGAGAGCCTAGCATGCTTAGGAAATGAATTGCATGAAACAGACAAGCATAAATTAATGTGACCTATGAAACTGGGGTAATCCTATTTGGAACAATGACTAGGCTTTGTAAGCAAACAACACCATCCATTCGCCGGCTGGGTCCTCTTAGGAAAACCAGGTAACGAGTGCCTGGTGGATTAGTTCTTAAGTGACTAGCTTTTGGAGCGTGACCGATCTAATTTCTTTCTCCCACCCTGGGCCCTCCTGGAAGCTTCTCAGATGGATCAGGTACAGCGGGATGAGCCACTCAACTTGCTCCAGTTCAGCAACAGGCAAGATCTTCTTGGTGGCTTTCTCCCTGGACAAAGAGTGAGTTGTTCCTGGGACTAGGTTTGGCTCAGGAGTGCATTCTCGCAAAATAGCCCCGTGGTCGGCTCTAGCACTGTCCGCAGTGGGCGAGAACGACGTCTTGGCCAGCTGTGCTCCTGGGGGAATGGGTTTGAGCAGACAGGATTCAACAACCAAATAGTGTGCTGGCTGAGATGGACTCTTCCATTCAGAGACGCGAAGCATGTTAGGTGTCTGTTGAGATGGACAGGAGCACACAGGATACTGGAGGCGATAAGAAGTGTCTTGCTTTTTTCCTTAGGGCATTAGGAGGAGGACAAAGATTAGAGGGATCATACAAATAAAAGCTCTTACAGAACAGAAGAAATGTTATTTGTATTGCATTAGCACTGAGAGGCTGCAGCACTCCATGTGTGCACCTGGAAAGAAATAGACATTGCCTTCAGGGCCTACATCTAAACTGAGGAGGCAGATAAAGGATAGGAAGAGGAAGTAATAGTATTTCCAGTTTATAGATGATATAAACTGTCCAGAGGATAAATGACTTGTCCAAGGTCACACAAGACTTCTGTGGCAGAGGCAGGAACTGAACGCAGACTTCCCTTGCTATACACAGACTCTTACATACATAGAAAGATAGATTCTGGTAACTCTTAGATAGCATGGCAACATTAGAGGTGAATTTTGCAGATGCCGTCTCCTTTGTTCCTGCCAGGGCTGTATAATCGCAAACAAAATTAATTAACAAACACGAAACAAAGGAGAAAGCCAGGGGGAACACAACAGCACACGCTGGCACTTACTTAATAATGAACAATTAATAATGAAGTTAATATTTGCATCTGAATTTCCCCAAAGCTCAGGAGTGTTTGGATTTCAGATTTTATTTCGGGCCTCTCTCTTATCATTACCAACGTGCTAGCCGTTTGACTTTAAAGGTCTCTCTATGTTTGAGCTTGATGCTTTCAGAAGGGACTTGTGAACAGGGTTGCCTCTTTTGGCCTGAGCAGCCAGACAGTTCTGTAGTCTTGGGAGATGCTTCTGTGAGGAGGCGAGATTAACGACAGTCAGGCATTTGTTTGATGCAGGCCTGCTTGTTTACAAAAGGGGCTCACAAAGTCCTGTTTGCGTGCAGACTGTAGGATTCAAGCTGCAGGACTCAGAGATGGTTCCTCTTCTCGCTGTTCCACGCCTTCTTCCTGCCAGCCCTCTACCCCCAAAGCTCTCTCGCAGAGCTTTGTCTCGGGGTCACACAACAAGTACATGTCTGGTTGACTCTCAGGCTTCCTTGTTGCCTTATCTGTGTGCAGCTGTGAGGTTTCTGCTCCTTCCCTTACAAACACAAGGCAGCAGCTAAATCAATACCTCACTCCTGCATTTGGTATCAGACCTCAGGCCAGGTCTACATTAAAGGGGACGGTCGAATCAAGATACACAACTCCAGCTATGTTAACTACATAGCTGGAGTTGACGTACCTTATTTCAAGTTTCCCCTGTCACCTTCCCTTACTCCTTGTAGGAGTACCGGCTGCCAACCATGGCACCCTCTGAGTTCGATTTAGCGGGTCTTAACTAGACCCGCTAAATCGAACTCTGGAAGATCGATTGCGGCAGTGTCAATTTTCTGCTTATTGAAGACATGGCCTCAGGAATCTCCTTGGACCACATGACACAGGCATGCATGGAGTCCAGTCCTTGAGCAGTTGCTCATTGATAGCTGAAACAATAGAAAACCAAGGGACATTTAATTGTTTCCTCTCCTAACCTAACTGAAGCTAGCCCTCAGACTAACAGCTTCAAGGAGGGGCTGCAATTTTTTAGTGCCTTGCACAAGAACATAATGCATTGCATGGTATTAACACGCAGATTTAAAAGCCCCATGCTGTGTGACATTAGATAACAGGTTTGCTATTATCTCTGGAAGTCAATGGCACGGGCATATAGGGAACGAGTCCATGTCTCTCATCACATCAGCAGTGGTGGGTACAGCTGCAGAAGGGCCATTGCGGGCAGTGGGCATTCATCAGCCAAAACACGCCCCGCTCTGTACAAGCTGCCTCACGTTAGTGTGTCAGCAGTGTGAGGCGGCTGCCCGTTCGCAAACCCACCAGAGCACCAGCAACGGGAGGAAGCCACCCCCTCCCCTGCCTGCCCCACGCAAGCCTCTAGCATGGTGGGTCTTCCAGTTCTAGAACCAGCGCATCAGCACATGCCCACCAACCTCCATGGCCGCTTTGACCTTGGGCCTCGCACTGAATTGGAAGAGAAAGCTGCTCTAGACTCAGCGGAAGGATGGCTTGCGACAAGGTCCCAACAGGCTGTGAACCAATCGTAGATGAGGTCTCATTTGGGCTGCCCAATAGGAGAGATGCCTCATTCGTGAGGCTGGTACCCAGTGTTCTTCTCACCACGAGTGGAGTAGCTGAAGCAGAACATTCCTTGAGACGGTTCTACCAGCTGAGAAGGGGCTTGTGATTCGCTTTGCTCTTGTCCTGCCAAGTGGCCTCCAGTAACAACTGCTTTGTGGTGTGCGCGCAGGAAGGAGATGCTGGGTAGGATGTTTATATTGGAAAGCTTTTTTATCTCACTTGACTATTTCCTCATGACTTGCATTGTAGAATTCTGATAATTCCCTTCCCTAGCAGGCCAATAAAATTAAATTGCTAAATACAGTTTTGTGTAATTCTATTTGCTTTTTGTACGGCCTTAACCTTTATCATAGCAGCATGTATGTTGGGAAAGTAGCATAAACAAACAGTGTGTTAGGAGACTAAGGCAAAGTACTAGCTCAGGAAAACCAGCAGTGTCCTATTGGTAAAGGTCCTGCCGAAAAGGGAGAGAACCACAGAATGGTTGCTGCCCACATACCTAAAGCTCTCCTGCCTCAGAATTTGGTCAAAAATGTCTCCTAAGATGAGAAACAAAGGGCTTAAATTGCAGCAAGGGAGGTTTAGGTCGGACATCAGGAAAAACTAATGTCAGGGTAGTTAAACACTGAAACAAGGTGCCTAGGGAGGTTGTGGTATCTCCATCACTGGAGATACTGAAGAGCAGGTTGGACAGACACCTGTCAAGGATGGTCTGGATGGTGCTTGGTCCTGCCGTGAGGGCAGAGGACTGGACTTGATGACCTCTTGAGTTCCCTTCCAATTCTAGTGTGCTATGACACTATGATTCTAATAAGTGTAATAGTAGCAGACGTTAGCTCAAATGTCTCTTTTTATTCACTGGTTTTGGCAGACCTGGATGAACAGAAGGGCTGTGTCTACATTGGCACCCTTTTCCGGAAAAGGGATGCTAATGAGACACTTCGGAATTGCAAATGCCATGGGGGATTTAAATATCCCCCGCAGCATTTGCATGAACATGGCTGCCGCTTTTTTCCGGCTCGGGGCTTTGCCGGAGAAAAGCGCCAGTGTAGATGGGATCTTTTGGAAAATAAAGCCTTTTCTGGAAGATCCCTTATTCCTCTCAAAATCAGGAATCAGGGTATGTCTACACTACCCCGCTAGTTCGAACTAGCGGGGTAATGTATGCATACCGCACTTGCTAATGAAGCCCGGGATTTGAATTTCCCGGGCTTCATTAGCATAAGCGGGGAGCCGCCATTTTTAAATCCCCGCTGCTTCGAACCCCGTGTAGCGCGGCTACACGGGGCTCGAACTAGGTAGTTCGGACTAGGGTCCTATTCCGAACTACCGTTACTCCTCGTGAAACGAGGTGTACCGGTAGTTCGGAATAGGGACCCTAGTCCGAACTACCTAGTTCGAGCCCCGTGTAGCCGCGCTACACGGGGTTCGAAGCAGCGGGGATTTAAAAATGGCGGCTCCCCGCTTATGCTAATGAAGCCCGGGAAATTCAAATCCCGGGCTTCATTAGCAAGTGCGGTATGCATACATTACCCTCCTAGTTCGAACTAGGAGGGTAGTGTAGACATACCCTAAGGGATGTTCCGGAAAAGGCTTTATTTTCCAAAAGATCCTGTCTAGACTGGCGCTTTTCTCAGCAAAGCCCCAAGCCGGAAAAAAGCGGCAGCCATGTTCATGCAAATGCCGCGGGGGATATTTAAATCCCCTGCAGCATTTGCAATTCCGAAGTGTCTCATTAGCATCCCTTTTCTGGAAAAGGGTGCCAATGTAGACACAGCCAAGTAGTTTGGGCCTGAACTGGGTTTACTAGGAGGAGGTGAAGAGAACAATGAAAAGCCCAAGCATTAGAGTTTAAGTTTTCTACAGTTTTGGTTGGTGGTTTGACACTGTTTCAATTCTCAAAGCAGCATTTAATTACTTTTGCTCACATAGCTCCTACCGCTTCCCTTAGGAAAATCAGCAATACCGCCAAGACAACGTTTTTTTTGCTGGAATAATTTCTTAGAATCATAGAATCATAGAGCTGGAAGAGACCTCAAGAGGTCATCAAGTCCAGTCCCCTGCCCAAGGCAGGACCAATCTTCTGCATTGGTGATTTTGCAGATATAAAAATGAGGGGAGAAATCCTATAACTATACTGGCAAAAGTGTTTTTTAGCACCAAGTGTGGGATGGCTCAGCAGCAGAAAAGTGGCAGTGAGAAAGGAACTGACTCTGCAGCTGAGTCAGTCTAAACAAAAGATAAATCACCTAAACATAACGCCATCACCATGCGCACATGACTATGGTATCTGGGGACCAGAGCCCTATTTTATCATATGCTTCCTTCCTTGCAGCATTTCTTGCAACTGCCCTGTTCTGTCTGGGAGAGGGCAAATTACTTCCTGAAATGCCCTGAGCAAACAGTGCTCTTTATTTACCTCTGTTAGCCGACTGCCAGCCTGACCAGGTGGCCGAGGTAGTAGCTTGTATTCGATCAACCTTACAGAGACAAGTTGACGATCAGGTCTGAAGCTACATGGGGCTCACAAAGCTCGTCTCCTTCTCCAACAGAAGCTGTACCAAGAAAAGGTTTTACCTCATCCACCTTGTCTCGCTAATACGCTGGGACCAACAACACGTCAACTTGCTGGTGAGATGTACTCCACTATTTACAGCACTGTGAAATTGGCCCCAGAGGTTTCCATTGGAGCTGAATCCTGGCTGTATTTGGCCTGTGGGGTGTACAGTTAATAAAGTCTTGTAATTTTAAAATGTGTTTTTGTGCCCTCGTGAAAGTATTAACCTACATGTTGACTTAGAGCCAATCAAAAGCCATGGGAAGGTGAATTAGGTCCTTAGTTTCCTTTCCTTTCCCAAGGACTGGGCAGTGTAGCAATTTTGGGAAGGCAATACCTTCCCTTGCCTACATTACCCACTGCCCAAGGTGGCTGCGTAAAGATCTCAGAATCCAGCCCTTGCATACAGATCAAGCGTCCGCTGCTGCTTTTTTGGATCTATGTTCACTTCCCCGTCCCTTCAGTGTGACGTGTTTCACAGCTGTTACTGGGCCCTGGGATATATATATTGCTGCATCCTTCAGAACGGTCTGGATATCCTCCCTTACCACACCCAGCAAGTGTGGAGGGGAATGGTGCCTTAGCATACCTAGAAAGTTTTGCAACGCATAGGAGCAGTTCAATGGTTAACCAGAAGTCCAGATAGCCCGCAGTGAGATCTGAGAAGAGCGATGATTTGAAGGAATGCTGATCAGCTGGCGAGCCTGTCATCCCTACCCGATTAGCAGCCAGGGGAGTTTTGCTTGCGCAAGGCCCTAGCACAGCAAGCCACTTGAGCCTGTGCCTAACTCCCTTGAGCTCACATTGTGTATGGATCCATGGCGGGCAGAGAGGCCAGTTCAGCTCTGCGGTTATACGATGGGAAAACAAAGGCTGAGGGGAACAGGTGGGTTTATACAGACAGGAAGCTGGCACAGAGAAGGGGGCTACAGATGCTCCCTAGGAGAAAGGAGGAGTGTTTGGGGGCTACCGAGCTATTCTGGGGTGGGAGTTGTGGGGCTGGCAAACCCCGAGATGGGGGGGAAATCAAAAGTGAAGGACACACTCAGGGGAAAGGCAGCCAAACTCTGGTGGGTGCAGACACTGGCGGCTAACTAGGTGGTTCCTGAGCTGGAACCTGGAGCAGAAGGTGGGTCTGGGTTCCCCTGCCAGCCACGGGGAAGTGGCACCAAGGGCTGCCTGTGACGCCTGGTGGGAAGGGACTTCAGTACACCCCGGCACTCGAGGACCTGCTGCAATGCACGTGGCTATACATAACGATCACACTTCCAGCCTGAGTCATCCCATTAGGCACGAGTGCCGTTCTTGAAGCCAAAGGCCAACACGTGCTGCGGTAACCTGCTGAATCGGGGCCTAAGGCCGGAGGATCTGTCTGGTGCAGGATATGAAGTGACACAGACTCAGCTGTGATTTTATCACCTCCTCTTCTTCCCCCTCCCCTCCTTTGAGTTATGTAATGGAAAATGCCAGCTCTGCAGAACTTTATAGCTCTGGACTTTGGCACTGCAGAGTGAATGGCAACTGAGGATAATCTCCTCCCTTATCGCTCTGTAACTTTGGCCCTTCCTGTCCTGCGCTGGCAACAGCACTGGTCCTGTGGTTGTGGCACACGCCTGCCCTGGCAGCCTTCTGGCATTCCCTGGACCAAAGGAATCAGAGGGGGCGTGGAGCAGGGAGACACGGGATAGTCACAGAACTAGCCACTCTTGTTTTCAGAGACGCCCCAAAGAGCCACAGAGTTTGGACCCTGTCAGCCATGGTGTCTGTTTGCGCGATCTTGCCACGGTAGGCATTTGTGAGTGCCAGGAAGGCTTGTAAATGGCTCTGCATGTCTCTGCACACAGGGGATTGAAGGGCTCTGGACAGGAAGACACCCCCCAGGAACGCTCTGCTGTAAAGCGGCATTTCCAACACCCACCCAACACCGAATTAGCTACAGGTCCGACAGCAATGCTGCCGAGGAATCAGACCCCCAACCCCCTCACTCCAGCGCCTGCAATCTCCCCGCCTGTCTCCGGGTCCACAGAGCTAGGAAATGGATGTCAGGGCCATACAATATAAAGAGGAAACAGCCAAACGGCAGTCAGCTTGCTCCTAGGATGTCTGCCAATGTATCTTTATGCAGGAAGGTAAAGATTCCTCAGCCTCCCAGGTAGCTTTCATGTCCCCCAGTTTCTCTCCAGCTTCCTCCCCCTCTTCTTGGTCTTGTCTCTCCTTCCATGTTCTCCCTGGGTCTGTACAAAAGTCCCATTCGACCCAGAGGGTTTATACTTTGCTAGCCATGCTCTTTGGAACATTGCTGAGTGCTGTTGATTTCCATCTGCTGCGCAGACTGGCGAGGGCTCGGATCTGCTCTCTGGAGGGTCTGTGCACCTCGGCCTGCCAGGATCCGTGGCCCAACATAGCAGAGCACTTGTGCACGTAAGTATTGGGGCCTGGATGGAAAAAGGAGCTAGCTCTACAGAATCCACTGGCAGGCACTTGGGTTTATGATGTCAATACTTAAGGTGCCAACCCAGTTTGTATTTTTACACAGGGCTTAGTCTGCTCCTTAGACCCTGCTTTGGCAGATCACTTGAGCACAAACTGAATAGTAAGCATCTAAACAGGCCTGCTGGTTTCAAATGAGACCTCTTGTGGGTGATGTTTAGGCACATGGTTATATGTTCTTTGGGCTCTGGGGCTGAAAAGCCCTTAGAATCACAGCGTCCCCCAGGCCTCCTGTTTGCATGCGGAGACAGAAAACTAACCTCATTCACCCCAAACTGAATTCACCGTTGCAGCTTAAAGGGTTACCCTGAGAACATGGAAACCTGAAGGATCTCTTTTAGGCCAGTCAATACGGACAGAATTTTCTTCGGCAGTTGTAATGGGAAAACGAGTGTCCATCTGGTGCTAGGGAACTAGGAAAAATATAATGGTGTTCGGTGTCTTATGAAATTAGGTGTTCTGGTGAGGATCCGTGTCATTCAGTGCCCAGGCCCAGAGGGTATGTCTACACAGCAATGTTATTTCAGAAGAACTGATGTTATTCCAAAGTAACATAGTGCGTGTCTACACTACAAGCAGTTATTTCAACATTATGTTGAAATAATGTCCAGCCGGAGGACTTCTTACTCCAACTCCTGTAACCCTCATTTCACGGGGAGTAAGGGAAGTCAGAGGAAGGGTGCTCTGTCTCAGACTTCCTGCTGCGTAGACAGCGCCAAAAGCCGAAATAAGCTATTTCTACTTAAGCTACGCAGTTGACGTAGCTGAAGTTGTGCCGCTTATTTTGTCTTTAGTCCTGCTGTGTAGACGTGCCCAGATAATCACACGTCCATTCTCTAGCTCTTGTCTTACAAACTCTTTCCCATGAGGATCCGAACTGACCAATAGGATGTAGCTGACGTGCTGTAGGACGTTATACATGTTCTACAGTCTTATGACTCAGTTTTCAAATGCTCTTCAACACATCAATGGGCACAGTTTGATCAAACCTACTCATCATTTATCACATGAGTTTAATCGTCGTGGGAGGGGGGGTCCCTTTTAGTATTGTAAGCACAGAACCCAACAACTCTAGCGATCTTAGTCTGAAATGTATTCATGCAGCAGGTACAATATGGGGGTGGCTGGGTCTCCTGGGCAGTGGGGTTGCCTAGCGGTTAGGTCCCAGAGGTAGCTGGTGGCAA
Organism: Pelodiscus sinensis; assembly: GCF_052426305.1. NCBI lineage: Eukaryota > Metazoa > Chordata > Testudines > Trionychidae > Pelodiscus > Pelodiscus sinensis. The sequence goes on from NC_143062.1 coordinate 10,261,751, forward strand.
AGGGTTGGATGCCCCTGCCACTGGGGCCCCGGGCCTAGGAATTCTGGCCTCTTATCAGAGTCTGGTTCTTAAGTCTGGGGCGTGGGCCAAAGAGTCTAATTTCCCCCTCCTCAGTGGGGGTTCCTTGTAGGTTCCCCTCTTTGTGCTAAGGGAAGGGTTGGAGGCTTACGTGTTCAGGTGGCTGACCCAGTAGTGGCTGACTCAGGTCCTGCTGACAGCAGAACCAGCTCCTGTCTCTTCACTGGTCAGTTCCTAACTGAGCCAGGCTCCTTTCTTTTATCCTCCCTCCAGGTCTGTCATTGGCTGCAGGAGAAACAGGGCGGGGCTAGTTGGGCAAAAAGGCCTTGGTTAGCCCCTGCACTGCCAGGCCCTCCTCTTGCTCCCTCACAATGGGCAACCACCGTGCAAAGCCCTCCCCATGCTGCCCTGCCAGGGTGCCTCAGCCCAGATGCGAAGGGGGGAGCTGGCATCTCTGCTCAGGCCAGGCTGTGAATTGAAAGCCTGTATTTGAGTTCCATGAGCTGTGGACCAGTCCCCCAGACTGGATTTTCTGTGGTGCGTTTTCATCTTGCCCTCATTCGGTTTAGAAGGCACACTCCAGCCATTGCAGGAGTCGGGAGTATCAGCACGTGATGGAAATGGGAACACTGGCCTATGCACAGGAGGACTTTTGTGAGGGAGAGCCTCACCCCGTGATTTCTATGTCCCAGCCTATTTTAAGCAAGCCAATTATTCTATGGAAGAGAAGTTGAGTCACCTACCGGTTGAGCTTACGGTGCATCTATTCCTCCCACACACACATCTCCCATTTCCCCATGATTGTCTTTTTTGTGCAGGGGCTGGCAAACCCAGAGGGGTTTCCCTGTAACAGAGTCAGATCTCAAGTGCGTCGCTGAGTTGAGTTTTAGAGGCCGAATCGACACTCCAGTCAACAACATTGTTGGAAGCCTGGAGGGAATTCTATTCATAGAACCATCGAGCTGGAAGAGACCTCAGAAGGTCAAGTCCAGCCCCCTTCCCTAGGCAGGACCAATCCCAATTAAATCAACCCGGCCAGGGCTTTGTCAAGCCGAGACTTAAACACCTCTAGGGATGGAGACTCCACTACTTCCCTAGGTAACCCATTCCAGTGCTTCACCACTCTCCTAAGGAAATAGTTTTTCCTAATATCCAACCTGGACCTCTCCCACCACAACTTGAGACCATTGCTCCTTGTTTTGCCATCTGTCACTACCGAGAGCAGCCTCTCTCCATCCTCTTTGGAACCTCCCTTCAGGAAGTTGAAGGCTGCTATCAAATCCCCCCTCACACAGGCTCCCAGAGTGATTATTCTGCCATTCGTACAGTCCCACGTTTCTCTGTTCCTAGTGCCACTGCACTGCAGCTGCCCACTTCCTTCGCTTCTGGCTTCATCTACCTGACAGTCAGGCCTGGAGCTGGGAGGTTTCTGGTCTCGGGCTGCTGCAACGCTGACGCTACCACAGCCTGCATGGTGCTATTGACTGCACCCACTGCCACGTATGGCTAAGTTGCATGCTTACAGCAGCTCCCTAGTGGATAGCCTGCCAAAAGCACCACCTTTGGCATTATCCCAGCTGCCAAAACTACCAGCCCCGCCAGGCATCGTATCAATTGCTAGCAATGCCTTTGAGGGTTCTTCCAGTTCGCCCCTCTCCCCATGAAAATTGATGGAGGAAGCGTGGGTGACATCCATCATCCAGAGCTGATTGTTAGAGGGCCCACAGGCAAATACCTGGGGGTTGTTAATAGTGCAACTCACGTGGTTCTTAAAAATTGATGCTTCCATTGCCTTTTACCCTATTGCAAATAGGCGTAGGGTGCCTAGATATACTGGCATACTGGAAAAGGTTCAGAAAAGGCAACAGAAATGAGGAGAGGTTTGGAATGGCTGCCATAGGATGAGAGATTAAAAAGACTGGGACTTTTCAGCTTAGAAAAGAGGAGACTAAGGGGAGACATGAGAGAGGTCTATAAAATCATGACTGATGTGGAGAAAGTAAATAAGGAAAAATTATTTACTTGTTCTGTGGCAAGAGCCCCTCTCACCCAGACCACTGAGGGGGCCAGGTCTCTGTGGTAGGGAGCCCAGCCACGCTATCTGGGACTCCCTCCCTGGCTGATTCTGTTCAAATGTTGGTATGACTCGCTCTCTAACCTTCGCCTCTCTTCCATCCTCCCACACTCCACTCCCCAGCTTCCAACTGGTGAGGCTTTTAAAGGCCTTCAGCCAGCCAGCAGAGGAGTCAGCTGGCCCCAATCTGCCTGAGTCAGCTCCCTCCCAGCTGCATCTAATTGTCCAGCAGCCCTCTGCTTCTATTTACAGGTCTTCACCCTTTTAGGGCTGCCTTTTCCCCCCTCTGCAGCAGATCTCTGGCCTGACCCTGTTCCCATAACATAAGAACTAGGGGTTACCAAATTAAATTAATAGGTGGCAGGTTTAAAACAAACACAAGGAAGTTTTTCTTCATGCAGGCATAGTCAACCTGTGGAACTCCTTGCCTGAGGATGTTGGGAAGACCAGAACTTTACAGGGTTCAAAAAAGAACTTGATAAATTTATGGAGGATAGGTCCATCAATACTTATTAGCCAGGATGGGCAGGAATGGTGTCCCTAGCCTGTGTTTGTCAGAGGCTGGCAATGAATGACAGGAGAGGGATCGCTTGATGATTATCTTTTAGGGCATCTGGCATTGGTCACTGTCAGAAGACAGGATATCGGGCTAGATGGACCTTGGTCTGTCCCAGTATGACCGCTCTCATGTTCTTATGTTAGATTACATTTTTGCTCTAGGAAATTCATTTTCCCTAACTTTCCCATAGTTGGTATCTCAAATATAATTGTCTCATATGACCATTGCTCCATACTTCTCATTTCCCTTTCCCTACAGTATAGTGACCGTCTCTAACGTTCTCTCTCTGACACATACGGTTCAATATTTATTTGGAAAATGAAGACTTTATCATCCTCAGACTCTGTTCACTCATTTCTGTCTTCGTTTCACGGTTCTTTGAGCATGACTACATTAATAACAAGCGGTGATCTTGACACGTCTTCTCCAGGATGCAGTCTGAATGCGAAATAGTGCAGTGCTGAATAGCTTGGTTGCAGAGACCCACAACTTTCAAGCTTTCCAGACTACTGTACCCCTTTTGGGAGTCTGATTTGTCTTGCGTACCCCCCAAATTACCCCTCAGTGGGAAACAACTGGCCGACCAAATCAGACATAAACACATAAAAATGTCACAGCGCACCATTACTGACAAAGTGCTGACTTTATCTTTTTTACCATAGATTTATAAAATCAATCAGAATATAAATATTGTATGAACAGCTCTATAGACAAGTGATTGTATGAAATTTTGGTTTGTACTGACTTTTGTCTAGAGCTTTTTATGTAGCCTGCTGTAGAACAAGGCAAATATGTAGATGAGATGATGTACCCACTGGAAGACCTCTGCGTACCTCCACGGGCCCATGACCCCAGCTGAGACCCATTGGTGTAGAACATCCAACAGGTGCCCCTGAACTGCGGGAGTACTTTATCCATAAACACCATGTTTCCTCTGATGTCACTTTTTGCAGACAAAAGACCAAACTAACTGAGTGAAGTTCAGCTGCTTTTAACTCTTCATAGTCTCAACCCTCATAATTAAGCCATCTGCAATAACCAGGCAGACTCATCCCCGGAACAACTCCCTGGGTACTGCTAGACTGCGGGGGTTTTTTGGGATACTGGAGGTATCCCAAAAAAACTCCACCATGTCCAGGGAACGTGTTTGTTCTTCCGCTTACTTTTGCGGAAGCGCAAACACGCTCTTTTGGAAGCCCCTGTATTCTTCGTTCTACAAGGAAGAAGGGGGCTTTCGAATGAGGGGATTTTCCCGACATTTGGGCCAGTCTAGACATGTAGTCTAGACGTACCCCCTGAGTTCCTTGGCGCTACAACAAGGCTGAATATGGCCTACTAAGCAAAGAAAATAGTCCCCCAAATATGGGGCTGTTGTGTCTAGCATGATATTCTTCACTAGCTTTCAGATGCTCACCCCCATATCCGGGCCGCTTGTATTTCCCACACTGTTTTTAAAGTTTGTAGCCTCCTGGCTGAAAACAGCCAGGCAAAGTAAGGTGATGAGCAATACAGGCTTTCTAGTAGCTTATCCTCATTTCAGACAGAGAGGTGACACCATGTAGACCACCTGTAGAGAAGAGCCAATAGTTCCCTCTCCACACTCATTTGATGCTCCACTGTGCCTGCCAACCAGGGGGCGGAACTGACAAATCTAATAGCATGTTGTTGTTTTTTACTGTCAGACAGAGATTTCCCCCTTGCAGAGAAATCTCCCTTCTAACGGGAGCAGCCTTCCCGCTCTCCAATCTTTTCACACTTTGACCAAACGTCTAAAGAATAGCACTTGGTGTTTGTTGCCTGTAAATGAGAAGGGAACGGCTGCATTTGCTTGTCCAGGCCTCATCTGCTGTGGATTGTGCATTGCGCAAGTCCTTGTGCTTTCCCCTCATATGTTGTCCAAGGGAGGAATGCCAGGACAGATGGTTCAGGATCTGGGTGGGTCAGACCTGCATGTCGTAGTTGGGGTCTGTGGAGAAGGTTGTTGGCTTCAAAGTGCTAAACATATTGGCTGGTGGCATGAATTTCTGGAAATGCTTAAAACAGAATAGTTTTCGTTATAAGTATTTCTGGAAAAAGAGCGTCTACATTGGCAGGATGCTTTTCCGGAAAAGCCCTTTTTCCGGAAAAGCATCTGTGGCCAATGTAGACGCGCTTTTCCGGAAAAGAGCCCCAATCGTCATTTTCGCGATCGGGGCTTTTTTCCGGAAAAGGCTACTGGGCTGTCTACACTGGCCCTTTTCCGGAACAGTGTTCCGGAATAAGGACTTATGCCCGAGCGGGAGCAGCGTAGTTTTTCTGGAATAGCGGCTGATTTTGTACAGTAGAGCGTCGTTGCTTTTCCGGAAATTCAAGGGCCAGTGTAGACAGCTCGCAGCTTATTCCGGAAAAGCGGCTAATTTTCCGGAATAAGTGGCCCAGTGTAGACACAGCCATTCAGAGCCCGTGCCACACGTCTACGTCTTTACCGCGAATCTGCCAATAGTGCAGGTGGTGGTAGGCCATGGCCAAAGGGAAGTTTGTGCAGCCGCTGGTAATTTACTGTAACAGGCCTTAGCTCTCATCCGGTCTTCCTGCTGTGCTTGGGCCTCTCCGTTGGCTCTGTTGGGGTATGGAGAACACAGCCTCTATCCTCAGCCTGGGAGCTGCCCGTTCTTAGTGCTCCACGGTCTCAGACTGGGTTCAGGAGAAAAGATTTCTGTGTCAAAGTATCACAATCTAGCCTGGGGGCTGCCCAGCTATGAGCCTATAGTGGGGTGGGCAAAAGGGCCTCTGTGGGCCTGATCTGGATCCAGCCCATGGAGGCTCTGCTGCTCCCCTGCCCGCAGGCCAATTAGGGCCTGAGGAGTACCCAAAGCCATCTCTGCTCTGCCCCCGCCCTGCCCTGCGAGCAGCATGTGGTGCCTAGTGGGAAGGGGGGGCAAAGGGGCTCCTCCACTCCCAGACCAATCATGGTGTGGGGGTGGGGTAGCCCCACTCCTTCCCATTTAGGCCCCTCCCCTTCCGGGGTGGCCTGGGGCTACTTCAAAAATTTTTGAAGTGGCCCCCAGGCAAAAATTATTGCCCACCCCTGGCCTATAGGGTAGTGATGGAGTAAGAAGCCTGGCTCCCACCTCCTTTCATGGCCCAGGCAAAGGTAAAACACATTAGTCTGTGCTACCGGGGCAATTTGAACCTTGCTCCCTCTGTGGAACAAATCACCTAAAATGGAGTGGGGTGAGATTGGCAGTCAAAGCCTTTGGCAGTAGCCCACAGAGCGAACCAGGTCTCTTGCAGGACAGGGGACAATCGGTGTCCCCCAGTGGATAGTATGGAGCCTACTTCTACAGACACCCAGCAGTCCTGAAAGATGCGCAATCTCTCCTCATGCTGCTCGTGGGCCACAAAGCTTTGTCCTGCTCCCTATATTGAGGTTTGTCAACAAGTAGAGGAAGGAGCATGAAATAAGTAGAAATTGAACTGTACTCTCAGTCGATCATTTGAACTCACCCCTCCCGTCTGGAGGCAAAGGTGAAAACTTGCCAAGGATAACCCCGTTTTGTGATTGTTTTGGTCAACCCTTTGGGACAAAATGTCAGGAATTCTACACCGAGATTGTCACTTATTGTAACAGTCTTAGCTCTGGGGAGAAAATCATGCTCGGGCATCATTAACGTCTAGTGGAAATATTGTTGTGGAGATCCAAGTCACGTGTCTCTGTGGCGTTGCCTCTCCTTCCAGTAATTGGGCCTTTGAGGCAGAGCAAGCAAAGCTTTTAATGTTTCCATAGCGCTATCTTTTTTTGTTCTTTAAACCTTTTTGTTCTTTGAACCAGCTACTTCATCATTTACGCTTGGCCGTTTCAGAGCCCAGTGGGTGAGAGATGATGAAGGGAGCCAGCTATGGTGGCCTCCTAGAAATTACATTACATGTGATCTGTCCCCCAACATACCCATCACTCAATATCAACGTAATCAAATTCTATCCCGGTGTATTCGTTATTATATCTATTGAGTTCAGTCAGGGGCGTTCAAATTAAATTATATCAATAATATCAATGCAATACATGTTATTGGGTACAATTGCATATTATTGTGAGCCTCCAGTCAAAGCCGTAGGGTTAGGCCTACTTCCTTTCAGGAAGCTGGCCCTTTTGCTTATACATCCACGCCAGGTCGTGAAGCATCTCCTTATTGTGGTTCACAGACGACTTGTCTCCAGTGACTGACTGCTCCCCTTCTGACATAAGCATGGGGGAAGTAGGTTGTCAGAGCAGGTAGAGAACCGATCCCACCTCTCTGCCCTTGTTGTGGGATGCCACTGAATAATCATTCTGATTCATGCATATTGGTGTTTGTGGTCCCAGGTTACTGACTTTAAAAGACAAATTCTTAAAAAAGAAAAATTCCCTCATGGTGTACACTAAAAAATTGTCATCTTTCAAAATGGCTGCCATCCCTCAGTGCTCATGTCTCAAGTTACTGGATCTCTTTTCCAACTTCCTAGCTGTCAGACAGAGTCTTTGTAACTTTATCTCTGAGCCACCTCACAGTGTTTTTTATTTTTCATTGGGACACTTCCCAAAGGCTCCGCTTGCCCATCGTTTCTTTAGTATAAACACCGGTAGCTGAGATGTCACAATCTTCCCCTTTCTGTACTTATTTCTATCTAGTTATAGGAAATGAAAGCCTGCTTCAGAACCCATTGAAGCCAATAACAGTGTGCCGTAAGTTTGAGTAAAGGGTTTATTAGGAGTAACCACTGTATAACCAGATCATAACAGTAATAGTGTTTTAGATAAACAACTGTCTGCTTTGTTAGCTAAATAGGCTGACATTTGGCTCACCAGATGCTAGTTGTCTTGATGTTTTGGTAGCTAGAGACATATCTACTAGCTACTGAAGAAAAAGGAATTTTTCAGGGAACTTAAATGAAGCAGGGCTGAGGTCTGTAGAAGCAAAACCTTCTAGATGTCCTGTAGGTACTCCTTCCCCATCCTTCACCCCACTTCAAAGAGAACTTATGGGAGACTGAAATTAAGGATGCTGATCTCCATAGTTTTAGGCTGATAGGACACATTCTGTCACCTAGCAGGAGGCCTTCAGTCCCTATGGAAAAGCCCCACAGAAAGTCATAGGCTGCGTCTAGATTGGCATGATTTTCCCAAAATGGTTTTAACGGAAAAGTTTTCTGTTAAAAGCATTTTCGGAACAGATCGTCTAGATTGGCATGGATGCTTTTCCGCAAAAGCACTTTTTTTGGAAAAGCGTCCGTGCCAATCTAGACACGCTTTTCTGCAAAAAAGCCCTGATTGCCATTTTCGCGATCGGGGTTTTTTTGCGGAAAACAAATCTGAGCTGTCTACACTGGCCCTTTTGCGCAAAAGCTTTGCGCAAAAGGGACTTTTGCCCTAACGGGAGCAGAATATTATTTCTGCAAGAAGCACTGATTTCTTACAGTAGGAAGTCAGTGCTTCTGCAGAAATTCAAGCGGCCAGTGTAGACAGCTGGCAAGTTTTTCCAGAAAAGTGGCTGATTTTCTGGAAAAACTGGCCAGTCTAGACACTGCCATAGAGAACAATGTCGTTTCGACCGAGTCCCTTAGAAGGTGACAGAGCAGTGGTTAGTAAGATCTGCAACGTTTCCGTTTCTCTGACCATTTACCCTGCCTCCGCATGCCGCACAGTGTTACATTCCCTGGATGAGCCGACACAATGGCAAGAGAAACAGGTGTTAGAAGGTATCAGAGCTCACTCTGGAGAGAGAACCGGAGCGAGGGAGACAGCAGAGAGTGGCTGATTTCGGAATGCGGCAAATGAGTTTGGGTGCTTTCAGGCTAAGGTGCCCCTTGGGACAGGGGTGTGGCTTCCAGAAAGAGCTGAGCAACTGCTGTGTGAAAACCTGGCCCCTTCAGAGGGACTCAAGTCGGCACCCAAAAACAAAGACGTTCACAGCCTTGGCCAGAGGGTGCAGGTACTGGCCTAGCCTTGCTGTCATGCCTGTAGGGGCAATAAACCCAATGGAACTCCATGGACACGGTTGCTGGGTGACACCCAAGGCCCAGATTACCTCATCTCTTTTGCAGTATGCCCTGTGAGAAAGGCTTGCACCTGCCTCTGGCCTACAAATACGAGATGTGCTCGGCAAATGAAGTACTGGCACCCGTATATGGTCACTTACAGCACGTCCACACTAGGAAACTATGGGGAAGCCTCGAAATGAGTCCAAGGCAGGCTCCGTTAATGTGGATGCGCTACCTCAACTTAGACCCCCAGGAAGCACTGGGGAGTGATTATTTTGAATGACTCTGGGGAGTCGTCATTTTAAAATAGCGGCACCGGAGCATCCACCCTGCCGCTTTTTCGAAAAAGCTATTTTGAAACTAGCGTTATTCCCCGAGGAAAGCAGGAGTACAGATTTCTAATTAAGCGGCCCATTATTGATAGTGTGGACACTCCACTTATTAATTCAACCTATGAGGGGTTATTTTGTTCACCAGATCAGCCGACACAATGGCACGAGAAACAGGTGTTGGAAGGTGTCAGAGCCCATGCCGGGGAGAGAAATGGCATGAGGGAGACAACAGGGGGTGACTGATTCCGGAATGCAGAACCTATGGGGGGTTATTTTGGAACCTACGGTTATTACGGAACCTACGGAATTCAACCTACGGGGGTTATTTTGAAATAAAGCCCTAGTGTAGACCAAAGCTCAGAGGCAAGCAAATGTGTGCGCCAACTTCAATAACCCCTCCTTTCGGCCCATGGGACTTCATGATTTGTGTCAGTGGAGCTGGGGGCCGGGGCCAGCGGCATGCTGGGTAAAGTATGCTAAGATGTACACAGGGAAACCTGCTCAGCTATGCACAGGTTATATCTTGAGTTTCACCCAGAAGGAGCCTTGTATAAATACTGTATGTGCAGGCACTTCCTTATCTCTTCCCTGAAATGCAGTTCTTTCTGCGGTGCTGCTGAGAAACAGCCCAGGATAATGCCACGGGGCAGGAAGGGACACAGGCCATGAAGGGAGAGAGAACCCAGCAGCAGTTATTTGAACTTGGTGAGGACATTAGAGAAAACTTCTTCCAAAAACAGACTCTGCCATGGCAACTGTAAATGTTCTCTCTCCCCCACAGGTGTGACCTAAAACAGCACAGCGGCCTCCTCACTCCAGGCTGGAGTGTTGGTTCAATGTTGACTTAGACACCACTTCCTGGAGAACCTCTGAGGTCTCGTCTCCAGAGACTGGCCGCACCCAATCCCGCTTCGCTTGTGAGCGCTGACAAGTCCTTGCTTGAGGCAGGAGGCCTTCTGGCCAAGTTCAGAGCCATTGTTCCAGGACGACCAAGCATGCAAAATTGCCAGAAAACAGGCTGTGGCAACCTGTCCCTGCATCCCCTCGACATGCTTGCACCCTGCCGTGCTGGTGAGCACCTGCCTGTGAGTCACTCCATTCTGTTCCGTGGTCGTTTTTTATCTAAATGTCCTTTTGCAATCGGCGCCACCTTTCTAGTCCGATCCTTTTCCGACTGGCAAGTGCACATCGGTAGGGAATGTCTTGCAGGATATTTGGCTCAGCACGTGCAACAGTCTCAAATGTAACTGTTTAGTTTGGCAAAAGGCAGGGGGCAGTACATAAATATAGATTAAAGAGAGGATGAGGGGAGAGGATTTAGAGGGGCAGTGAGGAAACACAGGGCTGGGAGCATGGCCATTTTGAGGAAGCACTTTGAGCAAAGAGCCAATGTACTGGATCGATATGATGTTTTACATAAGCCAAATTAAGAAAGCGTTGCGGGGGAGGGGAAATCTGCACTAAGTGCATTTGCTTTTTGGCTGGTGCAAGGTTTATTTCGAAATATGATCTGCCAATATCGGTCACTGACTTCAAGCATGCAGAGAGGGGAGGAATCAATTTGCCGTTAATAATCTCTCCCCTTCCACTCCCATTTAGAGAAATATAAAACACAGATTGGAACAAAGCATCTAAATCTTGGATGTGCTATTTCCCTCCCAGAGGTATTTGTATTTGAGTGGTGGGTTTCTTAAAGTGGTCCCTGACCTCCACAGTGCACCTATGTGTGCCTTCTGTAAATCAATCAGTCCTTATCCAGCACAGTGTTTCTGGGATTTCTACAACAACCTTGCATTCACTAACACACTGATTTCTCTGTTACGTAGGTAACGCAGTATGTCAGGGGGCATCCTGGTGGTGATTCATGCACAAACAAACCTGCATCTTACAGCTGACTGCAAAAAGGTGAGACAGGGAAATCAGATTTTTTTTTCTGTTTTATTTTATATCCGAATGTTATCCAAATTCTGAAAATTGAAAAATTTGGATCAGCTCTATAATTGGGTTAAAAAATAGAGGGAGGGGGTTGAAAACATTTCCTGTTCAAAATGAGAAATTTTGACTTTGAGACCTTTTGACAAAATTTTTCATCCACATTTTGAAATCAGAAAAATTTTAACATGTTCTACTAACTGCTCTTGCGCTCTAACACAGCAGCTGCTCCTTCCATGGCAGGAGAGTCCCAGCCATCATACCGCACGTTAATCTTCTTAGCACTGACTTCTGTCTTAGGGGCAATGGGTACCCCAATAGATGGCAGCCACTACAGAAGCAGAACTCAGGACTGTGTGATATGCTAATTCATTGACCAGAAGATTTGACTGCTCATCTGGTCATGTTCTTGATGAGCAAATAATGGTGGTAAAATCTCCTTTTTTACTGATAGCAGTGGTGGTGAATGGTGCCATAGTGACAACAGTGTGTGCTAAGCACAGACTAAGTAAAGCAGGCCTCAGGCATTACCTCACACCCTATGTCATCTGTTCTCTTCAGAAAGACACTCCGACCCCCTTCATATCTGAGGTGGTAACAATCACCTACCTCACTGGTTCATCAGAAACATGTGCATCAGTTGTGATTGGCAAATACCACCTCTGCAAGAAGAGTAAGCACTTAGTTTAGTCTTTGTGCACTTTAATTACTTGATTTCCCTATTGGAAGTCCCAAGAAGAGGAGTCTAGCAGTCACTGTGGTAATGGCTTCCACGATGTGACCCCACATCCACTTGGTTGGTTGCTGAGACTATACTGCCCTGCCTTTAACGTTTGCATTTCCACATCAAAAGCTATGAATGGGACACATCCAGCCCACTTAATTAGCTTCATTAATATGGGCCCTACAATTGACAGGTACTTCTGCTGTTATATACATCTTGGATTCTGTTATTTCCACTCCAACTCATCTGATGAAGTTCCAACTCATCATGGGTTTTACCCAAGAAAGCTCACGATATATATTTTGTTAGTCTCTAAGGTGCCACACGACTACTCGTTTTTAAAGTTACAGACTAACACGGCAACACCTCTGAAGCCAAGTCAACACTAAAAGGGAAGGTCGAATCAAAATACGCAACTCCAGCTTCATTAATTACGTAGCTGGAGCTGACATACCTTGTTTCGTGTTTCCCTGCCTTCCCCACAGCGGGAGGCTGATGAGAGCAAATGCTCCCTTACTCCTACCAGCTGCCGATGGGGGCACCCTCTGAGTTCGATTTAGTGAGTCTTAGCTAGACTCGCTACGTCAAACTCCAGAAGATTGATTGTGGCAGCATCAATCTTCCGTTTAGAGAAGACACGGCTTGAAACTTTACTTCACTGTGCAAGATGAGCACATACATAATCGCTAAGACAGGGTGGCCCTGCTTGAGCACAGCACTGACCCCTGTAGTTGGGGTAGCATTGAGTGGATTCTGCTGGCTCCCTGAGGTAGGCGCTTGTCATCCTCTCAGATATACGGGAGGTGAAACTGGCTCTGTAGAGATAAAGGCCTAAGAGACAGGTATTAGCCGTCCTGAGGCAAGGCTCCTTGAAGCAAGCCAACCTTGGGGTGACGCTTGAGTCCAATTTTATGTTAATTTATTCATTTCCATGTTAATAAAGCCCAATCCCAGGAAGAGAGTTTTTGACTCAGCCCACTGTTGTGGATGTTGGTTCAGAGCTAGTTGGGAAAGGCACCTGCTTCCACTCACTAATACGGGAAAAGAACCACAGTGGTGGTACCTACTGTCTGCCTAGCCTTCAAAACTCTGTGCCGGGAATGGGCAACACAACGGCCATTCTTATCAGTGAACCCCATCTGTGTTGTCCACCATTTTCAGAGAATTCTCTCTGCCTGGGTTCTTCTGCCCCACCCCATCCTGACGCTAGCTGAGCGCTTGGCAGAAAAGTTGGGCAACAAGAAAAAAGGGTGATGCACCAGGACATGGTCGGGCTTGAATGGGCTGTGCAGCGCTGAATATCATGTCCTGCCTCTGACTGATTTTTGGGAGTGACTCAAGGTGAGAGGCCTGCGAATGATTCATAGAACAGCAGGTGCCGTTCGAGCAGGCATGAACTGCTGGGGCATGCAGAGAGGTAGGGCTTCCAATAGCCTACCCGTTTAGGGAGCTGCTCTCTTTTAGCCACAGCCTGGAAAACAGGGCGTGAAGCTGTTTCCACTAAGGTCTGCATTGAGAGGCCTGCAGGAATGATGTCTAAAGGGAAAAGCAAGATGTTGGCCCGGGCAAATGTAATGGCTACTGTAGGCAATAATCTGTCATCAGGCTAGTAGCCAGAGCACACTCTGGAAAGAAAACTCCAGATCCCAACCCTCCTCAGACTTTGGGGCAGTTTGGATCCAGATCCAAACTTTGCAGGTTAGTCCCACATTTGGAGTAACTGTGAGGCCCACGGCAAAAGCAAAGAAATGGTCACTAGAACACAGTGTGCGGAACTCAGCAAATAAAAGGGTGTGTGTGCTTCTTTGGAAGGTCACAGCGTTGGTGGTTATCCATAAAGGGAAGGCATCCTTGCCCAGCGCAGAATTTCCTAGCTCACAATTGCCCAGTGGCATCCACTGCATAAGTGATACAAATCAGAGAGTGGCCCGGATTGTCGGATGGTTTAAACTGGGGTAGTGCTGCTAAGAGGCAGTGGAGCCACGCAAATGAAGCACGAGACTGTCAGTCGGGAGAGACCAGGGTTCTAGTGTGAACTCTGGCCTCCTGGATGACCCTGAGCCAATCACTTCCTGGCTCCGTGCCTCAGTTTCCCCATTGGGAAATTGGGAAAATGATGGAAAGCTTTGGAGTGTGCTTGCTGATCTAATGAAGATAAAGAATGATTTGCGTAAAACAACATCGCTGCAGCCTCTTCCCTGCCCCAGGGCTGGATCTGCTATTACTTGTATGGTAACCTCATGGCAGAATTATTTCAGAGTGTTCTATTGTTCACAGATTTATGTCTCTTACTCATAAATTTCAATTATCTGTGTGATATCCGTAGTCACGGAGACACTGATGAATAAAATTAAGGCGTGATAATCACTTCTGTGTGTGGCAGAAATGAAGGTTAATGTGTTGCTTGTTAGGGAGACAACACACATGCTGCAACTGCATGTTTACACATTCTCAAAAGGTATATGTGTTTATAACCACCACCAGGTAGATTTGAACCTAGGACTTCTGGAGTTAAAGATAGGTACCTCTATCACTCGAGCTATAAAGCCAGCTGGTGCTCAGCTCAGCCTGTCGAGCTCTCTTGTTCTTATCTTTCATTGTAAGTGGTCTAAGTGCAACTGCACGGGACAGTGAACCACATGAGGTGTGTGGGTTACATGTTCACACACACAAAATGCAGCTGCCTGTTCTCTCTCTCTCTCTCTCTCACACACACACACACACACACACACACACACACACACACACTGCAACTGTATGTTCACACACACATACAAAATGCAGCTGCCTGTTCTTACTCACACACACAGAATGTTGCTGTATGTTTACACACACAGAATGCAGTTGCATGTTTACACATACACACACACAATGCAGCTGCATGTTCACACAGTCATGGGCAACCTTGGCCAGTGAGTAGGCCACATGAGTGGCCTCCTTCATCTCAGTGGGCTACAGGATTGTCAGAACCAAGACGGGCTCCGGGACAGGGTCATTCTACTGACAGTGTTTGCGTCCCCAGAGTTTGCGGGGTGGGTTGATGGAACCGTAGCGGCGCTTTGATTGGTGAAGAGAGAGAGCGCCTGGGTCTCCCAGTCATTGCTGTGCGCGATCGGCCTGTGCCTCACTGCACATGCCCTGGCTTTATGCGTGTCGCTCTAGTAATGCCGGTGGGAGAAAAACCACACAGAGGGAAACAGCAAAAACTGGCAACCCTGTGTGTTGACAATGGCAAACAAAATGTCTCACAGGCCGCACGTGGGCCGCACGTGGTCTGCAGGCCGCAGGTTGCCCACCACTGATGTAGCCATTTTGTGCTTTGGGGACAGTCATCCTGTTTTTATTTGTGTTTTTTTCAGTTTGCCACTCCAGTGAGATAAAGGCCCAAAGTTAGATGCAAAGTTGAGAAGGCAGGTCCTGCCCCCACCTGTTCCATTGCCCCACATCTACTGTACACCCGTTACTCAGTGCCTGGATCCCCCAGCACCTCTCCCAATGTAAATTCACCTCAGTCCTGACCAGCAGCACACCCGGCCCTGCCCCTCCCAGCCTGGCCTCTCTCAGCTCTGCCAGCGCACCTCTGGGCAGCTCTCCTGCTCATTCAATCTTCTGGGCACCATGACAAGAGGCGTGCTGTTGGCTATCCGGAACTAAAATCCTGGTGAAGACATGGCACTTGCGACTTTTTACACAACTTTTCACACTCAGAGTGAGTTGAAGGCCAGGCTGTGTCATAACCTGCCCTGCTAATTCGTGTGAAAAGCACAAGCAAGCTTCTCACTCGTGGTTATTATGGTGGTGCCTAGGAACCAGATGGGAATGGGACCTCAATGTGCTGGGTAAAACCAGAGACCCTCCCCGAAGAGCTAACTAGAGCAGACGGAGCCAGGGAGAAGACGAGGGGCAACACTCCAGCAGAGTGAACAATGTGGCAAATGTTAAATCAGCTTCCTGCTTTTGGCAGGGGATAACAAGAAGGGGAATGAGCTAACTGGGAAGGGGGAGGAGAGGGGCAGGGGTGGAGGAGGCTGAGGTGAAGAAGTGGACAAGAAGGGGTGGATCAAACAGTGCAGTCTGAGAAAGCCCAGTCAGAACTGTATAAATGCCTCTGACTGTCCTATGGGTGGGAGTGTCTGGTTGGCTGCTCTCCGCCATCTTCCCCCCAGGCCACTGGTGGGAGAAGGGGAGGCCATGTGGCTCCTAGTGCAAGTTAGCAAAGGGCTTGGCCTATGTTTCTGTGAAGGCAAGGCCTTAGTTATGAGCTCCCAGAGTCCTGCAAGGGCTCTCACACCCAGTTCTTGGCCCTCACCCGGCTCCGTCACGCCACGGCCTCCGGGGTTCCCTTTCTGGACAGACTCGGGGTACAGGCATACTGAACAGCGAGGCCACAGAGCGACTGACCCGTGGGAGCCGAACAGAATATGACTCTGAGCCTCATCTTACCCTCAGGCCCGCCTTCTGGCCCTCGTGCCAGAGAAGGGAGAGCGAAGGTATGGCTCAGCACAGCACGGTGGGATTCAAGAACCAAAGCGTGTCCCTCGGGGTGACGGTCCTGTGGCAGGGCCACAGCTACATTCCAATAACACAGGTTATAATTGAAATGTCTGGCAGACTTCCCACAGCAAACATGGTTAATCCTCACTGGCTAGGATTAGTCACCGCTTCTTACAAGCCCTGACACAAAGCTTGCAAGTTATTCAGTTAATCTCCACGTATGGGGAAAATATGGCATCCTGTGGGCAATTAGGCCGTGCCTTCCCTCCGTCCCACTGCACACGGATGCATTGCAGCTCATCCAGAGGAAGGGAGAGGGAGGAAAAAGCAGTAAGGTGTGATTGATGCCAGCAGGCGTCATCCGTCAGAACAAAGCTGGAGGAGCAAGAAAATGTAGTGCAAACTGGCTTACTGAAACACAAAACGGTAAATGCCTGGTTCTCCTCCTCACACCACTAGAGCAGGGGTTTTCAAACTTTTTTTTTTCATGACCAAGTTGAAGAAAATTGTGGATGCCCACGACCCAACGTAATTTGACTAGAGTGGGGGCTCCGGGGTGGGGCTGAGGAGGAGAGCTTTGTGGTGTAGGAGGATGCTCCGGCTTTGTGGGGGTCAGGGCAGGTGCAGTTCATGGAGCCCTGTGCGCTCACCCCTTTCCCCCCCACCTAGGAACCGGGCCTGTTGTCGGCTGCTTCTGGGGTGCAGCGCAGTCTGTGGTACCAGAACAGGCAGGTAGTTGCCTTAGCAACCCCACTGCTCACCTGACCCCCCCGAAACCCAGCGCCCAATATTCCACCCTCCAGTCCTGGGTCTCGACCCATAATTTGAAAACCACTGCACTAGAGCATTCCACTTTTACTGTTGTAAAACAATAACGAGCCCTCAGTTCTAACTCTTAATGTTTTTTCTTTCTCTCCCCCACCCCCTCCACCCGCATGCAGCTTCTGAAAGTGATCGTTTTGCCTGAAGGGTCCTGGGGATAATATTTTCAAAAGCACCTAAGACCCATTTTGAAAAGTGTCTAGGCGCCTAATGTCCACTGAAGTCATTGGGATTTAGACATCTACATAATTTTGAAAGTCAGTGTAGGTGCCTATCTGCATGTATAGGTGAAGTGCCTAAATATGTTTAAAAATCTGACCCTAGCTGCTTTTGAAAATTACACCTTAGGGGCTGTTAGTAAACACAGCAAGGGCCAGATCCTCCAATGTGCAGATGAGGTTTTAAACTACACATTTTGCACCCGTGTTTTTCCATCTGCAGTTGAATTCCATGGTGCAGATTTGGCTGTGAATGCAAATCAGGTCATTAGACCTGCAATTTTTCAATGGCTGTAAATTGTTTCGAAGGTGTGAAAATGCAGCTGCCATTTGCTTCTGCAAAATGCGGGGGGCGAGAGGGGGGCAGACTTTATAGAAATTACCTCAAAGATACCAATCCAGAGCTGCAGATGATTTAAATCAAAGGGCCTAGACTGATAGATGCTAAGGCCCTGACCAACTGTAGGAGTAAAGCTGGCTGGAAAAGGGTAAACATGTTCTGTGAAAACATTCAAAATAAATTAGAATAGTTTTTTTTATTTTCACAAATAGTGAAAATAATTGTTTAGGTTTTCTTCAAGGAAAAAAACCAAACTGGGCTTTATGGGGGGGAGGCTGTTAGGTAGAGAGAGAAAGTTGGTGGGTTTCAATAGACCAAAAAATGAAATTTTGTGGGGTTTCATCAAACAGCTGTAAATTTTCAAAAGAAAGAAAGAAAGAAAGAAAGAAAGAAAGAAAGAAAGAACTTGTCCTCTAATTTTTTGAAATAAAAATTCTTAACTAGGGCTTTGCTGATAAACCTACCTGCAACTAACCACAGCTTCCAAAGTTTCTGGGTCTAGCTTGCACTGAGGTATAGGTAAAGTCTGCCATGGTTTCATCAGGAATTTTTTCTGTTGGTCCTGGGTTAGTCTACAAAGGATTTGCTGTGGGTTTGATACAAACGAGGTCCTGTGTCTGAGTTTTGTGTGCCCCTTTTCAATCTCTTGCCCTGCGTGGTGGATTCCCACCCTGCTCTCCAGGACAGGTTTGGATTCAGATCCAAGCCACGGCAGGCCCAATTAACTACTGTTGTCCCAACTCTAAAAGCAGTGGGGTAGCACCAGAGGTGCTAATTCAGCAGGTACTCTAGTGTCGGTACAGTCTGACATCATCCATTTGTTTCTTCTGGTCATTTTCCTATTTCCTGGGCAATACTTGGGAAAACCTGGAGAAAAGAATCAGAGGGGGAGCTGTGTTAGTCTGTAGCCACAAAAATAACGAGGAGTCCTGTGGCACTTTAAAGACTAACAGGTTTATTTGGGCATAAGCTTTTGTTGGCAAAACCCCACCCCATCAGATTGTCTAGACTTTGTCTAGTTTTTAAGGTGCCAAAGGACTCCTTGTTCTTTTTAATCGAAAAAAGAGCTGTTAAATCATCTTGCGCATCACCCTGCCAGTGCAGGCATGTCCGCTACTGTAGGCCGATTTTAAATAAGCCCAGATCCAAAACCCACTGAAGCCCCACAGAAAAATTCCCTTTGATTTCAAGTGGCTTTGGATCAGGCCCTAAAGCTCTGCTATGCTTTTCGCTTCCTTATAGTTGTCGGTTCTACAATCTAATAAGCCTCACCATGAGACTATTCACCTTATTCAATAGTCAACTTATATTTTATTTGAGCCCTAATTACCTATTTGTTATTCCGAGGGGGAGGAGGAGGGGAAGGGGTAAACCCTCACACACTCTGGATGAGATGTGAGTTAATTTTTGAAAAACCTGAAGGTGGCTCGGAGTCAAATTGCTGAGTCAGTTGGCATTTGCAAGCATTATTTTTCTCCCCTTCCATACTTGCTGAGAATTTGGTGTGAGAAGGTTATTTTTCTGCCTTGCATGTTCAAAACTTTCAGAAGGGTAGCCGTGTTAGTCTGTAATTGAAAAACAAAAACAAAATACCCCTGAAAAAACACAAGACTATTTGTTGTTTTTTAAGGTTATTTTTCTGTTGTTTCTTCTCTGACATCCCTTGTCAGACAAAGTCACTTCCTTCACTGGGGACTGGTTAACCTTTAATTCTGCAGCCATGGAAAATTATTATCAAACAGGACTAGTTTTAATGCAGATAAGTAACTGGCATATCCGATGCCTGGTTATATTTTAACTGTATAATATTGCACAATTACCTTCAGCCGTAGTGAATCTTAACCCAAAATTAGAAAGGTTTCCACTGAGCCCTGTTCTTATTAATTTAAAATATACATACTAGGATCGATGGTGGGTCTGAGTATAAGAATTCTACTCTGGCCCTGCTCCGAACATGGTACCTCTCCTTGGGATGGGGGTGGGGATTAAGCTGTGTTTGATACCTGGCTGAGATGTGCTGGACTATGGCTAGTCTTCATTTCCAAAAGTTATGGGACGTGGCATACATTAGCGCAACCCTGGGGCTGCTCTAAATTATACCAGAGGCCAGGCAGCACCTTGCATGACCCCAGAGGACACAGAGCATAAAGCTGACTTCAAGCTTGCTCCTTCTATTCTGTGCTTGTCCCAAATGCAGCCATGGAGTCACTGACAAGAAACCCTGTTTCTTTAAAGGAAACATTGCAGTAAGCCGCAGCTGGGTTGGGAGAGAGGCGTCACAGATTGGGGTGTTCTCTGGAGAGTATGTGAGTGAACACCATTCATCACTCCAGTTAAATACCGCGTCAGTCTTTCCATTTCAGTTCCTCTTTGTTTGTAGCTTACATTAAGAAAAATCCCACAGAACTTGTTTCAGCCTGAAAGGGAGCAGGTAATGTTCCAGCCAAGGCCATTGCAAGTCGGATTCTCAGCTGCTAGAAATTGACGTCGCTCTGTTGACTGTGGTGGAGTTACACTATTCTACATCAGCTGAGAGACTGGCTGCGAAACTGTCACCGCTTCAGGCAGTTTTGTCACTCTTGTCATCTGAATGATCTCTGTGTGGGATGGCACCTCCATACGGGATCCAAAACCTGCACATTTTCTGACCGCAAAGGCTGGTTTACAGATGGGTCCTCCAGTCAACATTGGTCTTTAAAACACTGGGGCTACATCTACACGACAAAGCTTTTTCCGGGATACTTCCAGGGAACACATCTGCTCTTTCAAAAATATTTTTGGAAGAGCAGATGTGCTCTTTCGGAAGCCCCATAAACCTCGTTTCACGAGGGAGAAGGGCTCTTCTGAAAGAGAAGGTTTTCCAAAATTTGACCCAGTGTAGATGGGCCAAATTGCAGAAAAGCCTCTTCTGAGAAAAGAATTGGAAAAGGGTATGCAAATTGCAAAGTGAAATTTGAGTACCTTTTTCTGAAAAAGAAGTGTAGTGTAGACATAGCCAGAAAGGCAAATCCCTTGCTAGTGTAACTATTGACATCAGTGTCAGAGGGGGAGCTGTGTTAGTCTGAAACGTTAAAAACAACAAGTAGTCCTGTGGCACCTCAGAGACTAACAAAAATATAGAGAGAATCATGAGCTTTCGTGGGTAAAAGCCACTTCCTCAGAGGAGTTGAAGGTGACATCAGGGGAGTGATGCTGGCCAAATTGTGCAATAGGAGACACCCTGAGGCTTGGCTAGTATACGACTGAGGACTGAAATTGGCCCAATGTTTAGCTGTTACATAAGCTCATTTCATTGGCTAAACATTATGGGAGAAATCCTGTGATTGCAGAATGTGCAGACATAGCTGAGCTAGATTTGATTTCGCTAGCTTCAAGAACAATCACAGTGATGCCACAGTAACAGTGGCAGCAGGCCCACGGACAGGGGTGTGTGTGTGTGTGTCAAAAGGGGCAATTACCCCAGAGCCCGGTGATTCAAATGGACCAGAGCACTGCTCTGCATGGCTCTGAGGTCTCAGGGGAGGCAGTGCCATATTCCACACGGTGCTGAGGGCTGGCTGCCTCTGACCCCGCCCCTTCCTCCTGAGGTCCCGTCTCTTCCAGGAGCATAGAGATGACCCCACACACCTTGCCCAGGGCCTGCGGAAAGCTGGCAGTACAACACCTCATGGGACTTGAGGCGTGTAGCCCATGGCTGCATTGCACTGTTCCTTGAGACCGCTAAATCCAAGCTAACTCTGCTCTGACTACGTGCACGGATGCAGTGCAGAGACACGAGTGCTTGCTTTGGGATTAACACCATCCCTCAGAACAGTGAGATGCACGTAGAATGGTGTCATCTGGCTTAACAACCGAGAGGAAGTCTCTTTTGTCTCATCAACTGCTGTGGTTGCTTTCCTCTAGACCACCAGGAACCTGCTTAGTGTCTCGATGTTACCTATGTGTCGGATGCACGGGCATATTTCGGTCACACTTTCGACCTTTTCTCTCCAACCAGGGGAGCTAGCACCTTGCTTTTTATTAATAACGGCTGACAGGATCCCTGAATTATACAATACTGAGCTCAAAAAAGGCTCAAGAGAGCCAGCTTCACTGAACACCAGCCATGTGCAATTCTTTGAAATCCGCATTCTCCATGGCTGTCTGGAAAATGGAACCCCTCCACAATCTGAAAGTGTGGGGAGGGAGGCTTTGCTGGATTGCTGGAAAAAATAGAATAGTGGCTCATTTGAGGGTGTTTCCCCACCTTCTTGGGGTTTGGGAGAGGGGTGTCTAGTAGGGCAGGGAAAGCATCACCTAAATTCTGGGAGAGGCTTCTCACATGCCAGGGAGGGTAAATCTTTCCCTCCAGTTGAAGCTCCCCTCCCCTCCCCCAGCACAAACAGACAGTAGGGGTGTCAGTCTGAATTGCATTATCTGGCCTCTGTGTATACACTTGGACTGAGGTTGAGATGCAAATAGGTGACAGGTTTATTGAGAGATTCTGGGCAAACATAAAAGGAGGATGCCATGGTAGGGGTCGGCTCCACACCACCTAACCAAGAAGAGGAGTTGGATGAGGCTGTTTTTAAACAACTAACTCAGTCATCCAAAGCCCAGGACTTGTGGGTGATGGGGGACTTCAACTATCCAGGACATCTATTGAGAAAATAACACGTCGAGGCATAGATTATCCAGCAAGTTCTTGGAATGTATTGGGGACAACTTTTTATTCCAGAAAATGGAGAAAACTTCGAGGGGAGAGGCTGTTCTAGATTTGCTTGTGATGAATAAAGAGGAACTGGTTGAGAATTTGAAAGTGCAAGGCGGCTTGGGTGAAAGTGACCATGAAATGATAAAGTTCATGATTCTAAGGAACGGTATAGGAGGGAGAACAGCAAAATAAAGACCATGGATTTCAAGATGGCAGACTTTAGCAAACTCGGGGAGTTAATAAGATCCCATGGGAAGCAAGTCTAAGAGGAGAAACAATTGAAGACTAGACAGGCATCTGTCAGGGTGGTGTGGATGGTGCTTGGTCCTGCCAGCGAGGGCAGGGGACCGGACTTGATGACTTCTCGAGGTTCCTTCCACTCCTATGATTCTATCACAGGTAATTTATATCCCCCAGATGTTAGCCAGGTGGACAGATGCAAACTTGGACCGGCTTCAAGCTCCCAAATTATTCACAAAATCTCAGGAGCGTTTAAAATGGAGAAAGAGGTTTCTATCTCTTTGCTTCTGCAGAGCTTTGTGCAGTCTCCTTGGTAAGACTGCCTGGCAAATGGTATTCCATAGCAAGTGTCTCCGGATGGCTTCCCATCACCAGCTCCATGGGGATGTACTGTATGTAGTTATCCTGGTCCTTCGGATAACTACAGCCGGAGCTGGCACCTTTGCCACAAGACCAAGTAAGGGGCTGTGCTACCAGCCCTGCTCTTGTTCATGAGGGGAAGGAATCTGTGCTAGCCTCGTTGCTTGTTCTGATTAGTTCCCTCTCCCTGACTTCTCAGCTGCACTTGCTGGCGTGGTGGGGAGAGCAGGAAACCAGACATCACCCACTGTGCGCGCACCTGTGCAGAAAGGGAGCAGCAGCTGCTCCCGTGCCCCGCCACCTGCAGCAGTGCTGGGACCCACAAGAAGCGGAACCCCGACCGGGCAGGAAGGGGATGTGGGCACATGCTGCGAGTCACGGCGGCGCCTGTTTGCAAGGCTTTGGGGGTTGCTTTGGGATAAGCGGTTCAATACAAATGCGAGACACGCTGGAGTTAATCTGCAAAGGTCACCATGGCTCAAAGGACTCAGGGAATCAATGAGATCACAAGGCGAGGAAATGAACAAACGGGAGGGGAGGGGAGAAAGCAAACCGGAGAAGGCAAAACCAGTCCAATGACCTTTCCTTTAGACCAGGCATCTGCCCTCCCTTTCAGTCCCTCTGCGATGGGGCATGTAGACCCCACACTAGGCCTGCCGCGGGTTAAAGGTCAATACTGGACCCAGATACTCCACCCCTCCAGTCCCCAAACACCTCCACCGGGAGGAACAAGTTCACAGGAGCTTAGAAGCCCAGGAAAAAGGCTGGTGGGGAGGCTGCAGGAGAGACAAACCCTCACCTGGGAACCAGGCAGAAGGCTGACCCTGAGAGGGGACCACAGCGCGGGTAAGGGCCACAGGTTGGGCCTTCTCCGCCCACGTGGAGAACCAGCAGCTCCTGCAGGGCCTGGCTCTGTGGGGCTCTTTTGTTCCCCTATTGACCATTTGAAATATAGGGGCAAGGGAAGGAAACATCCCACAGTGGCAGCCTCAGACTCTGCAGGGAGGACCCTGCTGGTGTTGCTTCCCTCAGGGCCTTGGGCTTGGACCTAATGGAAAGGGAAGGCCTGGGTCTCCCTAAAATCCTCCCCTTTGAGGGCAAAGGCCCACGTGGGGGCAGAGTGGCATCTCCCCTAACCCAAGAACCAGGCACGTCTGCTGCCCCCCGAGGGACAGCCAAGGGGCTCGTGGTCTGATGTGCTAATGGCTAGGCCACGCCTTGGAGCGCCCTATCATGCTCCCTGCTTGGTCCTGTCCACACATCCAAAAGCCGGTGTTTCACTGTCGGGCTACGCTGGGATGCAGGGAGGAGTTTTGCTCAGGGCTGGCCAGAAGAATCCCAGTTATACCCGAAAGGAGCGTTGCACTGACTGCCAAAGCCCTGACCGGCGGGCCTGGGTCTGATCCCAGCTTCTCTCTCTCGTGTGACAACATCCGCGTTAGTTCAGTTGCTCCTCAGAGGCGCTGCGGAGTTGAATGGCTTTGCACCTGTTTACACCAGAACTGATTTGGTCCCTTTTCTTTACTCGACCGACTTTTCCTGTTGCTGAGGTAAAATGAATGTTTGCATTTTGTATTAGCAACCAGATTCCACTGCAATAAGCCACACGGCGAAGGAGGCGAAGGAGAGATACTGTAGTTCATGGTTTTGTCTGTTTTGCGTGAGTATAGTGACTTGGCATCCTCCAAGGTGAAAGGCGCAAGAAGACACGGGGTTGTTGTTATTATAAACATTCATCCTGATGCCGCGGGCAAGTCCCTGCTGTGAAGCTGTGCGTTAAGGGCCACAGTGAGGCATCCTCCCTTCAGAAAACACCGGGAAGCGTTCAACAAATGGATCCCAGACTGGTTAATGAAACTGCAGGGAGAGAAGTCAAAAGTGCTGACTGAGGAGGTCCAGTGTAGTCAGTGTGATGGCAGATTCTTAGAACTCACAGAATCCTAGGGCTGCAGGAGACCTCAGGAGGCCATTGAGTCCAGCTGCCTGCTCAAGGCAGGACCAACCCCAACTAAATCATCCCAGCCAGGGCTCTGTCAAGCTGGGACTTAATCGCTCGGGATGGAGATTCCACCCCCTCCCTAGGGAACCCATCCCAGTGCCTCACCCCCCTCTTATGGAAATAGTTTTTCCCTAATATCCAACCTAGACCTCCCCCACTGTAACTTGAGACCATTGCTCCTTGTTCTGCCATCTGCCACCACTGAGAGCAGCCTCTCTCCAGCCTCTTTGACCCTCCCTTCAGGAAGTTGAAGGCTGCTACCAAATCCCCCCCTCACTCTTCTCTTCTGCAGACTAAAGAAGCCCAAATCCTTCAGCCTCTCCTTGTAGGTCGTGTGCTCCAGCCCCCTAATCATTTTGGTTGCCTTCTGCTGGACCCTCTCCAATGTGTCCACAACTTCTCTGTAATGGCGTGCGGGGGGGCCCAGAACTGGACACAATACTCCAGATGTGGCCTCACCAGAGCTGAATAAAGGGGAATAATCATTTCTCTGGATCTGCTGGCAACGCTCCTCCTAATGCACCCTAATATGCCCTTAGCCTTCTTGGCTACAAGCGCACCCTGATGACTCATATCCAGCTTCTCATCCACTGTAATCCCCAGGACTTTTTCTAACAAACTGCTGCTTAGCCAGTCAGTCCCCAGCCTGTAGCAATGCCTGGGATTCTTCCGTCCCAAGAGCAGGACTCTGCACTTGTCCTTGTTGAATCTCATCAAATTTCTTTTGGCCCAACCCTCCAATTTGTCTAGGTCACTGTGGACACTGTCCTTGAACAGCATTTCCATTAAGGGCCTGATCTCTTTCCCACCACGACTCCTATACATGGCAGCATTATGGGTTCCATAACTACAACCCTTTTCGTGGCTTAGCTAAATGAGAATCGGGCCTGGGAATTCTCTGGGAAACCCCAGGCAGCACAGAGGCCTCCATGCTTATAGCAGGAGTTGACCAGTTCCTGGCAGAAGAGCCTGTTAATTCAGGAGGAGGCTGCTGCTGTCAAAATTTCAACCCAGAGTGCTGATGGTTAAAGGCAGGGGACTAGTCCTCAGTGGGTGTACATTGGTGAAGCTCTGTTAAATCCAACGGCCCTCCAGAGACTTCTGTGAATTGAGGATTTGGCTTCTTAAGTCTACTGCCTGGGCGGAAGGAGACACTTCAGTAACTCAGACAGCTGCATGCAGGCCAATTTAGCCACTAGTGAAGACAGTCATCGGAAGTGAGTGCTAAGGAAATTGCTGCTGTTCTAGAACATGACCTATGGAGTTACTTACGTTCAGATTTTGGCACTCGCCCACAATTCACTAAGATGGGGCCACCCATTCTCTGTGTTTTCAGAAAATGTTTCTGGACACACCTGCTATCTAAATAACAACCTATCCCAGCATACGGCCCTCAGCGCTTCACCAGTCCCTGCCTGCTTCAGATAGGTAGCCAATGGAGCTTGTGGCTCGTCTGGCCTGCTCTGACTATGGAGATAAGGCTGTGGTAGGAATTTCTCTGCAGCATCTGGGGTTGTGGTTGGTGTGGCGGCACCCCTTCCTCTGAGAACTGAGCCGTGTTTCAGCCAGAGAGGGGACCTTGGCTCTGGAGGAGGTGTGTAAAATACAGATCCTGGCTGAGTCGTATAATTAAAGATCTCATTCCTGACACACACACACCTGGAAGGGACCATTTTAACCTCCCTGGACATTCAATAATGGATTTAAAAGTATCCATCCTTCTACAAAGCAATTTTAGCACCCAATTACGAGGGAGACAGCAGAACTGGAGTTCATTTACAAGTTCAATACTATGAACTTAGGCTTGAATGAAAATCTTAACTGGTTAACACACTACAAAGGCAATTTCCCCACCTTTGCTATTCACATTTCCACACCCACTACTGTGAATGAGGCACTGACTTAATTAGCTGAAGTTAGTCTACACCAGGAATAAATTCCATTCTGTGTTGGAGTTGAGGACATAATTTAAGGAACCCAATTGAGAGGGTGACTTCTTTTGCAGTTATATATACCCGGATTCTGTCATTTCCATTCCAACTCATCCAGTGAAGTGGGTTTTACCCACAAAAGCTCATGACCTAATAAATGCGTTATTTTCTAAGGTATCACAGAACTGCTTGTTGTTTTTACAGCTTTCTGGGCTCTTAGAAGATATTTAGGAGTAAACTAGAGCTAAAGAATAGCACAGATACTGAGAGTTGGGACTCGTGGCTGTAAACAAACTTTATGGGAACACAGGAAACTTGGAAACACCCATGATGAGTGGACACCTGGCTAACTAAAATCATGCTGGACCATGGATGTTGCTGGCCTAGAGAGCTTCAACCTTACAACTGCAGGAGGACGAGAAAATGACTCTGGGGGTATGTCTAGACTGCATCCCTCTGTCGGCAGAGGGATGCAGATTAGGCAGGTCGACATTGCAAATGAGGCAGGGATTTAAATATCCCGCACCTAATGTGCATAAAAAAGGCTGCCGCATTTTGCCGACTCAGCACTTTGTCCACAAAAAGCAGCAGGCTAGAGGGGGATCTGTCCAGAAAGAAAGCCTTTTTCGACAGGTCCTGTAAACCTCCTTGCAGGAGGCGTAAGGGATCTGTCAAAAAAGGCTTTCTTTCTGGACAGATCCCCCCCTAGACTGCTGCTTTTTGTGGACAAAGTGCTGAGTCGGCAAAATGCGGCGGCCATTTTTATTCAAATTAGGCGCGGGATATTTAAATCCCTGCCTCATTTGCAATGTCGACCTGCCTAATCTGCATCCCTCTGCTGAGAGAGGGATGCAGTCTAGACATACCCTGGGATGCTTTTTAGCTGAGACGTACAATAGAAGGGATTATTGTTGTTGTGTTCCTCTTAGAATCCAAAGAGATGACCCAAGACTCCTTTATACTTGCTTATACAGGGCATGTCAAAGCGCCCCTGTGACACACATTGCAACCGCATGCAGTATCATCAGGGCCCATCCATGCAGTGTATAGGTTTACGAACGTTTTATGCCTCACTGCAGGCTACAGATTGCAATTCCATGGGGGGAGGGGCACCAAGAGAAAAATAGTGGGTGTGGTGGATGGGTGAGAACTCTTGTCCCTGAGACTGTACATGGCTCCCAAGACATCCCACCCCCTTTGCACAGACTTGTTAAGGCTGGGTTGTCCAGAGACTGGGAAACAAGAAGTGACTTTTGGTGTCTAGAGGTCCTGGGGGCCCAACCCTTGCTGAAAGGTTGTAGACTTGGGCTTGGTAGACTGATGGGTGAGGCCTGGCGGGCTGAGTAAGCACGTGGCAACTTCTATTGGCCTTCTTGTTTTCTCCGTCAGCTTTTTTGTCCTTAAAATGCTCTGCTGAGAGATGGGGAGAGAGCCACATGCAGGGCTGGGCCGTCAGGCAGCCTTGCTTGCTGGGGATATCCAAGTGTACGTAGGGAGCTATGCAGCCTGCAGACCCCTGGGCAGAAGGGAGTGGGGGATGTGAGACTCCACCCAAGAAAGGTGATGCCAGGAGCCTGAATCCACAAGGGAGCGATCACAGAGGGGAAAATAGCAGAGCAGCTACCCTGAAACCGTGGCAGCTCCATTATCACACGGGACCCTGGCTTTATTACTGTTTGTCTTTCCCTAGTGCCTGTGTGAAGAAAGGAGGCAGCTCCTGCCCTCAAATTGCTTATCATCTTAGTGCAGTTCTGCAGCCAGGTGCTTTGTTACAGTGAAGAGCGGGCTCTCGGATATCAATCTCTTTGGAAACCATGGAAAACTTCCCATCTTCATGAAGTATTTCATGCTCCAGAACTGAGTTACTCTCACCCAAAGGCTAGTGAGTCAGACCTGACAGTTTGTCTGGAAAAAACAACCAAAACCCAATGAGTCAGTTAATATAAAGCTGGAAAAGGCAGCCTTCGAAAGCAGGATTTTCTCTTTAAAACAGGAAAGGTTTGGTGATAGACAAAGATGAGGGAAAAAGCCTCGTTGGATGGAGCTGCAATCTTCTGTTCTTTCCCTCAGAGTGCATGAAAGGGGCTTTGATGGAGAGAGAGAAAACAGAAAACCAAATAGACTTACACAGTTAGGGCACATCTCCACAGCAGGGCTAAAGTTGAATTAAGCTACACAACGTCAGCTATGTCAATTGCATAGCTTACATCGAAATAGCTTAACTCGGCTTTTGGCGCTGTCTACACAACAGAAGTCGAAGGAAGAGCACTCTTCCTTTGACTTCCCTTATTCCTCGTGAAATGAGAGTTCCCAGGAGTTGGAGTAAGGAGTCCTCCAGCTCGACATTATTTGTACAAGAGCGAATTTTTGAGGGGGTCGAGATTTCCCCCAATACACATGCTCCACTTCTCCCTTCCCACTGTCAAAATCCTATGGAATACCAGATAGTCTCTGAGACGTGGACCAAAACCACTAGATTAAAGTCCTTCAGCTACCAAAAATCAAGATGTACACCTAAGCCAGGTATACAGCGGCAACAGCACAGAATCCCTCAACCTGCAAACTTCAACATACGGCCAAGCCAGAGATAATGCTCTCATGCCCAGGAGTGCGAACCTCACTAGAGAACCGAAGGAAGGTGTCATGTTCTACAGCAATCAGATGCCTCAACATGCAACTCCAAAGCCTAGTACAATCCAGCGACATCCACATCAGGAACAGGTCGCTGATCCTATGACTAACAAATAAATCCAGCCCCAAAATATTTCAGACAATAGACCAAGGAGCATGGAAGTTTCAAGCTGCTGGGTTGTTGGATAAAACTGACACCAATTTAAAGCCCCATCACTAAGCAAATTCACAACTGGCCCACATCATGCAGGGTATGTCTACACTGCATTCCTCTTTCGAGAGAGGAACGCAAATGCAGCCGAGTGAAATTGCAAATGAAGCGTGGATTTGAATTTCCTGCACTTCATTCGCATTATCGTGTCCGGCCGCTATTTTGAAATACCTATTTCGAAATAAAAAACGCTGTGTAGACGCGGTTATTTTGAGAACCAATCCTTATTTCGAAATAACTGTTAAACCTCATCTTATGAGGAATAAGGGTTATTTCAAAAGAAGGGTTGGTTCTCAAAATAACCGCGTCTACACAGCGTTTTTTATTTTGAAATAGGGTATTTCGAAATAGCGGCCGGACGCGATTATGCGAATGAAGCATGGAAAATTCAAATCTGTGCTTCATTTGGAACTTTGCTCAGCTGCATTTGCATCCCTCTCTCGAAAGAGGTTGCAGGTGTAGACATACCCTAAGAAGGGCCATGCCACATCCACCCAGACTGGGGGAGAAACCACACTGCAAACCTTTCATGGCAGGAACAAGACCATTCATTTCCACTGCTTCCACAGTTCATTCCTGTGCAAGGAAGTGCAAATCAGTGTAAATATTCCGGGACCAATCACACCGGTTAATCACTGGATTGTTCTGCAGCTATCGTACAATAGTTCCACTCTGCACTCTGCACAGGAGAATAACAACATGCAAAGGGCTTTGTCCATATGTTCCTTTGATTCACCTCTTAACTCCTTTAGGAGAAAACTGTCAGTCACTGTGGTGATGGGATGGAGGTGGGCAGCATGGGCTATAGAAACGGGGCCAGCGCTAGGATGGCAATTAAAGATTTCCCTTCCTTAACTGTCTGAGGTAAAGCAAAAACGACTGAGAGAGGCCTTGCAGGCATTAGCCGGAATGATAGCCTAGATTTCAGGGAGAATCAAATATTTACTATTGAGGGGAAGAAGTAGGGGGAAGGCAGAACCTGATTTTGATCGGACTTGCATCAGGGAGAATCAGGAAGAGTGCCACCGAAGTCAGTGGAGTGATTCGAGAGGGGCCCCAGTACAACTGAGAGCAGAATTTGACTCCCCGCAGCATTGCATGATTGCATGGGGTAGCCCAGAGCTGTCTGCAAGTCTGATCGTGAAAGCTGTCAGCCCGTGGGACCTGAGGGTACATGGTACATATCTGAATCAGGCCCTGAGCTGTAAGCTGAGCAATAGCTGACTTCAGAACCCATGGTATTTTTAGCACAACTGATGGTGATGATACTGACAGCAGAACAATCCAGCTACCGCCAAGTGCAAAATGATTCACACGCTGTAAAAATAACACTGGAGGAAAGAAGCCCTGGATCCCAGGAAAAGAGCCTCTTAAACTTGCTAGAATGGATCTTTTTTTCCCTTTTTTTTTTTTTGTTTTTTTTTTGTTAAGATGCATTTTTTTGTAGAGCGGTCATTTTTGATCAGGTCTGCCAAAGAGTAATGACCGGAGTCATTGGGCTGTTCTAGCTTACGTTGGGGACCAGCGTGGCACACAGCTAGCTGAGGATGGAGGGAGCACATGTGTGTCTCAAACCTCCCTTCTCACCTCCAGCCCAACCTTGAATTGCTTCTGAGCTCCAGCCAACAAGCTAGACTCACTTTCTCCCTCAAGTAAGTCCTGGGGAGGCCAAGAGCTCCAGGTATTTGGTAGGGGAACTCATTGGCTGAAAGAGTTGGCTCAGGATATTTCCAGAAAGCTCCCAGGCACCTTGATATTGTGAGAGAAGGAATGCTGGCCCTGGCACACATCACTGTTTCAAGGAGGTTTTGGAAACGCTCCCTTATTTTAACATTTGCCTAAGCAAGGACGCGTGCCTTTGAATTTTACATAATGTCTCCCAGGTTCATGTAGCTTTGCGCTTTGATTACAAGGCTGGAACTCGAGCAGAATCTTGGAGCTCTCTCTCCCTGATGCCTAAGCTGGCTCTATTTAGCGCTGTACAATAGCACTTGAAAGTACTGCCCAGGGCCCTACCAGGAGACATCTAAGACTCTAAGATGTCTAGACTACATGCCTCCGGTGAGAGAGGC
This sequence comes from Pelodiscus sinensis, assembly GCF_052426305.1. NCBI lineage: Eukaryota > Metazoa > Chordata > Testudines > Trionychidae > Pelodiscus > Pelodiscus sinensis. The sequence goes on from NC_143062.1 coordinate 10,293,398, forward strand.
CATGTAGATTAGGCTACCCGGCATAGGGAAATGAAGCCGCGATTTAAATAATCGCAGCCTTATTTAAATTTAAATGGCTGCCGTGCTCTGCCAACCAGCTGATGATCAGCTGTTTGTCGGCAGATCGGGGCAGTCTAGACGCGCCGCGGTCGACAAGGAAGCCTTTGTCGAATGGCGCAGGTATACCTGGTTTCATGAGGCATACCTGCGCCGGTCGACAAAGGCTTCTTTGTCGACCATGGCGTGTCTAGACTGCCCCGATCTGCCGACAAATAGCTGATCATCAGCTGGTTGGCAGAGCACGGCAGCCATTTAAATTTGAATAAGGCTGCAATTATTTAAATCGCGGCTTCATTTCCCTATGCCTGGTAGCCTAATCTACATGCCTCTCTCTCCAGAGGCATGTAGTCTAGACATACCCGAAGGGTCCAGCCATGCTTATCTCCTCAGTGCACTCAAATTGCTCTCCTACTGTATCTATAAGCCTTGACACTTCGTGGCCAATGACTCCCTCCAGGGAACCACCTTCTATTCCCCTCATACACATCCATAAATTAGCAGCCAGAAATGAATGACCACACCATAACATCTGCTACCATCACATCTGATGCTTCAATGGCTGAAGGTCAAGCCGTACGGGAAATTCATTATCAAAGAGACAGTTCCAAGGGAGAAGCTGGATGTAAAACTTTAGCTAGTTTCTGTAGGGGGGTTTTTGAGTATTTTTTAAGAGATGAAATATTTCAGTTCCCTTATTTTGCTGACGAGGTATTACGTTGGTATGAAAATTTCATGCCAAAGTGGGCTTTAAAAGCAACCTCAAGGAGTTGGTATCTCTTTTAATGAGTAAAATGAAAATGTTGGTTTTCACAGTCCTTACATGAGGATGTTACTCATAGGCTTAAATCATCTACTTTTTTTTCATTTGTAATCATCCCCAATGTACCGTAGCTAGGAATTAATAGCCCTGTATGGGCCCCGGCATGAGAGTCACACTTGGTAGCTCTTTGGAAACTCTAGACTGTCCAGTGCCAGAAGTAACGTGCGAGAGTAAAGAGATGGCAAATCCTTTCTGTGGTGATTATTCCTTATGTAGCAAATGCTCATCCTGGCTCCCCTTGATCAAATGATGGGGCTTTGGCCTGGGGAGTTTTGCAGGGTTGAGGTGGCATTGCTGGGAGATGGTTTTGGTTTTGACACCCCAGGATGCAATGAATGGGGCCTCTCAGCCATCGCAGAACTATTGTTTCAGGGTCTCTGCCACGCCAGGCACCTCTGCTTTGGTGATGCTTGAGTCACGTTTTAGAGCTTTTTGTTTCCTGGCCATGAGGGCTAGGAATTCACCCTGCATTTAAATGAGCGCTGAGATGGAGATTCTGAGGTAATCTCATGAACTGCCGAGCCAGTCGTGTAGGCCCAGGCCTGGCACTCCCTGAGTTACACACCTCAGACATACGCACACCTGCATGTACAACCAAAAGCCCACCCGCAGTCTTGGGGGGTCGTGTCCAGAAGCACAAGTGCTGGCCGGAGGACTCTAGAAGAGCAGGTGGTGGATGTGCAGCGGAGAAGCAGTGCTTTGAAGGGGCAACCACTCCTTCTTTCCAGCCGCCGGCTGCACGGCCGCCCCTGCTTCTCCAGAGACCTCTGGGCCTGTGGTCATGCCGCTCACCACCTCCTGGTAAGCGTGGGCTGGGTGCAGCCCACAGGGATGGTGGCAGGGGAGGGCTCTGGGTGCAGGGGTGGCTGGGAAATGCCCAGAAGTCCCCTTCAGAATTTCCACCTACCTCCCTCCACCTACCTCCTTATCGTCCAATTAAACCTGCCTTTCCTCCCACACCAGCATTCAGAGTTACATTAAAAACTGTTTCTACTATTTTTCATTGCAAATGTGCAGTATTTCAGCTGCATTAAATAGGCTGTGTTGAGCTAGTCTGGGAACCTAACTATCATGTATAACGTTGTGTCTACGCTTCAGGAGGCAGCAGAGTTAATCAGTGCAGGATAAACTTAAAAAACAACAAATGGTCCGGTAGCACTTTATAGACTAACAAAACATATAGATGGTATCACGAGCTTTCGTGGGCACAGCCCACTTCTTCAGATGGCTGTGCTCCGAGTTCCAAACAACCAACTTATAAATGAACTTTCGGAACACAGCCCTTTCATAAATTGGGAACTTCCTGTACTGTAATCCCAGACGAGCTGGGGAAAGTGAAATCACAACTTTATGTGCAAGGAAGCAACCACTAGTACCAGCAGAGGTTACTTCCTGGTAGGTTTGCAATGCAGAGTTGCTTCAGCAGCGTATGTCCCGGTGTGGCATGCACTCAGCCACAGGTACTGAGATAATGAGTCAAGTCAAACAGCACTCTGATAAAAGCTGCAGGATGGCAAGAGCCTAGAGTGGACTTCACCCTGTTCTAATAGCCCCTCTGACCTTTAGCAGAGTGAGACATCGCTTATTCAGAAGAAAAACCTGCCGCAGGAATCTAGCTTGTTCATAATATCGCTTGACCTGCACATGACATTATTTCCTCTCCCTTTCAAAAACTTGGTTCTCACATTTTAAATGGCACCGGTTTTACTCTGGGAAGAGTTGACGGATGCCTTAGCCCAAAGCTACTCAACATGTGGCCTGCGGCCCGTTTGTGGCCCGCGGTGCGGTTTGGGTTTACACAGGGCTCAGCACATGGCCTGCAGGTGGGATCCTTTGAACGTGGCTTCCAGAACAGCGAGTCAATCTAATAGTCTTCTGTCGATACGCATTTTAGTAGTTACATTCCTGGACTGTCAGTGCTCATTGAAAGTGTTGTTATATGGGTGGAAAGCTGGTAAATATCACATTTTATTAATATCAGCAGAACTGACTTAAATGGGGCCTGCGTGTTGTGTAGTCTTGCCATAATCTTTGCATTCATGCCTGTCAGTGTGAAAGAAGCTATTTGTATATATTTGCACATATATGTGCATGTATATGCAACCACACTAAAGATGGGACCCTCAGCAGATGCTGTGAGTATCATTGTGGCCCTCAGGGCTTCCAAAGTGGGTAGTCTTCCTTAGTCACATCGTCGACAAGTCTAAGGTTGTACCGGGGTTAAGAAAACAGCCATAAGCTGGCAACTGGGGACTATGTGGTTGCAAAGGTGAATAAATCTCCAGAGTCCTTAGTTCAAATCCTGCTTAAGGTCACCACTTAAAATGAGTTTCAAGGTCTCCTACGAGTTCCTAGTGAAGCTTTTTTAAATAACAAATTAATCAAACTGCTGCGCAACTTTAAACAACTGGCATCTTTGCTCCAGAGCATTCTGGGAGTGGAATAGCAAGGGTATTTCAGGTCAGAATTAAGTTGAATTAGCAGCACGCAGAGGGAGAGGACCCAGAATTTCATAGTGCCCATTAGGTTGCAGTGCTATAGGTATATTGCTGCATATGTCCCCAATATAAACAGTCTTTACTTAGGTTTCCTCAATTGACTCAAACAAAAGAGGAGAAACTAAAATGCTATATATATATATATATATATAAATCTCTCTCTATATATTTTAGAGTGTGTCTGTGAGTCCATCTGTCTGTGAGTCCGATTGTTCAAGAATTTCTCCTAAGTGGTAAGAGCGAGGGCCACCAAATTTGGTATGCAGCTTTCTCTTCGTCTATCTTAAAGCAAGGTCAGGGTTTGGTTGTGCTAGGAAAATGGGAAGTCCCTGGAATGGGACTGTTTTCCATACCATGGAAAGGAAGGGGGCACAGAGGAGGGACGTAATACTCACAGTGGCCACTGGGGGCAGTGAGTCCAGGGGAGAGCTATACTGCAGACTCAGCACTGGGGCAGCTGGGTAAGTAGGCCCTCTGCCCCAAACCCGTCCTCCTCCCTGGCCCTGAGGTGTGGGGGGAGAGAAAGCCTCCCGCCCTGAGCCCCTCTTCACCTCCCAACTCGCACTCCCTTCTATACTCCCAGCCTCCTGCTGTAGCCCTCCACGTCCCCAAGGCCCTCCTGCACACCCTCCCTCCCACTGCCAGCCCTCTACCCTGAAGGACCTGGCCAATGCCGGGTAAGTCTTCTAGTAACCTATATGTTGGTCTTGTCTTTTTAAACTGTTTCAAAATACCGAGACCTCTGAGTGATTGCTGGCTTTTTTTTTTTTTTTTGGCTTATGGAAGCTGCGAATTTGAAAGCCTAAGAAATACACCAATGTAGGAATCCAGAAAAGCAAGGGAGGTGATAGCTCTTGAAAGCAGCACCATTTAAGTCTAAACAAACATCAGATCCACTGACTTCTATGGACCTATCACTGAGATTACAAATTACTGGTAACAGTGAATTGGCTAGGACAGCTTTGGTAGGTACCATTCTCTCACACTGCCTCAATGGACTCAACCTGAAATTTCAGCTGGCTCTTGAAATATTTCAGAACCATTTTCTTACCACCATTTTTTTTTAAATACACAAACAAGACTGTACGCAAAGGCCATGACAACCTCCTATTTCTAATGGGTGACCTAGTAGGCTACATCTACACTGCAACGCTATTTCAGGATACCGGAGTATCCCGAAATAGCTATCCTGCATCTTCACAGCAAGTCCATTATTTCAAAATATAACAGGCTTGCTATTCCAACGTCCCTGTAAACCTCATTCCATGAGGAGTAAAAGATGCTTCGGAATAGCAGGTTATTTCGAAATTTGGTGCGACGTAGACAACACCAAATGACAAAATAAGCTATTCTGAAATAAGTTCGAAATAAGATATGCAATTTATGTAGTTCAAATTGCATATCTTATTTCGAGCCACGGAGCAGTGTAGACTTAGGGTATGTCTACACTACAGCGCTAATTCGAACTAACTTAATTCGAATTAGTTAATTCGAACTAAGCTAATTCAAATTAGCACAGCTAGACTTAAAAACTAGTTCGAATTAGCATTTTGCTAATTCGAACTAGCATGTCCACACAGAGTGGACCCTGAACAGAGGTTAAGGCTGGCAGGAAGCAGTGCCGGCAGGGCATCAGATGAGGACTTAGAGCGTGGAGCTGCTGTCTCAGGCTAGCTGAGGGCTGTGCTTAAAGGGACCCGACCCCCACCCCGGACAGACAGTTCTCAGGGTTCCCCGCTTGCAAAGCAGTCCTGGCTTGGATTGCCTGCAGTACCCAGACTGGGCACATCACAGCACTCGGCCATCAGACCAGCTGCACTTGCCACAGGCTGCCATCTGGGGGGAGCGGGCAATCGGGGGGCTGCAGGAGAACTTCCACCCTGAGAAGCCCGCAGAGCCAGCCCAGTCCTCCCCATCGGGGGCGCATACCCCATTCCTCCCTCACCTCCTTCCACTTACCCTTCCCTAGCCCCCCTTCCTGATGTACAAAATAAAGGACACGTGTGTTCAAAAATAGAATCTCTCTTTATTGAACAAAACTGGGGGAGACTGAGAAAAAGAGGTGGGAGGGGGGAAGAGAGAGGCTGGGAGAGGGGAGGGTTAGGGTAACAGAAAGTACTTCTTCACAAAGCAAAGAGTCAACCTGTGGAACTCCTTGCTGCAGGAGGCTGTGAAGGCTAGAACTAGAACAGAGTTTAAAGAGAAGTTAGATCAAGTCAGGAGGTTGGGTCCATGGAGTGGTATTAGCCAGGGGGTAGAAATGGTGTCCCTGCCCAAAGTTTGTGGAAGGCTGGAGATGGATGGCACGAGACAAATGGCTTGGTCACTGTCTTTGGTCCATCTCCTCCAGGGTACCTAGGGCTGGCTGCTGTCGGCAGTCAGGCTACTGGACTAGATGGACCTTTGGTCTGACCCAGTATGGCCATTCTAAGCTCAGGGCTCAGGGTCGGGAGTCTCAGTGGACCACCTTGATTTTCATGCAAACCTGCTCCTGAGTGGCCAGGCTGGCAGCTATTCTGCCCTAGACGGCCACTTTCCTGTGCCTAGTGCGGAGTTCATGGACGAGGTCCACGATGTCTGCACTAGACCAGGCGGGTGCCCACCTCTTGCGGTCCTGGCCAGGCTCCCGAGAGCCGCCAGCCTGGTCCCAGGAAGAGGCGGAGGGCTGGGGGGCATCGGGTGGCTGGCTCATGGCGTGCCAGGTGCAGGGTCTGCTGGCAGGCTTGCACCTGACACGGGCACCGTAGCCAGCCTGTGCCCCTTTAAGGGCTCTGGGGCTGGGAGGGGGGCTACACAGCCCTTAGTTCGAACTAGTTAATTCGAACTAGGCGTTAGTCCTCGTAGAATGAGGTTTACCTAGTTCGAACTAAGCGCTCCGCTAGTTCGAATTAAGTTCGAACTAGCAGAGCACTAGTGTAGCGCCTATGAAAGTTAATTCGAACTAACATCCATTAGTTCAAATTAACTTTGTAGTGTAGACATACCCATAGAGAGACTGGACTGGGTAAAATAAAATTTTGGATCCTGATTCTCCTGCCATTGACATCAGTTTAAATCAGGAGTAACTTTCTGAAGTCAATACAGACTTAACTACACAGTTGTAGCTGATATCTCCATATTCTAGGGAGGCCTGGTAACACTGCCTGTGTTCTAAAGGATGCCCAACACTTCCCATGAGGTAGAAGAACCTTTTTTAGTTACTCTCACTTTGCAAAGTAGCATTTCCTGTCAGGTGTCTGCCTGCAGCTGAATTTCTTTAGAGAGTGTCAGCCAAAAAGGCTCACTCATTTCTAAGAATTGTCATGTTAATAACTAATCTGAGGACTGTTTCTTTGAAATGCTCGATTGCCTCTGTGGCCAAGATTGGAATTTCGTAGGGTGCAGCTTGGGAGTTAGGGATGTGTCTTTTGCTGTTCCTGTGGCAATCTGTCCACATGTGGTCAAGTTTAGCAGCCTCTGAAAAAATTCTGGCTTTGGGTTATCAGCAAGGTTTACACCTTCAGCTCTGCAGCGGAAACCTCTGCTCTTTCATCTAACACAGTAACTGGTAGCAGTAGTAAACTGTTATCCTCTGTGTTAACCAGTCCCTGGAGTGGGATCAGACAAACTTGGCAAGTTGCTTTCACAGTTCTTTGCTGACAGCAGAAGAATGAGGAGGCATTTGAACCCAGTAGTCCTTTCAAGATTTTGGAGAGAAGCATGCTCTAGTTATTTTGCTTCTGTCCCTCCCGGAGCTATCCGAGCCTCCTCCCTCCACCCCCACCGGCCCTTTTACTCCTATCTGCCTTTCCTTACCCGTCCCTCTCTCCTGCTATTAACCCTTTCTCATCCCAGCTTCTACCTCCTGTGCCTATCCACCCCCCATGCTCTGATACCTGCCATAGAAAAGTTCAGCCTGAGCAGTTAAGATTTGCCTGTAATGTCCTGTATAGCTAAGTTTGGGTGTGTGGTAGGAGGAAAGTGGAAGTTGTGTAGTTGCAGTACATTTAACCTGGAGATGCTGAAACTTCATGATAGCAAATCTGTCGGTTGGTTGCCACATTGTAGCAGGCCAGCTTGATTAATATAGCATGGTGGAAAATGACTGGAAACCTAGATCTGCAAATTCTAGAGCTTCATAACATTCTTTTGATCTCAGTTTAGACGTACTAAGGAATCCAGCAGACACCAGCATGCTTACCTGAGGTTAGTTCATCAGGGTTTAAGTGTTAGAAAAGATCGGCTTTATTGTCCCTGCTGTTACCTTTGGTTTCCTACAGCAGCTCCTGCTATGTTCTCTCACCCCCGTCTCCCTTAGGAGCCTCATTTCTAACTCAGCTGTTGTGCTTCATGTATATGATTGTTTTAGCTCAGGACAGCTCTGTCCACATCCTCCCCACAGTCTTTTCCAGTCACCTCTGTGTGTTGGGTCACTTATTTCCCTAGGAAAGCACAGCTCAGTGTGAGCCTCAGGTACTTTAGGATCCAATCCAGGCCCTTCCCCATGTAGGATCCCAGTTTGGCCTACCAGAGAAACCTAGATCCTCTTGTCTGCGTAACATGCTGGCGGTGAGCGAGCCCCCAGACCTGAGGCCCGCAAGTGATATGTTGTGAACACAGATGTAAATGCAGGCCCTCGTTCTGAGGTATGTCATCTTCCCTGAGCCCGTGTGAGAGGGTGTTTACACCACACAAGGCACAGGTGGCAAATTAGGATAATTAAGCTGATAGGTGCCCCGGAAGAAAAGCCAGGGATTTTGGCATGGGACGGCTACCGTGAACTGGCCAGAGGGCTGATTTCTGAAGACTGAGCTGCCCTTATCCCAGAGGAGAGGAGAGACCCCAGCGTGAGAAGCTGACAGAAGGGGGCATCAGATGGGTGTGGGCTAATCCCCAGAGTGGCCACAAGGAGGCACCACCCGACGGTGAGGGGACCCTATGACACCCAGTTTCATGGACAAGATGGTAGATGGTACAGAGGGAACAACACAGGGCAGTGAGGGAACTTAGTGTCGCCTGTGGCTTTCGCACTGTCTTGAGACAGGACTGGATGGGATGACTCAGCAGTAGTGGCCTCATTCAAAATGCTGGTGTTGGCCGAGAGCTGAAGGCCCCGAAATGTCAGGGCCTATGCCACATAGGCCTACGCCCTCAGCAGCCGCAAAAGGAACAAGGGGAATTCTCCTCAGATAAAGGGAGGTTCTGATGTAAAACAGGAAATGGTACCTTAGTCATCAGAACTACAGCAGTGTTGAGAGAGAACATTAAACCCTGAACAGACAAACAGGCAAAATACTTAGCACATTGGTTTAGAAGCTTGAAGAGTACCAACGAAAGTGTTTCTTTTCCCCACAGTGTCTGCTGTGTGTGAATACAGTGATGACCCATGTCAATTAGGTACTCACTTAGGGTGTGTCTACACAGCAGGGCTTAACTCAAAATAAGCTACAAATAGAGCTGTCAATTGTGTAGCCTATTTCAAAATAGATTATTTTGAATTTGGGAGTGTCTACATAGCACTTATTTCGAAACAGAGCACTCTTCCTCCAACTTCCCTTACACCCCGTACCATGAGGCTTATGGGAGTCGGAGTAAGAAGTCTTCCAGCTTGACTGTATTTTGTCATTATTTCAAAATAGCTGCCTGCTGTGTAGACGCGGACTAAGTTATTTCGAAATAACACGTGATTTTGAAATAATGTTGCTGTATATATGCACCCTAAAAGGTCTCTCATTTGACAGCCTGTGCTCTACCAGTGGCCATGAGTCATTATGATCTGATTCACTGTGGGATGTCTGAAAGGATGTAGGATGGCTGATTCGCTAAAAGGATGGCTCACTGCTGTGCTGCAAGTCTTTGTGAGGTGTAAAGTCCAATGGTTTAATCGGTGTCCTTTCACAGGGAGAGCCAGAGCCAGAAATCCAAGGGACATTTTCAGAGATACATTTCTGCTCTCTCACGCTGACAGTTCTTGTTGGGATAGGTGCAAGACAAAAGATGGTATCCATCGTCTTTGTGTCTAACTATTCCCTACCACCCCCACCTTCAGAGAACAACTTCAGCAGAGATCTTTGTTTCATTTTGATTACCTTTTTCCTGTCAGCGAAACAAGGACTGTGCCCATCCCCACTGTTCCCCGTGTGCTCTACTTGAAAACCTGGCTTTCAAACCACGGCCAATGCCACCCCAAAACCACCAATTTTAGTTGTCAAGCTCAGAATGCTGATCTGTCCCCGTCTGAATGGGTGAGGGTATGTCTACACTTGCAGCCTAATGCGAACTAGGGCTGCAAATGTCGGCATTCAGAATTGCAAATCAAGCCCGGGATTTAAATATCCCCCGCTTGATTTGCATCTTCCCGGCCGGGCACCATTTTTTTGAAATTTACAAGCCCGAAGTAACTGCCTGCGTCTACACGCGGCAGTGAAACGGGCGTTCGAAATAAAGCCCTAGTACGAACTACCTGTTAAACCTCATTGCAGGAGGAATAACAGGTAGTTCGAACTAGGGCTTTATTTCAAATGACTGTTTTGCTGCCGCGTGTAGACGCGGGCAGTTACTTAGGGTTTGTAAATTTCAAAAATGGTGCCCGGCCGGGAAGATGCAAATCAAGCGGGATATTTAAATCCCGGGCTTGATTTGCAATTATGAATTCCTACATTTGCAGTCCTAATTCAAATTAGGCTGCAAGTGTAGACATACCCTGAGACTTAAAAAAAAAAAAAAAGCAAAACATGGAGTGAGATTTGAAGGGTCTCATTGAACCAGAGCAAACTTCTGCATTCTAAGAGCAAGATGCCTTTTTAAAAGGCCTTTAAAATTAGCGGGAAAGATTGTCACCTTTATCTTCAGTGAGGAGTATCTTACTCAGTGATTTCAACATGGTATAGAGTACTACACAGGCAGTACTATGCAGTGTAGAGTACTACACAGTACTACACAAGCAGAATCAGGCCCACAAATAATGGAGGTGGAAGTGGGTGTAGTATGGAATGTGCAAACTCAAAATCCAGGGGTAGTTTTGATCCTATTTTACTTGACTCCACAACATTTGGGGATGGGTGTGGCTAAGCACACCTGATTTTTGGATCAGTTCCATTTTCCTAGTAATCTGAAAAGTGAGTCTCTTCTCCGAGTGAGCTGGTTCTAGGAGTGTTGTAGCTTGTAGTGCTGGTGAACACCTTCGCCAAGAGGTGAGGCATCTGTGTGGTGCTTAGTCTCTGACGTCAGTGAGTTACAAAATCTTATTCATAAAGAAGTCAGTAACACAGCACGGTAGTAAATGTATTGTCTTGTCTTGGACAAATTCCATGGAATGTCAGTCTAGATATAACACATTTCCCTGGCACCTTGGTTGTGGAAACACAGTAAGTTCCCTTTGAAGTCAAACATTGACGTTTCGGTGGCCAACTTTTCCTTGCTATCTCTCTGTAAAGGCACAGCTGGGCTCTGCGTTCTGCCTGCCTCTTCTGTGCCACATGTTGTCATGTCTGCTTGGAGCTCAACATTCATAGGCTGTTTCATACCAAACCAGGAAGGGGAGTTGCTTGCAGACGTGTGCGGGAAAGACAGCTTCAGACTGCTGCTCATCGGAAAGAGTCAGCGCCATTCTGTGAATACAGGGACTTCCGCAAACACCAAAGGAAAAAAGCTGGGCCCTCTATGTCCTCGTGAGGAAATTAAAGAATTCACATTTGGGCTGAGTGTGCCTCAAAACGCTCTTTTGACTTGAACCAGATTATTCCGCATCCAGGTTACAGAATCGGGCTTGAGCCACTTACCTGGGTTAAATCTGACTCAATTTTACAGATTTGTGGCAAAAGCACTCAAACTGTACTCAAGTGCGTCCCTATTCAGCAAACCACACGCATAATTGCTCTGCCAAATTAGCCTCTATGGTGCAGGTGCTCTGCCGGTATTGGAGCTTTCTGTGAAATGAATTCTACAGCCTGGAGAATTAACACGTTTCCTACAGGCACAGAAAATGTTCCCAATACCCCTGCCAAGATGGTGCAAATCAGGAGGGCCTCTGATTAGCTGACTAGGGCTGCACCAGGGTAAGTGAGAGGAGAGCGTGGCCCAGTGTTCATCACTCTTTGATTCCTTTACAGATTGAATCTCTCTAGTCCGACACCCTCGGGACCTGACTGGTGCCCGTTCAGAGACTCTGCTGATCCGCGGGAGGGAGGTCACTATTGTGTAGCACTATTACCAACACTTGCGCTGCTTTCCGGGCTCTTAGAAGACATTTAGGGGTAAATTCGAGCTAAATAACAGCACAGAACTCTGAGAGCCAGGACTGGTGGCTGTAAACCAACTTTATGGGACCACGGGAAACTTGACCATATCCATGATATGTGGACATATGGCTAACTCAAATCATTCCAGATGAGGGATGGTTCATTCCACACCAGAGAGTTCTGGACTAGAGAGATTCAACCTTAGTTGGGATTGGTCCTCCCTTGGGCAGGGGGCTGGACTTGATGACCTCCTGAGGTCTCTTCCAGCTCTGTGATTCTATGAACCTGCAGGACTGTGGAAGTGATGGACTAGAAAGAACCTCAGGAGGTGGTCTTGTCTACCTCTTCCCCTTCTGTCCCCAGCCTCCTGACACAATTAATGACACCTAGTCCGTCCCTGGCTGATGTTCAGATACAGGCCAGTTGTATGCTCCCCATTAGAGCTCTGCTCAGCATGCTGGAAGGACAGCCCAACACAGACACAGAGCAGAGCATCAAAGAGGGGAAGGATTGTAGATGTCATGGGCCAGCTTCTCAAAAATTGCCCAGCTGTTCCCACTGTGCCATTTACAACCAGATCTGTAGACGGGCTGTGGTGTTCTTTGACTGAAACATGAAAATACAGATCATCACTGCAACCACTGTGGAATGTTTGTGACAAATCTTGCACGAAGAGGGTCAAGTGATGTGTCTATGAAAAACTTTGCTGGTGATGATTTTGCCATTCATATGCATGCATCAGTTTTGTATGGGAAGTGCTGAGGTTTGGCTAGGAATGGATTCTGAGGAGCACCAGTGAGGCATTTGGCCAGCCCATTGCAAAAGGACTATTCCCGTGGAGTAGAAGTACTTGACTGACAACGAGCCTTGGGAGGTGCCAATCCACCTCTGATTAGCCTTCATGTGAACGTTGCAACTAGCATGGGGGTAATGGCGTCCATCAGCCCATGTGATTCCGAACACCATCTTGTTGCTCTACTTTTCCCCAGCAAGATCCATGGGATTCCCTCCACATGGCAGAAGATATAAAAGGCCCAGGAAACCCCTCCATTTTGTCTTCAGTCTCGCTCCTTAGCTCTGGCGGATCTTTGCCACAGCCTGAAGCTCTAAGCTAAGGACTGAACGACCCATCCAAGTTGCGGATGTGCTCCAGAGACTTGGGTTAAGCCAGCAGTTAGTCCCCCCGCCCAAAGCAGGACCAATCCCAACTAAATCAACCCAGCCAGGGCTTTGCCAAGCCGGGATTTAAAAACCTCTAGGGATGGAGATTCCACCCCCTCCCTAGGGAACCCATCCCAGTGCATCCCCACCCTTCTATGAAATAGGTTTTCCTAATATCCAACCTGCTACAAGCCTGAACCAAGATCTTTGCAATCGTGGGTATTTGATTCCTTTTCCAATTCTAGCTCTCACCCTTTCTTTCTTTTTATGAATAAACATTTAGATTAGCAATACTAAAGGACTGGCCCAGCGTGATTTTGGGGTAAGAGCTGAGTTAAGTTTTGACCTAGGCATGAGGCTGGCCCTTTTGGATCGGAAGAACCATTTATTTGAAGGGCCTGGTTTTCATTACCATTCATCTGTTCAAAGATTGCTCCTGGTGGCGAAGCAGGGGAACTGGAGTGTCTGAGGGAATTGCTTGTCTGACGTATCAGCCAGTGTGGTGAAAGAGCTGTGCTGTGTGTGACTGGCTTGGTGCCTGATAGATAGCAGAGGACCCCCTGTCTGGGCCTGTGGCAGCCCTGTCTCCAAACAGCTCGCCCTGAGTTGATAAGTGGCCTGGTCTTCCAGAGCACCCTTTGTTACGTGGACTCAGTGCTGGGAGCTCTGGAAGACCAGGCCATTTATTCAGAGGCCTTTGGAGGAGCTGAGCTCCCTTGAACACTTGGCTGCAATTGTGAGCTGTCCTACAAATCCGGCCCTCCAGAATATTATTTTTCCTCTGTTAAAATCTGTGTGTTTGATTATAGCGGCGTGGAATGTAGGCCCAGCTCCTCCGGGTCATGTAGGAAATCAATGGAAGTCGGAGACGTAACTGCCTTCGAGGGGCTGGGCCTCAGACCATAAATACAGAATCCATCCCCTGATCCTTCACCGTGCTCTGACCTGGCTGGGCAGGAGGCTCTGGCCACTTGGGAGGAGCAGAAGGGATCCTTAAAGGGTCAGTGGCAGACCGCAAGCTGTAGCCCACCATGGCCCATCCCCCTTTGTGTATGGGGGGCCTGGCGTATGACAAAAGCACGCGCCAGTGTACGCTATTGTGGAGCCAGACACACACTGTCTAATGGCTCAGGAATCTTGTCCTGTCACTTCATACCTCCCCGCTCTTTACACCATTCTAACCACACTCCCAGCCGCTTTCAAATAGCAGAGTGCCCGGCAAGGCGGGACTATTGACTTTTGCAGCCTGGGCCTCTCTGAATGGAGCTGTCTGACTGTTTGCTTCCTGGTTGGTGTTTGTAGTGGAAACACATAAAATAACTTGCCTGGGTTTTGCTTGGTTCACAAAATCTCAGTGACTTGGTTTATACTGTACTCTGCTATACCCTACCCGGTCAGAGCCTCACAGTTGTCATAGACACTGGTCTCTCTCTCTCAGGCTGTGTTGAGAAAGGCACTAAATGCTAATTCATATAATATCCAAACCCTACAGAGATATGAGGCTTGTCGCTACAGATTCAGAGTCCTGTCCTCAGCGGGTGTAAATCAGCTAAGCCGATGGAGCTCAATAGAGCTACGCTGCTTTACGCCAGTTAAGGGCCTGGCCCTCCATTTTTAATAACAGCCCGAGGCCTTCTACTGCTTTCATTCCATCCCTGGTGCCAACAAATGGTTTGCACAGAGTCTAAATCTTTTCTGGTGCTGCTGTAAATCAGGAGTACGCCGACTGGTGTGAATGGAATTTCACTGACATGGAACCGATGCAGGAGGGAGATCCAGTCCCTGGGTTCGTTGGGCCGGGGATGAATGGGGAGATGCAGCCGATGTGTTTTTGCACCTCCTAATGAATTTGGACTGTACAGCACGACAATCTGTTTTGTTCATTTTTCAGAGCGGCGTACGACTGATCTAAACTGGGGCAGCGTATGTCTGGAAGTTCTCTCTCCATGGAGAACTCGTTAACGTGCTTTTTATGGTGATCCTCCCCCCGGTTAGAAATCCTTCTGGGATTTCTGGGTTTTTTTCTGAGCACAATTAACGTACAGCTCCCTGGGCAAACATTAACCTGCCATTCTAAAAGTGGAAACCCGAGGGGCCTGCCAAGAAGAGCTGGTCAGTGCAGGTCCCATGAATCATGCAACCAGCTTGGCTTGTGATGACAGCTCTCTTACTGACACACAGAAGGGGGGGTGACTCATTTCTCAAGCTGCTACCTTTAGGTTATGGAAACTGTTGTCAGGGCGCGCAGCACTGGGCCAGAAGTAAATGAAGTGGAACGAGGAAGGCTGGATGATTTCACAGCACGGCGGGGCCGTGGGGTAGGAGCAGTGAGCGTGCAGTGCCTGTTCTAGTTAACGTATCGCTTTTAATATCTACATGTATCCGATCCCCTTGCCTCATAGGAGCTGAGGAGGAAACGAGTTAATTAGGATCAGGAGGGCACGGATTCCAAATTCAATTTCAGCTGAAATTCAATTGCTGCCCGCCGCTGGTGCCAGCTCCCATTTCAAGATGTGGCACTTGTGCTGTTTGCGCGGCAGCAGCAGGCAGGCATTGTGTGCATCCCAGCAGCTCGCTGAGCGGGCTTCATCTAATTAGCATTGAAATCCCTGACACTCTGGGGTAATAAAGCAAGAAATTCATACTAATGAGTAATGGGAGGCGGTGTTCAGGCAGGAAATTTCTCAACTGGAACCACACACACACACACAAATCGCCTAGGGACTAGTGAGGAAAACAAAGGGAGAAATAGAAAGGAATTGGCCAGCTTGGGTGAGGAAGCTGGAGACATGAGTCCTACCTAGTGGGAAAGAGGAACATGCTTTTCATTTTGCTGGCCCTCACCGTGGGGAGGGACCTTCTCAAGCCACCCCTGTCTCTCTCTTGAGATGAACCCAAATCCGGACTCTGAGCACCCCTAAACTTTTGTATGGTCAGAGTAGAGGTAGCCACACCACGTCGGAACACGGTCCAGCCAATCTAGAATCCTGTCTCTGACAACAGACAGAATTAGGTGCTTCCGAGGAAGACTGAAGAAACGCCATTCTAAAACCACCTTCGCTTGGAGGGGAAGGGAAGGAATTTAATTCATGCTGTTTCTAGTTAGCCATTAGTTTATTGTCTCTGAGCATGAGGGTTCACCTTCTTCATGCAGCTCTCCTGTCTAATGTAACTGCGGATATAATTGCTGAAGTGCTAGTCCTGACTGAGTCCTCCCAAATATGGAGAATATCCTGTGGCAAAGAGTTACACAGGTTACTTGTATAAAAAGTATTTCAGCTTTCCCTTTTCTGCCTGTCAATTTCATGAATGTTCTCCCGCCCAGGCATGTGTGTAAGATGATGTAAGTTTACAAATAATGAATAGCAGAACCAGAAAGGATCAGAATTATTTGTGGTAAACCATTTACTGGGTCAGACCGGTTCTTTCCTGAGATGTCTATGAACAAATAATGGCTTCAGCTGCTGTATTCCGAGGCTTTAATGCCAGGAGGGACTGTAAGATAATCTAGTCTCAGCTCCTGCATAACACAGGACATATGAGACTAGCATCTTTCAGAAGACCCTATGGGATTTAGGAGCCCAAATCTTTCCATTTCAGTGACAATTAGGTACTTAACTTCCTTAGATTCCAGCCTTGGTGATTTTCAGGTAGCTGTTTGGTCAAGCTGGATGTATCCACCAAGACTGTGTATCCTTCCCTTTCATCAATAGAAACATGACCACCATATTGGTCATGCAAGTCCAGTGTCTCCCAATAGCTTCCAGAACCAGCTATTTCAGAGGAAAATGCGAGAACCCGACAGCAGACAGTTGTGGAATAATCTGCCGCCCTTGCAAGTCTTATCCTAATGCCTAAGAGTTGCAAATACACCTCAAGTTTTATTTTCTTGCCATTTATTTCAGTGGGACTAGCCATGGAGTAAGGTGCTATTCACCATTGGTATGTCTAGACTGTTGGCTTTTGTCAACAAAACTATATCTGCGTCTACACTACCGCTGCATTCTGTCGACAGTAAATCGACAGAATGTGGCAGTGTTGTCGACAGCGGTAAACTTCATTTTATGAGGAATAACCCCTTTTTCGAAAGTGCTCTTTCGAAAAAAGGCACTGTTGCATGGAAACTGTGCTTTTTCAAAAGAGAGCGTCTAGACTTGACAATACTGATCATAATCTAGAGGCTCTTTTTTGACAGAGGCTTTGTCGACAGTATCTGTCGACAAAGCCTCTGTCAGAAAAGGCGTGCAGTCTAGACATAGTCCGTGAGTCAAAGTATCGGAAGGAGATACTCCTGGCCCACAGGAGAAAGTCACATGAATGGTGTTCAAGATCCTTTGAAGTCCACAGAAACATTCCTACAGACATCAGTGGGCTCTGGATGAGGCCCCCAGCCAATGCAGTAGAAGTAGCTGGCAGCGATGACTTCTCAGAGAGGTCAAGGAAGGTGGAAACCCTTGCAGGCAGTAGGCAACCCGATAACGGAGAGTGGCACGATGCTTTTACAGCCAAAACTTTGCATGGCAGGTTTCCAGACACCCTCATCTCTGCGGGAGATTTTTCAGAAGTGCCTGTGGGATTTAGGAACATGCACTGACAAGCCAACGGGCCTTGTGCTCCAAATCCAGGAGTCACTTTTGGTAAACTGCCCCTCTTAAGTATTAATCCTAATAAAAAACGTACCCTCAAGTTCCCTTCCCTCTCATCAGTCTGCTCCATGAGTAGGGGAGTGTTTTGAAAAGCAAAGAGAGCCAGGAGTTAGTGGAGGCAGGACCACTGAGAAGGCTGTGGCTGTAGGAGAAAGGCACCTCAAGGTCAGGAGGTGCTAGGGAGGGGTCAAAGGGAAAAGTTAGCATGGAGACAAAATGGTGTGCCCTTTGCTCCACTAGTTGGGGGGAGGTGTGAGGGGAAGAAACAGCCCCTGTAACAGCCAAAAAAGGAGTCCCTCTAGCCCTTGGAGGTGTGAACGCCAGAACAATTCCCCCTTAAAGAGAAAAGGGTGACACATGCTGTCTCTGCCCATAGCCGTTTGGCTCTGAGGCAGTCGGTAACTTGACTCAAAGGTCTTGTTTGCACTCGAGGCTGCTCTTGAAACCTTGAGTCACTCTTTACCCAAACTCACCCTCAGACACAGCTGTTTGCTCTGTGGTTATATAATGCCTGGGAAAGTCCTGGAGTGCAAAGAAAGAAGAACCTGACAACATCTTAAAACTGAGCCCTGCTCACAGAACGGGAAGTTACAAGCTCATGTTCAGAAATTGGGTTCCTTGATGAATCACCCCTGATTTCAGCACAACAGCTTTTCAAGCCCTGGCGTAAAAGTTGGTTGAGCCTTTGCAATGGGAGATCTTTGTGGATTTTGAGTCCCCTCCCATTCCCTGTGTTCTAAATTGTCCCCTCTCTAAATCACCCTCCAATGACGGTATGAATAGGTTTTCATTTGCCACCATAGAATCATAGAACCACAGAGCTGGAAAAGACCTCAGGAGGTCATCAAGTCCAGCCCCCTGCCCTAGGCAGGACCAATCCCAACTAAATCAACCCAGCCAGGGCTTTGTCAAGCCGAGACTTAAACACCTCTAGGGATGGAGAGTGGGTGCTGATCATTTCTTTGGGTCAGCTGGTGATTCCAGCTGATTCAACCCAAAGGGCATGGATGATCTTTGGGTGCCTAGCCTCTTAGAATACAGAACTGAGCTGTTACACTGTCAGGTTTCGCTGTTGGTGCTATGGAGATTTTAAAAATCCCCCCGCCCCACCATCAAGCTCAGAAGAAAATTAGCTGAGTATTCACACAGCTAGGAACAGTTACCATTGGAAAGCCCCTACAAAAGCATTAAAAAATCTATTTCAAGCACTGAAGAGACAAATAAGATGGTGTCTAAGCAAACCTCCCTGCCTATGAACCCCTGTGGCTTCAAATGAGGCTCATTTTTCCATTTCAAAAGCTTTTGATTAATAACAGCTCTGCCTTTCTTATTGAACACCTCTCGCTCGTGGATCTCCAAGCACGTCACCGTCTTTCAATCTAGTTACCTTCACAACAGCCCTGCGAAGGAGGGAATCGTATTATTATCCCCTCTTTGCAGATGGGGAACATGGCTAAATGACTTGCCCAAGGCCACACAGGGGGTCTGTGCAGAGCAGCGGGTTGAACATGTGTTCCCCATGGCCCCTACTGCTGCCCTACCTGCTAGAATCACCCCTTTCAAAGGGGACTGCAAATCACATTGCATTGGAAGTTGCAGTCACTGTTACATTATCCAAATGTTTGCAAATCAGCTGAGGTCTGAGACCAGGCATGGAGAGAGGTTGCACCAGAAGGATTCAGCTGAGTGAATAATACGCAGCTGAGAAATGGGAGCATGGAAAGGAAACCTGAGATACAGCTGGCACAGCAGAATAGAAACAGAAGTGATGATAGTTAAATAGAGTTAAAGTTAAATAGAAACAGAACTGATGATCAGGATCCATGTGTGAAATGATACAATATCCTTTGGGCAAAGGAACTGGCCAAAAAAACCCTGCTGCTCTTTGGTCCAACCGAGCAGCAAAAATCCTCTCCTGGCCTAGTGAATTTGCTAATGATCCTTTCCCAGCTAGGTACATTACAATGGAATAAGCAGGGGATTTTTTCCATCATGTGCAGAGACTGGGGTGAGCCCTCTTTAGCGCTTGTCTTTGCCAGGCCAGCTCCTGGTCACTGTCTGTGCCAACTGCACTTGCTTAATTCTGTCCCTTTGGTCCTGGGTTTCCAGTTTCCTCCTTGCACCTCAGAGCCATCTCTTTCAACCTAGATCATCCTGCATGCAGGAGGCAAAAGAGAGGCAGCAGATTTAAAGCAGTAACGTGTAGGCCAATGACTCTGAGAAAATGGAACTGTAGATAATCAGACTGGATCCACATGTACTTCCCAGTTGGGCAATTCACTTTCATCTGGCTGTTAGATTTCAATCAACAGCCCTCAGCTTCACATTCTGTTATTTTCATCTAAGTCTGGAGAATTGAGGGACCTCCCCCAACCCCATGATTTCTGAAAATTGGCTAAGAATATGAAGAACTTGAAGATGCTTTAAAAATGACATGTTACACGCCTTGTTTTGCATACATCTGTTTTGCAATCTGCTGAATCTGTATCTCCTATTTTTTATGACTGTATCATTTTTGTATGCGAAGTCAGAAATATGAAGTGTTAGTATGGTTTGAATTCTAAATGTGCTAATGAGGGCCATACTATAGGAATTTAATGGCTCAGTGCACAAAGCAATGGCTCATGAATGGTTTTATTCTTCCTGCAGTGGGTCCTACCAAGACATGTGACCAGGCCACTGGCTACTGGAATCTATCTTGAATCGAGTACTTTTTCATTGGGACGGGGAGACTGAACAAAGGGTTCCCACCTTGGGGGGAAAGTCTATTTAAGGAATAGAAAGCAATCAGATCTTTGCCTTCAGTTGGCTTTTGAAAGGCTACCCATGAAGAAATTTGGGAACAAAGAATTGTTGTGAAAGGGTGAAGGCAAAGCTGGTGGGCCCAGGTCAGAAAAATATCAACTCTGGCCTGAGATAAGCACATCTGTTTAGGGTAAGAATTTGCATGTAACAAGTTTCTTAATGCATTTGAATTAGCTGGTGTCTTTTGTTTATTTTACCTTAGTAACTCACTTTATCTGTCCGTTTTCACCTGCAAACACTTAAATTCTACTTTTTATACTTAATAAAAACACTTTTATTTATTATCAAGCCCAGTGTAAATAATTGTTCCCTGGGGGGAGCAGGCCCTGTGCATCTCTCTTGCATTGTTAAAGGGGGCAACCATCTTTTTGAGCTATCTCTGTGTAAAACTGTTACGCAAGGTAAGATGGATTTATCTGGCAATTTGGCCCCTTTTGGGGGGTTGGTTTCCTGGGTGCAGCCTTATAGCTGAGTCCTCCCGGTGCTGAACTGGTTCAGCATCTGTGTTGCTCTGCAGGAAGATGGTAACCCCAACTCTATGCCTTGGCTGGGGGAGACCAGAGCTTCTGATCCAGCAGGATGGATATTGGGGAACAAGAAGGCAGGCATCAGTGGCTTGATCAACACATGTGGGCTACATCTTAGACTACAGGCTTCTTTCAGAAGAAGCTTTTTTCGGAAGAGGTTGGAACTTCTTCTGACAGAGAGCGTCCACACTGCAAAAGGGCATCGAAAAAGCGATCTGCTTTTTCAAAAGAGAGCATCCAGACTGCATGGACGCGCTCTCGCATGTAAGCTGTATTGCTATGAATAGAATGGCCACCTGGGCATCTGTGTTTTTTCCTCTTTCCTATTCTTCCGAAAGAACTTCCCTGTCCACACACACCTGTTTGTGAAAGAGCTCTTTCGGAAAAAGGCTTCTTCCTCGTAGAATGAGGATTCCCAATGCCAGAAAAACCCCTCTGTTCTCTTGCTTTTCTTGAGGAAGAATGCGATTGCAGTGTGGACTTTCCTCAAGTTTTTTCAGAAAAACGCTTGTTTTCCAACAAAACTCTATAGTGTAGACATACCCTTGGGGCCAACCCCAAAGGGATTTCTGTGATCCCACTCATCACACCCTACCCCTGCCCTTTAGGAACTTTCTTCCCTCTCTGGTAAGCTGTAGTGAGAAGCCGATGCTTATCGGAACCCTCCAATTTTAAAATCTCCTGGCCTCCTCTCCGCAAAAGTATTGAGGTTCTAAACATTCGCTGATTATTTTAAATGATTTTTTTTAGCCCTGTCCATTTCAGTTCCATGGCATCAGGCAGATGATAATCAACCCTCCTGACTTTGCTGGCAAGGCTATAACCAAAGCCCCCAGCCTCCAAAGGATCTTTCAGGAAATAACCAAGAATGTCTCTTGACTCCGGCTTCAGGGCTAGTGAGTGACGCCTTCGGGTGGCAGCTGGGGTGATGGTGGGAAGTGAAACCTCTCTGTACCAAAACCCTCTCACCTTAGCAGGTAGGAAAAATATTGAGACCCAAGCAAATCCTCTAAAGAGCCCGAGAGTGCCTCCAGAACGGAGCGTTGTAAAGAAAGAGGGGAGTGGGCAATTCTATTGATGAAGCCATGTTTACTTGTAGGTTTATTGGTTGGAAATCACAAGGAGCAAGCAGCTCTCTTGCTGTGCTTTGGGGACCTCCTTTTTCCATGCTCAGCACAAAATGAGGCATGCCAACAGCCCCAGTGCAGGGCAGTGGCGAACCAGGCCCATTCTATGAGTCAGTCTTGAAAAAGCTGGCTGCACAATGAGCAAAGTGAGAGCTCGGTACATTCAGCGGCTTCAACCGCCATGCGTGTGAAAGCCACGTCGGCCCTGCCGCCTGGTGATGTCTGGACTGTCTGTTAGTAGAGCCGTCAGGAGGCAGGGATGTCATTGAAACTGACAGGAGGGCCGTGCATAAGGGAATCGGAATGACTGGTGGCATCTGCTGTGCCACATCAGAGCCTTTCTTCTCCAGGACGTTTCTGTCCTCGTTGATAGGAAGCTTCGAACAAGAGAGAGCGGATGTGTCATCTTACAGCAGGGGCATAGCTGAGGGTGGTATATGACAGGACATCACTGGTAGGGCAATAAAGTGCCCATTTCGCACCTATGGTTGCCCTAACAGGAGAAAGAGGAGAGGAATCTTGTGGGGTACTCACTTTTCTCCGATGGGCCGGTATGGATCCCAGCCTCTCCGGAGCCGATCTATGTGATACAGATGGTGCAAATGTTGCTGTTGAAATCCGTTTTCAATAGGACATTTGTGATTTTGTTTTGTCTTTCAGCATGATGCTCTTTATGGACTATACCTTGCTTCTTTACAATTTTCAAATGTTTCTGTCAAAACAGACATTACAATTTTGAAGGTCTTTGGCGAACAACACCTTTCCACCTCAATGTTTCAGTTTTCAAGGTTTTATGGGTTTTGTTTCTAAATGATACCTCAAAGTTTCTTAAAGTAATTGAAAACGAACAGGATTTGATATTCATTAAACATTTTTCAAAGAAGAAAACATGATTTCCTGATCCTCTCTAAAGAGTTATTAACCAAGGCAAACAGAATGAGGGATAGGAGAATTGAAAGCGCAGCAAGCAATTGCTGGTATGAAAGGTGGCTCATTTCCACTTTTATCAGCTTTTCTTGTCAAGTGCCTTTTCTGCCCTTGCCTTCCCCTTCCTTGTTGTCAGTCTGCCTGTGTGCCTTGTGGACGGTCAGCTGTTTGGGGCTGGGCTGGTTGGGGCTGTCATGGTTGAAAAACATCCTCTACATTGAGAGCACTACTAGAAAAACATAACAAGAGGATGAGAATTATGCATAAAAAGAGATGTCGGTCTGTTCCTAGCGGGATGATTATGCATTTTGTCTGACGCAGACAGAGAGATTCATACAAAGGAACTCCCTTCTAGTGATCCCTCTATTTTTTCTGTGTGTGCACAATAAATTTTGTTATGTGCACTGAGGCGTGTGAAAATGTGCACCATCACTATAAACACGTGCTAGTCACTCTGGGTGCTGTGGGAGCTCTGCTAATCAGCTGGGAGGCAGTTTGGATCTCTCCTGAGTGGCTGCTCAAGCAGCTTACGGGGAACGCTGCTCTCACCTCTCCTGTAGGCTTGCACGCTTGGCTAGGATGTTGGGGGAACTCTGGAAGGTATAACCTATGGGTCTCAGTAACCCTGTCCCCAGCAGCAGTGAAAGCAGAGTGCATGCATCATTGGTTTTTTAGTTTGAACCAAATACACCAAGAGTTTTGGTTGCCCCAAAATGGCATTTTGTAGAAAATTTCCTGTTCATGAAAGAAAACTTCTCTCAGTGCTAGCAGCAGACGCCTGATGTCTCCACCGCATTTCAGAAACTCTGGGTGCTGCTGAATGAGAAGGAGCTAGCCAGGGCCTCGATGCTGTTTTCCAAGAGACCCTGGTGCAGAATGCAGCCATGAAAATGCAAGCGGGACAGATGTGGCATCTCGCAGGGAGCAGGACTAGGAAATGCCACGGCCATTCGCTCCTGGACCAAATGCAAATGCAGCAACGTCAAGGAAAAGTCGCTCACAACAGCTCAGAATTCAGGAAGTTTGCTGGATGTTGTCGAGCGCAGAGTGACTGTTCAAATGAGCCCCACAATGAATGACTGAAATTATTTACACTGTCAATTCTTTGGGTGCGGGGACTATTTCTTCCATATGTTTTTGTACACATGGGAGCAGACAGACATGCCAGGCCACTGGGCGGCTGGAGGCGGGGCTGGCTCTGCACTCCTGGAAGGGGTAAAACCTCAGGAGGAAGGGGCGTGGGGATTTGATAGCAGCCTTTAACTACCCGAAGGGGGATTCTAAAGAAGAAGTAGAGACAGAACGGGGAGCAGTGGTCTCAAGTTGCAGTGGGGAAGGTCTAGATGGGGAATTAGGAAAAACTATTTCCTTAGGAGGGTGGTGAAGCACTGGAATGGGTTCCCGAAGGAAGAGGTAAATCTCCATCCCTCGAGGTATTTAAGTCCTGGCTTGCCAAAGCCCTGGCTGGGATGATTTAGTTGGGATTGGTCCTGCTTTGGGCAGGGGCTGGACTCGATGACCTTCTGAGGTCTTTGCCAGCCCTAGGATTCTGTCTCAGAGATGACTGTGAGAGCAACAACGAACATGTACACTTGCAAAACGGGGAATCTCACACGCAGCAGACACCTTGCAAGTATCGGTCTGCACGTGCCATTTCTCTTACGCACACATATTGTATCCATTTCACCCATCGAGCTCCCCACGTTTGATAGTCTCCTTTGTGGCCATCTGGGGTGCAAGACCAGTCACTGCATTCTGTTCAAGCACTTCCCAATGGCCTGCATTGAAATGAGCAGATAGCTAAACAACCCATGCTAACCAGAAATCAGCATCCACCCTACCCCCCGGACTTCAGAATGTCCAACCCGTTGTGCCAAATTATTCTCTTCTTTCATCATCTCTCCAGTGGGAAGGAAGAGTCCTCTTCATGGGAAAAACACCGAGAGACATTAGCATCCCCAGCTGCTGCCTAAGCCTACACAATAGTCCTCTAAACGTTAAGATATGCAAAAACTGCTTCCAGCCAAGACAATCAGAACACGAATCCTGTCTGTTTGGTCAGCTGGAGGCTTCCTCACAGGTCTCCCTGGCTGCACTGCCGAGTCTAAGGCAACGTGTGAACTTGGGATGATCATTCAGAGCTGGGTCTGGGTGTATAATATTCCAGATTCTGCTGTCTTTGGAGTTAGGGTCATGGCTAAACAAACACCATGGCTGTGTCTTTACTGGCACGATCTTGTGCCAGAGCTATGCAAATGAGGCTCAGCGTGGAATATCGCCGAGCCTCATTTGCATAACTAATGAGCCGCCATATTTGCGGAAGAAGCTCTTGCGCAAGAAAGGGCTGTCTACACTGCCCCGTCTTGCGCAAGAAAAACCCTCTTGCACAAAGCCGTTATGCCTGAAAATAATCAGCATAACGGCTTTGCGCAAGAGCCTCTTCCGCAAAAATGGCGGCTCATTAGTTATGCAAATGAGGCTCAGCAATATTCCATGCTGAGCCTCATTTGCATAGCTCTGGCACAAGATTGCGCCAGTATAGACAGAGCCCAGGATGAAACCTGGGATCAGCATCTGAATTTTGCCCTCCACCTTGGGCATGTAGATGCCAATCGGTTTTGTTTTTCACAAACCTCTCAGTAAGGGGAGGTTTTTCTGGATGTAACAGCAGTGCCAAACCAACAAGGGCCAGGCCAAATCCTAACCCTGGGCGGGCCCAGACCGTTGTTTGCAGTGTGACTGCAGTACACGGAGCGGCACCTGAGAGAGTTTGGATCTAGCTAGTTTGGACAACAATAGCAGTGAAGCCATCCCCAGGGCCCGGAACAGGTGTGCCATGCCCAGGCTACGGCCAAACTGCTACCATCATAGAAGCATCTTTAGTCCTTATTCGCACAGATCTCCCACTGAGCTGGGGAAGCTGGATGCTCTTCCACTAGTTTTATGCCCCACGACTATCTCTAAATTACTTTCCTTATTTACAGTGGGGATCGGGATCAGGATCAGGTCTATTTTTCACCTCTTTGTGACAAGCATCATGCACTGGTCTCTTGCTGATCTCTTTCACTCACCTTTCAAACTCACAAGAATCTCCGGTGAGAGACGTTCCCTGCTAACTGTCATCTGATGAAGTGGGATTTGCCCATGAAAGCGCATGAAACTATTTATATATTTTTGTTAGTCTCTAAGGGTATGTCTACACTACCGTCCTATTTCGAAATAGGAGGGTAATGTAGGCATACCGCAATTGCAAATGAAGCCCGGGATTTGAATTTCCCGGGCTTCATTTGCATAAGCGGGGCGCCGCCATTTTTAAATCCCCGCTGGTTCGAACCCCGTGCTGCGCGGCTACACGCGGCACGAACTAGGTAGTTCGAACTAGGCTTCCTAGTTCGAACTACCGTTACTCCTCGTGGAACTCCTCCTAGTTCGAACTACCTAGTTCGTGCCGCGTGTAGCCGCGCGGCACGGCGTTCGAACGAGCGGGGATTTAAAAATGGCGGTGCCCCGCTTATGCAAATGAAGCCCGGGAAATTCAAATCCCGGGCTTCATTTGCAATTGCGGTATGCCTACATTACCCCTCTAGTTCGAACTAGCGGGGTAGTGTAGACATACCCTAAGGTGCTACCGGACCATTGTTGTTTTTTAAGTTATTTTAGCTACAGACTAACCCAACTACCTCTCTGAGGGTATGTCTACACTACCCCGCTAGTTCGAACTAGCGGGGTAGTGTAGACATACCCTGAGACCGTGCTAACTGGACCTGCTTTTATGCCAAAGTGGGGACATCACATAAGTGAAATGATTCCTGATCTCTTTTTCAGGTTTGAGAATGCTCTGAACGACTGGCAATTTTGTGTGACTACCTTTCCCAATTGAGGAAACTCTCTAAGGGCAGGTCTACACTAGGAAATTATTTCAAAATAACCAAATTTGGAATAATAACTCCCGGAATAACAAAACCGAAATAGCGTGTCCTCACTACGGGGGAGTCTCGAAGTTAGTCCAAAGCAGGCTCTGTTATTGTGGATGCACTACCTGAACTTAGAGCCCCAGGAAGCACTGGGGTGTAATTACTCTGAATTACTCTGGGGAGTCGTTATTTCGAAACAGTAGCAGCGGAGTGTTCACACTACCGCTATTTTGAAATAACTATTTCGAAATAAGCATTATTTCCCATGGAAAGCAGGAGTACAGATTTTGAAATAACCAGTCTGTTATTTCGAAGTAACAGACTCGATATTGTAGACGCTCTGCTTGTTATTTTGAAATAACTCCCTAGTGTAGACCAGGGCTGAGTGTTTTCCATTGTAGACTGTTTCTAAATGACCCTGCTATCTCCTGCATGCTGAGTCAGCTGTTTGTCATGTCCTAGAGTGAAGTAGCTGTCACATAATCCTGCCTCAGGGTTATTCTATGTACATCCCCCGTTCAGTGGTTTTGAATTTCCCTAAATTATATTCACATAACTGTAAGTAGGCAAGACAAAATGCCCCCACAAAGATTATGTGAGCTTTGAGCTCTATGATTCAGCCTCAAATGTCATTTCACAACTGAGAAAATGACCTTGATCATGAAAAACCACAGGCCTGGTTTTTTTTGCTTTAGTAAAACTTCTTCCATATCAAGGCATAGGATACCATCTGCATAATACTCGCCCTGCACTGGAAGAGCGTTTGTATCCCAGGCCGGGTCTGTGCGGGAATCACTGTCCAGTGCATACTGTGTAGTGAGGGAGTTAATCCAGTACCCATTCGAGTCAATGAGAGACTTTCCATCTACTTTATGTTTGAGAGAGTTTGTCTGTTGGTTTGTCCGCTTGTTCAAGAACTCCTACACAGTAAGAGCTAGGACCATCACATTTGATATGCAGCTTCCTCTTCTCATAACTTAAAGCAAGGAAAGGGTTTGGCTGTGCCAGGACAATGGGAAGTGCCTGGAATGGGATTGCTTCTCAGAAAACCATACAGAAAAGAGACAGAATCACCAGGCAGGTGAAAGGGGCTGGCTGGGGGCACTTCCTCCCCATCCAGAACTGCCCTACCCCTGAGCCTACCTCCCAGGCACCTTGGGAGGATGGGGTGGGGGCTGGAATCCCCCCTCTCCCCAATTCATATGGGGATGTTGCTGGCTGTTTTCCTTTGTCAGGGAGCGAGGGGAAAGTGCACAGTTTGCTGCATTCCAAACTGTGGCTGGGGAGCGCAGGGGGCAGGCGAGCTGTGCACTTTGCTCTCACTCCCTGACAGGGGCAGAAAGGGGAAGGGCAAGCAGTCCTGATACAAATCTTGGGGGAGGGGGCTTTGGCCCCCCTACACATACACACATACCCAAGCCCCTGCTCTGAGCCCCAATCTGAGCCTTATGCCCCAATCATGACTCCTTCACCCTCCCCCATGCCTCCAGCCTGGAGCCCCTCCTTGTGGGCCCGAGCAACCCAGATAAGTGTGCTAGTTAACTCTATTGGGAGCTGAATCCTTAGGCCCTCGCTTTGTTTTAATTACTCAGGCAAGATTCTCCTGCACTTAAGGCCAGTCCTGTAACATGGCGCGACTCTGCCCCAGGTGCCTCCTGCTGGACACTCTGGGAATTAGCTTTTCAGCTCTGGAGCGCCCCCTTTCGGCTGGAGTCTCACCCGCTGGTCCCTGTTTTTCCTCCACCTCTGTGTTAGGAGCCACGTCCCTCCCAGACGGCAGCATCCTCCCCTCTGGGTACTGCCCTGTTTCAGTGTCCCCACACTCTGGGGTCCTCCCCCTCTGAGAACCCCCAATCCCCGATGCTCATCTTGTCTCCTTGACCCACTGCCAGGTATCACCTAGCCCTTGCCACAGTCTGAAATGGCCACTCATCATTGGCAAGGGACTCCACAGCTCCACCTCTCTCCCGGGCTGGGTTTTAACCCTTAAAGGGCCAGTGCAGGGCAGACGCTCTGTCACAAGCCCTTGCTCAGGAAAACTTCCATTGTCTCCATCGAGATAGGACCTTAGGAGTTGGCCTCACAGAAGCAAAATTGCAGTAAGCTGTAAGCTAGTGCTCTGAATCCACCGGTGACAAATGACAGGAGAAGCTGCCCCCTCAGTCCATCATACTGTAACCCAGGAGTCACCTGGCATATTCGTAGGTAAAATCAGCAAACTTCTCAAGTGACAACATTGCCAATAACATGGTGAGGTCTAATGATTTGATTGCTCCCTACCTCGCTTGTGAATTAAAGCTTTGGGCGGAGAAGGAATGAAGGGGGAGAAATGTAAAAATAGAGCCATTAATTTGGATAAATCTAGATAAGTCATGTAAGGCTAAAAACCTGCCCTTCGCAGTACATTCAACGTAGTGGGAGGGAAAAAGAAGGGAGTATTTTTAGGCTAGAGGGGCTGGCTTTTTTTATAAGAAAGGGTGAGATTTGTTACTATTATACATGCTGCTTCAGAGAATGAGAAACAATATAAAGACGGAGGCAAAGGGCAGAACCTCTTTTATGGTGGTGCGTGGGCAAGGAGGAATAACGTGCTATAAATACTGGAGCTGACACAACAGAAGGCCCATTTGGACAGGAATAAAGAGCAATAAAAGCCATCAGGTGATTCCTGGGTGCTTTGTGAAGGCTGCCAGGTAGCGAAGAGGAAGCAGATCAGGAAATAAATGTGGCAGATAAGGGTGGCTTGTAGGGAAGCCAGTGTTCATGTGACCATGAATGGGTTTAATGAGTAACTGTATGGAAAAACTAAAGAAGAGGGAACAAACTTCTAGGGGTCACACAAGATTGCTCTATTGTACTGTTAACTTGATAGCTGCCTGGGCAGAGCCAGGGACGGGTCTGCCTGGACCTCCTCATGGACTATGAGCCATGAGCAAAATGGAAGGAGCTTCTAGGATCTTAGATCAAAGAGCAGCTTGATTTGGAATGTGCCCAAGGTTTGAGGGCAGCAGTCAGAATATCTGCCTCTGGGGAAGTTGGCCAAGGGGACCTAAAAGGTCCTCAAGGAATCCTGAGGGGGAATTCTGGAATCAAATGAAATCCATCCCTGCAAAAGCATAGATTCCTAGGGCTGGATGAGACCTCAGGAGTCATCGAGTCCAGCCCCCTGCCCAAAGCAGGACCAGCCCAACTCAATCAACCCAGCCAGGGCTTGGTCAAGCCGGGACTTAAAAACCTCTAGGGATGGAGATTCCACCCCCTCCCTAGGGAACCCATCCCAGTGCTTCACCACCCTCCTAGGAAAATAGTTTTTCCTAATGTCCAACCTAGACCTCCTCCACTGCAAGGTGAGACTACTGCTCCTCATTCTGACACCACTGAGAACAGCCTCTCTCCATCCTCTTCAGGTAGTTAAAATGGAAGCAAAGGGGAGGGCAAATTGGATTTTTCAGGTGTTTAGGCAGGAGCTGGGAAGAGGAATGAGTGCTTTGCCTGAGTAAGTACTGCAGGACTAGGATATAGGTATTAAGGGCTCGATTCATTGATTTACACCACTTGAGACCCTCCCGTGAAGCCCATTTGCACCAGATGATGTTTTGGCCCTAGGATACTATTTTTGAATGTTTTTCTGTCAGTTTCCTTAAAGATTGATGGGAGCAGCACATGGCCATACAAGTAACGCTTGCCAACATGGAAAAAAAGCACAGCCCCTTTAAATGTTGCTCTGCTCGCCAGCTGCTCCCTCCGCCCCAGCCATGTGTACGCCGAGCCAGGAAAAAAAATGGCAGCCAGCCCAGCGCTGCGACCCCCCTGAAGACCGCCGCGACCTCGACCCATGGGTTGCGCACCACTGCCCTACAGTATATCAGAGCTGGAATGCTTCGATTTCCATTTGTGCAACTGGGCATGCAAAAATGCACACTTATAATTTGCTCACACAGTACGTAAGAGCCCGTGGCTGCTGGGTCAATCAGCTGCACAGTTACCATGAATATACATGTAACCATGAGGACTTTATGGGTAACGCCAACAGGCAAAACCGAACCTTGGACAGCGCCAAATGACAAAATAAGCTATTTCGAAATAGCATCAAAGTAAGATATGCTATTTGCGTCGCTCAGACTACGTATCTCATTTGGAGTTATGGTGTAGTGTAGACACACCCTAAGTGGTCTAAGTGCCACTAGATGGAACCATGGCTAGATGGGTGACATACGCCCACAACTGATGCATACAAATATACGTAATAATCTTGGCCTGGATACCTACTACGTGGTAGTTTCTCAGAAAAATAAATATGAACGTATTATTCATTATTCCAGGTGATCCATAGGCTCTGGTTCTTCATGAAGATACTAAGCACATGCTTTGGTACTTTGCTGAACTCAGTGGGAGAGTTGTTTAATCGTTGGCGTGTGCTTGTTGAGGCCTCTGTGATTTCGCAAGTAGTGTAAATCATGGCTTAGGTGCAAGATGTGGACTGCATAAACAGGATCCTTTAGTTGAGAGCTGCCCTCCATAAGTAGAAGATCGTTTCTATTTAAAGCCAAGGAAGGAAGGAAGAGGACAGTTACAAGTAAGTGCATTTGGGTACCTCCGGCTGCTGGGGGCCAGCTTACTCAGACAAAGTGTTGATGCCAGACATCATTCATTGTGGAGCGTGTAAATGTGTTTCAATTGCTTTGGGCTGCCCTTAATGAATGATTGTCCTAGAACACTGTGTCCATGAGAAAGAGAGGACTTATTTATGGAGAAGCAGTGAAGTGTGGCAGTGGCTTCTGCAGTGCGTACTGGGAGAAATAAAAACATTGACTCATTTTCAATGTACCCTTGTGCTGTACTGTGTGGCTATTTACAGACTGGTGGCTGAAAGCTGATTTTGTAAACAGGCCTCTATTTTAAGGACTGGAAATCAACAGTGATTGTTAGTGGATTGTGTCCTGGGCTCTTAGCACATTTATTATCTGGCTTTCAATTTTCTTACTCAGTTCAGATTGGGTCATTGAGTCTTTTAATCAGTTCAGTAATTATCCCCTAATTGTAATACATCTCATCCAATTAAAATGCCTTACAAACATTCACTTATCCTTGTGAATCCCCAGAGAGAGTCCACTCTAGGCGGGAGAGGCACAGAAGTCCAGAGAGGTTGGGGCCAGTGTTTCGAAATGCAAATGCTTACAGTTAAGCAGCACAGGTGAAATTTCCCAGTGCAGGTAAGTGTTTTAGAAGCCTAAGGGGCTATTTCACTCTACTGTTGTGTGACTTCTAAAGAACACAAACCTGTGGCCCATTAATTGGTCTGGGTTGTGCATACCCACAGAGTCGGAAAGTTCCCTCACACAGTTTCACGAGGCTGAGTTCACACAGGAGGATCTACACAGACCAACCGACGTGCAACACACCAGGACCCTTTAGAAATACCCCCTCCCCCATGCCAGAGTGCATTACCCCATGGTGTGGAGAAGGCTGAAGTCCTGAGGGAAGTGGACTCAGACAGCTTCGACACCTTGGCCTCAGTTGAGACCACTGGAAGCAAGATGCTCAAAGACCTTTTGTGGAGCTGGACTTGAGGCACGCTTTGAAAAATGGCCCCCAAATCCATCTTCAGGCATGTCCATTAATACTCGGACTAAAAAAGCGCATGAGCTTACCTTTAAACATGCAAGTAACCTTGTCCTTATTGAACAAAGCATACACCTAGGGTGTGTCTAGACTACAGGGTTTTGTTGACAAAAGTCCACTTTTGTCGACAAAACTATACCTGCCTCTACACTGCCGCTTTCTGTCGACATAACGTCGACAGAACTGAGCAGTGTTGTCGACAGCTGTAAACCTCATTCTACGAGGAATAACACCTTTTGTCAACAGAGTTCTGTTGACAGAAGGCATTATTGCATCTACACTGTCCTTTGCGTCTACAATCTCATGTCGACAAAGCGTCTTGCTTTGTCGACAGAACTGGATGTCGTCTAGATGTTCTTTGTTGACAGAAGCTTTGTCGACAGTATCTGTTGACAAAAATTCTGTCGACAAAAGCCTGTAGCCTAGACGTACCCCTCAAGTGTAGCACACATGGGCTCTGTTTGAATGAAGTTGGGTCTAAACAGGTCTCAGGTTCCTGATGCTTCTAGACTGCCTGCCCATAGCAGAGCTGTGGGAGATGGACTATAAAGCCTGGGAGATGAAGTGCTGCCAGCTGAAGACCCTGATATCAGCATCCTTCCTGATATCTGATTGGTCCACGTACACTGTTTAAGCATAGGGAAAGTTCCAGGAAGCACGCTGTGCAATTTAGCAGACCTGGGCTTGTTGCTACAACAGGTCCTGCGCCTGTTCCCTAAATTAATTCCAGCTCTGTCCTTCTGTTCCCATGTTTTTGGTTTGACTCCCGGTTTCTAACTCTTGCCTTGATGCCCTAGTCCTGCTCCAACCACTAGGCTTGACTCCTAGTCGTGACCAGAAGGCTAGCCCGCGCCCTTCCCGGCTGTGATGAATGTGCGATTCATGTGAGCCATCTCATTACTCATCTAGCTGAATTAGGACTGATCTGTCTGATTCTAACAAGGGTGGGGCACCTAGCAGTTTTGTTGCTGGACAGATTTCTTCTTGCTGTTTGGTGGAGCGAAGAGAGGAGGCTCCCAGCTTTTTGTAGTCCTGTTAAGAAAGAAAGAAATGACACACTCGGATCAAGGAAAGGGTCTCTGTGGTGGGGTGACTGCCCCACACTGGCCCCTTGGTTAAAGAAGACTAGAGGGAGCCTGCACAGTGCCCTGGCCAATCAGTGGGAAGCTTTTAAGAAGCCAACCAGAGGGCAGCTTGCTGGGGCACCTCAACCATCATCTGTAGTGACGGGCGATGAGACAAGAGCTCTGCCTCCATACCCATTTGATGAAGGCAATGAAAAGACTCATGTTGATTCCAGTCTCCAGTGGCCTTTTGGATAGTCCCTTCCCACCGAGGCTATCCAACATGCTACCATTCTTAAGGCTGCCAGATACAATGTAGTCCATCCCGCCCCGTGTCTGTAACACGGGCCAGCAGCCGTGCCTGCCCAGTGGTCCAGCAGTCAATGAGCACTGTGGGACCACTGCAGAACCATCTGCTTGGCTAAGGGAAAGGACAAGTGTGGGTGAGAGTAAGTAGGAGAAAAGGACAGACCTAGTTGCAAACAAAATAAAATAAAGCCTCGTTAGGAGTCTGATGCTTAACTGAATGATCTAGACAAATTGGAGGGTTGGACCAAAGGAAATCTGATGCGGTTCAACAAGGACAAGTGCAGAGTCCTACATTTGGGATGGAAGAATCCCAAGCATTGTTACAGGCTGGGGACCAACTGGCTAAGCAGCAGTTTGGCAGAAAAGGACCTGGGGATTACAGTGGGTGAGAAGCTGCGTATGAGTCAACAGGGCGCCCTTGTAGCCAAGAAGGCTAATGGCATATTAGGGTGCATTAGAAGGAGCATTGCCAGCAGATCTAGAGAAGAGATTATTCCCCTTTATTCACACTGGTGAGGCCACATCTAGAGTATGGTGTCCAGTTCTGGGCCCCCCAGTACAGAAAGGATGTGGACACATTGAAAGTGATCCAGCGAAGGGCAAGAAAAATGATGAGGGGCCTGGAGCACGTGACCTACGAGGAGAAGCTGAGGGATCTGGGCTTGTTTACACCCCAGAAGAGAAGAGTGAGGGGGGATTTAAGAGCAGCCTTCAACTTCCTAAAGGGAGGTTCCAAAGAGGATGGAGAGAGGCTGTTCTCAGTGGTGACGGATGGCAGAACAAGGAGCAATGGTCTCAAGCGGCAGTGGGGGAGGGATAGATCTAGGTTGGATATTAGGAAAAATCTATTTCCCTAGGCGGGTGGGGAAGCACTGGGACGGGTTCCCTAGGGAGGGGGTGGAATCTCCATCCCTGGCTTGACAAAGCCCTGGCTGGGATGATTGAGTTGGGGTTGGTCCTGTTTTGGGCAGGGGGCTGGACTTGATGCCTCCTGAGGTCTCTTCCAGCCCTAGTAGTCTATGAAATCTTGATCTCCAGCAATTTTTCATTTATAGTCTGTTCCCAGAGACTTCAGCTGCCATAGTTGAAGGATCCACTGTTCATGGTGTTCAAAATCTTTGGCTTCTTCTGCCCCATAAGTGATAGATAACAAGTATGTCTTTCTGCCCCCCCCCCCCCCATATTGTTCAAAGTCCACTGTAACTGCCTCAAACACCAGCATGAATTTCTGGGGCACATGCTCTGCCCACTTGTGTGCTTCTTATTAGCTTGATGGCCTTGATTACCTTATGTCTGTTTCTAGAGTGGCAAGTTTTTCCGCAAAATCATCTGCTTTTGCGGAAAAACTTGCCAGCTATCTACACTGGCCGCTTGAATTTCCACAAAAGCGCTGACGATCTCATGTAAGATTGTCAGTGTTTTTGCGGAAATACTATGCTGCTCCCGTTCAGGCAAAAGTCTTTTTCCGAAAAACTTTTGCGCAAAAGGGCCAGTGTAGACAGCAGAGATTTGTTTTCCGCAAAAAAGCCCCGATCGCGAAAATGGTGATTGGGGCTTTTTTACGGAAAAGTGTGTCTAGATTGGCCACGGACGCTTTTCCGCAAAAAGTGCTTTTGCGGAAAAGTGTCGTGCCAATCTAGACGCGCTTTTTCGAAAATGCTTTTAATGGAAAACTTTTCCGTTAAAAACATTTCCGGAAAATCGTGCCAGTGTAGACGTAGCCTTCATGTAAGGTACCTTGATTACCTTTCATTGTCCTCTCCCTCTAGTCAAGCCAGTCAGACAAGGAAATCCACATTCCTTTGTCAAAGGCAGGCTGGGTTTGTGAACTGCTTCTCAAATATGTTTAAAGAATGTATTTCCGGGACTCTTTGCACACCATCTGTACATACATCTCACACCATCACTTTAGCATCACCTAGGTCTGTCTGTTCTTTGTTAGTAAACTTACTCTGGTTTTATTACAAAACCTTCTCAGTGCAGTGAAACAGGCTTCAGCTAACCCCACATGTTGGAGACAGTGACTTAAATTTGTGTGAGTGCCACACAGAGAGTGGACTCTACAGTGGGACGCCCTTGGGGAACTCAGGAACTGGGATTCGCTCACAGTGACTTGCAAGGCAAAGTTTATGCGGAAAGAGTCGTGAGGAATTGGCTGGGGAGTTTGTCTGGAAGGCTTGAGACATTTAAGAGCGTGATCTCGATTCTCGATTTGCTGCGTGGTACTCTACTCATTACTGTGGGATCCACGCTGTGCCAAGTGCCCAAATAGCCTCTGACTATGCTATTTGTCATGTTTGCTAACGCTTTCAAGTCTCTTCCTTTTTTTAAAGGTTAAAACATCACCGAGTCTCCCAGGCCAAAAGTATCAATTACACATACACACATGCACACTGATAAGCAATTGTAGCCTACTGCTGTTCTGCACTGTTGATGTGATACAGCTAAAGTTCCGCTGAGGACTGAGCTGCTCCATTGTATGGAGGGCCGGCATGACCTATCTTGCCAAGGGCCAGCATATAGATTTTCCTGGAGTTTGTTGAGCCAGTGTGACTACACTTTTAGATACCCATTATCAGGGCTCGACAAACTATACAATCTACTCGCCCGTGGCGAGTAGATTTCAGCCGCGTGCCCCGTTCATTCGCGGTGTGCGCATGCGCAGTCCGGGGCTGGCGAGTGGTTTTCGCCGCCGTTTGTCAAGCCCTGTCCATTATGACAACTGTATGTTAGTGGGTAGTGAGTGTGTTAGGTCTGATGCCAGTTACAGTTGGGGGCAGGGGCCCTCTGCTCGCGTGCACTGAGGGTCTCCCAACGCTTGGGGACCTATCTCCATAATACTCCTTTGCAAGTCCCCACCTAAGTAATCAGAGAGAGATTTGCTTATGAACCCGAATCCTGACCTCTCTGGCCCGACCAGCTCTTCCCGTACTTCCCCTCCCCACCGCTCTTTCAGCGGACCTCGTTTCTGATCTGGAGCGTCCCTTGCCGTTTCAGTTCCTCTCTTGTGGAGACGTTGCATGGTGGGACCATTTTACACAATGGTTTTATAATGCACACATATTTATGAGGGAGCCTGCGCTAAAGCAGCAAGTCCTTTCAACTGCTCCTAGCCGACACCCTGGACCTGGACACTTCAAAGGTGGGTGAATGTTTGACACCAGATCCAGGCCCATACATCTCAATCTTGTCTCTATGCTGCGCCCAGCCAGTTGGGGAAAATCTGAATCTGGGTCTGCTCTCTGCAGCCCGCCCTATCTCCCCAGGGCCTGGTTTGATAAAGTATATAAAGAGGAGTTAGTGGCTCGGGGGTTGGCAATCCTACTTCACGTGCAGGCTAAGTGTGACAGTGTGGTGCAAAACACTCCATAGTTAATACAAAGATTTCTATTGACTGCAGTAGGTTTTGGGTCAAGTCCCTAATGACTAGGGACAAGTGACAGTGTCTGGATTATTCAAGGACTAGCATGAACCTTCACCCAGTAATCCTTATCTGAGGTCTGGCCGTGCTCCAACCATAGGCCACGTAGGAGAGCTGACATTCTGCAGGAAGGCCTGTTATAAACATGAAGCCTGTTTGAAATTTGTCAGGCTCCAGAGCTTTCGGCCGTTTAGATATGGGCTAAAATGAACCTCTGAGCAGTCTTAACTTTGCCCATCACTGTCTTCTCACCCCTCAGACACACTCACCCCTCAAAGTGAGCCCCGTGGAATTTACTCGTTGTGTCTGTCTGGGTCAGAGATTTCAGGCATGCTGCAAGTGGCCTGAGTATTGGAAAATGCACTAAAAAGCGAGCTGTGCTCTTGTGAATGTGCAGCAGAGCTCCATGTGACAGATTTTGCCGCGGCATACACTATCTCTGGGGAGATTATTATATTCAGTGTATGCATCACTATGGCCCAGGGACTGTATGCAAATCCAGGTCGGGAGAATTATCTCAGCTCCTCTAGAAGCCGAAAATGGGAAGCGGGGGCAGAGAATCCCCCAGGTTGTAAACACCCCCAGAGAGGTACCATTCCCATCATAGGGATGTAAAACCCTATTTAATTGGTTAACCGGTTCAACATGATGTTTAACTGATTAACCAATTAAAGGGGGGACACAGGGAGCGGCCCCCCTCCCACTGCAGTCTGGGTCCACAGTGGACATGGGTTAGTGAGGTGGGTTGTTCATTTTTTGGTTTCAGTGGTAGAACTGTTCCATTCGACTGTACATAAAATACACGTGGAAGGCACTTTATGATGCATATTACAAAGGCAATGTACAGGGAATTTTCTCTTTCCAGTGTTGGAAATGGCACAGTCCAAAAAAGAAGATGTGGTATAAATTGGTAGTGATGCCACATGTTTTATATATTTGGAAGTGCCCGTTTTTATCTGGAGAATCACAATGAAAAAAATCCAGTTTGGGATCTTCAAAGTTGCCTCATATCGCTAGGCACTTAAGTCCCCCTCAGTTTCAGTTGGAATTGAGTGCCTAACCCCCTTAGGGTATGTCTACACTACAAAGTTAGTTCGAACTAACGGACGTTAGTTCGAACTAACTTTCATAGGCGCTACACTAGCGCTCTGTTAGTTCGAATTTAATTCGAACTAACGGAGCGCTTAGGTCAAACTAGGTAATCCTCATTCCACGAGGATTAAGCCTAGTTCGAATTTACTAGTTCGAATTAAGGGCTGTGTAGACCCTTAATTTGAACTAGTGGGAGGCTAGCCCTCCCCAGGTTTCCCTGGTGGCCACTCTGGCCAACACCAGGGAAACTCTATGCCCCCCTCCCGGTCCCGGAGCCCTTAAAGGGGCACGGGCTGGTTACGGTGCCCGTGCCAGGTGCAAGCCTGCCAGCACCCAGCCAGCAGACCCTGCACCTGGCACGGATCGAGCCACCCACCCGATGCCCCCCAGCTCACCCCCTCTTCCAGGGACCAGGCTGGTGGCTCCCAGGAGCTTGCCCGGGACCGCAAGAGGCGGGCACCGGCCTGGGCTAGTGCAGACATCGTGGACCTCGTCCACGATCTCCGCACTAGGCACAGGAACGTGGCCGGCTAGGGCAGGAGAGCTGCCAGCCTGGCCACCCAGGAGCAGGAGTGCATGAAAATCAAAGTGGTCCACTAAGACCCCCGACCCTGAGCCCTGAGCTTACAATGGCCGTACTGGGTCAGACCAAAGGTCCATCTAGCCCAGTAGCCTGTCTGCCGACAGCAGCCAACACTAGGGACCCTGGAGGGGATGGACCGAAGACAGTGACCAAGCCATTTGTCTCGTGCCATCCCTCTCCAGCCTGCCACAAACCTTGGGCAGAGACACCACTCCTACCTCCTGGCTAATATCACTCCATGGACCCAACCTCCATGACTTGATCTCACTTCCCTTTAAACTCTGTTCTAGTTCTAGCCTTCACAGCCTCCTGCAGCAAGGAGTTCCACAGGTTGACTCTGTGCTTTCTGAAGAACAACTTTCTGTTACTAGTTTGAAGCCTGTTACCCATTCCTTTCCTTTGGTGTCCTCTAGTCCTTCTTTATGGGAACTAATGAAGAACTTTTCTGTATGCACCCTCTCCACCCAACTCATGCTTTTAGAGACCTCTATCCTGTCCCCCCTCCGTTTCCTCTTTTCTAAGCTGAGAAGTCCCAGTCTCTTTAGCCTCTCTTCATATGGGACCTGTTCCTAACCACTGATCATTTTAGTTGCCCTCCCCTCTCCCAGCCTCTCTCTTCCCCTCTCCCACCTCCTTTTCCCAGTCTCCCCCAGTTTTGTTCAATAAAGACAGATTCCATTTTTGAACACAATTGTCCTTTATTTTGTACATCAAGAAAAGGGGCTAGGGAAGGGTAAGTGGAAGGAGGTGAAGGAGGAATGGGGTACACGCCCCCGATGGGGAGGACTGGGCTGGCTCTGCGGGCTTTTGGGGTGGAACCTCTCCTGCAGCCCCCCGATTGCCTCCTCTCCCCAGATGGCAGCCTGCGGCAAGTGCAGCCGGGCTGATGGCCAAGTGCTGTGATGTGCCCAGTGTGGGCACTCCGGGCACTCCAAGCCAGGACTGCTTTGCAAGCAGGGCACCCCTGAGAACTGTCTGTCTGGGGTGGGGGTCGGGTCCCTTTAAGCGCAGCCCTCGGCTAGCCTGAGACAGCATCTCCACGCTCTAAGTCCTCCTCTGATGCCCTGCCGGCACTGCTTCCGGCCATCCTTAAGCCTGGTTCAGGGTCCACTTAATGTGGACATGCTAGTTTGAATTAGCAAAACGCTAATTCGAACTAGTTTTTTAGTCTAGATCCGTTAGTTCGAATTAGCTTAGTTCGAATTAACTAATTCGAACTAAGTTAGTTTGAATTAACGTTGTAGTGTAGACGTACCCTCTGGCATCTAGCGGGAGGAAATAGCCAAAGGTACCACTGTAAACATTAGGGCAGAGATGGGGAACCTCAGGCCCGGGGGCTGCATGTGGCCCCCGGCTTGTCTGGATCTGGCCCCCAAAGCTCAGGGCCCCCTCTGCATTGGGGGGCCCGTATTGGTGCTCCAGCTCCTCCTCCTCCTCCCCCCGCTGCTCCACCCCGGGGCTGGAGCACACTAAATATGTTAGGCTAGGCCCCCGTTGGCTCTGGTGTGCAAGGGGGATGTGGGGAGTGTCTTTCTCCTTCCCAACTGGGCACCATGCCAGTGAGGTGTTTTGTGTGTGGCTCTCAACTGATTTTTTCTGTGGGTCTATGGGCCCCCGACCCAAAAATGGTTCCCCACCCCTGCATTAGGGGGACGTCTTGTCCTGTCAATGCACGTTCTCTGCGTTCCCATCTAGGAGTCAGAAGACCCCTATTTAGATGCCTACAGCGAGGAGATAGGAGGAAGGAACAGCACCCATTAATGTCTGCCCTGCAGGATGTTCATTGCAGGGATTAGGTTCAGCAGAGCCTAGGAGAGGTGATCCAGAAGAAGGGAACTCCCCCAAAGTCCTTGTCAATACAAGGTGCGGGAAATGTCTGAATGTGTTTAGTGGGAGGTTGTGTTGCTCCTCAGTGAAAGGCAGAAGTCACAGGATGTGACTCTGCTGCAGTTCAAACAAAACATGGGTGGATTCTGTTTGCCATTCAGTAATGGGCCTGCTGTGAAAACAGGCTCTGCAGTTTGCACTGTAATAAAGCTATTGAGCCGTTTCCTATATGCAGATTGCCTTTAATTTGCTCCCCTTTTACTGAGACTGCACCATCATTCACATTTCCGGTAGCGCCCGGCAGAACGCTTCTGCTGTCATCGGGAACGCTAGCAGTCCATGGATTTCCATGTTGTGTGCTCATGAATCACGGCAGTCACAGGCAGAGCTGGGCAAATGATTGGCGGGGGTGTTTTTTTTGGTAGCCATCATGAAAAATCAGGGGCAAACTCTCATTTCAAGTGGGCCTAAAAGGGTCCTATTTTGATTTTGCTCAAGGAAACAAAAACCAAAATAACATTTTGTTTGTTGTGAAATGAATTTTTGTTTCATTTTTCCGGTGCTTTTTCTAGAAACCTATCTACATTTGCTTTGAGATGCCACATCTAAGTGTTTCATTGACAAAATGTTGAAAGGAACCATTTAAGTTTTGGAGAAATGTTCAAGTTTTTTCCAGCTGAAGCTATTCACTGATTTTGCCAAGTGCTTTCCACCCCACCTCCCTTCAATGCAATTTTTGGTACATAAGCTATTTATCCAAACCACTTTGTCCTGTAACTAAGCTGTTGACTTACATTTGCATCTGTAATGGGACATGTGCATATGTGTCCTCCTAAAGGATGGTCTCTGCTTATTGAAGGCAGGCTCCCTTTCTCATAACCCCATGCCAAATAGATTGCAGGGCACAAAGCAAGATGCAAACCGGTAGTCCATCTCCATCAGTGGTGGGGTGGGAACCCTTTTTCTGGTGGTTTGATATGTAGGCCAAAGTTCAGTGTTATTCTCACCCCACGCACCCTCCAAAATGCAGCTTTGCAAGGACATGCTCAAAGTCATCAATTGTTCCCACGGTGAAATTGTGCAGCTGGCAGAACAGCTCTTTGTGCAAAAGATTTGCTACCACTTGGGCTTCTAACCCAAGAAGGTGCAATTCCAAAGTGGTTGCCGCTCTGCTGTGTGCTAAGAGCAGCAAGTCTTCCTTGTTTTCTTTGGATTCCCTCTCTGAGTGGGCCTTGAGGGTTAGCACGCATGTGTATTTACCGGGTGTTTATCTATAAATTGTTAAATAGTGATAGAGATGCAGCTGTGTTAGTCTGGTCTAGCTGAAACAAATGAGAGGACTATGCAGCACTTTAAAGACTTGTTAGTCTTTAAAGTGCTGCATAGTCCTGTCTTTTGTTATAAATTGTTAGTTTAACAGTGTAACCAGATTAGTCTGTAGATGCTAATTCTCTTTAATGTTTTAATTGCCTTAATTATGTATACATCTGCATTCGGTTAACCTGAAGATCAAAGATATAAGAAACTGAAGACAATGTGTATAATATCATCAATTTCCTGCAGCATTGCTAGCTGTGCTATAATGAAGGATCAGTTAATTGCCTTATGTGAAGGAGAATCTAGTTTATCTGTGTATGCATAGGAAATAGCAGATTCGTTTCAAGACAAAGAGCAAGGTTGCCTCTTCTTCTTTGGGTGGGGGTCCTACTGTGACAAGAGGCCTCTCAGCCTGCTTAGGAATTGTAATCCTTTTTTAAAAATCTCTGATCTGTTTAAGCTTTTGTTAGGGGAAGTTCAAGTCATAAGATTGGGGTCCCCAGGTTTCTTCTGGATTATCCCTGCAAATTCTCCTGGAAGAATTTGAACAAACACTACACATGGACTATGTATTGGACTGTAACCTATCAAGTTGATTCTGGAAGGACTTTAATAAATCAGCAGCCCCACCATCTCTGCTATAAAACTGACCTGAGAACTTTGTTTATATCTGTATATATAATAACATTTAACCACAGTAACCCTTTTAGATGTGGTTAATAAGAATTGGCTGCAAGAGTGTATTTGGATAAGATCTGAAGTACTCATTGATCTGGTGGGTAGTGTGTCTGACCCCTTGGGGTTAGTAGAACGTTATATACGGCGAATAAAGTTTAAATAACCCTCACGATACAGGGTTGCTTAAAGGGAACTGTACTTTAACTTCTTGGTAACCAG
The DNA here is from genome assembly GCF_052426305.1 of Pelodiscus sinensis. Taxonomy (NCBI): domain Eukaryota; kingdom Metazoa; phylum Chordata; order Testudines; family Trionychidae; genus Pelodiscus; species Pelodiscus sinensis. The sequence continues at coordinate 10,336,234 of NC_143062.1, forward strand.
TGAGGTATTACAGAAGCTGTTTTGTTACTGGCTTGGTGAATTTAATCATCAGAATAAAGCACCCGTTTGGGGATCCTTTGCCCCATTCGTTGTAGTTTGCCCTCATTAAGCATTCTCAGTATAGCCCCTCTGGTGACAACAGTCACAATGGTGCTTTGTGAACTGATGAACATCTTGGGGGAGAACAAAAATGCACCTGTTATGGCACAAAGCTTTTCTCCTTCCTTGGTTAGTACTTCTCTGACAGTAGCACCTATTCCGGCTCCACTGCAGTAGGCACCGTTGTTAGGGCTAGCCCCGCCCGAAAGCGCCCACAGTCTCTGTAGCTAAAAGGTGAGCGGGGAGCTAGAGATGTGAAGCAGCTGCTGATGGTCAGTAATAGACCTGAGATTAGAAGCCCAGATGCCTGACTCATCTCCAGGACTTTAGCCATGTCAACGCCTTGCCTTTACAGAGCTAAATTGTTGACGAGAGGTTTGGTTTTACATTTTGTGCTCTCTGCCAAATGCCCGGCATACTGTAAGACAGCCTCTCTCAGAAGACTTCTGATTTGGGTCTGAGGCCTCTACTGCACTGTGAACCAGAAAGACTTTCTCTGAGATCAAGAGCAAGTGAAATTGGAATCGGGTTCCTGGAGTTTTCAAAACCAGGTCAGATGCTTCAAATAGTTTTCCAAACATCGAATTTAGATAAGCACCTACCACGGATGCACTGGAGGTTTGTCCGTCTCTCCAGTTCCTCTTTTCCCATCCCAAAAATGTCTCCTTTCAAAGAACAGGAAGATCCGGCATCTCCTTCCAAGCAGCCAATGAAATCCTGATTTTCACTAACTCAAGGGAGAGCTTCAGCAGGTTATGAGAAAACTTCTCACCCCCCCCCCCCCCATGCTTTCAGCTCTTTTACTAGCAAGGACTGTGGTGTACTTGTTTGAACAAGCTCCTGAGACTCAGCTATACTGGGTTTTAGTTCCATCTCTGCTAGTGATTGCCTATGTGGCCTAGGACAAGGCACTCAATCTCTCAGAAATGTGATGTGCATTAACCACAAGATCTTTGGAGGAGTTTCCTATGGGCCTGATAGGGTTTCCCAGGCTTAAGAACATAAGGATGGCCATACTGGGTCAGACCAAAGGTCCATCTAGCCCAGTATCCTGTCTGCTGACAGTGGCCAATATCAGATGCCCCAGAGGGAGGGAACGCAATAGGTAATCCTCACGTGATCCCTCCCCTGCCTCCCATTTACAGACAAACTGAGGTTAGGGACACATTCCTACCCAATAGCCATTGATGGACCTAACCTCCATGAATCTATCTAGGCGTATGTCTACACTAGCCCCCAGTTCAAACTAGGGAGGTTAATGTAAGCATTCAAAGTTGCAAATCAAGCCCGGGATTTAAATATCCCGCGCTTGATTTGCATCTTCCCGGCTGGTCTCCATTTTTTAAATTTACAAGTCTGGACTAACTGCCCGTGTCTACATGCAGCAGGGACCCGGTAGTTCGAATTAAAGCCCCTAAACTGAACTACCTGTTAAACCTCATTCCAGGAAAAATAACAGGTAGTTCGAACTAGGGCTTTAATTCGAACTACCGGCTCCCTGCCACGTGTAGACACAGGCAGTTAGTCTGGACTTGTAAATTTCAAAAATGGCGCCTGACCAGGAAGATGCAAATCAAGCGTGGGATATTTAAATTCCGGGCTTGATTTGCAACTTCAAATGCCTATATTAGCCTCCCTAGTTTGAACTAGGGGGCTAGTGTAGACATACCCTAGCTCTTTTTTGAACCCTGTTAAAGTCCTAACCTTCATCACATCCTCTGGCAAGGAGTTCCACAGGTTGACTGTGTGCTGCATGCAGAAAAACTTCTTTTGGTTTATTTTAAACCTGCTGCCTATTAATTTCATCTGGTGACCCCCAGTTCTTATATTGTGGGAATAATGAAATAACATTTACTTATTCACCTTTTCCATACCCAGTCTTGATTTTATAGACCTCTATCCTATCCCCTCTTAGTCTCCTCTTTTCTAACCTGAAAATTCCAAGTCTCTTTAATCTCTCGTACATTGGTGTCATTCCCTTGATTTCAATGCAATGGAAGGAGCATAAAACTAGAGTAAGACAACGGGACATTAGGTGCCCTAGGAGCAAAAAGCCTGTAGTGTTATTGATGGATGAGGATACATTTGAAAGACATCTGTGGATCGGAAGGGTGGGTAGTAATAAACCCAGGCAAAAAAAAATGGTGGTGTTCTTCGAGAAGAAGCGAGCTTCTAAGAATGCTACAGATATTCTGAGTGCAGGTCCCCTGGGTTTTTCAGAGGAAGGAAGCACTGAGTAATTGCATGGGCTAAGAAGCGATATTGTCCCTCATGATGTGCTGCAGGCTTATTGGAGACAACTGTCAGCAGTAAGTGTGGTAGAATTCAGGTCATGCTGGGAGACCGGCAGTGTGGAGCTGTGGATAAGTCTGAAACTGGGAGAATGGATTCAGCTGACTTGATGGAACTTGAGCAAGTCCCTTTCTCCTTCTGTTGCTCATTTTCTCCATCTGTTGCTTGCTTCCTGTGTCAAATGCTTTGAAATCAACAGAAGAAGAGATTCTGGTATTGTGTGCCTAGCTTCAAAGGGCTGTCTATTTTCCATCAATAGGCAGCAGGAAGCATATTTATTAGGGGAATTTTTCTATCCCTTCCTTCAAAGGCCGAGATTGTAAGCGATCAAACCAAGACGTTATCCATCAACCATAACATGACAGGAGATGTGGTTAGACTAGAAGCATTCCTGCCTGGGGGTGATATGATCCAAAGGGTGCCAGATTCTCACGTGCCTTAGCAACACCACAGGGCAAGGTCTGTACTTTTTACCAAACACTTGTATGCCTCCAGGGCAGTCATACACAGCAATGCGTGGGGTGATGCTGCATATACCAGCGCTTTGTGTATTTTGTACAACCGAGGTTCTTCAGCCATCTGAACAGTGCTGGTATGTAGGAGAACTGAATTTCCTGGAACGCTGGCACCCTTGTGGAAACATGATCTCATCCAAAGTATTTGCAACAAATTGACTAACGAAGCTGGCCGCAACCAGTTAGTCTGAACACCCGCTTATATCAACCTCGGTCAAATTGTTAGGGTACTTTTGTAGTGCCCAGATTATAACGAGGAGCCAGTTACATGTGTGAAGATGTTAATGAGCTCAGAACTATTGACAGCTCACCTGTAGAACTCACCACCCCAAGATTGAGGGGGGACATGATAGCTGTTTTCAGGTATCTAAAAGGGTGTCATAAGGAGGAGGGAGAAAACTTGTTCATCTTGGCCTCTGAGGATAGAACAAGAAGCAATGGGCTTAAACTGCAGCAAGGGAGGTTTAGGTTGGACATTAGGAAAAAGTTCCCAACTGCCAGGGTGGTTAAACACTGGAATAAATTGCCCAGGGAGGTTGTGGAATCTCCATCACGAGATATTTAGGAGTAGGTTAAATAAATGTCTGTCAGGGATGGTCTAGACAGTGCTGGGTCCTGCCATGAGGGCAGGGGACTGGACCCGATGTCCTCTCGAGGTCCCTTCCAGTCCTAGTGTTCTATGATTCTATATCACTGAAGGCAAGAGCTTTCCAATAGGATTAGCCCTTCCTGCAGATCTCAAGGGAGGATGAAATCACCTAACGGCCAGTGCCCTCGAAGTGAAATCCTACTCTCAATGAAGTCAACTACAGGCCTCCAGTGGGACCAAGGCTCCATGTTTGATCACTGGACATAGGCGTGTATGTCTCCCTAAAAAAGAGGGTGCGTTTTGTGGATGTTATAACCTTGAAGGTCTATTTTTCATAGCACAGAGTTCAAGTCCCACAAAGTTCAAGTGGCTTATGCATGGTGTTTTTTCCAATGTCCTCCCAGAATGGAGAAACTTGGGTTGGCCAGGGGATCTGGATCATATTCATTAATGGATAACAGGTATAAACAAAGAAGGCTTCTGAAGAATATTTTTTGGCATAGAAAAAAACTGTGGGTATACTACAGACTAATTGGACAGAGTGATTATTGCATAGTGAAGTCTAAGCTGCTTTTGCTGCTCTTTCCCTGCATTGATGAATTTACTGTTGCTTTCCGTGTTGGTTTTAGCAAGCCTTGGTCCAAAATTATGTCTTGTAGTTGATGCTCTCTAATCCCTTGCTTGCTTTTGTCTTGTCTTCCTGGCATCAGGACTGTTTCCTGTTTAGACTAGTATTTATTTATACTGGACCCCTGTCGCTTGCCAAAGGTTATGGTGGCAGCTTAGCCAACTACTGAAACTCAATTCATTTAGCAGCCCCTGGCTGAATACTTTATGGCTCTTTTATCAGACCCAGGCTGTTCCCAGAGTGACAACTTAAATAGTTTGGATGCTCCTACCATGCTCACATCAAAGGTTCTCATTGCTCTTCCTAGATATCAAGCACCGTGCACGCAACTTAAATCAACTCTGTCACTTTAAAATGGTTGATCGCCTTGATTCTGGGCTCAGAGCCCAGATCGGTTAGAATGCAAGTGAGAACATGCAGCAAAACCTGAGCAATCTGTAGACACTCTTCCACATCCTGTGCTGTGTTTGTTTCTTTGACATGCTAAAAACCTGCGGTGGCTAAATTACGACAGCTTTCCAAAAATGTCCTGACCACATACCAGCCTTGGTCCAAAATCTCTTTACTAACCCTAACCAAGAGCCTGCCAAGACTCGAGCAGAGGCGCTGTTTTGCTCCGCTGGAGGAAGTTGAGGAGCTGAGCGTTGTCAGGTATGAGACAAATGTTCTAATGGGAGCACAAGGCAACCCAGCCAAACTCAGTGAGTGTGGAGAGGCCTCAGTACCTTTCAGGGCTACGTCCTCTCAAGCAGCAGATGGAATTCCCCAAGTGCAGAGGGTAGCAGCTTGAGTAAAATTAGGGCTTGAGGTGCAGTGACCATTGTTCTCAGTTTACGGATGAGAAACTGAGGTGCAGAGTAATCGAGTGATTTGCAAGAAGTCACACACGAAAGCTGGGCATTAAACCCACAACTGTCCCGGCCCTCTCAAATGCATAAGCCATAAAACAGTGTTGTGCTGGGCAGTATGTCTGTCTCTAGGATGCTTTATAACCTACAGGCTCAGAATGTGTCTGGCCTGGCCCAAGTGCACGATGGTGGGGGGCACACGGAGCCTACTCCGTTTGCCTGTGCATCTTCAAGATCTTAATGTGGTGGGAAATGCGGGCATGGCACGAGTGTCCTGAAAGTGGTAGTGAGTTGTGTCTTCCTCCTTCCCCCACGCCCGTGGCTGCACAGCCAGCCATGCTGACCCAGTGCAAAGGATGCTGATCCTTGCAAATGGATGTCAGAGCTGCTTGCTTCTACAGGGTCTGCACTTCAGAGCTCACGCTAGCAGCGGCCCCTGCTCTGCACCCCCTCCCCCGGAGGATTGCTCTTGGATGTACAGCCAGTGGTTCCTTCCTGCATGGCTCACAGTTTCCGTCACGGGACTGCCTGCCATCGCTGGAACAGAAACGAGACGCTCGTTTGAAATCCCTGTCCACCGCCCCATAATTAAGAACACGAGCTAGGGTTGCCATTAATTAGCTTGCACTGACCCAGTTTTGAGCCTCCACATGGTGTTACGGTGCGCGAGGTCTCCAAGAAGGCATGGATGGCCTCCTCTCCGGGGAGAGATTAATCTTCATTACTTATATTACATTAGCCTGGCGCTTTTCTTTATAGTCTCATTACGGCGTCACGTGCATGAGAGCCGCTGGCTGAGAACGCAACACCTTCTCGCTTGCCCTTATGCAAACCATGCAGGGCCATTGCTGTAAGATACAAGCCCAGTAGCAAATAGCCAATCAAAAATGGTGATCGGCAAGTATGGTGTATGCAGCTAGTCTGAGCTAAAAACCCCTATTTTTTATTGTTGTGACCACCCTCCCTTCCCTGCCCACTTGTTCATCTCATTCACCGTTATAGTTTGTCTTAGAATGTAAGCTTCTTGAAGCCAGGGTTTTCATTATGTTTGTACAGCACCTGGCACTATGGGGCCTCTAGGCGTTATTGGAAAATAAATGTTAAACAGCAACACAGGCCCAGATCTGTTAAGGATCCAGCTACTCTTCTGGAAGGTTTCGAGTTATTATGCCATGATTCCGGACTCCCCAAATGTAAACAAAGACTGATCCAGGGAATTCCAGCTATAGAATTAAACTGAGTACAATGAATCAGGAAATTTAGTTTACTAACACCCCCCCTTCAATTCTCTGTCAAAAATAGGTTTGATGGAAACGTTTTCACCAGCCCTACATATGATTTGATTATGTTTGCACAACAGTAGCACTGCAAGCCTGCAGTCAGGGATCAGGGCTTCATTTTGGTAGACCTTGTGTATGAAGACTCATGCCTCAAAGAGGCCAAAAGCTGAACATATTGGGTATGTCTAGACTACATGCCTCTGTCGACAGGGGAATGTAAAATAGGCTACCCAACATAGTCAATGAAGCGGGGATTTAAATATCCCCGGCTTCATTAAAATAAAAATGGCCATCACGCTGTGCTGGATCAGCTGATTGTCGGCACAGCGCGGCAGTCAAGACATGGATTGGCTGCTCCCTTATGCCTCGTTGAACAAGGTTTACAGAAGCGGTCTACAAAGGCTTCCCCTGTCGACCGATCCGCGTCTTGACTGCCGCGCTGTGCCGACAATCAGCTGATCCGGCACAGTGCGGCAGCCATTTTTATTTTAACGACGCAGGGGATATTTAAATCCTCGCTTCATTGACTATGTCGGGTAGCCTATTTTACATGCCTCTGCTAGCAGAGGCATATAGTCTAGACATACCCATTGTGAGAAACAACATAGAGAGAAAAACAAGTCGCAATCCTAGTATGCCCACTATGTGATAGCAAAAAGAATTGAAATGCTGAGAATCAGCTAAGTAGCTGGTGTCACGAACCCATATCGAGATGGGGAAAAGAAGGTCTGCAATTTTCTTCTGATTACAGTTGCTGGAGGTTGGGGAAAGGCAGGACCTGTTTGGGAGACGGCAAGCCAACATGGGGAAGTTATTACAAGTGTTTTTAAAAATAGAATTAAGCTCAAATGTTGTAGAGTAGGTTACATGGTTAGCTGCTGCTCAAGGAAGACAGGTGAAGATTATATAATTCTCTGGGGAAGCATTACCACAAATGATAATAGGATCAGCTGAAAGCATGGTTATTTAAAATAGTTTCTGAGTGCTGAAAACTGTGGAGGTGGATAGCAAAGTAGTGAGCTTAAGAAAATTCTAAATCTATGCAGCACAGTGGAGGCAAAAGACAGTGAAGAAAAGAATATATCTGACACATATCAATTTGAATCAGTGGCATAGGCAGTCTCAGCTCTAGCGACATCTGTAAGGGGTAAGTGGAAATTTAAAGAGAAGCATTTAGAACAGAAGCCTCAATGCACTTTAAGAACAATACATTAAATAAAGCAAGGATACAGGTGTGGGGTGGCAAGCTGGCTCTTTCCGTGACCACGTAAAGCTATTTCTCTATATCACAGTTCAGGGCATTAAGACCATGTCTTCACTCAGCAGAAGATCTACGCTTGATCGATCTTCCGGAATTTAATTTAGCGGGTCTGGTGAAGACCTGCTAAATCAAAGTCAGAGGGCACCCCCATTAGCACTGATAGTCCTGTTCCTGTGAGGAGTATGGGAATCCTACAAGAGTCAGCCTCCCGTGGTGGGGATGGAGGGGAAACTCGAATGAAGGTATGTCGACCCCAGCTACCTAATGAACGTAGCTGGAGTTGTGTATCTTGATTTGCCTTTCCCCTTTAGTGTAGACCTGGCCTAACACTAAAACAGCTCAATGCTGAGGAATTAGGGCCGGATCCAAAGTTCATTGGAGGGAGACTCCACAAGAATCTAGAAAGGACAGCGGAGATCAAGGGGAAAGGATTCTTTGAGAAACCAAAAGCTCACAGCTCCTTGCCCCCAGAATGTCACAGGCTAAGCCAGAGACTGCAGAGAAGATGATCAGGCCCCTGTGTTCTCTTCCTAGCTCTGTCGTGGACTCACAAGCCACTTCACTTCTTGGTGTCTCATCTGCGAAATGCACTTAATGGTATTACCGTTGGATGAGCTGGTCAAATTATTTGATTCAAAACTATTTTGGAAGAAAAAAAATTTTTTTTTTATTTGAATCAAATTTCCATCAGGGAATATCTGCTTTTCTGGAGGAAATTCTCCATCTGGAGTCCAAGTTTTGTTTTTGTTTTTCTAAACCAGTGAGAATTTGTCTTGGAAACAAAACCCATTCCCTGACTGGTGTCGTCCTTAGCTTCCAGGAATAGGCTGGAGCACAGTGAATTAATGGCTGTACAATGGTGTGTGATCCTGGGATGTAATCTGTTCTATAAGCACAACATGTTGACAGCCTGGATACACCTCAGCTCCTCTTGCTCCAAAAGCACAAGCCCCTGCCCCTTGATCTCAGGAGAATCTCCATTAGCTGTTAGCAGTATAGAGTGCATGGGCTATGGTTGAGCAGCTTTAATTGCTTGCAATACAGGTCAGTTGTGTATGAGCGCACACACTCTTGGTAGTAAGTGTCACAAGGAGTCCAAGTGGCTCGTTAAGTACGTAAGTAGCAAGTGCATTACACTAATACACGATCCGTTCTTTTCAAAGTGAGCATAAAGTACTATCCAGTCCATTCTATCGATGCTCTGGTCGCACGGGCGTAAATGACTTCACAAAATGTAGGGCAGAGGAAACCTGGGTATTTGCTGTTTTCTTGGCTGCCTTCTCTTGGTACGTGACCTCTGTCGAGTATACTTTGGCTCTATGAGGCTTTTTAAAGGAAAAGACACCACAAGGAAGTTTGTTGATTAATGGATCTGAGATCAGCCTCTTTGAGCACAGTCTTAACTTGCCTGACTTCTGGTTTCTCATTGTCTTTCAAAGCTTTGTGTGGTACAGCACTGTGCCAGCCTGGTTGCTTTCCACATAACCTATCAGATCACACGTAGCAATAATCTCTAACAGGACAAGGTCTCCTTTGGTTAATAATCCTATGTCCCACTGATTTCAATCTCTGCAAATGTCAAGGGTACTAATTTGTATCTCTCTTATTTCAAATAAACAGGAAGAGCAAGGCGGGAGCAATATGATATCCATACTATGTCCCTGGGAGTCTTTAGTGCCTAGTTTAATGCAGAACATTAGGCGATGTCTGCGAGCTGACATATCGAAGGCTTTTAGAGCGAGCCACGTCAGTAGCTGAGACTAGGAAGCAGTACCCAAGTGGTATAAGGAAGAGAGAGAAAAATTCTGTAAATCTATCGGACGATTTAAAAAGGGAAATAGAGATGGGAAAGACGTGCCTCATTGTGAGCAGAGAATCTGATTTTCAGATGTAGAACCTAACCTGGGCTTTCTGATCTCTGCTTCGGACATTTGCCATCTGTAGGTTTCACTTGTGCCCATGTCTCTGAGTAGTCTACAAAGTTCTCTGGGGGTTCTATAAACGTACAGAGTCCTTTCCTCTTTGTCTAGATATGTTCATCAGTATCTTTCAGAAAAAGTCCAAAATCTTTTTTACTCTTAGATGTCTTTTGCTAAGGTCCCCAGAGGTCCTCAATGAACGACCATTTATTTATTTGGTTGGTGTTTAAAAGTCCCCATTTCTGACACTGGTCCAAACCATAGAGAGTAAACCAATTGAGGGGGGTTACGGTGACATGTAGTTTGAAAGACAGAGACTTCAGTTAGGGTACATCTACACTGGACAGCTATTTTGGGATACTTGAGGTATCCCGAAATAGCTACCCTGCATCTTCACAAGCCGCCTATTATTTCTAAATATTTTCCAAATATTTTTTGAAATAATGGGCATGCTATTTTGGCATCCTAGTAACCCTCATTCCATGAGGGTTAAGGGATATCTCAAAATAGCGTGTTATTTCAAAATTCAATCGAAATAAGATATGCAATTTGCATAACACAAATTGCGTATCTTATTTCAAGTTCAGGGTGTTGTGTAGACACACCCTTATACGGATAACTGAGGGAATATCAAGGGTATAGCACGATCTTTAGTATATGAGGGTATGTCTACACTACAGGACTAATTCGAACTCACTTAATTCAAATTAGTTAATTCGAACTAAGCTAATTTGAACTAGTGCATCTAGACCTAAAAACTAGTTTGAAAGCGTTTTGCTAATTCAAACTAGCATGTCCACATTGAGTGGACCCTGAACTGAGGTTAAGGATGGCCGGAAGCAGTGCCGGCAGGGCATCAGGTTAGGACTTAGAGCGTGGAGCTGCTGCCTCAGGCTAGCCGACGGCTGTGCTTAAAGGGACCCGACCACCACCCCGGACAGACAGTTCTAAGGGGTTCCCCACTTGCAAAGCAGTCCTGTCTTGGAGTGCCCTGAGTGCCCACACTCGGCACATCACAGCACTCGGCCATCAGCCCGGCTGCACTTGCCGCAGGCTGCCATCTGGGGAGGGAGGGGGAGTCAATCGGGGGACTGCAGGAGAGCTTCCACCCCGAGGAACCCGCAGAGCCAGCCCAGTCCTCCCCATCGGGGGCTCATACCCCATTCCTCCCTCACCTCCTTCTATTTACCCCTCCCTAGCCCCCCTTCCTGATTTACAAAATAAAGGACATGTGTGTTCAAAAATAGAAACTCTCTTTATTGAACAAAACTCAGGGAGACTGGGAAAAGGAGGTGGCAGAGGGGAAGAGAGAGGGTGGGAGAGGGGAGGAGGAAACCTGGGATGAGGGAGCTGGAAGGTGGAAGCCAGGGGAAGAAGGAGGAGGGGAAGTATCAAACTATGGTACGCCATATCTTCAGTACTGTGTACAGATGTGATCTCCTCACCCCAGAAAAGATATTTTGGCCTTGGAAAGTGTTCAGAAAAGGGCAACTAAAATGATCAGGGGTTTGGAACAGGTCCCATATGAAGAGAGGCTAAAAAGACTGGGACTTTTCAGCTTACAAAAGAGGAGACTAAGGGGGGATATGATAGAGGTCTCTAAAAGCATGAGTGGTGTGGAGATGGTGCATAAAGAAAAGTTCTTCATTAGTGCCCATAATAGAAGGACTAGAGGACACCAAATGAAATGAATGGGTAGCAGGCTTCAAACTAATAAAAGAAAGTTCTTCTTCACAAAGCAAATAGTCAACCTGTGGAACTCCTTGCTGCAGGAGGCTGTGAAGGCTAGAACTAGAACAGAGTTTAAAGAGAAGTGAGATAAAGTCATGGAGGTTGGGTCCATAGAGTGGTATTATCCAGGGGGTAGAAATGGTGACCCTGGCCTCTGTTTGTGGAAGGCTGTAGATGGATGGCACGAGACAAATGGCTTGGTCGTTGTCTTCGGTCCATCCCCTCCAGGGTACCTAGTGTGGGCCGCTGTCGGCAGACAGGCTACTGAGCTAGATGGACCTTTGGTCTGACCCAGTATGGCCATTCTTATGTTCTTATGTTCTAAGCTCAGGGCTCAGGGTCGGGGGTCTCAGTGGACCACCTTGATTTTCATGCAAACCTGCTCCTGGGTGGCCGGCAGCTCTCCTGCCCTAGACGGCCACTTTCCTGTGACTAGTGCGGAGATCGTGGATGAGGTCCACGTTCTCTGCACTAGACCAGGTGGGTGCCCACCCGTTGCGGCCCAGGGCAGGCTCCTAGGAGCCGCCAGCCTGGTCCCGGGAAGAGGCGGAGGGCTGGGGGGCATCGGGTGGCTGGCTCATGCCGTGCCAGGTGCAAGGTCTGCTGGCTGGGTGCTGGGAGGTTTTCACCTGGCACGGGCACCGTAGCCAGCCCGTGCCCCTTTAAGGGCTCCGGGACCGGGAGGGGGCAGAAGAGTTTCCCTGGCTTGGCCCAGAGTGGCCACCAGGGCAAGCTGGGAAGGGCTAGCCTCCCACTAGTTCGAATTAAGTGGCTACACAGCCCTTAATTCAAACTAGGCGTTAGTCCTCGTAGAATGAGGTTTACCTAGTTCGAATTAAGCGCTCCACTAGTCCGAATTAAGTTCGCTTATGAAAGTTAATTCGAACTAATGGCTGTTAGTTCGAATTAACTTTGTAGTGTAGACATACCCTAACAGACCAAAATTTCCTTAGCCTTGAGTCAATACATGTTTCCGTGTTTTGCTTTGGGATGGACATTGGCATAATACTTAGTAGTGCATCTCATAAACTAGAAACAATAGCTGAGGACATTGCTAATAAGACCAAGATGCAGTGGCAGAGAAAACCTGAAATATCAGCGTTAAGTGTTTCACCGCTTGTCAAAGCTGAGAGGAGAGAAGAGTAATGGTGATATTAAGAAGTTTCTCACAGTTTCCTGTGCATGACATCTGATTTTTGTGGCCACTAGTGGTACTTGGCAGATACCAGGTGCACACTGGGATTTTGCTAGGTGCCTGACTCCCATTGACACTAATGGGAATTAGGTGTCACAGTGCTTTTGAAAATCCTTCCAAGCCCACAGCTAGCTGCGTCTTTAGCCTCCGAACTACCTTTAGAAATCTGGCCCTTGGACCTAGATTCACAAAGAGACTTGGCATGTAAGCCTCATTCTAGGCACCTCTGTGACCTAGAAAATCCCCACTCTGCTGCCCCCTGATTCTGTGGGAGTTTCCTAAACACCAGTGTTTCTGCCTGTGGGCACCACTTGTTGCTGCCTTGCTATCGGTGGCTGGATGCCTTGTCTCCTGCCTGAGCTGCAGTGTGATCTGTGAACTGGGGGAAGATGAGTGAAGGAGCCCCTACTTCACATGCGGGACCGGATCCAGGAGGCACGCTGAGGGCACCTGCCAGATTGGGTCCTCTTCAAAATCCCTCTAGAGGAGAAGGTGGGGATGTGACTTTTTTTTTCATCCAGTGGTTAGAGTGTTCACTTGGGATGCTGGAGACCCTGGTTCAATTCCCCATCCTCTGCCAGAAAGGGAGAAGGGATTTGAACAAGGGTCTCCTAGCACACAGGAGAGTGCTGTGAACTCTGAGCTAGGGAACTTCCGATGGGGGGTTCCCAGTGAGCAGTGCCCGGAGGGGCAGGTGCGTAGGCACCTAGGGAAGTGATAGGGGAAACACTACACGTGGAGTGCGTTCAGGTGCTTCTGGGATTAAATGGCAGCTGACAGGAGTTTGTGGTCACCTAAAAATGGGAGTTAGGCTACTAGCCCCCACTAAGCTCCTTTGGCCGATCTGAGCCTTAAGCCAGACTCGGAAGACAAGTCTGAGGCATCAGCACAGATCATGGAGAGCATCTGCTATTCCCCCTGGCCAGCCATGTGCAAAGGGCCCAGAGAAGCATGTGTGATCAGCGATTGTCATTTATTCAGGACTGCAGGCTGATTAGCACCACGAGGCCCTCACCACATGGAAGCTTCTAACCCGTAATGCATCAGATATGTCAGTTCATCATCACATTTTGCACATCTGCGCAATCTACTGTGAGTGGCGTCTCATTTAGGGTGCCTGTATTTTTGTGGGGTGGGGCCTATGTTTTTGGCTGGAGCCTGGGAAAGTTTCATTACCTCCCCCTGCCTCTCCATTTGTGCCTTACATTCCCATAGGACTAGAACCAAGCAATTGGGACTGGACCCAGCTGCGGTGAGACCCAATGGCATGCAATGTAGCAACCCACCGGGCACGTGAAAGGAGGACCACAGGCTGTTGGAGGGAAGCATTTGGAGGAGGCACCAGGAAGTCAGTCTGTGTGCACATGGCTGGAACACAAGCTGTAGTTGCAGCTTCTCGGTAAGTAGTTTTTCCTGATAAACAGCCAATTCAGTTTTTCAAACCTAGAGTCCTTGGCTACGTCTAGACTGGCATGATTTTCCACAAATGCTTTTAATGGAAAAGTTTTTCTGTTAAAAGCATTTGCGGAAAAGAACGTCTAGATTGACATGGATGCTTTTGCGCAAAAGCACTTTTTGCGGAAAAGCGTCCATGCCAATTTAGACATGGTTTTGCACAAGAAAGCCCCAATCGCCATTTTCGCCATCGGGGCTTTTTTGTGCAAAACAGTGCTGAGCTGCGTACACTGGCCCTCTTGAGCAAATACATTTGCGCAAGAGGGCTTTTTCCCGAATGGGAGTATCATAGTATTTGCGAAAGAACACTGACAATCTTACATCAGATCATCAGTGTTCTTGCGCAAATTCAAGTGGCCAGTGTAGATAGCTGGTAAGTTTTTCCGCAAAAGCACCTGCTTTTGTGGAAAAACTTGCCAATCTAGACGCAGCCCTATTGTGTTAATACCCAGCATCTGGTGCATAAAATACACACATTGCTCTGCCTTTATTGTCACGTTTTATTTGCTCTCTTTTCTGTGCCTGCCTTTTTCTCCCCCCTTTTGACTGGAGGAAGATAAAATCCAGACAACACCTGACATCTGGCATCTGAAGGAATCTGAATGTGGATCTACACCAGCCACCCAGCTCCAAGAACGTGAAAGGGGGGAAAAATGATTTTGGTGTTTGTGAGGCAATGTACAGGTTGGGCCATTGATCTGACTGAAATCCTGCTTCTTTAGGAGGTTCTTCAATGGATCCGTAATTTAGGGAACGGGCTTTGAAAGCCCTTTTGTGTCACGCACAAGAGGGAGGACAGGGCTGAGAGGGTTCCCAGTGTCTTCTGCAGAGTACTGAGTGCAATAATTTCAAGCTATTAATGTAGCTCATCTTCCCTCCCTCCAAAAATGCACTGAGCCCCGTGGGGTCTTGATGCCTGAGAGTGAAAGGCTGATCACCCTGGCTAAAGGTGGTCGCTGCATAGTCCCCGCCCCCGACACTCAAAGCTTGGTCCACCCTAGAGCTAGGTGGGAAATTAAAAACAAAACGAATCAATGTCTTTGAAAAGCATCACAACATTAATTAACACTGCCTGGAAGCTGCTCAAGAGCCGTTTGCATCCGAAGACCTTTTAAGACAATCTTGCACTGCAGGGTATAAGCCAACCATTAACTAACTGAGGGTGTGTCTAGACTACAGGGTTTTGTCGACAAAAGTGGACTTTTGTCGACAAAACTATACCTGCGTCTACACTACCGCCGTGTTCTGTCGACATAACGTCGACAGAACTCAGCAGTTTTGTCGACGCTAGTAAACCTCATTTCACGAGGCATAACGCCTTCTGTCGACAGAGTTCTGTCGACAGAAAGCATTATTGCATGTAAACTGTCCTTGCGTCTACACTGCCATGTCGACAAAGCAGCTTGCTTTGTCGACAGAACTGAATGTAGCGTAGATGCTCTTTGTCGACAGAAGCTTTGTCGACAGTATCTGTCGACAAAACTTCTGTCGACAAAACCCTGTAGTCTAGACGTACCCTGAAAGAGGTTAGGAGAACATCCTATCAACTCTTTTACCTGCTCATAGTCATCTGGTCCTGTCCATTTGTCATATACAGAATACCAGTGTAGAGGGGCCAATGGGGTTTTCTGACTTGGCAATTCTTCTGCTCCTAAAAATGCCTAAAAGAAGAAACCATTAGAGCATATTGACGTTCCACAAAAGAAATGATTGATTCTTGCAGGGTCGGGTCAGGCTTACACAAAGATATGAAACAGTAGAAAACAGAATTACTTAGCAATTAGCGTCTCTCCCTCAAAAGGTTAATTGCCTCCGCTCGATTACTTCAGTGAATTAGGCTGGGTTTTTGTTTACATTTATTTGACACAGGAAATGTAGTCATGGCCTTTCTTTGTCTTCATCTGCTCTATTCATGGGTAAGAGGAAATGGCTTTGTAAATGCTATGTAAAAGGACTGCAGTGATTTAATTAACTAATTACGAATTTAAGATCTCAAAATAGTATTGGAATAGATATGTCAATTTTAATAAATATATCTATTGATTTAAATCAATTCTTCCTTAATTATTGATTTCTTGTATGCTATGACTTCGGACAGTCTGGTGTTTAGGAGAGCAAGAATGGTCTTGCAGTCATGGCTATTCACGGGGACTCAGGAGATTCTGGTTAAATACCCAACAGCTCTGCCACAGATGCTGGGTGTGACCTAGCCAAATCACTTAGCCCCCAGGTCAGGGAACAACATTAAGCATGCACTCGAGTGGCAATGTGAATAGTTTTGTGGACCTCAATGGAGCTACTTGTGCATGTAAAATTCGGTATGGGCTTCAGTGCTGAGTTGAACCAGATCCTGAATTTCTCTGCACCTCCGTTCCCCACATGTAAAGTAGGAATAATCATCTCCTATCCATTCTCTGTCTTGTCTATATTATTCCCAAACGCCTTGGTCAGAGAGTTATTAGCTTTGATCACAGGTGCCCAATAATGCTAGAAAATGCAGCCTCTGCAACAAGATTGAACCACAACAAAACATTAGTGCACTCAGGCATCAGTGGTAACAGGGAAGTGACAGGATAACTGGACAACCCTGGGATCTAAAGAATTGCTCTCGCCTTAGATGGGTTTAAAGGCCCTGATAAAGCCAAAGAAATGAAAACAGTAACCCAGCCTAGAAAAGAAAATGATTGTGAGGCTGGAGGAAAACAAATAAGATTCCATGCTTGGTTGCAAGGACTTTCAGATGGCTCCAAGCAAAGCTTACTGGCTCCTCTACAGAGCCCTGCAAACCCGTGGACATCTGCAGCTATGGACAGAGATATCCGCAGCTCATTTTTGTGGATATGGATGCAGATGCGGACACACATTTTGTATCCGCGTAGGGCTCTACTCATCTCAGCCATCATCAGGATGCAAAGCAATCCCTGGGGATTAATGAACCCCTGGGAGGAGCTGAGGCAGTAATCTGTTGATTCTCAATTGGTGTGATCACAAGGCTACTGATGTGTGTGTATCGTTTTATGGATTTGGCATTTTTGGAGGATCCTCTCCCATTATATTCAGAAAATCCTGCTTGAACTCATCATCGAATCTATCCTACTTTGCTGTGTAGGAGATGGAATGCTACTGTCAACCACAACCTTGTTCTCATAACAGATCATGTGCCTACCAAAGTCTTAATATAGAAAATGTCGAGAAAAAAGTCCACTCTGGGTATAAGAGATTGTGGGAACTGTGTTATCAGCTGCTAATAAATTGACTGCCTTGCCAGATTATGGTATAATGTTGAACAATTATTTCAGGGGCAGTGTTGAGTACTTGGGGAGAGCTATGTCAATAATGAAGTTTTCAGTTCCAACAAAGTGGCAATTCCAACAAAGCTGGAAACAAAATTGTTTCCCGTCAAACAGAACTGAAAAATAGTCACATTATTTGGCAAATTGAAAAGCTGAGAAAAATGCTGCTTTGGGCGGAACGAAACATTGGGTCCAACCCAAAACTTTAGGCTGTGTCTAGATTGGCATGATTTTCCGAAAATGCTTTTAACGGAAAAGTTTTCCGTTAAAAGCATTTTCGGAACAGAGCGTCTAGATTGGCACGGACGCTTTTCCACAAAAGCACTTTTTGCGGAAAAGCGTCAGTGCCAATCTAGACGCGCTTTTCTGCAAAAAAGCCCCGATTGCCATTTTCGCAATCGGGGCTTTTTTGCAGAAAACAAATCTGAGCTGTCTACACTGGCCCTTTTGCGCAAAAACTTTGCGCAAAAGGGACTTTTGCCTGAACGGGAGCAGAATAATATTTCCGCAAGAAGCACTTATTTCTTACAATAGGAAGTCAGTGCTCTTGCAGAAATTCAAGTGGCCAGTGTAGACAGCTGGCAAGTTTTTCCGGAAAAGCAGCCGATTTTCCGGAAAAACTGGCCAGTCTAGACACAGCCTTAATGTTCCATTTTGACTCTCAGCATTTAAAAAAAAATTTTTTAATGAATCAAGTGGAAGAACATTTCTAAACAAAAAAATCATTTCAAACAAAAACCATTCAAAATACTTTGTTTCAAAAGAATGGAAATGAAACATATTTTTAACTTTTTCAGATTTTGTGTGTGCGTGTAGCTGAACGTGTATTTTTTTCACTGGAAAAATCTTACCGACCAAAAAAGTTCACCCAGGTGTGTAGGGAGTGTGTGTATGCATTTTGCACAAGTTAGAATGCTACCAAGCAACCTCTTCCTCAAAATACTCTTGTCCATTGACCAAAAATTACCTAGTTCCCCTGGAAGGATGCATAGTGGCAGGAAGCAGCAGCCAAAAGATGAAAGATCAAATCCTGAATTTGTGACCTCAGTGGAATTACGCCAGTTTATGCCTGTAGAGGATCTGGCCTCGGGTCAGGAAATTCCGCAGGTTGAAGTCAGCGGGGAGCCTGAACACAAATGTCTTCTAAACCCCCACTCCAGATTGGATGCATCCAGTAGCTTAAGTGTGGCTGTCTTTGTAGTAATGCACTTGGGATGAAGAGCACAGTACACATACGCGGTTGCTTTTACCACTCGTGACCCCAGCGGAAGAGGACATAACGTTAGTGCAGAAAATTGTTGCTTGGCATTGGCAGCAGCTAAAAGTGGAATGGAAAGTATGCCTGGCCCAGGCACTCCTAAAACTAAGTGCTCAGATTGTGATAAGTGGGTTTCAAACATGCCACTCAAGTATTGGAGCAGGGACAAAATGTATTTTCTATGAACTGGAGAGAGAATGGCCCCTCACATTCCATGCAAGGCAGATTACATTGGCTGTCAAACAAAGCTGAAAGGAAATGGAATCCCATCCTGAAAATTCTCTTGTCCGCCTTCTTGACTTAAAAACAGAGGGATTTTTGCAATTTTTTTGGAGGTTGCTGACTGCTAATGCTCAAGGAACGGAGTTGGACCTTTACTGCTCTAAGGTTAGCCCTCTGGTCTGATTACTTCTGAGCTGCGTGGGAACCCAATTTTTCGATTTCATGGGAAACACTGTGAGTTATGTTATTTTTTTCCATTTGGATGCTGAGGTTTTAATTTTTGAAAAAATTGACATAACATATAAAATACATTTCTAAACAAGAAGTTTTGCTCCCCCCCAAAAAAATTGTGTTCCAAAAAGATCCAAAGAGAACTTTTCAACATCATCTAAACGTTTTGTCAAAACTCACAAAGCTTCCATGAAACCGTCTGCTTTCGACAAATGGATGTTTTCTGGGGAAAACCATTCCCCTGGAAAGACCTAGACTAGTGCACACCAAGCGCTAAACTTAGCATACCAATTTGATCAAACAATCAAGCTGCTGCCCTTTCCTCTTCCAAAAGTCCCCTTGTAGCTGTCTGGGCCCCTGCACACTACATATCTCTGGGTGTAACTGGCAACGGAATGCTGGGAAATGTAGTCTGAAGGGAGGCTGGGAATTGTAGTCCAGGGGGGGTCACATGACTGAGGGAATCTCATGACTGAAGTCAGGTGGCCAAGGTCTGTATAAAAGGCAAGCTCTATGCTCAGTCAATGAGGGTGTGTCTAGACTACATGCCTCCGTCGACGGAGGCATGTAGATTAGCCAGATCGGCAGAGGGAAATGAAGCCGTGATTAAAATAATCGTGGCTTCATTTAAATTTAAATGGCTGCCCCGCTCTGCCGATCAGCTGTTTGTCGGCAGATCGGGGCAGTCTGGACGCGACGCGCCGACAAAGAAGCCTTTCTTGATCGGCACAGGTATGCCTCGTGAAACCAGGTTTACCTGTGCCGATCAAGAAAGGCTTCTTTGTCGGCGCGTCGCGTCCAGACTGCCCCGATCTGCCGACAAACAGCTGATCGGCAGAGCGGGGCAGCCATTTAAATTTAAATGAAGCCGCGATTATTTTAATCGCGGCTTCATTTCCCTCTGCCGATCTGGCTAATCTACATGCCTCCGTCAACGGAGGCATGTAGTTTAGACGTACCCTGAGAGTCCAGGGTGTGGGCAAGATGTGGGGAAAGGGTCCAGAATGGTTAGGCTGAGAAACAGCTAAGATGGGCTGATCATGTAAAAAGACTTCCAAGGGAAGGTGAGTGAAAAAGGAGCTCTGTCCACTGTACAGTGTTGTCTCAGCTGGGATTTCCACTGAGCTTCCCCCTCACCTCCTTTCTCTGGCCCTTTGTCATCAAGGACAAATTAACTGCTGAGCCCGGGGTCAAGTGTTACCCAGCAAGATGCTGAGTGGACGATTGTAATTTGAGTATTTTCATTACGTCCCAGAGGGAAAAAATCTTATCTGAAACTTGGCTAGAGTGGTAAACCCCAATCCACCCATCTACCAGTGGGATACTGCAGGCCACTAGGAGGGAAACTGAGGTACAGTACATATTATGCTCAGTAAGGGGATCAATATAAATATGAAGTTTGTTTTCCTGCTACACCCCGACAATACCCTGTTATTTAAGTGTTCCTGAAATAAACTGGAACAGCTCATGTTGAAGATGTTGTAGGTGACATCTTTCAACGTCTGCTCTTTCTCTTTCTGCTCTTTTTAAGGAAAGAGATAAGGGAAATGAAGAGGCAAATTAAAGCCCAGTGTACAAATACAGACACAAAGAGAAGGTATCTGATAATCAGATCGCCGTTTCATCAGTTCACCAGTTAAACATAACATTTAACCAGTTAATTCAATGGGATTTTACATCCCTAAATGAGATGCATACTTTTAACACGGACGGAGGGCAGTTCACTATTTGAATAGCTTCCCCAGGCTCAGGGGAAAGATTCACTCATGGAGTCTCAAAATCCAGGCCGCGTAAAAGAGACACGCTGGAGTTGTTGGACTAGAGGCAGGACCTGCGATGTTATGCCGGAGGACAGCCTCGCTGATCCTAATGACCCCGGCTGACTTTGAAATCTATGAACTCCTCCTGATATGAAAAGTCAGCTTCTCTGTAAGCTTCCCAGAGACACAGACACGTGCCCACTGCATCAGTCAACAGTGGGCAGGGAGGATCAGTATTGTGCACTAAACAGTATGGGTCAGGGAGCTAGCTGGGAAGACACAGCAGGCAAGCAATTTTCTTACAGTGCAAGAACCTACTTGAACAATGTAAGGCCTCCTTTAGTGTGCTCTTCAGGAATATGTGCATTTGCCTTCCTGGTTCATACTGAGTGTCTCTACATATGAGTGTAACTTGAGAATAAGGAAATGGGTTTTGTGTGTGCATTTTTTGTATGCATGTGAATGCCTTGGCTTGCTAGGAAGCAGGGAATTGCAACAGGTTGGCCATACATTATTTGAAAGCACACTAAAGGTTACAGAAGCATTAACACTGAGGCACTGAGAAGGAAAGCAACGTGATACCTGCCCCATTTGGCTGCCACAGTGCCGTACGAATAACACTGATCCGGAACATCTTCCCAGTATTCCGTGCTATTAACTTCTGAACTAGGTAGTGAAAACTCCACCACTGGGACTTTTTCAGAAGAAGATCTAGCAGGATAGTAAAAAATGTTCTGCTGTATTGATGGGGGCACTGGTTTCTCTGTCTTCTAATTCTGTAAAGCCCATTCAAAGTCTCCTGTTCACTTCAATGGTCGGACCCTAGTTCTGCGAACTGCTGTGCCATGCTTCCTGTTGCTTTTGTGAAGGAGGAGACAACTCCATGCTCTGTCCCCCAATCCCGTATGTACTGCTTCTTCCATGGACATTAGAAACTTAGAATCTTAACATCTAAGAACACTAGAATTGGAAGGGACTTTGGGAGGTCATCAAGTCTAGTCCTCTGCCCTCACTGCAGGACCAACCACCATCTAGCTCATCCCTAATAGATGTCTATCCAACCTGCTCTTAAATATCTCCAGTGATGGAGATTCCACAACCTCCCTCGGCAATTTATTCCAGTGCTTAACCAGAGAGACACTTAGGAAGTATTTCTTGATGTCCAACCTAAACCTCCCTTGCTGCAGTTTAAGCCCATTGCTTCTTGTCCTATCATCCGAGGTCCAGGAGAACAATTTTTCTCCTCCTCCTTATAACACCCTTTTTGGTACTTGAAAACTGTTATCATGTCCCCCCTCGGTTCTCTTTTCTAAACTAAACAAATCCAGTTCTTCCCTCATAGGTCATATTTTCTAGACTTTTAATCGTTTTTGTTTTGTCCTCTTCTTAGGACCCTGTCCAATTTCTCCACATCTTTCTTGAAATGTGGTGCCCAGAATTTAGGCCCAGAACTTAGGGCCTAGAACTCCAACTAAGGCTTAATCAGCACAGAGTAGAGCGGAAGGATGACTTCTCATGTCTTGCTCACAACACTCCTGTTAATGTATCCCAGAATCATGTTTGCTTTTTTTTTTCCAGTGGTGTCACACCATTGACTCATATTTAACTTGTGGTCCACTATGACCCCTAGATCACCTAGACATTTTTTGAATGTGAAATCATTGGTATGACTATTTGAAGAAAATCGCTAGAAAGGAAGCGGAGTCCATTAAAGTCCCTGATTTTTCGTTGCACAGATGATAGTGAATACTGTTTTTGCAAGATTTTTCCAGCTCTAATGTTCGGCAGTACTCCTTCCTAGACAGTCACTTCCCATTCTGTGTGTGGGAAATGGATTGTTCCTTCCTAAGTGGAGCACTTTGCATTTCTCTTTATTAAACATCATCCTATTTACCTCAGACCATGTAACACCTTTGTACCCATCTCTGCTCCCAACAGTTTCCTACCTGCTCTCTGTGGCTACATCTATACTGCAATGCTATTTCAGGATACCAGAGTATCCTGAAATATCTATTCCACATCTTTACGTTAAGCCCGTTATTTCAAAATATAACGGGCACGCTATTCTGATGTCTCTGTAAACCTCATTTCACATGGAGTAAGGGTCTTTTCAAAATAGTGGGTTATTTTGAAATTTCCACCAAATTAAGAAATAAGCTATTTTGAAATAAGATCGAAATAAGAAATACAATTTATATAGCTCAAATTGCATATCTTATTTTGAGCTACAGCGCAGTATAAACGCACCCTGTGAGGTAGGGAAGCATTACTTCCCCCCTTTACCTTTATACTGATGGAAAGAAGGAGGAACTGAAAGTCACTCGCATAGTTTAGTAATAGACACCACTGTTATTTCCATGCTAGGGTTCACATCTGATGAAGAAGTTTTACTCCTCACAGCCAAGAGGCTGTTTATGAGCTCTTCCCTTTGGATGCTCTTCACTGTTGGGTGCTGTTGGCTCTGACTGGTCTCCTATGTATCTGCATTTTTGCTGGCTCACTGAAACTTTCCTAAGCAGAGAGATGGAGGGTTATGTGAGCCCTTGGGTACAAACATTTTAATGAGTATAAGCTGGCATATCCAGGAATCGCCTGCTGCCTGCTGACATTTTTTGAATGTAAAATCTCTGGTATGACTGTTTGAAGAAAATCGCTAGAAAGGGTGTCCATTAAACTCCCTGGTTTTTCATTGAACAAATGATAGCGAATACTGTTTTTGCAACATTTTTCCAGCTCTAATGTTCACACTGAAAAGCAGCGCTAGTTGAGTTCATATTTTAATCCTTTTTTTATCTTTGTCTGTATTTGTCTACTCTAGCTGTTTTTTGAGGCAAATAATTGAAACTTTTGGTACATTGATTTAATTCTGTTATGCCAAGGCTGGGCAAAATATTGCCTGTGGTCCAGATCCAGCCTATGGGAACCTTAGACAGGCTCCCTGCTTGCCCTATCCCTGCTTGGTGCTCAGAAAAACCTGCTGTAGGGCCATATGCTTCTGTGAATGCTGAGAGACTGGGGAGGGGGAAGGCTTCTCATGCTGCCTCTGCCCCCAGCATGATCTTGCAGCTCCCATTGGCCTGTTGCCAGCCAATAGAAGCTACCTGTTTGCAGGACAGGCAGCATGTGAAGTACCTCTCCCGCCCTTCCCCAGGATCACAGCATTCAGAGCAGCACACATGGTCCCTGCATCTGCTCTGATCATGTGCAGGGACATGGAAGGCAGGGACCTTGGCTAAGAAACCTGCCTGGCTACTGGCCAGGAGCCACCCAGGTAAGTGCCTCCCAACCAGAGCCTGCCTCTGCCCCCCAGGCCCTCCCTCCCCTAACTCTCTGACCCCACTCCTGTATTCCTAGCCCACATAACCCAAACCCTCTGCACCCCTGCTCTTGCCCCCATACTCCTTCCTAGACCCTATACCCCCTCCTATATCCCTCCTCCAGGTCACAACCCTCTCCCAGACCTTGTAACCCCCTCCTACCCCTTCTCTGGGTCAGAACTCTTGTTCCAGTGGTGATAGAGGGAGTTCTTCATAGTTTCATTTTTGGTATTAACAAGCTGTTTTCCAGCAGCCAAGCCAAAAACAATTGTTTTTCAGGTATTACTCACCCATTGGTTATTACAGTATTTATGAGTTGTTATTCTAACATAGAACTTCCTCATATGCAGACCATATCTAGGAGAAAGAATGTCAGTTTCCTTTAGCACAAAAGACAAAGCATCATGAAAAAGGGAGCGTGAAAGGGCAAGATGAAAGAATACTTATTTTGTCAAGTGAACAGGGAAGGAAGACAAAGAGGACATGACCTTTCAGCATGGCTAGAATGTCTCCTTCAAATGTTCAACAGTGCAGTATGGATTGTATTGAATACATTACTAGATGTCGCTCTGGAAAAGTATCCATATAAATGAAAGTCAATAAACCTTTTCTTGCTGCTCAGGATGCATATTGACTGTGGTTTTCTAAAATTACACATTAGAAGGGGCTTGTTTTTTTCAGAATGTGTTGAGCATGTGTCTTCCAAAGAGGAATCCCTTTGTAAGATGTCGCTGGGCACCCAAATCTTTAAAAACAACAAGTAGTCCTGTGATACCATAGGGCATGTCTTCACTGGGGAGTTATTTCAAAATAATTCCCCTTATTTCGAAATCACAAGGCGTGTGTCCGCACAGCAAGCCCGTCATTTTGAAATAATAAATCCTGCTTGTGAAGAGGAATAACACTTATTTTGAAATTGTTATTTTGAAATAGCAGTAGTGTGGACTCTTAGCTGCTGTTATTTCGAAATAACTACTTCCCAGACTCATTCCAAGTAATTACTCCACAGTGCTTCCTGGGGCTCTAAGTCAAGGTACGCGTCCACTTTGAGGCTACATGTAGACAGCGGATACTGGAAGTATTCCAAAATAGCAATTCCACATCTTTAAACGCGCCGTTATTTCAAAATATATTTTGAAAATAACGGGTGCGCTATCCTGGCATCCCTGTAAACCTTGTTCCGCGAGGGTTAAGGGCCTTGTCAGAATAGCACTTTATTTTGCTTTAAGGGTAAAAGTAGATACACCCTAAGGGAGCCTTCCTCGGACTAATTTTGAGGCTTCCCTGTAACGTGGACACGCTATTTCAAAATAGTTATTTCAGGAGTTATTATTTCAAAATAATTTCCTAGTGAAGACATAGCCAGAGAGACTAACAAAAATATACACGTTGAGTTTTCATGGGCAAAACCCACTTCCTCAGATGAGCTTTACTGAGCCTTGGATGTCTCTTTCTGCCAATGGGGTCACAGAGTCTTTGTCACACAGGTGGTCACGAGCTGACTGGCATTTCCACTTGCTGTTAGCAGTGCTCCAAGGAAAGAGTAGGAGGGGTGTGGCAGGGCGCGGGACCGATAGGTTTGAATGAACGCCTTTCAAACTGCCAAACATCAGGTTCAAGTCTTGGGGAAAGCTTGAGATGGGATCTTATTTAATCAAAGCCAATTTGCCCATCCTTGTCTCAGCTGGTGGGAGGACTCTTCGTTAGCAAAATTGCAACCCTGGAGCAGACCGCTAGTCTATCAGTGAACTGATGGCTCCAGTGTGTGTGTGAGAGAGGAAATACACACCCTCTCCCTCCACAGGACAGGTTAAAGACTTCGGTTTGCTCTCCAACGTGGGATGCTTCTCATCTGGAGCCAGTTAACTTACGACATGCAGTCCTAAACGTGGGTGTTCTTTGTAAGTTAAGTATATTGCACTTGTACCACTAGTTCTATTTATTCAAGCCTTGCTGAGCCTTTTACCTGAAATCTAAGAAGGGGACCTGCCAATTCTGGGGGTGGGAACTGTCCACCCCCTATCTTCCCCCGGGCCCACAGTGGCTATCAGCCCCGCTGACCTCAGATGACAAAAGAAATCAGCCCCCATGACTGTGGGATAGATCCTGATCTGAAATTTGGTCAGTCTTGTTGCTGGATGGAATTAGAACTGCTTAATCATGTCACAGACCCAATCCTACTACAGGCAGAACCTCTCTCATCCAGAACTCTCTTTTCCGGAAACATCCATCGTCCAGAATGATGTTAGTGAGCTGAATGTCCACTTTTCATGGGGGTGGCCAAGTTTCCCGTGGTCCCATAATGTTTGTTTACAGCCCCCAGTTCTAGCTATCAGTGTTCTGTGCTGTTATTTAGCTCTTATTTACCCCCTAAATGTCCTCTAAAAGCCCAGTAAGCTGTGGAAGTGTAGGTAATGCTGCTAGATAACACTGAGCCCCCATGGTCCCGACAATTCTCTCGTTTGGAACTGGTCTGGTCCCGAGAGTGCTGGATGAGAGAGAGTCAACCTGTAATGGCTAATTGAGGTACTCTTGGGAGAGGCTCTTGGACTTCTCCAGCAGGGTGATGGGAGCCCTGGTCCCACGATGGGGCAGAATCACGGCAATCTTAGCTTTGCCCACTCGATTATTTTTAGAAGTGCAATAGGGACAGCAGTTTTCAAGACTTCTAAAAATTCTCCATTGGGAGGTTTTAAGCTGGAAAGCTTCCCTCCCGTCTGTTCAGAACATCACTTTGTAAAGCAAGGAAATGTCAGGCAAGATGGAAGTACTTGAACGGCAGCCTAAGAATAGTTCAAAAAGACGGGGCAAGCTGTTCATTTTCTGACACCCGTTTGTAGGACTTTGAAAAATTTTCGTGCCCTGTCAAGGAGCGGGAAAACCTTGCCGCCTCGTTCTCCTGTCAGTGGTGAAGAACTGGCTGCTCCCCCGTTGCAGGAACACAGCATGTTGTTGCCATAGAGATGCGCTCGCTCTCTCCAATGGATTGCCAGTGCACTGTAAAGAGATGGAGTGGTGTTGTGCTTTGAGGAGTGTATCTTTTATTAGGAGGGAATTCGCAGCAGGAAATATGCTGACCAAGCTACAGAGGCAAAGTCCTAACAAGGTGAAAACTCTTGGTAGTCTTTCTGAACTTCAGCTTCTTACCCATGTACAGCCTTCGGAGCTACCTTATGTTTTGGGGAGAAAGCACAATTTTAGAGGTGAACTTTGAGGTCGGGGCAAAATATTCTTTGTTGGCCTGCCTGCCAACAGTGGTTGGGGTTGTTCATTTGTTGTGTTCCCTTCAGGTGAGGAAAAGAACAGGAGGCAGTTATGGATCCAAATCAATCTAGAAAGACTATAGACTTGAGATGCACTTTGGCCCATCTAAATGCCATTGAAACTCATGGGGTAGGAGTTCCAAACTGAAACTGGACCCAGAGCCAAACTTTGCAACTAGTTCCGGGATTGACAGTGACGTCGCCCTGAGTCTGAAATTCAAATGCCTGCAACATTTATGGTGCTCAAAATCTAGAGTCAGAGCCAAATTTTCCAACTTGGCTCCATACCACGTACTAGGTATCCAGTAGGTCAGATATCTAAAAAGTCTCAATTCTCTTCATTTGCCTACCCTTTGAGACTGCATATCCACTCCAAACAATACCACCTGCAATAATATAGGACAGTTTGGGGCTCACAGTGGGATACCTGCAAGAAACAATCCCCTGTCGGCCTGCTGCTTTGTCGAATGACTCACACTGACATTTTCTAATCTAATGGGAATACAAAACAGCCGCTTTAATTCATCTGGCAAATTCACACTTGTACTCACAACTGTCTCCTGGCACCTTGTCTCTGGTGCTCTGTGTAGCATGTCTGCACTGCGTGTACCACACAAGATCTGCAATAATCCTGATTTGTAAGATGAGGTGCAGGGCAAGCTTTCTGGGAACAGAAAGTCATTCTCCAAATAGGCCTTTCTCTTTCTTAAACAGCCTTTCTCATGTTACGCCGCAGAGCCGATGAGGTAACTTTCTAAATGGGCTCAGTAAATTTGAAAAATGTGTGCTGCATCTGATGTGGAAACAATTTCACTCTGTGTGCAATAAAAACGCACCGCACAATTCCAATGGGAACCTAGGAATTAAGCCAGACGTGGTTCGCCTGAAGCTACTTCCCGAACAAGGCCCCTCCCCAAACATCGGTCATGGTATTAAATATTAGCAGCCAGGAAATGAAAAATTCTCTCTCTACGAAGTCCCTCTCAGGCCTTGCACTTTCTCCCCTGCACAGTTTCACGGTGACTGACTTGTGTGCATGTGTAAGAGGGGAAATGGGGCCACAATTGTGAGGAACTTCCCTGGTTTCTGCGCTACCCTGGTGAAATGGGCCAGCGGAAGGATCGGAGTCCCAGCTCCCACTTCCTGTACCCAGAGGCCTCCCTGACCTCGAGGGCTCCCCTGCCACTCTCCTGTGAGGCAGAGGCCTCGTAACCCCAACAAGGCTGGGCCCAGGATTATAACCAGAAAAAGATGGGGAAGGTGAAGAGAAAACACATCGGCCCGTTCTGCGGCAGGGGACATCACAAGCAGTGTCTCTGGAATGTCAGGCCAGGTCCCTGGTTGTTCCTTGTAGGTCCCAGGCTGCCTCCTCAGGCCCTGGCTGTGCTGCAGCCAGACTTGCTCTAGTGGTGGCCACGTGCCTTCTTCCCAGCGTCAGCCCCCTTTCCCTTGGCTGGGGACATCTTCCTGCTCCTCTGGCTCTGGTTGCCGCAGCTCTGCTCCCAGTACAGCTCTGCTCTCGGGGCTGCTTCTGTGTCGGCTGCCCTGGTCCCTGAGGCCCTGGCTTCCTGATCCCCTCATTGTCCTGCCCACCCTGTCAATCAGGCTGACCGGAGCCTTGGCCTCTCCATACTGACTCATGGCAGTCCCAGGATCCTGCTTGCTCATCAACCCTTCCTCTTCCTTTTGGCGCTGGAGCTAGCCCTCCAATCTCCCCCACTGAGTTTTGGTAAGGGGCCAACAGTTCCCTTACAGCTGCTTGGCCATTTACAACATGCTTCCAGGAAGGGTGGGGTGAGCTGCAAAGGAGTGTGCCTGGAAGGGGAGGCTTGGACAGAAAGTGGAGAAGAGCCATGGGAACGTGTCTTTATACCCTCACCCGTTTCATTACAAACTTTTACCAGGTGCAGTTGCTTAGATTGTAAGAAACCAAACAAAAGTTCATCCTTGTTCACCCCTCTCCACACACACAGACTAGGGCGTTAAGGGATCTACTGACTGGAAAGCTAGCTCCTTGGTTGTGAGACGAAGCCCAAAGAGGACCTGGATCACCTCTCACAAGCCTCCTCAGAGGGAAGTGACATACCTACCCCAAGTCCTGGCACTGGGCTACCTTTGCCTTGTTACTCCCCCGTGTGATCCCTCAGGCATGTTTACCCAAGAGGCCTCTCTAGCCCCGGAGAAGTGGTGTCAGCTGTAAGGGAAGGAATGTAAAGCGTGTGCGTATGTACTCGGCTGGAAGTAAACAAGAGGATGCCGGGGAGGAGGGGCTGGGGGATGATAAGATGCATGTGGAATGCTCACAAGGTGTGTATCTTCAGGGCTTCCTAGGCTGGTCTTGAGGTCAGTGGTGCTGTAATGGAAACTTGTATTTGACTTAATCTTTCTTAATCTATCCGAAAAGACAACACACAGAAACCTGTTGGAGAACACTTTGACCTGCCCAGGCACTCACTAATGGATCTCAAAGTCGCCATGTTGCTTCAGGCCAATTCCACAAGCTAAATACACAGGGAAGGGTTGGAACTTAACTGCATCTACAAATTTGATTCCTATCAGAGAGAAATAAATAAAGACATCGGCTGACTAGCATCCTAGGGTATGTCTACACTACCATCCTAGTTCGAACTAGGTTGGTTAATTTAGGCAACCGAAGTTGCAAATGAAGCCCGGGATTTGAATTTCCTGGGCTTCATTTGCATCTTGCCGGGCGCCGCCATTTTTAAATGTCTGCTAGTTCGGACTCCGTGCCCGCAGCTACATGCGGCACGGACTAGGTAGTTCGGATTAGGCTTCCTATTCCACGGGCTTCATTTGCAACTTTGGTTCAATCCCGGGCTTCATTTGCAACTTCGGTTGCCTACATTAACCACCCTAGTTCGAACTAGGGTGGTAGTGTAGACATACCCCTAGTGACTTAACCAACCAAACATTGGGTACTTAAAGAGGTGCAAATTGTTCTTATCAGCTTCTTGTAACTTGAACAAGCTAATTCACTATTTTTTTCTTTTCTCTCCTCCCCCGCTTTCCCTTATTTATTCTTGGTTCTGGACTTTTAATACTCCAGTCATCTGAAGAAGTGGGTTGTACCCATGAAAGCTCATGATACCATCAACATGTTTTGTTAGTCTTTAAGGTGCTGCTAGACCATTTGTTGTTTTTTAATCTTTCTTGTTTGTCTTGAAGTACGTTGCTAAGGAGAAGGAGGGCTCTTAACGTCCTCTCTCGCACCAACCTTTAGAGTGGGAAGTTCACAGATGCTCAGTGTTGGCTTACTTCTCTCCCCGCTTTACCAAGAGTAATGGGAATTAGTGTTTAATGGCCATTGGCCTTTGAACATCTTCTACTCCTCCTGCATGAGCTCAGTGCTGAGTGCTTCTCAGAAATCCCACCCATCCTTACTGGGACACGTCAAGAAATGTTTGAAAAAAAAGGAAATAACAGCTCTCCATCCACTCCTCCATCACTGCCCCTCCCGAAGGCTCAGGAAAGACGGAGTTTTGACGCAGCCCCAAATGACATTCTCATAAGCAAACCAGGAAATGTGGTCTGCATTGCATTAGTAACAAGCGGGTGCACAACTGGTTGAAAAACCATACTCAGAGTCATTACGAATGATTCACTGTCAAACGTGGCATCACGCTGGGTCAACTCTATCTCCAGTACTAGTCTATATTTTTATTAATGATGGATAACAGAGTGAGGAGCATGCTTCTAAAATGTGCAAATGACACCAAGATGGGAGGGTTTGCAGCCATGTTGGAGGACAGGGTTAGAATTCAAAGCGACCTGGGCAAATTGGAGAATTGGCCTGACATCAACAAGATGCAATACAACACGGACAAGTGCAAAATACTACACATAGGAAGGAAAAATCAAATTCCCATCTGCAAATGGGGAATAACAGGCTAGGCTGCCATGCTCTTGAAAAGGATCTGGGGTCACAGTGGATCACAAATTGAATATGCACCAATAATGTGATGCAGCTGAGAAAAAGGCAATTATTCTGGGGTGTGCTGATGAGAAAGATGCTGACCTTTAAGGGACAAGTGGGGCTCTACAAAAAGACAGGTAGTTAGAAGCAAAGGAGGCTGCAGGGAAGGACACTGGGAAAAAGGGTCGTGGGGTGGGGGAGAGATGGAGTGACAAGTTGCCTAAACTTATCCATGGGAGGAGGCAATGAAGAGATTGGCAAACCCATTCTGGAGTAGAATGGAGAGACTGGCAAACCCATTCTGGAGTAGAATTTTAGCGTATGACCACACGGATGGGTGTCCTGTCAACTGATTAAT
Source organism: Pelodiscus sinensis (assembly GCF_052426305.1). NCBI lineage: Eukaryota > Metazoa > Chordata > Testudines > Trionychidae > Pelodiscus > Pelodiscus sinensis. Next base: position 10,367,682 of record NC_143062.1, read on the forward strand.
ATAGTCTGTTTAGGTTGGGGCTACTATAACCTGCTGGTGAGTGTGATAAGGCTACCTCTGTCCTGATCTGCAGAACATATGAGTCGGTTACAATGCCAGCGAGGGAGGTGTTGCTCTTTTGCTCAAAGGCATGAGCCTCTATTATGTAGTGGGGGAGGGCTAGGTTGGATATTAGGAAAAACTAGGAGGGTGGTGGTGAAGCACTGGAATGGGTTCCCTAGAGAGGTGGTAGAATCTTTACCCCTGGAGGCTTTTAATTCTGTACACCTATGCAGCAAACCCTTTGAAGCTGAGCTAGTGGAGCAGGGTAGAAATTTGGCCCCATAAAGCACTTCCAGGAACTAAACTGCTACGGAAGGTAGAGCAGATTGGCTGATTTCAAGTGGTTGTTCCTTCACATGAGGATTTCTTTGGCAGAGGTGCTGAACTTTCTATGCTGGTGGCAAAGTATAGGGATTGGCTGGTTGTGCAATGATTGCAGGTAGCACCATTATCAGCTGGATCCCTGACCATCTTTTGAGGTACAGGTTGGAACTCTCTGGGCCGGCACCCTTGGGACCTGATTGGTCCTGGATGAGCGATTTTTCCAGACCGGGGAGGCCATTTCAGCCCCACCTCCACCCCGCTGGTCCTCCCTCTGCCAGCCCCCAACTTCCTGGCTCCCCGGCAGCCCAGCTGAACCACACACCAGCTCCTGGCCTCTCCCCAACCCAACTGAGCCACTCACTGGCTGCTGGGACCCACTCCTTGCAGTGCGCCAGGACTTTCTGATCCTGGAACATCTGTGGTCATGCTGGACCACAGATGTTGCTGGACCAGAGAATCCTGGATTTTAGAGGTGAATCATAGAATCATAGAATACTAGGATGGGAAGGGACCTCGAGAGGTCATCGAGTCCAGTCCCCTGCCCCCATGGCAGGACCAAATACTGTCTAGACCATCCCTGAGAAACATTTATCTAACCTACCCTTAAATATCTCCAGAGATGGGGATTCCACAACCTCCCTGGGCAATTTATTACAGTGTCTGACTACCCTGACAGTTAGGAACTTTTTCCTAATGTCCAAACTAAACGTCCCTTGCTGCAGTTTAAGCCCATTGCTTCTTGTTCTATCCTCAGAGGCCAAGATGAACAAGTTTTCTCCCTCCTTCTTATGACACCCGTTTAGATACCTGAAAATGGCTATCATGTCCCCCCTCAGTCTTCTCTTTTCTAAACTAAACAACCCAATTCTTTCAGTCTTCCTTCATAGGTCATGTTCTCTAGACCTTTCATCATTCTTGTTGCTCTTCTCTGGACCCTCTCCAATTTCTCCACATCTTTCTTGAAATGCGGTATCCAGAACTGGACACAATACTCCAACTAAGGCCTAACCAGCGCAGAGTAGAGTGGAAGAATGACTTCTTGCATCTTGCTCACAACACACCTGTTAATGCATCCCAGAATCATGTTTGCTTTTTTTGCAACAGCATCACACTGCTGACTCATATTCAGTTTGTGGTCCACCATAACCCCTAGATCCCTTTCTGCAGTACTCCTTCCTAGACAGTCGCTTCCCATTCTGTATGTGTGAAACTGATTGTTCCTTCCTAAGTGGAGCACTTTGCATTTGTCGTTATTAACCTTCATCCTGTAACAATTCAACCTGTACCATGTGAATTGTTTGCTGCAGAGAGGCTAAAATGGGAGATTTGGATGTATGGGCTGTGCATTCTGGTGAAACACAAACCTGCAAGAGTGCCATCAGGCCTGCTGCTCGATATGCAAATGAGCCATTCCACTTATAGAAAAGCTGCTTCTGCCTGGCACATGGTTCATCCTATTTTTGAGATGTGGGGGTGGCTTGAACTGTGCGCTCATCTGACTCAGACATCAATGCAGCTCACCTCCCTGCATGGATTCAGATGTGGGGGAGTCCATGAGATGCCAGGTGGTCCCAGGGTAAACAAGGAACTGGAGAAGCACTCAGAGAGAGGGAATCTGCTAGAGAACCCTTCTGAAAGTGGGCAAAGGGAAACCTTTCTGGGTGCCAACTAGAGCAGCTCTAGTGTGATTATCCCTTATTTCAGACTGGTAACAAAACATACCTTTTAATTTAATCCAACTAATTGTTCAAACAACTCGCCAAGGGCTGGTGTAGATGCTCTGGTGCTGACCTCTTTACAATCAAGTGTGACTGTTTTTTCTAAAAGCTCTGCTCTAGGAATTACTCAGGGGAAGTTCTATGGCCAGAGTTATACAGGAGGTCAGACTAGTCAGTTATGAGCCTCTCTTCTGGCCTCAGGATCAATTAGTTAAATCTTGATAGTTTGTGGAATTAATATTTTATCTATGATATATCTGAGAGCGTTTGTGCATCTGTCTCTCTGTGTGTCCATCCGTCTGTGAATCTGCTTGTTCAAGAACCCTTCCTACATGGTAACAGCCAGGGCCACCAAATTTGGTAGGCAGCTTCCACTTATCATAGCAAGGTCGGGGTTGGGTTGTACCAGGACAATGGGATGTGCCTGGAATTTGATAGTTTCTCATAAAGTGGAAAGGGAGAGGTCTGGCAGGAGGGAGTGATACTATAGAATGACCACAGAGGGCAGCAAGGGGCCAAAGATGGCGATGAATCATAGAACCATAGAGCTGGAAGAGATCTCAGGAGGTCATCAAGTCCAGCCCCCTGCTCTAGGCAGGACCAATCCCAACTAAATCAACCCAGTCAGGGCTTTGTCAAGCCGAGACTTAAAAACCTCTAGGGATGGAGATTCCACCACCTCCCTAGGGAACCTATTCCGGTATTTCACCACCCTCTTAGTGAAATAGTTGAATGGAACAGCTATAACCCAATTGGGCCAGTAGAAAGCTGGAGTGGATAAAGGGACAGCCTTGTCTGTTTGGGTGTGTCTAAACTACATGGCTCCGTCGATGGATTCATGTAGATTAGGCTGATCGGCAAAGGGAAATGAAGCTGCGATTTAAATAATCACGGCTTCATTTAAATTTAAATGGCTGCTGCGCTGAGCTGACAAACAGCTGATTAGCTGTTTGTCAGCTCAGCGTGCTAGTCTGGATGCACCCTCGCCAACCTGAAAGCCCTTTATCGACTTCCCCGTTATGCCTCGTAGGATGAGGTTTACCGGGGAGGTTGATAAAGGTCTTTCATGTCAACAGGGGAGCGTCCAGACTGCCCCGATTGCTGACAAACAGCTGATCGGTAGAGCGGGGCAGACATTTAAATTTAAATAAAGCTGTGATTATTTAAATCTTCATTTAAATGCTTCATTTCCCTTTGCCGAACAAACAAATCTACATGGCTCTGTCGACAGAGCCATGTAGTTTAGACATACCCTTTGTGTGTCTGTCTGCTTTTCTGCCCCCCAGCCAGGGGGACATGCATCTCTATCCCAGATGTGCCCACTGCAGCTGCAGCAGCCATGGAGAAGCGCTTCTCACCTGGCTGCAAGCTACTGCGGTGGGAGAGGGGCGGGTAGCCTGCAAATTGAACCCTTCTTCCCCAGTCACACCCCTACCTCAGAGCAATGAACAAAACAAAATGTGCTGTGTGAAGTGCTCATGCAATGCCGGGTAAATCTTCTAGTGAAAACATATTACTGTATACATGATATAATATTTGCATATGTAAATACATTAGAGTTCTGACCCCAAATCCTTTGAAGTAAATAGACCAATGGTGGGATGATAGGAGTTACTATAGAGAACTTTTCCTGGGTGTCTGGCTGGTGAGTCTTGCCCACATGCTCAGGGTTTAGCTGATTGCCATTTTTGGGGCCGGGAAGGAATTTTCCTCCAGGGTAGATTGGCAGAGGCCCTGGAGGTTTTTCGCCTTCCTCTGTAGCATGGGGCACAGATCACAGCTGGAGGATTCTCTGCATCTTGGGGTCTTTAAACTATTTGAAGGCTTCAATATCTGAGATATAGTCAAGAGGATTATTCCAGGAGGGGTGGGTGAGATTCTGTGGCCTGCGTTGTGCAGGGGGTCAGACTAGATGATCATAATGGTCCCTTCTGACCTCAAAGTCTATGAGTTTATGAAGTCACTAAAAAGACCCCCCATTGACTTCAGTGAGCTCTAGTTCATGCTGCATATAATTACCTGGGCCCAGTCTTGAGCTCAGTTTACACAATTTTCTAAAGTCATACAAGCAACCAATGTTGAAACCAGACCTGTGTCTCAGCTAACTCAGGACTTGTCTCTTTTCTGTATCTGTGAAAACCAAAAATGTGAAGCTCTTGCAGACTTTGTGGCATTATGAGTTTTGTACTTTGACTTGGGTCTCCGATCATTATTCAGCCACTACAAGCTGCCTGCCATGTACCTAGTTACTAATTATTAAACAGGAGGAGTATGGCATTTGTGCCTTGCAAAAGCTTTATTTGCTGTTTTGTTTGATTGCATTTCAGAACCTCCAAATCCCACCTAATTGGCCCAGACTCACTCGGCAGGTTTGAAATCCTGGTCCCATTCATAGATTTATAACTACACCTGAAAACCGGTTAACCTAAGTGATGGGCTTGTGCCCCACCACAGTGGGTGGGTTAGGAAAAAATCAAACACCTAGGCTGGAACCTTTGACCCAAGAAACTGATCCTGGAGCCTACAAATGGGTCCCATCTTGTGCAACCCTGCCCCACCACCTGAAAAATAAAGCAGTGATGTCCCTTATTTTGCGTTGACAAGTCTCAATCCATCTTTGAGCTGTAATCCATCCCACTCTGCATCCACTGGGAGGTAGTTATTCTACCTCTGAGGGGGAGTTGTTCTACCAGAGGTAACCCGAAATAGCTACCCCGCATCTTTTGAACATGGCTGCTGTGACGCAATATAGCAGAAGCACTATTTCAGCATCCCTGAAAACTTCATTGCACGAGGGATAAGGGAAGACTTGATATAGTGCATTATTTTGAAATTTAGTGCTGTGTGGGTGCGCCAAATTTCGAAATAGCTTATTTCGAAAAAGAATTGAAATAAGATACACAATTTGCATAGTGCAAATTGCGTATTTTCTTTTGAGCTAAGGGTGCAGTGTAGATGTAGATGTAAGGCTACATCTACACTACAACAGAAAGTTGACTTAAGCTAAGCAACTCCAGCTACATGAATAACGTAGCTGGAGTTGACGTATTTTAAGTCAAATTATTTCAGGGTCTATACCACGGGGTGTCAATGGGAGAAACTCTCCCATTGACTTATCTTACTCTTCTTGTTCAGGGTAGAGTAACAGCATTGACTGGAGAGTAATCTGCAGTGGATCTGACAGGTCTTCACTAGACCTGCTAGATTGACCTCTGGTGGATCGATCTCAAAGCATCAATCTGGGCTGTGGTGTAGATGTAGCCTAATTAACAAGTCTGTGTTGAAGGAAGATCTCCAGGTGGTCTCCGCTTTCCTGTTTTTAGTGCAATCCCATGGTAGTTTTGATTTAAACATCTGATGCAGAGCAGGATAGGGAATCAGAAGCTCTCTTCCAGAGTCAACTTTATTGTGTTTGTCTTATTTGTCCTTATAATGTTTTTGGGAAGAGTTTAAACCCAAAGTCGTTGCCATAACACAGATGTATAACTGGAGAATTACTTTGCTCTGATATTTCGGCCGTCCTGAGCCTTTGGATTGAAACACTTAGCGGTATTATAACTCAATTTCTTGGTAACTCAGTGGTTGTTCTTGGCACTCCTACACTCTCCTAGACCCACTCCCAGCACTCTCTGTCTAGGCTTCCCAGCACATGGGATCACTGAGGGTATGTCTACACTACCCCGCTAGTTCGAACTAGCGGGGTAATGTATGCATACCGAACGTGCAAATGAAGCCCAGGATTTGAATTTCCCGGGCTTTATTTGCATAAGCCGGCCGGCGCCATTTTTAAATGCCGGCTTGTTCGAACCCCGTGCCGCATGTAGCCGCGCGACACGGGGTTCGAACAAGCTGGCATTTAAAAATGGCGCCGGCCGGCTTATGCAAATAAAGCCCGGGAAATTCAAATCCCGGGCTTCATTTGCACGTTCGGTATGCATACATTACCCCGCTAGTTCGAACTAGCGGGGTAGTGTAGACATACCCTGAGAGATGAATAGTTTGTAGTCACACGGCTCCAAGTGCTCATGTCTTCCTGTGGGACTCTAGTGTCTTTGCACCTCATGTTCTCTCTCCCTAAGGATAGCCAAGGCGTATGGTATAGACTCACGTGTCAGTGCTAATGTGGGGAAAACTAAGGACTGGATTCTCAGCTATGTAAACCACATGTAACAAGCAGCTTTAAGAGGAGTAGGAAAGAAAGGCTTGTGGGCAGACCTGGGTTTGATAACTGGTTCTGAGAGAGGCTTTCTACACTTGAATCCTATGGAGATATGGGCCATCTAGGAATGGATGAAAGAAGCTGTGAATTACCTGCCACTCCGGGGTGAGCTGGCACATAGGAATCGCTGTATTGGATTGCACCAGTGGCCCATCCCTCTGGTATTATCTTTCTGATGGAGCTGATACCAGATGTTCCAGAGGAAGTTTCAGTAAACCCCAGACTGGAATGATCTGACAACAGGGGAATATTACTCTTTGCCCTATCAACAGATGGCTGGCTTAGGTCCTGAAGCATAACGTGTCCTCATGCCTTAGACTGTTTTTGCCCAATGTTGAAGAGTTTGGAGCAAGAAGCCCCTCTGTGGTTGGAGTTTAGTGGAAGAGCTAAAGTCAACATAAGAAAGCTGGAGTAATTATTTCCTGTCTCCCACCTCCCATTTGCCCACCCTGCCTTCACACACCAGCTGCCATCATTTAGCACCAAACCAACCACATGAAAAAAAACTCAGCTGAACTTTCCTGAATCCCTTGCACCGCACATGGTTGGTGAGTATATTTATCTCTGCATGTGGGTATTGTTCAGCTTGGCTTTCATTTCCTCTTCTGGAGGGGAGTAGGCATTTAACCCCATGAATCACTGCAGAAACCATGAATGCTGCCAGCCCATCTCACGAATGGGACCCATGAGAATGCTGACTTAAAATTCAGCCAGCCCGCAGGACTTTCAGAGAAGTTCACCAGTGTCGGAGGCATGCCACCGGCCCTGGGGTTCAGCGAGGACAGGATGTTTTCATTTGGCTGCTAACCATGTGGCAGGCTGCTGAGGAGTGTACGTGGGGGGGGGGGGGGGAGTAGAGCAGTGATGGATTTTCGTGCTTCCATTCCTCAGGTAAATTGGTTGCCTCCCATGAATACATGCCTCTTTGGCATCTAACGGAGCTGAGTTCTGCTTGGTAATGTTCCACTCATATCTTCTCCACAGGGAGCCTTAAATGTTTTAGCACACTCCTTCAGTTTCTGAGATGCCAATACCTCCTACAGCCAGAGGTGTCATGTTGGGGGGGGGGCTGTCACCTCCTCTCCCGCCCGATTTGCTGCTTAGCTTGGACTGAGCATGCTCAGTAATGTCCACCCCCCCTACTGGCAGGCATAGGTTGTCTCTGCCTACAGCAGAGTCTCTCTGCATATGAGTGACTAGTTGTCACGGAGGAAGCAGTTCATGGATTTTTTCTTGTTTGTTTACTGTGCTCCTTGGCTCAGTCCTTGGACCTGCTGGCCCCCAAGCCACTGTGCAGGGCCCATGGCACCATTTCAGCAGGTCTGGAATATCCACTTTACGAGTTCCGGAGCACAGCCAGGATGGGGCCTGGCTGTGGTGAGCTAAATGGAATAGACAGTTGCTCACTGGAGTCTCTGCCCCAAGGGGTAGCTGCTGCTCCTCTCCCTGATAGAGACACAATGCAGGCTTGGGACACGCCACGGTGCTGAGCTTTTGTTTAGAAGCTAAAGTCACAATGAAGAATCAAGCCAAACTTCCGGTCATCTGAAGAAGTGGGCTGTGCCCACGAAAGTTTATGATACCATCTACATGTTTTGTTAGTCTTTAAAGTGCTACCAGACTATTTGTTGTTTTTTAAGTTTATCCTGTACAGATTAACTTGGCTACCCCTCCAAAGCTTTTACACTGAGGGGTGCAGGATTGGGTCTCAAGGACCAATACTAAGCTCAATGAAATCCATGGAAAGACTCCTGTGGATTTCAGTCTGCATGAGATCAAGCAGGCATGGTTCCCAGCTGTGGATGGCTATTGTGGGGCAGAGGGCTTCTGTTTAAAAATAACGGGAATAGATGAGACAGAACGCGTCTCTGTGATTTGTAACAGCCATCTCTTTTTGGCTTGGGATGAATCTCTGATCAGTAGTGCGGTAGCAGAATCTATAACTTCTGCCCTGGAGCTGTCTTGGATTTTAAATCCTGTTGGGAAAGAGTTAAAAGCAGAGAGCAAATTAGCTGCAATTTGTGTTACTTTTTGTACAGTGCTCTTCTGCTAATGATTGAATAATCTACCCAAAGTATAAATTGCCTTGTTCTTGAAGAGCTATATCACATAGTAAGGTATATATATTAATAACAAACTGCAGTAGACCATGGTGGTAGGTTTCTGGCGCATTTGATTTAGAAAGGACACCAATTGAAGTTAAGAAGAATGGGGGAGGGGGGGGATTAGCATGTCAGGAGGGACTAGTGTTTTATTTGGATTATAGTAATTTCTAGAGAAAACAACATCCATTGAGTGGGTTAGGGAGACTTTCTGCATATGTGTATATAATTGGGAAGAGTTTACAACTTACATGAATATGACTGCCAAAGGATGGGACCTAGTGGGAGGGATGCAACATGCAGGCAGTGGGCAGCATAACACCCACTCAACACCATTCTATTGATTTCAGTGGAGCTATGGCTGTTACAGCAGCTGAAAATGGTACATTACTGATGCTCATAGAATCGTAGAACACGAGAACTAGAAGGGACCTCGAGAGGTGATTGAGTCCGGTCCCCTGCCCTCACAGCAGAACCCACACAGACCATCCCTGATAGATGTTTTCACTGGTCTTCCTTTTAGCTTAGGCCACGCCTTCACTACCGGGAAGTTTGACACTGTGGCGGTCAATATTCCAGAGTTCAATTTAGCGGGGTCTAGTAAAGACCCACTATCTAGTAAAGACCCACTAAATCGAATACTGAGGGCATGCCCTATCAATGCTGGTATCCTCAATTCGCGAGGAGTAAGGGAAGCTCCCATTGACCTCGTGCTGTGGAGACAGAGCCAAAGGTCAAATTAAGATACATCGACTTGAGCTATGCAGTTAACGTAGCTGGCGTTACATATCTTAATTTGACCTTCCAGGTAAGTGTAGGCCTTAGTGTAGGCCTTAGAAAAATAATTACACTAATTTCACATTTTAGTTAACTTTTCATTAGAAGTGATGAGTTCATGTTGATGTTATGTTAATTTTTGCAAGTCTATATCCAAATATTACACAGAGATTGTACGAATCATGCGAAAAAATGCCGACAGGTAGCAAAGAATTCAAACCAGTGCTCACTAGGCATATCATAGAATCATAGAGCTGGAAGAGTCCTCAGAAGGCCATCAAGTCCAGCCCCTGCCTCAATTAAATCAACTCAGCCAGGGCTTTGTCAAGCTGAGCCTTAAAAACCTCTAGGGATGGAGACTCCACTACTTCCCTAGGTAACCCATTCCAGTGCTTCACCACTTTCCTAGGGAAATAGTTTTTCCTAATATCCAACCTGGACCTCTCCCACCGCAACTTGAGACCATTGCTCCTTGTTCTGCCATCTGTTACCACTGAGAACAGCCTTTCTCCATCCTCTTTGGAACCTCCAATCAGGAAGCTGAAGGCTGCTATCAAATCCCCCCTCACTCTTCGCTTCTACAGACTAAACAGACCCGACTCCCTCAGCACAGTGCAGTGCTTGAAACTAGAGATGGGACTAAACTGCTGTGTTTGAACAGGGATCTGAATATTTCCGAAGTCAGGTCCAGGATTTGAGCTGTGGTCAGTCTAACTCACAACTGGGGTGGATGGCACTGTTAAAGCCTCTGGTTGTAAGGTCAATACTTGTGACGGAGGATGGGAAAGAAATCTGCCTTAAGATGAGATCAGAAGAAAGCATCGAGGAAGTGATGGGCTGGAGAAAGGAAATCTGTTCTCAATGGCATGAGAGTTGAGGAGTATCTCATGTCAGTGATGACATGATTTAAAAATAGAAGGATGCAAGAAATCACAGAGCAATCAGTGTAACTTTGATACCTAGAAAGTTACTGGAACAAATTATTAAGCTATCCATTTGTAAGCATCTAGGACGCAATAGGGTTATAAGGCATAACCACCACAGATGTGTCAAGAACAAATTATGCCAAACCAACCTGTTTTTCTTCTTTGACAGAGTTCCTGGTCTAGCGGAGAGGAGGAAAGGGATAGTCGGGACACATTTTGATTTTAGTAATTTTTTTTGACATTACATTCTCATAAGCCAACTAGGGAAATATGGCCTATATTAAATTATGATAAGGTAGGTGGTTGAAAGGCTATATTCAAATAGCAGTTAGCAATGGTTCACTGTTGAGAACATATCCAATGAGATCACCCAGGGATCTGTCCCGGATCTGGGCTATTTGACATTTTCATTAATAACTTGGATGGGATAAGAGCGCGGAGAGGATGCTTATAAAATTTGAAGAGGACATCAAGCTGGAAAGGTTTCCAAACACTACAGAGGACAGGATTAGAATCCAAAATGACCTTGAGAAATTAGAGAGCTGAATTCAAATCAGATGAAATTCAATAAAAATGAGTGCAAATGCCCAGCTACAAAAGCGGGGATAACTGGCTAGGCGGTCGCTTTGCTGAAAAGGGGCTGGGCATTCGAGTGGGTCACAAATTGAATATAATGTGATGCGGTTGCTAAACTGGTTAATATTCGGGTTGGGGGAGGGTAAATGCCCTATGCTAGATGCAGGAGTGAATGTTCTGCTCTACTTGGCACTGGTGAGGTGTAAAGGGGTGGACCCACTGCTGCGGTGCCTCCTGCTGATCACACTGGGAATTAGCTCAGTTTGTTGGAGTGCACCGCCTTCTGGCTGGTGTCTTGCCCATCGTCGCTTTGCTCTCCGCTCTACTGTCTCCACCCTCCAGCTCAGGACCTGTGTGTTGCTTCCTGGACTGTGGTATTCTCTTCAGGATGCTGCATTCTGGCAGTGCTCACCACTCCGTTCATGCCCCCTTCCAGGGGTATCTGTAATCCACAGTTCCTACACCTGACACCGTGGCTAACTGCAGCCCCGAAGTCTAGCCCCTTGCCTCAGGGGCAGCTGCAGTCTAGGTGCGGTGCAAGGGGGGGAGGCCCTTCCACTATTCTGGGCCCCGACCCAGGGACTCTCTGTCCTGCCCTTCTTCACCCCCCCTTGACTATATGCAATGTTCCCTGGACTACACCCTTGTGACCCCTGCACCTTCCTGGCCCCAGCCTGGCAGGTATCAGGCTACAGCCTCTCTCTCTGCTGTCCTGAGCCTGTTCATTCCTGTCCCTACTGGGACTTAGCTCCTTCTCCCCTGCTGGTCAGGGCAACAGTCCTCTGCTGCTGAGCAGCTCTTTATGTCAGGGATGCCCTAGCAAGCCACCCTTTGATTGGCTCCCTAGAAGCCTTTCCCTGATTGGAAGCAATTTGCGTAGGCTCCCTTCAGCCTGCTTTTAGCCCCTCCCTTGCCAGAGTGGGGCAGCCACCCTTCTATATGAGGTCTCATCTGGAGTACTGAATCTGCCACACTTCAATAAAGATATGGACAAATCGGAAACAGTCCAAAAGAAATCAACAAAAACAAAGGTTTAGAAAACCTGACCTATGAGAAAAGGTTTAAACCCCCCCGCATGTTTAAGTCTTGAGACAAGAAGGCTGAGGAGGACTCCATATCAGTCTTCAAATATGGTAAAGACTGCTATAAAGAGAATGGGGATCAACTATTCCCATGTCCAGTAAAGGTAGGACAAGTCTAGAAGTAACAGCCTTAATCTGCAACAAGGGAGATTTAGGGTAGATATTCAGGAAAACGTGATCCCGTAAGGGTAGTTATGCTCTGAAATAGGCTTCCCAGGGAGACTGGGGAATCCCCACCACAGGAAGTTTTTAAAAACAGGTTGGACACACACCTGACTAGGTTTACTTGGTCCAGTCACAGCACAGAGTGCTGGACTTGATGACTCTTTGAAGTCCTGTCCAGCTCTGCATTTCTAGCCCCGCGACCAAGGAGAAAGAGCAGAGAACTGGCTTGTGTTTTAGAAACGAGTGAAAGGAGGGGGCTACGACGAGATCAAATCTCCGGTATGGGCAGGCCCAGACAGAACTGAAATTTGGGTCCAAATTGGATGTGGTGCTATCCATCTCCCAGCAGAAGCAGAATGCCCTGTAACTCCCATACTGCATGTCACCTTGAAGTAAAAGGTTATGGCTTTTATGCCACACAAATGAGTCAAGAGGCTGTGATTTATTGCTGGGTGATGGGTTCAAATCTGGCCCTATTTTGACGCAACGCGAATGCTTACCCATCGGATTGCTCAACCTGGTGTTCCCAGCACAGACTGCAACACACAAAGCACCCTGGCAAGGGCTGTTAGTTGACACCCTCGCTAGCAGCTGCGGCAAAGGGGCATACAGAAGGGAGTGCGAACAGCGCTCCCTGTGGGACCCCAAGGCAGGTGGGAAATGGCATGGGAGGACTCTGCACTTGAATCAATGTCCACAATTGTCAGTCTGGTACTTTTTGCCGGCACTAAATTTACATAATAAAGCTTTGTGGTGAGACATGCCTGCTGAGTTAATTTCCGGGATCTCTCACTCCACTTGTCCTCTCGTACTCCCTTGACTATCAGTCAGCATCTGCAAGACGACAGCATCTTGCTCAAGGGTTGAAAGGAGCACACACATTCATAAAGTATCCATCGCACCCTCCAGGGCCACCTCACCAGCTGTTTGCTTGATGACTCGCAGAACCCTCTGTCTCGGCCTCAACACCCTGAGGACAGTGATCCGCTCCCAGCAGCCAGCTCTTCACAGGGGAAACTGGCCGGCCCGCTGTAGATCAAATGTTTCTTTTTTTGTTCAGTAAACCACAGGCTGGTTCAAAATGTCGTGCACACATCTGCAGGGCACGCCATACAGAGGGGCTGCTTTTCCCCAGGGAAACAAAGGGCCAGATGTAAAAAAACAGCCTCCTTCTTAGACTGTGAAGCAACATGGTCCAGTGAAGAGGGCACTACATGGATTCTTGGGAATGCTGGTTTCTATTCCTGGCTTTGCCGTGCCATCTGCGACTGGTTCCTTTACCTCCTGGAACCTCTTTTCTCCTCAGGCCTGTGAGTGTCTCCATGTTCACACAGTCCTTAGTGCATTTGGCCATGAAGTGCTGCCATAATCCAAAGGTGCGTTAGTGAACGATGAGTTCAAATACATGTATGCCTTGACTGAGATGCCTCACCTCTGTGCTCTAGGGGATGGAACAGCTGTTCCATAAAGCATGTCGGAGGCATGGAATCCTCAAGGTATTTGACTTGTCTTATTCATCAAATAATCCCGAGGAAAAAGGAACGTGGCTCTCTTCTAATGAAATAAAGAGGACATGTGACGGAACTGGAGCCGCTCTGTTCTGCTTGTAAACAGTGTGGGTGTGTTTAAACTACATGGCTCCGTTGATGGAGCCATGTAGATTAGGCTGATCGGCAGAGGGAAATGAAGCCGTGATTTAAATAATCATGGCTTCATTTAAATTTAAATGGCTGCCGTGCTCTGCCGACCAGCTGATGATCAGCTGTTTGTCGGCAGATCGGGGTAGTCTGGACACTCCCGCGCCGACCTGAAAGCCCCTTGTCGACCTCCCCCTTATGCCTCGTGGGATGAGGTTTACCAGGAGGTTGACAAAGGGCTTTAAGATCGACAGGGGAGCATCCAGACTGCCCCGATCTGCCGACAAACAGCTGATCGGCAGAGCGCGGCAGCCATTTAAATTTAAATGAAGCCGCTATTATTTAAATCGCGGCTTCATTTCCCTTTTCCAAATAAACAAATCTACATGGCTCCGTCGACGGAGCCATGTAGTCTAGATGTACCCTGTGTGTTGACCTGGTTACTGGGATGTTTGCTGTCCGAATGTTTTTTTAATGTAATCGAGGGCTGTTAGGGGAAAACAAGCAGGAAGGGAAGAATGACTCAAGACAAGCAACTTCTCAGCAAATGTCCCAATTGCAACAATTCTAGTCATGGAATGTGCTGTTCTACACCTTGAGGGAGCGCCCGGTAACCCTTATGTTCCTCATTTTTATTTCACAGTGACCTTGTGTACAAGGCATGCCTTGTAAGGCATCGGGGGAAAGGTTATGGTCGTCTGAAAGTCATTTCTCTATCCGTATCTGTATCTCATCAATGCATGTGAAATAATGTATGGTTGTCACTAACACATGCTGTACAGTGGGGAATCAACCAGATGTTAGCTTCCCAGAGACAACAGCAAGGAGAATGACCATCACCTGGGCAGGGTGTGAATGACCATTCTCCAGCAAGGGAGCTACAGTGCAATGTAGCTGCATGAGGTCACCCCAGGGAATTGCTCAGCCTAGCCTGGAGACTCAACATGGCTGACCCAAGATGGCTGGACTTGTGCTCACCAAGCACATGGGTTTGAGAGTATAAAACAGAACACCGTGGCCACATGTTGGACCTTTCTCCCTCATCCACCTACATGGCAAGCAACCAGGACACTGAGAAGACTGAAGGTTCCAACCGAGGGGACTGGCCCAGGTTTCAAGGGTGAACTCTAACTGGGGAGAGAGTTCAGTCTGGGTGTTTATATTTTCCGTTCTTTTGGTGATCACGCTGACTTTTTGCCTAACATTTGTGGCAACACCTAACTTCTATCTTTGTAGTCAATACGTTTCTTGGAGGGTTCCTCTTCACCAGGGAGTTTGTACGAAGTGTGTGGTGAGTCTGCTCAGGTTTTACAGAAGCCACTTCAGTGGTGCAAGGCCACTTTCCACTGATGAAGGGGTGAACCAATACATACATTAGATGGTAGATTCCTGAGGTACGATGCTGGGCATTGGGGGGATTTGGCTAGTGCCTTACTCGGAGAGATTCATGAGCGGCTCTGGGAGCATGCATGCAGTCTGTCTGGGTGCGGGGCTCCACATGCCGTTGTGTTGAGTGATAACGACATCTGGAGGGGTTGCTGCCAGTCACTAGCCAGGCACTGAGAGAGCCAGATCAGGTTAGAGAGAGTTCAGGGAACGCAGCAGTCCCACGGTCCCAGGCTGCACCCTGGTGGGATCCTGTCGCAGGGAACAGGCCTGGAAGCATGAAGATCAAAAGGACTAAGGAGGTTTAAAAAGTGTCTCCCTCTCAAGAAGGGTGAATTATTCAGGAGGCCAGACAGACATAGGGGGACCTTGCTTGGGTATCTGCAGAAGCCAGGCCTGCTTGGTCACAATGGGAAGATGGTGTGGCTTGCCATCAGAGACACGCCGGCAGACTGTACTTAACAGCCCTTTCCTCTCAAGACTTTGCTCTTACTGGTAAGTTGTTTGACCACTAGGTACATGCCAGGTTACAGTCTCCCAAAGAGAAGTAGCTCCGGTGCCAAATCCAGTCAGACGTGCCAGGTGAGCATGGCTGATTAACAGTGGCCTGTTCAGGAGAACTGCAGAATTCCACCCCAGACTAGGTACAGCCCTGTGGCCTAGCTCCTGAGAGGGCGCACTCAGAGGCAAGAAAGGGAGACATCCGACACCACGAGTGCTCTGGATGATCAGGTGACAGGAACAAACGGGACAAAAAAACTTGGAAGGGCTGGGACAGGGCTAAAAAAAAAAGGGACTCACCTTGCAAAAATGGGACATATAGTCACCCTACTGCCCCTTAAACACCTAACGATCTGTGTCCACAAATCCTATATGCTTCCTGTCCTATATGTGACAACACACTGAATATCGATAATTACAAGCCAGTAAAAATAACCTTAAGTAACTGTACCTCTATCCCTCCACTTGAGGAAAGGTGTGAGAAATGCTTTAGTTGACACGCATAAGTGTTCTTGCCAGAAGCCATTTTATGTTCTGAGACTTGCCATTACACAATGTGATCACTGACGCTGCTCTTATAAATACAGGAAGCTTCTGCCATTCACAGGGGATACGTTTTTGATATCATAGCAAATGACTACATCCGCAAATATCAGGAACAGGGGTTTCCGAGACACAAAACAGCCACATTTTCCGTCATGTAATGCTAACTAGCATTTTATTACCTGCTGCTTCACAGTTGACAAACAACTGCAACTTCAAACCAATAAATTTCTAACCAAACTCGAACATAAAGATCATAGAGTTACAATACAGTAAAACCCTTAACTGAACGCCAATCGTGTGAAACACTCACACCCTATGTATCTTACTCTTCTTCAGGGATGGGGAAGTTACCAGGGGTGGATTTGCAAAGGAACAGTGTGATGGGAAGCTTTGTCTTCTTTATTTGTCACAAGTTCTGCTAGGTCCTCATCAGTCAATTCCTATGAATGTGACTCCATCAGTTTTTCAATCTCCGATACCTCCATATCCTCAAAACCCTCCCCTCCAACATCACAGGCCATTCTCACAATCCTCTTGATCGCTTCATGGACAGGTGGGAGATCAGTGAAATCACTGACCACTCCCTTCCACAATTTCCTCCAACAGGCATTGATGGTTGCTGGTTTTATTTCAATGATTGACTCCTTTACGTTAGCGATGCAGTTAGCAATGTTGCTGTCCTTCCAGTACTTCCTGAGATCAAGTGTTTCCTCAGCTTCCAGCACATTACGAATCCGAGCGAAGGTGCGCCTGGTATAGTAGGCTTTCAAAGTCGCAATCACACTTTGGTCAAAAGGCTGGATGTGGGAAGTTGTGTTAGGCAGCAGGGAAACCACTTTCCTGGCAGGATGGACAAAATGCAGAGCAGTCTGTGGGTGGCCTAACGCATTGTCCAAGATGAGTTGCACTTTGAAGGGCAGCCTTTTGGACCCTTCGTATTTTTCTACCTCATAGACAAAGCAGTTGTGGAGCTAGTCTAAAAATGAATCAGCCATAACCCAAGCCCTTCTGTTTGACGTCCAAAAAACCTGACAGGTGCTGCTTATTCTTTCCCTTTAATGCCCTGGGGTTCAATGCACGGTAGTGGAACATGAGTTTCACCATGCAGTCTCCCATGGCATTAGCACAGAGGAGAAAGGCTAGCCTGTCTTTTGCTACCTTGAAGCCTGAAGGTATGGAAAGGTATGTTCTTTGCGGACATCCTTTTCCAAAACAAGGCAGTTTCATCTGCATTGAAAACTTGTTGGGGCACGTAACCCATAATTTTAAGAAACATTGAAGAATGTTGCTTTGTGGCCTGCTGACGCCAGTTCCCCTGTTGACTTCACATTGTGTAAACTGGCCCTCTTTTTAAATTTCTAACCACAGTGCAGTGAATGACACTGCATTGCCCCCTCTCACTGCCAGACGCTTACGCTAAATGCTTCCACAAGTTCAAAGCCTTTTCTCAAATTCCAGGGCCATTCACAGGTGCTTATTTCACTGCCACACCTTCAATCCAAATGCCTAATGCATTTTCCATTTTCTCCATTACGGTCACACAGGACACCTTCGCACAAGCTGGTGCACTGACAGCAACACTGTTCCTTATGTTTTTCTCCTTTCTTTAAAATAACGCAGTTGACTCGTTAATGCTGTACAGTCTAGCTACTGTGGACTCACTACCACTATTCTCACGCTTACCCAGTAATTCAACTTTCTAGCTTAAAGTCATCACCTTTACCCCCTTGTTAGCCTCTTGACCACTGTCTGCATCACTTGCTTGCCTTTTCCATGCCATAATTAAGGGTGTGTGTTAATTAACAGCAACATTGCGAGCAAGACATGAGAAGTCATTCTTCTGCTCTACTCTGCACTGATTAGACTTCAACTGGAGTATTGTGTGCAGCTTTGGCACCACATTTCAAGAAAGATGTGGAGAAATTGGAGAGGGTCCAGAGAAGAGCAACAAAAATGATTAAAGTCTAGAAAACATGACCTAGGAGGGAAGACTGAAAGAGTTGGGTTCATTTAGTTTAGAAAAGAGAAGACTGAGAGGGGACATGATAGCAACTTTGAAGTACGTAAAAGGGTGTTACAAGGAGAAGAGAGAAAAATCGTTCTCCTTGACCTCTGAGGATAGGACAAGAAGCAATGGGCTTAAATTGCAGCAAGGAAGGTTTAGGTTGGACATTAGGAAAAACTTCCTAACCATCTGGGTGGTTAAACACTGGAATAAATTGCCTAGGGAGGTTATAGAATCTCCATCAATGGAGATATTTAAGGTTAGATAAACATCTATCAGGTGCTTGGTCCTTGAGGGCAGGGACTAGACTTGATGACCTCTTGAGGTCCCTTCTAGTTCTAAGATTCTATGATTCTACTACTGCAGCTTAGTGATCATGTTTTTACTAGAACACACTCAAAGGGTCAGCATGCTGCATCATGTGTTTGGGTTGGTGCACAGCGCACTGCGAGTATGCAAAACTGCAAACAGCAAAACCACAAATGGCAAAGGCTTCGTGCAATCAGTGAAAGGCCTGCAGAAGAATGGAACAAAGCCTACTTGGCCAAGGCATTTTGCTGCCCTACCTTGAAGGGACAGTGTGACTGCTGACCTTTGATCACAAGTCAGGGACAGAGGAGTTTCCAATAAAGCAGGATCTGACCTGAGCCCTCGCCGAAAATTCAGATAGCGCCCAAGATTTTCACAAGTGATTTCAAGCACCCAACTTGAAAGATCTTTTAATTAGGGCCTGATTTTTCCAGCACTTTCAAACTGGCCTTTTGTTATAGCGTGCCAAGTTGGGCACTCAAAAAACGAGGCTCCAAAAATCTCTACTCATCTTTGCAAATCTTGTTAACAGATCAAAAGGATATTGCCCTTTTTTGGTATTTCCTTATCCTCTATGTGACTAGATAGCTAGGTTCTGGCTGAAAGAAGGGGATATGCCTCACCAGTGTCTTGCCAAGCATAAAGATGCAGCCAGCATCCAGACTTCATTCATGAGCACAGGTCTCTTATCGCTCCAACTGCTATTTCGCCCTCCCCCCTTTCGCCTCCATTGTGTAAACACAGCATCCTTCTCCATTGTTAAATCAACTCCCAGTCTCTCATTGACCTGCAACATTCAAGAACTTGGTAGGTCTGTTTTATTAAAGCTTTTTTTTCCACCCCAAACATTCTTCTCTGTACAAAGGGGGCTGCTAGCTGCAGATGGGTTTTCTCTACCTTTAGATCATTGCTAGGGTTAGTGGTTCTACCTTCTCTGTGAATAGGGAAAACCCCTGGCACAACACAACAAAGCCAGAGGATGCCCCAGGTCCCCATTGATCCAGCAAGCGCAGGCCAGTGTGTGAAAGAGATGACAGAAACACAGCAAGTTCCTCTCCCTCCCTCCCCCTTTGATGCAAGGCAAAGGGGCTGGTTTATGAATGAGGCGCGGAGACTCATTCACAGACTGAGGGAATAACTGAGAAGCCGCACAAAGGCAAGCGGCTTGCAAGCTGCAGGCGCGCTTAAGATGTGGCATTCCCCAAAGGAGAGCTTAACTCCCGATGACTCACTGGTGTTCAGCAGATGCAAAGGGAACTATTAAAATATGAAGGAATTACAGAGCTTTCATCTTCTAGTTCTGAAAAGTGCAGGGCTTGACGCGGGGGGGGGGGGGGGGGGGGGGGGGGGGGGGGGAAGGGGAAGAATCTTCTTTGGAAAGAGCTGCTCTGAATTGCGGTTTATAAAAGTGATGGCCCTCATGTGTAACTGCATGCTTGACTTTAGCACAGGATCTGCCTCAGCCCTGTTCTAGAAAACCTGTATGCACCTGCTTTTGGGGTTTACTCGCCTGCTTAAAGTTAAATGTTAAACGTGATTAAATGTTTAACTGATGGACAAGAGCCAGCATGGCATGTTTTGCAATGGTAGAACTGAGCCGAAGATCCCAGGGTGACACACAAGAAAAGGTAAAATGTATTCACGGTCTAAACAAGTCTAACTCCCTTCAGCAGCTCCCAGTGTTCAAAAATCATGTGTAAGGTTTGCTATTTGCCCTCAGATAGCCGACCTTTTATGACTGATGTTTTCAGGTTTTAATCCATAACCGTGAGGGGGAGAGCCTTTACACACACACACACACACACACACACACAAAATCACCTGACTTTAGGAGGTGGGACACACACACACACACAAAATCACCTGACTTTAGGAGGTGGGACACACACACACACACACACACACAAAATCACCTGACTTTAGGAAGTGGGACACACACACACACACACACACACACACACACACACACACACACACACACAAAATCACCTGACTTTAGGAAGTGGGACATACACACACACACACAAAATCACCTGACTTTAGGAAGTGGGACACACACACACACACACACACACACACACACAATCACCTGACTTTAGGAGGTGGGGCTTTATAAAAACACCACAAGACTTGAGAAAAGCATAGGAGTTCACAATGCTGTGCTCTGTGCTGCTCTGTAAATCCCTGTTCAGCGTAGATCTGCATCTCTCAGGCTCTCCACATTATAATGGGGTATCTTGCCCCTTTATGCCCCAGGATGTCTGGGTCCTGTTCAATCAGCCCAATCTGTGTTGTAATGAACTGCAGCTCACCCTGAGGGGCAGGAGGAGGGGGCAGCTGTTAGGAGGGGAACACTTGAGCCTGGCGGGTTTCAGAGTGTACCGTCAGAAGGAAGCTGGGTTAGGAACAGCAGGCAGCAGCTTAGGCTCCTGTGGGAAGTTCTGCACTGTGGCCTATCACGAACACGGAGGCCCCTGTGAGAAGCTCCTGGACTTCCCAGGGAGGGGAGGGAGTGGGCTCTTGTCAGGCCCACGGGGGCAAAGCATGCTGTGGCTGCCGGCTGGTCTTTTTTAAGTGGAGCTCTGCAGGGGGAGTGACTTTATGTCTGTCCTCCAGAGGGTCAACTCAGCTTGCACAGTTCTGTGGCACACGGGGGCCTGGAGGTGCCTCACTCTGAGGTGCTGTGGTGGGGAACAGAGCGCTTGACTGGGGTCCGCTTTGTGGCTTTGCCCATTCCCTCAGGGTATGTCTACACTACAGCGCTAATTCGAACTAAGCTAATTCGAATTACAGGCAGTCCCCGGGTTACATGGATCCGACTTACATCGGATCCCTACTTACAAACGGGGTGAGGCAACCCCGCACTAGCTGCTTCCCTCCAGCAGACCAGGGAGACGCGAAGTTAGTGCCCCCCGCCCCCCAGCAGACCAGGGAGACATGGAGCAGCTTTTCTCAGCAGACACCTCAGCTTGAGAATAAAGGACTGAGGGAAGTGAGGTGTGGGAGAATAAAACTGAGCTCTGGAGAAATGTTTGGCTAGAGTTTCCCCTACAATATGTACCAGTTCTGACTTACATACAAATTCAACTTAAGAACAAACCTACAGTCCCTATCTTGTACGTAACCCGGGGACTGCCTGTAGTTAATTCAAACTAAGCTAATTTGAATTAGCGCATCTAGATCTAAAAACTAGTTAGAATTAGCATTTTGCTAATTTGAACTAGCATGTCCACACTGAGTGGACCCTGAACTGGGGTTAAGGCTGGCCAGAAGCAGTGCCGGCAGGGCATCAGAGTAGGACTCAGAGCATGGAGCTGCTGTCTCAGGCTAGCCGAGGGCTGTGCTCAAAGGGTCCCGACCCCCACCCCAGACAGACAGTTCTCAGGAGTTCCCCACTTGCAAAGCAGTCCTGGCTTGGATTGCCCAGAGTACCCACACTGGGCACATCACAGCACTCGGCTATCAGACCGGCTGCACTTGCCGCAGGCTGCCATCCGGGGGGGGGGGTTCAATCGGGGGGCTGCAGGAGAGTTTCCACCCCGAGGAGCCCGCAGAGCCAGCCCAGTCCTCCCCATCGGGGGCTTGTACCCCATTCCTCGCTCACCCCCTTCCACTTACCCCTCCCTAGCCCCCCTTCCTGATGTACAAAATAAAGGACACCTGTGTTCAAAAATAGAAACTCTCTTTATTGAACAAAACTCAGGGAGACTGGGAAAAGGAGGTGGGAGAGGGGAAGAGAGAGGGTGGGAGAGGGGAGGGCAACTAAAATGATCAGAGGTTTGGAACAGGTCCCATATGAAGAGAGGCTAAAGAGACTGGGACTTCTCAGCTTAGAAAAGAGGACACTGAGGGGGGATATGATAGAGGTCTATAAAAGCACGACTGGTGTGGAGAGGGTGCATAAAGAAAAGTTCTTCATTAGTT
Source organism: Pelodiscus sinensis (assembly GCF_052426305.1). Classification (NCBI taxonomy): domain Eukaryota; kingdom Metazoa; phylum Chordata; order Testudines; family Trionychidae; genus Pelodiscus; species Pelodiscus sinensis. The sequence goes on from NC_143062.1 coordinate 10,389,921, forward strand.
CCCATAATAGAAGGACTAGAGGACACCAAATGAAATGAATGGGTATCAGGCTTCAAACTAATAACAGAAAGTTCTTCTTCACAGAGCAAAGAGTCAACCTGTGGAACTTCTTGCTGCAGGAGGTTGTGAAGGCTAGAACTATAACAGAGTTTAAAGAGAAGTGAGATAAAGTCATGGAGGTTGGGTCCATGGAGTGCTATTAGCCAGGGGGTAGAAATGGTGTCCCTGGCCTCTGTTTGTGGAAGGCTGGAGATGGATGGCACGAGACAAATGGCTTGGTCATTGTTTCGGTCCATCCCCTCCAGGGTCCCTAGTGTTGGCCACTGTCGGCAGACAGGCTACTGGGCTAGATGGACCTTTGGTCTGACCCAGTACGGCCATTCTAAGCTCAGGGCTCAGGGTCGGGCGTCTCAGTGGACTACCCTGATTTTCATGCAAACCTGCTCCTGGGTGGCCAGGCTGGCAGCTATCCTGCCCTCGACAGCCACTTTCCTGTGCCTAGTGCGGAAGTCGTGGATGAGGTCCACGATGTCTGCACTAGACCAGGCGGGTGCCCGCCTCTTGTGGACCTGTGCAGGCTCCCAGGAGCCGCCAGCCTGGTCCCGGGAAGAGGCAGAGGGCTGGGTGGCAGCAGGTGGCTGGCTCGAGCCGTGCCAGGTGCAGGGTCTGCTGGCTGGGTGCTGGCAGGCTTGCACCTGGCACGGGCACCGTAGCCAGCCTGTGCCACTTTAAGGGCTCCGGGACCGGGAGGGGGGCAGACGAGTTTCCCTGGTGGTGCCCAGAGTGGCCACCAGGGCAAGCTGGGGAGGGCTAGCCTCCCACTAGTTTGAATTAAGGGGCTACACAGCCCTTAATTCGAACTAGTTAATTCGAACTAGGTGTTAGTCCTCATAGACTGAGGTTTACCTAGTTCGAATTAAGCGCTCCACTAGTTCGAATTAAGTTCGAACTAGCGGTTTGTATGTGTAGCGCCTATGAAAGTTAATTCGAACTAACGGCTGTTAGTTCGAATTAACTTTGTAGTGTAGACATACCCTCAGTTCTCCAGGCTGGGCTGCTTTGTCCTTAGCAACTGAGTGATGGGCTTGTTTTGTCATTTTTGGCCTCATTCTTGGTGACTGCTCAGTTTAGAGCGTTACACGCTGCTGAGCCCCCTTGCTCGCCACTCGGACGCGTTGCCTCAGGGGATTCACCATCGGTCTGGCCCACCACCGCGGGGCCAAGGTTCCACAGTCTGTAGCTTTAGGCCCACTTGGCAGAACCAAACTCACAGTAACGCACTGGGGTCTGAGTTCCTGCCTCTGGGTGGGCAATGCCCTGTGGATTCTTCCACTTGCAGCCCCCCAGTAGGCTGACCACAAATAACAATTTGTCAATTAGCTCTAGCACCCGGGCAGGGCCAAGGAGGGAGCAGGTTTTAGCCTAGGCTTGGCTCAGGCAGCCAGCAAACAAGCACAAGTCTGTTGGAGCAGGTACAGGGGAATGCCCATGCAGTCTAGGGGCTCAAAATTAGCTGGGGGGGGGGGGGGGAAGGGTTGTGCACTTGGGCAGGCAGTCTAGGGTTCTAGCAGGTGGGGAGGGGTCCCTGGGGCATAGGCCTCCTAGTGAAGGACGGGGAGTCAGTCACCCCAGAGTGGGATGTTGGGGGGATGCAGGCCGACCCTCGTCCACTGCGTCCCAGTCCAGGGCGCTAACAGCGGCAGGATGGCCTGCCACTGGGTCGGTGGGAATCCAGCTACAACATGCCAACAGCGTCAGCTGCCCTTGGGCTACTTCCTGCCTCCCTGGGCTTTGGTCCCTCTGGGCTCCTCATAGTAACAGCCAAAGGCAGTCCCAGCAACTCCTCATTGGAGTTCCCACCTGACTGAGCTGCAGGGCTTTCCTTCTGTGCCTCTGGTCCTGCCTTGGTACTTCTGGGGAGGGTTTGGCTCAGCCTAGTGGCCCCTCTCTCCAGCAGGGAGGGAGTCCCCTCTTCCTCACTACACACATTTCTCTTCCATTTCCAGCCCTGGTGCTGCTATCACCGATGTTCCGTCTTGTAAACCAAACCCCAACCCGCCATGTTCCAGCCTGCTCTGACCTTGCTTGGCTCACTCAGAGATTGCCAGTACTTAGTGGCTGGGATCAGACCATTCCACCTCTGGGGATGCCATAGCTTGAATATTTTAAATAGAAAAGCGGGGTAAAAATATTTAAATAAATACCAAAAAAAAAATAGCTGGCTCCTGATAAGGTCACAAATCCCTAAAATGGTTTCCAGGTTCTTCCTGCATCAGATTTTTCAGCCTCATCTGCAAAGCCAGACACAATTCTGCCCCCTCAATATCCCTGGACTCATTCCCCTGACTCCCTTACCCTCTGTTCCTATTCTTCTCAGCGTGCTAGCTTGTGGGGTAGAGCCTTACATGGTAGAAACCACCCCATCTTCTCTGAAGTCACTGTGCCGTAGTGGCTTATGCCACCTAGGGAATTTGGCCCTTTGGTTTTCCTCTCTCCCCCCCCCCTTTTAGGCCTAGAGCTCCCTATAAACGGAACACCCTCCCCGTGTTCAACTGCCAAGCCCCCCACCCCCATCCTATTTCCTCCAGCAATCCCCCTCCTACCTTCTCCTCATCTGTCAACCCCCTCTTGCAACTTTGAGGCACAGACCTGCAATATCTGGTGCCTTTTTAGAAAAAGTTTTAGCTCCTGGAGTCTAGGTGAGAATCTCTGGGGTTTTTTAATTCATCTAATGCTCAGAGCGATAGAAAAGCTTGAAAATGTGACCTGGGAGGACCCGAATGGCACAGAAGCCAAAAGGCAAGTGAACTGCAATTTTTCTTAAATGTCACAACATGAGAGCGGGGGAGGAGATCATACGCTTTTTATTTTATCCAATTCATGGGTCTTATTTAGGTTTGTGAGGAGCAGAATAGACTTGCAGTGCCACAGAAATGGGTTTAGAAAATCACTTATCACGGAGGGGGAGAGTTACAGCCCGGCTGTATTTATAAACAAAAATAACCTCATTCTGCAGGGATGGCACAGGAAATGTGGGAATTTCACATGACTAGTCTGTGGTGGTTTAGTGACAGACTCTGTCAAAGCTCGCTGTAATGTCGTGGTGGTTCTAAAAGGCATCTCAGGCGGGTGAACAGGAAGAGAGGAAATATTTTTGACATCAGGGCATCCAGTATGCAACCTCAGGGCTTTAATGGTGCCCTTTGATTACCTAAAAACAGTACTTAACTTGTTTTTTCCATGAGTTCTTCAAATTCTTTGGCAGTCCCATGGTCATTTAATCATAATAGCTAAGGGCTGCTGATCAAAGCACAGCATGGAGTCCCGCTCATGCTCAGAGTACCATGGATCTGACTCTATCTAACTTCACTGTTTTTGTTGTAATCTGTGCGGTGGTCTCAGAATCCACAGGGCCTGCTTACCACTTATGCTGGCCAATCAACCCCCTGCCAAGGCTCATCCAAAGACAAACACTTTAAGTAGCTGCCATGTAAGCAGAAGCCTGGGGGAGAGGAGGCCATTAGTACACCCGACAGCAGCCTGTTTCTGGTGAACAACCCCAGTATACACAGAAACAGTACTCTCCCCAAGAATTGAAATTAGGGGGGGTGTTCGAATTTACAAGAGGGGGTGTCAGGGCCGATGAGGGGTGACACCGTGAGGGTGAAGGTGGGCTGTGTGGCACCATAGTTCAGAAAACTGGGGGGGGGGAGGTGTTGGGGAAATTCGGGGAGGGAGATACAGCCCCAAGGGGGGAGGGAGTGCAGGGAATTCCCTGCACAGAAACCAGCTAAAGCTCGTCAGGCGATTTCTGATTTAAATCTGCCCAAACGAGAACTCTGCAGGAAAGGGATCATTTTGAGAAACTTTTCTCCTTTGGAAGAAAATATGGAAAAAGCTTTGAAATTGTCAATGCCCCGTTTTGACATTTTCTAAAGGAAAAAATGTCTAGCTTTTTTGGTTCATTCTGCAATTGAAGCTAATTTAATGTCTAAAAAATGTATGGTTTAAAAAAAGATCTGATCACCCTCATTTATTTTTCTTTTCTTTTCTGTTCTGTTCACAAGTGTCGGAGGCATTGACTGTTCCTCTTTCCAGACTGAAACCTCAGATTCTTGCAGAATGGGAAAAGCACTTCCCACCTGGCTGTAAGACAAACCCAGCTGACCTTTTGCCTCTAGGATTCTTTTCCTCATATGTGTTTGTTATCTTAGGGCCTGACCCTGTAAACATTTGCCTCAGGCCTAGTGTCTGGCTGATGTCATGCCAAAGCGGTACAATGGGGAATCAGGAATTTGGGCTCTAACTGCTAGAATATTCACATCTAATGCTCCTGGCCTGGATCTTTTCCCCTAAAAGCCTGATTAGTGTCTCTTGGCTTTTGTGCAGGTTTGTCTTCTAGCTTGTAGATGACCAGTTCCTTATTTACGCCCTCAGAGGCTCAACTGGCCACATAGCCAAAGATGTAAGGCCGTCCACTCACACAGCAAATCGAGACTAACCCAGCAACCATCTGGCTAGCAATCCATGCCATTTTGATGGAGTAAGACACTGTTAATACCCACTGGGGTCTTGTCTACCTGAAGAACTAGTGCAGGGCAAGCAAGGGAATAGATCTGTAACACACTAGCCTGCTGCATAGTAGCCGGCCCGTGCTACCAGGCACTTAAAGGTCCCCGATATTCAGTTAGTATGTGGTGAGAGGATCCACCAGCCAGTGAGTGTGCGCACACTCGTGTGCTGTAGACGTATGGCCCAGCATGCTGCTTGCTAACTCTCCATCTAGGCAAGCCTGCAGAAGGTTACAGGGCAGACAGGCCCAGCCAAAGAGTTTGCAGGGTCCAAGGAGGCACGCTGTGCCACGCGGCAGGGCAGCGAGCGAGTGGCTGGGCAGGCAGGAACAGGGCCGGCCCACAACATTTTGGCACCTGAGGCGGGGAGCTCAAATGACGCCCCCATGCCTCCTTTTCTCCTGCCTGCCTATTATGTCTCTTGTGCCCTCCTTCCTCCAGCACAGCACTCCATCATCTCTGGGCATCTAGAACAGAGAGAATACATAGGCACCAGCAGCAGACACAGTTTTCTACACTCTGGGTCCTAGTGGACCCTCCCACACACACACACAAGCTGGCACCTGAGGTGGCTGCCTCAGTTTGCCTCATGGTAAGGCCAGCCCTGACCGGGCAGCACAGGGCCCTGAAGATGCAGGGCCCAAAGCAACCGCCTTGCTCACCTTGCCCTAAGACCAGGCCTGAGGGCATAGAACTAAACTGCACAGCTTTGCGATTGCCTCAGCATGAGACGATAGTGGTGAGCCATGGTAGAACAGCACCCCGGGACAGGGCAGTCTGGTACAACCGTCCACACATGCGCCTCCAAGGGCTGGGGGGGAGGGGGTGGGAGGAGGAAATTGCAAGTCTGTCCAAGGCACGATCCCCCTTGTTCTGGGACTGCTTCAGGCAGGTAGATGTGTTGGGCTGCCCATGTCCACAAACGGGGGCTGGAGCTGGGGTTACCAGGTAGTCATAAAAAGAATATCGGACACGCTTCATGGGAGGTGAGGGGGGGAGACCGGCTGGGAGGGGTGCGGTGCTGGCCAGGAGGAGGAGGGGGTGGGAAACAGACTAACCGGAGGGGGCAACAGAGCTGGCCGGGGGATTTGGGGGGCCGACAGGAAGCAGGACTGGTCAGCAGGGGAAGGGTCGGGTGGAACGGGGCTGGCCGCAGGATATTGGGGGGGAGGGGGTAGCAGCCGGCGGGGGCGGAGTTGGCCGGGGGAGCTCAGGAGGAGGAGCGGAGAACTGGCCACCGGAAGCAGGGCTGGCGGGGGGTGCAGCGGGGCTGGCCAGGGAAGATCTGGAGCAGGAACCAGCCAGCGGGAGGCAGAGCTGGTGGCGGGGGGGCGGGGAGGGACTAGCCAGGGAAGACCGGGAGGAGGAGTCAGGGAGAATCAATCAACCAACCGGCCGGCTAGGAGGGGGCAGGGGAGTGGAGCAGGACTGACCTGGGCTGTGCAGATCTCAGGATGCTCCCGTCCCGCGCGAGTCTGTTTGACTGCGGCTCTACCACGCACTTGACCAACGCGTAGGAGCATTTACCGGGCTGCCCCTTCTCCTCCTCCTCCTCTTCCTCCTCCTCACACGCAACCAGGGCTCCCAGCGCTGATCGCGCCCCGCCTCCCGGTCTCTCCCTCTGCCCCCGCCAGGCTTCCTTCCGGCGCCCTGCCGGAAAACCAGGAAATACCGGACATTGCACATGTCCGGTATTTTCCGGATTTTTTTACTGGGCAGAGGGCCCAAAAACCGGACTGTCCAGTAGAATACCGGACACCTGGCAACCCTAGACCTGGAGCTAAGCCTCAGCCCGGAGAGCTGCTTGACATGCACCGTACCAAATAAAACAGCCTTTTTAAAATCAATCCCAGAAAAACTTTTTTTTTTTTTTTGCCTCACTGTTTTTGCCACCTCTTATCAGGCCAGTTATAGAAAGCACTCTCATGCGCTGAACCCTGGGCCTTTTTTTAAAGGAGTGTTTCCATCGGAGTTTCCATTAAAATCACAGCAACCCTTCAAAACTGATAAAAAAAAGTCTCTTCTGAGCCCTGGAAACTTCAATTCCCTTCCCATCCATTTATGACCCGCTCTGCAGTCTAGCACATCACAAAGCGCACAGAGAACAGGCGAGCAAAGCAGCGCTGTGTATTGGGAAATGATTACTTTCTCTTCCTTATGCATCATCTGGACCGGATACAAATTCTTCTGGCCCCTGAGCTAGAAAATATATTACCAGACACTGGAAAAGTACAACATTCCTTTGGAGGACTGGGGGAGTCTGAGAAGGGGGAGAGAAGATGATGCATGCCTATAAAATGGAGGGGCAGGGCGATGCCAGGAGACTACGATAGGCAGCATTTTGTGTTCTGTGTTAGTGTGCAGAGAGGCTTGGTCAAAACATACCTAGATGTCACTATGGTGATGGAATTGACAGACTGCTGTGACTGGCTCCATTTGTAAAACAGGGAGGGGAGGGAAATGCAAGCCTATGTATTAAAAAGGAGACATCTTAACACATCCTTGCTCCTGCCGTTGGTTCATCTTGTCTCTTTAGATTGTAAACTCTTTCGGGCAGCTACTGACTTTCTTGAAAGGAATAAGTAGGAATAAGAACTCCTCTGGAAAAGGGCTTATTTTCCGGAGAATCGTGTCTAGACTGGCGCTTTTCTCTGGCTTATCCCCAAGCTGGAAAAAAGCGGCAGCCATGTAAATGCAAATGCCGCGGGGGATATTTAAATCCCCCGCGGATTTGCAATTCCGACTCGTCTCATTAGCATCCCTTTTCCGGAAAGGGATGCCAATGTAGACGTAGCCACAGTGTTTAACCCAATGGGGATCTTGACTGGCCCCCGAGGAGGCTACTATAATACAAATAATGTATCAAACTGCAAAAAAGCTGAGCTATGCTCAACAAGGATTTAAAAACCTTTCCAGACATCTGATCCTGTAACGGTGAGATTTGCTTCGGCAGTCCGCAGCCTTTGTAGAATTAACAGCAGTGTACACGAATGCAGCTGACTATAGCTGTAATGTTCAATTTCTTTCAAAGTTTGTGCAAAGATTTTAACCTGTTTATCCAGTGGGCATCTTCCAAAATGCCAATGATCACGGTAGTCACTGGAAATATTGCTGTAAATGTCAGCTGGACTGGGTGTTGAGGTAGGCCTTGATTCCACAAGACACTGGAGCATGTGCTTTGGCGAACTGTGTCCATAGGCTCTAGTAAGCACTATGGGTAGGGCCCTACCAAATTCGCAGCCATACAAAATGCACCATGGACTGTGAAAGCTGGTCTCCCATTGTGAAATCTGGTGCTTTGTGTGTTTTTACTCCATACTATATAGAATTCACATGTGAGACCAGAGTTTCTCAAACTGGAGATCCTGACCCAAAAGGGAGCTGCAAGGGGTTCACAAGGTTATGGGGGGTCACAGATTTACCACCCTCACTTCTGTGCTGCCTTCAGAGCTGGGTGGCCCGAGAACAGTGGCTGATGGCCAGGCTTCTAGTTCTAAAGGTGGCACCCTGCCAGCAGCTGCGCAGAAGTAGGATGACATATTAGGGTAGTGACTCCAGTTACTTTGAAGTTGCTGCTGGTGGTAGCTCTACCTTCAGAGCTGGGCTCCCAGCTAGCAGCTGCTGCTCTCCAATTGCCCAGCTCTGAGGGCAGCGCTGCTGACGGCAGAAGTAAAGGCAACACTACCACAACCGCCCCTCTCCCCCAATAATTTTGTGACGCCAACATTCCCCCACCGCTGCTTTTTGGGTCAGGACCCCTTCAGAATTTGGTAGGGCCCTAACTGTGGGCCTGATTTCTAATCTAAAGGGCTACGTCTAGACTGGCATGATTTTCCGGAAATGCTTTTAACGGAAAAGTTTTCCGTTAAAAGCATTTGCGGAAAAGAGCATCTAGATTGGCAAGAACTTTTTGCAGAAAAGCGTCCGTGCCAATCTAGACACGCTTTTGCACAAAAAAGCCCCGATTGCCATTTTCGCGATCGGGGCTTTTTTGCGGAAAACAAATCTGAACTGTCTACACTGGCCCTTTTGCGCAAAAGGGACTTTTGCCTGAACGGGAGCAGCATAGTATTTCCACAAGAAGCACTGATTTCTTACAGTAGGAAGTCAGTGCTTTTGCGGAAATTCAAGCGGCCAGTGTAGACAGCTGGCAAGTTTTTCCGGAAAAGCGGCTGATTTTCAGAAAAACTGGCCAGTCTAGACACAGCCCAGGAGTCCTGACATTGACTGAAGTGGGTTTTGGATGAAGGTGAATCACATTTTCTCTGGTACTTTTCACTCTCCCTGATGGGGCGTTCCATAGGGAGCATGTACCATGTGGAGGTTTCCTGTTACACAGGGCAGGCATGTTAACCCTACACAGTGCTTATTATCTTACCCACTCTAAAAAATATTATAGACAGAAAAGTATTGGCTTATGAGGTGCTGGATTTTCCTGACTCTATTATTCCCATTAGGCTTGCAACAATTACCATTGTAACAGTTCCTCAGTCCAGACCTCTGCAGCCTGAGTTACCAGGCTGTGAATAGAACTCCGCTTGTTATAGCTGTTTTGATGTAGGAATATAAGCCACGGGGTAAGGACTGAGTTACCGGTGCTCAAATGGAAAGAACATCCTGGGTAGTGCTGGCAGTATCCAGGGGAAGAGGGACAAGAGAATACGGCAAGAGGGACAAAGGAATACAGAAAGCCGCTGCTCACGGAGGCACGATCAGACATAACCCTCATCCTTCACTGTGGGCCATGTGAGCGGATCCTTATGCCTCTGACATCCCATTGATGTCAATGGGTGTCCATTCAAGCATAAGGCTCTAGCGTTATGTTTCAGACTTGGGGCAGGGCAGGTACTTCTTTTGCTTGACTTCAAACCGACTTGAGCCGAGAGGGTTAGAGGATGCTCTTTCCATGTGAGCACTGGTAACTTGGTCCTTACCACTTGGCTTATATTCCCACCTCAAAACAGCCATAACAAGTGGAATGATGGCACTAGAATGTTCTTGGGTTCCCATCCTCCCTCCTGCTATCGTACAACCCAATGGCAATAACTGGGTAGTGTAAAAATGTATGGAGAATATGGGGCCTTTGGGTCTATGCCCACACAGGAGAGTGTAAGGGACTGCCTCTTACATCCCTGCTGGGGCCACTTAGATCTGGGGTTCAGGTGCAAAGAAGGGAGGACGTGGGTGGATGGGAAAGACAGCTTTGGTTTTGGCCCATCTCTGGCAAGTGCAGCTGAGCAAACGTGCAGGTCTTTGGGTGCCATAACTTGCTGCTGATGTGGGCTGCCGACAGATTACTATCTCTGGGGTGGTGCCACTTATGTATCGCTCCTGACTCAGGGCTGTGCCTAAACTCAATTTAGTCCTGTGGGGAAAGAGGCAGAGGGTTAATTCTAATGGGGGATAAATACTGTCTGTGTATCCTGGGGAGGACACCCACATACACTTGCGTAAGCCCTGAGTGAGCAGATGCATAGCTAATAGAGAGGCTCCCACATGGACATCTGATAGTTAGAAGAACATGGCTGGACTGTGTTTAAATGAAGCTTCCTGTAGCACAGGGTTGAATTACTGGAAGAGAAGGCTAGAGGGACGTGGCTTGGCTCTGCAGTCCCCCTAAAATAGCACCAGTGCTCCTGATGTCCTCAGATTCTAAGAACTTTGCCTACCCATCATCCATTTAGCAGGAAGAGTTTGCTACAACCTCAGCCGTGTTAGTCATCTCGCAGGCCTGTAATTCACAGCAAGAAAATGGAGATAATAGCAAGCCTGTGGGAAGCAGAAGTAAATTTGGAACAAAAATGAGGGCCCATGGAGAGGTACTGCGTGCAGGGGAAATCTTCATTCTGGAGCATGCGGTAGACCTACATGATGGTTACATCTCCTATCTCTGTGTTCGAGAGGCTCTGTGCCAACTTGGCTTGGTTACAAATATCTCTCTGACCTTCCTGTTCCCCAGGCTCACCAGCAGGGGGAGGCAAAGAGGGCAAACATCTCAAGGCCCAGTGATTCAAGCTATGCATGGTACTGCAGCTGTGGTGGTGGCCAGAACCTCTGGCCCTTTAAATCGTCGCCAGAGTCCCTGCACTGCAAGCTCTGAGCAGCACTGAGGACTGCCTTGGGGGGCTTGGCACACTCCAGGTAGAAGAAGAAGCTGGCCCCAGCCTTGCCCCTTTCATAGGAGGTCACGCCCCTTCTCGGGGCATGGAGACACGCGCCGCCCCCCTACCCCGCCACGTTGCCTAGGGGGTCGGCGGGTTCCCTACAGGATACTGAAGCCAGCTCACCTCTTGTCTTAGAGTAAAACGCTCTCAGTGAAACAACCCATGACCACATGCCCAAGGAATCGTTGGCTATAGCCCATACGTAGCCTGGGGGAGAGAACTTATAAAGGCCTCCACCACTGGACCGAAAAGAACCAGCCAAGAGTATTGGAGACATATGGAGCCTGATTTCTAGAGATGCTGAGCATGTGTCACTCCTGTTCCCATCCACAAGAGTTGCAGACGCTTCGCATTAGAGATGACAGGAATTTTTTTTTTCTGTCCCATGAATACATTCAAGAATTCAAAAAGTTTTCCTGCAACACAGTCAGAGCTTTGACATATTTTTCCTGAGGAGTGAGAGGAAAGGAATAGCCCCAGAGTAGCCAATAGCCCAGTGGAGGCTCAGGTTTTTCTGATTCAGAGCAAGGATTTGAATGTGGGTCCTCCACATCTCCCATGTGTGCCCTGCCTACCAGGCTGTTGGCTAAACTTGGATGCTCCTCTCTGGACCCAGACCTGAACTTTCCCTGACAAAAGTGTCCTCAAAACTGTCAGGTTTCTGCCCAAAAGTTGTTGTGAGTGACGCTGCATTTTCTGATTGAAAACAAGTGATGCTCTGAGACTCAGGCCCCCAACCTCTAATTGCTAGCTACAAGGAAATGAATTCAAATGTGGGGGTGGGTTTGAGTTCATAGGCAGGCACCAAACAGTGCTTCACACTATAAATCTGGGGAGAGGGATTAACTTTGGTTCCATGCTCTGCAATTAAAGGGAGCTATGTTGAACTCTCTGGGTATGTCTACACTGCCACCCTAGTTCGAACTAGGGTGGCTAATGTAGTCATTCGAACTTGCAAATGAACCCCGGGATTTAAATATCCCGGGCTTTATTTGCATGTTCCTGGGTGCCACCATTTTTAAATGCCCCGTAGTTTGAACTACCTGCCCGCGGCTACACGCGGCACAGGCTAGGTAGTTCGAATTAAAGCTCCTAATTCGAACTACCGTTACTCCTCATTGCAAGAGCATGATGCTCTTTAGGGACTATAAGTTGCTTCTTTACATTTTTCAAATGTTTCTGTTAAAACAGACATTACAATTTTGGAGGTCGTTGGCAAACAACACCTTTCCACCTCAATTTTTCAGTTTTCAGGGTTTTTTGGTTTTTATTTTTAAATGATACTTCAAAGTTTCTCAAAGTAATTGAAAACGAACAGGATTTGATATTCATTAAACATTTTTCAAAGGAGAAAACATGATTTCCTGATCCTCTCTAAAGAGTTATTAACCAAGGCAAACAGAATGAGGGATATGAGAATTGAAAGCGCAGCAAGCAATTGCCGGTATGAAAGGTGGCTCATTTCCACTTTTATCAGCTTTTCTTGTCAAGTACCTCTTCTGCCCTTGCCTTCCCCTTCCTTGTTGTCAGTCTGCCTGTGTGCCTTGTGGACAGTCAGCTGTTTGGGGCTGGGCTGGTTGGGGCTGTCATGGTTGAAAAACATCCTCTACATTGAGAGCACTACTAGAAAAACATAACAAGAGGATGAGAATTATGCATAAAAAGAGATGTCGGTCTGTTCCTAGTGGGATGTTTATGCATTCTGTCTGACGCAGACAGAGAGATTCATACAAAGGAACTCCCTTCTAGTGATCCCTCTATTTTTTCTGTGTGTGCAGAATAAATTTAGTTGTGTGCACTGAGACATGTGAAAATGTGCACCACCAGTATAAATACATGCTAGTCACTCTGGGTGCTGTGGGAGCTCTGCTAATAAGCTGGGAGGCAGTTTGGATCTCTCCTGAGTGGCTGCTCAAGCAGCTTACGGGGAACGCTGCTCTCACCTCTCCTGTAGGCTTGCACGCTTGGCTAGGATGTTGGGGGAACTCTGGAAGGTATAACCTATGGGTCTCAGTAACCCTGTCCCCAGCAGCAGTGAAAGCAGAGTGCATGCATCATTGGTTTTTTAGTTTGAACCAAATACACCAAGAGTTTTGGTTGCCCCAAAATGGCATTTTGTAGAAAATTTCCTGTTCATGAAAGAAAACTTCTCTCAGCGCTAGCAGCAGACGCCTGATGTCTCCACCGCATTTCAGAAACTCTGGGTGCTGCTGAATGAGAAGGAGCTAGCCAGGGCCTCGATGCCGTTTTCCAAGAGACCCTGGTGCAAAATGCAGCCATGAAAATGCAAGCGGGACAGATGTGGCATCTCGCAGGGAGCAGGACTAGGAAATGCCACGGCCATTCACTCCTGGACCAAATGCAAACGCAGCAACGTCAAGGAAAAGTCGCTCACAACAGCTCAGAATTCAGGAAGTTTGCTGGATGTTGTCGAGCGCAGAGTGACTGTTCAAATGAGCCCCACAATGAATGACTGAAATTATTTACACTGTCAATTCTTTGGGGGCGGGGACTATTTCTTCCATATGTTTTTGTACACAGGGGAGCAGACAGACATGCCAGGCCACTGTGCGGCCGGAGGGGGGGCTGGCTCTGCACTCCTGGAAGGGGTAAAACCTCAGGGGGAAGGGGCATGGCTTGGGCAGACAGCCCTTGGTGCCACCTGGAGCACACCAGCCCCGCCCCAGCCCTTAGAGCTGGCTGGAGCATGTCACACAGTGCTCTGGCGGCGATTTAAAGAGACTTCAGATGCTGCCGTTGCTGCAGTAGCAGTGGCAGCCAGGAGCCCTGGGTCCTTTAGAGTCACTGGGGCCCGGGGCAGTTGCCCCCCCATCAGTGGGCCTGTTTGTACAGCACCTGGCACAATGGAGCTGCGGTGGGGGTTCCCAGTCACTACTGCAGTACAGATAATAAACACGAACATACAGTGCCTTCTGTTTCCTTTGAGCCCTGGTAAACTGGGTCCCTCCTCAAAACTGATTAGAACTTCACAAACTGAATAACTGGCATTCCCACGGAAGCAGCTTTCGCCAGTCATTTGCCACTTTTGCTCACGTTGGGCCGACGGTCATTGAATCATCGGTTCAACCGTTGGCTCAAGAACATCACCGGATCATTATAATAAGGACGAGAGCTTTTTAATAAAGATGAAACCACCCCCGGCCCGTGGCCCAATGCTGGCTGTTCAGGAGCTAGTGAGAAAGGAGTTTGGGAACTTCTGAATTCTGTCCCCGCTTGACCACCGTTCCTATCTCAATTGGTAACCATTACAATGGTCAGCATTGCTGGCTGTCTCAGCAGAGGCCAAAGATTCAATGGGCCATGGAGATGGAACTCCAGCCTTGCCCTTCGCAGAGGTCAGGGTCAGGGAACGTGGGCGGACAGCAGTGCAAGGGGCTGCTATTATTGGTGGCTCAACAGAGGATATCAGTCTCCTGGGCTGTCAATCCAGCATCTTTCACCAACAATAAACTGGCGCAAATTGAAAATAACTTAGAAACAGAGACCAAGGAAGATCTGTGTCAGAGGGGAAGCCGTGTGAGTCTGTTTCAGCAAAAACCACGTGGTACCTTTAAATACTGAGGGTATGTCTACACTGCCACCCTAATTCGAACTACCTGCAATGAGGAGTAACGGTAGTTCGAATTAGGAGCTTTAATTCGAACTACCTAGTCCTGCCATGTGTAGCCACGGGCAGGTTGTTCGAACTACAGGGCATTTAAAAATGGCAGCGCCCGGAAACATGCAAATAAAGCCCGGGATATTTAAATCCAGGGCTTCATTTGCAAGTTTGAATGACTACATTAGCCACCCTCGTTCGAACTAGGGTGGCAGTGTAGACACACCCTCTAATTGTGTAGGCCCAGCCCGGAAATGCTTCACTTGTATGAGCAGTCCCAAAGGGACTAGTTCTCTGTCAAGAGTGTTAAGTGTCCACTCTCTGAAATGGTGTCCCAGGGGAACACTTAAAATCCGTGGTCACGTTTGGAAAATCTGGCCATTCTCCCTTGAATTTTAGGGGCCGGATCCCCAAAGGGTGTAAATTCAAGCATCTTCTCCAGCAGAGAATGTAACCTGGAGCTACCCTGACACACCAGCTGGGATCTAGACCTATGTGTTGAATGTATTCCATGGCATAGCTGATGCAGAAGCAAAACAATCGTATTGCTGGTTGTATTCTGCCAGCCTCCCACTCGAAGGATAAAAACCCTTTTCAGCCATTTCTGGTGGGGAAGGTTGTATTTCCAGGAAACTAAGAATAGAAGAGCAGAGAGGCAGCATAATGACACCTACAGCTGCCATTTCCAAGGAAAACCACATTTCACATCCCAAAGTAATTATGGGACGGTTGTTAGGAATGTAATTTTAGGAGGCGATGCGCTTCTTGTGTTCATCGGTCACTGGAGCCTTTAGATGAGACGTGGCTACGAGCCAGGTCACTGGTGTTTACCTTCCCCGACTTGTGTTTTTGTTTTCTGTCCAGCACTCTTGGCAACCACAGAGCCAAGACCCAATGACTCGAGAGTTACTTTTAGCTGAAATCAGAAACAGGTGAGAGCCTATGACGCAGGAATCCCGCCCAATAGAGAGCTGCCACGTAATTCTGTCACTCCGCTAACGAGGCGGTGGCATGCGGGGCCGCCTGCGACAGGCCTGGTCTGATCCCCATAGCAGAATGAGGCCAATGATGGGAGATTAGTGTGCTTATCTTTGGAAACGCTCGGCTAATCTTGCCGTTGTTCCGACAGCAGCAAATCGCACTTCCCTGTCACGCACTGTGCCAGCGACTGTTGGCCCGCTGGGGCGTGGACTGTGTTGCCTGAAACAATTATGACTTCAGAAGATGATTCCTTGTCTGGTGTGGGAAGGAAGGAAGGTGAAAGGAGCATGGGGTGGGGAGAAGGGCAGGGATGTTTGCATAGCCCAGCTTGTCAACACTGCAAACATAAAGGGAGGTATCCGCTGTTGACTGAAGAGTTTCCCGGAGTGAATGGAACCGAAAGCTCCCAGAACAATGCCCTGTTCCGTGCATGTGGAACACAATAGTGGTTTAGCGCAGGCACAAAAGCTGCTCGCTCTCAATGTTCTGACTTGGAGACCCGTCATGCTCAGCACCAGAGAGGCGCAAACAGGTCTTTGGTTGCCTTTCCCCCAGTCTGAAGACAACAATTGTTGTCCTGTTTATGGCACCGGACCATAGGTGCTGACCTATGCTCTCTCTGGGGGTGCCTGACACCCCCTCTTTCACCGCAGGCTCTGCCCCCACTCTGCCCTGCCCCACCTCTTTATCTTCCCTCCCCTGAGTGTGCTGTGTCCTCCCTCCTCACCCTCCCTTCTAGAGCCTCTGAAGGCACTGGGAGAGAGGGGGAGGAGTACATCAGCAGGGCCGTTAGTGGGCAGGAGGAGCTGAGATGAGGGGGGCAAAGAGACAAGCTTGCCTGCCAGCAGGTTGCTGAGTACCTGCTAATTTTCCCCTGTGGGTGCTCCAACACTGGAGCATCCATGGAGTCAGGGCTGATAAAGACTGGAATACATTTCCTAGGGAAGTTGTGGAATGCTTTGAAACGCCGTGCACTGCTCACAGGGTGGAGGAGGGGGGAGGGAAGAGCAGAGGAGGCTTTGCCCATCTCTAGTCTATATGGTTCTTGGTGGGACTGGACTTGATGACCTCCCGAGGTCCCTTCCAGTTCTAGTGTTCTATGACTCTATGGGTGTGTCTAGACTACAGAGTTTTGTCGACAAAAGTGGACTTTTGTTGACAAAACTATACCTGCGTCTACACTACCGCTGAGTTCTGTCGACAAAACTTCTGTCGACAGAAGCCTGTAGTCTAGACGTACCCTATGGGTGTGTCTAAATTTCAGGGTTTTGTTGATGAAAGTGTCCTTTTGTTGACAAAACTATACCTGCGTCTACACTACCACCGAGTTCTGCTGACAATGTCGACAGAACTCGGAAGTTTTGTCAACGGCGGTAAACTTCATTCTACGAGGAATAACGCCTTTTGTCGACAGAGTTCTGTCGACAGAAGGCGTTATTGCATCTACACTGTCCTTTGTGTCTACACTTTCATGTCGACAAAGCAGCTTGCTTTGTTCACAGAACTGGATGTAGTCTAGACGCTCTTTGTCAACAGAAGCTTTGTCGATAGTATCTGTCGACAAAAGCCTGTATTCTAGATGTACCCTATGATTCTATGCACTAGACAGTGACACTGAGATGTCCTAGCCTTCTCTCGATGGCCTGTCATTTACCGCAAGGGGCACTACAAGTGAATTCTGTAAGGTAGGGTGCTTGGCACAAAGATGCCAACACATAGATGCAGTTTAGCAGGGACATGGAATGAAGCCCTAAGGTGTGGGATGTCAATAGAACAATGAAAGATTGACAGAGGACGAATCTCTCTCTTTCATACCATCCCTTGTCTCAAACCAGCGCTTCACTACCAAAAAATATCACCACCTTTAGGGCTTGTCGACACTGACATGTTTTGTCACCAAAAACTACCTTTGGGCGATGAAACAGTGAGGAGTATTCACACTGCAATACCACTTTTGTTGGGAAAAACATCCCACCCCCGTGAGAAAAATTTCCCCTCTCTTTAAAGTGGACAAAGAGCCAGTGTGGACTCTGCTGCTTGTTTTGTCAAGAGAACTGGCTTCTGCCAGTATCCCACAATGCCTGACCTGATGGCTCTGCTCAGTGTTTTGTGATCTCTGCTGCCCTGCATGCATGTGTCCCCTCCCCATTCAAAGTTCCAGAAAGTATCTGACAGCTGACTGAGCTGCTCCCTTTGGGGAACAAACAAAGAACAAATCATTGGAGTGCTCCTGTTCCACCCTGCACTAGGAACAAAGTGGCAGACAGACTGCTGCTGCAAGGGGGGGCTGGAGAGAAGGCTGTGCTGCTTTGACATTCCTCAGCACAGAGAGCTCAGAGACCCACGAGGGAATCCCAAGAAGAGCAGAGCTCAGCTCTACCTTCCCACAACACTGCTCTGTGGGGTGCTTCCCCTCATTGCTTTGCTCTATCTGTTGTCAGGGGTCCTAGAAACGTGGCCATGAAAAACTGGTTTGATGGGTTCACGTCATCAGCCCTTTTCCCGCCAAACCTTTTCAGTGGAGACAGACCTTAGAGTTACTAGGCTGGTGAAAAACACAACAACAACACTTGGCTGAACCTATCTGTGGCAAAACTCAGCTGGCACCTGGTTGCTGGGAATTTTCGGAACTGTTCCCACCTGCCTCTTGCATGCTGATTAGAGGAGTTCCTCTGTGGAGTCTAATGATCCTTTTCACCACCAAACATACTGCAGTTGCAAGTACTACTGGTCACCATAAGTCCCGATCCCAGCTGAAATACAGCGATGCCAAGAACAGATATAATTACATGCCTTGTACCCACTCCAATAATCCTCATGCCTTTTCAGTTTTCTTTAGCTTCTTGGGATGAATGCAAGATAAATGGATTAGACAGAGAGGATGGGCAAAGGCGGCCTTGCCTAGTAATAATGGGCTCCCCCACTCTCGGCTGTCCCCAAACTCCAGTCTATCCCTTTGCACCCCGTAGTAGTTGCGCAGTTTATTTTTATTTCGTATTATACCGGTCAACCTGGATGAGTGCCTACCCGTACGAGGCCATTTTAGCTTCCGGGGTACCGGGAAAGGGGGTTTGGACCTTCCCTCTCTCTGAACCCCGGCCCAGGGCCCTGAGGTAGGGACCTCGGTCCCTACTCAGTGGAGGAGGCTGTAGCCCCTAAACTCCCCCACTCACGGGGTCCACGACCGTGCCCTGAGCCACTTCTTCCCCAGTTCTGAGTCCATGTCTGCCCAGTGGACCTGGGTTTAAGCTCACCCTGGTTGTCGATGCTTCGTTTGCTCTGGTGTCCGCCTCCCTTGGTCTCCGGTCTCATTGCTCCTCTCCTGCAGCTCCTCCTCCCCTCAGGCTTCCTTGGCCCCTTTTAAATATCCCGCCATGGCGTCCGGGACTCCGCCTCCCCCAACATTCTCGCTTCCCCCCTCCTGTCGCGTTTGGATGACGTCCCGAGTGGTATCATCCGCCAACATTCCTGGCGGCTGACGGACCGTGTCCCTGCTCCACAGTTCCCATGACTCGGCATTCGGGAGGGGGGGGTTCTAGTGCGGGGCGGAAGCGCCTCGTCACAGCAACTTTTAACCCATCTATTGCCAATTAATATCCAACCCCATTTATCAGTGCACAGAAGCAGTTGCAATGTGATATTAGGAGAAATCGCATTATGGACAAGTGTCTCCATCTAAGAAATTGCCATCATGTTTGGTATTAATCGTCCCTTTGTTGGTTTCAGTGGAGAAGCAAAAGAATAAACTATCCCCGTGAGAGGATATCCTGTAAACAGGGTTGAAGCTGAGTGCAGGGACTAGAACTCCTGAGATGGGAGTAGAATAGAAGTATGTTCGTTCTCAACAAGTTTTTCATTTCAAGAAGTTCAGGTTGAACCTCTCTAATCTGGCATTCTCTGATCCGGCAATATCTGTGGTCCAACGTGATTTGAGTTAGCCAGTTGTCCACTTATCATGGGTGTGGTCAAGTTCCCTGTGGTTCCATAAAGTTTTTTTATAGCCCCCAGTCCTGGCTCTCAGAGTTCTGTGCTGTTATTTAGCTCTAATTTACCCCTAAATGTCTTCTAAGAGCCCAGGAAGCAGTGGAAGTATTGACAATGGTGCCAGACAGTATTGAACTCCTGTGGTCCGGCAAATTCTTTGGTTCAGCACCCATCAGGTCCCAAGGATGCTGGACTCGAGAAGTTCAACCTGTATTACAATATTGTTAGTTTCCCTGGAATTGGACCAAAAGACCTATAGCATTGAAATCAATTGGTATAAGGCACCTAAAGCTAGTGGTGGTTTTGATATTTCTTTTAGGGATATTCCTCTTGAGATCTCTTTTTAGCTAATGAGATATTTTGTGGGCATTTGTTTTTGGTGGCTTCTGCTCCCTCCTCCCCGCCCTCCTCCACACACACACATCTTGCCCTCCCAAATCTTTTCTAAAACCTCTTGAGTGGCATATTTCACAGGAAGTTTCTTAAATTTCCTGCACACACTGACAGCATTTTCTTACAGACTTTGTAGAGTCCTCCTTGTTAGAATGAAATGCAAAAGTCCAGTTACTTAAGAAACGTAGTATTGGAAAAGTACAAGCAGTAATGTTTTCTCCAAAGATCATGTTCCAGCTCCCTTATTCTAATAACCAGTTCCAAGACAACACCTAGCTTTCTAGCTCTCTCTTTCTATCAAGACACAACAGGAATCAATACAATTGATTTCATGGCTTTTTCCTCCCTTTAAATTATGTTTCTCAACATGACTCCTCCCTCACACAGCTGGATGCTGTATCATGTGGTGCTTTTGTTGTGTACATCCTCTTCAGGAGTTGAATTACACTTGAATTAACATCTCATGGGTAAATTCATGTTTCTTTACTTAAGCACTAGGAGTCAGATACCCTAGATAGGGGGAGATCTCAAACACAGGTGGAATAGCTGCTTATTTGAATTGCAGCTGCTCCAAGGATATGTCTACACAGCAAAAAGCAGCCCATGATCGCAGACCTGAGCTCTGGGACCTGCTGTTGGTGGGGGGGAGAAGGCACTGTGGTGAAGACATATCTCTAGAGCCCCCAACTCAGGATCCTAGTCATTGTGAATGGCAGAGCCTGCCTCGAATAAACAAGCAGGGCACAGCAGGAAACGGAAAACACCATTCTCTCCCATCACTGAGCCTCTGCTCCTCCTTGGGAGAGGTGTCAGATGTAAGCTCCCAGCATGCACCTCTGGGGCAAGGCTTTCCAAGGCAGCCCCCTGACCCGCTGCGGCTGGTACATGTGCTCAGGAGTTAACAGCTCAGCATCGTTTGGGCTGCGCTGGCTGGAAATATGACAACTTCTTGGGGTGCCTCACCAGGAGCAGAGCTCTCTTTGGAAGGGAGTCTCTGAGCTCCTGTGGAAACCAGCTCCACAGACTTGCCCAAGGGGTGTCACCCTGATCTCCAGAGCTGAGACCACGACCTGACCCTCAAGACTTGCCTGCCTCGCTTCAGCATACAGATGTCGCCAAGCCCTGGGTTGTGCTTGGCGGTTAGGCTTACGCCACTTTTCCACTACAAAAAATAAGAGTAGTTCAGTGGCACCTTAGAGACTCGCAAAAACATCAACAGTATCATGAGCTTTCATGGGCACAACCCACGCATCCAAAGCTCATCAGAAGAAGTGGGTTGTGCCCATGAAAGCTCATGCTATAACACATATTTTTGTGAGTTTCCGAGATGCTGCAGGACTACTCGTCATTTTTAAAGTTACAGAGTAACATGGCTGCTCCCTGACACGTTTTCACTCTCGTCCATCGGAATAATTCAGTTGCCTTAGATGTACCCACATGCAAAGGTAAAATGTGTCATCTTTCTGGTGCTTTTGTACTTATTTTGGGACCTGGTAATTAAAAATCCTCCTTTACCCAGGCTGTGTAGGAGTTTCCCTCAAAGATGTGGAATGTTTGCTGCATACCACAGGACAGAGGTTATGCAGGCATGGCTCTTAAAAACACCTACCATTCCTAGACCATGTATGGGCTATATGGATTTCCTTGTACTGATTTCACATGGGAACACAAACACATGTGACATTGTGTCGTTTTTTTTTTTTCTAGGAACTATCTGAGCACAGCCTTGTGAAAGAATACTTCCTACTGTTACTTCTGCTGCACGAGGGGGAAGGCACAGCTTTCATGTCTCAGGCTGCTGGAACGGCATGCTAAAGCTCATGAGTCACTCACCCCAAGTGTCCTGCTTTCCAGGAAGGCAAAGCCCAATTTTAGAATTTATCAGACTGGAAAGCGCTATAGGGAAATAAGCAAGAAAAAGTCACCAGATGTTATGAACGCCCCCAAGAACTGGAGGTTTCCAGTGGGGACAGTGCCAGGAAATGCAGGACTGGGAATGAGAGAACCTGTTATGTCAAGGCAGCTGGAATAATGCCAGCCAAAAGCTGGAGTATGCTCCAAGTCAGGGAGAAATTGGCTGGTAATGCAGGAGAGGAGGAAGGAAAAGAGGGGTTCTAAGGGCAGTCCTTAGATTTGAGGTGTTCAAGGAAAGCTTAGACAAACACCTGTCAGGGATGGTCTAAACCAGGAGTGGCCAACCCGTTAGAGACGAAGAGCCAAAATAGCGGTGGATAGAGTGCAAAGAGCCATGTATTATATATGTATTTTTTTATATATCTATCTATATTGTGCCGGTACTCCACGGGCAAAGTTGTTGAACAAAAAAAAAAAGTTCCAGGAGCGCACATGAAGACCTGCATGTCCCAAGTGAGCATCTATCAGGAGCCCAACCGACCCAGGGAAAGAGGTGCTGGTACGCCCAAGGGGAATGCAATTCATTTAAGTTATGCAGGGAAAATAGGTGCCAGTACACCGTCCCGGGGCGTTCCGTCACAAAAAAAGCACTAGGTAGATATATGTAGTACACAAAATATAGTGGTAAAAATAACATTACAGGACATTTTGGACAAGAGCCACTCTCACTGGGTTGAAACGAGGTGCGGGCTCTGGGGTGGGAATGAGGGATTTGGGTGTGGGAAGGGGTGAGAGGTGCAAGCTCTGGGAGGGAATTTGGGTGCAGGAGAAAGTAGAGAAGGGGATGCTGGCTCAGGGAGGGGGCTCCAGGCTGGAGAGTGTTGGGGTCAGGTGGAGGTTTGGGGTGCTGAGCAAGCTGCAGGCTTGTGGATGTGAGGGTGCAGGAGTTTGGGGACGTGAGAGGCTCAGGACAGGGGTTGGGGGGTGATGGTGCAGGAGTGTTATGATTCTGCAGCCAGATGGGGGCTTGGCCCCAATTGGGGGCATGTTGGCCAGACTTCATTTTTAAATAAAATATTATGTCAAACACAACATGTTTCAGCATTGTCTTTATTTATGAGAGGGGCAGGGAACCTGTTTTTGGTCAGGGGTCACTGACCCACAGAAAAGTTAGTGAGGGCCACACAAGTGAGATGCAAAAAAACAACCCCTCCAACCCCAACCCCAAACCCAGCTGTGCTGGTGGGGGCAGGGAACAGAGTGCTGGGGCAGGGGGCAGAGTGCTGGTGTGTGGTGGGGTAGGGGACAGGGTGCTCATGGGAGGGGGCTCTGGCCAGGGGGAGAGGACAGGGACAGCTTGGCCGGTACCTGGGGATCCCGGGTGTCAGGAAGTGCACAGGCTGCTCTTCCCCTCCCCTTCCCTAAACAGTTGGTGCACTTCCTGAAACGCTGGGTCTGTCGCTCAGCCAGGGACTTTCTTCCCCCTGCTGCCTGCCTGCTCAGGGTGTGTGTGTAGGAGTCCCGGGACTGCATGCCAGCTCCAGCTTCTCAGAAAGTGTGCGCTCTTCCTTTGCTCCCCACAACAGCTGCGTGCTTCCTGAGAAGTTGGAGCTGGCAAGCAGTCCCGGGGATTCCTACTCCCGTCACTCCCCCCACTCTAACCCAATCTCCCTCCCCTTCCCCCAAGCCAGGCACCATCTTTGTTTGTTTACAGCCATCAGTCCTGGCTCTCAGTGTTCTGTGCTGTTATTTAGCTCCAAGAGTAAGCAGTGGAAGTGTTGGCGATGCTGCTAGACAATATTGACCTCCCGTGGTCTAGCAAATTTTCTGGTTCAGCACCGGTCAGGACCCAAGGGTGCTGGACTAGAGAAGCTCAACCTATAGTAGTTCTATGGCTAGTCCATAGTTAATAACATATAAGTGGAGAGTCTCCCTCCTGTGTATCCAGAAAGAACTGTGGGATACAGAAGAGTTGGATACAATCAACGGTTCTTCTAGTTTTCTTAGGTGGAAACCACAAAGCTACCTCTGTCCCTCGGTTGGCCTATAGCTAAAACTTTCAGGTAGAAGTTGCAGTGTGGATGAGTCTTAGAATACAGGTTGAACCTCTCTAAACCGGGACTCTGGCAGCAGGAGGGCCGGTGGCTGGCAGCCCTACTGGGTCCAGCACAAGGGCATTGGGACTGGTGTTAACTTCCTCTGGTCCAGAAAACTCCCTTGTCCGTAACCAGTCAGGTCCCAACGGTGCTGGACCAGGGAGGTCCAACCTGTATTAACCATGGAGAATGTGAAAATGTCTGGTGGGAATGACAACACTGCCTATTGTGGCTGTTTATAGTAATCTATGCGCCTTCTTGCTATGATCCGATGCCCCTGGAAGTCACTAAGTCCCACTGACCTCATTGGAATTGGATTGGGCCTTATTGTACTAGGTTTATTTCTTTAAAGGCACCACACGCTAGTAATCAAACACCAGGCCCAGTGCTGCTGTTGCACAAACTCTGGGAAGAAGAAGGCTGCTAATAAAAACAGTATTCAGCCTGCTCCTGAAGCTATTTTACCCAAGTAGAAATGAACATTCAGGTAATAATACTGAACCTGTTCAATGTATTCTGCAGTAGCAATCCTGAGAAGAGCGTCACGATATTTCGTTTCACCTTTGTGTGTTTCTACTTCTGCTGAATGTACCACACTGAAGTTCCAGAAACTCTAGTGCATGAAGAATAGTGATAGAAATAGGGATAGAAATGTTACCTGCATCCTGCTTCAAAGACCTTTTCAGACCACACTTGAAAGAGAATCCTCTGAACTGTCATTCATACTTAAATTCGACACTTTACGCCTAAGTTTAAACAAAGATATTAATTATCTTACCCATTACAAAGATAGCTTCCCCAGTTATCACCTCTAATATCATTATCTCACAGACATTTACCTCCCCCTCATCCCCCTTCTGTTCTGAAATTTGATTTGTCCTTTTCATATGTGTCCATTTTTTTTAATTGTATCCTTTGGTATATATGGTTGTGACAATTTTCTTCCACTATTTGATCTGAGGAAGTGGGTCTGGCCCACGAAAGCTCATCACCTAATAAACCATCTTTTTAGTCTTTAATGTGCTACATAGTCCTGTTTTTTGTTCTAGTGCATGAGGCATGGGAACTGGATATAAAGCAACAGGGTCCCTCTGCCGCGTGTCAATCAGCCACACAGGAAGGATTCAGGGTTTATACTTAGGGGGGTGGGGGAAAAGTGTGAAGGTTGGCTGAGGTTCATAAACGGACTGCAAATCCTAGGGTTTCACTGACATTAATCCTGCACTAGCAATGGGGAGACCTCATACGGTTTTGGGGTTCAGGCTGCTTCAGATAAGTATCCAAAACTTTTGTGGTTCAGGGAGGCTCAATACTGGAATGATCACCGAAGAACACTAACAAGGATTAAAGAGCTGGAAGGACTGAATGATTAACAACAGTAAATATTTATAACGTGGCTACATGATGAAACTCGTTTTGTTTTTCAAGTATTCAAAGGGGCTAAACACTTGGGAGGAAAAGAGAATTCTGCTTGCGTGACCCCGAGTGGGAGGAATTGGATGACCTTCTGCAAAGGAAAACATAAACTGAGGGTGAAATTCTCAACTAGTGTAAATTGTTAAAATGCCATTGAAGTCAATGGATCTGTGCCAGTTTCTGCCAGATGAGAACTTGGGCCCGGACTGTGAATTAGACAGGGCCATCTAAAACTGTTGGAGCCATCTAATGGCAACGGACTCTAAGCCCTCCCCGGTGTACTAAGGAGAGTCATCCTGAAAAAGTGTTTCAGCTAGAATGGTTGGGCACATCCCCAACTGGCAGCTAATGGGAAGAAACATCAGAAGGCATTTTTTATCAACTTTCTAAGACAAGAGAAGAAGCAAAAGGAAAAAACAGTGTTCAAAGATTGACGCCCCCATCCCAAAAGTGGTTGGCACCCCCCTTTTCCCAGCAAGACTGCTGGGAGCTTTTGTTTGATGTGCTCTTCAAAATCCAGCTTTTGAAGACTTTTCCCTCTTCCTTTTTATTACCTGATTTCCTATCTTCTGTCCCCCATGACTCCAGCTAGCATTTGTCATTCTGCTGTTGGTATGTGACAATTCAAACGGTTCAAGAATAAGAAATGGAGGGGGGGGGAAGAGTGCTCTTGAAGGGCGCGGAACCATGTAAGTTTGCTCTGCTGTGCCACCCTGACCTAAATATGCACTGAAAAGAGAGAGATACGGGCAAATAACCCGAGCACTGCGACTGTTCACTTGTTTAATGAGGAAAATGATCTGGTATGGATACAATAGCAGGCCAGAGCGGAACATGATTAACTGCCTCCCACTCCTGAGAGCATGCACAGAAGAACCATTCAGCCCGAAGAAGTTACATAATCACTTTCCACCTACTTCTTCTAACACAGTGATTGGAGACAATGGTCGCACGCACTGGAGTGCTGGGTGCACGCGCCACACCCGCTGCCTTAATGAAGGGACTTTGTGTAATGTCCAAACACAAAGGTCTTCTAAAAGCAGAACAGGACAGCAACACCCCAGGAGAGGTGGGGGAGAGTCTAAGATAAGCTTCCAGTGCAAGGCGGTGGCTAAAGGGTTAATGCAAGTTGGGGGTATACAAACAGGCGTGTCATGTAGGGTAGCTGGGGCTGGGCTGTAATATGGTTGATTGAGGAGTAGACTGTGTTTGTCTAGCTTAATAGCACGCTGTAAGGAAAAGCTGGCAGGAAGGACACGCCGGCTCCACGTAAGACATCCCTCGGCAAATATCTGAGCATGGTTCCATGACAATGATGGCTACATGACCATGGATGGTGAGCCTCTGGCTCAGCCCCATGCAGAGCGGCATGATTTTTTTTTTTTTTTTTTTTTTGTGACAAAGTTATAAGCCCCAGGAACTGGGAAGACAAAGGAATCTGGATAGGCTAGAAAGTAACTTTTTCCTTCTCCAAGGCAGTGGCTGGGGAGCAGTTTAGGTCAATACTCAGGTGTTGAAGGTGGGAAGGAATTGTTCCCAGGTCAGATTGGTAATGACTTTGGGGTGTTCCCCTTCCTCTGTAGAACAAGTCACTTGCCAAGATTATCTAGCCACTTAATTCCCTGCTACCACAGGGGTCTTGGGCACTGGTCCCTCTTATTCTGTCCTTCTGGCGTATAATAAGTTTAGATCACCTGTGGACTGTAATAGCTTGGTCTAACTTTGCCTGTTGGGTTTAGAGTGTAGGTAGTGGTGGCTTGTGAGACACCATAGGCCAGAACAGATGATCTGATGGTTACCTCTGTCCTTAAACTCAATGGCATGTCTAGACTGGCATGATTTTCCTCAAATGCTTTTAACGGAAAAGTTTTCTGTTAAAAACATTTGCGGAAAAGAACATCTAGATTGGCACGGATGCTTCTCCACAAAAGCACTTTTTGCAGAAAAGCGTCCATGCCAATCTAGACGCGCTTTTGTGCAAAACAAATCTGAGCTGTCTACACTGGCCCTTTTGCGCAAAATGACTTTTGCCCGAATGGGAGCAACATAATATTTCCGCAAGAAGCACTGATTTCTTACATGATATCGTCAGTGTTCTTGCGGAAATTCAAGTAGCCAGTGTAGACAGCTGGCAAGTTTTTCCGCAAAAGCAGCTGCTTTTGAGGAAAAACTTGCCAGTCTAGACACAGCCAATGGGTATGTCTACACTGAAGTGTAAGTGCAGGGTTAGTATTCAAGTTAGGAGGTCTTAGGTTTGTTGACCTAGGGCTTAAGCATCTACATTCATTGCTAATCCTGGGTTAAGAATACATCTGCGAGTCAAGTCACCCACACCCCAGACTTCATAGCACCCTTCCAAACGGTGGCATCTCTACTCCTTTGTTTGTGGTGCATTCTGGGAAAACTTGACGGTCATCCAAACTAGCTTGGCCCGAGCACACACAAAACTGACTCATGGGAGTGAAGAATGCTTTTGGTGGACTCCAAGCATGGTGTTGCATTTACAGTGCAAAGCCTTATGGCTTGGACCCTGGGTCTTGGCTTGACTCAGGCTCAGACCCTGGACCTGAACTCTGGGTTAGTACACCTTGTGTGTAGATGAAAGGAGGGTTAGGCTTCATATTGAGTTCAAAGCCTGATCTTACACTGCAGTGTAGACACACTCTACTACCTGCTGAGGCTGCTAGAGAAGCTAGGCCTGCCGTGGCCACCACCACAGTGTCATGTGTAGTGTCTCCTCTAAATGCTTTCTTCCTGTGGCTGAGGTTAACCACCACCTTGGTTTGGAAGACTGGTTGGTCACTGTAGTCACTGCTGATCATGGAGTTCCCAAGAAAGAACCGCAGGTTGAGGCTTGAGGGCTACGTCTGGAGCAGGGGAGGGAGGTACAGCTTGCTCTGCAGCCAGACCCAGAGGTGATGCTACCTCTGTATCTGGCACTGCTGCCACTGCTAGTGAACCACAGTGCCCTGTCCTGCTCTCATCCAAGGAGGATATTGGTAACTTGGAGAGGGTTCAGAGAAAAAGCCACAAGAACAGTTAAAAGATTGGAAAACCTGCCTTATGGCATTGGCGCACGGAGCTCAATGTGTTTAATTATCAAAGGTTGATTTGCTCACAGCCATGGGACTGTCTGTAAGTTTTATACCACCTGTTTTGGTCATTTTCAAGACCCACCCTTAACACTGAAACACGTAAAATTAAGACCCCCTCTGACCCCCTGAAAGAGGAACAGATAGTTGACGAGAAAGGGCTCATTAATCGAGCAGAGAAAGGAATAAC
This sequence comes from Pelodiscus sinensis, assembly GCF_052426305.1. Taxonomy (NCBI): domain Eukaryota; kingdom Metazoa; phylum Chordata; order Testudines; family Trionychidae; genus Pelodiscus; species Pelodiscus sinensis. The sequence goes on from NC_143062.1 coordinate 10,418,281, forward strand.
AAGATCCAATGGTGCAAGCTACTGCTAGGTGAATTCAGACTAGAAACAAGTTCAAATTTTCAAATAGCCTGAGTGGGATTTTCAGGTACACGGCACCTCTTCAGATTTGACCTCAAAATGAAAACGGACTTAGATGGATTTTTGTCTCAATCTGGCTTTGTGACGTTGTTAACACATTACCACAGGCTGCTAAAAACAAGGCCGATGATTAACTACTGCCTGAATGGCTGTGTGGTTTCTTAATCCTATATAATAATGCACAGCTGTGTCTTTGTGCATATGTTAGCAGCAGGTGCCTGTAAACAGGCAGCTACTTGTCTTGGTCTGATCCAGTCTGGAGGAGGGAAGCTTCCTTCACGCAATAGTTATCAGCAGTTTTGCAGTTAGGGTTGCCAGATGGTTGAAACAAAAATACCCATTAAGTACCTGGGGCCCATCAGCCTTTGGTTCCTTGCACTGTCAAAAGGCCCAGTGACTTTGGAAGTGCAGAATAAAAGAAACAGAGGAGTGAGACAGAGTGGCCAAAAGGGGGAAGAGGACTGGGATGATGCCAGAGAATCAGCCAACCAGCCACTTGCCCACCAACCAACCGAACTGTCACAGGACATCAGAAGAGGTGGCCAGAGGAGAGTAAGAACACAGTGTGGCCCCAAAGAAATCAATGGCATTTATTTAATTGGCATTTGGGCCCACAGTCAGAGTGGAGGTGTGGTACAAGGAACGGAAAGGAAGAGATTTGAGAAGAACTGTTGGAAGAGTCACGCAAACGAGGACCAGCCTGAGAGCAGCTGCCAGTTTGTGGTGCATCCGGTGTCGTGTGCAGATGTGTCCCCCAGCATTTTAGCTGGGAGTGGGGATTGCTGAGCTAAGTGTAAGAGGGAAAATGGTGCCATGATTGTGAGGAACTTCCCTGGTTTCTGCACTACCCCGGTGAAATGGGCCAGCGGAAGGATCGGAGTCCCGTCTCCCACTTCCTGTACCCAGAGGCCTCCCTGGCCTCGAGGGCTCCCCTGCCACTCTCCTGAGAGGCAAAGGCCTCGTAACCCCAACAAGGCTGGGCCCAGGATTCCTGGGGGCCCAACCTCAAACCTTATTGTGGTTACGTAGGGCAAGGGGCTAGGTGCCCCCACTCTGGGGTGCTCTCTTCACAGTGGACCCACTGATGGTTACAGACCGTTCAAAACAAATACCATTTATTACACAGCAATCAATTTAAAAAAAATAAGGAAGAAATGGGAAACATTAATGGAAAACACGTCGGGCCTCACAAGCAGCAGCTCTGGAATGTCAGGCCAGGTCCCAGGCTGTTCCTCGTAGGTCCCAGGCCGCCTCCTCAGGCCCTGGCTGTGCCATAGGGATGCTGTGGGTCAGACACTTGCTCTGGGTGGCAGGACCCTTCTCCCCAGCTTGGGTTACAATCCCCCTTCCAAGTCTGGCCTGCAAGGCCTCGTGACTGGTGGTGTCTCCCTGTGCTCGGCCTATACCCAAGGTCCCTCCTCGCTCTGTCCTGCTGCTCACCGCACCCAGCTCCAAGCCGCTCCAACCCAAGCTCCACTCTCTACTGTGTCTTAGCCCCACTCTGACTGACCCTCAGGCAAATCCAGCTCACATGGAGAATGGGACCCTCCCCCCCAGGCTCCTGACTCCTGCATTTGCCTGCCTGCCCTGTCAATCACACTGATCTGGAGCATTAGCCTCTTCCCCATAAACCCTGAGGATTGTCAATCACCGAGTCCTGATTTCTCATCAACCTTGCTCTTCCTTTTGCTACTGGGAGCCAACCAACTAGAAACCCCCACAGTGGGCCAAGTCCCTTTACGTAAGCTGTGTCGCTGGGAGCTGTTTCAGACCTGTCCCCTCAGCATAATCCCCCTGAAAAGCAGACGACGCTTGCACATGCCCTGCGGTACAACTTTGAGATTAAACGGGACTCTCTTGTGCACAGGAAATGAGGTTAAGTGTAATATTCCAATGAGGCCTGGCATACGCCGTTCCACTAGAGAACCTTACTTTATTACAAAAATGATGACAACGAACCCACAAGAACAAGGTTTTTTTTAATGTATGAAGCAGGAGAGTCCACTGTAGCAGTCCCCTATCACATCTGAAATGTGCTCACGTATGAATTCCACATTGGGCTCTCTCTTTCCCTGCATTAAAGAGCACTCTGACGGCTTGTGCTTGGCTTGTCGTGTCTCTGGAGCTGTACGCACAGCGTAGTGATGTCTTGTGGCCCTAGCTAAGATCGTGCCCAGGTGTTCTACAAACACCCCGTGACAGCCCTGCCCCAAAGCTGACTCTACACAAAGAAGACCAAGAGTGGGAGAACGGAAAATATCTTCATTTCCTTTTACAGGTGGGAAATAGAGGCACAGAGATGAGGTTGCCCATGAAGCAGTGGCAGAGATGGAAACCAAATCCAGGACGCTTACGTTCCAATCCAGTGTCTTAACCACAAGACTCTCACCTTGCCCATAATCTATAAAGAATCAGACTCCAGCATGCCCTCCACCCCTGAGTATCACATGAGGCTGAAGTCCCCTGTGCCAGGAAGGAGCCTGCCCCTCGGACTACAGACTTCATGGCTGGTAGAAAAGGCAACGTGGGTTAAAGCAGCGAGATGCACTGGCTGGGCCTGGCAGTTTCCTTAGTTCTGTATGCCAATCCTAGTCCCCCACAGAGCTGAGATGTTTCCTCTAGTGCATTTCAGCTAAACATTTCCATTCTCGAGATGGCTTTGGTTTCACTTTTGGTTTGGTCTCTCTTTTATCTGAACAAAATCTGTCCACCCTTTAATATGAGCCAATGAGTCACGTCCTGTCCGCAAGTCACCTATTGACACTGCAATAGAAGCTGTGGAGCACGTCCCTGGCACCCGGGCAGACCTGGCTGAAAGCTTAAGACTTCAGTAACATGGTTGCATGAGTGAAACAAAGGAAGAATTCAGCCACTTGTTACATTTCCTCCCTTAATTTTTGGCCCAGATTCTCAGCTAGTGTGAACTGGTGTAGCTCCATAGAAGCCAACAGAGCTAGGCTGCTCTACAACTCATGAAGACCGGCCCTGTTATTTCTGAATGTTTATTGGTTTATAACAGGATTTTCTCTTATCAGGGTAAAATTAATTCTTTGCTTCCAGGAAGCATGCAGCTTCCTCTCCTGAGCATAGGCCTTATCTACACTTACTGGTGCCGAGATTGAGCTCCCAGAGATTGATTTAGCAGGTCTGGTAAAATGACCTGCTAAATCGACTGCTGATCACACTCCTGTCGACTCAGGTATTCTACCAGAGCGAGAAGAGAAAGTTAAGTTGACAGGAGAGTTTCTCTCCTTGATGTCCCACAGTGGGGATGCCGGGCTAAGTCAAACTAAGGTATGTCAACTCCAGCTACGCTATTCACATAGTTGCGTACCTTAGTTCGACATTGCCCCCTAGTGTAGACCTGGCCATTAACTCATAGCCTAGGTATTTTGAACTGTAAGACAAAGTATCGTTGTGATCTATTGCAATATAAAGTCTTGCAACGTTGTGAAACTGACACACATCACTTGCTCGTGGGGGTGGGGTGGGGAATGGGTAAATGGCACACTTGTGAAGTGGACAAGACTATAAATTGTCACAAGGCAACTGGAGCACAGGTCGCACAAGCTTCCCTATGCTGCCAAAGTGCTTCACCCTGATTGGGGTGGTGACCACTTCTAGGGTAAGTGGGCAGATGGGGATGGTGTCTATTCCTCTTCCCCAGAAGAGAAGTCGGCAGTGAGTTCTCTTGTGATGGAGACATGTCCACAAGAGAAGTCGGCAGTGAGTTCTCTTGTGATGGAGACATGTCCACTAGAAGCCAGGCTGTGATTCATCAGCTCATGTTGCATCAGACACCCATCAGCAGGAACTTTTCCCAGGCTGCTCTAGAATAAAATCGACCCACCACGTAGCCAAATCTGTCCTGGGATCTGGCTTGATCAACAAGCGAATGAACAATAATGAAGTTCGGCTGAAGCCTCCTCAGCAGGGTTAGCTGCTCCAGGGTTCCTCCTTGGCTCATGCTGTAGATCTTTTTTCAGATGATGGTCCCTTAAATCAGGTAGGGCGAAGGCCCCAGGCACACAATTACATGGGGACACATGGACCTCCCCTTGCATCCCTGTCCTCACCATGCACCAACAGCAGCAAGTTTCCTTCTTCCTCCTCCACCCTAGCTGGCAGTATGGAGACCCTCTGGAGCCACCCCCAACACTCTGGGTGCATCCGATTGGATATGTGAGGTTGTTTTGGTGAATAAACTGGGCCTCACCGCTCTCTCCTCTTGCCTTTCACAGACTCCTCCATTTGCAGTGGCTTTGGCAGAGCCCCCCAGAACCGCTGCACTTGGCATTTACAGCCTGTTATGAAGACTGGGCAGCTCTGGCTTCTCAGTTATTGTTTCAGGCTGCCGGCAGACACAGGCATAGAGGCATGATTTTCCTGACCCTCAAGAGGACTAGTAAAGTATTTTCCATATTTAAAGGGACTAAGGCACTAAACACAATCCTAATGTTCAGGGTTTAATCTGTGTTTGCATGAGGTGATGGTATCTGACTCGCTATTTTCATACAGACGCTTTCTGGACATAATTGCACTTCAAGTCTATGTTCTCAGCTAGGCTTTCTATTATCTCACATAGCCTCAGTAATTCTGATTTTTCCCCTCTAGTTTCTGAGGCTGTTGGAAATGGACGGTTCTAATTTATGGCAAATTTCGCATTGTCTGGGGTTGTTTTTCATCCTCCGGTGCAAAATAGCCAGACATTCCCGTCCAGCTTGGAATTTTCAGTAAGGAGACACTAGACTAGTGATATATAAATGATTGGTTGTGACATTCCTTGTATGATATATTTCAGTAACTGTATGTGCATGTTTTCCCATGAAAGTCTCTCTTTTCCTTCTTGGTTAACTCTAGTCCCATTTAAAGAAACCCTCTGACTTCAAGAAGTTATTTTATACTGAAAAACAGATGAGATGAAGCAGGGAGCAGAAATATTTTCAACAATGACATAAAAAGCCACAAGGACCAAGTTTGTATTTTTTTTCTCCCCCCCCCATAGAGTCATCTACACCTTGGACTAGCAGCACTGTTTGTTGCAGGCTATGTTCTGCACTCTGTGGGACAGACCAGTGCGGCTCAGTAGTAGCCATGTGACAGCGAAGGAAAGGACGAATGCTCTTGCTCATTGATATCTGCTTGTCCGTAGCACTGTATCTCAGGAAGGAAGCTTGTCTCAACTTCATTTGTAACAGCTGCCTGGGCAAATCTGTGCTTGAATACATCGAAGGCTCTGAATTTGCAGAATCCCAGAGCTCTGGATTAAGAGTTTTAGTAATGGAATTTGTTGGCAACGGCAAATAACTGAGACCTTAATATTGAGTCTGCGTGTCTGTCCAATGTACTGCTTCCTGATAAGATAGGCCTTCATAATGTAATGAGAACCACATGGGCATACTCTGGCATTCCCACAAAGTCCAGGTGACCTCAGTAGGATTCTTTCGGGTCTAGGAGGGTCCATCCGTGTCAGCAGTATTGTAGTATCACAGCCTCTGTAAGGATCAAAGAAAGGTCAGACAATCATGCCAGGAAAGTCCTAGGACAGGTAGTCACTAGACTGACTGCAGGCCAAATCCAGACCACCAGACACTTTTGAACAGACCCCAAACTCTTGTTGCTGGGTTTTTATTTTTGTCTCTGTAGTCTGGTCCTTGATTGGACGTTGACTGAGAAATTCAGAGCTTTAAAGAAAAGAGATTCTCTCTGCCCTAAAACACTGGGGATTTTGTAAGATCAACCAACAGCATTTGTCTTAGCTTCCCCTCTGTGAGTCAGCTGACTACCCTTCATCCAGATCAATGGAAAATGTGTCAAGGGGCTTCTCATGTCCTGGTACACTGGTCTCTGGTAGCCATCTCTCCCCACTCCAGACTGACACCGTTTGAAGGGCTACGTTTAAGAATGAGGGGAGAAACTCTGTGACAAACACAGGACACTAGCCACGACGTTTTCTAAGAGTGGGCCCAAACTTTAGCTGGGCAGGTGCCATCACAGCCCCTGGCAGTTGTGACCTCAATGTAATTCTCTGAAGATGCAGCTGGATCTTCACCTGGTATAAATCAGTGTGGCTCCAGTGATGTTATCGACTTACACGGTTACCCCTCTAAGATGTTTTACTTTATTATGATTGCACAACATGTGTGGATCTATGCCAAGTTACACAGCGCTCAGTGTGTTACATCCTAGTTTCTACAAACTCTGGCTGTCCCGCCAAGCCAATCCCATATCCCCGCAGGCCTTGCATGTAATTCAAACCATCAGCTGATGGCTAGATATTGCAGGGCAAGGAGAGGTCCTGCTCAACACCATACCCCCAAACTGCACCAAATAACAACATGAGTACGATATATTCCATATACACAGGATTGCCTCCCGCAGAGTTTGCACACTGCCTAGCACAACAGGGGTCCTGCAACGTGATTCGGGCTCCTTGTTGCTATGGTAATACAAATAACAGAGCTGAGATCCATTGTGTTGTGTGGTCCCAAACACAAGTGAAGGCCCCTTTTCGCTGAGGATGAATGGAGCCCAGTGGATGATGATTCAGACCGGGTCCCATGTCTGCCCCCATCGCTTTTCCCAAAAAGAGTAAATCTTATTTTCACTTGCCTTAACTTCGTTTCAAACATAATAACGTTGCCCGAGAGCCACTTGGAAGATGCATCTGTTTGGGAACGAAAGGCTAATGGATGATTTGGACAGAGTCCAAGATGCAGGGGGAAATCAGTCATGCCCAATCTGGTGGAGCTTGAAAAATGTCTGCACTTAGTAACGCTATCCAGAGGCTAGCACAAAAGGGCACCTGCAGCCAAACAAACAAGTAAATCCTTCCCATGTGCCTCTGTCCATACCCAAACTAGTGGAAACTGCCGAAGCTGAGGGGCAATCAGCAGTTTGGAATGGGTTATGGCATTGTTTCTCTCCAGACATTTTGATCAGAGAAGCCCTCCAATTTTAAAATGAGCTGGGGCCAAATCTCCCTTTTTGCAGGGGCAATTTGTGCCTGTGCAATGAATTGCAGATCGAACCAGAAAGCATGTACACTTGCAACCAGGCAGCCAAAGGTGCAGGGACCTCCGCTGTAAAATTGCAAGTGCCAAAATACAAAGGCACATTTTATGGATGCAAATTACCCCTGCAGAACCGTGTCGCCGCTGTGGAAAACTAGGCCAACTTCATTCCCTTTGAAGTCAGAGGCAACCCACCCATTGACTTTCGGATGATGGATCAGGATTTGTAGAAGCAAATGGCTTTGCTGAATGGACCCAGGCAGACCAGGTGGCAAGCTCACCAACTGATACTCAAGGGCTGGACTCTCCACTGCTCTACAGCAGCTTTGCACCGGGGAAGTTACACTGGCATCAGACCAGTGGAATGAAGAGGAGACTCCGGCCTCAGACTCTGTAGCCTGCAGGTGATAGGCAAACACTTTCTGGTCTCAGCACATGGTCACACATTTGGCCAGTTCCGTCTCATTCCATATGAGAAATGAGCTTTCTGCCTAGCCTGGTTGCTTCCTTTCACCAAGCTGAATGGTCTGACCATAGTTATTTATCTGATCCACTCCCCAGGAATGAGGGCAGCTTCCACCAACCTTGAGAATATTAGTGCAGAGCTGCGCGGATCCTCTGGACACAACACCCCACCATGAACCCATTCTGTTCTCAACATGAATGCAGGCCTTCGGCATATGAGATTGTCTTTTTTTTAAACAGAAAATGTGACTTTTCACTCTGCGTCGAGGAGCTTTGTGCAGCATACCGCCCAGTTGGAATCTCCCTCGCGAACATCTTTGCTAGGAATTAGTCCAACAGGGCACTTGGATGCTGTAAATGGAAGCCCTAAACCAGGTTACTCAACATGCGACCCATTTGCTTGCAGCCTATGGTGCGGATTGGGTTTCCGCAGGGCTTAACACATGGCCTGCGGGTGGGAGCCAAAACAAAAAAGTAGTCAATATAATGGTTTTCTGTTGATATGCGTTTTAATAGTTAAATTCCTGGACTGTCATTGCTCATTAAAAGTGCTATAAGATGGGTGGAAATTGGGTAAATAGTGCATTTTATTAATATCAGCAGAACTGACTTAAATGAGGCCTGCGTGTTGTGTAGTCTTGCCTTAATCTTTGTAGTCAGTGCAAAAGAAGCTATTTGCATATATTTGCATATATATTTGCATGTATATGCAACCACACTTAAGTTGCGGTCCTTGACATGTGCTGTGAGCATCATTGTGGCCCCTAGGGCTTCCAAAGTTGAGTAGCTCTGCCCTAAACTGATTGCTGTGGCGTAGCCTTGTGGATATTGACACCCTTGGGCAAGTCACTTCACTTCTGTGTCCATTCCCTTTGCCACCCTTGTATCTCTTGCCTATTTAGATAGTCCACACTCAGAGCATTGCTATCTTGTCCTGTGTGTTTGTAAGGCTCCTAGTACAATGGGGGGGGGGGGGGGCACTTCTAGATTTCTTTGTATTACAAGTTTCAGAGGCAGCTGAGTTTAGTCTGCTTCAGCAAAACCAATAGTGGCACGTTAAAGACTAACCATTTTACCATGGCATAAGTTTTCAAAAGTTGCAACTCACTCCATCAGATGCATGAAGGGAAAGAAAAAGAAAAAGACAGCAGGGATACAGAGATGGGAGTGTTACATCCGAACTAATTCAATCAGGGTGGACGGGGATAAGAAGGTGAGAATACTTACAGTGGAAAATCACTTATGGTAATGAGCGAGCCATTTCCTGTTCCTATTCAGACCCATTCTGATAGTGTCAAATTTGCATATGAATTCTAGCACAGCAGTTCAAATTGCAGCCTGCTTTTGAAGCTTTCTTGCTTGAGGATGGCAACTTCCATGTCTCTACCTGTGTGTCCAGGGAGATCAATCTGTTCTGCCATTGGTTTTTGTATGCTACCATTCCTGATATCTGATTTATATCCATTTATTCTGTTGCATAGAGACAATCCAGTTTGACCAATGTACATGGCAGAGGGGCATATATCACATTAGCAGATGTGCAGGGGAAGGAGCCTTTGATGGTCTGGTTGATGTGCTTAGGTCCTGTGACGGTGTCACTAGGGTAGATATCAGGACAGGGTTGGCAATGGAGTTGTTGCAGGGATTATTTCCTGGGTTAGTGTTTCCGTTGTGGGGTGCGTGATTAGTGCTGACCTTAGTACAGTTCTAAATGGAGCAGGGCCTCCATTAAACATGGATTGAACATTTGTAGGTGTTAACTGGAAGCCCAGGGATTCAGCGGGCACAAAAACTAAATGAGCTTCTCAAACCCTAGTTGCTGATCCTGATGCACTTGTGAAGTGTAGCATGGGCACTTTTGGTCTAGTCCAGTATCCACATGGTACCACTTCTTTGGATAAATCAGTCCAACCTCCCGCCAATCTTCACATGGTGCCGCTTATTTTTTTCTCATTTCGAAACTCGGTTGAAAAATCAAAAAAATGTGACCAACTTGCACTCGCCTCCTTTGGATGTGCCTGTCAACCTCCCACGCTTTATTTAAATCCCTCCCCGGGGAGGGAACATCACTTTAAGACTTGGTGAGATGACTCTTAAATTCACAGAGCCATAGATTTTTAAAGGCCGTAGGGTCCAGTCTGTTGTTGTTGCCCTACAGGCCATAGACTTTCAATCCATAATTCCTGCGTGTAATCCATAACCTCGGGCCAAGCTAGAGCTTACTTCTTAAAAAAACCCCCATCAATCTTTGCCTTTTGAGATGATTTAAAGACTTCAAGTTATCTCCAAAATTGGTTTCAACCATAACCATATGACAGGGTCAGAACAGAAGGCTATAACAAAGTAGTGGAGGGGAGATCTATAAGACTCAGACTGAGAAGATCCCTCAGGGAGGGGCTGGTTTAGAACCAGCAGAGGCAGTCAGGGGCAGTAGAACACCAGGGGCAGATTGACCAGGCCTACAGAGTCAGGCCAGCCTAGGCCAATTAGGACACCAGGGAGTAATTAAGAAAACCAGTTCAGACTGGCTATGAAAGAAGCTTTGCCTGCAGGTGTAGGGTGTGTGCAGCTGAGAGGATGGAGGAGGGCACTGCCGGGAGTAGGAGGAAAGGAGATCACAACTAAGACGACGAAGCGGAGAGAAGGCGAGGTGGGGGAGGTGCGGGGAGGTAGCTCAAGGGTCTTGGAGCTGTATTCTAGCAGGTGTCGGGGATTCAAACAGGCAGTTACTCTCACAGGGTCTGGGCTGGACCCCCAATACCCACCTCCCCATTTCCACTCCGGGAAAAGGACTGTGGAGTTTCTGAAAAGAGCTCAACACACAGCAAACGAAAGACCTGGTCATGGTGCCCAAAACCGTGGGCTGCTGCGAGCCTCTGAGGCAAGCAAATCTGCCAGGAAGCCCAGGCCCAGCCGAGTTTTCATAGGAGCTTTGTCACACCATATTACCGAATTGTTACCATCTCGATATTGCAATAAACTCTATTCACTCTGCCCTGAGGTTATGTTGTCAACAGCAACCGGACAGCTGCATTTCCCCAGGGTGGAACTGCTGAATTCTCAGAAACCATACGCCGTTAGAGGAGCTCACCCTTTCAGAGGCACTCGCGGATTCATCATGTTCACATGAGCTCAGTGCTGGGTAATTCAAGACCTCATCGTGCTTTTAGAGTCCAAATGGCCACTTGAATCACGCAGACTATTTTTTCCCCGAGGCAGGCTCCTAGAAAGGGCCTCAATAGGTCAAATAGTCAGGTCACCGGCACTGAGGCAGGACTAAGTATTATCTAGATCCATGGTGTCCAACAGGTTAGCCACTTGCGGCTATTTGGCTGGCTGAATGTGGCTAGTTCGCTCTAGCAGTAGCCACTATAGTGCTTCAGAACTGGTTGGACGCCATGGCTCTATACCATACTTGACAGGGGCTTGTCTAATCTGTTCTTAAAACCTTCCAACGATGGAGTTTCCACAACCTGAGGGATTTTTTCCCCCTAAAACTGTCCTTGTGGTTAGGAAGTCTTTGCCCATTTCCAAGCTAAATCTCCCCTGCTGCAATGGGAGCCTGTTGCTACTTCTCCTCTCCTAAGTGAATAATGAGAATTATTTATCCCTCTCCTCTTTCTGAGCCTTTTACTTACTGAAGACTTATCATGTCCCTATCCAGACTTCTCTCCTCCTGACAAAACAAAACAAGGGCATGTTTTCTAGACATCTGGAACTCCTTGCCAGAGAATGTGGTGAAGGCTAGGACTTTAACAGGGTTCAAAAAAGAGCTAGATAGGTCCATCAATGGCTATTAGCCAGGATGGGTGGGAGTGGTGTCCCTAGCCTCTGTTTGTCTGGAGGTGGGTGACAGGGGAGGGATCACGTGAGGATTACCTATTGTGATTCCTCAATCTGGGATATCTGGTATTGGCCACTGTCAGCAGGGCTGGATAGACCTTTGGTCTGACTCAGTATGGCCATTCTTATGTTCTTACGACCTCTAATCCTTTTTGTTGCTCTCCTCTGGATTTTCTCCACCTTGTTCATATTTCTCCTGAAGTGTGTTGCCCAGAACTGGATGCAGTATTCCAGTTGAGGCATCATCAGTGCAGCAGAGTAGAATGGAAGACCTATTTCTCATGCCTTGTTTTTAGTACTCCTGCTGGTCCACCCCATAATGATGTTCATGGAGTGGAGTGGTGGGGAGTTTGCAATTGCATCATATTGCTGACTCATATTTAGTTGTGACCAATTATAACCCCTTCCCCCCGACCGTTCTCTGTTTTACAACTTCTGAGGCAATTATTTCCCATTTTCTATGTGTGCAGTTGATTGAATTTCATCCTATTTACTTCAGATCATGTCTCCAGTTTGTCAAGATCACTTGGAATTCTAACCCAGCCCTCCAAAGGGCTTCCAAAGGACTTCCAGTTTGGTATCATCCTCAGACTTTGTAAGTGAATTCTCTGTGCTACTATGCAAATCAGTTCGGAAGCTATAGAAGTAAACCAAGGCAAGGTCCCTGTAGGACCCCAGTCAATGATCCATTCCAACTTGGCTGTGAAGCTTTGATCCTTCCTCTGAGTCTGCTTACGTACCCACCTTATAGTAGGTTGTCTAAGCTATCTTCCCCAGTTTGCTGATGAGAGTTTCACATGTCCAATTCCATACAAAAGTCGAGATCTACCACCTCTACTGCTTCCCCTCATCCACACAGCTGGTCACTTTGTCAAAGGGTGTTCCCATGATGGTGATGAGTTGTATTAATAGTACGGTCTAATGGCTTTGAGCCCAGTCAGGGCTCCTGCCCTAAAATGTTTTACCATCCTAAAAAGATGATATAGCCTAAGGGTGGGAGAAAAAGGAGATGCACTTTTATATCAAGATAACTGCCTTCGCACTAGGGGTGTGTGTTGCTTCAACTAATACTGGGATAGAGAAGGTTGTTGTATGTGGAACTTCTGACGCCCTGTCCAATGTCATATTTGTGGATCTATCTGATTCTCTCAAGGTCACAACCAGCACATGGGCAGTCGGGCCTAGTGGTCAGAGTGTGATAAGAGGCGGGCTGGCATGGGTACCTCATGAACATAGTTAGACAGGAAGCTCAGGTAGCACAGAGGAAACCTGTTTGCACTGGCAACCTCCTGTCTCTTTATTTGGATTCTACAGAAATAGGGAACCAGTGAAGATCCTTGGATTTCCACCAGTCACATCTCAGGACTGGAGTCCTCTGTCCATGTTGAGCTTGTAGTTCTAGTATTTCAGCAGGGTGCTGGAACTCGCCTGAGGTTTGAGACCTGTGGTCCCTCACACCCAGCCTGCTAAATAACTTCATTGAGCTTAATTCTCTCACAAAAATACACAAAAGTTGCAGAAAAGGGAACAGTGCGGGGAAAATCCCTCACTGCCCAGCAGGGCATGGCATTCTACCATCCCGAGAGATCCTTTTCACAACCCTGTTTTATTTTTTAGCTAGAAATAACCATGTGTTTTGGGTCAGGAAGACTTTCGGCAATGAAATATTAGACCACTTTTGACAGCATTACTAAAAATACATATATCTAGATACACTGGCAGGAGCAAACGTGAAATGTTCTTTGGATAATTATGAACATGCTTTTCTCTGGAAAGATGCCTTTTGCCTCAATTAGTTGTTTTTCAAGTAAATACAGAGAAGGAGTTTGCTGAGGAACAGATGGGCTGGAATGAGGAGTAGAAATATTTTCAGTGAAAGAGGGGCCATATGATGTAATAAGCCGCAGGAACACAGTTCAGTTATTTTATACTCTCGTCCAGACCTCAAGACTGAAAACACTTGCGGTGGTAATTTCAGTCTCTCTCCTCTGCTTCTCGAAGTTGGCTTCACCTTCAGCTGCTTTTATGATGCATGTGGAGTTATACTCAGTCAGTAATGATTCAGTAATGCTGGGGGAAGATTTGTCAGTTCTGTAATGCTTGGGATTGTGTTTCTGCCGTGTGTGATATCCGGGAATAAAGCACTGAGTTACTCTAGAGTGGTTTTTTACACCCATCTACTGGAGAGAAAAATCGGCCCGGGAGATATCTTTACCGGTGTGACAAGGAGGCTGGGAATAACTATCCACATATTTGAACGAACTTAATTGCGCAACCCATAATTTGGTACCCCCCGAAGATTCTCACGTATCCTCCCTGTTTACATGAGTAGACTTGAATGTAGTTTTGAGTTGCATGAGGGAGGCGTCATTGACAGTTGATTTGGTCTACGCAGATATCCTGGAAAGGAAAGGAAACTTGGAATGCACATCAGGAGATGTCCCTTCTACCTGGCTGGTGAATAACTCTCTCAGGAATTGGTGCGGTCACTTCATCAACTGACTTGAAGGAGAGAAAGAACCATGATGATCATGTGGTCTGATGTCCTAGAATCCTAGGGCTGGAAGAGACCTCCGGAGGCATTGGGTCCAGCCCCCTGTCCAAAGCAGGACTAACCCCAACTAAATCATCCCAGCCAGGGCTTTGTCAAGCTGGGACTGAAAAACTTCTAGGGATGGAGATTCCACCCCCTCCTAGAGAACCTATTCTAGTACTTCACCCTCATAGGCAGGGCCGGATTAAGGAGTGGGGGGGGGGCTAACTGGGCAGCTGCCCGGGGCGCCAACCTATGCGGGGCACCTGATTGAAGTGGTAAGGGGCGCCACGCACCCTGGAGTGGGGCCGCACATGTGCCACGCACCTGCTGCCCGGGGCGCAAGTATGGCTCGGTCTGGCACTGCTCGTAAGGAAATAGTTTTCCAAATATCCAACCTAGATGTCTCTGCCTTGCAACATGAGACCATTGCTCCTTGTTCTGCCATCTGAAAACAGCCTCTTTCCATCCTCTTTGGAACCCCCCTTCATGAAGTTGAAGGCTGCTATCAAATGCCCCCTCACTTTTCTTTTCTGCAGACTAACGAAGCCCAAATTCCTCCGCCTCTCCTTGGAAGTCATGTGCTTCAATCCCCTAATCATTTTTGTTGCCCTCTGCTGGACTTCCTCCAATGTGTCCATATCCTTTCTGTAATGGGGGGCCCAGAACTGAATGTAGTACTCCAAATGTGGCCTCACCAGTCCCAAATAGAGCGGAATAATCACTTCCCTAGACCTGCTGCGTAACAAGCCAGAAGAATCTCACCTAGTAACCTCTGCATGAAGTCCACCACTTCGGTTTGAGCTATCGCATCTCTTTTAGAAAGAAATCCCATTGTTGAGTAATATAAAACCATACTGCATAGATCTGTATTGGTAGGAAAGTGGTTAGATGACTTAATGCTGCTTTATGGCTTTGGGGAAAGAAATAGGGGATTTGCCATGACAGTCCAATGGCTGAATTCGGCACCCTGTGCAGTAATATGGAAGTCAAGGAACCTGCATTGGGATCTAAACTAGTGCAGGTTTAGGCAAAGAGCTGACTTTGTTCTTGGTGTAGTTTCATGAGCCCAGATCCTCCCAAGGTATTTAGGTACCTAGAGTTGCAGAGAGGTGCTCAGTGGGATTTTTAAAGTGCCTAAGCAAGTTAAGTGCCTAACGCACATGGAGTCACAAAGGAGTTAGGTGCTTTGGAATATCCCCCTTGCCTCTTTTTGGCAGCTAAATACCTTTGAAAAACTGGCCCATCCTGTCTAGAGCTTTGTGGATTGTGCGTCTTTTCCAAACAATTTAACCAATGCAGGTGTCTTATTCTAGACACCCCGTTTGACACTCTGAGATTCATAAATGCGGTTACTTGGCTGCCCGGTGGAGCGTCGTTCCCTTCTGGAGAACTATCACATGGTTTCACCAGAGCTTTCAGGATAGCTCCCAGGAGTTTCTGCAGGACAAGGCTTGTCTTTGGGCATTTCCCCACACTGCTACACACCCAGCAGTCTCTGTTCGGGTCAGGTGTGGCTGTGGATTTAGTAGAGGCAGAGGTAGAACTGAAATGCATCTGCAGAGCCAGGGGCCAAGGGACCCATACATCATCCATGATCATTTGCTCTTCAGCTCTGTACAGCTAGTTCTGAGCTCTTCACGAACACTGAATTCGCTGAGAAAGGTTAATCAGAACAAACACCCTGCTGGTTGTTTAGTATTTAGCACGTCCATCTCGGCAGCGTTCCCTTTGTGCTCAACACGAGACCCATTTACACTTTAGTTAACTTTAAAGACAAAAGTACAGCGCACGAGCCATGCAGAAGAATCCATTTGATAAGGGAAGTCTAATGGATGGTTTGGACGGACTCCAAAGGCTCAGTTGTTCCTCTTTGGAGTGAACCTACCCTTTTCCGCACTGAGTAACAAAATCCGGAGGTGCGTATTGGCTCAGTGCTGCCGACAAAACCAAGAGACAAATGGGCCTTCTCTCCCCGTGTAACCCTGCTTCCCTCCTGTGTCAGCAAAGCAGGCTGTGTAACAGCACAGCCCACATACCACTGGTTTACCTCCTGCCCTTGTCAATTCAACTTGAAGGCTGAAACATTAAGAGCTGCGTAAAAGGGATTCTTGTGTCCAGTTCCCATTGGACGTGAAAATCCCTGAGCCAAAAATCTCCAGCTTCATCTTAATTCAATTTTCAGCCCCGTGAGCACGTGAAAACAATGTGAGCTGGATAGCTAGAAAACCGAGTGCTGTGCAGGGGTAAACCCAGCTAGCCCTAAGTCCCTAGATGGCCCGAATTGTGACAGCATTATGGGTGTGAAAAGGGAAGCCTGGCCCTTCTTAATTCCCTGATCCACATCCATGTAAGTGAGCAGCGAAGGCACCATAGGCTTCAGCAGGAGTAAGATCCAAGTTACCAGGGTGGGCATCCTCCAAAACAGGGGTGGGAAAAGTTTTCTCACTCCAAGAATTTTGCAAGTGGTCAGGGGCTGCACTTTTCTACTGTATTAATGGAGGGGGTGCAGGATCTGGGACAGACTTTGGGTGCATGGGGGAGCTCCAGGAAAGGGCTGGGATGCAGAAGAAGCCTGGGGTTGGGGCATGGGGTCTGGGAGGGAGTTGAGGTGCAGGAGGGAGTGCCAGGTGCAGGCAGCTCCTAGCTGGCTGCCTGCTGCGGCTCCACATGCTGCTCAAAGCAGCCAGCTGCTGGGGCAAGCCTGTCTCTATCTGCACAGCCCTTGGCAGGAGGGGGCTAGTGGCTCTCTGCACTCTGCCCGTGCCTGCAAGCCACACCCTGCAGCTCTCATTGGCCAGTTGCTGGCCAATAGGAGCTACATGGATGGTGAAGGGGCAGCGCACTGAGGCCCTCTTCCCCGCTCCCACCAAGAGGCACATACACAGAGACATGCTTGCCCCAGCAGCTGGCCGCTCTGAGGGGCTTGTGGGACTGCAGCAGGCAAGCAGGCAGCTTGCCTGGGCATTGGAGGGCCATGGTGGGCCGGGCCATATTTTGCCCACCACCCCTCAAAAGGCAGAACAAAGGAAGTCAGTAGTGGCCCCTTCTTCCCAACTGTAGATGATATGGTCTCCCATCCCCTCCACCTCTGATATCAGGCCTGAAAGAGCCCATTCCCTGCAATTCCCACTACTGCTCCGGTGTGCCGTTAGCTGAATTTTGTGGGACTCTAAATGTCTCCCATCTGGTGCCTGGGGGCAACCTGGGAGGGGCAATATGTCTCAGAAAGTAGGGAGTTGGCAGCTTTTTGCACCTAGCCCGGCTTTCTAAGATCATGCTGAGTACTCACGCGCACCAGAATGGGGGGTTTGGCTCTTTTAGGGTGACTCCTGCATCACCGTCCTCCCCATATCAGCCAGGAGTTATAACTGTTGTTGCTTTAGACGGACAAACCGCCACAAAAGGAATGTTTGCTTTGCTGTTCGGATACATTGCAGGGTCCAGCTTCAAGGAGTTAGGATCTCTCCCTGGTGGTAATTAGATTGGCGGACATATTGCTGGAAACTGTGTGTGGGTATTTTCAATGGCAAAACCTTCTCCATTCAAACGGGCGGACACAAGTACAGCCAAATTGCTATAGAAATCCTCAATGGAGTAAAGAGCAGTGCTGGAACTAGCATAGCATAGATCTTCTAGGACCATTCCTGCATTGTCTCCCCAGGAAAAAAATATGTATAGTATCTAGGTAAATATTTCTTATCATCCTGCCTGCTGAAATGTCCATTTTCACTGGGTAGCATTTTGTAGCCACTTTGCACGGGTGTCAATGACAGGACAACGAGGTGCAGGACAATGAGGCCCTGAGGGTGGGTCTATTTCCAAGTTCCAAGTCCTGCCAAGGGGAGGTAGCTTGCCCACATCACCCAACAGGCACAGAAACTAGCTCTTCTCAATCCCTCTGCTAGCCTCACTGCAGCCCTGTCTCGTATGCAAGTGGCTGTGATGTCATAAGCTAACCGAGGTTCCTCCTGACCTTTCCCAGGGCAGCTGTGGCCACATGACTGTAATGGAGCTGCTCAGTGGTGCATCCCCTGAACAGCTGGGATTGGTCCTGCTTTGGGCAGGGGGTGCGACTCGATGGCCTCTTGAGATCTCTTCCAACGCAAGGATTCTGTGCACCGTGCAGAACGTGAGTCCCACCAGCTAGGATACAGATCACGTCCAACTTTCACAAACTTTACTGAGCTGATTGTCCTCTGAGTGCCTGGCCACACCAGAAGACTCATGCTAATTATATATCTTCTCATAGGCCATAATCGTCTCATCAGCCAAAGCCTGTCCCTCTCTAGCAGCATCATTTGCGCTGTTTCCTCAGAGCATAACATGACTATTAAGCAGGGGAACAGACACAGCAGCAAAAACTTGACCTCATTTAGAAGATCCCCAATTATTGATACCTTTGTTATGAACAGCTATCCCAGCAGCTTTCTTCTCACTGTGCTTCTGTGGCCTGTATGCGTTGTGACAGAGACAGGCACCTCTCAGGGCTGGATTGGCAGCTGCCCAGGTTTGTTCAGTTGGGCAAATACCACAGAACATCATTTCCCCATGAATGTATGGACACACAAAAATCAGTGTGTCTTCAGCTCTACGCTCATCTGCTACCTCTCTCCAGCTAGTCACCCACCCACCCCACACGAGCTGCACAGAATTCCAGGGCTGGCAGAGACCTCAAAAGGTCATCGGAGTCCAGCCCCCTGCCCAAAGTAGGACCAACCCCAACTAAATCAACCTGGCCAGGGTTGTCATCAAGCTGGGACTTTAAAACTTCTAAGGATGGAGATTCCACCACCTCCCTAGCTAACCCAGCCCAGCGCTTCACCACCCTCCTGGTGAAATAGTTTTTCCTAATATCCAACCTGCTACAAGCCTGAACTGTTTTGGATGGTTGATTTGGTCTAAGCAGATATCCTGGAAAGGAAAGGAAAACTTGGAATGCACATCAGGAGAAGTCCCGTCTGCTTGGCTGGTGAATAACCTCTCTAGGGAATTGGTGTGGTCACTTCATCAACTGACTTGGAGAGAAAGAACCATGATGATCATGTGGTCTGACGTCCTAGAACCTTAGGGTATGTCTAGACTACATGCCTCTGCCGACCGAGGCATGTAAATTAGACATACTGACATAGTCAATGAAGCGGGGATTTAAATATCCCCCACTTCATTAGAATAAAAATGGCCACCGTGTTGTGCTGGCTCAGCTGTTTGTCGACACGAAGCGGCAGTCAAGACGGGGACCGACCGATCCTGTAAACCTCGTTGCACGAGGCATAAGGGATCTGTTGGCAAAGGCTTTCCTTGCTGACCGATCCCCATCTTGACTGCCGCTGAGCGTTCGTAGCTTGGGGTCGAATCTAGGCACAACTGCCAAGCCTCACATTTTCTAACTGAAAGAATAATTAGGCTCAGACTTGCTTGAGATTTGGGATCCAGGTTCATTGGATACAACTAATGTATTTTTGGTAGTGGGTTCAGTGTACTAGCAACTGTTTAAATACAAAGAGAACCACAGATCCTGACTTGCTGTTTGAAGAGACACTTGGACCAGGTTCAGAAGATAGGAACTGTGGAATCATAAGTACTAGAAAAGCAAAAGGGGCATGTGTCATACAATCGATCCCCACTTCCATTTACTAACACAGAATTATCAGGGACCATCTTCACCGATATTCTGTCACTAGGGGTGTGTCTAGACTACATGGCTCCGTCGACGGAGCCATGTAGATGAGTGTACTCGGCAAAGGGAAATGAAGCAGCGATTTAAATAATCGCCACTTCATTTACATCAAAATGGCCGCTGCGCTGTGCTAATCAGCTGATTGTCAGCACAGCATGGTAGTCTAGATGGGGATCAGCTGACCCCAGAACCCTTTGTCGTCAAATCCTTTATGCCTCGTAGTGTTTGTACGATCTACTCAAATGTGGTCAAATACGAACATGTTCCAATTCGGTTTCAGATTTCATTACCAAATTTTTGTATCCAAGTAGCTCCAGTTTGGATACGTCTCTGAAGTTGTAATTCACACAAGCTACCCTAATAAATGTGATAGAAATGTAGCCGTGTTAGTCTGGTGTAGCTGAAGCAAAATACAGGACTATGAAAAGTGCTACATAGTCCTGTATTTTGCTTCACCTAATAAATGTGTTAGTCTTTAAAGTGCCACCTGGCTCCTTGCTGTTTTTTCTGAAGTACTAGTATCCAAATGTCCTATGATGTGAAAAATTGGGCTGAAAATTGCATTAGACTAGGATTTGGAAGCGGGGGTGGGGGTGGGGTTAATGCTATTTCCCAGACTTCCTGCTTCAGCGAGGCTGTCCTCAAAATATTTACAGCACACTCTCTTGAGATGTTGGTCTTTCTGCTCCTGGCCCTCACCAGAACCAAAAAAGGGAGAGAAGCTGGAAAATGACAAATGCAAACACAATTTACTTGATTTTTTTTTTCAAACCTCAAAGCAGTTTGGATAAATGTTCAGGTCACTTCCCAGTTTTGACTTGGCTTACTGCGTTCATGCTTTCCAGATAAAGTATTACAGAGCTAATCTAGATGGATGGTGCTGGCCATTTTGGCTCGCCTTGCTGCTGCAGCTAAAAGTGAAACCTCAGAAAATGTTAAAACAAGCTTCCTACATGATTTAAACATAGATGGGCCAGAGATCCCATTTAGAACATGCAGTCTGTGTCTGACCAAGGATAACACACGAAAGGTTCTCTGAATACAGTGTGTTCACAACTCTCCAGGAGTTTAGATACTTTTGTTTGCAAAAGGAAATAGAGAGTTTAATTTGGACAGTGAAACTAGGTGGCATTTTTAAATATATCTAATTTCACTTGCCCACATGAAATTACTTTGGTTGTTCCTGTCCAGGTAGCCACTCACCACACAGAAATACCCCACCACAAATGCCACTAATTGTCACCCCTGCTGGAAGTTTCAGCAAGGAAACCAAAGCTGGAAAAGGCCTGGAAGACTCATTCAAACCATTTCAGGGACAGAGGTTTGTCAGGGCAGTATAGGAAGCTTGAACTGCTGTCACCTTTTGTTCTGTGGGGAAAAGGGTTTGGACTCAAAGGCTATGTCTAGACTGCAGGCTTCTTTCGAAAGAGCCTCTTTCGAAAGATCGCGTCTAGACTGCAGGCGGATCTTTCGAAAGAGAAATCCGCTTTTTCGAAAGAGAGCACCCAGCGAGTCTGGATGCTCTCTTTCGAAGACGGCCTCTTTACATTGAAGAACGCCTTCTTTCGAAAGAGGAACTTTCGAAAGAAGGCGTTCTTCCTCGTAAATTGAGGTTTACCGCCATCGAAAGAAAAGCCGCGTTCTTTCGAAATAATTTCGAAAGATTGCGGCTTGAGTCTGGACGCAGGGGAAGTTTTTTCGGGAAAAGGCTACTTTTCCCGAAAAAAACCCTGAGTCTGGACACAGCCAAAGGCTGTGTCAGCCCAGAACTTAACCAAGTAAGTTCACATACAAATTATAGAATGAATCTTCTTCACTCTTCAATAGCATCCTGCGCTCAGGGCTCCTCTCAGGAAGGTACCTGGAACCCTTTGCAGTATGGGACTGATCAGACAGATTAAGGCTACAGCCTGAGGTAAAAAATAAGTTTTAAAAACTTGGCTTTTCTGGGGAATTTCAGGCTTCTTTTGCCCATGTTTTGCCCCTGTCTTTCAGTGTCAGATATTCAGTACCTTATGTTAATCTTTGCACCTGAACAAGGCCACCACCTCCCCACTTTCACTGGGCCAGAGGCCTCATGTCACTTTGGATGTGAAAATCCTTGCTCGCCACTGGCTCTGCCTTTCTTGCCCAATCTCTGACACAGGCCTGAGCCTGTGGAAGATTGAGCACCCTTGATATCCGCGGGTGCTTGGCTAGGACCTTCATTGCCTGAGATTTGCCAGCCAGAGCAGAACTTCGTTCTAGTTCTAAGCACTTGTGTTCCAAATGTACCTGCTTCTTTCTTTGGCTTTTTTCCCTAACTCAGAGCCCTCTGAAGTCAATGCAAAGATTCCCGTTGACTCCGATGCACTTTGGATTTCTGGTTTGGAGGTTAGGCCAACATATTCCTCCCTCATTTTGTGCCCTTCACATGTCATTTGTTCCCGCTGTTGTTGCCCAAAGTCTATAGTGCTGCTTGGGGATCACAAGCCACGGGTGCAGGCCTCTGTTCTCTAGGGCCGTGAAGAGGCCATGTGACTATTAATGGCGTATTGCGCGTGCACTGTATACATGAGATATCTGTTTCCATAGCTGTGTGTTAGCATTAGCAAGTTAAGTGCAGTACCGTGGTAGTTGTGTGAGCAGTATGAAAGGAGGCTGTAATTAGGTGAGGCAATGTGGGCCTGTGAGCACAGTGCCTGGCCTAGGAAGCAGGCGCGTCGATTGTTCCTGCTTTCACCACTCTCCTGTTTGTATGACCTTCATCACATCACATCACTTCACCTTTCTTGTGAACTATGGGTACGGAGACCTGCCTGCCTCTGACATGCTTTGAGATGCACAGATGGACCAAGCACTGTTCAAGAGCTGCATATTGCATGGCCATCAACTACACATCTGTATCACAGGAATTTACTCAAGTGTTGCCTCAGAGATAATTGGTAAAAATTGGTCAACCTGTGGAACTTCTTGGTCTTCACAATGTCCTCTGGCAAGACTTTAACAGGGTTCAGAAAAGAACTAGATTAAATTCATGGAGGCTAGATCCATTAATGACTATTAGCCAGGATGGGCGGGATGCTGTCCCTAGCCTCTTTGTCAGGGGCTGGGAATGGGTGCCAGGGTACGGATCACCTGATTACATGCTCATTTCCTCAGAAGCACCACGCACCAGGCACTGGCCACTGTCGGCAGACAGGACACTGGACTAGATGGACCTTTGGTCTGACCCAGTCTGGTCGTTTTTCTTATTAAATGCCTTTATTCTGAGTTCAGCCACTCCTCGGCTGTTGGAATTGCAACATCTCATTGCACCCCCTGGGTGCTGGCCGCACTGTAGAAGCTGTTTTAAGAGTGAGTATAATGCGCTTTTTGTACAGGACAAAGGATCCTGACTGAGACACTGCCAATGGGAATGCATTAGTAGTGTGAAGTTCATGGAACCAGTCAGCAAAAAAACCCTTGCCTTTGCTGTCCACAGACCCAGGAGAAGTAGTATTGTAAAATTTCTTCCTCAAGATTCTGAGTTGGACCTCCCCGGCAAAAAGGAGTGGCTAATGTAATATAGAATATATCTAGCAACTCTAAATTTGCATGCTGCTGTAACCTAGAGGCACTGAGATCACTGACCAGAGAGAATGAAAGCTGTTTTACAGCCTTAGCTAAAAGCCAGTTAGAGGCCTGTGTCATTAGCCACTATGGTAACAGATTCAATCCAACCTGTGTGTATTGGCTTAATACTACCACTCACCAAAAATCTCAAAATCTGACGCATTTGTTTATTGAGCTGCTCAACATGGATGGTAGGGGTGAGGAAATCTCCCCTTTGGGCTTTGCTATTTCCAGTAAAGTCATCAACAGCTCATCTAACTGGATTTCAACACAAGTGCCAGAGAATCCCAGAAACCCCACCTTAGGGCAAAGCATGAATGGATGTTTGCTTGATGGGCTGTTCTCCGTGGAATAGACTTAAGCATCTGGTATTCCCATGACCCTGCTAAGAGAAGGGCTCAGTTAAACTAGTCTGCAGGTGGTAGTTCCCATGTATTATGCAGATACCGTGATGATGGGGATTATCTAAGCATCTCTATACATAGATTGAAGTTGGCTCCTTTGGAGAAAGTACTTCTGAGTGGACAGACCATGTTTATAGCTCATCTCCTTCCTCTTCCGCTGGTTCCACAAAGAGCGTCCTCACAGCCTCATGCCCTGTGTATGGCCAGGTATCTTCTTACCCTTTTTACAGATGAGGAAGGAGGAAAATAAACTAGTTGCCCAAGGTGACAGTGAATGAGTGGCAGGGCTGGGTCTAACCACTGTACTGAGGCTCACTGGCTCCTTGTGTGTTGGTGACTTAAGAAGGGATTTGAACCTAGGGGGTCACCAAATGAAATAAATAGGCGGCAAGTTTAAAACAAACAAAAGGCAGTACTACTTCATGCAGCACACAGTCAACCTGTGGAATTCCTTGACAGAGGATGTGGTGAAGAGCAGGACTTTAAGGCCGTGTCCAGACTCAGGGGTTTTTTCGGGAAAAGTAGCCTTTTCCCGAAAAAACTTCCCCTGTGTCCAGACTCAAGCCGCGTTCTTTCGAAATAATTTCGAAAGAACGCGGCTTTTCTTTCGATGGCGGTAAACCTCAATTTACGAGGAAGAACGCCTTCTTTCGAAAGTTCCTCTTTCGAAAGAAGGCATTCTTCAATGTAAAGAAGCAGTCTTCGAAAGAGAGCATCCAGACTCGCTGGGTGCTCTCTTTCGAAAAAGCGGATTTCTCTTTCGAAAGATCCGCCTGCAGTCTAGATGCGATCTTTTGAAAGAGGCTCTTTCAAAAAATGCTTTCGAAAGAGCCTCTTTTGAAAGAAGCCTGCAGTCTAGACATAGCCTAAGAGGGTTCAAAAAAAGCACTAAAATTCACAGAGGATAGGTTCCTCAATGGCTATCAGCCAGGATGGGTAGGAATGGTGTCTCTAGCTTGTTTGTCAGAGGCTTCATGGCAGGAGAGAGATCACTAGATGATTCCCTGCTCTGTTCACTCTCTCTGAGGCATCTGGCATTGGCCACTGTTGGCAGATAGGATACTGGGCTAGATGGACCTTTGGTCTGGCCATTCTTACGTTAGTCTCTTTACCCCTAAAGCTTTAAAATTTAGAACAGATTTTTGGCCCGTTCTTAGAATTAATGGGAAGTATTTAGTACAAGCGATGGAGTAAACAAGAAGTTTCTACGCATGTTACATTGGCATCTGATTGTGTGTCTAAACTACATGGCTCCGTCAATGGAGCCATGTATATTAGGCTGATCAGCAGAGGGAAATGAAGCCGCAATTTAAATAATCGCGGCTTCATTTAAATTTAAATGGCTGCCCCGCTGAGTCGACAAACAGCTAATCAGCAGTTTGTCAGCTCAGCGCACTAGTCTGGACGCTCCTGCGCCAACCTGAAAGCCCTTTATCAACCTCCCCGTTATGCCTCATAGGATGAGGTTTACCGGGGAGGTCGATAAAGGGCTTTCATGTCGACAGGGGAGCGTCCAGACTGCCCCGATCTGCCGACAAAAAGATGATCGGTAGAGCGGGGCAGCCATTTAAATTTAAATGAAGCCGCGATTATTTAAATCGCAGCTTCATTTCCCTTTGTCGAACAAGCAAATCTACATGGCTCCGTCGACGGAGCCATGTAGTCTAGAAGTGCCCTAATGGTCCCAAACGAGACCCGAGCCCTCATACAGTAGGCATGGGGCACACAAGGAGAGGAGGGCCAGGAGCTTACAAGCAGGCACTTGAGTCCTCATAGACAACGAGAGGGTGAGAGGAAGTAACAGTTCGCATGTACAAATAGGGAGGCACAGGGAGATGGAGTCTGGTCCTGTGTCACAAAGGAAGATCCATGGCAGAGTTAGGAACCAAGGCCCAGATCCTCAGAGGTAATTAGGCACCAAAACCGCATTGAAATCAATGGGAACTAGCGACTAAACTCCTGAGTGTGTCAGCCTGAGGCCAGGTCTCCTGCCTCCCAGTCTAATGCCTTAATCACAAAAGCCGCCGTTCTAAGTGGAGCTCTTGGATACCGATTGTCACCTGGGCCCAGTGCGTGGGCAATGTGTCTGTCTGTCATGCTTGGATCGTTGGAGGTGGTGTTCATGCACTTCATTATCCACCATCCCCCAAAGACACAATCCTGGGTTCAGCCAGGCGCTGATTTTGCTGGCTGTGGGTTGCTGGGATGAGGCTATCAAAGCTGACAGCTTTTCTCACTTGGCCGTGCGGCTGGGGACTAAGGAGGAGGGGGAGAGGCCGGCTGCATGGCAGTGATTTCTGCCTGCACTTCCTAGTGTGAATGTGAAAATTATTCTGTGTTAACCAGCACATGCTGTACCTGTTACTGCATCTCCCTAGCTGTCAGCAGAAACAACGGCAGCCATGGCCTGCTACCCAGGAAGATGGCTAATCTAATTGCTGCTACATCCCTGCTTCTTGCTTCACAGGCTACCTGGCCTTGGATCTCTGGCAATCACCTCTAATCCCAGGGACTTTATCCTTTTGCGGGAGGAAGTCACCAGGTGGCCGTCTGTCACTCCCTGTATGCCTGGTGGCCCTCACCTCTCCTTGGATCACCTGAGTATTAAATGAATTAGAGAGGATTAAATGGAGATTGAATATGGTTGTACTAAGGTGGGTCACTGTTAAATCAGCAATACGGATATGGGTTTTAAGAAAACAAACCAAGAGGCGGAGAAACAAGGGGGTCCCTCTTAGGGCAGAATTAATTACTGGTCATTAATATATGCAGTGTTGTTGAAGCTGTATGTTACATACCGTGATCCCCAGTAGAAGCAGGAAGTTTTCTCTTTCCCTGTGCAGCAGGTGTAGTGCCTGGTTTGTTTGTTTTTTTTTCAGATTGTCTTCTCCTTATATACTTCTGCTAATGAGAGGGTAGATAAAGTATTCCTACACTCACTCATTATACACAGGGACAGTCGCTGAAATGGAAAGGTGGGAAATTCAACCCACTCAAAGCAAATCCTTTTGCACACAACAAGCTTACAAAACTCATTTCCACAGTGCGCCATGTCAGACAAGAATTCCAAGTGATTCAAAAAGGTAGAAGAGGTAGATATGGATAATGAGATGATCAAGAATAAATATTAAAAACTAAATAAGAGTAAAGGGACTAAGGGCTTGTCTTCACTACGTGGAAGATCAAGGCTGATGTGGTCTATCTTCTGGAGTTTGATTTAGTGGGTCTAGTAAAGACCCACTAAATCAAACTCACAGGGCACCCCCGTGGCACCGGTGCTCTTGCTCCTCACAAGGAGTACGGGAAGCCGATGGGAACGTATGCTCTCATCGACCCCCTGCTGTGGAAACAATGTGAAAACTCGCATTAAGGTACATTGACTCTAGCTACATAATTAACATGGATGGAATCATGTGTCTTAATTCAACCTTCCCCCGTAGTATAGACCTGGCCTTAAGCCCTCAAGCATGCAGGGTTTTACTATCTTCTGTCTATTGAGAGGTAGGAGGAAGTCTTTCTTAGCTGATCATGTGTAGTCCAATGATCAGAGTGTCTTATGTATTTGACCATGTCCACTTCCTGCCCCCAAGGCTTACATATTCACCCATGCTTGGGTGTGAGTGTGTGTATTGCTCCAGTCTAGTGCACTCAGGTTTTTTAGCTCAAGTCGTAGGAATGTTTGGTGTTAGTACTGAAGGACCTTTGTTCAATTTCTGGTCCAACCAAAGTGATGGTCATCACAAAGGCATACACAGCACATCAATGCTAATGCCACAGTTTAAGCCTTACCAGAATTTTCTACTGCGTCTGCACCATAGCATATTTTCAAGCGTTTGCCACTTTGCAACAACCACAGTTTTTCTAAACTTAGCAAAGCCTATATTCTTCCTTGGGAACTACTCACATGCCAAGTTTCAGGTTTCTGAGTCCTGCCAGTTGTGAGCTAATCCCCCTCCGTGTGCACACATGAAAATAACTTTTTTTACACAGGGAAAATTTTATTTTTTTCCACACATTCATAACATAAAACGTCTGAGAAGGTTTAGCTGCAACTTGATATTTTTTTTAAATCCAATATGGCTGAAAAAGTGTGCCAACTGTAAGCTCAAAAAGTGAACATTTCAGAATCTTGGAGGCACTGGACTCCGGAGATTACCATGGAAATTAACGACAGCATTTGTTAACAGGCACCTTCTTCTGATGTAAAGTGGAATTTGATCTTGGATAGCAGTAGCCCTGAGTGTTGGGCTACATCTACACTGGCCCCTTCTCCGGAATAGGCATGCTAATTTAGAACTTTGGAATAGGGAAATCCATGGGGGATTTAAATATCCCCCGCGGGATTTAAATAAACATGGCCACCACTTTTTTTCCGGCGTGGGGAAAAGACGGAAAAGAGCGTCCAGACTGGCGCGATCCTCCAGAATAAAGCCCTATTCCGGAGGATCTCTTTCAAGTAGGAATAAGAGATCCTCCGGAAGACATAGCCTTGGTGTCTGAATGGGCTTTATAAAGCAATGAGAAAAATGTCACCAGTTGCTCCGTGCCTCTGAAAGCCAGTTAGTTATTTTGTTCCAGCTTCTCAATGGATTTAGGCGCCTAGTTTCCATTGCTGTTGATCTCTCCTGGAAACCAGGCCATAGTTGTCACACTGGGAGTTGAGAGGTATTGAGCACTGTGGAAAATCTGGCTCTTATTTAGGTGTCCAGATAGTAGCTGTACCCTTCATAACTTGGCTCTACATGTTCACTATATAACCAAGAGCTAGATAACCGCTTCATCGGCCGCCCTCCCTCGCAGGGATGCGTAAGCATATTTCATTGAGTAGGTAAAGCAAACACGCATGTGCTCAATGTGAAATGAGCCTTGAGGGCCCCACCTAGTGATGAAGTAGAGCATTGCATCCTGATCAACAAGACATTAAATGCATCTGGGGAGATTTCAAAGGAGACGTAAGGTAGTTAGAAGCCCAATTTCCCTTGGCTTTCAATGAGCTTGGTGCCCACTTCCCTTTGACCCCTTTCCCCACCTCCACAATGATATCCAAGTGCAGGCTCCCTAGGCCCTGGTCTACACTAGGGTTTTATTTCAAAATAGCCCCCCTCCCCCACCAGAGCGTCCACACTACCAAGCCCAAAATAAGAGGCTGCTTATTTCAAAATCTGTTCCCCTGCTTTCCGTGGGGAATCATGCTTATTGCAAAATGGTTATTTCGAAATAGCGGTAGTGTGGACACTCCGGTGCTGTTATTTCGAAATAACGACTCCCCAGAGTAATTTAAACTAATTATTCCCCAGTGCTCCCTGGTGCTCTAAATGGAGGTAGTGCATCCATGTTAACACAGACTGCCTAGGGCTAATTTCAAGTCTTACCTGAGGACACGCTATTTCGATTTTGTTATTTCAGGAGTTATTAAATCGATTTCAGTTATTTCAAATAGTTTTCTAGTGTAGATGTGTCCTAGTTGTGGATTTGAAATGAACACAACTTTCCCCTTAGGTTTTTCATGAAGTGTACCAAGACGTGGCTACTGCATCCATGATGCACTCAGTTTTGATGCCAAAAGTGAACTGGAATTAAGCTGTTGAAATAGGACTTGCTGCTTCTGCTTGTTGTTTGCACTGTGGAAAGAATTCTGCCATATTCTACATGCCTGCAAATAGACGGGCTTGTCTGCATAACACAAGAGAGAGAGAAAGTAGGTGAGGTGATAGCTCTTATTGGCCAACTTCTGTGAAAGAGACAAGCTTTCAAGCTACACAGAGCTCTTCTTCAGGTCTGGGGTAGGTACTTGGTGTTCATGATGCAGCAGAAGTTCAGAGATATTGCTTCTGCAGTTCTCAATAGCATTGGCTTGGGAGATCCCAAAGTTCTTGTTCTCTTTGCCACTAATATGCTCTCTGATGGTTTCGTAGTATGATTAGGACTAGTGAAGAATGTGAGCAGTTTTAAAACTAATCTTGACCACTAGGCTGCTACAATTAGATTTGGATCTGAATAAAAGCTACCGGCCTGAACAGCCCCTAACTCCGGAGCTGTTCTTAGCAACTTCCTTTCAGGTCTTTATCTTTGTAATGATGTACATCCAGATCCTGGGTGGGGACAGCCTCAGAATTTGGAAAAGTTTGGACTGAAGTTTGGATCTGAACGGTTACCGCGGAAGCCTCTCTAGTACGGATGTGAAAGGTTAACGGGGTGATGCTTACTGGTTCTGGTTAACTGGTGGAGTTAAATAATACTTTTAACTGGTTAAGCAATTAAACAGGATTTTACATCCCTACTCTCTAGCTATGCTTCCTGGCCCCACATCGTAGATTGAACTCCTAGAATGACTCAGACCCTCAGCCATCAGGTTCTTTTTGTCAGATCTCAGCTATTATGCATGAGCATTAAAGATCACGTTTGGCTTCCATAGAAAGAGAACTTTGCTTAGCATCCTTCTCCAAAATCCTCCGTCCTCACCACTGTTCTGCTAATAGGGCTCAAAAATGTAATGTCAACAAGTTGAAGTGTGGGTGTTTTTGTTTTAAAGAGAGATCCAACGCACAAACAGTCTAGGATATTGAGTCATTTCTAACTAAGGGGTTGTCTCAAAATTGATCTTGTCTTTACATCAGCGAATGTCTCAAATGGCTCACTTCCTAGGAAGTCTAAAACGGAGATCAGTGACAAAGCAGGGGCATCTCAAACTTGACAGTTGCAACTCCTTGACCATTTAATTTTAAACATTCATAACTTCAGTAATTTGTTATTATCTTCAAAGTAGGCCTGCGAGGTAGATTTTATTGTGTCTTAACGTTCCACGCAACATGAACTATGTAAGTAACGTCTGTTTAAATTAAGGCCACAAAACCAATAAAGAATGATAATCTTGATGCGGTCTTTAGGGTGTTACTGCATTATAGTAGGCCCTGTATAAACACATGAATGGGTTTTTAACCTACAGTGAAACAAAATGTATTTTAAGGCCCAAGTAGAGGAGTATAGTGACTTTGCAGACTACTGGGCCCTTTTTCAGGTGTCTGATTTGTCTTGTTACGGTTTCACCTCTTTTTAAACTGCTCAGACCTAAAAATACAAAAGTGTCACTGTGTACGGTTACTGAAACATAGCTGACTTTCTCATTTTTACTACCTAATTATAAAACAAATCAATTGGAATCGGAATACTGTACTTATATTTCAGTGTATAGTATATAGAGCAGTATACTCAAGTCATTGGATGAATTATGGTTGGTACTGACTTTTTTTCTAGTCCTTTTTCTGAATCCTGTTGTAAAACTAGGCAAATATCTAGATGAGTTATGGCACCCCCAGAAGACCTCTGTGTACCCCAAGGATACATGTGCCAGTGGCTTTCAACCAGTGGCTTTCAACCAGGGTATCATGTATAAGGTATTCTGCTTCTAAAAGTGGCTGATTAAATGTTACTAGCTGTTGATTCTAAGGTTGTTTTTTAACACAAGCTGCAGTTTTGATACAGGAGGCCTCTTTGTGGCATACTGTTAGTAAACTGCCTTATTTGATTTGGCTTCTCTGTAGCTTGCCATCTGTCTTGTGCTAATTACACACAGATTAAAAGGTGATCATCCAGCTACTTATCTTTGGACTCCAAGCAGCAGCACCCTGCAATGGAAACTTACTGCATGAGTAGGGTTAGGTACAACACACTGTCCACACCAGCCTGGTGATGCGACCCTCACCATCACACTGCTCTCTCTCTCTGCTTGTTAAATGTGCATAGTAAGTGAATACCACCTTGTGAATGCATAGGCTAGTTGTCTAGCTCTGTGCCGGCAGCTCCAAACTTCTTCCGAGGCTGTCTGCTCAACTTGGCCAGGGTTTCTCATTAGAACCATACGGGCTAGAAAGTTTGTTTGTTCCCCGCTTGCCAATTTGCTTGAATACCCCATAGTGTAATCTCTGTCTTTCCTTAGTGGGAGGCAATGCCAAAAATAGCAAGCCAAGAATGTCTGTGTGTTTTTTCTGGGATTGCGCCACAAATGGACATCAGAAGGAAGGAAAGAAAAGGAGGGAGAAAAGATTTAGTGGTAGGGGACGAGGTTTTGTGTTTGTTCACTGAAAAGGCTACATCTTGGCTGTTTGCAGACTCTGCGCCTCATCTGCAATAGGGGAGCGCTCCAAAATAGGTGCAAATACCTACCCATGACAAGAGAAAGTTTAATCGGACTCGAAGAAATTGTCTGGACAGCCAACACACACATGTTCTCCAGGCACCAAATGCTCATCATTAGTTTGAATGAGGCTAATTGTCTCTTGTTTTTAACTTTATGGATAAATGTTCCCTGTATATCCTACTAGAAGATTTACCAGCATTACTTAGGTCCTTAACCAAAATAAGTTTTGTTTTTCTTCATTTAAATCTTTGCTCTGGGGTGGGGCTGGGGGTGAGGGGTTCAGAATGCAGGCTGCCCTGGGGAGAAAGGATTACTCCAACCCTCTCTCACCACAACAGTTTGGTGCCAGGTAAGAAGCACCTCTCCATGGCCACTGCAGTGGGCACAGCTGGGAGAGGGGTGCATATACCCCGGCTGGGGGAAGAGACAGACACACAGACATAAACAGACAAACTCTCTGAAATATGTAGTAGGGAGCTGTCCCTTTCTCCACCTCTGCCCCCTTATGTCCCAATGGGGTTATAGCTGCACCAGCCCTTCTCTGGCCCCTTGCTGCCCCCCTGTGGTCATTCTGCCATATAACTGTCCCTCCTGCCAGACCCCTCCGTTTATGAAAAAATATTGAATTCCAGGTACATCCCAATGTCCTGGGTACAACCCAACCCTGATCTTGCTTTAAGTTATGATAAGAGGAAGCTGCATACCCAATTTGGTGATCCTAGCTCTGAGCATTTAGGAGGAGTTCTTGAACAAACACGGGAGGATGGACACACATTTCTAAAAGAGTAAGTATCTAGTATATACTTAGTAAGTGTATAGTAAGATATATGCAAGATCAGTTCAAGTGGCCAGTTATGCCACCTCTGCCCACACTGAGTGATTCTTTAAGTCCCAGTGCCAGCAATGGGACTGGGTGTGCAGTAAGGTACTGGCCACTGTGGCTAAGGGTATCACAATCAAGATCCCGGAGGAATCAGGATTGACAGCATCCACTTAGCTGTGCAGCAGGTCTTGGTGGCAGGACCCTGGTTCCCTTGTGCTGTTTGAATGGTGGGAGATGTTACTGTCTTGGTAGGCATGTGAGCACTTAACATGGGGAGGGGAGGGGATAGGATTGTGCAGAGGTAAAGAAGCCCCAAGCTGTGAATTCTGCCTCCAGGGCTGTACTTTCCTTAGTCTCTGGTTCTCAACGTGGAATCCCAGGATGACAGGAATCTCCTGGTTTGCTAGGTGAGGGGAGGGCGAAGTGGTTCTCAGTTGAGTACTCCATTGTATCTATTCAGACATTCCTCCCAATCACTATAAAATAACTTTTTAGGGTACCCCCTCCAGTGCAGGAAGCATGAGAGTTGCTCGACAGATGAGGTCTGGTGAACGTTACAAGGACATGAGGGGCTAAGTGCTGCCCAATAAGAGGGAATGGTTCCTCCTTCCCTTTTACTCTCTCATTAGCTCCACCTCCCTCTCACTATTACGGTGACCAGGCGTCCAGTGTTTGACCAGGACACCTGGTTGAAAATGGATTCTGGCAGCTCTGGTCACCACTATTACCAGGCCATTGGCGGTCTGGTTAGCAGTGTCACACAGCACCTGCCTGCACCCCAAAGTCCTCATCCTCATCCCCTCCCACAGCCCAGCTCCCTGAGCCAGCCAGGTGGCAACGAGCAAGTGAGTGAGGATGGGGAGAGTGAGTGAGCGGCGGAGGGAGGATGCAGTGTGTGGGGTGGGGCCTTGGAGAACGGGGAGTGCTGGAACCTTCTACAGGGATACGCCACGTTCCCTCTTCCTTTCTTTCTCTCCTACACTCTCTCACACACGCACTGTCTCTCTCTTTCTTCCCCCTCCCCTCCCATGTCTCTCTTTTCTTAGCATTGTCTTTGAGGTTTTAGTCTCACATCCCTTGTAACCAAGAGTACAGCTTGTGGGCCCAACCTTCCAACATGTGTGTCAGCTAAAAGGGCCCACAAATCCCATGTGCGGCTTTGCTCGAGCCTGTTTCGTGTGCTGACCTGATCCTCAATATATTCACTTGCTCCTCCTGTTTGAAAATTGGACCCTCACGCCCTAGTAGGCCCTTCTTAGTGTAGTGAGGTGATAATGGATCCACCTGTAGTGAAGGGGCAGGCTGTCGGGAAGGCCAGTGGTGGAATCACACGAGGTATGTGCCCCCTGCCTGTCCTGCTACCAGCAATGTGGCATGGGCCTGGCTTGCAGAACAGCAGCATCTAAGTCATATTCCCACAGCCACCATGAAGTCCTTTGGTGACTATGCTGGTGTTTGCATACCCCATACTCAGACCCTGTGAGCAGAGGAAGTCCTGCCCCAGCACTTGGAGCATGCCCACTCTGGGTGGAGGGGCAGGACTTCCTCTGCCCACAGGGTTTTAACCCCTTCCATCCCAGTGCAGGGTATGCAAACTCCGTCACACAGACACTGAGGTGCACTACAGTGACAAGCATGGAGTCTTACCTAGCCAGACATGTTATGAATACAGGAAACCAATGGACAGCCTCTATTCTTTCTATTACAGTAGCACCATAGGGTCCAACTGGGTGCCAGCCCCCCAGTGACCTGGGTACTGTAGATACCCAGAGTGGGAGAGCATGTTTTCCCAGGAGAACTTACGGCCTAACTAGACAAGACAGGGACAGGAGGGGACTTGCCCAACATAGCACAAACTGAGCGACATGGCTGAGAATAGGACCCAGCCTTCAGATGTCCAGGCCAATGCACCAGAGCAAACTGTAGTCTTAGGACCAGGTTCTCCCATACTTTGCATTGAGTAGCACCTTTCTCAGTAACAAGTCTTACTATTGCAATGGTGCTTGCTGATAGACTTAATTAAGGGAGCCAGAATCTACCATTAATCCAGTGTCTCAATGATAGATGCTTCTGAGTCAGTCACCTTTCTCAAAAGCCTC
This sequence comes from Pelodiscus sinensis, assembly GCF_052426305.1. Taxonomy (NCBI): domain Eukaryota; kingdom Metazoa; phylum Chordata; order Testudines; family Trionychidae; genus Pelodiscus; species Pelodiscus sinensis. The sequence goes on from NC_143062.1 coordinate 10,452,950, forward strand.
CTGGCTGTTAAAATGTAGTGTCCCTTAGAAGATGTCCAGACATGGTAAAGACACCCTAAGCAGAACATTTTTGTTTGTTTGTTTTTTCCCTTCGCCTTTGCTCCGGGATTTAAAATGATCATGCAGAGATTTACAGAACATTTTTAACAGCCTTGAAACCAACACACCAGGCTTTCAAATTGCACTGAATTAATTACTACCTAGGACTGTATTATTTTTTAAATATCAAAACCAGAAAATTATTATGGTGTCATCTGCCACTTTTACAGAAATAAAAAAGCCATAAGGCAAAATGAGTCCCAAATATTAAATCCAGCAGGGTTATTTGATTAACCTATTGCAGTCAGACCCATGTGCGGCAGACCATTGAAGCACTCCTATGTGACTCGTTTAACAAAACTCTCTTTACTTTTGTTCGCATGGAAACTTTTATTCTGAACAATGGAACAGCTGCATTGTACAGAACAATGGGTCTCTGACTGGACCCAACTGTGAGCAACTCCTTTGCATCTTCCATCACTGGTACAAGTCCAGCCGGGATCAAATTAGCAGAAGACTGTGCAACTCAAGGGGTTAAAATGGAAAACCCATCAGGAGGACAGAACACAAAGCCACTAGAGGAGATAAAATGTCTGGGGCATGCAGTCAGCAAGAAGGCAATTTTGAGGTGGACTTTTCCAGCATGTCTATGTGACTTAGGAGCACAGATACCAATGAGAATTGTGCTCCTAAATCACAGAGGCACTTTGAAAGCTCTATCCTTCCAACCTAACTCCAGAGAAGGCCAGGTTTTCAAATGAGCTCTGCTCCCATTTAGAAACCAGTGGGAGTGAGGCCTAGATCCCCACATGGTATTGAAGTGCCTCAGCAGCTGCACGTACAGTAGCTCTCACTGTGACTCTTATGGCCAGATGTTTAGCAGAGCTCAGGTGACCCAACTATGCTGGGCACTCCTGAAACACTGACCATTTGTTTAAGAACCCAATGGGAGCTGAGCTGGCCTGAAAATCTGGCCCCAACTGAGCCCATCTAAAAATTCTGAGCATGAAATCTTATGCCAGGGACCAGCCACGCAAACTGGAGAAGCAGAGGAGACGTGCTGGGGTGAAAGAAAGATGACAAGGGCCTCCACACCCATTGTTCATGCAAACTTTAGTCTCTTCTTCATCCCTTTCGTGCTGTCCCCGTATTCCATCCTCATGTAGCCAATCAGTCTAGGGAAATTCTGGGAAGGGGTGAGGTATCCAGACTATGGACCTTGTTTTAAGAAAGTACCACAGGGAGGGCTGAGAAACAGTGGCCTGAGGGAAGAGTTTATCCTGTGGATTGGGCCATTCACTGGGAGAAATACCGTATATTCCCTACTTCAGTTTTTTCCTTTAAAATATTCAAGTGGGTTTAGCTAAAAGGTACCAGCCAATGCCCTGGAGCTGAAGTCTTTCCAGATACACACAGAGAACAGTGCAAGCTTCCTTTTTACCCTGTGCCCTCAAATTCCTTAGCTGTGGCATCTCACATGGATAGATAAGTTTAATTTTCAGTTTTTGGCCCCTCTGCTAAGAATGTCAATATAGTAGGGAGGGGCGAATGTGGTGGATTTGACATGAGCATTGGTTCACATCCACAAGGAAATTAATATTTGCCACACGTACCATATTGGATTCTCTGGAGCCATTGGCTAGGATTGACTTCCCATCACTGTCCAACTGGGGTATATTCACACAGCGATTTAAAGCTGAATGACTTCCTAGATCATTGACAATACTTTGTATTCCCCCTGCATTTCAGGTTTTCTTCAAAGGTAGTTTGAACAATCCGTGGGCCCCTTTAAAAAAAAAGAGTATTCAAGAGAAATAGCAGCAAAAGGGAGCCAAAGAATGTTCTATGTTATGTCCAAAAGTAAACAGAAGTATCCTCAGTAGAAGTATGTGGGTCTAAAAGAGCATCTGGAAAGGATTTTCCCTTTCAGATATCTTTGCATACCTAGCATGGACCAGAATCTGTTTCTATAGATAGGCAGCTTAGCTTGTAAACTGATGTCCCATAAGGGCATTGTCTTTCCAACACCTTAAGTTTCCAACACTACACAGATAATCACTGTATTGGCAGCCTCTGACAGGTTTCAGAGAGGGAGCCATGTTAGTCTGCATCAGCAAAATCAACAAGGAGTCCAGTGACACCTTAAAGACCAACCATTTTATTGCGGCATGGGCTCTTGTGAGTTGTAGCTCCCTTCCTCAGAGGCATGAAGGGAAAGAAAAAGAAACAGACAGGAGGGACACAGAGAGGGAAGGGCTACATCTGAGCTAACCCAAGCAGGGGGGATGTGGGTAAGTATGATAGCTCATTGTATCATGAAGAAAAGAGACCGCAAAGTCATATTGCTCTCCTTCAGGGCCAGTGCAGAGTCTGTGTGCAGGTGAATTTAGGAGACAGGGCTGAATCTGGGTAGCCCTGTGTTCCATGGAGCTGGAATTAGATGTCTGACCAGAAACACAAGAGAACCTTGTGCCTAGGCAGAGAGCTAGAGCAGTGGTGGACAGTAATGCGACCACGAACCAGACGCCCTTTTCACCAGGGTTAGTCCCTGATGGGCTGCCAGCGCTATATTTACCTGCGCCTCTGCAGGTACAGCTGCTGGAAGCTCCCATTCACCGCGGATTGCTGTTCTGAGCCAATGGGAGCTGCAGGAACCAACACGGACCAGTGCACTGCTTTCTGCAGCTCTGATTGGCCAGGAGCGGCTATCCATGGTCAACAGGAGCGTCAAGCGGCCATGCTTGTAGAGGCACAGATAAATAAAGTGCCAGTGGCCTGCCCTGACTAGCCACATCATGCTTACTGCCCGCACCTGAGCTTGAGGATGACTAGCTGCCTAGAAGTCCCTCACTCTGCCTCCCTTACTCCAATAACACTTCCTCATCCGCTGGCAGAAGTGGAGGACCAAGAGTTTCATGGCAATAAATTACATTGACCGAGTTCTCCACTCCTAACCCTCAGAGGTAACGGGCTGGCTCGCTGATGGGGTGGGGCAAAGCGGGCAATTGCCCTGAGGCCGCATGATTCAGTAGTAGTGGCAGCCAGAGCTCTGGGCCCTGTAAGTTGCTGCTGGAGTGCCGCATGCTCCGGGAAGTGCTAAGGGCTGGAGGAACGCCACGCTCCAGGCAGCGCTGAGGGCCAGTTTCCCTCAGCCCTGCCCCTTCCACCCTCGGCTCCTCCCCTTCCACCCTCGGCCCCGCCCCTTTCGGGAATGTGGAGCCAGGCTCTCCCCTGACCTTGCACAGGGGCCTATGGGGGCTGTCAGCTCCACTGGGGAGAAGTATGTTCTGTGGTGCCTACTGCAGCTGTAGGCCTCATCACAGACTCCTCAGAGCCACCCCTGTTCCATGGGACAGGGTGCTGCTCAGCCGTGGCACTGAGGAAAAGATCTGATTTGTTCCCCTCTTCTGAAGGCAAGCAAGTGCTCAGGAGTGTTAGTCCAAGTCCTAACGCCCTGACTCTGTTCTTACTCAGCTGCCCTTGTTCAAATCAGCCTCCCATTGACTCAGTGGGAGTTAATCCCTGAGTAAGGACTGAGTCAAGACCTCATGACATTGCCAATTATCTGTTTATTTTGTTTTCTCAGGCCAACCCAAGCTGTTGGGTTAGAATTAACATTTGCCATGGAGTTTCTGAGGGGGCAGAATTTTTACCCCTCCCCCCACGTGTCTTTGGGGACCAGCAGCACTGTTTGGAAGGGTGCATGACCATTACATCTGTGGCAAATTCAATTTACACGATCCTCCTAGGGAACTTCCTGTCGGCGGAAGCCTTAGCATTTGATGTTTCCAGGAGAAAAGACGCTTACAGTAGCACGTCTTCTCAATCTTAAGTGAAGGCCGAGGCCAGGATGTTGTATATTAACAACAGTGACATAGACTCATAGGAAGCCAAGGGCCTGGCGCTCTTTCCTCTGTGTGGATAAAAGCATAGGTAGAGCCAGAGGCAGCATCCACTTCACAGAAAAACTAAATCCATTGAAATATATCAGACTGAAGCATTAGCCCACCCCCCACATGGCCATTCAGAATAGTCTCGTTCTGTTTATCGGTTACTATTGGAGTTATTTTTATTTTACGAAGGGTTTACTCCCTCACAGCTCATCTTTGCTTCCCGTTTGCTCCGATGGGAGACTGTGTAGCTTAGTAGGACTGAATCCAGAACTGGAAGTTAGGAACCGTGTCAAGTTGTATTCCTATTTCCATCACTCACTTGCTGTATGGTCTTGAGGGAAAGTATCTGAAATACCTTGAATCCCGTTACTCCCACATGGAAAACGGAGAATAAGATGTTCTTTAGTTACCTTGCAGAGTTGTTATATTAATATTTTTAAAGTTGGTTTAAAAAAAGAAAGAAAAAGTCACTCTATCCTAATTTTCCCCTTTTTTAGTACCAAATCTCAAGAGAACTATTGCCCAGCTCTATAACTGTTTGGAAAACACATGGAGATTTTTTTTTCTTTTGCCAAAATTTCAGTCAACATTTCCCCCAATTTTTCTAAACTTTTTGGTTTAGGATTTGAGAATGTTACCAACATTTCAAAAGGCTAAAAAATTGCAGCCCTGAGTTTGCACAGGTTGCTGAAAATGGACAAATGTTGTAAAAGCTGTGCAAATGTTGACTAGAATTGGGCATCACTTATGATACATGTTTGGTATGACAATCCGTCACCTGACTCTTGAACAAATTAAGACCGAGCTCTCCTCCAAAAAAGAGATTCATAAAAGGATATAAAATGTCTTTAGTAGCAGTAAAGAGAACATGAGGAAAACATTGGCCATGTAAATGTCTTGTTCCGTGACATCATCTCCTGTCAGCTCCAGCGTGAGAAATGTCGCCTTTAGAAGCCAAGGGAGCAGAAGCTGAACAGTCCGAGAAATTCCCAGCAGACTGGTCTTTGGAAGGAGGAGTTCCTCTTCAGCCTTGCTGCTCTGTGATAGAGCCCCCATCACAGGCCCTGTTAGCAGTTACATTATCTCCTTTCCAAACATTGCTGGTGTTAACAAGCCCTTTGTGTGTGTGGTTGAGTGTCCCAAGCACATATCCGCTCTTGTGTTTAACCTTCATGTGCAGTGGCTGAGGTCAGGGAGCTAATTCTATGCATACCCGCCTCCACGCACGTAGACGGGCTCCTTTTTCCTTCTTCTTAGGTAACTGATTAGGATCAGGAGGCCAGCTCACAAGCAACTGGGGAGCTGTTACTGAGGAGAGCTCTGTGCTTCTGTGTTGTGGAATTGCCCTGGTTACATGGCCGGCAAACAGCACGTTCTGTTTCTCACAGGAATGCGGCCGCTTCTCTTGCTAGGATGAAGCATGAGGCCCCCTGCTCTTGAACAGGTTAAAAAACTGATAAATAAATATTGGGCCATCTCATAGCTTGTGATATGTCCCTGTTCCACTGCACACAGGTCAGCTTTACAGCCCGCCCCACCGGAATGGGCAGGCAGGGATTTCTCCAGTGTGGGGGAATCTCCATCAGGGTATGTCTGCACTACAACGTTAATTCGAACTAACTTAGTTCGAATTAGTTAATTCGAACTAAGCTAATTCGAACTAACGGATCCAGACTAAAAAACTAGTTCGAATTAGCGTTTTGCTAATTCGAGCTAGCATGTCCACATTAAGTGGACCCTGAACCGGGCTTAAGGATGGCCGGAAGCAGTGCCAGCAGGGCATCAGAGGAGGACTTAGAGCGTGGAGCTGCTGCCTCAGGCTAGCCGAGGGCTGTGCTTAAAGGGTCCCGACCCCCACCCCGGACAGACAGTTCTCAGGGGTGCCCCACTTGCAAAGCAGTCCTGGCTTGGAGTGCCCGGAGTACCCACACTGGGCACATCACAGCACTCGGCCATCAGACCGGCTGCACTTGCCGCGGGCTGCCATCTGGGGAGAGGGGGCAATCGGGGGGCTGCAGGAGAGGTTCCACCCCAAAAGCCCGCAGAGCCAGCCCAGTCCTCCCCATCGGGGGCGTGTACCCCATTCCTCCCTCACCTCCTTCCACTTACCCTTCCCTAGCCCCTTTTCTTGATGTACAAAATAAAGGACAATTGTGTTAAAAAATGGAATCTGTCTTTATTGAACAAAACTGGGGGAGAATGGGAAAAGGAGGTGGGAGAGGGGAAGAGAGAGGCTGGGAGAGGGGAGGGCAACTAAAATGATCAGGGGTTGGGAACAGGTCCCATATGAAGAGAGGCTAAAGAGACTGGGACTTCTCAGCTTAGAAAAGAGGAGACGGAGGGGGGACAGGATAGAGGTCTCTAAAAGCATGAGTGGGGTGGAGAGGGTGCATACAGAAAAGTTCTTCATTAGTTCCCATAAAGAAGGACTAGAGGACACCAAAGGAAAGGAATGGGTAACAGGCTTCAAACTAGTAACAGAAAGTTGTTCTTCACAAAGCACAGAGTCAACCTGTGGAACTCCTTGCTGCAGGAGGCTGTGAAGGCTAGAACTAGAACATAGTTTAAAGGGAAGTTAGATAAAGTCATGGAGGTTGTGTCCATGGAGTGGTATTAGCCAGGGGGTAGGAGTGGTGTCCCTGGCCAAGGTTTGTGGCAGGCTGGAGAGGGATGGCACGAGACAAATGGCTTGGTCACTGTCTTCGGTCCATCCCCTCCAGGGTCCCTAGGGTTGGCTGCTGTCGGCAGACAGGCTACTGGGCTAGATGGACCTTTGGTCTGACCCAGGACGGCCATTGTAAGCTCAGGGCTCAGGGTCGGGGATCTCAGTGGACCACCTTGATTTTCATGCACTCCTGCTCCTGGGTGGCCAGGCTGGCAGCTCTCCTGCCCTAGACGGCCACTTTCCTGTGCCTAGTACAGAGATCGTGGACGAGGTCCACGATGTCCGCACTAGCCCAGGCGGGTGCCCACCTCTTGCGGTCCCGGGCAAGCTCCCAGGAGCCACCAGCCTGGTCCCGGGAAGAGGGGGAGGGCTGAGGGGGCATCGGGTGGGTGGCTCAATCCGTGCCAGGTGCAGGGTCTGCTGGCTGGGTGCTGGCAGGCTTGCACCTGGCACGGGCACCGTAGCCAGCCCGTGCCCCTTTAAGGGGTCCGGGGCTGGGAGGAGGGCAGACGAGTTTCCCTGGTGTTGGCCAGAGTGGCCACCAGGGAAACCTGGGGAGGGCTAGCCTCCCACTAGTTCAAATTAAGGGTCTACACAGCCCTTAATTCGAACTAGTAAATTCGAACTAGGCTTAATCCTCGTGGAATGAGGATTACCTAGTTTGAACTAAGCGCTCCGTTAGTTCGATTTAAATTCGAACTAACGTAGCGCTAGTGTAGCGCCTATGAAAGTTAGTTCGAACTAACGTCCGTTAGTTCGAACTAACTTTGTAGTGTAGACATATCCTCAGTTACCTTCGGCCAGGGTCTATTTCAAGTCCATACAAGTTGGAGCAGTTTGTCCCCTGGCTAGGGCCCTGGTGTGGCACGGGAGTGCTGAGGGAAATGCCTCTGCTTTTCTGCTTCTCCTCAGGTCTTTCAGCTCCATCTTGGGAGAAGTAAGTGACATGTGCTGACCTCGGGCTGTTTGGGTGTTACTTTCTATATTGTGGGCAAAAGCTCAACTGACAGACACCTTCCAAATACAGGCCCAAGTACCAGACTGAGTGGCCATAGTTAGGCTGCTAAATTCATATCTAGCTGCTTAAATCTGCTGCCTGATTTTTAATTGTGCTGAGCACCTGAGGTAGCCAATGCCTCATGGGTGCCCAGCACTTAATTGACACCGTTTGGTTGGTTGGGTTTTGAGGTGCCTATATCTGGATTTAGGGGCCTGACTTCCGTAAAAGGGATGCTAATGAGACACTTCGGAATTGCAAATGCCCCGGGGGATTTAAATATCCCCCGCGGCATTTGCATGAACATGGCTGCCGCTTTTTTCTGGCTTGAGGTTTTGCTGGAGAAAAGCGCCAGTCTAGATGGGATCTTGCAGAAAATAAGCCCTTTTCCACAAGATCCCTTATTCCTTTCAAGTAGGAATAAGGGATCTTGCGGAAAAGGGCTTATTTTCCACAAGATCCCGTCTAGACTGGCGCTTTTCTCCGGCAAAATCCCGAGCCGGAAAAAAGCGGCAGCCATGTTCATGCAAATGCCGCAGGGGATATTTAAATCCCCCACGGCATTTGCAATTCCGAAGTGTCTCATTAGCATCCCTTTTACGGAAAAGGGTGCCAGTGTAGACACAACCCAACAGTGTAGACATAGCATAGACAACAGTGTAGAGATAGCCCCCGGCACATGACACCATACTGTTTTTTTTTTCTGATGAAGGCAAAATATTATCCACTGGTAGTTTCTGGAGTTGCTGTGTTGAGCTGTAAAGAAAACTTCGGGGCCATATTTTTGAAACTGGCTGCCAAAACCTAGCTATGTAGGGAGGGTGGAGAACTCTGTGGATTGTAGAGTGAGAAAATGTGGCCATGTGTGTACAGAGTAAGAAGCTATTGTGTGATTTATTTTTGCTGCACCGTGTCTCTCCCTCAGACTTGCTAAGTGCCTGTTTCTTTGCTGCTTTGCCCTGTCTGTGCCGTCATTAACTCCTGGCAACAGTTCCACATGTGCTAATGACCAGACAAGACAGTGGAGAATCATCCTCTAGGTCACCGAAAGCTCCCTATGGTAAGACCAAGTCTTGGTTCTGTGAGCCTAATCCAAGTGAAAGAACTTTGTCCATCAATGCTACATAATGGTTGGACGTATGGGGGCCCAAGGGCTCTTGAATGAATGCAACCACTATTAGCAGTGGACTCAGCTTGCAGCTTTTCTCTGTGGTCTGTCCACTGGTCATGCCCCTTCCACACAGCTCTCACGTTTAATCCCCCTCTCCGGCACAGACCTCCGTACATGGAGTGCCTTCCATTACCTCTCCCAGGCCCTTTCCGCTGCAGAAGGAGCCCCCCTCACACAATTAACACGCTGTGCATCACTTGTGAGAGAGAGAAAGTTCAGCTTGTCCAAAGGGGCTGAATACTGGGAGCATGGCTGGGGTCTGGTGTAGGGAATGAAACTCTGTGTGCCTCTTAATGGGCTGAGCTCTCCCCACAGACAAAAGCAGGAGGCCACTCTGATTCTGCTGGCTGCGATATAGGCTGGGTGCCTTTGAGAAGGCAATTGATTAGGATGGCTTTTAATGACTAATTGTGTCTGTCTGCAAGTGGTTCTAGGCAGCCAATCAATTGCACAGCTTCCGCCTGTGGACTGTAATAAGTGGATGGCAAGAGGATGGAGAGAGATATACACAAAAATTACAATGATTTTAGTCCCAGAAATACCAGCAAGTCACATTTATAGCTTCAGCGAGAAATCACATGCTATTTGTTCTGTCCCCACTGCCTGGAAACTTATGTTGGCTTCCTCATGAGGTAATATGAGCCTTATCAGCTATGCTGGAGCATCAATCAAATTCCTGTCCCAGTTCAGCATGAAACCTGGGACAGATTCTCTGCAAGAGACTCTTCCGTGGTTGTGTCCTTGTGCTGGTTGGACATCTGGAGGGGCATGTGTTATACATTTTATTGCTGCTCCCTCACTCTCCCGCAGCTCATAAATAGAATCATGGACTCAGAGAACACTAGAACTGGAAGGGACCTTGAGAGGTCATCGAATCCAGTCCCCTGCCCTCATGGCAGGACCAAGCATCTTCTAGATCACCCCTGACAAATGTCTATTCAACCTGCTCTTAAATATCTCCAATGATGGAGATTCCACAAGCTCCCTTGGCAATTTATTCCAGTGCTTAACCTCCCTGACAGGAAGTTTTTCCTAATGTCCAACCTAACCTCCCTTGCTGCAGTTTAAGCCCCTTGCTTCTTGTGCTATCTTCAGAGTCAAAGAGAACAATTTCCCCCCCTCCTCCTTGTAATACTCAGAAGGCTAAGACCTGGAGACTTGCCCTCTAGCTGGCATTTCCCAAAAAGCTGTGGAAGGGAGTCCCATAACCTTCCCCCAATTTGCAGCTTCTTCTTCTTAAACCCTTGTACTCCAAGTGGAGCATAGGTCATCTACAAGTCTCCTCCACTTCACTCTGTCTTGAGACAAAACTTCTAGCTGACTCCAGGAGTACCCCAGTTGTTGTCTTTCAATCTCAGTAGATCTTTTCCACGTTGTCTGAGGTCTTCCTCTTTTGTGTTGTCCTTGTGGGTTCCATGTGAGAGCTTGACGAACTATGCTGGATGATGGTTTTCTGAGAGTGTGGACTACCCAGCCCCAATTTGCAGCACCTGACTAGAATCTCTCTCTTCTCTGCGAGCTCCTTCATAGCCTGGCCCCAGAGCCGAAGCATCGAGCAGCAAATGGCTTTATGGAAGTGCGTCACTTCAGAAGTCTCATGCCTGTTTGGGGCACCCCTGCAGTCACTATTCCGTGAGTATGAACCTCCCCAGACCATACAGAAGCGGAGCCTTTCATGGGCGAGGCCAGGCTAGGTTCATCTTGTTTTTAAGGAGGTTGATGCTGCTGCAGACTTTGACCCAAGATTTGAGCAGCAGAAAGCCACTCCAGAGTGGAGGCAGTGGTGGTGGAAAGCAGCCTAATCTGCTCCTCCTTCCCCTCACCCTGGTGTCTTTGGGGGCCAAGCGTGCTGTCTGGAAGGGTTCATGACTGTCACTTCCATGGAATGTTCCATTTTAGATAATCCCCAAAGCCACTTCCTCAGTGGGAAACTGGGAGTGGAGGGCGGACAACAGAGGTAACCCCACATGCCCTCCCCCGGATGAATTCCAGCCTCTGATGCAAGGGCCCAAGCCGATCAAGAGGCACAATTCAGCACAGTGAATCTGTTCCTATGTCATTGTTGACTCTCGTTGTTCCCATGGAGTGCCGTAGGAGGAGAAGTGAAAGAGAATCTGATGATTTTACCTTATTCAAACCCTTCCATGTTGTCTTTCTATGGCCATGCCAGCCATAGAAATTTTGTAACAGGCATATTCCTGAAAAAGGGAAATATATTGGCTCCAATAGTCTCTGAACCCTGGTCTACAGCAGGACTTTATTTCAAAGTAACCCCCCCTTAGGTTGAATTTATAAGCAGAGCTTCCACACTACCAAATTTGAAATCTGTACTCCTGCTTTTCATCGGGAATAACACTAATTCCAAAATAGTTATTTCAAAATAGCAGCAGTGTGGACATGCAGGTGCTGCTATTTTGAAATAACGACTCCCCAGAGTAATTCGAACTAATTACTCCACAGTGCTTCTTGGGGCTCTAAGTCCAAGGTAGCACATCTACATTAACCGACTCTGACTCGGACTAATTTTGAGGCTACCCTAATGGGGTATGTCTACACTACCCTCCTAGTTCGAACTAGGAGCGTAATGTAGGCATACCGCACTTGCAAATGAAGCCTGGGATTTGAATTTCCCGGGCTTCATTTGCATAAGCGGGGCGCCGCCATTTTTAAAACCCCGCTCGTTCGAACCCCGTGCAGCGCGGCTACACAGGGCACGAACTAGGTAGTTCGAACGAGGCTTCCTAGGAAAGGGGGCTTTGAAGTTGGTATTAATATAATCTACTCTCCCTCAAAGTCCTTTTACACTGTCAGAGGGCTGTAAGGGTGTCTTAGGGTACGTCTACACTTGCTCCCTAGTTCGAGCTAGGGATGCAAATGTAGGTGACTGAAATTGCTAATGAAGTGGGGATTTAAATATTCTGCACTTCATTAGCATGATCTCACCGGCGCTTTACTCTGCTCAACAGCTGATTCAAACCAGGAAGTACACGCCAGACGCGTTAGTTCAAACCAGATCCCTTGGTTCAAACTAACGTTACTCCCCAGAGGAGTAACGTTAGTTTGAACCAAGGGGTTTGGTTCGAACTAATGCGTCCCAGCACGCACTTCCTGGTTCAAATCAGCTGTTGAGCAGAGTAATGCACTGGCAAGATCATGCTAATGAAGTGCGGGATATTTAAATCCGCACTTCATTAGCAATTCCAGTCGCCTACATTTGCATCCCAAGCTCGAACTAGGGAGCAAGTGTAGACGTACCCTAAGACACCCTTACAGCCCTCTAACAGTGTAAAAGGACTTTGAGGGAGAGTAGATTATATTAATACCAACTTCAAAGCCCCCTTTCCTGAGCACAGTGGTGTAAAATAGCAGTGGCGTTATCTAATGGAAATATGACTATGCACATCAGTGTTGCTACCACTGTTATAGAATTTCAACTAAACCTATACAAAGTGTAACATATAGCCAGAAAGCTTAAGCGGTTTGCAGAATAAAGGACCCAGAGTCAACCACAAGGGACATGTTAGAAAAGGAGGTGAATACCCACCCCCTCTGTACCCAGACCCATCTCCAACCGAGCAGTGAGATGGGAGCATGGGGGCTTACCCAGCTCCATCCAATGAGCCAGCCAGGGAGAGGGCTCACCCCACTGCACCCTGGCACCCTGGCTGGAATGCAGGGCTAGGGTTTGTTCCACTCCAATCCAGTGCTCCAGCCCATCCCTCCTAACCTGCTCCCCTCTTCCCATTCTTGCCCACCCGCCCAAAGTCGGGGCTCGTCCATGTGGGCACCTCTGGCTACCCCACTGGTGCCAACAAATACTGTTTGAGAATTGGAGCTGATACTCACTGTATGTGCTCACATGTGAAAGGTTCGCCAAGTAAGCAGACAGTTCCTCTCTGTCACTATAGCTACTGATTCGGAGATCAACAAGAAATTATAGACTCCCAGAACACTAGAACTGGAAGGGACCTTGAGAGGTCATCGAGTCCAGTCCCCTGCCCTCACAACAGGACCCAGCATGGTCTAGACCATCCCTGACAGGTGTTTGTCCAACCTGCTCTTAACTATCTCCAGTGATGGAGCTTCCACAACCTCCCTAGGCAACTTATTCCAGTGTTTAACCACCCTGACAGGTAGGAAGTTTTTCCTAATGTCCAGCCTAAACCTCCCTTGCTGCAGTTTAAGCCCAACACTTAAATGAACTGTAAACCTAGTAATATCACTATGTTCATCTATTTGAAATGTAAATCCCCTGAGAATGGTGGAAAACAGGCAATTACCGTATGTGAATCTGCATAGCTTAATACTGCTGAGGCTTAGGAAACAGGTTCATTCCAAATCTCCATAACCGCCTGTTGGTCACTTATGGCCTCCAAGCTATCAAAGATCGGGAACAACATAAGAATGACCAGAGTCCTGATCACTTTGTCACATCTGCTTAGTGCTCCATGCAGGGAAAGCTTGTGCCTCAAGGTTAAAATCTCCAGGCCTGCCTGGATTCGCCCTGAATACGGACATTAATCCTGAAAGAACTCTTTGCGGCTACAAAGCTCGCCCTCTCGCCTGTGACTCCGCTCTCAGAGCTACACTCCCTTTTCTTTTAATCCATGCTAGTTTGGTTGGTAAGAAGTGGCTGTACACGTGTATTTGGTTCAGATCTAAACTATTCATGAACATGGGAAGTCATGTGTCCAACAGTTTGGGACTGGTAGAACTTTCTTATGTGATAAATCCTCAATCTTGGACATGAGCATCTGGGTGCAGGCCTAAGGCTGGGTTACGGTGTTGTTGGTTTCTGGGTAACCAGTAAGGTCTGATAGAAGCTGTTAGGGGCTGGCTTGGTAAATCTAACTGTTATGGAATAACCACCCGCTTTGGGGATTGTCTGCTGCATTCTTTGCAGTTTGCTCTAAGTAACCCCAGTGTGGCTCCTTTGGGCCCCTGGCCACAGTAGCTTTAGCTAAGCCCTAAGCCTTTCCTATAGAGATCTCTGGGCACCTTATGAATATTGATTCAAACATAGTCTCCCTTGGAACTGTGAGGTGGGTTTAAATACTATTGTCCCCAGTGGATAGCTGGGAAATGGAGGGTCAGGAGCAACTGACTGTGTTCAAGGTCACACAGGGTATGTCTACACTACCCCGCTAGTTCGAAATAGCGGGGTAATGTAGGCATACCGCAATTGCAAATGAAGCCCGGGATTTGAATTTCCTGGGCTTCATTTGCATAAGCGGGGCGCCGCCATTTTTAAATCCCCGCTGGTTCGAACCCCGTGCCGCGCGCCTACACGCGGCACGAACTAGGTAGTTCGAACTAGGCTTCCTAGTTCGAACTACTGTTACTCCTCATTCCACGAGGAGTAACGGTAGTTCGAACTAGGAAGCCTAGTTCGAACTACCTAGTTCGTGCTGCGTGTAGCCGCGCGGCACGGGGTTCGAACCAGCGGGGATTTAAAAATGGCGGCGCCCCGCTTATGCAAATGAAGCCCGGGAAATTCAAATCCCAGGCTTCATTTGCAATTGCGGTATGCCTACATTACCCCGCTAGTTCGAACTAGCGGGGTAGTGTAGACATACCCACAGTGACTCCAGATCAGAAGCTATGTCTACACTGCACAGTTTTTGCACAAACACTCACGGAGTGTCCACACCTCAAGCACGTTTTTGCACAAGAAAATTTACAGTGAATTGACAGAACAGAGGAGTTTTTGCGGTGTAGGTATTCCTCTTTCTACGAGGAATAACTCCTTTTTGCGCAAGAGCTCTTGTACAAAAAGGTGTGTATGGATGGGAAACGGGATTTTTTTGCGCAAAAACAGCCTATCGGAAGAAGCACAGGTGCCCTGGTGGCCATTCTGTTAATGGCAACCAGAGCTTTCTTGCGAAAGAGTGTCCATGCGGTCTGGACGCTCCCTTGCATAAAAGTGCATTGCTTTTCCGATGCGCTTTTGCAGTGTGGACACGCTTTTGTGCAAGGAGTTTTTACAGAAGATCTCTTCTGCAAAAAGCTTCTTGTGCAAGAAGCCTGCAGTGTAGATGTAGCCAAAGTGTGCAAAAGAACCGAGGAGCCCTGGCTCCTAGATCTACTGAACTGTCTTCCTCTCGTACCCTGCAAGGTCACTTGAATGTGAACATCTCACGTCTCACTCCATGGAGGTGGATAGGCAGGAGGAAGCTTTCTCTGTGGGCAGATATCCCATACCTGTCTCATGAACAGTTTCTTGCACCTTCTTCTGAGATAGCTGGCATTGGTCACTCTGAGACAGAACATAACCAGATGCACCACTGATTTGGCCCAGTACCTCCGTTTTTCTGAGGTTCAGAGTGGATAAGTAGCAATAGTTTGGTTATCTGATTTGCTCTCTCAAACACTGGTGCTGTCATGCGTTCCCCACACATACTAGTTTGGAAATGCTCTGCAAGAGCTACAAACACACAAGAAATAGGAACATTTAGGAACAGGGACTTTTTTTTAAATTTTAGTTTGGACAGAACTCCAGGTTAGTTCATACTTTATCTAGACTGGATTGCCTCATCTGTATATGCAGCTGGATAGATCAGAGGCCTAGCAGTGGGTTGCAGAAACTTGTACTTTCTGGGTTGGTAGCAGCTGACAATAACCATCATATGGTGATATCCAGCCTCTGTGAGTTGAGTTGCTGATTTCAATCAAGCTCCAAGTGGCACTAATTGGCGCTCTGGGAATTTTGATGAGGTCCAAACGAGCTATAGAGACTGAATAATATTGCGGAGATAGTTCACAGTACTTTTCCAGACATAATTGAGCTGTTCCATTCAAAGGTTGGAGCAAGCTGGCTGGGCTCTCTCAGGACTGTAGCTGTCTGGAGAGTGTCCGGGGGATTTGGCTTGCAGGACTGCCAAGCCAGTCTCTTTCCTCAGCACTGCATTAAAGTATATTGTTAAGAAAACAGAGTTGCCAAGGATTATTTCTGAAGCCATTTTGGCTTGGAGGACAGTTATTCATGCTCTCTCCTTACCACAAGTACTGCCTAATACAATACCTCTCAGAAGAGTTGGAGAGACAATTTCATGGGTAGAAAACCGGAGATCACGTAGGTGTAGAAATCCTTTCTAACAGTTAACCTCAGGATCACTCTCTACTTTCCTTGCACTTCGCACATCTTTCCAAAGTCACCCCCTTAACAGAAGCATCCTATTTCATTTTGTGCATTATTAAATGGCAGAAAGAGCTTTGCAACTTTGAAATGTGGTCTCATTAACTGTAATTAAATCTTAAAGTTTTCCTTTAGGCTTGGATATGACACACGCTCCAATCAAGCCCAAAGTTTCTTTTTTTTCTCTTTTTTAAATTGTATTAGTCTCTCATTTCACTAATTACTCAATGCAGTGATGTTTCCAAAGCATCCACTAAAACGTATTTACCGCTTAGTGATGCATTAGTTAATTTAGCAAACCATCACGTTCGCGACACGGTCTCTTAGTTAATATGAATTACTCTGTGCTGCTCCTTAACAGCAGAGCTTCATATTCATAATTCCTTACATTTCACTGTTTCCGAGATAGAGGGTTTCCATTAATGGATAAGTGAGATCATAAATCAAAACAGTTTAAAGGACGTTTCCAGATGGCTAAGATGCCAAGGTTCAAAGTAGGATATATCTCTGTTCTAGATTTTGGCAGGTATAAAAAATAAAGGCCAAAATTTTTAAAAGTGGTTGTGGGAAGCTTTAATTATTTTAGTGCCCAATTTGGGACACTGTATAGTGGCTTGATTTTCAATGGGTGGCTGCTCACTTTCTGAATATCCAGGCATTTCTCTGTTAGCTACTTATCGGGATCCATTACAGGATCATCTGAGCCATCTTTTCTCACAACACCCTGTGGGGCAGGAAGTATTTTTATCCCCATCTACAGATCCCCATAGTATCTATGTGCTGTTAAGGTCAAAATCCTAAATAGTTAAATGTTCAATTTGTAATGTATGTTTGGTTTGTGATGTACACCTGTTAAAATAAAAATGGAAGAACAGTCACCCACGTTGTAAATCAAAATGGAAGACAAGCCACCTGCCCTGGGTCTATCAGACCATGATTTTCCCGCTTTCTGGCAGAAAAGAAGTAAACAAGTTCCAGTCCAAACTGGATTTACCTCAGAAATACGTCCTATAGGGTTTCCCTAGCAGGGGCGTATTCTGTAGGGTCTCCCTGCCAGGGGCGGACGCTGCAGGGTCTCCCTCACAGGGGTTTCCCGCCTTAGACAGCATAAAAGGCCAACAGCTGGACAGTTCAGGGCTGCCCATCCTAGAGGCAGGGTGCGCAAGGTTTTTCCCTACAGTTCATCAGACTCCGTAACAAAACAGCTGCTGCAGCCATAGGAAGACTCCATCACCAGCCGCCCTGACCTTCAGCGCTGAAGAGGACTACGAGGGCTCTCCGCAGTACTCCACTCTCAAATCTCTCGACGAGTTGAGAGATTGAGGTCATGAGCAACCATCTGGGAATCATCAAGGAGATCTCTATAAACTTTTGTTTTACTTACCATACAATTGGGAACTGGTTACTGTACCATTCATTATTTGTTTCTTATTATTATTCCCCTGAATCCCGTATTTTGTAAATTTACCCTTAAGAAATTGGTTATTGTTCGGTTCACATAAATTGGGTCCTTTAATTAATTAAAACACACCACCCAACGATAGATGCTGGCTGTCACAGGACTTGAACAGAGGGTCTAGAATTGTTAGGGGACCCCTCTGCAGCCTTATCTTTTCTCCCACCTAACAGTGCCTCGCCCCCATTGCACTCAATGGAAGTTATCCACATAAATACCCCTGAGGATCTGGAACAGAGAGACTAAGGGCCAGATTTTCAAACCTTCCGGGTGCCTAAAGCTGTGGATAGGTGCCTTGTGGGACACCTAAGATCTGGACCTAAGGCAGCAGATCTGAGATATCTGCAGACACACTACTTCGTCGCCTCCACTCTATTCCAGTGTAAATTCCCAGCATGTTAGCCCTAAAACGATGACTAACTTGGGGTTTTGGATTGTGCCCAGAGGTCTGTGTGAAGCTAATGGAAAGACTCCCATTGATGTGAGTGGCTTTTGGAGCAGGATCTGGAGTGGTGCATTAGCCCAGGGTTGTGATGCGTTAGCCAGTTTTCTAACAGCATATCAGCTGTTTTCTCCCTTCCTCTTTAAAGGCTCCCTAAGTTACAAATCATGGAATAATAGAATCGTGGCAATGTTGGGCTGAAAGGGACCTCAGGAGGTCGTCTGGTCCAGCCCTCCACTTCCAAATGCACACATCTACCATGCCAAATTAACCTAGGCCGTCCCTGACTGGTGGCTGTCCAACTTGCCCTTTAAAACCTCTTCTCTAGCCAATTGCACCTGAAATCCCATGGTAAAATAGAGAGCTGTATGCAGGATACTGTATAGGAGCACAACATGTGGTTAGAAACTAGCTTTTGGACCAAACGAGCATCTAAGGTGCTGCAGGACTGCTCGTTGTTTTAAAGTTCCAGACTAACATGGCTCCCCTCTGAGACTTTTGGACCAAGACATTCCATCCTGGAGCAAGCTTGGGGCGGGGAGGAAGAGGGGGAGAAGACTGACTTATAGCTTCAAATGGAAACACTGACTGCTCAGGACTACGTGGCAGCAGCATGAGCAGCCTTTGCCAGTCTCCTGTATTTTAGGTAGTTGGCAAAGGATGGGCTACTGCTGGCCACATTTTACCAAGCAAAATTATTGCCTTTTATAAGGTCACACATGTAGCTTCTTCCAATGGGAAAGACGGAACGAGGAGGACAAATAACTCATAAGCCTTCCAGAGGAACACAGTCCCCTCACGGGAATGGCGGTGGGAATACAGACGTACTTAGATGTCCTGCTCATACGCTGCGAGTTATGCAGGAAATGTCTCTGCTTCATCGTTACCTACCACTGGACAACAGAAGAGGCTCTTTGTGAAGGAATAGGCTGTTTGCTATTGTATTCTATTCTCACTGCTTTCCTTCCAGGGTACAGGCTGACACCTCTCCATCACCAGGAGTTCGTGCCAGAAGGTAAAAGACGATGGGGTAGGAGCTCAGCTGAGGTAGATGGATGATTCTCCACTGAAGTGAAGCCACATTGATTCTTAGCAGCTAAATATCTGGCCTTGTATCACTGAACCACACTGTGAGGATCATTCCCAGGTCAAAACGGGGCTGGGACAGGGACCTGGGGAGGCAACCTGAGCCCTACGTCCCACCAACCTGGGGTGTCCTCTCACTCTGTGAGGCTGTTGCTAAGCTACAAACCTCTTTAGGTGCTGCGCATACACAGTCACCCCCAGGCAGGGACACACCCAAATGGTCCCCAGCCATTCCCAAACCAACAAGAGAGAGGCTCCTGCCAATTCCTCCCAGCTCCCCAGCCTTGTGCCCTGGAGGTTTACCGTCTTGCCCTGGTCAGAAGCCTTTATATTCCTTACCCAGCCTGCCCCTCCCTGGGAGGAGGACACACACTCTAGTAGCCTTTGTAAACTGAGCTGAGATTCCCCAAGCACGTCCGCCAAAGCCCACCCTTTGAGGTAGAACATACAACTGATTGGTTAACTCCAGAAACAGAGACTGTCAGTGAGTAGAAGTAGCCTGCATGACAATCACTCGGTTCCTTAAGAAACACAAATCAATAGGCAGCTCGGGCACTTCAAATTAAACAGGCTTTGAAGCAAGCAGTGTCGCCCCTTGGCACAAGCGGGGCACAGATCTTCAGCACACAGGCCTGGGACCACCCAGGACCACCCATGCTCAAAGTCTCTATCCTCCAGCTGTTCCTCCGGCTGTTGAGTGGGGGTGAGAAGAAGGCCAAGCGATGTTGTCGTGCCCTCTCTTTTATACATTCTTCCAGCTTGCTGGGAAGACCTTTAGCGGTGAGGACGAGATCGGCCCCCATTGGTCAAACAGTCTGCATTGTCCATCCGTGGTGGCCAATCAGTTCTAAACACTATAGTAGCTACTGCTGTAGTGAACTAGCCACATTATTCTGAAAATGTAAATAATTTTGTGAGCCAATTAGCCACACTCAACCAGCCAAGTAGCCCCACATAGCTAGTGCCTAGCATGTTGGACACCACGGTACGTGTGCTCTATGAGAAGACTCCATTGTATACATTTCCTAGGATAGTGAATTTTTTCCTTGTTGTGTTTTGATGAGCCATTTGCCACAGCCTAATTCATCCATTGTTGTACCTGAAAGTCAGGCTGTGGGTCTTCTCGACCTCACAACATATTTTAGTAACATGCACACACACGGAGCAGAACTTCATATCTTCACAGACAATCCACCCGGATGTTCACGTTTAACAAACCAGTACTTTTTAAAGGATACTTTGGAAGTCACACTTTGTACAACCATATAATTATGATCTGAGAGGGGGGAAATAAGGGGGTTTCAGGGTGCTATTCTGAGAGAGTATTACAGGGGTGCTGTCAGTTACACTCAGATGCACTCAATCTATCTAGGTACTTCTATGGGCTCATCACTGTAGCGTGAGAGTACCCCTCAGTCACTAATACACATGTCCACAACTCTCCTGTGAGATGAAGACATATGATCCCTGTTTTACCAATAGGGAACCCAAGAGATTAAGCAATTTGTACAGGCTCACACCTGCGGAGAACCTGGCCTGTGACATTCCATGAAGGATTTGGGGATATCTTTTTAACTATATTAAGCTGTGCTTTAAACATCTTTCATTTTCATTCAGCTGCATTGAGAAGCGAATAGCACATTCCATGGGTGAAAAACAAAACATTTAAGTTCTTTTGTCATTATTGTTTAACCAGCTTTGGTATTAGGAGCCTTTATAGGGGGTCTGTATTCAGAAGGTTTCCCGTAAAATGAGCTTTCGGCCATGCCGCAACAGCCCAAGAGTAATATAGAAAACTGAAAGAGGAAGAAAAAACACCTTCCCCCACCTCCATCTGCTAGTGTATTGGACCATGGCAGGAAATAAGGCTATGTATTTTTGTGAGTTTTAAAGCTGTAAAGTCTGTCATCTCAGAATTCTCTACAGGAACCTGGAAGCAACTGACTAAAAACTGGAAAAGACATTATGTAACTGCAAAGACAAACACAAAAGTCCAGGCCTTATGGCAAGAGTATATCTGTGACCTCCCCCTTTGCAGGATCTCAGGAGAACACTGTGTTTCACTGGACAGACAGACACACGGACAGACAGACAGACAGACAGACACATGCACACACAAAGCCTGAGCTGGATTTCAGCAAACAATTCCAGCATTTCCTTCCCCTGCCTCAGTTTTGTGGGTGCTTGGAATCTTTCACAGCTACAGGCTGGGATTCATTAGCTACAATAAAAATCATACTCTAGTGCTATTTTTTAAAAATAACAAACCAAGCCAAGGCGAGAGTAATAAGCCTGTGGCAGAGCTGGACTGAGCTGCAGTTTCAGAATTCAGAAAATATTAAAAATTAGAAACAGGAAAGATATCTTGGGTTAGTATCCTCAGATGGAATGGGCCTGTTCCTTGGGGTCCCCCATGCTTTGTCTTATTTTGCACAAAATGACCAAAGTTGTTTCAGTCCCGTGCTGAGTTCTGTGCGTGCGCCATTAGGTCGGCATATATCTGTGAGATCAGGGCCTCTGTTCTCTCTGGATCACACTGGAGAAGTTTGCTTTGTTTTTCCTCTGACTTCTCTCCCTTTGTTTTCTGCCTTGGGGAACTGAGGTGCTGGGACTGTCACTTCTATTTTCTTTCGTGACCCCCCCCCTCCCTTCCTGTACCCTTGAGTGTGCTAGTGCGACTATGAATGGCAGTGTAGCCTCAGGGGCACCACTGAGCCATGGTGAGTACAACTCCACCCCAAAATGGTGGGTCAACATACAGTAGACTTCCAATAATCCAGAACCTATGGGACCTAGGTGGTGCCGGATTATCAGATATGCCAGACTATCAGGAGGTACTATAAAATGGTTATATATATATATACACACTGTATACATTATATACTGTATATAGTACAGACTGTATACAGTATACTGAAATGTTTTCGTTTTTTAAAGACTTTTTTACCCTTTTTGCTCCGTTCAGCTGCTGCCGCTGTTACCTTGTGACTCATTTTTTGCTGAAGCTCACTCACTAGGCTCTTGCCATTTTGATGCCGGACTATCAGGAGTGCCGGACTATTGGATGCCGGACTATTGGAGTTTTACTGTACTTGGCACAGCTGAGCCATGTTTCCACAGTCATTACTGGTGCAACCACAGCCACGTGGTTAGTCAGACTCTCACTAGGGAGTGTGTGTCCATGAGCAGGGGAATCACAGCCCTACCTCTTCGTGTAGGTGTTGCCTAAGAAACCCTGTTTCTTAATTTAGATTGCCAGGCTGTCATCATTCTCCTCACAAACGTGACACAAGCCAGTATGCCCCCGGCATCCCGCATTAATATGTTCTACACATAAGGACTCCGCCATAAATTGCAGCCTTGTCAAAGGGCATATATTTTGCAAGGCTGATCAAACCAATGGGGTTGAGGGCCTCCTTTCCACTAGTCCAGTGCAAGACAAGGGCAAGGACTTTATTTCTCCAAGGTCTTCTAAAGGGCGGAATGTATCAACCCTACACTGAAGCTCATGGAGTTGCCTTGGCCTAGTTGGCTGATGGGGCTCCACCCCCACAGCCCTGGTGGCATGCTCCAACTGGAGACTGACTATAAAAGCCTCTGGAGAAGCTCAGTCTGGGCTGACTTCTGAAGGGGAAGAAGGCTCTGAGGGAGCTCCAGGGGAGAAAGTGCAGCCGGACCACGGAGCGGCAGTCAAGCCAAGAGGGGCTGCCCAAGGAGCCACAGACCCGGAGCGAGACGACGGGGAAGAGATCTGCCAGGTGATGGTAGGAGCGTTCCCTGGAGCACTCAGCATGTTGTGGCAGCATTCCCCGCTGAGCAGGGCATGGGCTGGGCCCTGGGCTGAGACCTGGTGGAGCGGGAAGTCCAGGTCCACGTACCGCCCCCTCCTTCCCCGGTACATACCCCGTGGGGGGGGAGGGAGTTTTCCTGCGAACAAATAGACTTATGCCACTGGGCCATACTACCCTAAAAAGCAGAGGCTTTTATATTGACTTGGGCCACTGGGCTGTATTACCCTGAAGAGTGGGGACTTGCATATGTACTTGGGCCGCTGGGCCGTATTACCCTGAAGAGCAGGGACTTGCATATAGACTTGAGCCGCTGGGCCGTAATACCCTGAGTAGGGGGTTGTGGGTACGAACTGAGGCTGCAGAGCAGTCCTATAAAGTGACATGGTGACGGGCAAGTCACCCGATCAAAACAGAGTAGAGTTGAGGGACCTCCAAGAGTGGGTTGCCCCTCGACAGGTTGGGAAGCTATGTTGCTCTTAACTTTCCCTGTGAACATACGCTTGTCTCTTGCTCATTTTCTCCTGTTAGAGCACTGCACCTTCTTTACAAGCTTCTGCTTGCTATATGTGAGCTAATTATGCCTCTGCTGGGTTTTAGATGGCTGCTGAGTTTATTTAGGATCATTGAACCTCACCTAGAATCATAGAACCTTAGGGCTGGAAGAGACCTCAGGAGGCCATCGAGTCTAGCCCCCTGCCCAAAGCAGGACCAATCCCAACTAAATCATCCCAGCCAGGGCTTTGTCAAGCTGGGACTTAAAAACTTCAAGGGATGGAGATTCCTCCACTTCCCTAGGTAACCCATTCCAGTGCTTCACCACCCTCCTAGGGAAAGTTTTTCCTAATATCCAACCTGGACCTCTCCCACTGTAACTTGAGACCATTGCTCCTTGTTCATTAGTTCATTTTAAGCACACAAGTTTGGATTGGCCTTTTAGGGAATCCTAAATTTGCCTGGTCTAATAAGAATGTAAGAAGGGCCATACTGTTTCACACCAAAGGTCATTGAGCCCAGTGTCCTGCCTTCTGACGGTGGTCAAAACCAGGTGCTCCAGAGCCAATGAACAGAATAGGGAATCAACTGATCCCACCCCTGTCGCCCATTCCCAATCTCTGACAAACAGAGGCTAGGGACACCATTCCTACCCATCCTGTCTAATAGCCATTGATGAACCTCACCTCCATGAATATGAGCTAGTTCCTTTTTAACCCTATTATAGTCTTGGTTTCACAGTATCCTCTGGCAAAGAGTTCCACAGGTTGTGTGTTGCATGAAGAAATATTTCCTTTTTTGTTGTTGTTCTAAACCTGTTGCTTAGCAATTTAATTTGGTGACCCCTGTAGTCCTTTTTTTAGGAGAAGGAGAAAATAACACTTCCTTGTTTACTTTCTCCACCCCGAGCATGATTTTATAGACCTCTGTCATATCTCCTACTCCCTAGTAAACTTCTTTTCCAAGCTGAAAAGCCTCAGTCTTGTTAATCTCACCTTAGATACCCCTAATCATTTTTGATGCCCTTTTCTGTACCTTTTCCAATTCCAATGCAGCTTTTTTGAGATGTGGCCAGCATTCCTGTGGTGTAAATTCCCACTTCTAGTCCTATCGTTTGGGTTACACCATGGGTCATGGACTCCATTTTCAGAAACATGAACTCCAATGATGCAAGCAAAGCATGCATCATTGTGCAAAGTAGATGGGCGTGGGCTCTTCTACGTCCTTCTCTTCTCCTTGGTCAAGCAGCACTGCACGAAGACTCAGTGATGGGAGAACGCAAAGGGGCCGTCAGCCACCTTTGTCATACTTCCAACACTGGAAGGGGCAGAGTACGGAGCCCACACCAGAGAGCCAGGCCCAGCCCACTCAACAGGGCAGCTCTCCAGCATGAGGGCTTCCCTTCCAACCCCTCCCCCCCACCACTGGCCTCTCCTTAGTGATGATGTGTTTGGAAAGCTGGGAGCCCTCACTTTCAGCTTTCGCTTGAGCTCCCTCCCCCACACCGAAACCCTTGTGTGCAGCCCAGGCCAGAGAGGGATTGAGTTTCATCTTACTTGTGCGTTTTGTGCATGGGACCCAGTGGAAAGCACAAAATCCAGGTCAGGCCCCTAGCTGGCCATTCCTGTGGTAGGACGGGATGCACCTCTCTGTCATGTAGGCAAATAGAGCTGAACATTTACGTCCTGTCAACACGGAGAGTGGAGTTGAATCAGAGGGACGTGAGCAAGTGTCGATGTACCTGTGTCTGTCGATGTTGCTACCAGTGTGTGCTGGTCCTAGACTGCGATTGGATTGGCACCAGTTAGCACTCTGAGTGGCAGAGCGTTATTACATAGCTTCCGATGGTCTCTCAGAACATCCTGCTGGAGCGGCACAGTGATGAGGCACAGTGAATTGTCCGTGTGCTCTTCTCTCGCAGCAGTTTCCCATCAGTACTGGCGCTGACAGAATGACTGAGGAGACACCAGCATCCCCGCTGTCTGCTTCTCTCCCTACTCGGGGGCTCTTCAGGTCTTGACAGTCAGCTCTGTGCCGATTTCATCTCACAAGACAAACTAGATCAAGGCCCCAGCATGGGTGGGAACGGTATTGACCAAATGACAAAACTAGAATGGAGATGTCAAAAGAGTTTTGTGGAGACATCCCGGGTTGGACAGAAGTTTTATGGGGAAGATAGAAACCGATAGCCACCGAAAGCCGCTCTGCTCTGGTGATTTATGCGCTAGCCTGGGAATGAGAGATCCCAGGGCTGCCTAACTCAGAGGATGAAAAGCTCTGTTCTGAATAAGGCAGAGGAGTCAGGACTTGATCCTGGGTCTTCTACCTCCCAAGTGAGCCAAACTGAAAAGCTCTGAAGATGGAAGCTTTGCCACAGCGCCTCTTTCACAAGTGCATTGGATGGGTGGTTTTGTTCCAGCGTGCAATGAAATCAAATGTTCAAAAGTTGCTCTGAAACAGTATTCTCTCCCTTTCGTGTGCTCTGCTGGGCACAGTGGCCTCCCGCCTTGTTCTCTAAGTACAGCCATGTGTTGTGGTAGCCCAGGCCATCGCTGGCACATTCCTGAGCGTGAACGGGAACTCTTGGATGGCTTGTTGTTGGCTTTCCCAGGTTTTGCCACTCATTCACATGGATGGGCCCAATTCTGTGAGCTGCCAATTGCCCTAATCTCCTCTGGTGTTCAGTGGGAACTGCAAGTGCTCAACACCACTCGGGATCAGTCCCTTTATCCTCGTCAATCTGGCCTGGCCTGGCCTGACCTTTCAGCTGCCTCTCTCTATTTCCACATCCCTCGGCTCCAAGTAAAACACAAGCAGATTTCCACATGGGCTGCGGCTTTCTGCAGTGTGTGGCCAGCTTATCCCCACGGCGGACGAGCCAGCCTGGCAGCGGCGAGGGCTTTCCAAGGGACTGGAACACCAGGACCTCATTTGGCCCAATGGACTTTGCATTATTCATACTGCCTTGCCTCTCGGGAGATGGCTTGCTTCACAAGCCCACCCACCATGCTGCTCCGGATGCAAGCCACCGAAGGAAGGCTTCTGTCGATAGGCCGCAACAGGACATCTATTTCCCAAAGCCAGATGCGCAGACTCCCAGGCCAGATTCCTTACAGCTGGAAAGAGATGCAGCTCTATTAACTTCAGTGGAATTTTGGCCAGAGAAGGATTTGGCCTTCGAAATTAGACATGGAGCAAAAATCTCTCAAGGGCCAGTGCAGGCCTGGCTCCTCCAATGATTTCACCAATGCGTTGCCCCGCTTTCATCTGCAAAGGAGTTCCTATAAGTCCAATGCTTCATTTTTCACCTTTGCACGCAGCTGACTTTTCCTCTCCCCTGATCCCAGAACAGCCGTGCTGCTGCCTAGGAAGTCACTGTACATGATTAGCCGTGCTGGGGCACGCTCCTGGTTATTCATTGCGGTGCCAACGGAAAGGAACAGGGCTCCAATTAACAATCCAGCTGATAAATATTCATGGTGCGGCTCGTCGGCAAGCCAGCCCTTTGATCTCTTGCTCGAGGAGGCGAGCGGGGTGGTAACTATTGCAGCGAGACAATGCAGCCAGAGCCAAACCGGCTCTAACAGACTCTCCTTTTGGCTCCAGGTTAATCTGTCTGCAAAACCATGTGCAGCAATGTGGATTTGGAATAAATAACGAAGCAGGGATGCGTGGCAGCTGAAAGGAGTGGGCCCACCTCCTCTCGGCGTGTTACATCTGTGGTGCAAAAGCGACAGCTGATTGTGCAGCCAGTTCCTTAGTTTACCTTGCTCTTTGTGAGGTGGGAGGGGGAGGAGGAGATTTTTCTCCTTAAGGCGGCAGGATCTCCTCTCTGGCTGCCTCCACCCTTCCCATTGCAAAGTGACCTGAGCATTGGCAGCATCAGGGGCTTTGCCGCAGGAGAACTGTCTTTCTCCTCCCCCACAAGAGGAAATTAAAAACACTGAGTCTTTTGCCTACATGAGTCTGCAGCTTCCCACCATCAGCTCCAAAGCACAATGGTCCCCGGGCTTTCGACTTGGGTTTTCTTTATTTGAACAGCATCGCTAATCTCTCTTCCCGTGTCAGTCGCAGCAAAGCGTTGGGAGGTCTGATGCCGTGAACACAAGGCAGAAAAACAGGTTTCCAATCCAGACTCTGCCACTGCCTCGCTGCATAGCCTGGGAATGTCATTTAACTTCCCTGCTGCCTCTCTTCTCCTCTCTGTAGCACTGGTGTAATAAAAGTGAGCTCCCTCGCAAGGGGCCTGGCAGGTTAATGTTTGTGCCGTGCATGGGAAAATCCAGCGTGTTAGCAGCACTATTACTTTGGCCATCAAGATTTTCACAGCCATTTAATTCCTATTCATTATCCATGTGTCCAGTCCCCATAGGCAGCCGGTGTTCAGTAGAAAGTAGGTGGCATCCCAGAAATTAGAGCTGGAACAAGACAGCCATCTAGGCTTACTTTTGCTTCGGGCTGGATTGTACTCTGCTGTCTAGGATTCCCCCTCCCCTATTTTGTGTTAGGGCCTGAACCAAAGTTCACTGAAATGCCATGAAAAGGCTCATATTGGCTTCACAGCTGTAGCCGTGTTGGTCCCAGGATATGAGGGAGACTCGAAGGGTGAGGTAATATCCTTAATTGGAACCACTTCTGTTGGCGAGAGAGACAAGCTTTCGCGCTTACACAGAGCTCTTTGTCAGGCCGGGAGCTCTGCGTCCACTCCAAAGCGCCTCTCTCCCCCCAACAGAAGTTATTCCAGGAAAGGAAATTATCTCACCCACCTTGTGCCTCTCAATGGCTTCGAAGGACAGTTCTCAATGTGGCCTAAATATCACCACTCGGGGTATGTCTGCTCCGTGACACGTCGGTCGCGGCCCTGGGTCAGCTGGTCTGGGTTCCCGGGGCTCAGCCTACAGGCTGCGGATTGTGTTCTTGGGCCAGAGCTCCTGGATTCCACAGAGGGGAAAGGGTCCCAGGGCCCAAATGCCCACAGTGCAATTCTGTAGGGTGAGCCCAAAGCAGCAGACGGGGCAGAGTTCAGTTCAGAGTTCAGGGCTAGTAGCCGGCATTTTCATTGGCACTCAGGGTTAAGCATCCTCCCCCATGGGATTTGGGCACTTATCTCCGGAGATATCCAGCCATTGAGTTAGACTGGGCAGTCAAAGCTCTACCCGCCTGGTTTGCCTGTGCAGCTCATTTGCATATGCAAATCTGAATTGGGCTGCCAAAGTGGAGCTTAGACCCGCATCCCTGAAGAGACTGTCACAAACTAGCAGCCCCTCCCCTGGCCTTCTGTCTAATATTAGGAGTTTGCAGCTCAGATTTCTCTTGTAAACACGTCAGTCGCTTTATTTCTCTGGTGAAGTGGGGAGGGAAGATTCTTTCCAAATTTCTGACCAATCGGCTTCAGAAGGAGCGTCTTGCGATGAAATAAAACTGGACATTGTAAAAGAGTTGTCACTTATTTACATGACATGGCTGATTCAGCCTGATTTACCCATCTCGCGGGCACAGAAACAGAGCTATGCTTGTCCACCAACTCGGCAGATTAGCGCTAATCGCTGACAGTGTGGAGCATAGATTGTGGGCGATTAGACTGGGCTTCCTTCTGACCTTGAGGTGAGAGCAGCAATATCAGCCGGCTCTAACAAGCGTTCACTGCCTTGGTCTGCGCCTTGCTTACCCTTCCCCTGTAATAAGGCTGTTTTCTGTGAGGTCCGTCTGAGGCAACACCCATCTGTCTAGCCCCACAGACTCAGTTGTCCTGTCACCTGCTTTGGGGAATGCCCCAGCTAATTTAGCTTCTAGAAAGTAAGTGACTGAATTAACCTCGTTATCGCTACCCTTATTCTGGCCAGCATATTTATACCTGCCTCTGGTAATTTCCACTACATGCATCTGAAGAAGTGGGTCTTTGCCCACGAAAGCTTATGCTCCAATACATTTGTTTAGTCTATAAGGTGCCACAGGACTCCTTGTCACTGTTCCTTTTGTCCTTCCCTCATCCCCCTCCAAAGGCTGTCTTCTCCCCTGCTTCCTACGGACATTGTGTTCGCTGCCTGTCCTTCTCCCTCACCCCCACCAGGAAGGCATTTATTAACATAACGAGCACAGGGATTGCTTTGTGTGTGATTAACGATGGAGGGTCCCAGCTGTGCACTGCTGGGAGCTAGTGTGTAGCAGTGACATCACCAGAAAGGCCCGACCAGCCGGGGACTGTCACACACTATATAGGGCTAATTCTAAACATGCGGGGGAATGGATTAGAGAGGACCTCATGGGTAGGGATGGAGTTCAAGGGTTTTACAAGCCACTCCAATTTTATTTTGAGTTCTTGGGCCTCACAAATCTAGGTCATCCTTCCGGAGTCTCTTCTCCTCTAATTGTAAAGCCATGCTTTAACCAAGACAGGCACTTACTCCTTAGAAAATAAATTAGGAGGGTTTTTTTTTTCTAGCTATAGGGAAGTCTGTGCCAAGTAAAAGCTGAAGAATACCCCAAGGCTAAACTGCTACTCATGGGCACTCTGTATGCTTGTACATTTCTTGCCTTCAATTTTTCAGTAGAACTGTTTTCCCCAACTCCTATCCCAGATCTTTTCTTTTCCCAGCCTTGATGTCTTTTACCCATTCTGTTCCATTTTTCACCCAGGGATCTCTCCCTTAGAGTGTTCTCTCTTTCTTTGTTTTGCTCACTACTGCTCGGAGCTGGAATGTGACCCCCCAGCACCATTTGAGTGCAAAGATGTTCAAGTGAGTTGGAAATTCAAGTGAATTGGAAGTTCAGTGAAATAAACGCACTCCTCCCTAATCTTTTTTTCTTCCTTCAGTTCTGGATTGACTAAAAGACAGTCCAGACTCTTCAGGGAAAAGGGAGAGAGAGAGAGATCTCCAGCTGGATTCAGAGCCTGATCATTAGACTTAATAAGAATTTTTCTATTGATCTTTGCATCAAACCCAGAGGAAAAAAAGAATCTTTGTATATAATTAAATATCATGTTTCTGGATTATTTTTCCACAGTGAAGAAGATCAGGCATCTACCGTCACAATCCTGGAATAGAACTGTGCACGTCAGCATATAAAAATTTTCTCTCTAAATGTTTTTGATAGGGCAGAGGGGCAATAGATTTTAGCACAATGTGATTTTTTTAAAAACCCTTTTTGCTGAAAAGGCTTATGTTCACTGAAAAAATGCAATGTGTTCCTGTTTTTTGGGAGGGGGGAGGACGGAGTTGCTTTTTCATCAAAACATAAGATTTTGATGAAAAAGGGGGAAAAAATTGGTTTGGGTGAAATTTTTCCTGAGGAAAAACATATGTACAGACCCTTCGATATGCATTTATGGTATGGATGATCTTCAATGTTTTCATCTTAGGGTTTCCTTTCCTAAGTAGATTGTCTACTAGCTCCCCCCCCCAAAAAAAAGTCTCATTTGACGGTGTAAATAAGGGGTTTAGAATGTATAACTTGGCTTTTAA
Organism: Pelodiscus sinensis; assembly: GCF_052426305.1. Taxonomy (NCBI): domain Eukaryota; kingdom Metazoa; phylum Chordata; order Testudines; family Trionychidae; genus Pelodiscus; species Pelodiscus sinensis. The sequence continues at coordinate 10,483,580 of NC_143062.1, forward strand.
TAAACTGTACTGGGTGTTTTTAAATTTGGTTATTTTAAACATTGGCAGTAATTCAAAATAATTTATCTTCCTCAGTAAGCAGTACAATGGAAACGATAAATACTATGTTCTGTGTCTTCTAGTTTTCTTACCAGCAGTAGCTTTCAATATAGGGCAATTTATTTGTGGAATTTCCCTGGATTTATCACAATACTTTTTCTCATCAATGCGGTACTATTTATGGAGATGACGGACTTAACTAGTAGAAGGAATGGAAAGTGTACTTAGGAACTTACCCATCATTGGACTGAAAAATAAAAGGTATTGTAGCTTTAATACCAGAAGGCTGAACCGAAAGAGCCAACAGTCTGAGATGCCCAACAATAAAGCCTTTAACATGTTCTTTGCAAATGCAATGACCCCTCATTCCTGCATATTTTTCAGCAACATGTTCAAGATTTCCAGTCTGTAATTTGTGTCTGTTGTTCTCCCGCCCTTAATCATAGTAGTTGTTCTGCAACCACAGTGCATGGAGCACATGGTCTCTGCTACTGTTTAAAAAAAAAGAAAAGGGGAGGCGAAGCTGTATGATTGTATTAAATGTAGGGCAGAGAACGGGCATAAAACCTGAGCTCTTGGCCAGTCGTTTGCTTCCCCCTTCTGGAACAGACATTCGATGCGATGGAAGGGCCTTCTCTTACCATGGTGCGGGGTGGCTGGCACAAACGCCACGGCTCAGCTGACCGGGGTACATTTTAATCTAGCAGCACAAGGGGTGATATTTTTCAAAAGCTCCGAACTCCCACTCCAAACTAATGACTGCTGCAACTAACTCCGCGAGGCCAGTTGGGAGAGACCAGTCGGCTCTCGTGTGCCGCTGTCCCTGAGGGGACAATTGTTGCACAGGCTGCTGCTGCATCTCAACCTGTGGACATCTAGTTGTTACCCAGCACAACAATGACTTGAATACGTGCACAGCCTGAGACATTGCTGGAGCTTTACCCAGCTGGTGGTCTGTGTCTGTGCGGAGTGCTGGGTTCCCTGATCCATCGTTTTCATTGCTCAGTGACATAGATTGGTGAAGGGTGAGCCCTCTTCAGTCAGAAATCTCCAGTTTTGTTTAGAGCCAATCTATAGGCTCCGTTATCCAGCACTTATCCATTTGGGGAAGCACTTCAATGGGACTACTTGTGTGGGCGAGGCCAGGACTCAGGACAGACTTTGCCAGGCACCCCAGAAGGGGCGAGGCTGGGGGCTGTCCGCCACCTGTCCAGCCTTTCAGTACTGCAGGGAGCATGTCACCCAGGGCTCCAGCTGCAATTTAAAGGATCTGGGTCTCTAGCCACTGCCTAGGTAGCAGCAGTGATGGGCTGGAGCCCGAAGCCCTTTTAAATCACCAGGCAGCTGTCCCCTTTGCCCCCGTCCATCCCTGGGTAAAGCCCAGTTCCTCAAAGGTATTTAAGTATCTAACGCTTATGGAAATCAACGTAAGCACCTCAGTACTTTTGAGTGTGTGTGCAGGTGCTCACTATGGTGCAGAGCCTAGCTCAGCGGCTCAACCTTTCAGCAGTCTGGTTTGTCTTGCATACCCCGCGCTACACCTCACTTAAAAACCACTCGCTTACCAAATCAGACATAAAAGTACAAACGTGTCACAGGGCACCAGTCCAGACAAATTGCTAACTTTCTCGTGTTTAATAAATAATTATATCATAAATCCATTGGAATATAAATACGGTCCTTAAATGTCAGTGTCTCATAGATAGAACAACATATATAAGTCATTGGCTGTATGAAATGTTAGTTTGAACTAACTTTCCTAGTGCTTTTTATGTAGCCTGTTGTAAAACTAGGCAAACTGCTAGATGAGTTGAGGTGCCCTTTGGAAGACTTTTGAGTACCTCAGGGGTACTGCTTGAAAACCACTGATCTAGCTCATGGTAAGTTAAAAAAAAGTCATAGGCAGGGCTGAAAGGGGGGCGTGTTGGGGGAAACAATTGTACTAGGTCCAGCTCAGGGAGGCCCCCCAAAAATCTGTAATTGGGGTAAATTGGGAAGACATGGGGCCCCAAAGAACATGATGTACCAGGGCCCCAGATTCTCTTCGTCAGCCTGGTGGTATTTATATAGCAAATCCAAAAAGCTATATTTTGTCTCTCTTATCCCTGCTGTAAATTACCTTACTAGACAAGCCGTCTATGAAATCAATGTAACTATTTACAGACAGAGATATAGCTGGTAATTAAGGATGGCACAAAGGAAATTATCTTTTGAAATAATATGGGAAGATTTCCAATCTATCAAGGTACATCTACAGAGCAACATTATTTCAGAATAATGTCCGTTATTCTGAAATAACTGTGTGAGCATATGCACAAAATAATTTCTAAATAATGGGCAGCTTATTTCAGCATTTGTAAACCTCATTCCAGGTTCTGAAATAGCTATTTTGGAATAGCGGTCGTGTGGACTCTCTACTGCTGCTATTTCGAAATAGCTCCTCCCCAGGGCCATTCAAAGTAATTACTCCCCAGTGCTTCCTGGGGCTCTAAATCGAGATAGCACGTCCACATTAGGGGAGCCTGCCTCAGACTAATTTCCAGGCTTCCCTGTCATGTAGACGCACTATTTCAAAAAAAGCTGTTTTAGAGTATTTCTTCCAGAATAGCTTATTCCAAAATCATTGTGTAGTGTAGACATAGCTTAAGTGAGTTGCCAGCAGTTCCAAAATACTGTGCTTTAAGTACATCCCGCAAGGTAGGGATGGCCTGTAACTCTTCGCAACGCTGTGATGTGTCTAAAAGCTGGCAGCTCGATTCTGAACAGAAAAAGAATGGTGTTACCTCCGCATAGCTGGATTAAAATGGAGCACGCATGAAAAGGAACTTTCAGGCGTCTCATAATGCAGTGTGAGGAATGGAGCATGTGCTGTCCGTCTGGGGCTGGGATGAACATCTGTGGCAGATTAGCTAGTGTTCAGCACACCCCACGGGGGCAGATTTTCAAATGCGGTCAGTGCCAAGAGCTCCCACTGAGATATTGGCAGACAACATCTCAGAATACCTCAGCACCCAACGCGGGCCTGACCCGCCGCGTTCTTCTGAAAATGTGGCCTTTTCTCATAAGGCCTAAATGGCAGCTGAACACTCTTAGCAGTCTGTCCCTCAGCCAATGTTGAAAGAGCCTCAATTTGTGCATTTGGGGGAGCGAAATGGAGGCTACTTCTGAGGAAACAATATGTTAGAGAGACTTGTAAGCTTTGACTGGATATCTGAGTGGTGGATGACCAGCTATTCATAGGGTGTATTTCTTCTCCTGTTTACACTAACTCCCTCTTTTTTCAAAATTACTCTGTGACGGACCCCTTCCCCCTCCACGCTTTATGAAATTGTCTTATGGATACCAATATGCATAACTCAAAGATGCTTTGGACAAAATACTTCATATAACCCGTCAATTTTAATGTCACCCTCTGCTGGGCCTAGATATCTTATTTTGGTGTATGTATCACTTGTATGTAAAGTTCAGTGGCAGCCCGTCAATACAGGTGAACTAGGCGGTCGTCTAGGGCGCTAAGATAAATGGCCGTTGAGGGCTTTGGAGGCGGGAGTGCCAATTGCACACCAATCGTGCATTTCGCCTATGGCGCCAGCTGCCGGCAGCTCGCCTAGGGCCGCTCCTGGTAAAGTTATAGGTAGGGAATGGTTTATGGTTTTCAATGTGCAAATGAAAGCCATCAAGGGTGTTTCCAATGCTCAGACTCCTCAGTGTCTGGGTGATCATCTGTAAACAGCCTCCTTTGTCCTTTAAGTCTACCGTGGTTGGTCTTAGAAAGACATGTGAATGCCTCTACTGGTGGAGTTTGACTAGGTAATTTTCCATGGAAGGGGAGAATGTGAAACAAAGAATTCCTGCCCAAAAGGAAGTCTGTTTAATATGCAAAGTTTTCAGGTTCTTTGTCTTTGGCCGGCAGGACACACCCCAGAAAATAGGCAGGGACCGGGGGAGAAAAAGATCTTCCCTGCCTTGCAGGTTTAGAATAAGTTTGCATTGAGCTTTAATGGTTTAGAACTAGAGATGCGTTTTCAGGTTAATTTTAAATGTGAAATTTACTTTGCTCTGTTTTCACTTGCAATTGCTTAAATCCTACTGTTTATTATTTAATACAATGACTTTTATTTTCTATCAAGCCCGGTGTAAATAATTGTTACCTGGGGGAGCAATCAGTGTGTACATCCTGCTTTCATTGTTAAAGGGGGCTTACCGGCATGGTTTATTTGGGGTTCTGATCCTCGTTAGGACAGGGGTATGAGGAGCCCCAGAGAGCAAGGAGATGAGTGTCAGTGGCTTTGTCAGTACACGGGGAAGCAGCCCCAAGAGGTCTCCTGTGACCGTCCCGCGTCACACACTCCCCCATATTTTGTGCCAATTTCTTCCATTCAACAGCTTGTGCTTCAAAATTCACATTCCAAAACTCCAGCAATGGTGCTTAGTTGTGATTGGCTCCGTGACGTTTCTGCACCCAGATTGGCTGAGCGTGGCTCTTCTCAGGCCCACCCCAAAGCCCGCTGAGTTCGGTGGGAGTCGTTCCATTGTCCTTGCGAGGTTTTGGATTAGGCCCATTGGAAGGTTACCAGCGTGTGAACATTTGTGGGCAGCAAACTGAATATACTTTTCCTCTGAGCTTATAATGATCGCTCCATAAAATACTCATTACTAGCAAATCTCAACTGCATGAGTCCTTGCAGGAAGCAAACCCAGAGGAGTGTGAAAACAGCTGAAGCAAAGCCATTTGAAAAAATCTTTTCAGGAATGTTTTTGCAGCATTCAACCAGCTCGTGCTATAAATTATCAACTGCTGCTCCCCATCCCCATATCGAAAATTACTCTTTTGCTTAAAATGTAAAGCGGCAGCATCCTATTTTAGTGTCTTAAGAATGGAGGGGGGGGGACTTGAAACACCTGCTTAAAGCATCAGGCACTCAGTGAATGATGAATGGCTGAGAATACAGCTGCTGTGTCTTTGTTTTTCATGCTTTTCTTCTGACTACAAGAAATAATCTGGGGACGGTATTAAATGAATGAATTCAGTCAGAAGATAAGCCCAGGCACCTGAGGTCTTGCATTCCATGCAGGGCTGGCAAATAGCAAAAGGCTTTTCATTGGCATCTCTGGAAACTCACTATTATGTGTGAGCCTCACATTCAAACACCTTTGGACAATGAAGGCACCAAGGGATACCGCTGCTCGCAATTGTAAGCAGCAGAATAAGCCCTTGCTTCCTGAAGTGTTTCCCTCAGTCAGAAACTGTGTTGGCATAGAAGAGAGCGCTGGAGCCGCACAAAAGGTCAGAACATGGTACCGAGTGTGCTGTAGATCCCCCTTTGGGAGAGGGAAAGAGCGCCAGACCAAGCAAAGAAGGTGTATAAAGAGAGAATTCTGCATCTTGCTTCTGAAGTAAACCCAGGCTGGAGTTTTCAGCTCTGCCTCAGATTCGGATGCTCCATGAAATTAATGGCAGCTGTGCCTATAAATCTCTTCAGCAGCTTTGCATGTCTCGGCCCTACAGCATAAGAAGGCGAATGATATTTCTTATGAAGTAAGAAATATCCCTCCCCCTCTTTGTCCAGTGCATGTTCTACCATGGCGACAAGCATGCTGTTTGTACCTTGGGGTTTTGCTGACAAGGGGCCCCTCACACAAACAGAGGAGATACAGGTAAAGAGATTAAACATGGTGCCGTTGTTTTGTTCTGGTTCTGAAATAGCACCTTGTGATGAGGTGAGAGCCCCGCACTAACCTGGCAAGAGGGGAACTCCTGGACCCATCAGTTAATTTAGGCTTCAAACAGAAGAGCTTTTGGCTGTTAGAAACAGGTTCACCTGTACCAGGTGGGACCTATAAAGCCAGGAAGCTGGCTACAGACCTGGAGGTCTGCTGAGAAAGGGCAGCCAGTCTTTGGGAGGAGGGTTCCACATCCAGAGTGGTAGCAAACAGTCCAGGGAAGGAAGGAGAGAGGGCAGAGAGAGGAAGCCCAGAACTGCTGAGCTGAGGGACTGGACCATGGAGCAGAGGGTTGGCCTAGGTTCCCCTATCAGCCATGGAGGGTGTGGCATTGAGCAGAGGTGCTGACTGGGAAGACGGCCCAGGGCTGCTGATGGAGCGTACCTCAGAAGGGGAAATGCAGAGTGACCAGCAGGGGCAGTGGAGCTGCAGCCCAGAGTCAGGGGTGGTGTGCCACCAGAGGGCAGGGGCGTTGGCTTGCAGAGCTGGCCCCCAGAGTGGCCAGCAGGAGGTGCTAGACCAGCAGTGAGTGGTGCACCCTGTGACACACCCATTTGTGATTACACCCCCAAAGAGCTGTACATACTGCACCACCTCTGGGGCCATCAAGGAACTTCATGGTTAGGGATGTAATCTGTGGTTTAAAAAGTTAACCAGTTACACACTAAGTTTAACTGGTGAACCATGGAGCAGCCCTGCAGGCGGAGGACTGCTCCAGCCTAGCCTGCCGTGCCACAAGCTGCTTCAGGCCAGGCCGGGTCCACCATGCCATGAGCGGGGAGCTGCTCCAGGCCAGCTGGTAAGGGTGATGCTTACCAGATAACCAGTTACCCCTTGTCATCCCTATTCTGGGTATGTCCACGCTGCAGTTAGACACCCATGGCTGGCCCATGCCAACTGACTGGCTCATTCTGGACTCCAGCCCAAGAGGTCTACATCACAATTAAACAACCCCTTAGCCTGAGGCAGCTGGCATGGGCCATGGGTGTCCAATTGCAGTGGAGACATACTCTGTGCTGCACACCAGGTCTACTTGGGACTTAGCAGAAATAGAGGCCAATGTTTTCAACTGCAAGAGTCTAACACTGAATGTGACCTTGGGCAATCATGTCCTCTGTCCCAGAGTGTCCTATAGCTTGCTTTAGAAGGTTAGCTCCTTGGGGCAGAGGCTCTCTGTGGATCTATACCGCACCTACAAAACCGGTTCTCTTTGGGGCCTGTATGGTTGGGATAGTCAAAGCACCCTCAGGGAGTTAGGCACCCAAGTCCTGTTGAATTTCAATGGGATTTGGGGGCTTTACTGCTTCTGGCTCCTTTGTAAATCCCAGCCTCACAGAAGTTGTGCAAGGCACGGCAAGCCAAGAACAACAGGGCTGCACAGCGTCTTTGGGATGCTATGGCACCATTTGAGAGAGGACAGAGAGACAATACCAAGTGTTCCCTAACTCAGTCTTTGGTAGGTTTTCCGTAAACCGGAGAAGCTGGAGAAAGGCCACTGATGTTTGTAGACAACAGCCAATATATAAACTGGTGCATTCAGAGTATTTGCATTCAGAGCCTATTATTACCTTCTTATGTAGTTATTTGTTCTGTGTAAACCTGGGCCCATTGAAGTTAACAGGAAACTTGCCACTGACTTCAAAGGGGCCAGGATTCACCCCACGAGGTTCCCCAGCTGTTTGAAATGCTGTTGGTGTGCTTGGGGCCCCACCAAGGGATGCTGCCAGACATGTGTTTCCATTTCTTCCTGAGCTCTGAGAAATCCTTAGCTTGATCATGTAGGATGGAACATGCAGATGCTTGGCTTCTTCCCCCCACTAGACAATGGGGCAGGGATATCTGTTGACATTGCAAAAGGTTTTGGCCCCCCAGTTACTGTTGACTTCCAAGGGGAATTGGGATGCTTTAGAAAAATCACATCCTATGTTTTTCTCTGCCATCGGAACAAGATGGGCCGACTGGTTCATAGAACATAGCACCAGAATTTTGACTCTACTGTTACCATCTGTGGAATACATTGACATGCTGGGATTCCAGTGCATTGCATAAAACAATGAGTTCCCTTTTTCTTGTTTGGAGTCCTCCAGCTTCCTCCCAGATTAAGGAGGCTCCCTGCTGAGCTAAAACACAGAGGCCAAGCTTGTGCTGTTACTATTTTCCCACATCCCTTGGGAGTTTAAGCAGCAGAGGAACAGCAGATAGCTACTGCACGGAAAATCCTCTCTCTGCTACAGCGAGTGTCTTTTCCCGACTTGGTTTTAATTTCTCGTAAGGCAGATTTTTCAAGTTTCTCTTATGGTGAAAAAATGTTGTGGTGTGTTCAGCTGTGACACATTGAGTCCCACTTTTTTTATTGAATCATAACCATTACACCCTGATTCAGCAGAGCCTGGGTTTAATTTGAAGGCGGCAGCATGGATGGGGAGGTGGGTGGAGAGTCAATAGATCTGGATTCTATTCCCAGCTCTGCTACTGACTGCCTATGTGAGCTTTGGCAAGTCACTTTACTTATCAATTTCCTTTCTTACCTTGTCATCTTAAACTGTAAACTTATGAGGAATTACCACTCACTGTGGTTTAATTTAGGGAGGTTCAGTCTAGGTTGGGGTTTCTATGTGTTTCTGATGAGTATAGTGTTTTCTCTTGCAATAGACCTATTGAGATCATTCACCTGCTTAAGTTAAACAAACACTTAAGTGTTTTGATCAGTCTCACGGTCTAGGGTTGGGCTGGACTAGTTTGGCTTAGCTAAGAAAAACAGAAACACTTGGGGTCAGACTCAAGCCTGGACATTGCAGTCCCACTCAATGAAAAGGGGCAAGGCCCCGCATCAGTTTGGGAGTGGGGGAACACTTCTGGAATCCATACACTGGGGCTTAAGAGGGAACCAATGGGATGGCTGCACTCATCTCCCACTCCCCCTGGTGCAGGAAGACTAACTGGACTCAGTAGCACCCCAGGAAAGGAAACATTCTGCAGGAGTTTCCAGCCTCTCGCGTACATTGACCTCTCGGTGATGTGATAAGTCCTAGGGGACTGGTCAAAAAGTACTTATGCTTTTTATACCCTTATGTTACCTATGGGCAAATGGTGGGATAGATGGGGCAGGGAGGGGGAAAGGGTGGTGAGGGAGATCTTGGGTGCACCAAAGCTACTAGTTTCACTGACTAGTCCCTACCTGGCTTCCCAACCTACAGACTAATCAGGTTAAACCTACTGCAAACGCTTCCTAATCATGAGTTGAAAAAGGAAGCAGCAACGTCCCTTTCAAATAGACAACAAACTGCGAGAGGCAAATTTCTCTCAGAGGGGGAGAGAAATCCATCTAGAAGAGACAAGGAATTTGTATCAGGGATGACTTCAACTCCCTCTCACAGTTGGTTGGGAAATAATTCCTATCCTTTTACTCTCAAGAAATGTGGTGAAAAGGGGAGAAAAAAATTTCACATTGTCAAACCTTTTGACAAAAATATGCACATTTCCAAAGACTGAAAACAGAATTTTCAGCCAGAACTGACCCCCTCTTCTTTCCCCTCCCCCGCAAAGACATTTCTGTTTCATCAAAAAACCATTGGCTGCTTAAAAAAAGTTATGGAAAATTTGGGACCGTTTGACTGCTGCCTTTACAAACAAGCTTAAAAGAGCCTCATTTTTAGCAGGTGGATGGGTTAACGCCCTTCAGCCATGTTAAGTCTTGGTAATTAAAAGGGCATTGGTTACACTTCTTAGCGGAACTTGTCTTCCTAAGCAGTCCATCTCTTTGACAGGCCCCCTTTCCTGGGAAATCGAGAGCAAACAATGAATGAAGAGAAGAACAAGGTGAGTCTTTTAGTGCCTCATTCCCTGGTAGAATACTCAACACCAATGTTTATCACACTTGTACAGTTGTTGGCTTGAATTTGCACTGCTCTCCTCTTAACAGCACTAACCACGGCTCTTCTGGCGGAGAGTCATGTCTGTATAGAGGGATGACTGAGAACGACTGGATAGTTACTGAGATGATGGGCAGGAAATCAAGTGAGCTTTGCCCAGGCAGGTATAAATCTGCTGCTTCTCTCTTGGGGGTTTGTCCAAGGCTGTGGAATTCCAGTTCCTCAGGGATTAAGAACTACCCCAAAGGTCATCTCTTTGCATTTCTTTGCCCTTGTCTTCACAAATAACAGCAGAAAGCCCCTCAACTTAAAACATAGCAATAAATAAAACACATGCAAACACGGAAGGAATTGTGTGCAACCCAAGCTCATTATGTCGTTGAATTTACTTTTAGAATAGTAGATCTCAAACTTTTTGGCCTGCAGCCCACCCCGCTCAACACAGACCTTTCTGCAGACCACCGGCCAACCACCCATAATGACAAAATGGGTGCAGGAGGGGGCGGTGGTGTGGCATGTTGCTCGGAGGTAGGGTGTAGGAGCAGGCTTCAGAGTGGTAGGGTCTGGGTCGGAGGTTGGGTGGAGGAGTGGGGTGGGAGTGTGGGATTTTGGGAGGGATGTGTGTGAAGGGGATGGAGCTACAGGGTCTGGGCATGAGAGGCATGAGGGGTACTTACCTGGTTCTGTGCCTCCTGCCACTCCTAAGCACTGCTCCCACTGGCCATGATTCCAGCCAATGGGAGCAGCAGGTGAAGCCTCCAGTTGAGAAGTTTCCTGCATTGCTGTTCCCCCCAGAAGAGAAGGGGGATGGGCAGTTCACAGAACCACTTCCTTCCCCTGCGAGTCAGATCTGGCATGTGAGGCTCACCCTGCCCCCTGCATTGGGAAGCTGGCTGGAGGTGTGGGGTGAGACCCAAGCCTGTGGCCCACCTGGAAGACAGTCACAGACCACTAGTGGTCCATGGACCACACTTTGAGAACCACAGCTTTAGAAGGTGCTCCGATACCATGGTGATGGGCATGGCTCAAACACCTGAACCATGCAAACTAGACGGGAACTCCTGAGATGAATACAGTGTGGCTGTTACCTCTGCCAGCCCAGGCCTCTAGTTCTCACTAGCAAGAACTTGCCCACGTTGTGAAGCCCACACCGAGCCTTTTGGTTTCACTCCGTGTGTTCTTCACGTTACCAAAGCCAATGCTCCATGGTCCAGAGGTAGAAACTCTTCTAGCTGAGCCTCTGAGAACTGAGTAGGGCATGTCTGTGCTGGGAGCTGCTTTTTGCCTATGCAGCTGATGCTCCGGGCCCACTGTTCCGGATCTCCAGGATCCCACCTTAGCACTTTTCAGCCAGCTCTTGGAAAAGACCCAGTTGGAGCAGGCATAGAGCCTGTGGTTTTCTCCCGGACTGAGTTCAAGTCCTGTAAAGTGGGAATGTGGGAAAGAACTAATCCTTAGTAGACTTTCACTTCACAGCTCTTACTGGGGATCGGATCTGTCTTCTCGTCTCTAGCCCCCACCCACCCGCGTCTGCCACAGCCATCTTTTCTCATCTCTTTCTCAGGCTTCCTCATTCCTTTTTCTCCATTTTTGTCCCTTGATTTAAGCACATGCTGCTTTCTCAGATGCTCTTTTCTCTCCCCTTCCTTGCACCGTCTTCCCCCCCATCTGTGCGCTCTCTCTCTCTCTCTCGTACATTTGGTGTGCCATGTGCATTTGGACACGTGCAGACACTGTGGCTATGTCTACACTGCGCATTGTTGCGCAAGAAGATATGCAAATGAGTCACGGCGATGAATATCGCCACCAATGTGCCACTATTTTGTGCAAGGGCCTTTTGTACAAGAGCCATTTTGCCTCTTATTTTCAGGCAGAACGGCTCTTGCTCAAGAGGGGTTTTTTGTGCAAGAAGGAGCAGTGTAGACTGCTCCTTCTTGCGCAAAAGCCCCTTGCGCAAAAATAGCGGCTCATTAGGTATGCAAATGAGGCATGGCAATATTCATCGCTGCACCTCATTTGCATATCTTCTTGCTCAACAATACACAATGTAGATGTAGCCTGTAAGTACAGAATCCCAAATAACTCATTTCAGATGCTACTTGATTACTCTGGTTAGCAAGATTGCAAGGGTGCAACGTCACAGAATTGAAAAGAACATTTATATATGTGCAGATTTTAAATAAAGGGAATTTACCAGAAGTTTTATTGGGGGAAAAAAAAACCAAAGCCAGTTTTGTTGTCTCTTTCCACTTTCATTTCCTGGTGGGCCAAAGCTTTAACCTGGCAAAGCTCTTAACCTTGGGTTTAACTTTAAGCATGGGAATAGTCTCCGAGAACTCAAAGTTAAGCACAGTCTGCTGGGCCAGATTCATAGTGCAAGGCTTAATCCAGGAAGGCGCTGAGCCCTTGGGTGTTCATTCAGCAAAGCCCTCAGGCACATGCTCCATTTTACTGAAGCGCATGAAGATTTCCACTTGCACGTAAGCAGCAGTTAAAATTTTTTGCTGGGTTGTGGCTAGAGTGCCCAGCGCCAAACATGCTGCAAGTGAACAAGGCTCATGCTGCAAGTGAACAAGGCTCATGCTGCAAGTGAACAAGCTGGGTTACTCTGGTAACAAAGAGTTCCTTGGGCACAGGATTTAATGTGTGTCAGGGCTGCAGCCTGACACTTCTAGGCTTGGCAGTTCATAGCCCCAACACTTCTGGGCTTGCTGCATTCACTCAGAATAGGGACCTACCTAGGTGCTGGTACTCCAAGGGAAAAGTTGTTGAGCAAAAAAAAAAAATAAAAGTGGGACTGGGGCCAGCATTGCCCTTTTAAGAGACGCGGACCCTTTAAGACATAAGGCCCAGCTGACTATCTGGCATTTGCATACAGAGGTGCCAGTATGCTCTGTTCTTGCCAGGTAAACTCTGACTGCAGGTGCCGGTACTGCATCTGGAGGTACTGGTGCTGCATACTGGGTAGTACCATCACAAAAAAAAAGCACTGGCCCTACCAAATTCATGAAAAATGCATCACAGACTGTGAAATCTGGTCTTTTATGTGCTTTCACCCTACATTATATCAACCTCCTGGGGGAGACTACAGATTCTCCAATTGGGGGTCCTGATATTGCTGCCCTTACTTCTGCACTGCCTTCAGAGATGGGTAGCTGGAGGGGATGGCTGGAACCCTGCCATCCTTCCTTCTGCCCTGCTGCTGGCAGTGGCTCGGTCTTCAGAGCTGGGCTTCCCGTCAGCAGCCACCACCCTCCAGCTGCCCAGCTCTGAAAGCAGCACCACTGTCAGCAGCAGCACAGAATAAGAGTAGCAGTACTGCACCTCCCCCCATACATATACTATAACCTTCCAAACCCCCAACTTCTATTTCAGTCGGGACCCCTACAACACTGTGAAATTTCAGATTTAAAAAGCTGAAATAATGGAATTTTCTATTTTAAAAATCCCGTGAGCATGAAATTGACCAACATGGACCATGAATTTGGTAGGGCCCTAGTTATGAATGTAGAAACTCTGCTTGATCCCCACACCCATTTTGTTGTACATTAAGTCCTGCTAGGGTCTTGCGAATCCATGGGCTAATTGCGGCTACTAAGGCTCAAGAAAAAGGAGCCCTGTAACCCCACCTGAGTGAATGTACAGTCCTTAAATTACACAATGCTCGTGAAGGGAGGCCTTAATGTTTGTTTCAGTGTTATTAGGTGTGAATGGATCTTGACAGTCACCAAAAAAGGTTCCCGAACAGCCCCATATAAATCTAAATACCTCTCTCATCTTTTTCTCTCCTTGGCCGCCTACTCGCCCTGAGGTTTTCCAGGGTGGCTTCTGTCCTCCTCTCCAGTCTCAAATAATCTCAGAGGCAATTGTCTTGTTAAGTCCATAGTGATTTCCCATCCTTTCCCCTACCCACACACAACTTTGGCACACTGAGGTCAGTTACATTTGAAACTCACACGCATAGTTTCGCTGTATTTTATTGAGGGCACTGGGGGGTTCCATACTAAGTTGATGGGAGGTGGCATGTACTTAGGACTCTTGAAACTCGTCTTGACTTGATTTATTTAGTTACAGAAATACAGATTCCAAGCTCTAACTTGTGGACACTTGTTTTTGCAAATCTTGCCCCATGGGTTTACAAGGAACAAAGAAAAGAAAGAAGTGGAGGGAGATATTCCCTTCTAAATAGCCTGAAGTCTGCTTTTTAAGTGACAATGTTGCATGCGGGCTGAATGGATGCCTCACTGCAAAGTTCAGATCAGAACTTGAATTTTCCCAAACTTCCAGAGCTACAGCATCCAAGCTTTTGAACTGAGCTTGCTCTATTTGTCTTGACATTTGTGGGGAGGCCGGTATGCCAACATGAAGAATAATGGTGATGGGAGAGCAACAGAGATCAGTGGGTTCTCCTCCTTGGACAGCCAGTCACAATTGTGAGCTGTATGTATTCATAAACAAGAAGGATTTCTTGCTCTCTGTGTGGATCTGAATGTTTCCATGTGTTTTTAATTTAACTCCTGTCTAGAGGAAGATGCAAACTGGAATTCAAGCCTGTTATTTTCTATTTAGAAATAGCATACGTTTCGGTTTGCTCTTGTCAAGTTTTATTTTACACTGGCTTTGGCCCCCAACTAGTCCAGGATGGGAAGACAGGAAGAGAAAAACAACAGATTATTTCAGTGAGAACGCTCACATGGAATTCTGCTGTATTCTACCTTAGCAGAACAGCGTGAGAGTTCACAGAACTTCTGCCATATCAGAAAAGAAACAAATAAGTCTCGAGAAAACGTCTTGAGAGTCTACAGCTCTAAAGCCGTCTGCGTAAAGCACACCCCATGCCAAACTTTAATTGGTCTTCTTAATCAAGTGACTTTTCTTCTTCGGCTACATGCAGTTGCTTTTTAAACACAAGCAGCCATTTGCAGATCAGGTAGCTTTGGAAGATGAGGATATATATGCTTTAGTGCTGTCTCTTCCTTTGTCTCCCCACTCCCTTCAAGAAAACTTCCTTGGAGGTCTCTTTTTGGTTGTGGGTTTTTTAAAGCAACCTCATCTATCTGAAACCCATTTACACACTGGCCCCTTCAAAAGAAAGCTTATAAATCCACCCTCAGCTATTTCCTGCTACTGTAGTAAGTTGAAATGGCTTGATGAGAAAGTAGAAGATACGACTGAAGTTTTAGCTTTGGGGGTCCTATTAACCAGTTGGTGGCTGACTCAGCTACCTCCATATGTGGAGCAAAAATTACTTTGAACTGCCATGTTCAAAGCAGCACATCTGCCAAAGTCAATAGGAGCTAGGTGACAAACACCTGTGTAACCGTTTGGGAAGGATTCCCTTCATTTCTAAACTTCTGCCTGGGTGGGGGGGGGGGGCGCAACATGTTCCTATCCAGTGAAATGAGGTAGACAGTATCACATGACCAGAATCTGAGGGAGCATGATAGCAAAGAAAAGGACAATGCTAATTGCTCATTGGGATCAGCTGCTAAGGATCTCAAAACTTTGCCTGGCAATTTGTCTGGGAAGTGGCTTACAATTCAAATGGCCAGGCTGGAGTAGCACAGCACAAATATACACTGCTGTGGGCAACAGGGTGTGACTCACTGCTGCAGCACCTCCTGCTGGACACTCTGGGAATAGTCCAATTCAGCCCTAAAGCACCCCCTTGTGCCTGGTGTCAAGCCTGCTATTCCCTGTTTATGTGTTTATAGTTCTGACACTTTTACATTAGGACCCACATCCCTCCTGAACTGCAGTGCCTCCCCTCTGGGTACTGCCCTGCAGCAATGACCCCCCCCCCCACTCTAAATTCTTCTCCTCCTCAGGGAGCCCCCAACCCCCTAAGCCCACCTTGTCTCAGCAACTCACTGCCAGTCATCAACTAGCCCCTGCCCCCAGTGCAGACTGCAGTTTGAAATAGCCACTCATTAGCAATTAGGAACAGCTACCTTCTGCCCTGGCTGCTCCCTCTGCAGCCCTAGTACCCTCAGGCCTTGCAGCCTGGGAGTTTGCCTGGCAGAGCTTCCCTAGCTCTGCCTCCCTTTCCCCAACTTGCCTAGATAGAGCTCTCCAACCCAGCCCCAGAAAGTCACCAGCTTCCCTAGCAGCAAAGTCCCTCCTAATCCTACTCCACAGCTGGAGCAAGAGTGAGTGAGTGAGTTCACCCATACTTATACAGCTGGGCCCTAATTGGCTGTATCTGCTGCAGCTGTTTGCTCCACAGTCCCAGCCTGGATTGAACCCTTCTTAGGCCAATGCAAGGCAGATGCCCTGTCAAGCTACAAACTTCTCTTGTCATTCACCCCTGGTCCAGGATGAATCGTGTATAAAGGCATTGATCTTGGAGTGTTTGCCATGAAGCAGTGAGGCACATGTAAGGGGTGTGTGTGTATCCAGAGACGTTCACCACAATGCATTAGGGCTGCTCTGGAGGTTTCTATGGACTCTGACTGGCATGAGCGTGCTCTCTTTTCAAAGCAAACCTAGTCAGCTCTTGTAGGAGACTGAGGAGTCCAAAATCTGACTGTGTCTTTGTCTGGAAGGCTGGGCAGAACTGTGCATAATGGAGATCTGAAAGTGGGGACAGCAGTGCTGACACATGGCAAACTCTTGCAATTGATGCTTTATTAATAAATTGCACAATTTGCTCCAAAAATGATGGGTGAGAACTTGACAAACCAGCTCAAGATGGTCTGTATTTGTCTGACAGTGTGTGCTTGGCTGCCTGGCTGTGTCTAGACTGGCCAGTTTTTCCAGAAAATCAGCCGCTTTTCTGGAAAAACTTGCCAGCTGTCTACACTGGCCGCTTGAATTTCCGCAAAAGCACTGACGATCTTGTGTAAGATTGTCAATGTTCTTGCGGAAATACTATGCTGATCCCGTTCGGGCAAAAGTCCTTTTGTGCAAAACTTTTGCACAAAAGGGCCAGTGTAGACAGCTCAGATTTGTTTTCCGCAAAAAAGCCCCGATTGCGAAAATGGCAATCGGGGCTTTTTTGTGGAAAAGTGCGTCTAGATTGGCACAGATGCTTTTCCGCAAAAAGTGCTTTTGCGGAAAAGCATCCTGCCAATCTAGACGCTCTGTTCCGAAAATGCTTTTAACGGAAAACTTTTCCGTTAAAAGCATTTCCGGAAAATCATGCCAGTCTAGACGTAGCCCCCGTGTGTCTACATGTGTGTGTCTGAAGGCATGTTTACCAATCAACTCAAACTCACACCAGTTTCTCCTTCTCTCGCTGGCCACTTGACACTGCTCAGTGCAGAATTCTCCTGATACAGGAGGTCTGGCAGGAGAGGGAAGGCACAAGTGGGAATTGCAATGGCATGGCCAATCCATTTCATAGGGACGTCATTCTAGTGGTGGATCTCACTTCTGAAAGTGCCAGCCAGCACAGAATCAGGGTGCTCACATGCAGGCATAGGTGGGAGGAGCTTGACCGCTCCTGTGCCCCGCCCCATTGCACCCCTTCTCCAAGCCCTGACCCACCTCTGCCTTTGTCTCCTCTCCACAACCACCCAACATCCCTTCTCTTTCCCCTCCCTCTGGGAGCATCCCAAACGCCAGCAGAAACAAAGAAATGGGGCTTGTTTTTCACTTCATTGGCCTATGAGCAATGCATGTTGGGTAGTTTTCCCACTTGTAGCCTGTGTGGCTTGTTGCTTCTTTTTGGGGGGCAAGGGGCAAGCAGGGACATGGGGAGAAAGTTAAGGGGTGCAGAGTGGGCTCACTGCAGTCCCAGATTGCACCATGGGGGGTGTAGTCACACAGGGTGCTGGGGGCATGGTTAGGAACTGGCTTGTTTTGGCCTTTGCATTTTGGCTTATTGTGAAAAGTCAGGGGGCTTATTTACAGTGTGAAAGTTGGCAAACCCTGGCAGAGGGGGAGATTGGCTCCCAGTGGGGGCTCCAAATCCTGAACATCCATAGACTCATCACCCATGCATGCAGGTGAGAATTCACCCCGGAGGTGCACTTTTCACATAGGGAGGGGAGGAATTTTCCATCAGTGGCTCCCCCTGCTTCTGCCCAAAAAGAAAAGGTGATTTCCACAAGAATCAATATTTTTTGCTGGAATTTTTTTCAGCAAAATGTCAGTTTTCCATCAGGAAAATGGAAGCGAAACTCCAACATTTCTCTCTATATTATAACGCTGCTGCAGTGTTTCATGGGAGTTGTAGTTCTTTTGGCTCAAGCCCCCCTGTTCTTTCCTTTTTAGGCTGGGATGCCCAGCTGGAATAAATCTCCCATGCTGCTCTGCAGTCTCACTATGGATGTATCCCAGCTGGAGAGCTGGGCCTTATAATGCATCACGTGCAGAGACAATTAGCAGCAGAGTTGTTGACTCGAGTCCCACAACTTGAACTCGAGTCCGACTTAAGTCGGCTAGGTGACTCGACTTGAGACTCGACTCACGTTCATTGTTTGTGACTTGAGACTCAACTTGAGACTTGCTAATTTTGTTAAAGCGACTTGGTGAAAAAATTGTCCCAAAATGCCGATATTGATGGCTTGTACAAAAGTGACAACATTTTTAAAATTAAGACTTGAGACTCAACTTGGGACTTGACTCAAAAGTGACTTTAGGGACTTGAAACTCGACTTGAGACTTGACAATGATGACTTGAGGACAACACTGATTAGCAGAAACCTTTTTCAAACTATGTCAACTTTTGTATCAACTTTTGGAGTTGCATAGGGGGAAAACTGCATGAAAAAGTGTTAGCAATTTATTTTTTTCTAAGTATTATTAGTGTTGTATATAAGTGGAATGTAATAATTCACCTGGGGAGCATGCATAAATGGAGTCATTCCTTGCCCAACATGGTGTGTAAATTACAGTTCCTTTGTTCATTACGACTGTACCTCACATAGTTCTTTTGTCAAGACAATCACATGAACCTGCTCTTAGACATGAGTTGCCTTCTGTCTCTGTTAGAGGGTTCTTTTGTGTCCTCAGGCTAGAGTGGATATCTGAATTCATCTCTAGGACGAAAAGCAAAACAAAGAGGTAGCTTTGTAATGGCTTCAATATATTCACATTTAGGAGCTTAAAGACAATAATATGAACAAATGTGCACTGATTGGGTGGGTGAGGGGGTGTTTTTGTTGTAGCTATCTGGGAAAAATCTAGGATTGATCCTGCAAGATTCTGGGCTTTCTGGTCTCAGTCAGCAGAAACACTTAAACACTTGTCTAGCTTTGCTTCAGGTAAAGTCCACAAGTAGTACCATGGTTTCCCTTCCACTCTAGATTTTATGTCTTTTCAGGAAAAACCATATTTCTTGGCTGCATGATAAAATAGTAGAGCCAGGTTGAAGAGACAACGATAAATATGACCTCCCTTTAATGTGGTGGGTTCTTTATTGGTTACATCCCTACTTTATCTCCTCAGGTGCAGGAATATCCAGTGACTTTTTTGTCCGCCTGATTACTTGCATCCCACACTGCTCAATCTCTCCAGGCCATGCTGTAGTTTAATTCTGTCCTCCAGGTGCATTGGCTAGCCAGCCAATTGAATCCAGTTGACATGTTTTAACCTGGGTGAGTTTTTGCACAAAAGGAACGCCTGCCAAAGGTCAGGTTTAGGGTAGTGCTGGTTGGTGTGTTTGCTCAGTGAATCTAAATAGTAACTGGTCCCTGCATTGGGGAAGCAATTAGCAAAAAGCATCATTCCTTGAGAGCTAACTAATGTTGCATTTCCAGGGGCCAAGCACAAAAGCTCCATTGATCAACTGTTGTCCAACAGATTGAGAATTGGAATATCTGTCTGTCTAGCACAGTGTTTCTCAAACTGTGCTCTGCAGAGCCCCAGGGGCGAGACATCTCCAGGGGCTCCACGAGGCTGATAAACTGGAAACATCGATAGGTACAACACATACAATCAGTGGACCGCTGGGGCTCCGCATAAATTTTCACACATGTAAAGGGCTCCGGAGCCCAAAAAGTTTGAGAACCGTTGGTCTAGCATGTAGTATCACAAGTACATAAGCTTAGCCTGAGCCAGTATTTCTGTAAGTCGTATCAGAGCTAACTGGCATTACCACAGGTCATTGAAACGAGATGTACTAGAACATTCCAAGAAGCACTGCTCATTAGAAGTGCCATCAGGTCCATGTCACGCATGCTACTGTATATCTGTATTCTAACTTCTGGGCATCCAGATTACTGCGTGCTGCTTCAAAGCCCCCTTTCATGTCGGCCATTGATACAAGTGAAGGCATCTTTGGAGATGTGTAGTAAACTGCAGCCCAACCAGGTTTTATTTCACACTAGACAGTAATCATATTCCCTAAGAAACGCTGCCACGCCATTAATTGTCCCTCAGATTTGTGTCAGCTTGATGCCACCACAAACAGAACAGCAACTTTCGTTCCTAATGAATAATAAGCTCCAGATGTTCCTCCCTGTGAGAATTTCTTGCGCACACTGCAGTGCCAAGAACTGATTTAACCCAGCTCTCCGACTGTCTGTCTGCACCATCTAACGCCAATGGATGGAGAGCACGTGGCTCGTGTAGAATGCAAAGTGTGTTTGTAAACCAGAGGCAAGAACAACCCGAGATTTCAGCCTGGGAGAGTGAAGGCAGGTTCTTGCGCCTTCCCCTACAGTGTGGCCAACACACCTCCGTTCTGACCTGCCGCACTCCCTGCAATGCCCGTCCTGAGCGCCCACTGAACTCTGCCACTGCATTTCCTTGTCTTTATGATCCACAGACAGAAGTGGCTCCTGCATCTTAGAATCACGGAATCATGGAATCATAGAATGCTAGAACTGGAAGGGATCTCGAGAGGTCATCAAGTCCAGTCCCCTGCCCTCACGGCAGGACCCAGTACTGTCTAGACCATCCCTGTTGGGAGGACTAGGGAGAGTCTATCTAACCTGCTCTTAAATATCTCCAGAAATGGAGATTCCACAGTCCCCCCTAGGCAATTTGTTTCAGTGTTTAACCACCTTAACAGGTAGGAAGTTTCCTTAAAAGTGCTCAGTGAAATCTGTACCCTTCGAGAACAAGACGTGCACTGTAATGCGTCCTCGTGTCTTCGGCCGGGAAATGAGGAGGCTTGTGGGGAAGCGTAAGAAAAATCAATTCAGGATGGACATCAGGCTTCATTGTCTGATGTAGAAAATCATTCATGAGTGGAATGGCCCATGAGATTCGACTCTGAAGACAATTGGGTCATTCAGTTCAACTAAATGACAGCAGGATGAAGTAGCAAAATGAGGCACAAGTCTCAGCTGGACACATTCTGGGGTTGAACTCTCTATCCAGCTGGGTTCCTTGAAGACTTCTTTCCTTCTGCTGCCCCTTTTCCTGTGCCACACACTGGGAGGATCCGTGCTGCGCCACATATTTACAATTCACCACTTACACAAGTGCAGTAAAGTACGAGTGACATCTTAACCAGTGAGCCTGGGCTGATTACATTGTGAGCTCGTCCATGAGAGAACTTGTGGAGATACTGAGCTGGTGCAGATCAGATCTGAGACTAATTTGGTTTCAACTCCTTAGCTTAGGGAGCAGGAAGGTTGGTCTGATGGTTAGGACATTGAACAGGGCTTGGCAGACCTTGGATATACCACATCCCTCAGTCAGTCTGTCCACTGACTGTAATGAGTCCCTGTTTGCAGAGGTGTTGTGAGGAGAAGATGATGGTCATATAAATAACTAGACAGGTATATTTGTCAGTGTTGGTGACCCTTCAAGGCTTTGCAAACATCTTAAAATTCTTTGATGGCTTTCAAAGTGGTTTATGAGCCCCTAGTAATGTAACCCCCTCCTTAAAGAGTGATTTGGTTTGGCCGGGAGTGTACTTTTCTGTGGTAGCTTACGAGAAGCCTGTTCTGCGTCGCTGGGACATGAGAACCCAGACAGTTATGACTAAGTCAATTGGCAGTTGCTTATCTTAGCTAATGTATTTGTAACGGCTCAGTGGGGTAAAGGCTACACCTTAGTAGCTGCTGGGAAACTTGGTGGGAGCCAGTGAGGAGTGTGTAGTTCTGGTGTAATGTGCACCAAGCCTGAAACACACTTGGTAAGTGGGTAGAGATGCCTTCTGCTTTAGCTTCAGGTCCCAGATGATTGCAGAGTGTTGCCCCCAAGTAATCTAATTGCACGGTAGCAAAGATGCGGATTTTGGTGGCAAGTGCAGATGGGAAAACATGCCTTTTTCAGCTGCTGCTATTTTCCGGCTGTGCAGAACCGATTGTCTCTAACACTACACCCCTGCTTCCGGCATATTGCAAATGGCTGACACCCTTTCTCAGTCAGGGTTGTTGAGTCTTTCCATTTGCTTCTCCCATCATCCAAGCGGTGTATTGGCCTGTTCAGGATTGAGCCTCAGACACAGCGGTCATAGAATCATAGAGTTGGACCTAAGGAGGCCATTGAGTCCAGCCCCCTGCCCAAAGAAGGACCAATCAGCTAAATCATCCCAGCCAGGGCTTTATCAACCCGGGACTTAAAAACCTCCAGGGATGGAGATTCCACCCCCTCCCTCGGTAACCCAGCCCAGTGCTTCCCCACCCTCCTAGGAAATCATTTTTCCTAATATCCAACCTAGACCTCTCCCTAGCTCATAGTGTAGGCATCCACCAAGCTGCATCCTGGGACAGCAATACCAGACTATAAACTCAGTTGCTTAGGATGTATAGACGTGGTCTCTGCCTTCCTCTCTCCCACCCACTCCAAGTCTAAAGCCTAGTGCAAGGGTAGGCAATACGCAGCCCAAGAGCTAGACGCGGTACGCCAGGGTTAGCCACTGGCAGACCACCAAATGCTTTATTTACCTGAACATCTGCAGGCACGACCGCTTGCAGCTTCCATTGGCCACTGTTCACAATTCCCAGTCAATGAGTGCTACAGGAAGTGGTGTGGGCTGGACCACAACTTCCCATGGCCCCCGTTAGCTGGGAAAGGTGAACCGCGGCCAACAGGAGCTGAAAACGGCCATGCCTGTGGATGCTCAGGAAAATAAAGTGCCAGAGTCCATCCCTGATGAACTGCATCCAGCCTGCAGACCACTCGTTGTCCTTCCCTGGCCTAGAGGGAGGGTTTATTAAAGTCAATAAAACAATCTCAAAGGAAAATGCCCTTTGGCACGCTCTGTTACACACCCCCATCCCCCATTTGTGTGGGACCTGACATATGAACATGATTGCACACTGGGTCCTGGGTGTCGCCCAAGCTCACTGCACCAGAGAGTCATCACTGCGGTGGTGTGTGTGGCAAATTCTGTACTGTTGGGCCAACGCCCGGCTAGCTCATCGCATGGAACCTCCTGATGCCATTGCCAAAAAGATGGCATCTGGAAGCTGGGTTTTTTCATTTACTTGGGATCTCAAATTCTCTCTCCCTTCCTAGCTGGCCATAACCTCTGAGAAAAGCATCTTCATCTCCACATCCAGAACTTGAGATGGCAGCCGCTGGATCTCTCTCCTGGCCCTAGCCAGCACTGACTTGTCCAGAGTCCATGTCTCTGCTGACGAGTGCTCAGTGCAGCTTGAGTTCTCTGCTGTGTGATGCTCTCTCGGTCCAGAGGATCTGCTGGCTAACGTGCTGCTTAAATCACACACAAATTAAAGCAGGCTATGGGCCATTGGAATTGTTCAGTTTTGTGAGAACACCTGCTAACGGGGCCTGTGCTACCAGCCATTGCTGTTTCCACCCTCTCGCTGACAGCTGAACATGAGGATGCCTGCCAAGGTACAGACAGCCCCAGTGGGAGTCTCTGTCTACTTACAGATAATCCAGTGGCTGACAGCGGCTTCACGCTGACCCCATTTTCCCTTCCTTTGTCTGTGCGAGCGTGCTGAACGCGGTCCCTGTTCTACCAAGCTCTGAGGCAGCGTGAGGGGCCCTTTGAAACAACGCCTCCTTTCGCCACCCCCAATATTTGCTGCATGCTCCTGCAGAGGGGCCGTGTGATGCTGAGTGGTTTTGACGCTCCCTTTTGCACCTGCCTGAGCTGCGTTATGGCCTTGGAAGATGAACTCCATTGTCCATAGCTGTTCTATTGCATATTGCCCACAATACTCTCATCCAAATGGCAATAAAATACAAACTAAACTGGTTCTTCAGCATTGACCTCGATGGAGGCAGCTGATTAACCCTCACTGTGGCTCTGGTCCCTGGTCACACTAACAGAGAAGACATATCCACTCCCTCAGCCGACACAGAAGCGTCTTTAACTATTATTACCATAGCGCTGTTTCTCCCACGTCGGAATAAGGTGAAGGAAGTGTGTCCTGTCCCACCTGGCATAGCACCTTAACGGTTCCTTTTCAGTCTATCTGGCCATGCTGCAACCTTTGCATCAGAATCCTTCCAGCACTGTCTGTAGACTGCAGACTATGATCCCCCTCCCTCCCATGCCATTTGCTGCAATGGCTGCCCTGGGGTGTTTGTAGAACTTCAGAAGGAGAGATTGGCCTGTCACTCTGTCCCCTCCCCACCCTTGGACTTGTCTGGCCCTGCCAGGAGTTAAAGCTCCTGCCCAACATAGCTCTCAGCTGACACTCCCCCATCCCTCCTGGTCCAGGTGAAGGCGGCCGAGACCTACTGTCATTCTAAAAACCCCTGATTTTGTCTTTTGCTTCATCCTTTCCTGCTGATCACTTTTGTTTTGGAAATACTCCTCGGCTGTGTCTAGACTGGCCAGTTTTTCCGGAAAATCAGCTGCTTTTCCGGAAAAACTTGCCAGCTGTTTACACTGGCCGCTTGAATTTCCGCAAAAGCACTGACTTTCTACTGTCTGAAATCAGTGCTTTTTGCGGAAATACTATGCTGCTCCCGTTCAGGCAAAAGTCCTTTTGCACAAAGCTTTTGCGCAAAAGGGCCAGTGTAGACAGCTGAGATTTGTTTTCTGCAAAAAAAGCCCCGATTGCAAAAATGGCGATCGGGGCTTTTTGCGGAAAAGCGTGTCTAGATTGGCATGGACGTTTTTCAGCAAAAAGTGCTTTTGCGGAAAAGCGTCCGTGCCAATCTAGACACTCTGTTCCGAAAATGCTTTTAACAGAAAACTTTTCCATTAAAAGCATTTCCGGAAAATCATGCCAGTCTAGACGCAGCCCTCCGGTTGGTGTTTTCACAGACAGTCCCCCCCCCCCAATCCCTTTACACGCTGTATGGAAAGTACACGAACATGAATTTTTAAAGCCAGAGCTCTGACTCCCTTTCTCTTCCCACAACAGAGTCTTTCCCCTCAGAAAGCAAAATGATCTCCAGCAAAAAGCTGCCAGCAGCATTCTGCTAACGCCCTGAGAGCCTGGCACGTGCCTCTGATCTTTGCTGGGGTGTCTCGCCACATCTGAGGGTGCAGCTAACTCAGCAGTCGGCGCCTGTATCTGTGAGCACTGCTGGTGGCCCACAGAACTTGGCTGTGGCATTCTGCTTGGCAGCAGCCTGGCTCCCACAGGGAGGGTTCCCATTGCAGGGGCTGACACTCTTGAGCCAGCAGGTGAAAGTTTGCAATTAGCTAGGTCTCACAATGCATTGCTCGAGGTGACCTTTCCTGGGAAAATGAACTAGAGGGAGACAATATCTGCTCTCGATAATTGGCTTGTTTAGCTCCGTAATTAATTGTAGGGACGTGCCCGGAAAGCAATATCAGAGACCTGGCCGGAAGCTGACCAATTAATTGTTTTACTCCATGAGTAATTAAGTTGGTTTGTTTTGTCATCTCTTTGAATGTTAGTGTACTTCCCACGCAGTGGCTGTGTCTAGATTGGCATGATTGGAAAAGTTTTCCGTTAAAAGCATTTTGCGGAAAAGAGCATCTACATTGGCACGGATGCTTTTCAACAAAAGCACTTTTTGCAAAAAAGCCCTGATCGCCATTTTCACGATCGGGGCTTTTTTGCGGAAAACAAATCTGAGCTGTCTACGCTGGCCCTTTTGCGCAAAAGCTTTGCGCAAAAGGGACTTTTGCCTGAATGGGAGCAGAACAGTATTTCTGCAAGAAGCACTGATTTCTTACAGTAGGAAGTCAGTGCTTTTGTGGAAATTCAAGCGGCCAGTGTAGACAGCTGGCAAGTTTTTCTGGAAAAGCGGCTGATTTTCCGGAAAAACTGGCCAGTCTAGACACAGCCAGTGTGTAAAAGGATGGGGGGCACTGTATGTAAAAACGCCAACCGGAGGAGTATTTCCAAAACAAATGAGTGTGGTGTGGTTCGCTTACCAACCCTCTGTCTGCTTGTTGGTTGTGGAAGCCAGGTGACCCTGAGTTGTGTGAATGTTGCACCACTTTCCTGCCCTCTTAGCTTCTCCAGGGTATAACAGTCTCTCAGACATGGAGACGGACCATACTGAAACCCTGGATACAAATCTCCCTGAATTTGGAAGGATCTGAGCTGGAAAAGAACCACAAGGGCACCTGGTCCATGTGCTTGTTGGCCAACAGAGGATGGAGCACTCTGCTGTCCAGGGCCTTTTCAGGTGCAGGTTTAAATGACACGTAGTAGGGCCTTGTCCCATTGGCCTTGTAAAGGAAACTGGGTGCTGCCTTGATTGAGCCCCGCAGCTGGGCCCCACTTTGTCTTGAGCTGGCAATCGAAGTAAAATTAGAGCTCCCAGCTGGGAAGGGGCAGGAGAGGCTATGTCAGGAAGGAGGAGCTTTCAGAGGAGAGGAGAGCTTCCTTTTTTATTCTGGGAACAGGCCTAGTGGAGGAGGCCTGGAGATACCCACAGGGAGCCAGTCACTGTGAAAGGAGTGTGGTGTGTGTCACTCACCAACCCTCCGTCCCCCCGCCTCCCCTCAGTGGTAGTTTTTTGGGGAGCTCAGATGTTGCTCCAAGTGCCTAAGAAACACCTCTATGTAGCCATGACCAGATCTGGAAAGACTCAGAGGAGGGAGAAGCCCTGAAGGGCCAAAAGGAGGATCAACTCCCCCCGCAGTGCCCCAAACTGACACTAGAAGGTGCGTGTAATGTCTTGTCGTGGGGCTGTCCTGCTCACACAGGGCTGGAAGGAGTTAGGTGGCCAGGTAGACCTATTAATGCCACAGGCTGCATCGGGAGGAAGAGTCAGGGAGCAGACAATCGATTGCAAGCAGGTTCAGCTGGGCAGGAAGAGGCAAGGCCTATAAAGCCTGGAAGCTGGCAAGAGGCAGGGGCAGTAGATATTCCCTGGGAAGAAGGTTTGAGAAAGGGGGGAAACCAGAAGAGCAGGAAGGAGCAGTGAAGGCTCAGAGGGGAGAGCCCAGAACTTCTGGGCTGGGGGTCGCTGATCTGGAACCTGCAGTAGAAGGGGGGCTGAGCTCTGCTCCCTGCCCCTGAGGAGGTGGCACCGGCAGAGAAGTGACCTGGAAGACTGCCTGGGTCACTGTGGGAGTGAAAGAGTTGGAAGGACAATACCCTAGAAAGGGGGGTGCTGAGTGACCTGGCCGGAGGGCTGAGCCATGCAGAGGACACTGCAATTCCTGGCGTGAGAGAGGGGGCCAGAGAGAGTGACCACAGGTAGCTTCAGGAAGGGTGTCAGCCTCATGATCCCCAGAGCGGCCAGGCGGAGGCACCAGGGGAGCAGGGGAGTGGTGTGCCCCAGACACCCCCTCACGGGGCGCTTTTTCGGAAGGCTGAGGCTTGGGGGGAAGGGAAGCAGGAGCGAGGCGGAGTGGGGCGAAGTAGCAGTGGGCCGGAGAGGAGCAGGGGAACAAAGACCGACACCATCACGGAGACAATAGTGGGCGTGACCGGAAGAGAACGCTCCCTGGAGAAGAGGCTGGGATGAGCAAAATATGACCGAGCATGACTCCTACTGCACAAGATGGTGGCTGGCTCCTCTCTACCCAAGTGCTCCTCATAGACTTTAAGGTCAGAAGGGACCATTATGATCATCTAGTCTGACCCCCTGCACCGTGCAGGCCACAGAATCTCGCCCACCCCTCTTAGAATAATCCTCTCACCTATGTCTCAGATATTGAAGCCTTCCAATACTTTGAAGGCCCCAACATGCAGAGAGTCCTTCAGCTGTGATCTGTGCCCAATGCTACAGAGGAAGGCGAAAAACCTCCAGGGCCTCTGCCAATCTACCCTGGAGGAAAATTCCTTCCTGACCCCAAATATGGCGATCAGCTAAACCCTGAGCATGTGGGCAAGACTCACCAGCCAGACACCCAGAAAGTTCCCTATAGCAACTCCTATCATCCCTCCATTGACCTATTTCCAACTGGAAATGAATGGTCAATTAGTTACCAAGATCATGTTATTTCATCCAACCATCCCCTTATCATAGAATCAGAACTGGAAGAGACCTCAGAAGGTCGTCAAGTCCAGCCCTCCGCTCTAGGCAGGACCAATCCCATCTAAATCAACCCGGCCAGGGCTTTGTCAAGCCGAGACTTAAACACCTCTAGGGATGGAGACTCCACTACTTCCCTAGGTAACCCATTCCAATGCTTCACTACCCTCCTAGTAAAATAGTTTTTCCTAATATCCAATCTGGACCTCTCCCACCACAACTTGAGACCATTGCTCCTTGTTCTGCCATCTGTCACTACTGAGAACAGCCTCTCTCCATCCTCTTTGGAACCTCCCTTCAGGAAGTTGAAGGCTGCTATCAAGTCCCCCCTCACTCTTCGCTTCTGCAGACTAAACAGACCCAAGTCCCTCAGCCTCTCCTCGTAGGTCATATGCTCCAGACCCCTAATCATTTTGGTTGCCCTCCGCTGGACCCTCTCCAATGCGTCCGCATCCTTTTTGTAGTGGGGGGCCCAGAACTGGACACAGTACTCCAGATGTGGCCTCACCAAAGCCGAATAAAGGGGGATAATGACATCTCTGGATCTGCTGGCAATGCTCCTCTTAATGCATCCTAATATGCCATTAGCCTTCTTGGCTACAAGGGCACACTGTTGACTCATATCTAGCTTCTCATCCACTGTAACCCCCAGGTCCTTTTCGGCAGAACTACTACTTAACTGGTTGGTCCCCAGCCTGTAACTATGCTTGGGATTCTTCCGTCCCAAGTGCAGGACTCTACACTTGTCTTTGTTGAATCTCATGAGATTTCTAGTGGCCCAATCCTCCAATTTGTCTAAGTCACTCTGGACCCTATCTCTGCCCTTAAGCGTATCTACCTCTCCCCCTAGCTTAGTGTCATCTGCAAACTTGCTGAGGGTGCAATCTATCCCCTCATCCAGGTCATTAATAAAGATATTGAACAAAACCGGTCCTAGAATAGAACCTTGGGGCACTCCACTAGAAACCGACCGCCATCCTGACATCGAACCGTTGATCACTACCCGCTGGGCCCGGCCTTCTAGCCATCTTTCTATCCATCTTACCGTCCATTTATCCAATCCGCATTCCCTTAACTTGCTGGCAAGAATATCGTGGGAGACCGTATCAAAAGCCTTGCTAAAGTCAAGGTACACAACATCCACTGACTTTCCCATGTCCACTGAGCCAGTTACCTCATCATAGAAGCCAATCAGATTGGTCAAGCACGACTTGCCCTTTGTGAATCCATGCTGACTATTCCTGATCACTTTCCTCTCATTCAAGTGTCTCAAAATGGATTCCTTTAGGATCCCTTCCATGATTTTTCCAGGAACCGAGGTAAGACTGACCGGCCTATAGTTCCCTGGATCGTCCTTCTTCCCTTTTTTGAAGATGGGCACTACATTTGCCCTTTTCCAATCATCCGGGATTTCGCCCGATCGCCACGACTTTTCAAAGATAATGGCCAAAGGCTCCTCAATGACATTTGCCAACTCCTTCAGTACCCTTGGGTGCATTAAGTCTGGACCCATGGATTTGTGTACGTTTAGTTTTTCTAAATAGTTCCTAACCTGTTCTTTACCCACCAAGGGCTGTCCATCTTCTTCCCATCTTGCGTCGCTTAGCACAGAAGTCCAGGAGCCGACCTTGTCCGTGAATACAGAGGCAAAGAAAGCATTGAGTACTTCAGCTTTCCCTGCATCCTCTGTCACTAGGTTACCTCCTTCATCCATTAGGGACTGCACACCCTCTCTGATCACCTTCTTTTTGTTGACATGCCTGTAGAAACCTTTCTTGTTATCCTTCACATCCTTAGCCAGTCGCAACTCCATTTGCGCTTTCGCCTTCCTGATAACCCCCCGGCATTCTCGAACTATACATTTAAGCTCCTCCCTAGTCATTTGTCCAAGTTTCCACTTTCTGTAAGCTTCCTTTTTGTGCTTAAGTACACCAAGGATTTCCCCTGTAAGCCAATCCGGTCTCCTACCAGGTTTGCCTCTCTTGCTACGTGTCGGGATGGTTTCTTTCTGTGCCTTCAATAAGGCTTCTTTAAAATACTGCCAGCTGTCCTGGACTCCTTTCCCCTTCATGTTAACATCCCAGGGGATTCTTTCCATCAGATCTCTGAGGGAGTCAAAATCTGCTTTTTTGAAGTCCAAGGTGTGTATTTTACTACTCTCTTTCCTTCCTTTGGTCAGGATCCTGAAATCTACCATCTCATGATCACTGCTTCCCAGGTTGTCACCCACCTCTACGTCCCCTATTAGTTCCTCCCTGTTTGTGAGGAGAAGGTCAAGCTGTGCACGGCCCCTGGTCGGATCCTTCAGCACTTGTACCAAGAAGTTATCCCCAACATTCTCCAAAAACTTCCTGGATTGCCTGTGTACTGCTGTATTGGTTTCCCAACAGATGTCAGGGTGATTAAAGTCCCCCATGAGAACCAGGGCCTGCGATCTGGAAGCTTCGCTCAGTTGTTCGAAGAAAGCCTCATCTACCTCATCCACCTGGTTCGGTGGCCTGTAGCAGACACCAACCACAACATCACTGCTGTTTGCTCCTTTAAACCTGACCCCTAGGCCTGGTTGCCATGGCTACCTAGGAGACTGCAGAGAGCTATAAATGGCGCTGGCTACACGGCCACCCCAATGCTGCCATTTTGGGCTCTGTCTCTGTTCTCCGAATGAACTTGCCAAACGCGGTGCAGATTTGACGGAGGGCAAAAGTTGGGTGTTTCCACCTGCACAGGCAGCATTTCCTTCCCGTGTTTTCAACGGCTCTTTTTTTTTCGGATGATTTTTTTTTTCATTTTGTTTGGTTGTCCCAGCCTGATGTTTGACCCAGAGGGAGCGGTTTTGTTTAAAATGGTGCCACGTCCCAGCTGTGCGCAAAGGAGAGTTTCAGACACTAATACAACATGAAAGGGAGTCCAAAACAAGATACGTTATTCCGCAGTCAACTCCATGAATGTCAGGGTTGTGACAAAATGGACCCCAGGCCCAAGCCAGACTCTTTGCTTTGCCCTTTGAATAGACTAAAAACCTTAATCAATAAGGTTTCACACACTGAAACAAACTTTGGTTTGGGATAAAATGGTCCAAAACTTGGGCAGTCCATTTCTCGAAAACCATCCATCAAAGTGGAGGATTTGGATAAATGAGGACCTACATCAGAACAATCCTTGGAGAGGTTTTGCTAAACCAAAACCACCCTCCGTGCCTTTGCCCAACTATTAAATAAATAAACCAGTCTGTGGGGTTCTTTGATATTTGTGTGTGTGAGCGAGAACTCGAAATGTTGGAATGAAATGGCTTTCTGCAATGCCAGTTTGTAACGGAATCTGCAAAACCTTTAGACTCCCTTTACTGGCACTGATCAGTATTCCTGGCACCCAAATCTCGGTTAGATATCTCACACCCACAGCCAGCTCTTTTTGCGATTTGTATTCATTTATTTGTTATTTTTAGGGGGCAAAGTATCAAGTCCAGCAACTGTAAGGGGCACCGCATCAAATTTGTTTTCCTTTCTCTTGTGGTTCCTGTTCTGAAAACAGCTGTCTTGTGGGACAATGGTGGAAAGTGAACCCAAGAAAAGCCCCCTCCCTTCCCCCATAGCCTCTGTGCTGGGGGTCTGTTGGAAGAGACTGTGGCTGAAAATAACTCCTAAAATCAAATGCAGCAGCTGCTTGGCAGCCATGCTGTTACGGTCTTGGAGGACGTGATCTATTCACTGTACTTTTTTTGCAACCTAAATTGAAGAGCCCATGGGGACAGATTTTGATCTGTGACACCACCATAAATCCAGTGCAAGCTCATTGACTTCAGCTGAGTTAGTCCAGATTTTACAATCGGGTAATTGAAAATGGAATCCGGTCCTCACGATTTTGAAGTTGGGCAGGAAAGCACTGGAGCCAAGGGGAAAAAACAACCCTCCATAAGAGGGGGATAAATAAGCCAATGCAAGAATCCTGTTTCAGTATATAAACAATAGAGAGCATCTCTTTGGCTGCTGCTTTGTTTATATCTTTCAGGAAACAAAGTGTGTCTCATCTGTCTGGAACCAGCTTAGAAGCAAAGCTTGCTTCTTTTTTGCTTTCTCTTCCTAGAAGAAAGATGTGGCTGTATTTCCTAGCCTTTCGGGGCTTTCAGGGTTCGTGGCCTCAGGAAACATTATAGATTCCCCGTAACAGGATGAATGATCTTTTGTTTTGCTTTGGCC
This sequence comes from Pelodiscus sinensis, assembly GCF_052426305.1. NCBI lineage: Eukaryota > Metazoa > Chordata > Testudines > Trionychidae > Pelodiscus > Pelodiscus sinensis. The sequence continues at coordinate 10,515,645 of NC_143062.1, forward strand.
TTGCTGTTCAGGTCACTTTCAGAAACTGCTTTCTGTGCTGTCTGAAGAACAGCAAGGTCTCCAGTTACTTATGACTCGGGGGGCTGGGACAATGGTATAGTGGGGCGCAGAGAGCCATTGACCCAAGCTATAAATCCTGCATATGAATGAAAAGCACTTTGAGCCTCATCCATCATTCCAGCACCGATGCCTGAGACTGTCTGTTCCAGGAACTGGGGCTGATAGGTTGTGTGCGAGATGGACCTTTCCTGCGAGGTTGGCCTGTCAGAAGGAATTGAAGGCCCTGAAAGGAGGGTCGCAAAATGTACCATCGAGAGCAAGACTAGGATCCTCACAGGGGTCAAAGGAAGTGAAGCACTTACATCCCATTGCATTTCAGTGCGAGCTGAGCACTTACCTAAGAGAGTAATGGCTATGCTCTAAGAGGGACATGTGACTCTAGTTTTTGGGGGAGAGGGGGCTTATTAGGGCTAAACATAAGAACATAGGAATGGTCAAACTAGGTCAGACCAAAGCTCCATCTAGCCTAGTATTCTGTCTTCTGATGCCCAGAGGGAGTGAACAGAAACAGGTAACAATCAAGTGATCCCTCTCCTGATATCCATTTCCAGCCTTTGACAAACAGAGGCTTGGGACACAATTCCTAGCCATCCTGGCAAATAAGTATTGATGGACCTAACCTCTGTGAATTTATCTAGTTCTTTTTTGAGCCCTGTTAAAGTCCTGGTCTTCACAATCTCCTCTGGCAAGGAGTTCCATGGGTTGACTGTGTGCTGCGTGAAGAAAAACTTCCTTTTGTTTGAAACCTTCTACCTATTAATTACATGTGGTGACCCCTAGTTCTTATGTTATGGGAACAAGTAAATAACTTTTCCTTATTCACTTTTTCCACACCAGTCATGATTTGATAGAACACTATGGATATGTCTAGACTGCATCCCTGGGTATGTCTACACTACCCCCCTAGTTCGAACTAGGGGGGTAATGTATGCATACCGAACTTGCTAATGAAGCCCGGGATTTGAATTTCCCGGGCTTCATTAGCATAAAGCCGGCGCCGCCATTTTTAAAAGCCGGCTTGTTCGAACCCCGTGCCGCGCGGCTACACGCAGCACGGGCTAGATAGTTCGAACTATGTAGTTATTCCGAACTATCTGTACGCCTTGTGGAAAAATCAGCAGCCACTTGGGAAGCCCAGACAAGCACCAACTCCCACAAGCCAGTCGAAGAGTCGTTAAGGCCAGAACCTAGTAACAAGCACCACCAAGAAATTGCAAGCCACGACTGATCTTTAAACAATCTTCCGTTCCTTACCCGTGCTTGCCTGCCTCTCATCCCACTGCCTGTCATGTAGGCTGCAGAGCAGCTCCATGACACCCCATAGGACAGCACCAAGGCAGGGAGAGGCGGTGTCAGGGCAGCTATGTTTGGAGGGAGGGTACAGCCAGGGGGAGGAGCCGGGCCAATGGTTGTGGCAACAATTGTTGCTGAACTGGTCCAAGTCCAGGAGTCAAACTTTTCTGCATCATCTATATGAATGAGTTGGGAGTGGTGGGGAGAGCCAGGCCCGACAGGGGACAATGGGGGTGAGAGGAGCTGGGCTGAAAATAGAGCGGGAGCAGGGGCATGTGATGGAGTTCAGTCACAGAAGTCCCTTAGGGACTGTTCCCCAGTGTGCTGATGCCTGTCTGGGGCTCCCTGCCTCCCTGTCCTGTGCTCAGAGTTGGGGTAACCGCCTCCCTGCAGAGCAATGCAGACACAGAACCACTTTAGCTCTGGGAGGACACAGTTCCAAGGCTCAGCACCCAGGAAACCAGCCCCCAAAAGGGATCAAACCCCCAAATAAATCCGTCTTTCTCTGTGTAAAAGAGACCCAGTGGGTTGTAACATTACAACTGGTAAATTACATGAGGTATTTGGTGTAAAGCATCTTTGAGTTGTGCGTTTTCATATTCACAAGCCAATTTTCAGAAAGAATGGGGGGGGGGTCACAGGGCACAGACCCTGGATAGGCAATTTGGGAGAGGGGAGCTGAGTTGGGGTCGGGGAGGGCAGTGCATGGGACTTCAGGGAGTGGTGGGATGGAGGAACTGGGATGGGAATGGCTGGGGGCAACCAGGCTGGGAAGGGAAAGGAGTGGAGGGGGTGGAGGACAGAGGTAAGCAGGGGAAATTGGCAGAGGGATGGGGATTAGCTGGAACACAGTGTCCTAATGACTTTGGTTCAGGGAGTGTAAATGACTTGCCCAAGGAGACCGAATGAATCAGTGGCACAGGACTAGAACCCAGTGTGCTGCTCTAACCTTTAGGCAACATTATATTAAGTGTTCTCTACATCATAAATAGAGTAGCCCAGTGTCTGAGAGTCTGTAATGCGGAAATGCTGGCTGTTCCCTCTGAGGGGTGCTGTTGCCTGAAATGCTGGCTGTTCTCTCTGAGGGGTGCTGTTGCCTGAAATGCTGGCTGTTCTCTCTGGGCGGTGCTGTTGGTGAAATGCTGGCTGTTCCCTCTGGGCGGCGCTGTTGGTGAAATGCTGGCTGTTCTCTCTGGGCGGCGCTGTTGGTGAAATGCTGGCAGTTCCCTCTGGGCGGCCCGTGCTGCATGGGGAGTGCGGGGCCCAAATGGCCACTTGCGCCGCTTGCTCCCCCGCAGCGGCCTGGCTGAGCGGCGCAGAAGTCAGCCGAGCACCATGGCTGGAGGGGAAGGGGACGGGGCGGTGATGTACATGGCCAGCGGGTGGGGCCGGCTGAGCGGCGCAGAAGTCAGCCAAGCGCCATGGCGGGAGGCAAAGGGAGGGCGGGGCAGTGACATTCGGCTACTATATATATGATATCAAGTATCAGAGGTGTAGCCGTGTTAGTCTGAATCTGCAAAAGCAGCGAGGAGTCCTGTGGCACCTTAGAGACTAAGGGTATGTCTACACTACCCCGCTAGTTCGAACTAGCGGGGTAATGTAGGCATACCACACTTGCAAATGAAGCCCGGGATTTGAATTTCCCGGGCTTCATTTGCATAAGCCGGGCGCCGCCATTTTTAAATCCCGGCTCGTTCGAACCCCGTGCCGCGCGGCTACACGCGGCACGAACTAGGTAGTTCAGACTAGGCTTCCTAGTCCGAACTACCGTTACTCCTCGTGGAATGAGGAGTAACGGTAGTTTGGATTAGGAAGCCTAGTCCGAACTACCTAGTTCATGCCGCATGTAGCTGCGCGGCACGGGGTTCGAACGAGCCGGGATTTAAAAATGGCGGCGCCCGGCTTATGCAAATGAAGCCCGGGAAATTCAAATCCCGGGCTTCATTTGCAAGTGCGGTATGCCTACATTACCCTCCTAGTTCGAATTACGAGGGTAGTGTAGACATACAAGTGTAGGAGCATAAGCTTTCGTGGGCAAAGACCCACTTCGTCACATGCATCTAACGAAGTGGGTCTTTGCCCAGGAAAGCTTATGCTCCTACACTTCAGTTAGTCTATAAGGTGCCACAGGACTCCTCGTCGCTATATATATGATGTAGAGAACACTTGGATTCACCTTTAGCCTCTTGAAATAAGGGATAAGGGATCTTTCGGAAAAGGCTTTATTTTCCGAAAGATCAGCATCTAGACTGGCGCTTTTCTCCGGCAAAGCTCCATGCCAAAAAAAAGTGGCAGCCATTTTTATGCTAATGAAGTGTGGGAGATTTAAATTCCCGCTTCATTAGCAATTGCGATACGTCTAATTTACATCCCTTTTCCAAAAAAGGGATGTAGTCTAGACGTAGCCTATATGTTTTAAGCAAGTGGTCAAATTGGCAGCAGACAGATTTTTTACAAGTTAAAATTCCCAAGGGAGAAATGGTCTTTCACAGAGAGTAGCACTACCGTCGGTAACCATGGTTTATTTTTAGGAGAACTGAGAGTTGTGCCTAGTCGGGGAGACCCGGGTGTTTAATTCCTTTCTTTCTATTTCCCCTTGCCACGTGCACATGGCTGCCCATGTCTACCATCTTTGTGACTTCCCGAAGCTTTCTTCCATTCTCCCCTCCCCTTTCCCATCTTCCTGCTACTGACAGAAAACCAAATATTTTCCTTGTCCAAAGGTATGTTCTAGCCAAGGGCCACTGCTTGTCATGGTGCTATTTGCCTACTTCTGGCTCTGAGAGTGCTGGGAAGGTGGGTGGAAAGTCAACGCCATGTCCCTCAGCCGCACGCTGCTCACTGCTCGAGCCCCTGGGGAGGCAAGGAGACAGGAAATCTTTCCGTCTGACTCATTTCCTCTGCAGTGAAACTCTGGGGTTTTCAAGTGATCTGGTAGGAAACGGACAGACCTGAGGCCCTCGGCATGCACAGGCTTAGCAGAGGGGAGAGTGGCTTGTTTCTTCTGCAGCTCACCTGTATGGAATTAAATCCCCTTCTGCTCCAGAGGTGACAAGAGGAAAGTTTGTGGCTTCCCCCTGTTCCTCTGGGGTGTTCCCGTCTTGGATTCACCTTTAGCCAGGTTTTCCCTGCTGGAGAAGCAATTCTATAGCCTGCGATCTCACTCCCAGTGCTTCAGAGTGGTTAGTGAGTGTCCATCACTGTGGGACCAGTGCTGCAGACCACTATGGGGCTATGCTGCCAGGGGAATCCTCCCAGCATTGGAAGGCTCAGTGGTATCTGCTAGGCAGAACCCTGAATTCAGGGGACTGGGGGGGGGGGACTTTGTCCTCCCCTACCCCCTTTACAGGCTCCCCAGAAAGCATTGTGCCAAGACTACACGTTCTCTCCCTCCCACAGTCAGCCCTAGCTGAGCTAAGCTGCTCTCTTTTATACCCGAACCTCTGGAACATGCCCATTAAGAGGGAAGGGGTGTGGCTTTCTGAGCCCTCAGTGCAAGGTTAACCCTCTCTTGTCCAGTGTGGAGTCAGTGTGCTCTGTCACAGCCCCCCAAAGCACGAGCATATTTGGATTCAGAACTTTGACTTGAGCGAGGAACCCAGGGCAGGGGGGTGGGGAAAGTAAGAGTAAACCTACAAGCCTCTGCCATCTCCATATCCCACCACGGGCACTTACTAATTAGTATTACAACTGCCTTTAGAAATCCTGGTGTGTTGGGCACCATACAAAGACCTAGACGGTGTGTACACTGGACTCAAAGGGATGACTGCAGCACATGTCGATATATTTTAGCTAGCTTTGCTTGACAGTAGCAGGAAAACCCAGGCGGCCTGGATTGCTAGCTGCTCACATACATGCCCCGGGTATCCGGTGGGATTGTACACCTTGGACTGCTGGCCTGGCTTCATTGTTCTTGTTCAATGACAAATCCTTGGGGAACATAAGAACATAACTTATGTTCTTATGCTCTTATGGGTAGAAACCATCTAGTTCTGTGTTTGTACAGGGACTAGCACGGTGAGTTCCTCATCTATGATCCGGGCTCCCAGGTATAACCACAATAGAATCAATAAATAATAGTAATAATAATAATTAAAATTATCATTTCTAACTAGTGCAAGTAACCAGTCACCTCGCTTCCTATCCTTGCAGTTGATCTGACGTACTTGCCCCTTAAATCCAGCATTGAACTCTTCTTCTTGTAAATATTATTTAGTCATCTTCAAAATTACTTGCTCAAATGTCAAGAATGACATTATGGGGCGAGAGGCTCTTATTTCAATTACAGTTCCTTTCTCCCCCTCTCTTGTAATTTCTGTAGAGCCAGCTGTGCACAGGTTATTTTGAAGACACTTTCTCTGTGCTTTCATCATTAACTGCTCTCGGAGCTAGTGCTGGCGGGTTGGCTTGCCAGCTTTAATGTCACTTTGCTTTCCGTAGCTGCTGTGCTGAAGGGTTGTCTGGTCATAACTGCCAGAGAGCTGTGATTTTGCTTTCCCAATGAAGTATTTTGGGGCAGGATGACAAGAGGGTAGAAGAGGGAACTGGAGTTCAGGACGCTTTGCCTGACTTGGTGCATGAGCTGCCACAGGACTTGAGAACTTTTCAAGCACAAAATCCATAAACATTGCTAGTTAGGTCCCTAAATAGCTAATGTGATTTTGCAGAAAAGCTGGGCCACTGGACCCATTAATCTCCCTGGTTGCACTGCACCCCAGGGCCATTCTCACTTAGGTGCCTAAGGGTCAGACTCACAGCCGTTTCTGTCAGAAGTGGGTGCTGCATGCTTCCCCCCTCCCTCGGAGGCTGGCACTCTCTATGGACTCCCAGTTCAGGCCATTGGGAAACTGCAGGCAGCACAGCATGTAGAGGCCAGCACAGCACCAGTGCTCTGCCATCTCCAGGTGCTCGGCGGTTAATTTCCAGGTGGAGCGTAGGGTACAGGAGATCTTCAAAGCACGCCATGTTGGCCTCAATTTGCTCCCATTGAAGTCAATGGGAGCTACCCAGGGACTGAGCTGAGTGCATTGTTAACCAACCCCATCCTCCTTCTTCTTGAGTTAAAGATGCAAAGTTCCTCCTGTACAACAGTCTTTGCAGGATCGAGGCCTTACTTGGATCCAAGAAGATGCAGACCGATTGTGTGGCCTAGGGAATAGAATACTGGGCTGGCACTTGAGAGGCCTGGATTGTATTCCCAGCTCTGCCACTGGCTGATAATTGACCTTGGGCAAGTTACTTTGCCACTCTGTGACTCAGTTTCCCCACTTGTATAACAGGGATTTTGATACTTTCTTGGAGACCTGCTGCTGAAAAGCACTACCTCAGAACGAGGCAATATTTATTCATAATCTTCTGGCAAATATTTTCACTCTGAGATCACTGACAAGCATGGACCAGCGACATCAGCCTACATCTCCCTTCTGAAATTTGGCTCCTCAGACTGCTCTGCGTGACATGCATAATACAGTCTGTGCTTTCCAGTCTGCTTGAGAGCAGAGCGGAAGGTTGTTTTCAGGTTTACTCTGCCTTTTAGGGGTTAGGGGTGAGCTGCTTTGCCCAGTCAGTTTCACATCCTTGCAGATGCACAAACACATTTCTTTTGGGGTTGATTGTCCATCTGTTTGTCTGACCTCAGAAGCAGCACATCGGAACCGCTAGCAGCTGGCAGTTTGGGGCAAAGATGTCAGACTTCCACGCTCACTATCGTGCAAGGGGATGGAACAGTTCCAGAGTGGCAGATTCAGAGCAGGGTCTGCTCTTTTCAAGTCATTAAACAGTCTAAATTAGGCGTGTGACGCTAGATGACCCCATTAACTACCCTGGTCCTTGAAGAACTGGAAATACTGCTCATTCCCATAACACGCTCCTACCATATTTATTATTCATAATAATTTCAGTACTGCCCACTACTTGGCAGGCACTTCACAAACACCTGGAGTTCAGCCTCCCATTCATTGCATGCTCCAGCCATCGAGATAGCGGATGGGAGTGTGATGGGGCAGAGGTCTCTCTGAGGCAAGGGGTATTTGAAGGGTGCGTAGCCGGGTGGCCCAGCTTTGGGGCTTGGAGGAGTGACATGTCCCTGCCGAGTTCACGATGCTTTGAGTTTTTAGCCTTTCTGACCGAGAACGGGTCAGGCCAAGAGTGTCCCAGGGAAGTGTATTAGCTGTTGAACATGGTCATTGTTAGACAGTGCTCCATAACCCTGGGAACTAATGTTCTTTAAGACCTGGACCGGCAGGGGGTTCCCTGTTCAGAATACATACTCTTGTAGTACCCTACTCTTGTAGACAGTAGAGTACTATGTGTCTGGATAGAGCCCAATGCAATTGGGTCCTAAAGTTAATGCAACACAATATATTTTGTAAATATCAATCCCCCCTCCCTCCCACAAGAGGTCATTCAGCAAGAGAGGAGAAGCAGAACCCCAAAGTCCTGGTTCTCTGCCTTGAAGCAGTGTTCAGGCATGTGAACACCCTTCCAATCTGCCTTATTTTATATGCACTGGCTCCATGGTTTTTAACCCAGCTGATTTCCATCAGCCAGTGTGGGGGAGTGTGCAGAAGACGAGGGGATATGAATCCGTGCAGAGATGTAGTCCCGGGTTAACGTAGAACATCCGGGAAGGGCATTCAGATTTTTGGAGACACAAAACATGGATGCCTTTTTCCAGAGAGCTGCAAAGTAACAGTGCATCCAGCAGATGCTGATTTCTCTCGAGTCTTCTTGCAGGCAGGCTGTGATTAAGATTGTGACAGTACAAGCGTGAGCAGTTCAATGAAAGGAGAAGGAACTCTAGCACGCCGGCCGTGGGTTAGAAAGGCTAGACAGCAACTTTGACCAGGCGCTTTTCTCACCACTATAATTTGTGCAGAAAAAATCACAGTTGACCCCACCTGAAGGCATGAAAGGTGATGCACCCAGAGACTTGGTCTTGATAGTTTCTGAGCAGCTGCAGTTCCCACTGATTACCACTCTTCAGCAGAAAAGAGGTAGCAGGCACTGTGGGCAATTGATTGGCCCTTCACCTCTGCAGATTGATAGTTCAAATGCTCCTTCTGCTCCCACAGGAATGTCAACAGGCTGGGTCTCAGCCTAGCCCCATTTGTTCGCATGAAACACCCCAGAAGTTGCTCTGTATGTGTGGCAAGCTCTGTTTTGTAGCTAGTAAATAAAGAGAAGTGATTGCCTGGGCTGTGCCCGGCCATGTGGCGTGGAGGTTGTACCACTAAGCAGTGTCAAGGGGTTACAGGTCACTACCCTGCTCCAGGCTTCACCAACCTCCTGGTGAAATAGTTTTTCCCAATATTCAACCTAGACCCCCTTCCCACCCCACCCCCACAACTTGAGACCATTGCTCCTTGTTCTGCCATCCATCACAACGGAGAACAACCTCTTTCTGTCTGCTTTGGAGCCCTACTTCAGGAAGTTGAAGGCTGCTATCAAATCCCCCCTCACTCTTCTCTTCTGTAGACTAAATAAGCCCAAATCCCACAGCTTCTCCACATAAGCAACCTATTGTGCTGGAGGAAAGACATACCACAGAGAAGGTATGGTCCACCCAGCATCTGGACTGGTCCACCCAGTGAGCATGGAACCAAAAGATATAGGAAGGAATCCATAGAAATAGCAACATGACCTGGGGGCAAACAGATCACAATTGCTAGACATAGCTTCACTGGATTGGAGTCCGGGGTTAGCTGGTGGGCCTGAGTTGTACCCTACCAGCCACTGGGGAAGTAGCACAGAGTGTGCAGTGGAGGAAACTGCCTGGAACAGTTGTCTGATGGGGCTTTGATACCCTGGAAGGGGAGGACAATAATGAACTGGCCAGAGAGCCAAGAAGAAAGAACATCCTGACTCGCAGAGACAGACTCAGACACAGCAGGGCATGTGAACTTGGGACCAAAGCGTGTGGGACCCGGACGGAGCTAATTCCCCGAGCAGCCAGTAGGAGATGTCCAAGTGGTGAGTGTAACCCATCACAAGTGCCCTAAATAGTCTTAAATTTATAGCGGCGAGGAAAATGATCCCTGTTTTTTAAGGGGTGGAAAGCACTCTGGATGAAAGATACTATGTGAATGTAAAAGATATTACCTCTCCCGTCTTATGGTCCTGTCATTCCTTGTTGTTTCTGTTTGTACCCCTGGCAATTAACAGAGGACGGTGGTTTGCACTCCCCACCCATCCGCGGACTACACACATCCTTGGGCTGAACTTTAGGCTTTGGTGTAGTCAATGGAGGCAAACACTTCCCACATCTTAGGGGTGATCTTATTAATTAAAGCCTTCAAGCTACCGATCTATTCTCTGTTCTTATTCATTCTCTTGGGTCCTGTCACTGTGCCTCAGTGGATCACAGCAAGGAAAATCAGCATCAGCACAAATTGCTGATACATGGAGCAAAGCCACTCAAAACTGGTGGTCATTCTGCCATGCAATATACCAAGTGTGTGACAAAACTCAACTTCTGTCTCACAATAACAGTTAACAACAATTCCAAACTGCAGTTTCCTTAGGCACCCCAGCCTTTTTCGTCATGTGGCCACTGGATTTTAGGAGGAATGATTATTTAAAACCAATTTCATCAACCAAATGGTTCTTTGAATCCCAAGAGATGAGCCATGAAGCCAGGTCAATATAAAGCTCAGACCTTACCCAAAACCCGGTCCTTGAGTATCCAATATCTAAAGGATTATTTATAAGAGAAAAGAAGAAGAGAGAATTATAATGGCAAAAGGAATCAAATACATAAAACCGTTGCAGAGTTCTTGTATCAGGTTTGAAGCAATGGTGGAATAAACAGTGGCTTGTAAAGACTCTGGTGACTTCCTCCAGATTGGAAGGCCCCCAGTCCATTGGTTGGGATGCTGCTTTTAGTGCATGTCCATAGTCCAGAGATCAGAGCAGAAAAGAAGCAAAATGGAGATGCTTCTAGGGTCTTTTATACTTTCTCCTGTGTGGAGCAGATGCTTTCAGCTTAGCTTTCAGGCGCAAGAGGAAGTCCAGGTTCACATAAGCAAATCATAGAACCCTAGGGCTGGAAGAGACCTCAGGAGGTCTTCGACTCCAGCCCCTGCCCAAAGCAGGATCAACTCCAACTAAATCCAGCTGGGAAGTAAAAACCTTTAGGAATGGAGATTTCACCACCATTGTAGGTAGCCCATTCCAGTGCTTCACCACCCTCCTAGTAAAACAGTTTTTCCTAATATCTATCCAACCTAGATCAATCCCTCCCATGATTTGAGTCACAGAAGCATCCATTACCCATATTCTGGCTAAAACATCTACAAGAAGGCCCATCTGGCTGGGACAGGTTTCTTCTATGGTCTATTGTGTGAGCTAAGTGTCCTTTAATGGACCATCAACTTGAGTAGTTTATTCATAATATGCTGGCCAGATTGGATGTAAATTACCTTGTGAGCATTATCCCAGGAACACATTCAAAATACGGTACACTGTTAATATTCATAACTTGAGATACAAAGATGATACATGCACACATACAGGATAATCTGTGTTTGACAGATTGTAACTTTTCCATTGACACCTTACCTGACATACTTTGTACAAGATTTGTTGCAATCCTATAACAGTGGACCAGTTATATCATGAATATTGCATGTTTCAATCATAGAGCATCATGGGTTCCCTGGTGATTTGGAAAGAGGTTTTTACTTTCAGATAATGATGCCTGGCGAGATTTGGAACGTTTATATTTCAGTGTGTGGATCACTGAGGACAATGAATGGATAAAAGTCCACTGGGATTCCTAGAGGTAATTCCGCTCCCATCAATAGGCTTTGGATCAAGCACCCATTGATCAGCGCTAGATGAGTTCTCGTGTCCTTCTCTCAGTGCACAAGGCATTAAAAGGGGGGAATTCTCAACTGGCCAGTTAGGGTGAGACTCTGCCACATTGCACCTCTCAGCAACAGAGTAGCCAGAGCAAGGCAATGTTAGGACATATATAGGTCTTTACAGGCAGGCCTGAATATCTAAGAACAAAGAATCTATATGCAGTCTGTGTAAGACCTTGTTCTTAAGCTGAAGCTTTAGGGCACATTCCAAATCAGTCCAAAGTCTTCATACTGAAATAAGGCCCATTTCAACCATTCGGGGCTGTTATTAGGGTTGGGAGGTGTCCGCTATTCACCCAGACTGTCCGGTATTTGCGGGCACCGTCCAGTAAAAAAAACAGGAAATACCGGACATATGAAATGTCCAGTATTTCCTGTTTCCCTCGCACGGAAGCCCAGTGGAGACAATTTTCCCCTGCTGCATCTGGTGGGGGCGAGGGAGTGAGGAGCGCAGCAGAGTCATAGCGAAGGGGGTCAGGAGGGAGCACTTGCTGGGAGCCACACTAGGGGAGCACCGGGCTGGGGTGGGAGTAGAGCGCATGCTGCTCTGGCCCATGTGACCAGCAGAGACCTGGGAGGTAGCCACGTGATGCCTCCCTTAACACCAGCCATGGCCAACCTGCGGCCCTTGCCCCCCAAAAGTGCGGCTCACAAAGCTGCTCCTCTGCCCCCCCCAACAGTTCCCGCCCCCAACCTGCTCCCCTCCCCCCAATGCTGGCCCCGGCTTCCCTGTGCTTATTGGGTGGAGCTGCAGGGTTTTAAAAATGGTGGCCATCTTAAAACAAAATTTTTCATCCTTTTTTTTTTTTTTTGCTCAACAACTTTGGTATCCCTCCTTCTTTTTTTTCCTCAATAGAATTTTTTCCCATTTTTTTGGGTGGGGTGTGGTGTGTTTGGTATTTTTTGTTAAACCATCTGGCAACTCTAGCTGTTATCTATGGCCTATAGATAAAAGGAAGAGCCTAGAAATTTAGGTTGTTAGCTTTCTGTCTGGCAAAGACCCACTCCCCATCTCTATATGGTTTAACTTTGTGGTTCTATCTGGTTCTTTGATTGTCTGTCTCCTGTATAATTAATTTTTCTGGGTGTCAACCAATGAAGTTGCTGAGATATAATTGGTTAGATAATCACATTAGGATTAGTTAGTTAAATTTCAGCAGAATGACTGGCTAAGGTAAACCTGAAAATATTGCTACACATATTAGGGACACTCAGAAAGTGAGTGGAAAAAACAAGGGGAAAAGGAAAGGAATATGGATTCCAGCTGGCTGGAAGCGAACCCCAAAAAACATTGAATTGTTTGCATCTCTGGACTTTGGGTGTTGCTGTACTGTGTTCACCTGAGAAGGATCAGGGAAGTGGGAGGGTGAAGGAATGAGCCCTCTAACAGGGTACGTCTATACTAGCCCCTGCGTCTACACGTGGCAGTGAAACGGAATTCCGGAATAAAACCCCTAAATCGAATTAGGTGGTAAACCTCATTCCACAAGATATACCACCTAATTCAATTTAGGGCTTTATTCCGGAATCCCGTTTCACTGCCACGTGTAGACACTGGCAGTTACTTCAGGCTAGTCTATTTCTAAAATGGCGACCAGCCGGGAACATGCAAATCAAGCACGGGATATTTAAATTCCGGGCTTGATTTGCAATTCCAGTCAGCCTCATTAGCCTCCCTAGATTGATCTGGGGGCTAGTGTAGACGTACCCACAGACAAGATATCCTGATCCATTTGCTCCACAATTCTTAGCCACCTCTGTGCCACTCGTGGTGGGATTGTATCTCGGTCACATTCTGCATTTGAAGGAAAAGGGATTCTTCTCTGGTGAACAGAAGGCTGCCACGTACCTCAGGAGGCCGCTGACCTCTTCCAGATCGTCCTGCTCCCCAGAGGCCTGTCTCATATCCAGAGCCAGTTAAGAGTCTTGGACTCTGTTCAGAGATAGTCCATTATCATAGCGTGGCACCACAGAATCACAGCACAATGGGATGATGGGTTTTGATTTGTTTTTGCGGCTGTCTTGATGTAAAACCCTAGTGGAGACAAGGAGGTAAAAAGCTACCTATGCCGTGTAGCTTGCCAAGATCAATCCAGTGTCTCCCACCTGGCACTGACCTCGCTACAACAAGGTAGAGAACTGTGATCAATAAGTTGAGACGGCTGTCTTGGTGGAGAAGAACACTCTTTTTTTTCCAGTGAACACACCGCCTGTAGGTCAGCCATTGGGCTGGGAGGTGGTGGATCAATGAATCCTGAGTCAAAGAGCCCTGCACTCATCCTGCAAAAGAAACAACTTAAAAGAGCCAATCTGACACATGGGGCAAGTGGCTTGGCACAAGAGGGTTTAAGCAGGGTTTAGTTTAGACTAACTAAATTGAGGAAACCAAACCAGTGCAATTAGTTTGGTAGTGGTTAGAGTGAATTAACTAATTCAGGCTTTTCTTCTGTCCTTTGAGGAGAAAGCAAATAGAGCAGAAGATGAGATTATTTCAATTGCTGGGTTATCACTCCAGTTCCTTATATTGGGATTTCTTTTATCAAGGGGGTTTTGTGCTACTGAGGAATACCAGTTGGCTAGCCCTAGAGAATAAAGGCGTCTTGGGTTTGTCTACATGGAAAAAACGTACCAGCAGAGTTATACCAGTATAACTAAATTGATATGATTATAAATCCCCATGTAGACACGCCCTTAGGCCAGGGGTGGAAAACAATTTTCACATGGAGGACACTCCAATAAATTTAGTAAGGAGTCATAGGCCGTACTTTTCTATTAGGATGGAGTTTGGGTGCAGGAGGAAGCTCCAGGCAGAGGACGGAGGAGGCTGGGTGCAGGTGGAAGCTCCAGGCAGAGGACAGAGGAGGCTGGGTGCAGGTGGAAGCTCCAGGCAGAGCATCGTGGTGTAGGACGGGTGATGGACTGGGAGAGAGGTTGGGTGCAGGAGCAGGTTCTGATCTGGAGTTGAGGCAGTGGAAGAGGGTGCAAGATGCAGGTTCTGGCCAGGAGGGCACTTACCGTAGGCAGCTCCTTACCAGCAGTAGAGCAGGACACTCAGGCTGGCTCCTGCTGGAAAACATGTCTCTGTGCTATTCTGGCAGTGGGGGACAGCAGGTCTCCGCGTGCTGCCCATGCCCACAAACACTGCCCCTGCAGAAGGTGCTGGGGGACTTTTAACAGCCCAGAGGGTCATGGCAAGCCAGAGGGAAATATCTGGCAGGCCGGATCCAGCCCATGAGCCGTATCCCTGCCTTAGGCACACTCTGGAAATCTACAAATATACTGCATTCGCTGTGGAGAAGGTATGTGTGGGCAGGCACAACCATATGCACATCACTTTACCAGTATATTGCACACTTATTTTGAAAAGCTCGTCACTTGAGAAGAAAGAGCTGTACAGTGTCCACTAAGTAATTAAGTCTTCATCAGTGATTTGGAGGATAGCATAGAGAGTACACTTATTAGGTTTGCAGATGATACCAAGCTGGGAGGTGTTGCAAGTGCTTTGGAGGATAGGGTCAGAATTCAATATGATCTGGACAAACTAGAGAAATGGTCTGAGGTAAATAGAATGAAGTTAAATAAGGACAAATGCAAAGTGCTCCATTTAGGAAGGAACACTCAGTTTCACACATACAGAATGGGAAGCAACTGTGTAGGAAGGATACTGCAGAAAGGGATCTGGGGGTCATAGTGGACCACAAGCTAAATATGAGTCAACAGTGTGACACTGCTGCAAAAAAAAGCAAACATCATCCTGGGATGCATTAACAGGAGTGTTGTGAGCAAGACCTGAGAAGTCATTCTTCCGCTCTACTCTGTGCTGATTAGGCCTCAGCTGGAGTATTGTGTCCAGTTTTGGGCACCACATTTCAAAAAAGTTATGAAGAAATTGGAGAAGGTCCAGAGAAGAGCAACAAGAATGATTAAAGGTCTAAGGAACATGATCTATGAAGGGAGACTGAAATAATTGGGCTTGTTTAGTTTGGAAAAGAGAAGACTGAGAGGGGACATGATAGCGGTCTTCAGGTATCTAAAAGGGTGCCACAAGGAAGAGTGAGAAAAATTGTTCTCCTTGGCCTCTGAGGACAGAACAAGAAGCAATGGGCTTCAATTGCAGCAAGGGAGGTTCAAGTTGGACATTAGGAAAAACTTCCTAACTGTCAGGGTAGTTAAGCACTGGAATAAGTTGCCTAGGGAGGTTGTGGAATCTCCATCACTGGAGATATTTAAGGGCAGGTTGGACAGACATCTGTCAGGGGACTGGACTTGATGACCTCTTGGAGTCCCTGCCGGTTCTAGTGTTCTATGACCCTGTGATGATCAGTTCAGTTGGTAATGACATTGTATTCGTGTTTTTTCATAACGAGTTGGACTTAAGCTCCATAGTTTGTTTCCCATAGGGTTCTTCAGCTTGGTGATCAGCACATTTGTTCAGATGTGGTGGAGCTCTTTTCTTCAAATCAAGGGATGGATCCAGCAGTTGTTACCTTGCCAATTGTCCCATTGCTTTCAATGGGAATTTTATCTGAGTAAGTTCTCATGGGAGTTTTGCCCGAGTAAGAATGAGGGATCACATTGCTGTCCTTGGCACTCATGATATAGGTAACGTCTGGATGAAGTGGGTGCCGGGGCCTGACCTCACTCACTTTGTAATCAACTCTTACAGGGGACAACAATATGGGCACTTTCTTGATTCCCCTCCCTGTGTTCTAGGATGCCAGCTCCCCAGATGTGACTGGAATCCCATTCCCGATTTTCATATGAAATGCAGTAGTTGGAGGGGCATGGAAAAAGGTGTGAGAGGCAGTTATAAAAACCTGCAGTTGAAAGCCATTGCATGATTTTTATGAGCTAATTTCCTCGTCCTCCTACAGATGTTTGGCTAAAGCCCAGTCCCTGCAAACAAGCTTTGTTCACCTCTGTTTTTAATTAACATGAACAGTCCTGAGAAATACTCCCAATAAATTAATGACAAAATATCAGTCTCGGTCTTTGGCAGACTTCTCATCCTTCTCCCGCCACAGGGTCTTTTTCTGAGCCCCAACCCAACCTCTTGATCTCCACTTCCAGGAAAGCTTTATAAAATGCAGACCAGATTCTTGAGTGAGAAACAAATGTTTCAGCCAGGAGCGGTGGGGTGGATTTTTTTTTCCATTTTATTTTTGGAAAGGGTGAGGGGATGGGAATTAAATCTGAGCAGATGATATTTTCAACTGCACATTCAACATTTCATCTGACAAGGCTCCTCTCCGCACATCATTGCTGTTGTTTTCTTAAATAGATGAATTAGGCCAATGTGTTATCTTTTGACTCCAATTTCACAAGCACAGCCATGCGCAATGTGGGACTTAGTATTTATTTCTATGGAAGCCATGCCAGGCATCGTTGGAGCCCCATGACATGAGGCACAGACGCGTACTCTGCATACATCTACAGATACGTCTACACTGGATTTGAAGGTGTAATTTCCAGCTCAGGCAATGTCATATTACTGAATTTGAGTGAGGCAGCCGGATCACTGCTGCACCCATGGGGGGGGGGGGGGGGGGGGGGGGCGGTTGTTGGTCCCAAAAGTAGTATAAAGGGGGCCATTCAAGATGTCAAATAGAAGCTTACTGTCTGCTAATTTCATATATGCTATTCATGTCAATGCATGATGTCTGCGTGTGAAGTTATAAGTATGTACTTTGTGTGAGTATTAAATATTTCTCTGCATGTGGCTGAGCAATGGGCAGAGCTCGGCCTATAGGCATGCTAATTAGCGAGGCTCTGTGGGACAATAGCACTCAATGGGCCAAGGACACACTTCGGGAATGAGGAATGACACCTAAGGGCTACCAGCAGGGAACACAGGGATAGGCCGCTGGCCAGGTGACCTGCTGCAGCCAAGAAGAGACCAGGAAGGAGATATAAATTTGTCATGTGGCCATCTCCATCTTGTACTCAGCTCAGTCCTTCATCCCAGAGTCAAGAGTGTAGGGATCAAAGAGCCGGAAAGAACTGTGGACCCATCTTGACCTAGGATGCGCAACAAGGACTTTTAAGCCAGCAGCTAGAACATTTCTTCTACCAGTTTGCAGTGAGAGGCTGAACTGGTAACACGAACAAGGTCCCTTTTAGTTCACACAGGCAGGGTCCTTGTGGGGGCAGTTATAGGGCAATGCTCACCCCTGTGATCCGCATTGACAGGCAGGGGCAGGCAAGCCCTTACTTCCATGCTTTCTCCTGTTCCCAAGCAGTCAGTGAAATAAACAAACAAACCCACAATGCCCAGGGCCATCAATGGATGCTTAGCGTCTAGGCCTGAGATTAGGGCTGTATACTGAAAGGAGCAGCGAGCAAACTCTGGCATAAATAGCTGAGAACAGCACTACTGCATCTCACTTCGGACATGTTGATAACTCTTCAGCCGGGGAGTGCCAGTCACATCTTTAAAGCAGACCAGAGACTGTTGTCCTAAGGAGCATATTAGTTTGATATCACGATGGAGTGTGGGGTTTTTTGTCTGCCCCCATCTCCTCCTCCGGCCAGAATTTTATCTCTACGCTTTTCTCCAGGCTTGGACAAGGATTTGTTGTGTGGGTTTTCAGGTTGATTTGTTTTCACAGAGCCTGTGTGGCCTTCGTTAAGGAATGCATTAAAGCTGCCCTCAGTTAGTCGCACGGATGGGCAAATCTGCCAGGGGTCTGCTGTGTGTGCCCCAGCTGAGCAATAGAATGCCCTGCCCCCATCATTTCTAGAAGCTTTGAAGCTGCCTGCTTCCTCCTCTAAACACATGCTCATTGCAGTTTGCAAAAATTGTACACCAGAGAGGGTCACATTTAACACCCCCTGACTGCATCCACTCACGTCCCTTTCCCCATGCAGTGAGCAAAAACTGCTGAAAATTAAGGAAATGTTAGTGTAGGAGAGTACTTGAGCTCTGCAAAGCACCCAACGCCACATTTTTAAATGCCATTGGGAAAAAATAAGAACAAAGCCGGAAAGTGCGACAAAAATTATTGGAGAGCTGGAGAAAATGCCTTACAGTGGGAGATTTAAGGAGCTTAATCTCTTTGGCTACAAAAAGATTGAAAGGTGACTTGATTAGAGGGTAAGTATCCTCATGGGGCAAAAATATGGGACATTAAAAGCTCTTTGGGTTTGCTTGGCTTTCTCTCCTAAATTAACAGCTGGGAGCAGCAGCTAGACAAACTCAAATTAAAAATAAGGCCCAATTTTTTATTTTTTTTTACAGGGAGGGTGGGTAACTATTCAGACATACTACCAAGGGAAGCAGTGGATTCTCCATCTCCTGGCAAGTTCAAATCCAGACTGAATGCCTTTCTAAAACAGAAGCTTTAGTCCAAAGCCACAGGCTATTATTGAGCTCACTACAGGGGTAACTGAGTGGGATTTAATGTCCTGCATTATACAGAATGTATTCAGATATTTGGACTAGACCAGGGGTGGGAAATGTCTGGCTCACAAGTCAGATCCGGCCCCATGTTTAATTTAATTCAGGACACGGCAAGTGTCTGCATTGCATCGCAGGCTGGAAGTCCTGAGCTTCAGGTCTCCCTCCCCTGCTGGGCTGCAAGCACCACTGCCATTTTGTGGAGATGTGGGGAAGCGCCGTGCTCTGCCTGCAGGTGCTGCCCCCACAGCTCCCATTGGCTGAGAACTGTGGCCAATAGGAGCTTATGGGGGTGGTGCCTGCATGCAAGGGCTGTGCGTGGAACCCGGGGGCCACAGGGGCTTGCTGGCTGCGGCCGCTTCTGGCAGTGGCAGTGGCATGGGGCCAGGGCCTGCTGCATCAGTGAATGGGAGCACCCTGCACTCCTTCTGCACCCCAACGCCCTGCCCCAGCACCAAGTCCCTCCACCCAAACAGCCGCACAGAGCCGGCACCCACACCCCTGGTTCAGCACCCTAACTTCTACCCATACCCCAATTTCCTGCCTCCTCATGCCCCTCAAACCACTCATCCCCAACCCACCCTAGAGTCTGCACCTCAAATCAAAGCCCCCACCCCCTCCCACATCCCAATCCTATGCCTCAGCCTGGAGCTCCCTGCTGCACCCTCAGCCCCTCATTTTTGGCCTGAGCTGCATGAGTCCCTCCATACAGAGCTGTATGAGGCCCACAACTGATTTTTTTTCTGGGGACCAGTGGTCATGACAGGAAAACGGTTCCCTACCCCTCGACTAGATGATCCCTTCTGGTCCCTTCTGGCCTTGAAGTAGATGGCCTAGCTCAGGAGAGCTGCCATATTTAATTGTGCAAAGACAAAAAACACAACACCTGTCAACAGCATTTTTCATGAGACTTGATGGCTGTTGCTTGGTGAGACTCAATAAAGTAGACCTAAAAATAGTCAAAAGCAGCAGGAAAGACAGGTGACAATTCAATCCTGAGCCCGTCGGAGCATTCGGAATACCAACAGGAGGCCGATTCCATAATTAAAGGGTGTCCCTGCGAAAGGTTCAAGCTCCCACTGCCACCAGCTGACGATGAACGCAACATCATTAACCAGCTGCCTCCCACCAGAGTGATTGGCTAGGGAAGGCACAGCTGTCATCATTATGTGCACATGAAATACAGCCCATATGACGAAAGGTCAGCCAGACCCCTGCCGCCTTCTATAAATGTGAGTGACCTGGAGTGTGCAGAGCCATGCATAACTATTTCTCCAGCATAGGCGTCCCCATGGAAAGCGCGTCACGTGTTGCTAGAGGCCGAGAGCGGAGCTGTATCTCAGTCGTGAGCCTGTCACTGCCCATTGCCCTTCTGTCTCCACCCTGCCCCAAGCTACCCAGCCCTTTCTGATCCAGAGGGTTGGTAAAACAGAGAGCAATGAACATTTTCTGGGAGAACTGAGTGAAAATGAATGGGGTTTTTTTCCCCTGCCTTAGGGTATGTCTACACTACCACCTTAGTTCGAACTAGGGTGGTAATGTAGGCTACCGGAGTTGCAAATGAAGCCCAGGATTTGAATTTCCTGAGCTTCATTTGCATCTCGCCGGGCGCCGCCATTTTTAAATATCCACTAGTGCAGACTCCGTGCCGCACGGCTACACGCGGCACAGACTAGGTAGTTCGGACTAGACTTCCTATTCCGAAACGAGGAGTAACGGTAGGCTTCCTATTCCGAAATGAGGAGTAACAGTAGTTCGGAATAGGAAGTCTAGTCCGAACTACCTAGTCCGTGCCGCGTATAGCCGCGCGGCATGGAGTCCGCACTAGCGGACATTTAAAAATGGCGGCGCCCGGCGAGATGCAAATGAAGCCCGGGAAATTCAAATCCCGGGCTTCATTTGCAACTCCGGTTGCCTACATTACCACCCTAGTTCGAACTAGGGTGGTAGTGTAGACATACCCATAGAGACTAATAGCTGAGTTGTTTCTGATTTTATTGATCGGATACCATTGGCTCATCCTTATTAAATTCTATAAAACTTTTCCACTAGGGAAAGAATCTGATTTATCCACACTATCAGGGTCTCCATTGTTGATCACTGACAGCAGTCAGGCTGGGACCCTCCCAAGTTTGGTTCGCTTTCATGTATTCTCAGCCGAGTCATACAGAAGGCTTAAGAGGACAGTAGTTTATCACTCCGCTGATCAGTTATCCTGTCACCTGCTGGCCACCACTTTCCACCAGAGCTCACTGGAGCACCAGAGGGTCACATGTAGTTTGGTGTATATCAGGGCCTCGCCCTTGTTAAACAACTTACTGTCCTGCTTGTGCTATTGCTTGTAGACACACTCTTTGCCACCTCTGTGTTGTTGAGACCTGTGATAGGGTGATACTCGTCTCCCACGAGCACCCCCCGTCTGGCTGCGTGCAGGTGCCTGCACTTTGTCTCTTTGTCAATGCCAAAAGCCTCTTTGACAGCTCAGACCTCTGGCCAAGTCACACCCGTTGTATTGCAGATCCCTTCTGGAGTAAACCTCTGGTCCATTCTGGTGCCCTCGGTAGTGTCTCTGAGTCTGTCTCTTGGTGTGTTGTCCCACTCCGGAGGAGAGTGGTGTCTCCTGGGCTTTCCCTCCCGGAGACAACTCCTTTGCCCTCACCTCAGGGCTTTATCTTCCAGTCCATAGTCTCTTAGCAGCTCTCCACTGGGAACGGTCCATTGCACTGCCACTGCCTCAGCCACCCAGTTACCCCTGGTCTTCTCTCCTTCAGGGCTCCACTGCAACTGCACTAACTCTAGTCATGCAGCTTCTTTTGTAGTCCTTCCTGGCTCCTGATTGGCTGGTTTCTCCACAGGCACTCTAGGCTGCCTGGAGGACTTCTCTATGGCCCTTTCTAGCCTCAGGTCCTGGCCCACCCCATTACAAGAACCAACAAACAATATCTTAGGGAAGGGGATGAAAGCCTTAATTTCTGTGCACCCCATCTGTCCTGGCAAATACAGCAGCTAACGTGTCCATAACAGGACATTGGTGCTTCTTTTAATGCAGCAGAGAATGTAGGCCAGGAGGTGGATAAGGGGAGCACAGTCCCTGTTTAGTTTTCCAGTTGCAGTATTGCACTGCACTTCTAACAGCAGAGTATCTGCCCATTAGTGGGCTGTAACGGTTTAAATTGCCCATACCAAGGACATACCTTGGGTTGTCTTCTGTCAGCGCTGATTATGAGGCTTGGTGTGTGAGGATGAATCTCTGATCTTCTGGCCCAGAGATGAGTGTTATCAACTGACCATGCTGACAGAGAAGACCCATAGAAGAGGTGTCATTGATGCCTGAAGCATTAAATAGGTCACTTGGATTTACAAAGCTAGATATTGGGCGGAAAGTGGGGCAGCCGGTGGAGAGACGAGACCTGAAATATGACATAACTTCTCTCCGGTGCCCTGCTGTGTGGTGGTGGAGTACAACGGCAACAGGAAGGCCTGCTGTGTTGAGTGGCAGATCTCGTATTCAGGGCATCACCTCTTTGGGTGAAATGTAATTTAGAATTTGAGCCAAATGCCCAGGGCTGAAATGATTCTCAGAAGCTGTGACTGGGAATGAGACATTTGAGAAAACAGCTACAAGGCAGGGGCCAACGCCTAAACTGACGTAAATCAATGTAGTTCTACTGACACCGAGGGAACTCCCCTGATTTACAGCTGCGGGCCCCTGAGGTGGTGTCATGAATATTTTATATTCAATTCAAATACCCTTCTTGTATATATCAATTTGTGGAGGCCATACAATTCTTGATAGGCTTTTATGATTTCCTCCAGCTCAGATGCTTCAAAAGTAATAAACGGCATAGGCAGAGAGCAAGCCTCGCATAACCAAATAGACTGTGTTTTGCCTACCACTAAGGAGCACCCTGACAATAGCAAATCAGTTTAAGCTGTGCAAGAGAAGGCAGGGGGGAAACTGCTAAACAAATTTCTGATTTGGAGTCGAATGTAGAGAGGGCCAAAATGTTTGGATGGAGAATGGTTTGGCCAAAAGATGGCCCTTTTCAACGCTGGAAATATGCACCAAATTTTAAAATTTTCCTCATTTTAAAGGAACAGGAAGACAAAATGTGACTAGTTTGTTCTTGTTTGAGGGCTTTGTTCCTCTTCCCTCCCTCTTCCAGAATTAAAAAAATGGGAAAGAAGAAAAATAAGGGGGAAAGAAAAATGCCAGATACCCAAATATTAAAACCAAACATTTTAAATAGCATTTTAAAAGTAGACTAAGGGTACATATACACTACAAGGGTATTCTGAAATAAGTTATATCAGAATAATAACTCCCCAAAATAACTATTTCAAAATAGCACGTCCACACTACAGGGAAGCCTCAAAATTAGTCTGAGGCAGCCTCCCCTAATGTGCCCATGCTACCTCAATTTAGTCTGAGGCAGGAAGCACTGGGGAGTAATTATTTTGAATGTCCCTGGGGAAGAACTATTTCAAAAGAGCAGCAGTGGAGCGTTCAGACTACTACTATTTCAAAATAGCTATTTCAAAATAGGCGTTATTCCTCATAAAACGAGGGTTTCTTATTCAGGAATAAGAAACTTGTTATTTCAAACTAATTTTGAAGTACCAGGATTTCTGTGTGGACGCTCGCCTTGTTATTTCAAAATAATACTGTGGTATATACATGCCCTAAATGAAAAGTTACTCCTTCTTGAAACCTGCAGAACTGAGAAATTTTTGCTCCTCTGCCCTTTTTTTTTTTTTTTTTTTTTGCCTAGAAGTATCATACACCTACTCTCCCTCCAAACTGTACACTTATTTTCTTAACTATTGGAGATAGTTTAAGTGTCAGCGTCAGCTAGCCTTCATTTCCCTGCATTGTTACTTGATCTTCTGCCATTTCAAATGTAACTTGCACCTCCACTGAGAACAGAGTTGCTTTGTTAGGTTCCCAAGAATTTTGTTTTATTTTCTATACATGTTTTGATTTTTTGTAAAACTTTATTACTTGGAGCTAATAAATAAATAGGAAAAATAGCCTGTGTCCCCTTGCCCCCAAGCTGTAGATTTAAACAAGAAACAAATGGAGACAGAGCGAAGGGAGTAATATAAATGAAAATAAGTGGAGAGATTAAAATGCCTCTCCTTAAAGCAATTGATACAACATGGAGAAAAATTATGCTTATGCCTAAAGACCGGGAGACTGAACAACAAAACACACGAATCAGAAACATATGAGGCTAGGATAAGGGAAGTTTTGAAATGTATTTGGAATTAGAGAAAAGTGGCTCTGTCTCTGAAAGGAAGAATGACAACAGGATAAAATATTAGAGGCTATTTAGGAGGAACAGACAAGATGAAGATCTGGGATGGTCTTGTAGTGGAAAAACGTATGAGTGATTAGCATGAAGAACATATGCAATATGATCTCCCTTTATGAGCAAGGCACAAACTAACTCCGTGCTACTGCAAAACCCATTAATAGCTTCCTAATTGATCCAAAGACCATTAAAATTAATAGAAGGATTCCCATTGTCTTCAGTGGCTCTAGATGAAGGTCATGCATTTGCTTCAATTTTTTATTTTCATGCTGTCTACATGCTCGCTGCTCCATTTGTGCTCCGTCCTCATTCTTCTTGCTAATCTGTATAATGAAGAGTGCTGGCCATCAAACCATTCATTACACAGCATATGAATTCAGCTCGTTTTGATTAGAGACCCATCTGTGCAGCCTTGGTATGACTGTACGCATGTGCTACTCAAGTGATAAACGGTATGAAACATCTCACGAGCTGCAGAGGCAGGGTTACACACAGACTCAACTCTGCCTCCTCCATCTCCTTCTGGAAGTCCTTCATTAGGACTGTGTAAACAGTCATACTTTTCAGCCTCAGTAAAAGCTTATAGGTGCCTTGGGGATTTCTTCGGGATGTACTCAGTGTAATTGCACAATACGCAGCAGGAGGCTGTAATTGCTGGGTACTTACCAGTAAACAATATCAGCTTAACCATGCAGCGAGATGGCATGGATGGGACACTGGTGCTGCTGTAATGTAAAACGTTAGCCTTACGCCATACGCCTTTGAGGTGAGAGAACCTCAGGCCCCTGCTTGGACTTCTCAAATACTTGCCTAGACCCCTGAGTCTCTCCTACCATAGCTCTGTCTCACAGGTTGTGACTCACTAGCATGGCACCTCCTACTAGTCAGTTCTGGAGTTAGCTCTTCCCCGTTACCTGTCTTCTCCAGCACTGCAGGCTCTGTGTCCCTCCCAGTCCAGGGAGCCCCTTTCCTCCCGCTACTGTCCTGCAGCATTGCCCCCACACTCTGGGGTCCTCCCATCCCAGGGAGCCCCAGGCCTCTATGCCCACCGTGCCTCAGTGACCCACTGCCAGTCGTCATCTAGCCCCTACATCAAAAGCTGGAGATGGCCACTCATCATTAGTAAGAGAGTGTGGACCCGCTGCCTTCTCCTGCCCTGTCTGCCTCCCTGCAGCCCTAGTACCCTTCAGGCCTTGAGAGCAAGGCCTCAGCCTGGGAATTGGGTCAGGTCAGGTCAGGCCAGACCTGCAAAGCCCTGCCTGCCCTTCCCTAGCACTGCTCTGTTTCAGGTACCCTCAGTAGCCTACCCAAGCAGCCAGGTCCTCCAAGCTCAAGCAAGAGTGTGTGCTCCTCCTCTCCAGAAGCCCTTCTTATGGGGCCTAGCCAGGCCCCAATTGGCTGCCTCTAGCCCTTTTTTGATTGGCTCTCCCAGGGCTGAGTTTAACCAAGGGCAGGGCTGGCCCTACCATGAGGCGAATTGAGGAGTCCACCTCAGGTGCCAGACTGTGGCGGGGGTGCCACTAGGACCCAGAGAATTGAGACCTTTCAAAGTTTTGGCCCAAGCGAGGGGGCATGAGGGCATCATTTGAGCTCCTGCCTCAGGTGCCAAAATGTTGTGAGCCAGCCCTGACCAAGGGTGTCATTTATGGGGGCTTAGGGGGCACAGTAGCCCCCCTCCCGAGTTTGGACCTTCTGGATTTCATACTTGAGGTCTCCTTAAAGCTGCATGCCCTGGCTCCAGAGGCAGGTCTTAACTGCCACAGAGTTTGAGCTGCTCGTAGCTTTGCCTTTGGACAGGGAGTTTGTGATAAAAAGGGGGAGGCAGGTGATTGAGAATTACAAAAGGCTGGGCATTCCAGTAACTGAAGGATCCTGAAATCATGATGAAAACATGGCCAGGTACTCCACTTAAAAGATAGGGGGGGGGAGTAGAAATGAGTGTTGTGCTCCTGGGATTTGTATTTGGATCACTGCTGTTAAACGTACAAATTCTCTTGAAAAAAGGGTGAACAGGGACTAGTCCAAAGCCTACTGCAAAGGGTTACAAAGGGATCTTACAAAACTGGGTGATTGGGCAACACAAGGGCAGATGGAATTCAGTGCCAATAAGTGCAGAGTAATGCACATGGGGAAATATAATCCCAGCTGTAGATACAAAATAGCTGTTACCACTCAAGAAAGAGATGTGGGAATCATTGTGGGTAGTTCCCTGAAAACATCTGCTCTATGTGCAGTGATAGCCTAAAAACTAATAAACTAACGGAGTATTGGGAATCATTAGGAAAGGAATTGATATAAGACAAAATACCATATTGCCGCTATATAAAATTTTTGTATGCCCACATCTTGAATACTGTGAGCCAATCTGGTCACTCCATCTAAAAAAAAATGTATTGGTTTTGGAAAAGTTACAGAAAGGGCAACAGAAGTGATGAGGGGTAAGGAACAGCTTCCCTGTGAGGAGAGATTAACAAGACTGGGACTTTTCATCTTGGAAAAGAAATGACTAAAGGGTGGGGCATATGTT
This sequence comes from Pelodiscus sinensis, assembly GCF_052426305.1. Classification (NCBI taxonomy): domain Eukaryota; kingdom Metazoa; phylum Chordata; order Testudines; family Trionychidae; genus Pelodiscus; species Pelodiscus sinensis. Next base: position 10,542,099 of record NC_143062.1, read on the forward strand.
CGATGTCTAGAAAATTATGAATGATATAGAAAAATAGAATAAGGAAATGTTATTCATTCCTTCACAAACATAATACACAAAGCTGACCCAATTACATTTATAGGCAGCAGATTTCAAACAAACAAAGTAAATGATTTTTTCACAATTAACTTGTGGAACTCCTTGCCAGGAGATAGTGGAAAGGCCCAAACCACAACAGGGTTCCAATAAGAATAAAATACATTCAAGGAGGACAGATCCATCAGTGGCTACTAGCCACAATGAACAGGGATGGTGTCCCTAGCTTCTGTTTGCCAGAAACTGGGAATGGGTTGGGCAAGGGGTTGATTTCTTCCTCTCCCCAGCTAGTGCTTGGTTCGTGCTGAGCATGCTCAGTAACACTGCTGATGCCTCTGTCCTCAGTCTGCCATCCCCATGCTTTCACTTCTTCCCCACCCGCCACCAGAGCATGCGCAGCCCCCCCACCCCCACCCCCACCCAAATATGAAATAGTGCTCTTGTGTTTAACCCTCATTTCACTGGAGGGGGGTGACTGGCCTGCTACATTCTGGTAACAGTACAAGCAGGAGAATAGACTCCATGGGGATGTGGCCCCCCTCTGGCTGTCCTCCCCAGCAAGCTGACCCGGCATGGAAAGGGAGCGATCTGCTTCAAATACAGGTGATTACTTTTCCTGTGGAGCAGGGGCGGATATAGGACAGGGCGAGCAGGGCGACCACCTCGGGCCTCATGCTTCAAGAAGCCCCGCGCATGCGCCATGGCGCCACTGTGCATGTGCCTTGTCACGGGGGGGCCCCACAAAATTGTGCTGCCCTGGGCCCCGCAAAATCGTCATCTGCCCCTGCTGTGGAGAAAGGGACCATGCTATTTGCTCACGTACATGATGATTAGATTTCCACAAACATTCGACCCAGTATCACTTGAGCACTGGAATGGGCCCAGACAGGGAACCCAATGAGGTGTGAACCTGGCAGAAGTGAATTACTTTTACAAATTGGGTAAATATTTGTGGATTTTTTTTTCTGCGTGTGCCCAGCTTGTAGTATTAATGGTAAATGGCCCCTGATCACTGTAATATCAACACACTTCACAAATGTAATGTGTTCGGCCTCATCGCAGCACTGTGAGATAGAGAAATGCCTAGTATTTAACACAAGTGGGGGGGAGGGAGAGAAGCACTGGGGGTATGTCTACACTGCCACCCTAGTTCTAAGTAGGGTGGCTAATGTAGTCATTCCAACTTGCAAATGAAGCCTGGGATTTAAATATCCCGGGCTGTATTTGCATGTTCCCGGGCGCCGCCATTTTTAAATGCCCCGTAGTTTGAACTACCTGCCCGCGGCTACACGCGGCACAGGCTAGGTAGTTCGAATTAAATCTCCTAATTCGAACTACCATTACTCCTCATTGCAGTGGCGCCTGGGAACATGCAAATAAAGCCTGGGATATTTAAATCCCAGGCTTCATTTGCAAGTTGGAATGACTACATTAGCCACCCTAGTTAGAACTAGGGTGGCAGTGTAGACATAACCAAAGAGACTTGTTCCAGATCACACTGTGAGTCTGTAGCAAGTAGGTTTGGACCCACGCCTGCTAGGTCACAAGCTAGTGCCCTCATGACAGGGTCATCCTTCCTCACCCACTTACCTGTTAGAAACAAAGGAAGTCCCCCCCCCCTCCCACTTCCTCTCTCTCAGCATTTCAGACTGGGCCCTGTGGGAATCAGCAAATTGATTCCTGGGAGCTCTTTGGGATCTGAGGAAGATTCGATAGCGCAACACTCAATTTCTTGTAAGACAGAAAGCTCGGAGCCGAGGAACATGAGCGCGTTCATGCTGCCCCTCAAACACAGACAAAGGCTCAGCGTAAGTGTCCCAGTATCCAAGCTGAAAGCCAAAGAGATGAGGAGTCCTCTTAGTGTATTTGCAACATGCCTAATGTGGCACGTGACCAGCATTCAGCACCAAACTTGGTCCCCTAGTTGGATCATTAGCTTTCCCCAAGCCATGGATTGATGAGGAGCATGACCTGAACACAGAGCCATGCCCCCGATGTAAGAACTGCTTGCTCAGCAATAGAACTGGTCTGATCTGACAGTGGAGTGATGGATGTGTCATCTGGCATTGCTAAGGGGGCTGAAGCTAATGATGAACGAGGAGATCAGAATCCAATTTACCCAAGTGCTAATAAATCCTTTATAAAAGCAAATAGTGTTTCAGGAGGTAATTTGTTCTCATCTAAATGACCGCTGATAAAACTGACATGGTTCTGTAACCCTGCAGAACTTCTTTAGCATCACGCTTCATTGGACAGGGAAGAAACTAGGTAGGAATTTACGTGGGTGTTGATCCTGGAGAAGTGAGAAGTGCAGTTGTTGCCATTACAAAATGAACATTTGATGACAGATTGCCTATAGCAAGGAATAAGAGCGAGGGGAGGGCATCGGTGAACTATCAGATACCTGTGTTCTCACTGGTGAAAAATGCTCATCTTTGTTATGACAGACACTCTAATTATCTAACATTTTGTAAGGAACAAAACAAAATCCCATGCTGGGGCACTACCTCTTTGCTTCCCCATTGTGACTCCACACCAGAAGGTATATTTCCAGTTTTAATGGTCAGGCAGGTAGCTTCCTCTATGGGATGGGAGGTGTCCTATCCTAGGCAATAGCTACACAAGGTGATTATTTCAAATTTGCTAAGTTCAACTTGTGGGCACCCGATTTTACAAATTCGAAGTTCCGTGACCTCTCTATGGAGAAGAATCGAATGTAGTCTGAGATAACATGTCCACCTTAACGGAACCTGCCTCAGACTCAGAGTCCCGGGAAATACTCTGGAAAGCTGTACTCCCAGGGTATGTCTAGACTACATCCCTCTGTCACCAAAATTGCTAATGAAGAGGGGATTTAAATATCCCACACTTCATTAGAATAAAAATGCTTTTTGCTGACGCGGCAATTTGCCAGCAAAAAGTGGCAGTTTAGATGGGGATCAGTCGATAAGGAAAGCCTTTTCCGACCGATCCTGTAAACCTCATTCCATGAAGCATAAGGGATCGGTCGGAAAAGGCTTTCCTTGTCAACCGATCCCCATCTAGACTGCTGCTTTTTGCCAGCAAATCGCTGCATCGGCAAAAAGCAGCAGCCATTTTTATTCTAATGAAGTGCGGGATATTTAAATCCCCGCTTCATTAGCAATTTCGGTATGTCTAATTTACATCCCTCTGGTGATAGAGGGATGTAGTCTAGACATACCCCCAGAGGCCAATTAGTTCAAATTAGCGGCACCAGAGCTTCCACACTAACGTTACTTCAGACTTACAAATTTGGGAATAGTGTTATTCCTTGTGAAAAGCAGGACTACAGAGTTCGAATTCTGTGGTCCCATATTCCGGAGTAACATGCTTGGTAGTGTTGGGAATAATTCTTGGACATACTGGGTGCAGGTGAAAACAAGCAGAGGATTTATTGGTTCACACAGCTGGTGGCGACTCATCAGGGGTTAACCCGGTGAGCACCAACGTAACCAAAACATACATTAGATTATATAGGTAGCAGATGGACAGAGGAGAAGTAATTTGATAGGTCTAGCAGCGGAAGTGAGATATGCACATAAGCCAATGGTCTACAACAGTTACACAGCATCTCCGCCCATTACCAATTTAACATGTTATCACTAATACAAATAGTTATTCCTAACAAGCTAAAAAAGCCAACATAAACAAAGGCATGTTGATGGTCATTTTGTCGGCTGGAAATATAATGCGTCTCCCGTGGGGTGGTATTGCCTTGACGTGATCTTTGGGATCCAAGCTTATTTTCTAGGAACAAAGCAGACAATGAAAAACAATCTCGCGCAGTTGATTGGTACCAGCCTTATCAAAGTGAGGCCCTTTTGGAATGTGGTTGCCAGGGGAACCAGGGTCACAATAACTGCTGTACTGTATGCTTCCCAGGGCTGGCCTAATGATCTGAGATTTGAGTTTGTCAGTTCTCAGCAAGATACCATGGACTGCCTCAATTTACCCTACAGTTGTGTGAACACATCCCTTAGAAAATTGACCTGGGGGGGCTAATTTCAGATTATGGTCCTAGTGTAGACCAGGCCTTAAGGATTTAGCGATGGAGGGCTGGCACATGATGGGCAAAACTTAAAAGAGAATTCCAGAGAAGCTATGGAACTTTCTCCTTGCTTTGCCAACATGATAGGCTCCAAAGAAAAGTGGTATGCCTTATGTGCATTATTGGAAGAAGGAGCTCTGATGTGACTGGTGGCAAAAACCTTTCCATAAAGCTGGTCCAAAGCCTGTTGAAATCCATCAGACTTTTTTTCCATTGACTTCAGTGTGCTTTGGATCCCTTTGAAGAAGGAGGCACCAAAGAAATACTGGACAATGGCTCCATAATGGTGTTACGGCATGTGAGTTGTGTTTAATGAAGTCTCGGATTTTTCACAGGGTTAGATCCCTGGCTAAGTGCTTATCAATACCGTTGCCAGTAGATAACCATTGTACAATGCACCTCACAGTGGCCCAGTTTTCAGTGGCCAGTGGCCAGGCAGAGGAGTTCCTCCTTTCAAACACATTGAGCAAAATGTTTCCCATTGGAAATGAGAGTCCTGAGTAGGTGTAATATTCACAATGTTCACTACTCAGGAGCTATGAAAAGAAGGTGACTAAGTACCTAGGCTGCAGACGTGCCTGAAAAGTCTTTTCTTAGGACTTTCCAGCCTTCATGAAACCACATAATTTTAGGTTGCTTTCTGACAAGCTATAATTGTCCAATAAGCCATTCGTAATGAGCTACATGCAGAAACTAATGCTATAATGACTAGATGAGAAGCCATTTAGAATGGAATATGAAATGCTTCAGGTCCGTGCATTTGCCTTGGGTTTTGACCTGTTCAAGCACCACTTTGTTTCTAGACACGTGGGCTACGTCTAGATTGGCATGATTTTCCGCAAATGCTTTTAATGGACAAGTTTTTCCGTTAAAAGCATTTGTGGAAAAGAGCGTCTAGATTGGCACAGACACTTTTGCGCAAAAGCACTTTTTGCGGTAAAGTGTCCATGCCAATCTAGACATGGTTTTGCACAAGAAAGCCCCGATCACCATTTTCACCATTGGGGCTTTTTTGCACAAAACGATTCTCAGTTGTCTACACTGGCCCTCTTGCGCAAAAGCATTTGCACAAGCAGGCTTTTTCCCGAATGGGAGAGTCATTGTATTTGTGGAAGAACACTGCCAATCTTACATTAGATCGTCAGTGTTCTTGCGCAAATTCAAAGCGGCTAGTGTAGACAGCTGGCAAGTTTTTCCACAAAAGCAGCTGCTTTTGTGGAAAAACTTGCCAGTCTAGACGCAGCCATGATGTGAATTAAGTAGAAAGGGTCAGATTATGGCCTCCAAAATCACCGTGGTGAGCTGAGCAGTTAGTTGGGGTAGCTTGTTTTCAGGAGCAGGCGTGAGCCCCGCTCTTGGGTTTGAGGCTTCGGGAAGTTAGGTGCCCAATTTCACATTGATGTTGTACATGCCAGGTGCCTACCTCCTTCGGATTCCTTGGAGACCATCGGGTGAGACGCTGGAAAGCTTGCTGGAGCGGTGTGAAGGCCCAGTTGTGCTGACTGTCGGGATGATGCACTTGCTGTCTACAGACCATGGACATGGATCCTGTAGAGCAGACGGAAGTGAAATGGTGTGAGGAACGGCTGGCCAGAGCAGCTCTCTGTAGCTGAAATCCCAGAGTGCAAATAGCCCTGCAGTCTCGCAGCAGCTGAATGAGCAAGTTTCACACAGCTTCACTCTCATTCATTTTTTAAGGAAACCCCGGAGAATTTAGATCCGGAAGCACAAAGCCCTTAGTGCAGGAGTGCCTGGGAGTGAGTTCTGATAGCTCTTGGGGATTGGCCCTGGCAGCTTTCTGAAAGCCAGGGGTAATATCTGATTCTCTAGCTGGGTAGCTATAAACCCAATAGGGCGGTAGCTAGAGGAGGGCTGACAGTGCAAAGCTCCTGCAGTGGTTTCTGTGTTCGGCTGTGTGACGGGAGGGGGAGCCCTCTACAGTCTTTGTCCTTTGGGAAGCAGTCATTCCGGAACTATTCCTGGGATCATTCACCGCTTCCCAGAACATGGTGCATGAGACTGAGCCGTCAGATGACTGCAATGTGTGATGTACTTTGTCTCCAAACCTGCCTTGTCTGGAAACCCAGGGCACTGGGGCTGGCACACTCCTGGGAATGCCTGATGCAGGCATCTGAAAGACTTGGACTTCTCAGCTTAGAAAAGAGGAAACTAAGGGGGGATAGGATAGAGGTCTATGAAATCATGACTGGTATGGAAAAAGTGAATAAGGAAAAGTTATTTACTTATTCCCATGATATAAGAACTAGAGGTTACCAAATGAAATTAATAGGCAGCAGGTTTAAAACAAACAAAAGGAAGTTTTTCTTCATGCAGCACACAGTCAGCCTGTGGAACTCCTTGCCAGAAGATGTGGTGAAGGCTAGGACTTTAACAGGGTTCAAAAAAGAGCTAAATAGATTCTTGGAGATTAGGTCCATCAATGGCTATTAGCCAGGATGGGTAGGAATGGTGTCTCTAGCCTCAGTTTGTCTGGAAATGGATGACAGGAAAGGGATCATGTGAGGATTACTTGTTATGTTCCCTCCCTCTGGGGCACCTGGCATTGGCCACTGTGGGCAGACAGGATACTGGGTTGGATGGACCTTTGGTCTGACCCAGTATGGCCATTCTTACGTTCTTATGTACTGCTACACTGTGCAGATTAGAAAAAAATGGGATCACTCCTACGGAGTGACTCCTTAATGCCCAGTATGGTCTCCATAGTGGCCACCTGGATTTCTCTCAAGCCTCCTTATTTTCCACAATGGTAGAAGCCCTCAGAAATGTGTGAGGAACTGGACTGATGACTGGCAAGTATACACGGATCCTCTTTCTCTTTGAGCGCGCTATTGGTGACTGGTTACACGAATGCCCCCAGTCAGGAAAGAATGAATGGGCGCTGGAGGCCCAATCAGACCATGCCCTGTGACATCTGCTGTAGGTGTCAGGTTTCAAGAGAGGAGCAATAACGGGGAGAGCCCAGCTCAGACGGTAGCCGGCCGGGCAGGAGAGCAGACCTTCACTGTGGAAGAGAAGGCTGGTGGGGCAGACTTCTACTGGGAAGGTAGGCCTGGTCTGGAGGATTACCTTGTTTGTCTACCAGTGACTGACTTAGCTCGCATGAGCCCAGAAGGGTAAAAGCATTTGTTTTCTTGGTACGCTGACACTCCAGGGAGGGGAGAACAGTCTGCTAAGGGGAGCCCGAATGGGATGGAAAAATGCGTTTCCTGGGTTCATCTTGGACGTTGGGTACTGCGAAAGGGTTGAGACCCTCATGTGACCTAGCTGGAGGGCTAAGTCACCCAGACCTGCAGGTGCTGGAGGCTGGGTGGATCACCTGAAGAAGGAAGGACACAATAGCAGAGTCCTTGCCATGCCATAAGAGATGAGGCCAGCCACACCATTACAGCAGGACTTGAGGCATGTGTAAAAAATTCATGATCTAAGACATATGGACAGACATATTAATCAATAACCTTATTAATGACCTGGATGAGGGGATGCACCCTCAGCAAGTTTGCAGATGACACTAAGCTGGCGGAGAGGTAGATACGTTGGAGGGTAGGGATAGGGTGCAGAGTGATCTAGACAAACTAGGGGATTGGGCCAAAAGAAATCCAATGAGCTTCAACAAGGACAAGTGTAGAGACCTGCACTTGGGACGGAAGAATCCGAAGCTCTGCTATAGGCTGGGGACTGACTGGCTAAGCAGCAGTATGGCAGAAAAGGACCTGGGGGTTACAGTGGATGAGAAGCTGGATATGAGTCAATAGTGTGTCCTTGCAGCCAAGAAGGCTAATGGCATATTGGGGTGATTTAGGAGGAGCTTTTCCAGCAGGTCTAGAGAAGTGATTATTCCCCTTTACTTGGCACTGGTGAGGTCACATCTGGTGTTTTGTGTCCAATTCTGGGCCCCCCATTACAGAAAGTATGTGGACGCATTGGAGAGGGTCCAGCAGAGGCAACAAAAATGATGAGGGGGCTGGAGCGCATGATTTACAAGGAGAGGCTGAGGGAGTTGGGTCTGTTTAGTCTGCAGAAGAGAAGAGTGAGGGGGGATTTGATAGCAGCCTTCAACTTCCTGACGGGAGCTTCCAAAGAGGATGGAGAGAGGTTTTCTCAGTAGTGACAGATGGCAGAACAAGGAGCAATGGGCTCAAGTTACAGTGGGGGAGGTCTAGGTTGGATATTAGGAAAAACTATTTCCCTAGGAGGGTGGGGAAGCATTGGGATGGGTTCCCTAGGGAGGTGGTAGAATCTCCATCCCTAGAGGTTTTTAAATCCTGGCTTGGCAAAGCCCTGGCTGGGTTGATTGAGTGGGGGTTGCTCCTGCTTTGGGCAGGGAGCTGGACTCTATGACCTCCTGAGGTCTCCTCCAGCCCTAGGAGTCTACGGTTCTATTACAGGTGCTTTTCCCAACCAGTTGTCATGGGCCCCCTTCCTTAGGGTTTGGCTTTATTTAAAACGTAATTATGACCTTGCACGCCTGAAGCTACCTTCTCCACCAGCATGTACTAAGCACATATGATGCAATATCAACACCCTCCACCATCGTGTCCTCTCGAACACGTGTGGCCCAGATATGGGACACAGGTGGTGGTTGTCTGTCAAGCAACAATTTCATATAGCACATATTGTAGCTGAGGAATCAAATCAAGGTGACATGGCCTCTCTGATTGCTGCATCTTCAGCAAGGAAGGTGCTTGTGAGATTTTTTTGAGAGGAAGAAGGATGTGCGGCTGGCTGACTGGGACAGCCCGACCCTCGTATTTGCTACCAGGTTTATTTATTTAGTGTGTGCATAGTCGTCTAGCCAAGTAATGGCTCACCTCCTCTCCTCTGGGCCCAGCCATTTTGTGCTGCTCAGGCTGCTCTCAGCTGGCTGTGTAAAAGGGGAAATTGAGGCACCCCGCCTCTTGGCATTGGTGGCTAAAGGCCAAAACCTTCACAGTTTTAAAAGACATTGCTATCTGCATTCTGGGGGCACTACTACACCCAGAAATGTCTTCAGGCACCCGAGGAACAGAGTTTAATGACACTGGGTGGATGTGTAACCAAAGCCAAACAGAGATTTTGAGCACACTGCCTCTGCATTGGGCAGCATCCAACCCTCTAGCTGTTAACTCAGAGGTGTGCCCCCATATTATTTATGGAAATATGTTTTGAATATGAATATGCCTTACTCAAATATGCTTTATATAAAATGGGGCATGTAACCTGTCATTGAAAAGCTTGTAATCCTCTGAATGTGTATATTCTACTTGCGAGAATCTATCATTCCTGAGTTTGAAGTTATAAATATGAAGCATAAACCCAGTACTCATGACAATGATCTGTGAATAGCCTTGCTTTTCCTGTGAGCCTGGACTATGGCTGGTCTTGCCAACACATGTAGCCAGGTCACCTAATGCAGGAACTCATTTTGGATGCAATATTTGGATGCATTTTCCATGGGAGGGGAAAGGGTTGAAGCTGAACACAAAGGATTCCCACCTTGAGCAAAATCTATTGAGAGGCAGGGAACCAAACAATAAGTGAGTTGGCAGTTGGCAGACATCCCCTCTTACCACCAAGTTGACAGCTGGAAACAGGTAAGATTGACCAGGAGGAAGGATCATGCCCACGCTAGGAGGCTGCCTATTTTGTGAGAAAAGATGATCGGAACTACTGTTAGGGTAAGAAATTGCATGTAACAATTTTCTTAGACTAATAAGTGTGAATTGTTTTATTTAACTTAGTAACTTACTTTGATCTGTCTGCTATCACTTGCAATCACTTAAATATAAAAAGTAGGATTTAATAAAATCACTTTTGTTTATTAATAAACCCAATGTAAAAAATTGTAACGGGGGAGGGGAGGAGACAACAGCTGTGCATCTCTCTCTTTCATTGATAAAAGGAGTGAACAAATTATGAGCTTGTACTGTATAAAGCTTTTGTGCAGAGTACAATGGATTTACCTGGGGTTCTGGTCCCACGGGAGTTGCGCACCGACAACCCCCCGGTTGTTTTCAAGTCCCTGTGATTGAGCATTCCCAGAGTGGAGTTGTGTGGCTCTGCTGCAGGCTGTGACCCCATCTCAGTGCCATTGCGGGGGGAGACTGGAGTGTCTGGATCAGTAGGACAGTGTGGTGGGGTGCCCCAGAGGGTGGGTTTGTGGTATGATCAGCCTGTCTCAAGGGGATCAAGAGGATCTTTCTGACCACACCCGTTACACTAAGCACATATTATTCGATGTCATTGCCCTCCGCCATCCTGGCCTCTTGAGTGCCTGTGGCCCTGACGTGGGACACAGGTGGTGAATGTCTGTCCAGCGACAATTTCATATTGCATATTGTGTAGCTGAGGAATCAAATCAAGCTGGAGAGGCCTCTGATTGCTACATCTTCAGGAAAGCAGGTTGGATTGTTATCCGATCTCTTTTTGATTAATTGCTGAAAGGGCGGTTGTGAGCTTTTTTTGAGGGGTGGCGGGTTTGTGCTGCTGGCTGACTGGGTCAGCCCGACCCTCGTATTTGAAACCAGATGTATTTCTTTGGCGTGTGCATAGTGATCTAGCCAAGCGACAGCTCACCTCCTCTCCCAGACATCTTATGCTGCTCAGGCTGATCCCAGCTACTGTCTAGAAGCATAACCAGCTCCTACACCAGGCCTGTATGCCTGGTGGGGGTGTGAAAGGTGCGAATACACCCCCACCCCCACATGGTCCTCCAAGTACGTGTGAGGCTGGGGCAGCGTGTTGCTCCATCCAGCCGAGGCTGATTTCTCCCTGCCTCCTCCCCCAAGAGCTATACTGGGGGTGGGGCTGGGTCACAGGAGTGGGGTAGCCACCAGCCCCTCCCACAGCTCACACCCCTCCACACAGAAATTCCAGAATACGGGGCTGTGCACCAACCTACCGGCTGCCCGCTGGTCATTCCCGCCAGCACCACTGGCTGCCTGCTGCCGCTCCTACCAGCCGTTCCCACCACCTGCTCCGCTGGCCACCTGCCGCTGCTCCCGCCAGCAGTCTTGCTGGCTGCAATGGGTCTGGCTCCAGGCCAAACCAGTGACTTCAGCTCTTAGTGATTTCAACTCTTTAGCTACTACCTAGGCTGGCAAAAGGTTCCAGCATGCACTGGACTAGTAAAAAGACTCCTGATAGAGTCTGCTTTAGGTCTATCCTTAAAACAAGGGGGAAAGAGGCAGGCTGAACCAGTCTTACAGCTCACACCTGGCAGGCATGAGGCAGGCAGGCTGGCTCAAGCTTCTTGCCCCCCCCAGCTCAGTTCACTCAACTCTGGAAGGGGGAGGCTTGATCATCTGAGACTTCTTACAATGATGGTGTCTCTCCTGCAAGTACTGGTGTCATATTTTACAGTTCCTACATTTAAGGGTAGCATGATTTGTGACCCCACAACAGCCCAAATTAGTTACAGTACATCAAATTCCATTCTAACAACCAATCCTCCATCAGCCTTGGCTGAATTGGATTTACATAACCACACCCCGGATTCCTTCCCCATGTCAGCATGAGCTGTACTTCCATATCAACAATTACTTACCTTGCAAGGCTAAACACTTTGAGTGAGCATACCCACCCCAGGGATGCTGGCTGATTGCAAGCAGTAGTTCAGCCCCTGCTTATACCTGTAATGGCTCTGAAGCCATTGGGAGGAGATACCATGTAAAATTCACTTGTGCTGCTCAGAAGCCACACGGAGGAAATACCATGTAAAAGCATGTGCACAGGATGCATTTCACATGGTTGTGGCAAGAAGAGGGGACTTAGTACCTTTGCGGACTGGCAAGAAGATATGGAACATGCCCGAGGCGGGCAGAGACCTAACACTTTGCTATCCAACTGTTGTTTGATGATGCTCATGGGTGACTTCAGGCCTTTTCTTTAGTTGGCGGCTCCCACAGAGGTAGCATCACACCTGGGCTGTGTCTACACTGCCATGAATTTCCGGAAATGCTTAAAACGGAATACTATTCCGTTTTCAGTTTTTCCGGAAAAGGAGCGTCTACATTGGCAGGCTGCTTTTCCGGAAAAGCCCTTTTTCCGGAAAAGCATCTGTGGCCAATGTAGATGCGCTTTTCCGGAAAAGACTATTGGGCTGTCTACACTGGCCCTTTTCCGGAACAGTGTTCTGGAATAAGGACTTATGCCCGAGCGGGAGCAGAATAGTTTTTCCGGAATAGCGGCTGATTTTGTACAGTAGAGCATTGTTGCTTTTCCGGAAATTCAAGGGCCAGTGTAGACAGCTCGCAGCTTATTCCGGAAAAGCGGCTGATTTTCTGGGATAAGTGGCCCAGTGTAGACACAACCCTGGAGCCCTTACTGGAAATCTTGGCAGTGAGCCTAAGAACCGAATCGAGACGACAGTGTCCTGTCACGCCAAGAGATGCCACCTCCTGGGCATGGCCGTTTCCTGTTTGTGGCCCTCTCGGCCATTGCAGCCCCGGGGTGAGGGAAAAGAAAGCCGGGTGCTCACTAAAGACACTGAATGGAGGAAGACGCCAATGCGGTTTAGCAATTGTGCTCAAACAGTAGTTTCACGTCTCAGGAGCTCTCTGAGGGCTCTGTCACTCCTGCTGCCCAGAGAGTCCTAACATGCAAGGAACTGCCCTGCACCAGCAGCTAATGCCTGAGTCACCTTAACACCCATTTTAGCTCCACACAGCTCACTTGTCTCTTTGTGTCAGCCCAGACTTTCTCCTTTCCACTTCTGATGTCTCCCTTTGGCCGGCTGGCTTCCGCACGGCCTGCTGAGCACACATGACATTTCAGTTATGCCAGAGATGGGGCAGGCTTGGCTTTTATTAAGTGTTTGCTCCTTTCCTTGCTACCTCCTCCACCGCTATCGCCTGCTCTTACAGGAGTAGTCTGGAATAGCATCAGCACATTGTGAGCCCACGCCAAGAGCCTGCAGCCCTGATCATGGTAGGGTGGAGTGTTTAACAGAAGAGGTATCGGAACAAATGCACAATCTTCCTTTCAGTCTTTTCCTTATTAAAAATCCCCTTGTGCTCCATACCAGGCAGCATACACCACCCAAGTCATGAGGCCCTCTACATTGGCGCTCGTCATTATAGCAAAGGGTTTTTTTTATTTGCAGTACCCTAGTATCTAACTGTCCAGTGAAAATAGAGCCTTGTTGTGCTAGATACTATACAAGTCTACTGTATGAGACTGTCTTTGTGCTGAAGAGCTTAGAATCTAATTTCACAATGCTTCCTTTCTCCTGCCCTTCACTTATTGTTCCCCCTTTGTAAAAGGGGACTTGCCGAAGGACAAGAAGTCTGTGGCAGAGGCAAAAATGGAGCTCAGCTCTCCTGTATCCCAGTCCAGGGCCTTAACCATAAGACTGCCCTTCGTCGCCTGGGCTCAGATTCAGGTGGATGCCTAAGCATGCATCTAACTTGAAGCATATTGACAGGCACACTGGCTGTGTCTACACTGGGCCACTTATTCCGGAAAATCAGCCGCTTTTCCGGAATAAGCTGCGAGCTGTCTACACTGGCCCTTGAATTTCCGGAAAAGCAACGATGCTCTACTGTACAAAATCAGCCGCTATTCCGGAAAAACTATTCTGCTCCCGCTCGGGCATAAGTCCTTATTCCGGAACACTGTTCCGGAAAAGGGCCAGTGTAGACAGCCCAGTAGTCTTTTCCGGAAAAAAGCCCCGATCGCGAAAATGGCGATCAGGGATCTTTTCCGGAAAAGCACGTCTACATTGCCCACAGACGCTTTTCCGGAAAAAGGGCTTTTCCGGAAAAGCAGCCTGCCAATGTAGACACTCCTTTTCCGGAAAAATTGAAAACGGAATAGTATTCCATTTTAAGCATTTCTGGAAATTCATGCCAGTGTAGACATAGCCACTGTGTATTTGCAGACAACACTGAGCACCCACCTGTTTGAGAATCAGGCCTCATAAGACGTCCAAAGGTGGGCATCCAAAAATGGAAGAACTGGCTCCTATTAAATTATCTTGGCTAGCTACATAGAGCTGGAAAGGGCGAAATTGCACAGCTGCACCCAGAGAAAGGTTCGGTGAAGATCCAAGGTTATGCCACCTTTACCCACTATTAAAACAGTAACTACCATGGGTCTATAAGCTACAGCGGAATTTCCTTTTTCATCCATGTTTCACAGCTAACTAACGTGCTGGGCAGGCTGCTTACGAGAAATCCGGGGGAAAGACTCAGCCATGCCGCAGCCCACGGAGACCGTTTCCTCTTGGTGGAATTCGGTTGCAGAAAGTCGGCGTGTGTCCCTCCTTGACACAAGGGTTGAGGAACTAACCGTCCACTTGCCCCTGAACTGCACAGCTGTCAAAACAAAAGGGGACGTAGCTATAACAAGTGACAAAGCCCTGCTCTTGTTTGGATTCTTTTTATTATCATCCAAGTGGCGCTGCTATTCAAATCACATGGGTGCCACTCTACTGCATCCCATTTCCCCTCACAGGCAGTGTGAGAACATGCTGTTTCACGCGGAGCATTTATTGTCTAAAAACCTTAATGTGAAACATCCTCTTGTGGGAGAACACCAGGGGGAGGGACTTTGAACGTGGGTGTAGCACGGCCTGTGAACCAAAACCCAGCCGCGCCAGCCAGGTTTTGCCCTTTCAAGAGGTTCACGTGCATGTGACCGTAGAGGTAGAAACGACGTGGTGCGTTGGCCAGTCCGTTTGGTCAATAATTCCTCCTACACAGAAAGAGCTTGGGTCACCAAATTTGGTGGGCAGCTTCCCCTTCTCAAAACGTAAAGCACATTCAGGGTTTGGTTGGGCCAGGAGAGCCAGAAGCCCTGGGAAAGGGACCGTTTCCATAACATGCAAAGGGAGGGGCTGCTTTTGGAGGGATGTAATATGAAAGTGGCCCTGCGGGCAGCCGTACCACCAAGGGAGTGGCCAGCAGGGTTGGGGCTCCCCTATCTTGCCTGCCAGCTCACCATGTGAGTAGCCCCCGCGCCTCAAACCCTTCCCGCTTTTTCCCCCTGGATTTGATGCCCGGGGAGAGAATAAGCCCCTGGTGACTGGGCAGGGAAAGGGAAGAACAGGCCCTGGGCAGGCTGGGGGTAGCCTGGAGTGAGGAGAACATGCTCCCGGCCCGCAGCCTCCTGCACACACGCCACCCCCCAAGGCCCTGCCCTGAAGGACCCAGGCAATGCTGGGTAAGTCTGCTAATGAGTTACATGAAGCAGCTGGGACGGGCAACATGGTGGACACTGTCCTTGTGTTCCTACTTAATGACCTGTGAGTTCATCAAAGACCCTGCTCTCTTTCCAAACACAAGCACCTCAGTGAAGCTGAAGGAAGTTTTGGCGAGAGGAGAAGAGGAGGGTGGGCCCCGGAGGCCTGTTCTTAGGAGAGTAACATTCCGTTCTGGTAGCTTCTGGTCGCTCTCAGCTCAGTCCTGCAAGCGGTTGACCTGGCTTCCATACAGCTTTTGGGAGCGCAGCATTTTGATCCTGGCCTCGGAGCACATGGCAACGGGTGACTTATTCTTTCAGCCGCGGACGTGCGTAGTGTCAGGTGCTGAACTCCCACTGGCTTGTCTGTGCCCGCAATGTCACTGGCCCATTTGGTGTGGCCAGCCTGGGCTCAGCGCAAGACCAGAATCGTTGATTTTAAGCTACCCCCGTGCTCCTCCTATTCAGAGCACAAAGTTGGGTCTCTGACCATCTTGGCTAACAGCCATTGATAAACCTACCCTCATAAACCACTTCAGGATTGCTCTGATGTAAACCCAGCAGCCTATGACCCACCAGCCATTCCAACAGCTGACAATCATTGGGGTGCAGGGGTACCTTGACCACAGCCTTTAAACCCAAAAGGGCAGGATTAATCCCATTGTCACTCTCCGTTACACCTCTGTAATGTTTCCCCATTCATTTCTCCTTCTTTCTCCTTAACCCCACATTTGTTGGTTTCCTTCCCAGTTGAGTGGTAGCAAACTAAAATTTTCCCAATGGGGGGGAGAGGAAGCCCTGTGTAATTATCAACAGCAGAAAGATTTTTATTTGTATAGAGCAGAGGTGGGCAATCATTTTTGCTGGGGGAGCCACTCCAAGAATTTGGAAAATGGTCAAGGGTCACACTCTTCCATGATATTAATAGAGGAGGTGCGGAGTCTGGGATGGAGGTTGGGTGCAGGAGGGAGCTTGGGGTAAGGAAGGGAATTTGGGTGAAGGAGGCCATTGTCACCTGGGGCACTGGACTGGGGTCAGGGGGTTGGATTGTGACCTAGGGGAGCAGCTTACAGGGAACACTACTGCCTGCCCTGCCCCCACACAAGCTGCAGCCATGTGCTCTGGAGCTCCTTGTGCTTCATGGCTGCCAGTTATTGAAACAGGCAGCTCCCGTTGGCCAGTTTTTAAAGACCCTCCCTCCCCCCGCGACCGCATTTCTGAGCAGGGTGTGGTTGGGGCAAGGCAAGCAGGGAGCCTGCCTGGGGTTCCCTGCAGCATCCGTGGGGCAGACCTGGTGGCTTGGTGGTCGTATTTTGCACAGGCCTGGTATAGAGCATCAAGAGGTGTTGGAGGAACAATGGTTAAAATGATCTTTGAGTGTTGGAGGGGGAATGCACATTGAGAAGGGTGGGGGCTTCAACTATTGTCTGAGTTGGTACTTATCCAAATCCAGGAGCTTTTCTTTCCTTTCCATTCAAAATTCAATGACCTCCCCTACCCCACGAAATAATTTTTGCTCCCAAAAATTGGAGTTTAAGGGGATACTTTCAGACATGTCCCCAAGCAGGTTGTAAAGTCGTGTTGCTCTTTAAATTGCTATTGTAATGACTTGATACATTAATATTTGTGTTGCCATGTCTTCAGCTACAATAATCACTGAAACACAGAAAGCCTTCTGAAAGTCTTGAGCTCAATGCTCATTTACAATGTGAGACTCTTCAACTCTCTGGTGAGTGCAAAGTGGCCAATAAGTGAGTGTGTCCATCATGTGCATAACTGGACACATGCAGAATCGCATGTCTGCAAAGTGAGTTATGGGCAGAGACAACAGGTGATGAAGTTTCACTTCAGAAGAGTTATGGTGAGCACCATAAGAATGGTCATACTGGGTCAGACCAATGGTCCATTTAACCCAGTGTCCTGTCTCTGACAGTGGCCAATGCCAGAGGGAATGTACAGAACAGGGCAATTGAGCTGATCAATCCCAGCTCCTGACAGTCAGAGTTTTAAGGACACCCAGAGCACAAAGTTGGGTCTCTGACCATCTTGGCTAACAGCCATTGATAAACCTACCCTCATAAACTTCTTTAATTCTTCTTTTAATTCAGTTCCACTTTGGAGCTTCCCCTAGCAAGGAGTTCCACAGGTTGACTGTGCGCTATGTGAAAAAGCACTTCCTTCCGTGTGTATGAAACCTACTGCCTATTAATTTCATTGGATGACCCCTGGCTCTTGTATTTATGTGAAGGGATAAATCTCCCTGTTCGCTCTCTCGACACCACTCCTGATTTTCTAGACTGCTATCATTTCCCCCCTTAGTCATCCCTCTCCTAAACAAAATGCTCCCGGTCTTTTAATCCTGGTACGGAAATTGTTCCACGCCCCTGATCATTTTTGTTGCCCTTCTCTGCACCTTTTCCAGTTCTAAGATTAATACATCAAAGGAATTTGCGCTCCGTCATAAGCGCTCTGACCAGCTGCTTCTTGAGGCAGAGTTGCACCCTGGGAATGGAACACTGGCTGAGAGTCCTAAGCGAAGGGCATGCCTCTCTGTTCTGTGTGGGCCTCCTCAATGCCAACGTTGGTGGCAAATAGTGTAAAATAAACAAGTTCAGTTGGGAAAACGCTCAGACCCCAGGTCACGGATCACGCCTCTGGTGCAAAAACGGATTGGCAAGCCCCCAGAGATCAGCTTCCACTCTGCTACCAGGTGTCCCTGTGTTTCAACAGCGTTGTAATAGACATGCGCTTATGTCCCTAACTAACTCAGCAAAGCGGTTTTTGTCCACATTTCCTAATGATTATTTTTATAGAGAATCTATTATGACACCACTACCACAGCTCCATGGGAAGGGTTAAATGAAGTGAGGGTCCCCACCCCCTTTCTTATGAATAGCTTTCAGTTTCTGGCACTGTTGCCTGGGCCCACGGCTCAAGCATGAACAAAGGTGGAAATATTCCCTGCATGGCGGGCTGCTCTTTCCCGTAAACTGATCTCCCGCTGTGATCTGGCACTTATTTCAGGGTGTTTACAAGGGAACTGCCGGGGTACGCCCTAGCCTGGGGTAGCTACGGGGAGTGTCTGAACAAACTGAAAGCAAAACAAAGATCGAGGCAGACGGAGTTTGAGGAGCTGTGTTTTTGAAAAAGAGGTCTCCTGGCTGCGGTGGATGGAGGGTATAACAAGTCTCTGAGGGCTCGGGCGCGCTCTGTAAAGAGCGATAAAATGCAAGGAAAGGAGAAGTGGCCTAAATGAAACACTTTGGGGCCAGACTTTCAGTCAAAGCTCCAGTGAGACCCAAAATTCAATATCCTTGGATATGTGAGTTTCCTCTCCTGCGCTAGTTGAATGGGACCGTCTCTCAACGCCTAACCCAATGCACACTGAAGTCTAAGACAGTATGAGTCTTTCCATAGACCTCAAGGTGAGAACGGGATCAGGCTTTTACTGAGATGGATTCTTTGATTCCCCCCAAGTGCTTGTAGATCACTTTGACCCCATGAGGGAGCCATTAAGGAGGCAGAACCAGACCCAGCAAAGCTTCCAGCAGAACCAAAATCCTGGCAGAACAGTTTCAGGGCTGTGACCCCTTTGCAGCTCCTCGCACAGGGCCGTGCCGAGAGCAAGAGATAACGCAACTGGGCCTGTGCGCTGGTTATTCTTGACTGCTACAAGGACTATGAGGGGAGGGGCACGGTCACAGCCGAGTGTACACTAGAGCAGCCTTAAGGCTGCTGTGACTTGCTCTGGGACCAGGACAGGTCCCTGACCCAACCATGAATTTGGGAAGGCTTAAAGGTCCTTAAAATCACCTTTGCCCTGTCCTGTACCCTCCAGTCCTGTGCTAAGCAGAACTCAGGAGAATCAGAATTGGCAGAACTCTCTGTTTCTGCAAGGGGTTTGCTACTTCTCACCCCAGAACTGGCTGCATTTTAGAGGTGTGGTAGGCAAAACGCTGCACATTGATAATTCAGCAGAAGAAAATAGGAGCTGGAAATGCCATAGAAGCATATGTACAGCTTGTGATTGCATAAAACACACGGAGCCTTGTGATGGAAGAAGCAGCCAGAGCTCTTGGGGGCTTACGGCAAGGGGAGAGCAATGAAACTGTGTGGTTAGAGCCCAGGACTGGGTTCTGTGCCGGACTTTGCCACGGGTTTGCCGTGTGACCAAGAATGAGCCATTTAGCTCTCCGTGCTCTCCTCATCTCCCTAATGCTCTTACCGACCTGACTTTGTAAAAGGCAAGGGGATCAGGAGGCAAATCGGTTTTTGCATCAAGGCCAGGGATGTCCACTATTCCTTAGATCATTTTGCTTCTCCTAAGCTTTGAGTTCTCACCTCCAGGGAAAAGTCATTGCAATCTGTCTCCTTCCCCTTGCTCATTCTGAAGTTTCTTCGTTTCCCTCTCAGGTCCCGTTGTTTGGAAGGTAGATGCATCGTGCTAATAGAATTCAGAAAGATTGTTCATCCCCTCGTGTGGGCAAATGTCACCGGCTGTACTCTGAATGCAAATGGGATGCCGTTCACTTGACAATCTGTAATTTGCTCTAGCTGCAAATGCACAATTGGAAGCTCTCATGGTTTGGCTTGAAAAATGCCCTGCTTTGTAGTCAGGAGGCCAACCATGAGTGTTTTCAATTGTATCAAGGCGGCATTGTTGCAATTTACACCACTGGGATGGAACCAGGAACACCCATTTCAGGTGGCCACAATATGCCATGTATCCATCTCATCCTCCCTTCATTTGTCTAGGCTCTGTTAATGGTTGCACCTATCACACAATGCACAGCTCCCTGGACCACAAGCAGCAGAACTAGAGTACGTTTGCCCCTGTTTGTCTCTTCCGTTTCTCCCCAGACCTGCTTCAAATGGTTCTGCCTTGCATGGGCACACAACAAATCTTTTATTAAAAATCCAACAGGTGGGGCTCAAAAACGAAAAGAAAAAAATATTTTGACAACAGAAACCATTATTTTATTTTAAATAAAAAAGTTGTGGTTTGGGGGCTTTAAATACAAACCCTGGAGACAAAAAAAGAAGAATTCCCAATGACTCTAACTATACACGAGGGCTGTGTCTAGACTGGCAAGTTTTTCCGGAAAATCATCTGCTTTTGCGGAAAAACTTGCCAGCTGTCTACACTAGCTGCTTGAATTTCCGCAATAGCACTGACGATCTCATGTAAGATTGTCAGTGCTTTTGCAGAAATACTGTGCTGTTCCCGTTCAGGCAAAAGTCTTTTTCCGAAAAACTTTTGTGCAAAAGGGCCAGTGTAGACAGCAGAGATTTGTTTTCCGCAAAAAAGCCCTGATGGCGAAAATGGCGATCGGGGATTTTTTGCAGAAAAGCGCGTCTAGATTGGCCACAGATGCTTTTCCGCAACAAGTGCTTTTGCGGAAAAGCGTCCTGCCAATCAAGACGCGCTTTTCCGAAAATGCTTTTAATGGAAAACTTTTCCATTAAAAACATTTCCGGAAAATCATGCCAGTGTAGACGCAGCCCTGGAAACAGAAACGACCTTTTCCAAGCCCCAACAGATGGTCCTGACTCAGCACTGCGTGTCCACATGTGGGGAAGGGTTCCGCTCTGGAACTCTGGGGCCCAGCCTCTTTTCTAGTCCCATGACACAAAACTCTGCCCCAGGTTTCTCGCCTGTTCTTCCCAGAGGCTGCTCCCTGATTCGATGCCTGGTCCTGCTGACTGTTCAGCCCACATTAAAGTGTTAACAGCTGCCTGCAAGCCAGGCTCAGAGAAACTAGGAAATTGGTATTTTTATCATTTTCTTTGCAAAATATCTGAGTTATAGGGAACATCTCTTCCTGGAGCAACTTTCCCAGACTTTTATTGTTGTTTTTTCTTTTATCTCCATGAATTCTTTATGACATAGTTTGAACTCCTGACTTCCATGTTTGATGTAATTACAGGGAGCAGTCTCACCATAACTGCCCATACAGGAAAGTAATAATCATGCCTAGTTATGACAGCTTAATGGTACATACTCAGGAAATGTACAATACGGGCATTTGCTACCTCCACAAAGGTTTAATGACTGACTCCTCCAGCCAGTTAGTATGATGGGGGCTAATTTGACTACGACAAATCAGGAAAGAGATCTTGGAGTTATCATGGACAGTTCTCTGAAAACTTCCACACAAAGTGCAATGGTGGTCAAAAAGGCAAATAGGATGCTAGGAATTATTAGGAAAGGGATAGAAAATAAGACCCAGAATATCTTACTGCCCCTGTATAAAACTATGGTATGCCCACATCTTGAATACTGTGTACAGATGTGGTCTCCTCACCTCAAAAAAGATATTTTGGCCTTGGAAAGGGTTCAGAAAAGGGCAACTAAAATGATTAGGGGTTTGGAACGGGTCCCATATGAGGAGAGGTTAAAGCAACTGGGACTTTTCAGTTTAGAAAAGAGGAGACTGAGGGGGGATATGATAGAGGTCTATAAAATCATGAGTGGTGTAGAGAGGGCTGATAAAGAAAAGTTATTTATTAGTTCCCATAATAGAAGAACTAGAGGACACCAAACGAAATTAATGGGTAGCAGGTTTAAAACTAATAAAAGAAAGTTCTTCTTCACACAGCGTGTAGTCAACCTGTGGAACTCCTTGCCAGAGGAGGCTGTGAAGGCTAGGACTATAATAGAGTTTAAAGAGAAGCTGGATAAATTCATGGAGGTTAGGTCCATAAAAGGCTATTAGCCAGGGGATAAAATGGTGTCCTTGGCCTCTGTTTGTCAGAGGCTGGAGAGGGATGCAGGAGACAAATCGCTTGATCATTGTCTTCGGTCCACCCTCTGGGGCACCTGGTGCTGGCCACTGTCAGCAGACAGGCTACTGGGCTAGATGGACCTTTGGTCTGACCCAGTATGGCCGTTCTTATGTTCTTATGTTCTTATGTAGTATCTCAGTTGGCTCCATCAGGAGATCCATGTGCTTTTACATCCGCAAGGTCTGAGCGTTAGTCCCTGTAGACGACCCATCTTTGAGCATCATAACAGATGCAGACACACAGCCTCAGCAAAGCATGAAAGTGTAAATCAATGCCAAGTCAGCCCCCTCTAGCTGCCTGGAATCTCTTGCAGTTTGGTTGAATTCAGCACAGCAGAATTGAATTGGATTTAAAATTTCAGTTGATCCATGGACTGGGATTGCCTTTCACTCTTTCTGGCCTCCGGCCCTGCCATTTCCGCAAGTGCATACTGCAACTACCGTTCGGTGGCCGTTCCAGCGTTACGTTGTCTGAACAACCAGCTTTTCAGTGCAGTGACAAGACTCTGGAACAAAAATGGTTTCAGAGCAAATAAAACGGAACACAAAACAAACTGTGCTTCATTTTGCAAGGGGTTTTCAACTCCCCCCACGTCCCCTCCCACATTGTATTAAACAGCGTCTTCAAAATTCTAAATGCCGTCATTTGAAATGTTGGGTTTTGGAAAAGCCAAAATGACAGATTTAGACTTGGTAGGGAGAGGAAGGGTCACCTCCACAGAAAAAAAAAATTGGCACGTTCAAAACCTCTTCACAACACGGTTTTCAATCTAAATCCGTGTTTTTCAGTGAAGAAACGTTGAATCCCAAACATGTTGTCCAGTTCTCGGCTGTGCTCCTGACGTTGTTTTTCTTTCTCAAAGACAGAAGGGTCTGTGAGTGGCAGAGGCATGAGTGAGGGGGAGCGACTGAAAGACCTTCTGAATTTACTCCAGACAGTACGTTAGAGGCCTCAGATAAACCAAACCTACCCTAGCCTTGGCGGGAATAATGCTAAGGCCTGGGCCCTCCAGTGACATAGTTATAGGCCTCTATCATTTGAGGCAGGGGGATCCCCTAGCTGGCAGCAGTAGTAGGTACCGTCACTAGGGCGTGACAGCATGCATGCATATACACAAGGATAGCAGATACACTACACCATGGTCAACAACCCATCGATTGCGATCAACAGTCGATCGTGAGGCTTGGGGGGCCCCTCTTGCTGCCCCCACCCCCAAAGCGAACGCTGTGCTGATGCTACCTCCAGGGACAATGGAGGTAGTGCGGGTTTCCTGCGGGGCCAGGGGGAGTTCTGCAGCTGTGCACCAGGACCCGGGAGTGTGCAGGCTGCTCTTCCCCCTCTTACCCTCAACAGCCGGCGTGGTACCTAAAACGCCAGTCCGTCACACTCTGGGGACTTTGTTCCCCTGCTGCCTTCCTGCGCATGGGGGAGAGAGAGAGGGTGAGGGTCCAGGACTGCGCCGGCTCCGGCTGCTCGGACGGTGCGCACTGCTGTGGGGAGCAGAGGAGTAAGGCTCATGCTGCCTCAGCTGTTGGGGTTGGCACAGTCCAGGACTCTCCCTCCCTCCTCCCCCTGCGCTGGAAGGCAGAGGGGGAATTAAGTCCCCAGTGCGCTGGCTCCGGCTGCTCCGGAGGCTCGCACTGCTGTGGGGAGCAGAGGAGCAAGCCGTGTGCTGCCCCAGCGGTTGAGGCTGGCACAGTCCGGTACTCCCACTCCCCCCGCACAGGAAGGCATGACGGACCAGCATTTCAGGTACCACGCCACTGTTTGGGGGAGGGAGGAGCAGCCCGCGCACTTCCTGGGCCGTGGCATGCAGCTATAGGATCCCCAGTTACCAGTCCCTGTCCCCTCCCACCACCCAGATCCCCACAGGTACCCTGCCCCGGCACCCATTGGCACCCTGCCCCAGCACTCTATCCCCTGCCCCAGCACCCACAAGTACCCTGTCCCCTGCCTGAGCACCCATTGCACCCTGCCCCAGCACCCTGTCCCCTGCTCCCACCAGCACAGTTGGGGCCACATTAGTGAGGTTTGAGGGGTTTGGGGGGGTTGTGTTTTTGTATCTCACTTGTGTGGCCCTGACTGACTTTTCTGTGGGTCAGTGGCCTCTGCCTCTAAACAGGTTCCCCACTCCTCTCATAAATAAAGACAACGCTGAAATCTTTTGTGTTTGACATAATATTTTATTTAAAAATGAAACCTGGCCAACAAGCCCCCAATTGGGGCCAAGCCCCCATCTGGCCACAACTTCATAACACTCCTGTACTCCGCACCCAAACCCCAAATCTGAGCCTATCATCCACTGGAACCTCCTGTCTTGAGCCTCTTACATTCCCAAACTCCTGCACCCCCACATCCTCAGTCTTCTGCCACAACACTCCTGCACAATTCACACACTGCAAATCTGTGTCCTGAGCCCATCATACTCCCAACCTCACCCACCCCAACCCAGACTCCTGCACCCTCACAGCCACAAGCCTGTGGCTTGCTCAGCACCCAATCCTACACCTGAGCCCAACACTCCCCAGCCTGGAGCCCCCTCCCTGAGCCAGCGTCCCTTCTCCACATCCTCGTGCATCCAAATTCCCTCCCAGAGCTTGCACCTCTCAGCCTTTCCCACACCCAAATCCCTCATTCCCACCCCAGAGCCACACCTCCTGTCTCAACCCAGTGAGGGTACGACTAGACTGCAGAAGTTTTTCCAGCAAACATGCTCTTTTGGCAGCCCCTGTATTCCTCGTTCTAAGAAGGAGTTTTTCCGACATTTGGCCCACTCTAGACTGGCCAAATGTTGGAAAAATTTCTTCCAACAGAAGGATCGAAAAAAAGCAGCAGTGTAGCCATACCCTGAGAGTGTATAAAGGCAGGGATAGCAAGTGATGGAGAGAAGGGGAACAGAGAGGGCGGGGCCTCAAGGAAGGGGTAGATCTTAGCTTGTCCTGACATTTGAAAAGTGATCTCGGGTGTAAAAAGGTTGCAGACCACAGCACTACAACATTACAGGTTCTCAGAGCTTATCTAGACTATGGGGAACAGTCAAAAGAATATATGCAAATTCCTCAGGAGCTTTCGAAAGTGAAAGTAGTCTAGACGCGGCTTTTTCGGCGACCCTCCCCCTTTTGTTGAAAAGCCGCGGTTTACGTGTGATCAGAAGAAGATATGCAAATTCCCGAGGAATTTGCATATCCTCCTTCGACTGTTCCCCGTAGTCTAGATAAGCCCTCACACTTCCACTAGAACAGCGATGGACAGGGCTCGTCGAGCTGCGGTGAGCCCCAGTTGTGCTGACCGGCGTTCTGCGCATGCGCAGATTGCCCGAACCCGGCTCTTCTCGCCACGGGCGAGTAGATTACATAGATTGTCGACCCTGGCGATGGGTAACCAAGGCTAGTGAGCTGGCCTTTGGCTCAGTGGGCCGCAGTGGTAGGCAACGTGCGGCCCGTGGCCCCCTGGGATTCTACCTGCAACCCACACACACCCTGCCTGCCCCCTCCTCCATGCGCCTCTTGCATACTGGGACACCGGAGCCCCATACTTCCTTCTCCTCTCTCTTGCCCCCAGCACTTTCAGAACCCCAGGGGGCCGCAGGTTGCCCACCACTGCACTAGAATCTGGCACAAACGCCTTTCTCTTTTTGGGGCTGATTGCACATAAAACCTCTCCCTAATCTTTTTATTAAGTCACCTTCTAATGGCTGGGACCGTGACTCCCACTTGCCCCGCCAAGTGGAATGAGCTAGCTTGAAGCAAAGCCCCAACCTTGCTTGGAAACATGCTCCCTCATTGCTATTGGGTTGGGGATCTTTCCATGACGACCCTCCAGACCATCCATTTGATTCTTCAAGTTAAATGGTTTTTACCCCAGCCTCAAAGTGACCTTCGGCGGTAACTGCTGGTCTCCTGTCTAGCAGAGAACAGTTTTGGAGTAAGTGCAAGAGCCTCCTAATTAGACTTTGAAACATTAAAGGGATTGCTTCATTTCCCCAGGTACCCACGTGGCTGGAATACATTTTCTACTGCTCTTTTGTCCAAACTCTGGAAGGGTGACAGAGTTAATAATTAAAACAGGAGAGCGCTTGAGATGTGGAAGGAAAACGAGAAATGCAAACAACCACAACCCTTCCCTTTGCCTCCTCCCCAGAGTTTACTCTGCTCCAGATTGTCTCTCGTGAAGCTTCTTCACAGCAAGAGAAAACCTCCCAGGATCTTTCATTTCCAGTCAGAATTGTGCTTTGTTATTTCTGTTGCAATAGGACCTAGGAGCCCCATTGTGGACCAGACCCCCGTTGTGCTTGGTGCCATATAACGAAAAACATGTAGGCCCCTAAATCCAAGTCCTCATCCCTGAATATGGGAGGTAGGTTGACTAGAGCATCTTAGTGACTTAGGCAAAGGCTGGACGGTAGGGGGGCAACTGCTCTTCCCGGGGCCCAGCCATTCAAAGGGGCCTGCGGCTCCCCGCCACCGCCGCTGCTGTGGGGCCCTTTATATTGCCATGGGATCCATGCGGCTCTGAGGGTGGGGTATGGCACTGAAGGCTGTCCTGCCCCAACCCCGCCCTTTCCGCCCAAAGCCCTGCCCCTTCCAGAAGCATGGAGCTCCTCCCTTCCTCCCCGCGCCATGGCCCATGGAGGCTGCCGGCTCCTCTGGCTCACAAGCCCTATTGCAAGTCAGTTTGATTTGTGCTCCTAAATCGTTCAGGTGCTTTGGGAAACCTCACCCTCTTGGCCTAAGTCGGCATGTGAGAGCCTAGCATCAGGCTGGTTATCAACACCCATCTGCTGATTTTTTTCCCCTGCTGAGGCTGGATTGGCCCCCTGGTCCCTGCTGTCTTTCACTGGCATTGTGGGTGTCCAGGTCCCCTGAAAATCAGCCCCTGAGTGAGAGGCTCAGAGTCACAGGGCCAACCAGTGGTGCGGACAGGCATTTGGACTCCCCCGTCTGTGAATTGTGGCCCCCCAGAATTCATTCCTAAATGAGTCATCTCGTGGCTCCCGGCAATATGCACGTCCATCCATAACAATCATGAGTGCGGGCAGATGCTGCTGGGTGGGATGGCAGGGGGCACGTAGAATGAAACTTCCCCCCCCCCCCACACACACACAGATGCACTGAAACAGAGCTTCACGCTGGCTGCTGAGCCGTTCCAGCTCTACATCGCGGTCAGTCACTCACTGGGTTCCTTAATGATTTTTACCTCACAGAAACTCTCCTTTGTCCAGCCCATCTAGCCGTGGCCTCCCCACCGCCCTTTCACATGTCTGAGCAAAATCAGGGGCCCGGCTGGCAAGACACACTTGGGAGTAAATGCAGCATCAGCCATGACACGTCATTAAAAAAAGTTATAAAAATGATACATTTTTAAAAATGTTTCCTTCCTTTAGAATAATGTTAATTGCCTTCATTTTTGAACTTCCTTCCCTGGAACATTTCATAATTGAATTCTTTAATCACGGAGCCCTAGTCTATGCAAAGGCTGTGTCTAGACTATGGGGTTTTTCTAGGATATTACCCAGGAAAAACTTCACTGCATCCGGGGAACGCGTCTGCTCTTCCTCTTTTTTTTTTTTTTTTTTTTGCAGAAGAGCAGGCGCACTCTTTCGGAAGCCCTGTCTTCCTGTCTTCCTCCTTGCACGAGGAAGCAGGGCTCTTCCGAAAGAGGAGGTTTTTCTGAAATTTGGCCCAGTGTAGATGGGCCAAATTTCAGAAAAGCCTCTTCTGACAAAACTATCGGAAAAAGATACACAAATTGCGAAGTGCAATTTGCAAACCTTTTTCTGATAAAACCCCATAGTCTAGATAGCCTAAGGCTTGATTTCAAAATAACCCTTCTTAGGTCAAATTAATAAGTGGAGCATCCACACTCTTCTTATTTTGAAATCCATACTCCTGCTTTCCTCGAGGAATGACATCAATTTTGAAATAGCTATTTCAAAATAGCAGTAGTGTGGATGCTCCGGTGCCACTATTTTGAAATAGCTACTCTCCAGAGTAAGTCAAACTAATTACTCCCCAGTGTTTCAAGGTAGTGCATCCATATTAACAGAGCCTGCCTTGGACTAATTTCGAGGCTTCCCCATAGTGAGGACGTGCTATTTCGATTTTGTTATTTCGCAAGTTTTTAAATCAATTTTAGTTATTTTGAAATAGTTCCCTAGTGTAGACATACCCTGACTGTCCCTAATGAGCACAAAAGGAGATTTCCAATGCAGTCTTCCAAGGTATACACAGGAGACTGGTTGGCTGGGAGACAGACCCTTTCTCCCTTGGGTCACAAGTTTCACTCCAGCCCTTGACTAGTTAGTATCAGAGAACAAAGTGGTTAACTTAGGGTTAACTTAGAGTCTAACACCGCGTGAGATTGCCAAGGTTTTGATTCAGGAAAGCCCATGCGTAGGTGTGTGTTTAACATCAGCCCTCTTCAGGACAGCACTTCAGTGAGTGAATAAGCGTTGTCCTGAACAGGGATGGTTTCTTGATCCAGGATGCTAGTCGGATGAGAATCGTGTTCTCCCACCACACCTGCAGTGGGCGGGGTGAGGCAGGGAACAGCAGTTGCATAGGCGGGGGTCTCCGTTGGGTTGATTGCCAACACCAAGAAGAAAATCAGGAGGTGGGTCGCAAAACTCCAGAGGATTTGAACAGTGCTAAATGTCAGCCTTCTATTTCTTCTCCTCCTTCTGTCGCAGCCTCTCTGGGTCATGTTATCAGAAGGGTTCTCTGCAGCCCAGAGAACTAGAAAATTCCTTTCCCTTTCATTGAAACTTTCAATTCTTCAGTGACTACCTGATTCCAGGGCTTTAAGGAAAACACCAAAGCAATCAAATATCAACAGCCAGCAACATAGGACTGCTGGGAGCCTGCAGACGTTCTTGGTAGCATCTAGCACAAGGTGTCCAGCACGAGGATGTGGCTGAATCCACTCTCAGGGGGCTCTGCAGGAAGCAAAGATGCTTCTTCTCACGTTAGTATGGAGAGGCTCCGTAGGGAGCACCATTCCTGAGTCCGGGAGCCCCCTTGCTGTCCAGTCTTGCCCCCCTGCAGGGAGCAGAAAAGTAGCCAGCGGGGAAAGCTTAGTGGTACCCGGAGTTCTTCCCACGCAGGAGTGCAAGAAGTCACTTGCAAATGGGGCAAAGAAAGTCCCTCCCCTGCAAAGGAAGAGAAAAGAAGGAAAACCTTGAACTGACGAACTACCGTCCTTTGCAAGATGCAAATGCAGCTCGGGCACAGGGAGCTCCAGCTGCTCTGCTGAGTCTCTGCTAATGAGCAGGTGGATCGTGACAGCCAGCCAAGTCAAGTCAATAATGCGGAATGTATTGGCAGGCGCTTTCCTCTCTCGCGCCGCTGCGTCAGGGTCCCCGAGCAGCCTGGGGAATTGCAGCGCGGCTGGTGCTGCTGGGGGCCCACTGCTCCTCTTGTACTGATCCTCTGTGCCCTCAAGAAGGTGGGAGAGGAGGAAGGGGTGTGAGCATAAATGCTGCTGGGATCCAGATGTGGGCCAGACCCCCTAGTGCTGAGCTGAACGACCCCCCTGTCCCAGAGCACTAAGTCTCACCCCCTCCTTTGCGACCAGCCACTCACACAGGAACGTTTCCAGATCCTCGCGGCTTCCTCCTGCTGTCTGGCAGTTTTACAGCCTGTCCTCTTGACCTGACTGGCCGCCCTTTCTTTTCCATTTCTTCGCACGCTTTCTTTTTCTTAGCAGGGTCCCGTCGCCTTCCATCCTCGCTCTTTATTTGAAGAGCTAAGGCGCTTCATTGCTTACCGCTGTGCTGCTGCTTCAGCTGATTCCACACGGCAGCCCCCTTGCAAGCCCAGCCCCCGGAATGAACTGCGGGACTGAACGTGTTGATTCCTGTGTCATTCCTCGGCCCGGGGTCTCTCTCTGATGCTGGCTAAGTCTCCTGCAAATCGCCAGTTCAGCAAGCCTACTAACATGGCCTGCAGAGCCTGGGGCTAACCCAGACCTGATTACAAGGTGAGCCCCACCTCAGAGGAATCAGGCAATTCAACTTCTCCAGGAGGTAGGGAGCTGCAGGGCGGGTGAGGCAGGACCCTAAGAGCTGTCACACTGGGTCAGACCAAGGTCTATCATGTCCAACTCTTGTCTCCAACCATGGCCATTACAAGAGCTTGTGGGGCAGTGTACAGAAGAGGACAATTGTGGAGTGATCCACTCCTGTCTTCCACTCCCAGCTTCTGGCAGTCAAACGTTTAGGGTCACCCTGAGCATGGGGGTTGCATTCTGACCATCTTGGCTGGTTCCTCCAGGAACCTGTCAGACTCTGGTTTGAACTCAGTTCTATTTTTCGGCCCTCTCATTATGACAATGGGTTCCACAGACGAGTCGCACATCGTGTGAAAAACGTACTTGCTTGTGTTAACCCTGCTGCCCATTGTTTTCATAAGGTGATCCTTGACTTTTGAATTGTGTGGAGGGGTAAATATCATGTCTCTGTTCCCTTTTTTTCCCACACCATTCATTATTTGATTGGCCTCTTATCATATCCCCACTTGGCTGTCTCTTTTCTAAGCTGAAAAGCCCTAATCTCTTGAGTCTCTCCTCTTCTGAGCCATTCTATAGCCTTGATCATCTGTGTGGCCCTTCCCCGAAACCCTTCCCCCTCCTCTGTATCCTTTGTGAGCTGAGGCAGCCAGGACTGCATTCATTTTCAAGGTGTGGGCACACCAGTCATGTATATACTGGCACCATGTCTTCTGTCTTATCTTCTCTCTTTTCTAAGTAGCTTCTAATGTACCATTGGCCTTTTTGACAGTTACTGTACGTTGAGTGGAAGTTTTCAGAGAGCGATCCACAGGGACTACAAGATCCTTTTGGTGTAGAAACAGCTGATTTAGATCCCTGTTTTGTATGCAGAGTTGGGAATAAGTTTGCCAGTGTGCGTTACTTTGCACTTATTAGCACTGAATGTCATCTGCCATTTTGTCCCCCAGGTGTGAGAGAGCCCATTGTAACTCTTGACAGTTTCTTTTGGACTTCATGTGTGACACTGGGCAAGTCATTTAGACTCTCCCTGCCTTGGTTCTCATCTGAGCTATGCGGACAACAGCACTGCCCTGCTTCAGAGGATGAAGCATTGAAGACTGTGAAGTGCTCCAGATGCTAGAGTAGTAGGGTTCTTATTCATACCTACCGTCATTGATCATAGGGGTCCTGGTTCATTTGTCATACCCACAAGACAACTAGAGAAATACAGGATTCGTTTCCATTGTCCAGTTAACTCTCATCGACCTAACATGGTCCCCTTTTCTTAATCTAAGAATATTGGCCATGTAGAGTGGGCTCACCCAAAAGCATGCACTCGCCCAAAGGAAAACCAGGCTAAGTCAACAAGCCTGTTGTTCCCTGATACAGGCTGCCAACAATCTACTCTAATGAAAAGCTGCAGTCACGAACTCTGTGAAATAACCAGGCAAAACTCCTTGGGCAAAACACCTCCACTGAAGTAAAATGTTACAGCAGGGATAGTCGGAGCCCTTTGTCAGATCAATGGTAATTGGTAGACAACTTATTAGGAGATCTCCAATATTGGAGATTGTTCCCTAGGGGTGTAACATAGCAACGTGCTCCAAAAGCACGGTATGTGTGCAATATCGTAAAGTGCAGGGCAGATTTCGCTAATTAAGGCTGTTCATTTAAACTTAGCGCATGTGGCCCAGAGAACACCATCCAATGAATACTGAGCCCTTTGCTTGGGGCACATATAAAACAGGTGTTCTGGAGAGGAACCCTGCAGGCTTTTTACCTACAGTTGACATAATAAAACTTGGCCCTTCCAAGGCAATCTTAATGCTATTTCTGTACAATTTGCAGTAGAAAACAAACAGTGAATACATGCACATGACTCTTTAAATATCAGCCGCAGTGTGGGTAGGTTTTGCAGCTCTACCTCTTTTCCTGTGGCATGACTTATGATAGAAATTTACTTTGAATCCCATAGAGAGAGCCGGGAGCTACAAGGTGTTTTATACATGTTCAGCTGCCACCACAAATAAATCAACAAGAAATCCACCCCGTAAAGAGGGCTAGAGTGAGCCCTGTGTGCTACTAAAATGGATCAGCTCCCTGAAACCACCAATCTCTGGTAACACAAACCCTGCCTTCCAGGCCCCCACTCGCTTCACGGGTTGCCAACATCCCCCTGGAGTACTCAGCCCTTTTCATTGGATCTCAGGCCAGGTCTACACTAGGGGAGAAAGTTGAACTAATATACGCAACAGCAGCTATGTAATAGCGTAGCTGGAATCCACATACCTTAGCTCGACTTACCCCGGCATCTCCACTACAGGAGGTTGACGGGAGACACTCTCCCATCAACTCCCCTTTCTCTTCTCACTCCGGTGGAGTAGCGGAGTCAACAGAGGCACCCTCAGCAATTGATTTAATGGGTCCTTACTAGACCCACTAAATCAAACCCCGGGAGATTGATCTCCTCAGTGTCGATCTCCCAGTAAAAGGAGACCAGTCCTCACAGAGGTCTCAAACTTGCTACTCACAAGGGAACAGTATACACTGACTTGTGAGAGGGAATGTAGGGCCATTGCTCTGCTTACCACACAACACCTGGATAGACAGAGCAAAAAGAGGAACGTTTATCATCAGCAAACAGAGATCAGCATGCGAGTGAGTAAAGATATTGGTGAGTCTCCTGCAGCCCCCCGATTGACCTCCCCCGGATGGCAGCCTGCGGCAAGTGCAGCCGGGCTGAAGGCCGAGTGCTGTGATGTGCCAAGTGTGGGCACTCAGGGCACTCCAAGCCAGGACTGCTTTGCTGTCCTCCATCGAGTTAGACAAGCAAGTGGGGAACCCCTGAGAACTGTCTGTCCGGGTGGGGGTCGGGTCCCTTTAAGCGCAGCCCTCGGCTAGCCTGAGACAGCAGCTCCACGCTCTAAGTCCTCATCTGATGCCCTGCCGGCACTGCTTCCGGCCATCCTTAACCTCGGTTCAGGGTCCACTCAATGTCGACATGCCAGTTCGAATTAGCAAAATGCTAATTCAAACTACTTTTTAGGTCTAGATGCACCAGTTCGAATTAGCTTAGTTCGAATGAACTAATTCGAATTAAAGTTAGTTCGAATTAGTGCTGTAGTGTAGACATACCCAGAGAGACTAAAAAAAATAGTATCAGAGGGGGAGCTGAGTTAGTCCGTAACTAGAAAAACTTTAAAAATGACAAATAGTCTAGCAGCACCTTAAAGACTAACCAAACATGTACTAACAAAAATAGTATCATGAGCTTTTGTGGGTAAAACCCATTCCCTCAGATGGGGAGTGGGCATGGAAATAACAGAACCAAGATATTTATAACAGTGGGGGAAGGTGAAAAAAGCACCTGTCAGTTGCCAAGTCTCTAAGGTGCCGCAGGACAGCTTGTTGTTTTTAAAGTTACA
The DNA here is from genome assembly GCF_052426305.1 of Pelodiscus sinensis. Classification (NCBI taxonomy): domain Eukaryota; kingdom Metazoa; phylum Chordata; order Testudines; family Trionychidae; genus Pelodiscus; species Pelodiscus sinensis. The sequence goes on from NC_143062.1 coordinate 10,575,600, forward strand.
GGCCAACGTGGCTCCCCTCTGACTCTTTTTAACAGGTTCGGCGGAACTTTGCTCATTCGTTTCAACATGGAAAATGCTCAATTTTCAAAGCAAACCTTAAAACATTTCCCCACAGTTAGTAAACCTAAAGGGTTGCAGAGCTGGAGCCAAAGGCAATGGGAAGTCTCTTCTTGTTTTCATTGGTCTTTGGATCAGGCTCTAAATGTATCAAATAGCCGAGGCAGGAGTATGAATAGAGAAGGTGAGAGGCAGATTCCAGATAATCAAGTCAGGCTTCCTCTTGACATTTTCTTCGGTTAAAAATAAATGGCCTTTCCTTGCGTCTTCCCTGGCTTTCCCTTGTCATTTCCCCCACCCCCACCCCGTCTGTTTCCACCTCCAGAGAAGCCTGAATGGTATAATTTTCTTTTATTTTTAGCCATTTTTCATAACTGAAAGTATCCGCGTGTCAGAGAGAGAATGCTCCCCCGAATTATTCACCTGGCACTTCCCCAAAACCATTGATTAAAATCAAATATGTTAAAGGTCTGGGGGCTGTTGTTTTTTAATCTCGGCACTCACAGAGCTATGGCTCGAAAAGGAAAATGTGTTCTAACATTGCAAGGAGTGGATTCGGGGCCAGTGTTTCCTGGCCTTAATGGTGCTTCCCCACCCGGAGCCTGCACTGGGACAAAAGGCAGTGGAGAGGAAGGGCTGGGGGCGAGGGAAGCTGCACAAGGCCGGATTCACTTTGCCTTCCCGACCTCCCAACCAAAAAAGTGGTTCTTCTGCTGTGGGCAAAGGGCCCGGTCACTCACCTCTGGCCCACCGTTCTAAGAGGCAGGGGAAGGCAACGCCTCCCCAAACGGCGCATGGTTCCGCCCACGTTCTGTCCCCACAACGCCCCCTGCTGGCAGTCGTGCTGAGGCAGTAGTGCTGTGTCCGGGATTCTGTCACACTGAGGGTGGGGCACTGCGCCCTCACCATGGGCTGGGAGGCTGGGGCCACCTTCTCCATGCCCCAGGGCCACGGAGGCTGGGGCTTCGCGCCACCTGCCCTGCCTGTGGTGCTCCGAGGCAGGGAGGCTCCCATAGGGAGCTGAAGGCTTCTTCCTGTGGTGGGGAGGAGCTTGGCTCCTGTGGGGAGGATGGGGCCTCAGGCAGAAGGGCCTCCCCCCGCCTTACTTTCACCTACCACCCATGCTCTGACCGTTATTCTCGTGGCAGCCTCTACACCCATCAAACACAGTTGCTGTTAGAGTTGGGTGAATAATGGAATTTTGGGTTCACTGGCAGTTTTGAAAAGTGGATCCAAAAAACCAGCTCAGTTTGGATCAGCCCAAAACATCTGAAATGTTCAATGTCTCAAAAAGGTTTTGTTTAAAAAAAAAACAAAAAAAAAAACCATTTTGTTCAATTTCAACCTCTGTTAACCATTTTAAATAAAAAAATCCACTAAAATTAAAGTGGGTTTTGCCCAGGAAAGCTCACAGTCTCTGAGGTACCACAGTTCTACACGCTGTTTCTAAAAATAAAGGGAAATTGTTAAAGAAAAAAATCCACTAGGAGTCTGCAACTGTCAACTTGAATTGTTTCAGTTGTACGGGAGGGTTGATTTTTTTTTCTGAAATGAACAATCTGGCAAAATCAGTTAGACTCTGCAAAACGGGTCATTGTTCCTGACTCTGCACACACACACACACACACACACACACACAGATCCCCAGGAGCAGCTCCCTACAAACTTAGCAGCGCCACGAGACAAGCAGCCACCAGCCCACATTTCTCCTCTTGGCTTTCGAAGGCTCCTCATCCTACCCTGAGCAGCAGGAGATGCTAAAACTCAAGGATCTAAGGTGATGTCTACACTACCAAGTTTTTTTTGGAAAAACGGCTGTTTTTCAAAAAAAAACTAGCGGAGCATCTACACCTTAAGCACGTTTTTGAGCAAAAAAATTGAAAGAACAGAGGGGCTTTTCTGATGCAGGTATTCCTCATTCTACAAAGAAGAACACCTTTTTGAGAAAGAGCTCTTTCACAAAAAGGTGTGTGTGGACTGAGAAGATGGGTTTTTTGCGCAGAAAGAGGAAAGAGGAAAAAGCTCAGGTGCACTGGTGGCCATTCTTTGCATAGCAATCAGAGCTTACTTTTGAGAGAGCGTCCATGGACGTTCTCTTTCGCAAAAGCGCATCATTTTTTCAATGCACCTTTGCAGTGTGGATACGCTCTTGCACAAGAAGTTTTTGCAGAAGAGCTCTTCCAATAAAAGCTTCTTGCACAAGAAGCCTGCAGTCTAGATGTAGCCTGAGAAAAGAATAAGCACAGGGTAAGGTGGGACTAGATGAAGAGGAAGCAGCATGTAAGAGAGAAAAAGAACAGGCAGAGATGAAGGCCACAGTGTTGGGCTATGGTGTGGTGAGGAAAGGTCACACTTATCCAGACATCTGCATGGGCTCTATTGCTTGGGATCTCTTTGGGAGCATGGTGGGGATGGGACCAGTGGAAGGACAATTGGTCTGCGTCCTCTGTGCTCCATGAATTCGTAGCTGCAGAGTGCTACAAGAGGGTCCCCTTAAAGTGATAGGGATGGATGTCGGTTGATAGTGTGAGCACCGTCTGTAGGCACAGAAATACGTTACTGTCTATAAACAGAGCAGCTAATTTCTTGGGGGGGGATTTCCCATTAGTCATTTTTGAGTTTTGTATAGAAGTCCAAAAGCCAGGTTTGCAGGGCTCTCTGTAGATACTATCATCGATAGGGTTGCCAGATGGGTTCAACATAAATACAGGCAGTCCCGGAGTTACACGGATCCGACTTATGTTGGATCCGCAGTTACGAACGGGGCTTTTCTCGCCCCAGAGGACGGGAGCGGCGGGACGCCCAGATGCACCGCGGTCCGCCGCCCCCATCCTCCGGGGCGAGAAAAGCTGCTCCCCATCTCCCTGGTCTGCAGGGAGACGGGGAGCAAAGCCTTGGAGCATGCCGGCAGCGGGACAGCCTGGGCACGCTTGAGTTGTCCCCCTGCGGGCGTGCTCCGCAGCTTTGCTCCCCGTCTCCCGACCAGCAGACCAGGGAGATGGGGAGCAAAGCCTTGGAGCATGCCCGCAGGGGGACAGCCCAAGCGCGCCTGGGCTGTCCCGCTGCGGGCATGCTCCAAGGCTTTGCTCCCCATCTCCCTGCAGACCAGGGAGACGGGGAGCAAAGCTGGGGAGCAAAGCCATGGAGCACACCCGCAGCAGGACAGCCCAGGCGCGCTTGGGCTGTCCCGCTGCGGGCGTGCTCCGCGGCTTTGCTCCCCGTCTCCCTGGTCTGACCAGCAGACCAGGAAGATGGGGAGCAAAGCCTCGGAGCACGCCAGCAGTGTGACAGCCGCGGCGTGCCTGGACTGTCCCGCTGCCCGCGTGCTCTGCGGCTTTGCTCCACGTCTCCCAGGTCAGCAGACCAGGGAGACGGAGCAAAGCCGTGGAGGACTTGGGCGGTCCCGCCACCCCCGTCTCCCTAGTCTGCTGGGGGGAGGGGTGCAGCTAGTGCCCCCCCCCCCAGCAGACCAGGCTTTTCTTGCCTACCCCTGGGTAGAGCAGCTGGGGGCTGCCGGGTTGGTCCCGCAGAGCCGCTCCGGACCAACCCGTCAGCACCCCAGCTGCTCTGCCCCAGACGTCCTGATTCAGCCGCTGCTGGTCAGTTTCAGCCAAAGTGAAGCTGCTCATAGGCAGGCAGAGAAGGCGGCCATCAATTAGAATAGCCCCACAGCTGTTTTCGCTTACACAAGGGGCCACCTCAGCCCAGGGAACAGCCTGGAGCCTGGGTCACTTCAGAGGAAGCAGAGTCACAAGGAAAAGGCAGAGACACAACTACGTACATGTTGAGAGGCACGTGGGGATGCAATGGCATGGAATGTAGTTTCTAAAGCTGAGGCTGGGGATCAGCTGGTTTAACAGCCTCTAAACAGCTGTTAGAAAAGTAAACTCTGTGTCCTTTCTGAAATTGGCACAAACCAAAACACCAATCAAAGATTCTGGTTTGGCTCCAAATCCAGCTCCAAATTTCACACCTCGCCCCTGTTTAAACAATGAATCAGACCAAATTCCTGGATCCAAAAACCACCAACTTTGGAATAGCCGAATCCAGCCTTTCGGGGTCCATGGGACAATTTGCATGCTCATAGGTAGACTTGTGCTCCCGCACCTTGCTAGCTTAGGGCCTTAGATACTCAGCCGTTCTCCCTTTCTGCTTTGCTGGGGGTGATTTTTGTTATTAATGTCAAACTCTTGGTGCCTCATTAGCAGAAGCTGATGGACACGGAGATGAAAAAGATTTGTCCCCTTCCAGTTCCCCCTCCCCACATCCCTTTATCACCCCTTTTTGGAGTCCCACCCATCGGCAACAGAGCTGATGGAAGGCTTTCCAGGGCTTGCTATCTTGTTCCAGCTTCACAGCTTCATTCATCTGTAGACCTTTTTGTTCTTTGTAGGCAGGGAAGCTATGGCCGTGTAGGTCCCCGGGTATTAGACACACCTCCATCCACTCTGTCTTTTTTTGTTCTTTGTCATTCTTCACCGTGTCTAGCTCATGCATCCTCAATCTGCCTCGATCTCTAGACCTTGCATGCTGGTGTGTGTAGCCATGTATGAGTCCTTTCTTGGCACATGTCCAGACCATCAGTTGCTTTCTTGGCCCTTCTGTAACAGTCTTATTTCTTGCCTTTGCCTTATCTCTACATTCCTTTATTTTCCGCTGTTTTGAAACTCTCAGAGCTCTGTTCGTCAGCTTTCCTCACAGTCTAGCATGCCCCCGAACCACGGGAATGGAGTGACAGTTGTCTCATATACACCGACTTCTGGCTTTATCAAAATATCCTTAGCCAGACCTTGCAAAGTTTCTCCTGCCTCTCCGCATATCTACTACCACTTAAGCCTCCTCTGCCAGTCATGGAGATGTCTCACCTGCCACTGGGAAATCAGGGACTGCTCTGAGTCCACTAGTTCAGCCTCCACACTGGGTAGGCAGGCAGTGAGCCTTCTGGATTTCTGCTGAAGGTACAACTGCACCTTCCAAAATCTCCCCCCATTGCAGCTCCACTCACAAGCCTCATCTAAACAGAAAAAGTGCCTGGTGCTGATCACGGATGCAGCTTGCACTGGGATGAAAATAGTTTAATTGCACGCACAGGTGGAAAACCAAAGAGTACGTTCCCTCCCTACGTGCATGACATATGACTCTTTTTGGCAAATAGCTGAGTAGCCAAGTCCATACGACTCCACCTGATTTCCAGGGCTCTATAGATTTGTACTGATCTGCATGGTTCAGGAGACATAGTAAAGAATCAGGATGATGTTATCTGATCCTGTGCCGGCTCCCAGTGACTAATAGATTATATGGTGCCTTTCAGTTAACATCAATAAGAGAGACTGGATGCTAACCCATCACCCTTTTCTTCAGATGTCACTCCTCACTGGTTCGTCCTAAGGGATCTCTCCTTCTGCTTGATTCAATCATCATTGCTTTTCAGTTGCCAGTGCCAGGAAAGATCATTCCCTGTATTATCTGTGCGTTTATCGGTCCTGACAGGACTGGATTTTATGAATTGTAACAAAAGTGTTGCTAGGTCAAGGACTGATTAGATAGTTAAGAGTCACTAGAAGAGTCATGGACCTCAATAATCATCTCCATTAGATTCCGAATGTGTGGCACAAGAGACAATCTAATTGGCTTTTCAAACAAGAACCACGAAGGTAATGTGGTGTTTTCTCACAGGTACAGCACCTCACATCACTAACCCGCTGGTTACAGTACCTGGCCACTCTGCCTGCTGAGGTCCAAATCCATTATCCTTATCCCATGATCACGGCCTGATCTCGAAGAGCTCTGTCCTGGGGAGCACTTGGATTGATTATAAAGGCAAGGAATCGGGCCCAGATCCTGCCCAGAGCTCGGAACCCACCACATGCCCCTTGCCCGATCAGTGTTCTACAGAGGACTCCAAAAAGTCAGGTGCAGCTGGGCTGTGGTCAGCATAGAAGATGAGGGATGGAAGAGACCTCAGGAGGTCAGAGGGTCCAGCCTCCTGCCCAAGGCAGGACCAGCCCCAACAAAATCATCCCAGCCAGGGCTCTGTCAAACCGGAACTTAAAAACCTCTAGGGATGGAGATTCCACCCCCTCCCTAGGGAACCCATCCCAGTGCTTCCCCACCCTCCTAGTGAAGAAGCTTTTCCTAGTATCCAACCTGGACCTCTCCCATTGCAACTTGAGACCATTGCTCCTTGTTCTGCCATCTGCCACCGCTGAGAACAGCCTCTCTCCATCCTCTTTGGAACCCCCTTCAGGAAGTTGAAGGCTGCTCTCAAATCCCCCCTCACTCTTCTCTTCTGCAGACTAAGACCCATTCCCTCAGCCTCTGCTCATGATTCATGTGATTCATCCCCCTCATCACTTTTGCTGCCCTCCACTGGGCTCTGTCCAATTTGTCCACATCCTTTCTGTACTCAGGGGCCCAAAACTGGACACAATACTCCAAGACGTGGCCTCACCAGTGCTGAATAGAAAGGAATAATCACCTCCCTAGATCTGCTGGCAGTGCTCCAACTAATGCAGCCCAATGGGCTGTTAGCCTTCTTGGCATCAAGGGCACAGTGTTGACTCATGTCCAGCCTCTCATCCACTGGAATCCCCGGGTCCTCTTCTGACAAACTGCTGCTTAGCCAGTCGGTCCTCAGTCTGTAGCCGTGCCTGGGATTCTTCCATCCCAAGAGCAGGACTCTACACTTGTCCTTGTTGAATCTCATCAGATTTCTTGTGGCCCAACCCTCCAGTTTGTGTAAGTCACTCTGGACCCTAACCCTGCCCTCCAACGTATCTACCTCTCCCCGCCATCATGGTATCATCTATGAACTTGCTTAGGAGCAATCCATCCTATCATCCAGATCATTAATGAAGATGCTGAACAAATCCAGCCCCAGGCCTGACCTCTGGGGCACTCCACTTGATACTGGCTGCCAACTAAACATGGAGTCGTTGATCACTATCTGTTGAGCCTGGCAATCCCGCCAGTTTTCTGTCCACCTTATAGTTCGTTCATCCAAGCCATACTTCTTTATCTTGCTGGCAAGGATGCTGTGGGAGACTCTATCGAAAGCTTTGCTAAAGTCAAGGTATATCACGTCTACTGCCTTCCTCATAGCCATGGAGCCAGTTATTTCATCATAGAAGCAATTAGTTGGTCAGGCATGACTTGCCCATGGTGAATCCAAGTTGACTGTTCCTGATCGCCTTCCTCTCCTCAAGTACTTCAGAAAGGATTCCTTGAGGACTTGCTCCATGATTTTGCCAGGGTGCAAGGTGAGGTTAACCGGTCTGTAGTTCTCCTGGCCCTCTGTCCCTTTCTTAAAGACGGGTGCTACACTTGCCTTTTTCCAATTGTCCCAGAACTCCCCCGATCGCCACGGCTTTTCAAAGGTAACGGCCAATGGCTCTGCAATCACATCAGCCAACTCCCTCAGCACCCCATGGACCTGTGCATGTCCAGCTTTTCTAAATAGTCCTTCACCTGCTCTTTCACCACGGAGGGCTGCTCACCTCCTCCCCATACTGCGCTGTGAGTACAGTCTGTGGGAGAAGCAATGCGGTGGTTTGGTGCCAGTGGACCAAAGCTGTCCACAAGCCCCATTTGCTATGCTTCTTCCATTTCTGCCCCCTGCCTACAATGCACCGTGTCCCGTGCAGAGAGCTCAGCTCCACAGCATGCTGGGGGTGTGGAGTTCCCCACTAATTGGCCCTACGGCCACAGATAAAGCACCTAATTGCAGCCTTTTGGGTCGAGACTCATCAGCCCGCTTGACAAACCAGGCCATCCTCCTCAACAGCTTCTTCAGCTAATTTTAGATTAATTACCAATGAAAATACATCTATAAACTCTTCAGTGGGGATGTAATTGCACATAATTGCTGAGATAAATTTGAAATAATTGCACAGATGACATTCCTTCTTCCATAGGTGCAGGTGAGCTGATGTAGATTTTTTGGGTAACCTCTTGGATCTCCATGCCAAGGTGTAGGTCTGGGATTTGATGAGCCTTAGAAAATGGCATGGCCACAGGTCTGATCTGTGCTACTTGGACAGTTAATTAGGGCTGGGCACAAGTCCAAGTGTTGCTCCTGATTCCAGTCCAGAATTTGAGCATCGGGGATGCTTACTGGCCAAACGATCTGTTTGCCCTGCAAGGCGAGAGCCCCATGGATTAGAATGCAGTGGCGTGGTGGCCGATCCCAATGGCCAGGAAAGGCTGGGCAGTGTGGGGCAAAGGGACGGGGTGACCAAGATTCTAGAGAGGGGGTTGGGAGGGTATAGAGAGCACAGGATGATAACAGAAAGGAGCTGAGCGACTGGACATTTTCCCTTAAGTAGCTATTTTGTGTAGTGATTTAAATATAAGACCCGCCATGGGCGGAGACTTTCCCGGGGAAGGTTAGGGTCTGGGGGGGAGTGATGAATTAGACCAACCATACCAGCCAGTTGCACTGCCCCAGGGGGCCCTCCAAAGCATGGGGCCTGAGCAGTTACCTCGATTTGCAGTACCCTAGGGAACTTCTTTCTTGCACACAGCATCCCAATATGCAAGCCCCTGAAGTATTCTTGTGAGCACAGCATTTGTCTGCAATGTGGGAATCTTTGGCTTAACTCCCTAGGAGCAAGAGCTGGGATTTCCAGATGTCGGACGCCAGCAGCCCCAGAGAACATGCCCCATGCTATTGCAGTTCCCAGCCCACCCTGGCACTAAAAGGATATACAGTGGTCCAGCAGGGGGAGCTAAAAGTGTTTGCATTAAGCCATTCCAATGAGCGTCAAGTGTTGCAGCCGCGTTGGTCCCAGGCTACTAGAGAGACAGGACGGGAGAGGTCATATCTTTTATGGGACCCACTTCTGTTGATGAGAGAGACACGTATCAGCTGGAAAGCTCACAGGACGAGACATGACCTCCCTCGCCTTCTCTCTTGTTAATTAAAGGTGGAGTCGGAAGCCTGTGAATCTCCAACCATTCCTTCCTCCTCACGTTCTGTCTGGAACCTCGTGTAAGCACTCCCTGCAGGAACCCTGCTCCCGATCAGCTTTGTGGCCCTGCGGGAGCTGTTGGGGAAGACATTTCAAGGCACGAAGGGCAGGCACATGTCTAGCTCTCACTGGCACCTGGCTGCCATTAGTGCCTTTGGGCAACCTTCCCCGTTGATCCCGTTCAGCAATTCCTGAGTAAAACACTACGTAGAAGGTTTGAAATGTTGCCTTTTCTTCAGTATGTGCTCAACTTTGTTGCCAGCGTGGGGAGAGTTTAGATGAGAGCATGCAATAAGGAACTGAAGAGATTGCAGATACCAACCAACCAACTGTGCCCATTAGGTCTGAATGGACACAAGTCATGCAGTGCCCTGGAAGACGCTTTTGTTGAGGACTGGTTTCAGTTGTGGTGGCAAGTGGGGCTTACACAAGGGCAGACTCTCCGCTTAAAAGAGATTAGGGTTGACATTTGAGCACCCATTTCCAGCTGAGGTGAATCGGAATTGGGTGCTCAGATGCCATAGGGAGCTTTGGAAATGTCAGCCTGAAAGGGCTTCCTCAGAAAGACATCCAATTGTTTGGTCTTTCTGGCTTTGCTTTCATAAGGGCAATGCATTTCTGTTTTGATGTATTGCTTTGATCCAGGATGTTTCTCCTTAATATTATACTAAAATAGCAATTGCACTCTTATATTTCATAGTTTATAATGTACAAATGAAATGTTTCACTGGTTCTGGGTCCAAAACCTTTGGAAATTCCGTTCCATGGAAAAATTCAAAATTTCAGCTTTACACATTTGAAATGAAAACACATTTCATAGACTCATAGACTCACAGACTTTAAGGTCAGAAGGGACCATTATGATCATCTAGTCTGACCCCCTGCACAATGCAGGCCACAGAATCTCACCCACCCCCTCCTAGAATAATCCTCTCACCTATATCTCCGATATTGAAGCCTTCAAATAGTTTGAAGACCCCAAGATGCAGAGAATCCTCCAGCTGTGATCTGTACCCCATGCTACAGAGGAAGGCGAAAAACTTCCAGGGCCTCTGCCAATCTACCCTGGAGGAAAATTCCTTCCTGACCCCAAATATGGCGATCAGCTAAACCCTGAGCATGTGGGCAAGACTCAACAGCCAGACACCCAGAAAGTTCTCTATAGTAACTCCTATCATTCCTCCATTGACCTATTTACCACTGATAATGAATGGTCAATTTCAAAGTGCCAGAACTTCCCTCAGAACAGAAACTTCATTTTCCAGCCAGTCCTCCCTGTTGGCTTCAGATCTGCAGAACTTTTCTCCATGAGGTGAGCTAAGGGAAGCAGAAGACACTTCCAAACTTTTATCCTAATTTAACGGAACTGAATCATGTTGTCACTCATCAAGATTCTGGTCTGTCTAAAATTGAAATCTTAACTCCAATTTACTTTATTATCACTGACTATTAGGGTTCTTAACCAGGATCAAAGCCCCTGTGTGGTAGGGACTATAAAGAGAAATAAAGATAAGAAATTTGCTCACAAACTAGGAATTGGACAATATGCAGCAGGTGGAGCAAACAGACAGGACTGCGCAGGGCGGGGCGTACAGGGAGGAGATAACAATAATCAGAATTTAGCAGAGAAGTGCATGGCTAAACCATGGCAGAAGGGAGGTTTTCAGGAGGGATTTAAAGAAAGATGTGGCTCTGCATATATTTGGACATGGGGAAAGCGTGGCAGGATCTGAAAGAGAAGACACGAACGCAGTCAATGCTGGAACCACTGTGGGAATCAACGTGTTGAACAGTTTGTGAGATGGGGTGCAGTCTTACAGGCAGAGGCAAGGCCTTACCTGTGACTCAGTCGTTCAGCTGCTCTGGGTCCCGTTTAACAGCACGTTGCAACCCCAAAGGGGAATGGCAATGGCAAGGGCGGGTGAAGAGCAGCTTGTCTGGGTGTGATTCTGGAAGAGAGAGCTAGGAATCACCTAGACTGAAGACTGATCGAGACCCTGGAACAAATAGCTCTGGTTTTACAAGACTGTGGGATTTCAACGGACCATGAGGAGATGGTTTTAGATGCCGTTCCAAGGGCGCACCTACCACTATCTTCATCCGGGGAGTCTGCTACGTCAGATGGGGAAATGCCACCTGCTAATTCACCCCAACTGCTTCCTGACGCAGCTGGATGGTTCCTTGGTAGCTGCCTGTCTGAGGTACGACTAGACCCCCGTGAAAACACCGGCACTGCTAACTAGCGCCTAAGCTTTGCTTACTCCTTACGGAACACGTCCAGCAAACCCCCAGCTGCAGGAATAGCCCTGCTCTGTCTTGCATTCCTAGCAATTCAGTGGAGAGCTCCTCCGGGCCTGGAGGAGGTGGCGGGGGAAGCCGCTGGCATTTCCCTATTACATAGTGGCACCTACTGGAGCTATTTAGAGCACAGCTCCTTATCCCGGCCTGTCGACAGCAAACAGGCACTTGTTGCTGGCTGCAGACGTTCGCAAGCATGGCCTTATTTCCAGAAACTCCTCTGGCTTCCAAATGAATGCTTCCTTCAGCTAGAGCTGCTGCCCCGCTGTGGAAGCAGAGAGAGCCCAGCTCTGTGATATCGGACTCGCCATCTGTGGCCAGGACCAAAGGACGGATCAGTCTGAACCACACATTCTGTAATGGAGACCCCGCCCCCCAAACAATTCCTCCAGAGTAAAGGCCTCCGTATTTTGATCAGCAACTCCTCTCACCCTGAATAGTAACAGAGAGGTAGCCGCGTTAGTCTGATCTTGGTAAACAAAAAAACCCAGTCATGTAGCACTTTAAAGACTAACAAGGTAGTTTATTAGGTGATGAGCTTTCATGGGGCAGACCCACTTCTTCAGATCATATTCTGAAAGTGAATTGGCATGACCATTATATAACAGAGGGATTAGATGCCGTGTGGTCTGCTGTGTGGACGAGATCAGAATGGTTCCAGCTTCTCTACTGCCTGTGACATAAGCAGAAGAGACAAGCCCCAGGAGGTCCAAGCCCAGTGTTCAAGGAAGGCCCCAACTGACAGCACGATAGCTGGACCTTTCATCTGGCCTTGAAGAGGCCTGAATAACCCAGGCCACTCACTCTGAGCCAAACGCAGTGAAGTGATACTGAACACAGGGCCCTGCTAATTCAACCCTTCTAGACAATAACATCTCTGAGGGTGTCTAGACTACACTTCTCTGTCGACAGAGAGATGTAGATTAGACACGTCAAAATCGCTAATGAAGCAGGGATTTAAATATCCCGCACTTCATTAGCATAAACATGGCCGTCACTTTTTTTTTTTCGAAACGGAGCTTTTTCGAAAAAAACTGGCAGACTAGATGGGATCTTTTGAAAAATAAACCCTTTTTTGAAAGATCCTGTTAACCTCATATTTAAATCCCTGCTTCACTAACAATTTCGACGCGCCTAATCTACATCTCTCTGTCGACAGAGTCTAGACGTACCCTGAGAGCTCTACTATCCAGGCTCTCAGCTACACCTAGGAAAGAGATCTCCGCACACTTTGGAAAGCAACCAAAGCTGGTAACACACAGCCACCTCAGCCTGCTTATGCCAATGCCAGAATCAAGCCCGTGCCCCAGACGCAGCATGGGGAGTAGAGGGTGCTGGGCCGGGGTCGCAGCAACTAATGGAGAATTTCCAGAAGGGGTTGTGAAGACCAGGATTTTAACAAGATACATTCATGGAGGTTAAGTCCATTAATGGCCTTGAGCCAGAATAGGCAGGGAGGGTGTCCCTTCCCTCTGTTTGTCAGAAGCTGGGAATGGGTGATGGGTGGGATCGCTTAATGATTCCCTGTTCTGTTCCCTCCCTCTGGGGCACCTGGCATTGGCCACTGTGGGCAGACAGGACAATGAGCTAGATGGACCTTTGCTCTGACCCAGTCTGGCTGCTCTTATGGAGTCAGTAAGTTGGTTCTGAGTCTATGAGGACTTAAAACCGTATTGCTCTGTATACCCTGGGAGGGGTCTGTTGCTCTCCTCAATTGGAACCTCATCCGAGCAGCAGGAAGGCTAACAAGCATGCTCAGATCTGGGACTGAAATAGCGTCTTCTATCGAAGAGACGGCAACATGAGACAGCAGGTCCTAGACGGAGCAGCCACGCTGGCCCTTCCCTTGCTCCAGCAGCAGAGATGGGCTGAATGCAAGTTTGTGGGCCGTGGGATATTTCCCGGGGGCAGTCGGGCCAGTGCGCGTTTCCCGCCATGGAGCTGGGGCACACAGGGACGTGCACCTGGGCAGGATGGGACAAATGAAGACACCGCACACTGTAGCGGGGCTGGGCTGCACTGCAGCCCATAGGCCGCTAAGGAAAGGCTGCTTTGCTTTGTGTCAGGAGCCATAGCAAAATTTGGACTCGGGGCAGCCTAGAGTCCTGGGCCAGGACTGGGGCTCCTCACTCTCACAATAAAACAAACAATGAAGGCCAATGATCCGGCCCCCTTGCCCCCTCCAACCGTGGCCCGAGGCTTGCACTGCACAGACCTTCCTGCATTCGCCGCTCATTGTGCTGGGAGTCCTGGTAACTCGCCTGGCGTCACACGTGCTGCCCCAGGAGAGAGCGGCCCTCCCGCCTAGCCACACTGCACGCTCTCCTGGAGACTGGAGAGGCTAGTGTGGCATGTGCTGTGTCTGTCTGAAGTCATTTAAACCAGAGAGGCAGAAGCCAGGCTGCCCTTTGGAAGGGAGCCCCTGGGGAAAGCATCCTAGCAGCAAGCCCGGCTGCATGGCAGGTGTACTCTGACAGGACACACTCCTGGGATGGCTGCCTGGAAACCCCACACGGGATCGCCCCACATGTAGGTGTGGCCAGGGCACAGGGGGTCGATTAAAGGAGGGCATGAATAGGCAGGAACTGAGACGTGAGGGTTGGCTGAGGAAAGGGCAGCCACTCTCGGGGAAGTGGGAGCTGGCGGTACGGCCTGAGAGAGAAGGGGAACCAGGCGTGGTACGGAGCAGCTCAGGGGAGGAGCAGTGAGTCTGCGTTCCCCTCTTGGGAAGAGGCATCATCAGGACACAAGAGAAGACTGCCAGGCGCTGTTTCCATTGAAGGACTTTGGGTAACCCCAGAAGGGGGGAGACACAGATGGTGCCCCCACCAGAGGGCCGAGTCACGAACAGGATGTGGAATGTGGCTCCTGGAGGCCCCTGGGAGAGGTCCCATCTGCAGAGGGCACGACAACAAGCAGGGCCAATCCCCAGGAAGGCCAGCAGGAGGCGCCACTCTGGTGAGTGGCCGCCATCTTGGCCAGCGTTAGGGTCTCTGCATGCTAACACCCTGGTTACGCTATGCTGTTCCTTTGGGAGCAAAGGGAACTCAGCTGTGTCCTGCTGTGTGCCCAGCAAACTGCCCCACACAGCTGGCCACACTGGTGCCAGTGTCGCGAGAAAGCCCCAGCAAGGCGGTTTGTGGGGGATTCACTGCACCTTGTGTGAAGGGAAGCTGGAGTTCATCTTTCCCCATGGAGGCATCCTACATCTTTGCAGCTATTTATATAGAGATCAGGGAGGGTCTGATTCTGCCTTGACTTACCCCTCATGAGGCTTCCCCCACTGCCACCAGTTGAGTTGCACAGGATTTTTGAAATTTCACATGAAATGTGGCCCACTGCTTGAACAATGCCAAGGAGATCTAGAGAGAGACAGGGAATAGTTGTGCCTTTGGGCAACTGGCAAGGCATGGGAGACAGCTGAGAGCACACACGAGACACTGCAGCTGGATGTTTCTGCTAAAACGATTAGCAACCAATAATTAGCAGTGTTGACGTTTAAATGCTCCCAGAGTCACTGGGACTCATCGCTAACGCGCCTTGCAGGAGGTTTTCTTTACACCAGTAGGGCTAGACACGGTTTGTGTTCCAGAAAGAAAGCTGGGCTTCCGAAACAGAGCTCAGCTGCGAGATATAAATGTGATAGCAAGTGGCATGGCTGGGGAAATGCAGCACATGCAGTATCCTGGTCGAGGGGAGGTAAAAGAGAACGTACGAAGCAGAACTTGGATCACAAAACTGGTCAGGAGTCTCCCTTTCGGGGGCTGAAGTTCAATGAACTGTGCTCCCACTCCTCTTGGGTTGGCTTTGCTGTAAAGGATGGGGGCCGGGAATGCCCCACAAGGCTAAGGCAGTAGTTCCTGGAGCGGAGTTTTCGCTGCCATAAGAGCTAACTGACCCCTGCGGCTTAATGCAAAGCCAGATGCAGGGATTGCCTTTCCCAAAACACTACAAGGGAATCAAGCCAGAGACCAGAAATCATAACGTCATAAGAGCTGGAAGAGACCTCAGGAGTCATCAAGTCCAACCCCCTTGCCCAAAGCAGAGCCAACCCCAACTAAATCAACCCAGACAGGGCTTTGTCAAGCCAGGAATTAAAAATCTCTAGAGATGGAAAGTCCGCTGCTTCCCTAGGGAACCCATCCCAGTGCTTCATCACCCTCCTAGTGAAATAGTTTTTTCCTGATATCCAACCTACATCTCCCTCACTGCAACTTGAGACCATTGCTCCTTGTTCTGCCACCACTGAGAACAGCCTCTCTGCATCCTCTTTGGAACTGTGTGTGGGGGGGGGGGGGTTGCCGTGTGGTAGCCCCCACCTCTCTCAAGATGAGGAGGAGAACCAGCTGCCAGCTGGCACTCCTCACAGATCCAGGGAGCAGTGCGCTCCCTTGCCCAGAGATGGCAACGCTAAGGCTTTGTCTACACTGCAGGGGTTTTGCGCAAGAAGCTTGTGCAAAAGTATATCCGCACCTCAAAAGCGCATCGCAAAAGCAATGTGCTTTTGTGCAAAAGAGCGTCCACACTGCATGGACACTCTTGCGCAAGAAAGCTCCGATGGCCATTCACAGAATGGCCATCAGAACACCTGTGCTTTTTCTGCTCTTTTTGCATGAGAAACCCCTGCGGCGCATCCACACATGCCTTTTTGTGCAAGAGCGGTAGCGCCAAAAGGAGTTATTCCTTGTGGGGAGAGGAATAACTATTGGCAAAAGCCCTCTGTCCTGTCAATTTACTGGGTTTTTTTTTTTTTTTTTTTGCGTCAAAATGCTCTTGAGGTCTGGACGCTCCCTTGTTTTTTGCGCAAAAACAGCGTATTTTGCGCAAAAACCTTGTAGTGTAGATATAGCCTAAGTGGCAGGAGGAGGAGGGAGGGTGGGGAGGTGCCGAGGGAAGTGAATTTCTCTGCAGTTACATCAAACCCCTCATGTGCTGATTCTCAACCCCACATTCTGTCTGAGCGGCTTCCTGGGTTCTAAGGCACCTCTCAGCGCTGCTTGCAGGAGAGGATGTAGGAGCACGGGGGCGAGCGGGTGATGGGGAGAGGAGGAGAGGCTGAGAAAATCCATGTGGAAAAGTGCCAGGCTGTATTTGTAGCTGTGATCTTTCTGAGACAGGCCTTGCCATTGTTGCTACGGTAACACTCACCCAGGTGCTGGCCACAGAGCGCAGACTAAGGACCTGAGGGAGTTTCGTTAACATTAAATCCCTTCCTCCAGCATGAATGGGCCATTGGAAACAATTAATTCCCAGAGCAGATTCTGCAAATCCATCTTTTCAGCTTAGCGCAGGCTGGTGGATGAAGAGGAGGGCGCTCCGCTAGTCCCTCGGGGAAGCAGTGTGTGCCGGCCCAAACTCTTGCCCATGGGCCAGGCTGAGCAATGTTTCCCAGGGAGATCAAGGTGGCTTGAGGAATTAATCGCAGCTTGCATGGGGGATGCGGAGGAAGTCCGAATTAAAGCGTTAACGCCTCTTAAAAGCTTTCCCCTTCCGCAGAGGGTGTTACCTCCCACAGATTAGCTTTTTAGCTGCGGTGGGAAAGGATTTTCCCTTCTCCTGACTCTGCAGCCTGCTTCAACCTCCCCAGATCTGCGAGAGGCACATTTCTTCTCCTGGCGGGGGGAATGGGATTTGCCATCAGCAGTTAATTAGTTTAGTCCTTTCTCACAGTTATTTTCCACCAAACATCTGTCGGGAGGCCACTGCCTGCTATGGCCCTGCCACTGCATTGCAAATGGGGACCACCAGGATTGGTTCATCAGCCAAGTTTTGGGCAGCCCGGGGCCTTCTGCAAAGGCTGTGGAAAGGTTCCTAGGCCCAGAGCCACAAATGGATCCAGGCTCCTCCTGACCTTTGCGGATCTGAGACTATAGACTTGCCCATTTTGGCAAGACGTGTTCCTGCAGGTGTCATTACAAGACTTAATCTTTCATTCCGGGAGACCCCAGGACACTCCTTGGCTACGTCTAGACTGGCATGATTTTCTGGAAATGCTTTTAATGGAAAAGTTTTCTGTTAAAAGCATTTTCGGAAAAGAGCGTCTAGATTGGCACAGATGCTTTTCCACAAAAGCACTTTTTGCAGAAAAGCATCCGTGGCCAATCTAGACTCGCTTTTGCGCAAAAAATCTCCGATAGCCATTTTCGCGATCGGGGCTTTTTTGCGCAAAACAAATCTGAGCTGTCTACACTGGCCCTTTTGCGCAAAAGGGACTTTTGCCCGAACGGGAGCAAAATAGTATTTCCGCAAGAAGCACTGATTTCTTACAGTAGGAAGTCAGTGCTTTTGCGGAAATTCAAGTGGACAGTGTAGACAGCTGGCAAGTTTTTCCGGAAAAGCGGCTGATTTTCCAGAAAAACTGGCCAGTCTAGACACAGACCTAGAGTGTTGGCAACCCCTGGTATTAAGCTTAAATAATTCCTCTCCCTCCCTGGTATTTGTCCCTCTAATATATTTAAAGAGTGCAATCATGTCCCCCCTCAGCCTTCTTTTGGTTAACAAGCCAAGCTCCTTGAGTCTCCTTTCATAAAACAGGTTTTCCATTCCTCGGATCATCCTAGTGGCCCTTCTTTGTACCTGTTCCAGTTTGAATTCATCCTTCTTAAACATGGGAGACCAGAACTGCACACAGTATTCCAAATGGGGTCTCACCAATGCCTTGTATAATGGCACTAACACATCCTTATCCCTACTGGAAATACCTCGCCTAATACATCCCAAGACCGTATTAGCCTTTTTCACAGCCATGTCACAATGGCGGCTCATAGTCATTCTATAATCAACCAGGACTCCGAGGTCCTTCTCCTCCTCCGTTACTTCCAACTGATGTGTCCCCAGCTTATAACTAAAATTCTTGTTATTAATCCCTAAATGCATAACCTTACACTTCTCACTATTAAATTCATCCTATTGCTATCACTCCAATTTACAAGAACATCCAGATCTTTCTGTATGATATCCCGATCCTTTTCTGAATTGGCAATAGCTCCCAACTTTGTGTCATCTGCAGATTTTATCAGGACACTTCCACTTTTGGTGCCAAGGTCAGCGATAAAAAGATTAAATAAAATTGGCCCCAAAACTGATCCCTGAGGAACTCTGCTAGTAACCTTCCTCCAACCTGACAGTTCACCTTTCAGTATAACCCGCTGTAGTCTCCCCTTTAACCAGTTGCTTATCCACCTCTCAACTTTCCTATTAATCCCTATCTTTTCCAATTTAACCATTAATTCCCCATGTGGTACTGTATCAAATGCCTTACTAAAGTCGAGGTAGATTAGATCCACTGCATTTCCTTTATCTAAAAAATCTGTTACTTTCTCAAAAAAGGAGATCAGGTTGGTTTGGCACGATCTACCTTTTGTAAAACCATGTTGTAATTTGTCCCAATTGCCATTAGCCTCAATGTCTCTAACTACTTTCTCCTTCAAAATTTTTTCCAGGATCTTACATACTACAGATGTCAAACTAACAGGCCTATAGTTACCCGGGTCGCTTTTTTTCCCTTTCTTAAAAATAGGAACTATATTAGCAATTCTCCAGTCAAATGGTACAACCCCTGAGTTTAGAGATTTATTAAAAAATTTTGCTAATGGACTTGCAAGTTCATGTGCCAGTTCCTTTAATATTCTTGGATGAAGATTATCTGGGCCCCCCGATTTACTCCCATTAAGCTGTTCAAGTTTGGCTTTTACCTCGGATATGGTAATATCTACCTCCACATCCTTAGTCCCATTTGTTATGTTACCATTATCCCTAAGCTCTTCATTAGCCTCATTAAAGACTGAAGCAAAGTATTTGTTTAAATATTGGGCCATTCCTAGATTATCCTTAACCTCCACTCCATCCTTAGTAATTAGCGGTCCTATTTCTTTTTTTGTTTTTTTCCTATTTATATGGCTATAAAACCTTTTACTATTGGTTTTAATTCCCTTTGCAAGGTCCAACTCTACCTGACTTTTAGCCTTTCTCACTTTGTCCCTACATGCTCTAACCTCAATAAGGTAGCTTTCTTTACTGATCCCTCCCATTTTCCACTCCTTATATGCTTTCTGCTTTTTCTTAATGTGCCTGGCTTCTTGTGAAAAATCCATCATCTCCTAAGACTGGTTCGATTCTCATGAATCGACAAATCCTGTCAAAAATGGGTTTTGTCTGAATTTCTCCTGCCAGCTCTCCCCAGAAGTTGGGGGTCTGTTTCTGAAACTTTATTTCAGGGCCAGCTTCTGCAAATTGTGTTAGTTTGCACCAGCTGAGGATTCAGCCCATGACACCTGGTGGATTGTAAGCAGCAAACCTCTAGATCTGTTTTCCTAGGTGCATGGAACCCATATTGCAGGCAGGAATCCCTGACAGTGGAAACCAGTGTGTGCGGGTGGGGGTACTCACACACAGTTCTATGCAGGCATCCTACTTCATTAGCCAAAAAGCTGCCAATACCGTCGGGCGGGCCTCTCCATGACTAAACCGTGAAACCATTCTGGCCGTGATTATGCAGAGAAGCCTAAGAGAGGAGCCCTTTTGATCTGTACAGTCTCCCAGCAAACTCTCTCTCCGCCTCCAGGTCTCACGGTGGAAATACTGACAGGCATGGAAAATCCAGTTAATGCAAAAGCCCGCTCTGAAAATCACCAGCTGCTGGCAACGTGAGAGAGCCCAGCAATATTCCCTGGACTGCGTCAAAGCAGGTGTTTCTTGCCTCTCTGGCTGGCATGGATTTGAAAAAGCCTGATTGCAGAGGAGAAGGGTTGTTATCAATGAGACACTGAACTTCCCAGCTGATTGGCTCCTTCCCCTCCACAGTGGGAATCCTCTATTTCTTTCTTTAAATACTTAACTTGAGGCTACAGCTTCTTTGGATCTTTCAACCCCAGACGATATGACTAGAACTAGAATGACCACATGTCCTGTTCTGGATGGACAGCCCCTTTTTTAAACTCTTCCCCAGCCACCCCAACTTTTTTGGCAAATCTGGGCACTTGTTCTATTTCCTCCTACCAGCTAATCATTAGTTGCCAAGAACAAACTGGACATATGCAGGGGGGGTTCCCCCAAAAAAGTGGGGTACAACCCCTAACAGGGTATGGAAAAGCCTGTGGCGGGAGGGGAATAGGGAACACCAGCCCTGCATGGGAGGAAAGGCTCAGGGAAGTGGTTCAGGTTGGGTCATCCCCACATGGGTGGGTAGTAGGAGGTCTAGCACCAGCCCCATGTGCAGGGGGTTGAGAAAAGCCTCAGGCTGGTCCTGCATAGGCAGGTGGTCGTGGGTCATCTGCAGGCCCCTCAAGCCAGCCCTAACTAGTTTTCCCTAACTAGACCCTGCCATTCTTGAGGTCTTAGTTTAAGGCCGGGGTTGCCAGGTCTCAATGCACCACCACAAATATTACTACCTGACACCAAAACCACACCACACGATCCCTGAGGACCGAAGCCCGAACTCGCCTGAGTCCTGCCGGCCAGGAGCCGGTCACCTGAGCTCACAACCCCCTGGAATTCCTGCTTTGGCCCCAGGCACCGGGAATTGGGCTTCAGCCTCAGCAAATCTAAGTCAGCCCCGGTGACCCCGCTAAAAGGGGGTTGTGACCCACTTCGGGGGCTCAACCCCCAGGATGAGAGCAGCTGGTCCAAGAAGACTCAGGGGTCTGGAGACACTGCGAGTGGACAAGAACGTCTCTGCTCTTCAAGGGAACGGTCTGACCCAAACGGAGGGAAGCAGGGAGGAAAGGCAGGGTTGTTTTACAAACACTTTCAAGATTTCTGATGGTCTAAATTTGGGATGGGGACGTTTTTCCTGACCAGCTCTAACGTCTAGGTCTGTTCCCTCTGCAATGGATGAATTTCACCCTACCCCGTCAAGCACTGGACAGCCAGCTAAAGTGGACCTCTGACTTTCAGAGGCAGTGAGAGAGGAACCATAGCAGCACACAGACAAATAGAGGAGCAAACTGAGCTTAACACTGAAGGGTATCATTCAGAGAGGATGGAGAGAGGCTGTTCTCAGTAGTGACGGGTGGCAGAACAAGGAGCAATGGTCTCAAGCGGCAGTGGAGGAGGTCTAGGTTGGATATTAGGAAAACTATGTTTCTAGGAGGATGGTGAAGGAACAGAATGGGTTACTTAGGGCAGTGATGGAATCTCTATCCCTAGAGGTTTGTAATTCTCAGCTTGACAGAGCTCTGGCTGGAATGATTGAGTTGGGGTTGGTCCTGCTTTGGGCAGGGGGCTGGACTCGATGACCTCCTGAAGTCTCTTCAGCTACATCTACACTGCAATGCTGTTTTGAGATACTGGAGTATTCCGAAAGAGCTATCCTGCATCCTCACAGCAAGCCCGTTATTTCAAAATGTAACAGGCTCGCTATTCCAACGTCCCTGTAAACCTCATGCCACGAGGAGTAAGGGACGTTTCAGAATAGCAGGTTATTTCAAAATTTGGTGCGGTGTAGACAGCCCAAATGATGACATAAGCTATTTTGAAATAAGATCAAAATAAGATACGCAATTTGTGTCGCTCCAATTGCGTATCTTATTTCGAGCTGCAGGGCAGTGTAGACGCACCCTTCCAGCCCTAGAATGCTATGATTGTATGAACACATTTCCCACCCCACTGGTGGCGGGCTCATTTTTGCCAGGACATTTGGAAGTGTGCTTTATTCTCTAAGGCTGCGTCTAGAATGGCCAGTTTTTCCGGAAAATCAGCCGCTTTTGTGGAAAAACTTGCCAGCTGTCTACACTGGCCGCTTGAATTTCCGCAAAAGCACTGACTTCCTACTGTCTGAAATCAGTGCTTTTTGCGGAAATACTATTCTGCTCCCGTTCAGGCAAAATCCCTTTTGCACAAAGCTTTTGCGCAAAAGGGCCAGTGTAGACAGCTCAGATTTGTTTTGCGCAAAAAAAGCCCCGATTGCGAAAATGCCGATCGGGGCTTTTTTGCGGAAAAGCGCGTCTAGATTGGCACGGACGCTTTTCCGCAAAAAGTGCTTTTGCGGAAAAGTGTCCGTGCCAATCTAGACGCTCTGTTCCAAAAATGCTTTTAACGGAAAACTTTTCCATTAAAAGCATTTCCAGAAAATCATGCTAGTCTAGACGTAGCCTAACTGGGTATCTGTCAGCATCCTGCATAGGTACTGATCCAACCCCGAGCAGGCAAAATAACAATGCAAAAGAGGCCATTTGCCTAAATCTACTTCCCAGCCTGAATTTTAATGAGGCATCATTACTGCCCCCAATATAGACAGAAACGATCCCTAAGGAAAGAAAGGATTTCACCTCATGCTAAAGACAGACCATTTCACTGACAGATGTCAGTGACTGGCTATTTAAAATTCTCTCGCTTCCAGTATTAACCTGAGTGCTCACGGCCCTATTCTTGACGGAGTTTCCCTGATTTTCCACACATCCCTTCCCTCCCGTCCCGTGTGGAGGGAGGTGTCTTTTTTTTTTGGTCTCCATTTTTAGTTTTGTCCTTGTTACCACTATTGTGTTAATACCCCTGTAGGATCCAGGTGGACACACATATTGCTATAGTCGCTGCTGTCTTTCCTGCGCAGAGGGTTACCGAGCTAGAATGGGCAAGAAGGAGCATGTGAGTCTTGATCACTTCCATTCTGATAGAAAATTCCTGCTGACACCATATGCAAGTGTCCTCTTTCTCCTGAGATGATCAGCCTAGCGGATTGGGTCAGGTAGGAATCCTGTATTCTGTTCTTAGCTCTAGCAATGACTTGCTTTGTGCCCTTCCTGAAGTCAGTTGCACTCCAGGCAGGTTTGAAGTGAAGCATGCCTTTAAGTGCGTTGAGTATCTAAAAGTGCAGGCTTGGTGCATGTGAGTTGGATATTGCCCCCCAGTGCAGGGGTTCTCAAACTTTATGACCCACAGCCCACCCTGCTCAACACACACCTGTCCATGGACCACCAGCCAACCACCCATGATGACAAAATGGGTGCACAAGTGGGTGAGGTGCAGGTGCTGGCCGGGAGGATGGGTGCAGGAGTGGAGTGCGGGTGGGGAGTCTGGGCGGGAGGTTGGGTGCAGAAGGAGTGTGGGGGTGGGGAGTCTGGGTGGGAGGTTGGGGCAGGAGCGGAGTGGGGGTGGGGAGTCTGGGCGGGAGGTTGGGGCAGGAGGGAAGTGGGGGTGGGGAGTCTGGGCGGGAGGTTGGGGGCAGGAGCGGGGTGGGGGTGGGGAGTCTGGGCGGGAGGTTGGAAGCAGGAGCGGAGTGGGGGTGGGGAGTCTGGGCAGGAGGTTGGGACAGGAGCGGAGTGGGGGTGGGGAGTCTGGGCGGGAGGTTGGAAGCAGGAGCGGAGTGGGGGTGGGGAGTCTGGGCGGGAGGTTGGGACAGGAGCGGAGTGGGGGTGGGGAGTCTGGGCGGGAGGTTGGGGGCAGGAGCGGAGTGGGGGTGAGGGAGTGTGGGTGGGAGGTTGGGGCAGGAGCGGAGTGGGGGTGCAGAGTCTGGGTGGACGGGAGGTAGGGTGCAGGAGCAGAATGGGGGTGGGGAGTCTGGGCGGGAGGTTGGGTGCAGGAGCAGAGTGGGGGTGGGGAGTCTGGGCGGGAGGTTGGGTGCAGGAGCAGAGTGGGGGTGGGGAGTCTGGGCGGGAGGTTGGGGGCAGGAGGAGAGTGGGGGTGGGGAGTCTGGGCGGGAGGTTGGGGCAGGAGCGTAGTGCGGGTGGGGAGTATGGGCGGGAGGTAGGGTGCAGGAGAGGAGTGGGGGTGGGGAGTCTGGGCGGGAGGTAGGGTGCAGGAGAGGAGTGGGGGTGGGGAGTGTGGGCGGGAGGTTGGGGCAGGAGCGGAGTGGGGGTGGTTGGTCTGGGCACCCAGTGAGTGGTGCCGTGCACTATTTCCCAAGCCAGGACGAAGCTGGATCCAGCCCTCAAGACTTGGGGCTCCCTCCACCCTCGCTGCAGTGGGAAGCCAGCCTTACAGGAGGGATGTGTGGGGCTGGAGTGCCAGCACAGTCTCCCTGCTGCGGGAGAGTGGGAGTGAGCCCACCTGCACGATGGCCACGGACACTCGTGGTCCACACTCCACACTTTGAGAACCACTGCCCTAGTGGCTAGTCTACATGGAGGATGAGACCTACCACTGCCATGTGATATCTTGCCACGCTAACCCCGCCATCGACCTAATCTACGTGGCTTCAGCTACGCAAATAGCATGGCTCAAGTCGTCGTACTTACCGCAGCGCTTTGCGTGCAGTAAAGTCAGTGGGGGCTGCTCTCCTGTCAACTCTGGCTACTCTTCTCGTCCTGGTGGACCCGCGTTGACAGGAGAGCGCTTGGAGATCGATTGATCGCGCCTAAACAGATGCGATAAATCGACGGCTGGTAGATCGATGGCTGCAGCTGCGCTTCCCGGCGCAGTGGAGACAAGCCCTAAGAGACTCCTCCTCTAGTTCAGAGGCTGTTAAAAGTGAAGAAACGAGGTCCTGGCCCTGGCTACGCACACGTGAGTGATTTTTACGCGGTGATTGCCTCTGTCTGAGGCTCATTGTGTCTCTAGGTCACCTCCGCCGTGTAATGAACACTTCTCGACCAGACAGGGACGTTGTGAAGCTTGATTAGTATCTGTCTAGTGTTTTCAGGTTCTCGGGTGAATGCTGCTCTAGAAGTGGAAAATGTTCTGTCATAGATGGGCGGTTCTTACTGCTACAGCCACCTGGCAGCTCCGCCTTCCTGATAATGGACGGGCTAGGGAACCTCTGTTGTGGGTGGGAAATGGGACACAATGTAATTTCAGTAGAATTACAGAATATAATAGACCTGTGGGGCTTCGCTCTTCAGCTGGCATCACTCGGCATTGCTCCATTGAAGCTACGCTGACTGACGCCACCCAGGGACCTAGTCTGGACAAGGTGGCCAAAGAAGAACCTATCACACTCTCCTCTGCAGCGATGCCTGTATTCAACCGGACAAGGGCCATCAGGCTGGTGGTGCACTCAGACTGTCGTACCGGCCAACAGCGTCCCACCAGCTCCTTGTACTCCCCTATGGGTCTGTGTCCATCGGGTGTCTCTGGGCCGGCACTCAGACAGTCCTGGACTCAAGGGCTTTACCATCTTTTTGTTCCGTGTGTACAACGCCAGGCACACTGTGGGTCCTGGACTCTACTGTGGGACTATCCTTGCTCCAGCACCACATATCAAAATCCAACGTCCTTCTCCAAACAGAGCAAGCTCATGTTGTAAATACATGTCGGTCAGCTCGGCACAGAGCGGTAGTTGGTCCTTCCAGCACCCCCCTTGCCAGTCTCTCTCTGTTATCAGCTCTTCCCCCTTGCACAATGCAGCCACATGCTACATTAGCTTTATTCTCTGCCTCCCTTGTAAAAACAATTCTTTCATTATAATCCCCCAAACACTCGACTCCCTCGCCCAGAAAGAATGGGATTTGGGCACAAGCAGCTGATGTTAAAGCCCAAGTCTCTTTTCATGGGAAAGAAAATGTATACAGCGCCCTGCTGGGAAAACTCTGCTCTGCCTAAGCCCCGGCCTAATGCGTTAAGACGCTAAGGCTCTTAGCAAGCTAATAGAGCAAGAGTTCTCTTACGCATGTCTAGGATCACAGCGGTCAAGCGCTCTGCCTTCCGCAGACAGCTCTGAATTTTGCACAGCATTGCGGTTGTGTCCCGGCTGTTCTGGTGAGCTGTTAATTCTCTTGGCATTGAGCATTCACCCAGCTTTGGCTACATTCAGATAGGTTGTTACATTGTCAGAGAGTTGTCGACTGGCTGATCACACCAGAAGAGTGAGACAGAGAGGGAGGAAGGGAATGTGGTGAACACTAGAGACCGCTGGCTTATTTGATGATGTTGTCCACATAAAAATCAGCAAGGGAATGAGCTGTCCCTGTTCTAGAAAGTCATCTCCATGTCTATGTCTTAGCTTTCCTGCCTAGGCAGGATACTGCAGAAAGGGATCTAGGGTCATTGTGGACTACAAACTCAATATGAGTCAATCATGTGACACTGTGGCAACAGAAGCAAACATGATTCTGGGTTATGTCAACAGAGCAGTGCTTCTGCGCTGATTAGGCCTCAACTGGAGTACAGCGTCCAGGTCTGGGCGCCACATCCCAGGAAAGAGGTGGAGAAATTGGAGAAGGTCCAGAGAAGAGCAAAAAGAATGATAAAAGGGTTCGAAAACATGCCTAGGAGGGAAGACTGAAAGAATTGGGCTTTAGTCTGGAAAAGAGAAGACTGAGCGGGGACACGATAGCAGCTTTCAAGTATCAAGTGCTGCAAGGAGGAGGGAGAAAAATTGTTCTCCTTGGCCTCCGATGATAGGACAAGAAGCAATGGGCTGAATTGCTTAAGGAGGTTGTGGAATCTCCATCACCGGAGATATTTAAGAGCAGGTTAGACAAACATCTGTCAGGGATGGCCTAGATGAAGCTTGGTCCTGCTGTGGGGGCAGGGGACTGGACTTGATGACCTTTCGAGGTCCCTTCCAGTTCTAGTATTTCTATGAGTTCATGGTTAGCTACATTTTAAATCACTACCAAGTTTGAGCAACAAGATTGGCCTTTGGATAAATCTCATCAGAAACTCTGGCTGATACCTGTTCTGGCTAGCCAAGTTAGGGCAGTTTAACCCTACAGAAACCTGTGATGTCTGATTAGCAATCTAGTGCCTCTGTGGCATATATGGGAATTTTAAACTCTTAGGGAGAGACCCAATGTCGCTATCCCAATGAGTTCATACAGTGCAGAGCAGAATGAGGCTCTGATATCAACGGGGGACTCCGTGTCTTACCACACTAGAAATACATTTCCTAAAGCTAAGGTTCGGGGTGAATTACCTTATTGACCGATGGCTGCCATTTCCAGAACAGGGACAGCTCAAGGGCTGCCAGTACATCCCCCACACTGTTCTGCTAATGTCTGTCCCCTTTCCACTGTATCCAGGTCGTAAGCTAGTTTGGCATCTGGCTTTGACCTCACTGGCAAGACAAGTACTCCGGGTTCCATTTAATGCCAGTCTTCATTGTAGAAGCTGCAATGTGGAGACTTGACCACCAGCCCCTGCCACACAGGCCACCCAAGAGCCTGCAGATGGTGACTGGCTTGGTCATTCATGCCCCGTGTCAGATGAATTGAACCCAGTGAACGAGAGGTGGAAAGTTCTCAAAACCGTTATCAGTGCGCTGAGCCAACGAGTCCCCATTTGGAACTGCTTCAGGGGCGCCAGAAACACAGTCACCACTCATTAGAACAGTAGTATTGATGGCCCGAGCAGGCTGCCCCGGAAATGCTGTTTGTGGCCGATGCCTTCACACATCAGTGATGGAAACAGACTCCGACAGCCTCCCAAGGTGGCCCTAGGGCTGTGGTTCTCAACTGGTGGCCCATGCTGACTTTTTTGGTGGTCCACAGAAACATTGTCCAAAGTCGCATGGCGTGGGCAGGCACCAAAAATCTGTTCGTAAGAAATAAATTTCAAACCAAAATGTTCGTTGTCTGCTCTTCCTTACCATGTCTCAAAAAGGAGGTGGTCTACGAAAAGTGTTTGATTGGCCTGATGGTCCGTGGACTGAAATGAGTTGAGAACCACTGCCCTAGGTTACAGCTGCACGGCCGCGCGCTCCAGTTGCACACTGTGCCGAGGTAGACAAACCCCTCACCACACAGGAAGGGGTTAAAGAGCAGCTCTGGGAGGAGAACAGACATTTCCTTCCCTGTTTCTAGAGAGGATAAAGGCTGCTCACATGACCTGGCTAGTCTAAGACTCACCCTTGAGCACTGGCTCCCGCCCCACTGCGTGCGCCTTGCCTGAGAGTGTGCTGAGCTATAGGACTGGCTGCAAGGTGCTCTGGGCCAGGCCAGTGGCCAGCCTGCTTATGGCTACTGTGGGTTAGTTTGTTTTCTTTCTTTGCTGCTTTCAGGAGCCAGGACCATGGACAGTCCAAGCCCCCCTGAGAAGAAGGCTGGTTGGACGCCTAAAGATTATCTAAAGCCATTTGCTTGCCAGGAGCTCCTGGAGGAAGGGGGCCTGTTTTGTTTCCTTCCTCCTGCCTCTCGGAAGGGGTTCGCTGCAGCGAACGCAGCCAGAGAAGATAACGTAAGAGCAGCCAAACTGGGTCAGGTTGAAGCTCTAGCTAACCTAGTGCCCTGTCTTCTGACAGTGGCCAATGCCAAGTGTCCAGGGATGCCATTCCTGACCATGCTTGCCGATAGCCATTGATGAACCAATCCTCCATGAATTTATCTAGTATTTTTTTAATCCTGTTATAGTCTTAGTCTTCACAACATCCTCTGGCAAGGAGTTCCACAGGTTGACTGTGTGTTGTGTTGTGTTGTGTGAAGAAATACTTCATTAAATCTGCTTCCTATTAATTTCACTTGACGGCCCCTTGTTTTTGTGTGATGAGAAGGAGTAGTGTTACCTACTTCCTCTACACCATGATTTTATAGATTCAGTCATATTCCCCTTAGTCCTCTCTTTTCCAGGTTGAAACTCCCAATTTTAGTAAGCTCTCCTCATATGGATGCCATGCCAATGCCCCTAGTCACTTTGTGGTCCTTTTCTGAACCCTTTCCAATGCCGATATATCTTTTTAGAGATGGGGTGACCACATCTGCATGCAGCATTCAAGAGGGCTGAGTTTCTATGCAACCTGTACAGTGGAGGACGAGGGGCCGGATGTAAACGGGGAGCCTGTTGTACCTGAGGGGGGCAGCCCTGGGAGGATCTGTGACACTCCCTCTGAAGTGCTGCCCTACCGTACGGCTCAGAGCTGTCCTTGGGTGTTCCACCCAGGTGCCTTTAGGGTCTGATTCATCCTTGCTCAAAGAAAGAAAAGAGATTCCGACGAGGCATTTCAAAGGCCATCGATTAGTGCCCAAGCACGTAGCAAGGGGATATATTTTGCAGTGGGTGTATTCAGTGACGGGGACGGGGGGAATAATGAGCCAGGCTAATTCCTCCTCCCTCTTTCGCAGCATTCTCCTCTCCACATCCCCCAGACGCTGTGAGCCAGCTAACGTTTCGCAGCCTTTGTTCATCTCCCACCCTTTCAGCATCCCTCCCTCACCCGGGCTTTCCTGGCCTCCCCCGGGAGATGATTGCGAGTCTCATTATGCAATTTCTGCTGAGGACATCACCACACAGCCCCCTACGCGAGGGCTGCAAGTGACGCATGTTTCTCAGTTTCTTTCCAGGGAGTTTCCACAAAACATAGGCACCTGTTCTGGCTGAGAGACGGACTGGCTGGTATCCCTGTGGAGATACGGTTTGTTTTCTCCCTGTAGCACTCAGTCGCTGTGCAAGCCCCCAGCATCCGCACCTGTATTTTTGAATACATTTAGAAGTGAGACGTTGATCTCATGAGCCCAGCATCCGCTGAGCTATGGGGGGGGAACATTTCCTAAAATTGCTCTGCCAGTGCCCCCCGGCCTGACCTGAAACCCACACCGCTATTCCAGTCTTGAGCATCCCCAGAACAGCTGTGCCAGTGCCTCAAACACTCTTCTATTGCTGCCTGGTACCTGTCAGGGACTCTAGCCCAGACGGCTCGGTTCGTTTTCTGACCGCAAAGAGACAGGCAACACCAGCAAAGTCCAATCACAAGCTCTTTATTGAGGAGTGCACACAATAATAGAGAGCGGCCCGTCTCCAAAGAGAACCAGCCGCGATTTTAGTAACAGGTAGGTTTATAAAGACAGGTCCGTCGCGTCATAAACTCTTCACCCAAGCCATTTACCCCTCTTTCTAAAACTTTTAATATCTATGCATATCTTGGCCAACCATTCATTGTGGCCAGAAGCGCTTCACAATGCATCAGCAACTTTCTTATAGACTCATAGACTTCAAGGTCAGAAGGGACCATTATCATCATCTAGTCTGACCCCCTGCACAGTGCAGGCCACAGAATCTCACCCATCCATCCTAGAATAATCCTCTCACCTATATCTCAGATATTGAAGCCTTCAAATACTTTGAAGACCACAAGATGCAGAGAATCCTCCAGCTGTGATCTGTACCCCATGCTACAGAGGAAGGCGAAAAACCTCCAGGGCCTCTGCCAATCTACCCTGGAGGAAAATTCCTTCCCGACCCCAAATATGGTGATCAGCTAAACCCTGAGCATGTGGGCAAGACTCACCAGCCAGACACCCAGAAAGTTCTCTATAGTAACTCCTATCATCCCTCCATTCACCTATTATCAATCACAAAAGGCAGGTACCAGGAACAAGGAGACAAGGGAGTTGGGCACAAACAAAGGGCAAAAATAGGGAGGTAAGATTAGCGAAGGGGAACAGAAACAGGGAGTTACTGACCAGTTCCCAAAGCAAGCTGTTCTACTTACAGTAGGCACAAATATGTAATTTATCACTTATCTTAGTTTTATAACCTAAGCCAGCATGGAGGGCACGCCTCTGTTTGAACCTCACTCCTGGTTCTGGTCAAGAATACTCAGAGGCCTATGAAATTAGCTTTTGTTAAATTTCCTTAGAATAATGTTGACCAGGCCTTGTTTTTCTGGGCCCAACATACCTCACCACAGATAGCTCTGCCAACACCCTTCTCTCCTACCCTAAAACTCCCCTTGCTCGTGCAGCCGGGCCTTCTCTGAGCAGAGGCCACCGGTCAGTAGGAGAACTGGCCCAGATGACATGGCAGTGACCTTGGCCCAAAACCTAAGCACTACAGAGGCACCTAATTCCCATTGACAGCAATGGGAGTCGGGCACCTGCCTTTGAGGATCTGGGGTAGAACTGGGGTGAGGCCTACCAAGCCCGTTTTTGCCTTTGAGTCACAATGTGGACTGCAAAAACAATGAGAAGTCTTGTGGCACCTATATAGACTAACAGATTTATTGGAGCATAATTAGAGAAAAAACTGCCCCCCCCGGTAAAAAGTTTGGCCAGGCCGCTCTTGCTATAGTGGGCTGCAGTACTCCTTGGGAGAAACCAGCTGCACCCTTCCTGCATACCATTGCCTTAGGAAAGGGAAGGTGTGAAAAGGGGAAAATAGCCTCAGACTCTCCCACCCGTCTCCTTGGCGTGAGAACTGCGGGGCTTACCTGGTCGCATGAAACCTGCACAGTTTCGGCCCAGCCCCTGGAACACAGACCCCCACTTGCTGACCATTGGGCCATATATGGTAATATGCAAGCGCAGGAAAGCGATGTGCAGATTTGGGGATAAATATCCATCGCACAGTTCGCTCAAGGAGGTCTTCACAACACACGTACCACCATGCGTGTGCCTTCCCGTATACTCCAAAGCACTGCCGGCCTGCTCAACCGACCAGCCACCTCCCCCGACTCTCGAGCCTAACGAAGGCCTTCGCAACCGAACCGATATCTTTGAAATGTTCAGTGTGCTGTGAAAGTTGGTATGTATGATTTGATTTTCTTCATTGTATAAGCTTAGTGTTGTCGTTGTTTTGGGTAATACATAGAGTTTGTAGTTATCACTGTTATTTAATTAGTGTAGCTGGATATTTTTAGAATAGAGACTATTCCCCTTGCCGTTCCCATCCTTATATCTCTGAGGGTACGTCTACACTACAGCGCTAGTTCGAACTAACTTAGTTCGAATTAGTTAATTCGAACTAAGCTAGTTCGAACTAACGCATCTAGAACTAAAAACTAGTTCGAACTAGCGTTTTGCTAGTTCGAACTAGTAAGTCCACATTGAGTGGACTCTGAACAGGGCTTAAGGATGGCCGGAAGCAGTGCCGGCAGGGCATAAAAGGAGGACTTAGAGCATGGAGATGCTGTCTCAGGCTAGCCGAGGGCTGCGCTTAAAGGGTCCCGACCCCCACCCCGGACACACAGTTCTAAGGGGTGCCCCGCTTGCAAAGAAGTTCTGGCTTGGAGTGCCCTGAGTGCCCACACTGGGCACATCACACCACTCGGCCATCAGCCCGGCTGCACTTGCCGCAGGCTGCCATCTAGGGAGAGGGAGTAATTGGGGGGCTGCAGGAGAGCTTCCACCCCCAGAAGCCCGCAGAGCCAGCCCAGTCCTCCCCATCGGGGGCTCGTACCCCATTCCTCCCTCACCTCCTTCCACTTACCCTTCCCTAGCCCCCCTTCTTATTGATGTACAAAATAAAGATAACGTTTCTTCCAACATTGACTCTGTCTTTATTGAACAAAACTGGGGGAGACTGGGAAAAGGAGGTGGGAGAGGGGAAGAGAAAGGCTGGGAGAGGGGAGGGCAACTAACATGATCAGGGGTTGGGAACAGGTCCCAGATGAAGAAAGGCTACAGAGACTGGGACTGTTCAGCTTAGAAAAGAGGAGACGGAGGGGGGACAGGATAGAGGTCTCTAAAAGCAGGGGTTGGGTGGAGAGGGTGCATTCAGAAAAGTTCTTCCTGAGTTCCCATAAAGAAGGACTAGAGGACACCAAAGGAAAGGAATGGGTAGCAGGCTTGAAACTAGTAAGAGAAAGTTGTTGTTCTTGACAAAGCAAATAGTTAACCTGTGGAACTCCTTGCTGCAGGAGGCTGTGAAGGCTAGAACTAGAACAGAGTTTAAAGGGAAGTGAGATCAAGTCATGGAGGTTGGGTCCATGGAGTCCTATTAGCTGAGGGTAGGAGTGGTGTCCCTGCCCAAAGTTTGTGGAAGGCTGGAGAGGGATGGCACGAGACAAATGGCTTGGTCACTGTCTTCGGTCCATCCCCTCCAGGGTCCCTAGGGTTGGCCGCTGTTGGCAGACAGGCTACTGGGCTAGATGGACCTTTGGTCTGACCCGGTACGGCCATTGTAAGCTCAGGGCTCAGTGTCGGGGGTCTCAGTGGACCCCCTTGATTTTCATGCACACCTGGTCCTGGGTGGCCAGGCTGGCAGCTCTCCTGCCCTAGACGGCCACTTTCCTGTGCCTAGTGCGGAGATCGTGGACGAGGTCCACGATGTCCGCACTAGCCCAGGAAGGTGCCCGCCTCTTGCGGTCCAGGGCAAGCTCCCGGGAGCCGCCAGCCTGGTCCCGGGAAGAGGGGGTGGGCTGGGGGGCATCGGGTGGGTGGCTCTGTGCCGTGCCAGGTGCAGGGTCTGCTAGCTGGGTGCTGGCAGGCTTGCACCTGGCACGGGCACCGTAGCCAGCCCGTGCCCCTTTAAGGGGTCCGGGGCCGGGAGGGGGGCATAGAGTTTCCCTGGTGTTGGCCAGAGTGGCCACCAGGGAAACCTGGGGAGGGCTAGCCTCCCACTAGTTCGAACTAAAGGGCTACACAGCCCTTAGTTCGAACTAGCTAGTTCGAACTAGGCGTTAGTCCTCGTAAAATGAGGTTTACCTAGTTCGAACTAAGCGCTCCGCTAGTTCGATTCAAATTCGAACTAGCGGAGCGCTAGTGTAGCACCTATTAAAGTTAGTTCGAACTAACATCCGTTAGTTCGAACTAACTTTGTAGTGTAGACATACCCTGACACATTTAACTAGGAATTGTAGAATAAATATAATAAATACTGTAAATTCATTATTAACACGGTCTATTCAAAATCTTAGAATAAATACTATAAATTCATCACTGTCATAAATAAATATCTTTTATTTGCTAAAACTGTCCACCTGGTTCTGTCCTTCCCCCCTGGGGGATGCATCATCGGACCTGTGATTCTCGCGACAAGCATACGCTTTCGTGGGCAAAGCTTTTGTCAGATGGATTGAGGTCTGCAGATTCAAGGAAAGGTGGAGAACGAGCCCGATGCTCCAAGCCTTCTCTCAGACTCTTAGCAAAACACACTGGGCAAGAAATCCCAGAGGCTCGCCAGGAACTAGAGTGCTCAGCACCAGGGCCAATGCTTTCCCGCCGGATCCCTGAGGGAGGCATGCATCCAGGCCCATTGGACCCACGGAAACGCAGACCAGCTTAGTGCAGAATAGACCTGAGCTCAACCGGCCAGCACCATGCTGGGCTTTTTGCTGTTCTCAGTCTCTCTAATCCCAGCCCAACGGGAACGGCTGCCTAAGGGGAGGCCGGCTGTGTTTTGAGATATGGAGCAGTGTTCCACTTGGAGAAGGCGGGATCCAGGCTGCACCTCCAGCTTCCTCATGAACATCCCCAGGGCTGCCCAGGGGTTGTATCCGAGGGCCGATTTTCACCTCAGAGGCTCTGGTAGAATCTACAATAGGGCTGGGCCTGAGGCTTGTGGGAAGAGGGCAGCTCCAGCACAGAGGTATTAAGGCACAAGAGAAGAGGCCCAGTAAAGAAATTAATAACCTGAAACAAATCAGTGCAAGGCTATAAAGCAAACGCCGAACCTATGCTGGTTTGCAGTGGCCAGCGCCCCTGAGCAGGAGAGAGGCCACCAGGAACAGTCCATCACTTCTACCTGCTGACTTCTCAAAGGGCTCTTTCAGCCAGGCTGTGTTTGGATTGGTTGCTGACCCCACTCCAGGTCTGTTTAACCCGTTGGGCGGAAGCGGGTGGCTCACACGCTCACGAAGTTCCAAACGTTGGCACACACTGCTGTGGTGAATTCACACCTGAGCCTGGAGGCTGTAGATAGAATAAGACGCAGGACAAAAGCCCCATTTCACGGGCAGGCTTGGGCACAGCTCTGTGAAATCAATGGTTTTGCTTGGGCATAAATGAGTGTTTCTCCTCCTATCCACTTGCAATGAATGGCAGTGTTTAGAATGAACCCACTACGCTTGGGATTCCCCTGGCAGATCCTTGCTCCCGTGCCAGGCAGCTCTCTGAATTAGGGGTCACCAAATGAAATGAATAGGAAGAAGGTTTCAAACAAACAAAAAGAAGGTTCTTTTCATGCAGCGCACTGTCAACCTGTGGAACTCCTTGCCAGAGGAGGTTGTGAAGACCAGGACTGTAACAGGATTCAAAAAAGAACTATCTGGAGGTTAGGTCCATTAATGGCTATTAGCCAGGATGGGTAGAAGTGGTGTCCCTAGCCTCTGTTTGTCAGAGGCTGGAAATGGGCAACAGGGAAATCACTTTAAGATTTTCTGTTCTGTTCACTCCCTCTGGGGCATCTGGCATTGGCCACTGTCAGCAGACAGGACACTGGGCTGGACCTTTGGTCTGAGCCAGTCTGGCTGTTCCTATGTTCTTGTGTTCTGAGGCGGGCTCTCTGGGCATGTTTGGTGCTCTCCCGAGTGACGGCCAGACAGCGAAGGTATCTTCCCAGCATAGGAGGGGATGTCTGCTCTTGAGGGGTTCAGGTGCTGCCTCCGTACCTGCGTCCCTTCTCCAGCAGCATCAGTGGTGGAAAGGATGTGCCGGTGGGCAGGATGCTAGCCTAGCAGACGTAGCTTCACTCCCAGGTTCTGGCTTCCAGTTGTCCCAGCGGGAGCTCAGCCGCAAGCCGCACCCCTTCCCCCAATGTCACCCTCTTCCCTCCTCTTCCCACCCCTGGCCTGGCTCCTCCGCCTTCTGGTACCACCTTGGAACTGCTGTTCTGTGGCACGCAGGAGGGACAGGGAGAGAACTTTCTGGGTGTCTGGCTGGTGAGTCTTGCCCACATGCTCAGGGTTTAGCTGATCGCCATATTTGGGGTCGGGAAGGAATTTTCCTCCAGGGTAGATTGGCTGAGGCCCTGGAGGTTTTTCGCCTTCCTCTGCAGCATGGGGCACAGATCACAGGTGGAGGATTCTCTGCATCTTGGGGTCTTCAAAGTATTTGAAGGCTTCAATATCTGAGATATAGGTGAGAGGATTATTCTAGGAGGGGTGGGTGAGATTCTGTGGCCTGCACTGTGCAGGGGGTCAGACTAGATGATCATAATGGTCCCTTCTGACCTTAAAGTCTATGAGTCTATGATCAATGGGGCTGCCAGTGGCCAGGAGGGGCTGGGGGCGAGGGGCACTTGCATGTCAGTGAGTACTAAGCACCCACTAATGTTTTTCCATGGCTACTCCAGCCCAACGGGCTCAGTTCCCGTTCTGCCACCAATCCCATGTTAGCTTGGACAAGTCACTCGATCTCCCCGGGGTCTTCTGAGGAGAAAGCCACAAAAGCTCAGCAGGAGTTCAGGTCTCTTTGCTCCATAGGGAAAGTCTTGTCCTTGCGACAGGAGGGGCTGGCTCAGGGCGCTAGTCATAAGCCTCCATTTACTTCCTCTGCATGTTTACACTCGGTTTGCTCCCTGGCAGCTTTGAAATCCGCAGCTCGCACTTGACTCAGCGAATGCCCTCGCTTCAGCGGGGGAGCTAAGTCCCGCACTTGGCCAGGGGTGTCTCGATAAAACATGTCAACAGGATTTCCCGTTTACAAAAACGTTTCCAAACAGCAGAACCGTTTCCCATCCTGTGTCACGTCTCTGCTCCTGGGAGAGTCTCTCCCTTCCTCCTCCCCTGCCCCCGGTTCAAGGGGGCGGAAAGAACTACTCCTTTGGCAAGTTCCAAGGGCCACCACAAAGCTTGTGCTCCACTCAAGTCACCAGCGGGCCTTCGAGGGGATGTATGGCCTATAAGC
Organism: Pelodiscus sinensis; assembly: GCF_052426305.1. NCBI lineage: Eukaryota > Metazoa > Chordata > Testudines > Trionychidae > Pelodiscus > Pelodiscus sinensis. Next base: position 10,612,294 of record NC_143062.1, read on the forward strand.
TTCAAGCCAAAATGTACAAGGGAAATAGGGCTACTGTGTTTGGGATCTAGCCCCTCCTGGGACCTCTCCCTACTAGCAAGGTATTTCACAGCCGGAACCATCCAGGGGTGAGAGGCTGCATCCCAAAGGGCCTGCATGGGGCATACTTGGTGAAGGGAGCCTGGGCAGCCTCATGCATTTGTAGAGGAAGAGCCCAATTTGCACGGCTGGCAAAACAATGCGAGAAACCACAGGACTCCGTCGTGCTATGCAGATCATTGGCTTATGGGAGGTTTTTCATACTCCCTGGAAGTAAAACTCCCTGGGTATGTCTACACTACCCCGCTAGTTCGAACTAGGAGGGTAATGTAGGCATACCGCACTTGCAAATGAAGCCCGGGATTTGAATTTCCCGGGCTTCATTTGCATAAGCGGGGCGCCGCCATTTTTAAAACCCCGCTGGTTCGAACCCCGTGCAGCGCGGCTACACGCGGCACGAACTAGGTAGTTCGGACTAGGCTTCCTAGTTCGAACTACCGTTACTCCCGCGCGGCACGGGGTTCGAACAAGCGGGGATTTAAAAATGGCGGCGCCCCGCTTATGCAAATGAAGCCCGGGAAATTCAAATCCCAGGCTTCATTTGCAAGTGCGGTATGCCTACATTACCCCGCTAGTTCGAACTAGCGGGGTAGTGTAGACATACCCCCTCTGTGTTGGCAGGGCTGATCTGGATTGGGAAGGTGGGGATGGCCCAACAATCTGAATCACCCCTAATCTTCAGTGTATTTAATTAGCTCAGCTCCATGAAGGGAACCTGGTTAGCTGGTGGCAAAGTTTCCCCACCTGGGAACCGCAAGGGTTGGCTGAGGCGCTGCAGCTTAGTCCCAAACTTCCCAAGTATGAGAACCAGCTGAGACAAATTCCTCCCCCCTGAAATTAGACTGGTGAGCTCCCTGAACCCCTACAGAGTCTGCGGTCCTTGCGATGCATACCCCTGGGTTTGCATTACCGCTCCTTTAGGAGGATGGCTCTCTAGCCCTTTTTACTTAATTAATTCACATGGACTCGAATTCTATTTCCATGGTTTGGAATGTTTTCATTCTCCATTCATCGTGCTCTGTCTTCCAGCTAGAGGGTTGGAGATAAAACTGAGGTTTACCTACGAATTGCATTACAGGAGGGGGTAAACACTACATTTTTTCACCCCACTCCTTTATCTGTATGGTCCTGATGCTCAGGGCCCTGAACATCTGCTGACTTAGCCTGTTGTGTAGATCCCAGGTGGGTTCCATTAGAGCCAGCCCAGGACAGAAAAGGTTGGGGCACCCTGCTAATGAGGTGCCTTGTGCAAATGAAGCCTGAGAGGTGAGTGGTCAGTGGTAAAGAATTGCTGCTTGAGGCGAGAAAGCTCAGAGTAAGAGGACTGGATTTCTGATAGTCACTTCTGGGATACTTCGTTGAGACCAGGACATGGAGTTTGTAGCCTGGTATAATGAGGGGGCTGAGGTAGCCGGAGAGTTTGGTCATAACACTTGTTAGGCACTTGGGGCTACTAAGAGGTGGGTGCATAACTGGCTGGATAACTGCTTTCTGGGCATGTCTACACAGCAGCATTATTTCAGAGTAACTGACATTATTCCAAAATAACAAAGAGCGTGTCTACACTACAAGCCATTATTTCAAAATACTGTCAAGCTGGAGGGCTCCTTACCCCTACTCCTATAACCCTCAGGCTGTGTCTAAACTTGCCAGCTGTCTACACTGGCCGCTTGAATTTCCGCAAAAGCACCGATGATCTCTTTTGCGGAAATACTATGCTGCTCCCGTTCGGGCAAAAGTCTTTTTCCGAAAAACTTTTGCGCAAAAGGGCCAGTGTAGACAGCTCAGATTTGTTTTCTGCAAAAAAGCCCTGATCGCGAAAATGGCAATCGGGGCTTTTTTGCGGAAAAGCACGTCTAGATAGGCCACGGACGCTTTTCCGCAAAATGTGGTTTTGCGGAAAAGCGTCGTGCCAATCTGGAGGCTCTTTTCCGAAAATGCTTTTAACGGAAAACTTTTCCGGAAAAAGCATTTCCGGAAAATCATGCGAGTATAGACGTAGCCTCATTGTCTGAGGAGTAAAGGAAGTCAAAGGAAGAGTGCTCTTCCTTCGCCTTCCTGCTACGTAGACAGCACAAAAGCTGAATGAAGCTCTTTCGACTTCAGCTACACAATTGACAGCTTAATTCGACTTTAGCCCTGCTGTGTAGACGCACCCTCAGAGAATAGTTATTAATGGTTTGCAGTCATGCTGGAAGGGCATGACAAGTGCATCTGAGACCTTCATGCTGAATAGAGAGGAAGAATTACTTCCCATGTCTTGCTTGCAACACTCATGCTAATGTAGCCCAAACCTCATTCTGGGAAGTGTTTTTTGTGTTGTTGCAACAGTATTGCATTGTTGTTTCATTAGTTTGTGATCCATTATAATCCCCAGATCCCTTTCTACAATGCTCTTTCTAGGTAGTCTCTTCACTTAACTTTTTTTTTTTTTTTTTTTTTTGTATGCTTGCAATTAATTGTTCCTTTTTAAATGGAACATTTTGCATTTGTCCTTCATTAAATTTCTCCAGTTTATCCAGATCATTTGAATTCTCATCCTGACCTCCAAACTACCCATAATCTGCCGGGCTTAGTGGCATGCACAGACTTTAAGCAGATGTAGTGGGGGGCTGTCTGCTCTGTAACCCGGGACCCCCCTGCACTGAGATGTGAGATTCTCATGGACTCTCCCAAATGTGTATTAACCCAGACACCCAGGCTCAGCCTCCCAGGGAAAGAGACAAAGGGAGGAAGGCGGAGACCAGCACCTGGCTGGGGGGAAGGGTCTGGGAGGGAGGCAGTGGCTGACTGGGAAGCATGGAGAGAAGAGGCTAAGCTGGGGGGGCCTAGGGTCTGAGGCATCCTGGCCCTGGCTCCTGTAGCCACATCCCATCTGTGCTGTGCTGTATCCTGAAGGAACAATAAACCCCGCTCTATTCTATGACTGGCGGAGTCTGTTCCTGCTGCTACAGGGGTGCAGGAACGGGGGAACCCCGACTGCGTCGTCACAGTTGTCCACATCCCTTTCGGCAATATGGAAGGAAACTGGACCCAGAACGGATCCTTGTGGTACCACACTCAGAACATCCTTTCCCCTGGATTGTGGACTTACCATCATGCTGTGATAACTGGCTCTGGCCTATCAGGCTCAGCCTTGGCCATAGAGAAGACTTTTGTAGGCCTGCTGGGGGAGGAGACGCTACTTACACGGCAAGCTCATTCCACATTCTACCGCAACAAGGGCCAGCTGTAAACCTCTCTCCAGCCTGTGCTGCACAGCTGGTGCAGAGACACAAACTAAAAGTGACTGTCTGTCAAGAGGGTAGCAATTGACACGCTTCCTTACCTAGGATACCTTCAGGAAGTGCGTGACGTTCTGTGGCAAGCGTGAGTAGACAGGAATAGCAGGAGACTCATGGATGACCTAGCATGACTCAGCGCCTGAAGGCATTTCCCTGAAGTAGAATTCACTTCCCAATAAAGCAGCAGGCATTGTTCTTAAGTATTATTGAGCTTAAATAGGTTCCCTCGGTGATAAGTGGATTTCCCAATTAAGCACATCCCAATTTTTCGGTGGGCTGTCCTGTAACTACAGAGCAATCAAATACAGATGAGTTCTCAGCAGCAAGCCTGGATCATGCTCTTCGTTATTCGGGAACCGCTCAAATCCCAGAGTGGCCGTTAGGAACGCACAAGTCTTGGTGGGATCTCGCTCACCTCATATTGCTGCAGCTCTTAGATCCAACTGAGAGACTGGGCATGGAGATGAGACTAAACTAGTTCCTACTGGATGTCAGCTGGGCCTGTCCTCTCAAAAGATTGGATGCTAAAAAAATGTCTTTGGCAAATGAAAGGCGAGTCCGACACAGGGCACACGTACAGACCATGCCTGCTACAGTGGGTCTGTGTGCTGACCCCTAGGAGAACAGCTTGGTAGAGCCCTTTCATACCAGCTTTCACTCCTTGGCTGTGTCTAGACTGGCACGTTTTTCCGCAAAAGCACCAGCTTTTGCGGAAAAACTTGCCAGCTGTCTACACTGGCCGCTTGAACTTCCGCAAGAACACTGACGATCTCATGTAAGAAATCAGCGCTTCTTGCAGAAATACTATGCTGCTCCCGTTCGGGCAAAAGTCCTTTTGTGCAAAAGGGCCAGTGTAGACAGCTCAGATTTGTTTTGTGCAAAAAAGCCCCGATGGCGAAAATGGCAATCGGGGCTTTTTTATGCAAAAGCGTGTCTAGATTGGCACGGACACTTTTCCGCAAAACGTGCTTTTGCGGAAAAGCGTCCGTGCCAATCTAGATGCTCTTTTCCGCAAATGCTTTTAACGGAAAACTTTTCCGTTAAAAGCATTTGCGGAAAATCATGCCAGTCTAGACGTAGCCCTCCTGTATAAGGCCCTCTGACTAAAGAGAACCAGCTGCTTCAATGTCTGAAAGCTACCAGCGAGGTCCACCTGTGACCTCATTCGAGCAAACAGAGGCTGAAATATTGCCGCGAGGCCCAGCTGGCATTGTCATCTGTTCCTCTGAGGCCTGGCTGGAAGTCGGCGAGAGCCCTTCTGCCCATGGGCTTTGGACCCGGCTCCTGGTGCAGAAGCAGCATATCTGATGGACTTCTGCCGTTCAGGCTGGGGCAGTTCTACTATGATGCTGCAGTGCTTGGACCATGGGAGTAGGTAGGTCTCCTCCAGGCCTACTCACCAGGGATCAAGACAACAGTGAGACCTCAGATTGCATCCACGGTCAGGAAACTCCACTGGGTCTGACCCCTAAGGATTAGCCTAAGCATGCAGGAGTTGGAACTGGTGGGAATTCAGTTGCACGGTGCCCTTTCTGGTAAAGGCACCTCTGAAAGGGCCTGTCCACACCACGGAATGTGTGCGGGCGGAAGGGGTTACTCTTAGAACTTGTGCCAAAAGAGCTGCCAACCATGCTGCCAGCGATGGAGCATGCACAGCCTTGCACGCTAGACAAAACCCAAACTCCACCTCCAAACATGGCCTCAGATTACAGCCTGCTCAGACGCGGGCTGGGCTGGCCTGACTGCCTTCTGAAAGGGCCCATGGGGCCTCTCTCTTCTCCTCACACAGGCACAGGGGACCTTGCCGTCTCCCCTGAAGTGTGTTGCTTCTAAGAACCCCACATCCCTCCGCCAGCCCTTCTCTGTGCACTGCAGGTGCAAGTCAGTCTGCGCGGTCTGTGAACCTTGCACAGGGACAAGGAGGCTGCTAAGAGAGCCTCCTTTCACCACAGACGGCTTGGAGTCCTTCCAGGGTGAGGCGTTGGGGCCCTCTGTCAGGCACAGGCCGCTGAGCACAGCAAGGCAAGGCCTGGCTGATGTGAGCCAGGCAGGGTGGAAGGAGGAAGCTGGAGGCTTAGGACAATCACATGAGCCTTCTTACTGGCAGCCCTGCCTGTGAGATGTGCCTCTTACAGACTTTTTGGCCAGCCAGCACTTCTGTGCCCACACGGACACTGCAGTCACGGAGGCACTTAGCTCGTGTATATTGGCTGCTGTGCCTGCCCCTCGACACCACAATCCCGGTTCTCTCCATTTGGGGCACGTCCGGCTGCTCATTCCCTGAACTTCAGCTTTGGTCAGCGCCCTGCCAAACCCCTCTGCGGAGCTGTGTGCACGACACAGGGCAGCACTGGCAGTTGGGGCATGAGTCCCTCTGGCTTGGGATCCTGCTGGTTCGCAGTGCCACCCGCTGGCCGAAGCTCTCCAGGGACACCTCTTCGGCAGGTTTCCTTCTGCACAGCTGCTGCTCCATAAAGAAAATCTCAAAGATCAGCCCTGCCTGGTGTTAACACCGACAGCAGCGCCTCCAGTCACTGCTCCTGCTCTCATGGGTTCTGAACTCTCCTGGCCTGGGCTTCTGCAGTTCAGGACTGCCCAAAGGTCCCTGGGTGCTTGGAGCAGAGTTTCTTAGCTCAGGTCCCCTCCCTTGGGTAGGACAGGGGTTAACAGAGCAGGCAGAGGTAAGCAGCACTGGCAGGGACAGCAGGAGAGCCTATTAGCTTTAGCTTAGAGAGAGCCTCACCAGCTGGAGATTTTTAAATAATGCTGCCTATTAATAGGCAGTGAGCACTTATTTAACACTTGACAAATGACATGATGGGGGCGTCCGCTCTCAGAGCACCGTCTCACGGAGCAGCAAGGACTGGAGGGTAGCCTGTCAGTCCCCAAAATGACAGTAACAAAAGAGGGTTTTGGTGCTTAGTCTCCAGGCGCTGGTCCCTTCCCAACCCCGGGAAGCCGCAATCTAGCTCCACAAAAGCTAAGCTACCACCCCAGCCACTCACCCAGCGGCGTGCTGATGAGTCTTCGCAGCTTTTCAGGGCCAGAAGGGCCATAGAACTCTGCCTCCGAATCCCTGCCTCAGGCCCGTCACGTCCAGTTGGGCCCGCGCCTGTCGTTCACAAGGAGCCGGCCTTGCCTTGGATTCCAAGTGATAGCGAAGCTGCCGCGTCCCTAGGCAAGCTGTTCTGGGGCAAATTCTGTCTCCTAGAGAACCCGCCTACCTTCACTAACCACATGCGGGCAGAACAAACGTGGCAACAAACCTGTTAGCCAGACTCATTTCCCCCTACGCCCATGTTGACTGACATGAATGCTACTACCACCCAGGGCTGGGGAACATTTTTTGGATTGGGGGCCACTGACCCACAGAAAAAAGTCAGTCAGGAGCCACACACAAGTGAGAAGCAAAAAAAATAAATAAATAATAACCCCTCCCTGACATGGCCCCTGAGTGAGGAGAAAGACACTCCCCACATCCCCCCCCACAGCAGAGACAGGGAGGGCCAGGCTAGTAGATTTTGTGTGCTCCAGCCCCATGGTGGGCAGCCGGGGGGCTGGAGCACCAGCACGGGCTCCCCAATGCTGGGGCCTCTCTTGGCTCATGGCTCCCCATTCAAGCCCCTAGCTACCTGACCTCTCTTACAAAGTGGCCTTCCTGGGAGCTATTACCACCACCAGCTGGGTGTCGACACTGCGAGCCCTGACCTCCGCGCGTCCTGATCCTGTTTTCTATAAGGATACGGTGCAGCTGCACCCCCATCCAGCCTTTTTGCCCAAGATGGTGTCGCCTTTTCGCACCCATGAGGCCCTTTTTCTTCCCTAAGCCCCACACCTCAGACAAAGGGGCAAGGCCCTGCCTTCCCCCGACGCGAGGCGAGCCCTTGCTTTTTACACAGAGCGCACTAAACCATTCCACCGCTCGGCGCAGCTTTTTGGCGCGACTGTGGAATGTGTGAGGGGCCTCCTGACTTCGTCATGGCACCTTTCATCCTGGATCCCCGTGTGTGTCAAGCTGTGCTGTGGGCTGGCAAGGTCCCAGCCTGCCTATCACCATGCGCCCACTTCATCAGCTGCCTTTCTGGCCGACGTCCCGATTCAGGGCATCGGCAGGTCTGCTAAGCGGTCGTCCATGCGAACCTTCCCGGCTCATCACACCCTCGCCCAGCAGCCCCGGGATGATGCGGTGTTCGGCAGAGCCGTGGCCCAAACCCTCCACCGTGCAAACTTCTGGAAAGTCTCCCTCAACTTATCAAAAGAGTAACATCAGCAAAATACACTGTCCCCTCCCACTTCCATTCAAAGGGACCTCTGGCGCGGAGCTCTGAAAAGGGGGCACCCCTTTGGCTTGGGGGTTCCACCCTGCTAGCACTGAAGCCAATTGCCAGACATTCCCTTGACCTAAGTGGGAGCAAGGTCAATGCCCTGCACTTGGTGCCTATTAACTTTTGGATCCGATGACTAGCATTTATCCTCTATTACAACCACTGAGTTTCCCATAAGCCAGTGGAGCTTCGGGGCTCCTGTGAAATTCAAGGCTGATTATGTAAAATGCATGTGGGCAGATGCCGGGCTGTCAGCATCCGGCAATAAAGCCTCATTACCCAGTGAGCAACTGCCGGCAAAATCCATGCTCCAATCAATGAGGAGGAGAAGACTGAACAATGGTCAGATGGAGGCAATTTACGAACATTCATTGCTTTTCAGCTGAGAAACAAGAGCGACTGCTCAGAGTCATTTATACTTCCCATTAATTCTTATAGTCAGTGGCCAGGGTTCGTTCTATGGCAAATTACAACTCTGGCAATTGTATCCTGCCTTCCTACGCTCCCCCGTGCGCCCAGCTCTGACGGCTTTCTGTGACAGTTGCTGTGGAGGGAGCCTGTATTCCAGCACCGCTTCATTTTTTTGTACAATAAGCAGAAACACCTGTGTGCCCCTTGCTTTGAGCTACAGGGCCTCGATTCACAGGCTACAGAAGTTGGAGAAGCGTCACATAGAATCCTAGACCACTAGCACTGCAAGGGAGCTCGCGAGGTCATTGAATCCAGTCCCCTGTCCTCACGGCAGGACCAAGCACCGTCTAGACCATCCCTGACAGGTGTCTGTCTAACCTGCTCTTAAATTATTTATCTCCAGTGATGGAGATTCCACAACCCCCCTAGGCAATTTACTCCAGTGTTTAACCATCCTAAAAGGTAGGAAGTTTTTCCTGATGTCCAGCCTAAACCTCCCTTGTTGTAGTTTAAGCCCATTGCTTCTTGTTTTATCCTCAGAGGCCAAGGAGAACAATTTTTCTCCCTCTTCTTTGTGACAGCTTTTTAGACACTTGGAAACCGCTATCATGTCCCCTCTCAGTCTTCTCTTTTCTAAACAAAACAAGCCCAATTCTTTCAGTCTTCCCTCCTAGCTCATGTTCTCTAGACCTTTCATCATTTACTCATCAATTCCAAAGGCTTAGACCCTTGCTGAAGACTGTCACAAAGGGTTTGTTATGGGTTCTCTCACCTGGTCAACAGCAACGAACAATGTGCTGACAAAGGGGAAAAAACACGGGTAAAAAAACAACTTTGTGGTTTCCATCCTCTGAGTGCCCAGAGCTGAGTCATATCTGGCTTTGAGAGGCGGCACTAGGCAGAGCTGCAGGTGCAGGTGGGTACAAGTGACTAAGAGAAGACCCAACTTTTCCAGACTTAATTTCTTCTTCTGCTTGCTCAGAAAGAAACTGCCTGCAAAGTGTTGTTCGTTTGGGCTCACATACTGCTTTACTCTGCACAACATTGCACTGCACTGACACTCAGAGACTAAAGACTTGTTCGTGTACGTTTTCCGTTAAAAGCATTTGCGGAAAAGAGAGTCTAGATTGGAACGGACGCTTTTCCGCAAAAGCACTTTTTGCGGAAAAGCGTCCGTGCCAATCTAGATGCACTTTTCCGCAAAAAAGCCCCGACCGCCATTTTCGCGATGGGGGCTTTTTTGCGCAAAACAAATCTGAGCTGTCTACACTGGCCCTTTTGCGCAAAAGCTTTGTGCAAAAGGACTTTTGCCCGAACGGTAAGAAGTCAGTGTTCTTGCGGAAATTCAAGCGGCCAGTGTTGACAGCTGGCAAGTTTTTCCGCAAAAGCAGCTGCTTTTGTAGAAAAACTTGCCAGTCTAGACACAGCCTCAATGCTTATGTAACCTTGATGGAGCCAGCAGCATCCAGGGCTGGGTTCAGTATCTAGGGGTTCCTCTCCATCTGTCCAACACAGAACCGGCTCAAGCCCCCCTCCAGCCAGCTGGGAAATTCACACATTTCCTCTGGGTGCCTCTGGGAGGCAGCAGTTCCCCATGCGCCCACACATGGGAGGGAAGTCACGTGGCATTAATTTGGGAAAACACCACAACCAGAGTTCATAGACATAAGCCATGGGGAACAGTCTCATCCAAGTATACTGCCTAATGTCATTTTTCTCTCCGGTTCTTAAGTTCCACAACCTAGATGTGACAATCACATTCTCAACCCTTCTCTCCACCCCTCTCAGAGTTGCTGCCCTTGGTCAGGGCAGACCCAGGCTATGTCTAGTCTGCAGGCTTTTTGCGCAAGAAGCTTTTTTTGGAAGAGCTCTTGCAGTGTGGACGTAACTCAGGTTTTGTCAGGAAAATGGCTGTTTTCCCGACAAAACTCTGTCGTCTAGACATAGCCTCAGAGTCCTGAGGTGCAGCCGCAGAATTCACCTCCCATCCTGTGGGAAGGTGGTAAGGAGACGTCCTACTCACTCTGCTGGACACGCGTCATCTGCCTGCTGCTGCCGGCCACTCGTTGCACCACCTCTCCACCGCCGCCTGTCACCCTCTGCTGCTATGCTCCGCTTGGCGCTGGCTTCTGCCCATCAGTCTCACGTGAGTTCAACTCTCAGCAAGCAGAATAGAAAAACCACAACTGCAACCTAATTAACATAAGAAAGAGGCTCCTAATGATGCCTAATTACAGCTCTGGTCATAGAACAGCAAGACCGGAGAAGTCCAAATCAGTCAAAGCAAGGGAGGACAGATAACCTGCCCTTACTCTCCTTGAGCTCGGAAAGTCAAGCCCCTGCGTGGCAAGGTGCTTTTTGCTCACGGTGAGCCCTCTGGAACAAATTGTCACAATCCTACTTTTCTGTACTGTCACAATTGCAAACATTGCTAACTATATTTTACCTATTCCTCTGCATTTAGTACAAATTTAACTGGCGGGGAGGGCGGGGAATCACCCACAAAGTTGATTACAATGAGCAAAATACCACTCTTTCTGCCGAATAGCTAACACAGCTAAGCAAAGCAGGAGCAAACTGTATTTGCATAGACACACCCAGGCTCTCTCTCGCCACTTCCAGCTACCTGTAAGGGAAGCAGTGCTTCCGATCCTGCTTGCTCTTGTGGTCAAGTCCCCCATAGTGGCCAGCTAGAGATATTACAACAGCCCCTTTATTTGATCACAGCTCTGAGCCCAGACTCAAGCAGTGGAAGGCCTGTGCTATTGCTTCAGTAGGCAGGGTATGAGGGATCAGCCCAGCTGTAGATATGGTGGAGGTATTTGCCATGTTGTTCATTTACTTCCTTTTTCTCCCCAGTGTGCACACTCCAGCATGGTGAATTGCAAAACTCAGATACAAAATTACAGTCTTAATTGCAGTCTAACACCAGTGTCATCACCTCCCTCTCCCCCCCCATTACAAACAACGTTGCAAAGCCTGATGCATTCCGGTTATAGTCTAGTCTTGGTGCACAAAACCACTAGCCACTTCCACTAGGAGACTATGCTGTAGCTTAGTAGATGTCTGACACTGCAGTGTAGCTTTATGCTCAGCTTCTTCCCGTTGCTCTGAGTTGCATCTAACCCCCCTTAAATTCCCTCTTTTCCCCGGCCCATTGTTTACCTCTCAGCTTCTTAGGGTTTGTTTTGTTTTTTTAATGAAAGCCACCGACGGCGACATTCCTATCTGTCACGAGAGATGGGTTTGTGGGTGGCACAGTCCGGAGTCTCTCCCAGAGTCACCACAACTGCATGAAGCTCCCGGTGGATTCTAGCACCGGGTGCCTACGACACATCCCTCTGCCTCTAGGTACCCTGTAACCCTCCTGCTATCCAAAGGTTCCTGGTGTTCATGCGCCACACACTGAGCTGGTGTGAGATGATAGGAAATGACAGCAGTGAAGAGAAAGACCTAGGACAAATGGGATGTAGTTGCCATGGAAATTGCTTAGTCGCTGCAACGGTAGCAACAAAAGAAGAAAAGTCTCATTGATCAAGCCAGGGTTTGACTTCATTTTGCTTTAGGGAAAAGCTTGGGGGTTAAAATGGTAACACCTCCTCCTGCCCGTTGTCTTCCTTCAAAACAGCGCTGAGAACACAGGCCAGAACATATGTGCAATGCAGCCTTTCGTTTGCTCGGGCCAGGTATTTCTCTCTCTCATTAATCATTTCCGTGGCAGCACATTAGCTGAGCTGCATCGCGCTGCGATCCCAGGATGGAACGCAGCAAGCCCTGCAAAATTCATTCACTTATTCTTCCTTCATTCATTTATTCGCCCATTCATCCGATTCATTCACATTTGCTTTGCAGCTTAATGAGCAGCGCCTAGCCTCTGGAGCGCTGCCAAGCCTCCGGCCGGCATGCTCCCTGTCAAATGCGGCAGGCGACCCGCGAGTCCTGCGCTCGCTAGCTTGCCAGCTGAGCCCCGGCATGCTCTAAATGCCTCCAGTGTTCGGCACAATTGGGCCACCGTAATCAGGTTAGCTCAAATCCAATTAGGCTTCTTCCTGGGCCTTCCCCTCCCCGTCCCAGCTGGCCACCCACCGCTTTCTGTTTGCGGGGGCCGGCCTGGGTTTCTCTAATGAGGGCACAGAGCAGGAGAGGGGTGGTGGGTGGGATTCCACACATCCTGCATTGTGGCACCCCGCAGAGGTAGGGTGAGATGACGGATTACAACAGGGATGAGCCTCCATCCACAAACACATCAGGTGCTTACATTGACTGGGGCTCTGGTCCAAAATATCTCCAGGCGACTGAGGGAATGTGGCTGGCACAACTCAGGCCTATATGCCAGAATGTCGGGGGGGGGGTCCTTTTTTTGTCAATGTGGCCCGCAAGGGTGTGAATGCGGGGAAGCAAGTGGGGAAATCAGACCCAGCCTTCCCCCCAGCCGGCCGGAGTAGGCTTCCTTGCGGGACCATCGGGGGGCTGCTTCTGCACCCTTTGCACACACACCACGCCCATGTACGGGCCTGCAGCTAACTAGGTAACTGTAATTGGATGGGCCTAAAGAGGCAGCATGGCCTAGTGGGCAGGAGACTGTACTGGAGCTTTTAGAAGACTGACAGAAGAACCTACCATGTGTCCCCGAGTAACTCACCTCCCTTTTGCCTCCACCAGAAATGCTTCCGGGCAAGTATCGTATCAAGCTGCATGTTTGTACAGCACCTAGTACAATGGGGGCTGATCTCTCGGGGCTCTGGTCAGTGGTTCCCAACCTATGTACCGTGGTAGGCTGCGTATGCAGCTCTCTCTGTTCCATGGATCGTAGCCACGCAATATAGAGCTATATACTGCCTGTATGGCCCTGCGGGTGTCACATGGGCCTCAGCTGCTTGCTGGTCGGGCTGCAGGCCGAGAACCACCCCTCGGGGTGCTACCATAATGCCTCTTGCCTTCTCTTAATGAATGTTTGTATTCTGCACACACATTCTCTGGCCGCTGGTAATCAATTGGCAAAGCCAGATAGCAGGGAGCTGGAGGAATGAGTGCCCGGATTCACATGGTGAAGACAGACGTGTGTCAGAAGGGCTAGAAGGTATCCAGGGCCCCTGCACTTGTTCCCTTAATGCTCCAGGGCGGCGGCGAGAGTGCACACAAACACCAGTCGTTGCTGCTAGTCTTCACGAAATAGAGTTCCTGCACGGCTGGGAGTCTCTTCCCTCTCTAGCCCACTTCTGACGTCTCCAGCATCCTTTAAGTGGCCGTCATTTCCCTTCTTGTCTCCGCCTTCAGCTCCTCGCGCCCCGCCTAGGGTGGGCAGGCCCGGTGAAGATGACGGTGATAGCATCAGTCAGAGACCACGTTGCAACTGGCGCTTGTTGCACTGAAATCCCACTAAGCCGACCTTCCTGGTCGCCCCTTTTCCTCTCTCTTGCTGAGCAGGCAGTGATCCGGTGTGGGTTTTATTATTGTTACTCGGTTATGACCCCTGCGTGGCTTCTTCCACCGGCCTGCCGTGACTGATTCTCTCGAGCAGTTCTGGATTCTGCTCATTCCTGAAGGAATTCAAATGTCTGAGTTCTGGCTGAGAACAGGCTGGCTGAATATCCAGGAAAGATTAAAAGGAGGAAAGTGGTTTCTCCTACCTATGACTGCACACGTGGAAAAATTATTCCTTCTCCTTCCCCAAAACCTGCCTTACAGTGCACCCCAGCAATCTGTATTCTGTCTCTCCAAAGGGCTACATGCCTTCTGGACCCAAGCAAGCAAACCAAAAGCACCCATTCTCCAATATGTAATGGAGAGAGACTTTGCTTTGATCCGGTGTGGTTTTTATTGTGGTTACTCCGTTATTATCTCTGCGTGGCTTCTTCCACCAGCTGGCGTGACTGATTCTCTCCAATAGTTCTGGATTCTGCTCATTCCAGTGGTACTTCTGCATGCGGGTGGCTTGCTGGAGGCTCTGTGACCAAGGTAACTGGGAGTGAGCTGCACAGCTGAGCTACCCATCAAGTTAATTAGGAGTGGGCGATTGATGCCCCAGTGCATTCTGGGACAGAACGGCAGCAAAGCCGTGGTCTCTGGAATGTGAAAGCAGGTAGCAACGAAAGGCCAGTGTAGTTTCGCACAGCTGACAGCAGGACCTGGGATGCACTTGAATGCTAGGAAAGCCAACACTGAGCCGTCTCTATTACGTTACTAGCTCGGTGACTGCCCGTGCTTTGTTTCTCCATCCCTATTTAGTACTAGAGACCTTAGTTGTTGTAAATGCAGAGTACAGAACAGCCTGGAGAGGTTCAGTCGGAATAGAGCAGGCAGATGGTGGACGGGAGGAAGGCAGTAAGTCTCATCTGCTTTACTGATTTGGGGAGTAAGGGGGAAACTGAGGAAAGGGTGTTTAAGACTTTCCCACTGGATTCTGGTAGGACTTTGCACAAGGTGAAAATTAGCTCTGCCTAGTCCTGGAAATGATTCATTCACCCAATGTTGTCTCTTCACTGTATCTTGATTTCCTGTGCTCTCCAATTCATCTGACATGGCTCCATGGGAGAGCAATTCCTGTCTTTCTCTCCCTTTAGAACTAGTTCCTTAGCTCCCACTTCCCATGGCGCATACTGTACAGATGATCAGCCCTGCCCCTGAACGGTGCTGACACTCGCAATGCTAGCCTGAAGCCAATGGGTCTTCCGCGGCGGTGGGGGTGGGCTGGAGAATGGAGAAAAGGAAAGGAAAATGCTTTTCCCTTCTCCAGTGAACAAAGACCCAGCAAGGTTCGGCTGAATGGGTCAATTTCACACCAAGGGATGATGTTCCAGGACTGCACCTGGAACAGGTATATACAGATGCTAATACGTCCTTCTTCTCATCGGAAACTGAATCTCTGACTTGGCCTTTTACTTCCTGTGCATCCCAAATGAGCCTGCCCGAATGCAGAGGTGAGCTAGTACCACCACCAGGCTAATCTTCCATCAGCTAAGCAAGTTTATTTATTTTGACGGTGGGATAGCTTTCTTATAAAGGAGCTTTCTAGCCGTGGTATTCAGAGGGGGGAAAGATCAGGCAAAACACATTAAAGGGTCACTCGTTGGCAAATACAACAGTGTGGCCGTTTTAATCTGCTGCTAAATCAGGGTGAAACATATTTTCCCACCACTCGGTACACTGTGGATTAGGAAATGAAGATTTGTCTTTAGTTTTAATGGCGCACACACTGATGAGAGCATAAACCGCATGAGACGTGGCTTAGCGTGAACTGCATAATGCCATCACATGGTCTCAATATACTGTATGCCAAGACTTTGTCCAAGTTCAGCAGGAGTAAGCAGTAAGAATTTCTAAGGAGCTTTGATAATTGATGTTCCTTTACTCGTTGGCCCAGAAGTCATGAATACCAGGCGAGTCTAGCAGGGGTGTCAGTGAATATTCCTCGTTTGAAATCAATGGAGTTTTGCCAGCTTCAACCAGGTCTCCAGTGCTAATGGGACCGTTAGAGCACATCTACACTGCAGCATTATTTTGGAATAACGGAGAGCGTATCTACACAGCAGGCCCGTTATTTCGAAATAATTTTGAAATGAGGGGTTTCTGACTCCGACTCCTGTAACCCTCATTTCCCAAGGAGGAAGGGAAGTCGAAGGGAGAGTGTTCTTCCCTCTACTTCCTGCCGTGCAGACAGCACCAAAAGCCGAGTTACAGCATTTCGACCTCAGCTACGCAATTAATGTAACCCCTGGGGGATGCTGGCTCTTCCTGCATTGCTGCTCGCAGGGGCAGGGAGCTCAGCTCCTGAGCAGCTCTAAGGCAGGGGTAGGCAATAATTTTTTCAGGGGGAGCCACTTAATGAATTTTGATATTGGTTACGGGCCAGCTCCGCCTCCCTCCCAGGAAGGGGCGGGGCCTGAGGTGGAAGGGGCGGGGCTGGGGAACAATTCTCTCTACCCCTCCACCAGAGCTGTCTGTGGCTGGAGACTGAAGTAAAAGCAGAGCAAAGAGCTTGTGGCTGTCAGCCCTGCTGCTACCACATTGCCTGGCAGTCACCCAGGTTGCTGCGGCTATTTAAAGGGCTGGTGGCCTCAGCCCCTGCCCCTCCCCCTGCACCGCAACCAGGAGCCATGAACCGTTTCAATAGGATCCTGCTGCCTGAGCCACCACCTGGACATTCGGTGGCAACGAAAGCAGGATCTAAATAGAAAGTGGCTAGATGCAATCCGCAAGACAGATCGAAGTGTTAGGTGGGCCCAGTCCAGCCCCCCCCTGTCCACATCTTGCCTGGACCTGCTCTCGGGTCAGTAGAATATTTCTGGTGAATCCACTCTGTAACGGGGGTGGGGGGGGACGCGGTCACACAGACACTATATTGCCCCAGTGCGGTAACACAGACGTCGAGGGGAGATTGCAGGGCCTTAGCACCGAGATGGAGTTTCTGGGCTGTAAGGAAGTGGGAGACATCGGAAAGCAAACCTCCCTTGGCTGGCAGAGAGAACAACCCATTCCCCACCCCCCAGAGGCCTGCTCAGAACAGATATTTGACTCGCTCTCCTGCCTTCCCTGCTGGTTGCATTAGGTGTGTGTGTTGCCCTTTTCCAAGCTTCACAGCACAATTACTTCTGCACAGATTGACCGACCGTCTTCGCCGTCCCTCTACCCAGCCTTCCACTTCCCCGGCAGCAAACAGAGCAAGAATGATGGCTTGGGATGTAGTGAGCCTCCCTAGCTTAAACCAAGGCAGTTGGGAAGTTAAACTCTGGGCCCGGTACACGCCCTATGCTGGGGGGACAACGTGCGGATGACTACAATAGCTAGCATGGCCGCAGGAGGGGCTAGCTGCTCTGTGTAGGAGCCCATCCAAGACTCACGGAACATACGTGGGGCCGGTAGCCATGGCAACACAAGGAGTTACACCGTTCTCTTTATTGTGCTAGCTTGATCCAAGTTGACGTCGCTCTGTCTGCTTGAACGGAAAGTACACCTTCCCGCACCTGAGGAGACCTACCACTGTGGGGCTAGCTTAGTGGCTTTCAGGCGCTAGCCACTGACTCATTGGCCACTCCATCCAATGGCAGGCAACTTAACCCTACTTACAACACAAAAGACCTGTGACCCGTCTGATATGAAGGAAGCTGGGAAAAAGTTCCTATGTCCTGGAATTCTTGCCAAACTCCACTTCCGATAACCCTTCTCCCTGGCTCAAAGTGTCTTCCAGCCTAAACATCAAGACCAAAAGTAAAAGCTTAATGTTTGCCTCCTAACTAAACAGCCTCATTTCCAGAAGAGCTGAGCACTTAGCAACAACCACTGAGTTCCATTCAGTTGACTGCAAATCTGTGGGTTTCGGGAATGGAGAGATCGTGTTTGGTTTTGGCCCAAACCTTAAACAACGCCTGTTCTGCCAAGACACTGAAGAGCTGAATGCAATTTGCATGAGAGCCTTGTTTAATCCAGTGGCACTGTCCAATATTCCCCTTCTCACTGCTTCTGTGCTAGCTGCCTGCCCACCGATCTTCCACTCCAGAGCAGTGCCATGACTTCCATCTGCCCAGGGCTTCCAAACCTGCCGCGCCTGCAAAACCTGAGGGAGTCCCACTGAGACTAATGAACTGCCTGTGGAAGAAAGGACTGTATGTAGGGGTGTGTCTAGACTACAGAGTTTTGTTGACAAAAGTGGACTTTTGTTGACAAAACTATACCTGTGTCTACACTACCGCTGAGTTCTGTCGACATAACGTCAACAGAACTCAGCAGTTTTGTCGACGCTGGTAAACCTCATTTTACGAGGCATAACGCCTTTTGTCAACAGAGTTTCTGTCGACAGAAGGTGTTATTGCATGTAAACTTGTCCTTTGCGTCTACACTACCATGTCGACAAAGCAGCTTGCTTTGTCGACAGAACTCAATGTAGTCTAGACGCTCTTTGTCGACAGAAGTTTTGTCGACAGTATCTGTCGACAAAACTTCTGTCGACAGAAGCCTGTAGTCTAGACGTACCCTATGAGTGACGGGGCTCAGAGTCTATAAGCCCATTGCCTGTGCTTTGGAATGAAGGATCTCATTTAAATTGAAGAGGACAGTATCTGCTCTCCCTCCCCTGCACTCAGGCCGGGCCACATTTCAGAGCCCAGCTCAAAATCATCCACTGGCCCATATGACAGCGTCAATCTCAGACCTAGCAGGCCGGCCTCCAGCGTGCAGGGAAAACAAAGTTTATTATAGCAAGTTGGCCAAAGCCAAACCACTGCCACTCTAAAATATTCCCTGCCTCCCACATTTGGCATGTGGGCGTCTTTTCTCTCTTTTCCTGTGGCTGAACGGCATATTTGTCTTGGCAGAAAATAGCTGGAGATGCGGGGGGGGGGGGGTATATTTTCAGTGTGACGCACAGGGTCGTGAGGCTCACAGATACATCTCTGTGTACAGGCACCTGGCCGTTACCTGCACGACTGCTCAGTAAGAGCTGCCGACTGTTCCGAATGCATCTCTCTGGGCGACTGGTCACGTTGGGATGCCCAAACGGAGACTTCTTAAAGGCACCCGATTCATTTATCTGGAGGGTGGGTGTGCAGCACTTCCTGGAAATCTGGCCCCTTTAAAGTGCCTCAAGTTGGGAACCCAAACTCTGAGGTAACCAAAACCACTAGTCACTTTAGAACAGGTAGTGAAGGCTGCTCCGGGTCTCTTGCGTGGTTTGGGGAATATCGCTGCATTGTGCGTCGGAACAACTGACGTAAAGACAGCAGAAAGGTCTTTAGGGACTAGGATCTCTGACAACCGCTCCCATTAGCGTTAATAACCATTCAGTAGCTGCATTCCTACACAGGGCTGAAATGTCTCCCAACACCCAGACTGAGGGTATGTCTACACTACCCTCCTAGTTCGAACTAGGAGGGTAATGTAGGCATACCGCACTTGCTAATGAAGCCCGGGATTTGAATTTCCCGGGCTTCATTAGCATAAGCGGGGAGCCGCCATTTTTAAATCCCCGCTGCTTCGAACCCCGTGCAGCGCGGCTACACGGGGCTCGAACTAGGTAGTTCGGACTAGGGTGCCTATTCCGAACTACCGGTACACCTCGTTTCACGAGGAGTAACGGTAGTTCGGAATAGGCACCTAGTCCGAACTACCTAGTTCGAGCCCCGTGTAGCCGCGCTGCATGGGGTTTGAAGCAGCGGGGATTTAAAAATGGCGGCTCCCCGCTTATGCTAATGAAGCCCGGGAAATTCAAATCCCGGGCTTCATTAGCAAGTGCGGTATGCATACATTACCCTCCTAGTTCGAACTAGGAGGGTAGTGTAGACATACCCTGACAGAACAGCCACCATAAATACCTCTGCCGAAGGTGCGGCACCATTGAACGGGCATGTGGTGAGAAAAGACTAAGACTAAGACAAAGAGACGGTTTGGCGGTGGAGGAGGGTTTTGCTTCAGAGGCGAGTGTGTGAAATTGAAGCCCCTGCCTCTAATGCCACCTTGTAATTGCAGGCATAAAGGAAAACCTGCAAAGCGGGACCAGTTTGATCCGGTTTCTGTTAAACTATTTTATCTCTGCAGCAGCGTGGACTTGCTGTCACTACTCCAGTAGCCTGCCTGCTACCGTGTGTAACGGGGTTAGGAATCGCTCCAAGAGCTTCTTTGCTTCAGGGAGTCATGTGACATCCCTAACTCGCCATTCATTGCAGGGAATCAATGAAACACTGAATGCCATTCAGGCCAGGCCTACTTTTTCCCTGCAAAATCTCTCTCCCGCAGCTCTGGTAAAACAACTGACTCGGCAGCACAGAAACAGAGATAGTAAGATGGAAACAGCTTCTTGCGGCATTGCAAAATGTGACTTAAAGCGTGGGCCATTTTACAAGTCGGAAAAAATCTTCCCAAACCTAAGCACAATCCCCTCTGTGTTCCTCATTGGAATATGCTCTTCATTAGCCTTTAAAGACATTTTTCCCCTCAAGTGTGCCTTAAATTCTGCACCAGGAATATGCAGCACGGTTATACACAGTCATGCAGTCCCTGTTAATCTTGTATTCACATGCTCTCTAGAGCTCTTCCCCTCCCCCACCCCCGAAAGGTTCTGCACCAGATTCTCAGCTAGTAGAAATCGACATCCATCTCCGACTCTCACTTCATTATTTTTACCAGCTGAGAATCGGGTCTATTTTATAACCGTTTTTTACGGTCAGTAAGTTGTGCCCAATGGGGAGCCACGTCGCTATGAAAGGAGGGAGTCTGTGTCTCACCACTTAAAAAGGCCCTCCATTGCCGCCTAGGGCCTGTGTCACATTTGAGCGATTCGCAGCCTGTCCTTTGTGTTTTCAGAGGGTTTTCAGAGGGTGTTACCGGGGCTCCCCCATCTGAAGCTGTGTCAAGGCTTGGGCTCTCAGGATTGAAAGTTCTCTGGTTTTGTCCCCTTTTTGCATCCAGCATGTGTGCTGAATGAGACAGGGCTCCTGACGTGGGGAGAGGATAGGTTTGGGATTTACGTGATCAGACTATCACAATGCATCTAGAATGACAATTGCATGGGCAAGTGTAAATTTGGCACGTCCTGATTTTGATAATGTAATTGTGATGGGTTGGACCCGCTGGATGTCCAACCCAGATACCACTGAGCCTTTTCTGCCCACCTGGGCACCCTTTATCCCTGCCTGCCTGAGCCAGGATCCCTCCCCTGTCACCCACCTCCAGAGAAACAGAGGCTAGAGACATCATTCCTACCCATCCTGGCTAATAGCCAGTGATGGACCTCACCTCCATGCATCTATCTAGCTCTTTTTTGAACCCTGTTAAAGTTCTAGCCTTTACCACATCCTCTGGCAAGGAGTTCCACAGGTTGACTGTGCGCTGAGTGAAGAAAAACTTCCTTTTGTTTGTTTTAAACCTGCTGCCTATTAATTTCATTTGGTGACCCCTAGTTCTTATATTGTGGGAATAAGTAAATAACTTGCCCTCACTTTCTCTCCAGCCCCTGCAGCTGGGGGCGCTTCTGTCCCGTGAGTTGCCTCAGCAGGGGACGGTGAGTTTTATATGAGATCATGGCCCCCATGCTCCATTACTACTCAGGAATGTGGACCTGGGTGCACCAATGTTAGGGCTTCTATTTTCAAAGCTGTCCCGTCCATAGGAGGCAGGGTGCAGGGTGGCCTGGGGGGGTTAGTGGGTGCCTGGAACTGGCAGCAGTGAGCCGGAAAGAGGTGGGAAGGGGGCAGAGCAGGAGTGGAGCAGAGTGGGGTAGGGTGGGGCTGAAATGCTAACTGCTTTCAGCCCCAGGCCCCCTGCTTGCCCCCAGACACCACGTCCCACTGGTCCATGGAGCTCTCCAAATTGTGGGTCTGGGGAGGTTGCCCGGGTCTATCCTGTGGACAGGATGGCTCTGCTTGGACCATTCTGGGCGCCACCAGAAATGATACAAACCTGGTGCCTATGGATGGTGTCTGAGGCTTGCTGGGCCTTTCTCTCCACCCCTGCCCAACTGTGGGGAAAGCAGCTGCCTTCTGGGATGCCCTGTGGGAGCAGGTAAGAAGGGGCCACTGGGGCAGGTCCAGCAGTTACAGGGATGGAGCTAGCCAGGCCTGCTCACCCTGATCCTTGCCCTTCTGCCTGTCACTCTCAGGCATTCACCCAGTGCCTGCCAGTGCTAGGGCAGCACCAGGAGCCTGGCATTGGCAGGCCAGAGAACGTGGCCCAAGGTGGGTGTCTGTAGCTCAGACCAATCGGAGTGGAATTTCCCCAGGCGAAGAAACAGCGCTGCTCTATCCCCTTGCGCAATGTGCCAGGCATGTTGCAAATAATGGAGAGGTGAGAGCTTCCCAATTCAAGGCATCTGAGTCCTTTCCTTTAAAGGAGTTAGGCCATGTAGACACAGGCGTCTGCTCAATCCCTGCTGGGCACGGCTTGTCTCGTTTTGGGTGGTGCCCAGAATGGACAGGAGGGTTCTGCACGGACCCATAGGATGGACCAGGGCAACCGGCCAAGCCCCAAGCTTCAGGTGGATGCAGGGTTCAGGCTGCCCTGGGTGAGTTGCAGGGGGCCCTGGTGTTGGTAGCAGTCGGTAGTCACCTCCCCTGCTCTGCTCCCCAGCCGCTTTCTGGATTCCGTCCACTTCCCCTTTGAAGGCCCAAACATTGGTGGAGTCGGGCCCACGGTCCTGAATATTGAGGGCACACAAGGAGCGCGGGCCCATCCTCTCACTAGGGATTCTCCATCTGTGATGCCGGTGGTACATCTGTGGTGTCTGTTGCCACGGCGCCGGCCTTTCCACGGACGTCAGGCTCGGAAGCTGAGCCCACGGCGGATAAACGCTCCACACTTCAGAGGACTTGAGACCAGGCTTGATGCACATCGGGCCTGGTCTCGAGGCCTCACTCACTGGGAGTCGCTCCACTTATGCTTTGGAGGCGGCTCATGGCTGAATAAAGGGGCTGTCGTTTCACGGCTGGGGCCTTCTTCACCTCGCTTTTTCAAGAATGAGACTTGCTCGGGGGTGGGGAGAGGCGGTATTCCACGGAGCCTATGGAATAACCTCATAACCTCCCTTCCCCTTGCTCTCTTTGTGGCACAACAAGAGCAGCGCTTCGGTGGGGATTTTTTCTTCCCAAGCCAAGCTGGTGGTGCTGCACTGAGCCAAACGTGCA